>NC_080642.1:13345000-14827494 GCF_027579445.1 Ammospiza nelsoni
TAGTGTTTGATGGAAGGAAATTCTATTATTCTAGTTTTTTAATTGGCCTCAAATGCTCTGCATAGATTGGAGACAGGATTGGGTCTGTAATCTTTATTTGAACCAGGGTCTGTGTACACCTTGGAAGCATGCAGGATGTCAGTTTTCTGTGGCCTAATTAAGTGTACTGTGGTGTAAGACTTGGCAAGGAACAAACATTTGCAGGAAGGTTGTACTGTGAGAATGCTTCATACTCTGCATGAAGAAGGAAAACTTGGCCTGTATCACTATGATTTACTGTTCTGAAGACTTGATTATTGAAATGCTAATAAATGAGAATTAATTGTACTCTGACAGTCAGAGATAGTACTTTTCTACAGGTTGATTACTTTTATACCAGTGAAAGAAGAGGTCAGCTTGCAAGAGATGGGTGATAAACATTCTGTACCACTCCATTGAGTTCCATGTATCTGAATTCTCTCTGTACAATAAATGATATCTGCACATTTAAACAAAGAATTAACTGTTAAATGTGGATATTAACACTGAAGAGCTGAAGAAAAGCATTTCTAGTTACTTAATTCCTGCTGCGAAAACAAGCAGAACGTTTTCTAAAATACAGACTGCCCATTGTGCTGCATTGAGAGCATGCAAGCAAATTTAATATGGTGCCTGCCTTTGCCTGCAAGATGGGAAGCAAATTCTTATTGCTACATTTATTTGGCTTTTTGTCCTCCGTTTTCAGCTGTATAAACAGCAATTACAAATGCAGAGAGTGTTGAGGCTTCTTGCCCTTTGGGCAGGAGAAGAACTCGCTTGGGCAGAGATTTGTCTCACTGTGGTGATTTTTGTGGAGTACAGCTCTGGAACTTGGGCTCCTCCTGCCCCAGAGCAGGAGCACGGTGGGCAGCCCTTCCCCACTCAAGGCTTTTGGAAAGCTCCTTCTGCTCCACATCGGGCAGAGAAGGTTCAGCTTTTCTTTGCTGGTGGAGGATCAGGTTACAGCCTCTGGTGCTGCCTCACCCAGGGTCTGCTGCTTTCCCCTTTCTGTTGCTGCAGAGTCATCTAAATAATGGCTTTTGCTGCTCCTGTCATCTAAAAAATTTTGTGGGTTACTCAAAGACAGAAAAATCACTTCCTGGAGCTTTATCATGTATATACTTCATATTTTGCTATCGGGAATGTTGGTCACTCACCTGTGGTCGTGTCTGGCTATTGCTATCCTGAGCTTCATTCTGCCTCTGCCTGCTTTGCAGAAGGATCGCTCAGTTAACAGAATCCATAGTGATCCCTTCTCCCATGTGCCCTTGTCTGGGCATACAAAACAAACAGGAGGGAACTCAGGCACTTTCTGCTGCCTGGGTAAGCTGGGGACAAGCTCAGAGTGAGGGAACAAACAGCCCAGAGGATTTGTGGGCAATGGGGTGGCTTTGCTTGTGCTGTGCTGTGCAATGAGCTGTTGTGCTGGTTACACCCTGCCAGTGTCCCCAGGGTCCAGGACAGTTCACTGTCACTGCAGAGAGCTGCTGTCAGCAGTGCCATCCTGAAGCAGGTAATCCATGTCCATAAATCCCCAGATGTTCAGATCTGGGGAGCATTTCCCTCCTTACTGTGGCCCATCATTAACTAGCAATCTTCCTCATGTGTTGCCTCTCACTTTTACTAGTAATTACTTAATTAAACTCTTATTTTTGAATCTCTTGCTGTCATTGTCGCCAGTTCTCATAGTGATATCTTCTGTGACATTAAACCATATTAAGGGTTAGATACATAAAATACATGTTGCTCCAATACTGTTTTAACAATCAATAGAACATTGGAATTAAATAGAGAACAGTAGATATTATTGGTTTCTAAAAAAAAATCTAGTAATTTTCCAAATCTGTTTTCACAATTTTCATTAGGCATTAGAAAGTAAAGCAGTTTCAATTTCCATTGTAAAAGTTGATTAGAAGTTCTAATTTTGAGAAAATAAAGGAGTGCATTTGTGAAAAGGATTAAAGCAGCAGTGTTATACCTTGAAAGTTTTGAAAACCACTGTTGAGGAGATAAAGAGCTACTCTTGTGGTCACTTGTAGGTCTTGATCTTCTGCTCACTGGAGTCAAGAGCAATGTTTCCACTGATTATAGTAGTGCTGCAGTGGGCAAATATGGCTGGTTATGGGAGACGAGTTGAATTTCAGAGAGGGAAGTTTCAACTGACATTGTTTCAGAAATTTCCTTTTTAATCAATACAACTTTTGTTTCCCCAGCCATCTCTTCACAGTTTATGCATGAGGAGAAACACTTCTGTAAATGAGATTAGAAAACAGAGCAGCTTTGAGTGATTTCAAGGCTCACATATTAAAAACCACCTCATTTTACAGCATGAACTATTTTAGACTTGAAGCACTGGTGTGTTGTTTCTACATTTAAATGTAGGTTATGATGCTAGATTTATCTCCTCACTCATCTTCAGTTTGTCACACACAGAGTGATCCTAAGAGATGCGGAAATATTTTCATATAAAGTTCACCACGTGATAGGTGTCTAAAGACTTTTCTTGCTTCATCCTTACTGCTAAATGCTTCAGTGCAATATATTGGTGTCTAAATATTTGACTTTCGTCATCTTTACTGTTATATGATTCATGTCACAGCAATAAATTGCTGCCTAAGCACATACTTATGTACATAATTGAATCAGGTCCACTCTGAGGCTTGGCTTTTGAAGTAGTGCCAGTGTTTTCCATGGGACCGTGTGGAAGGCCAGGCATTACGTGATGTGAACAACACCTAGGGAAAATATTAATGTACATAACTGTATCAGATGGCTAAATTCACATTTTCAAATAAACCTGAACACACTTCATTAAATCTAGAAGGTTATTAAAATTATATTTTATGATTTTGTCCTTAGCATTTTAAAAATCTGAAATGCTTCAGATCAGTGTTAATGCATTAAAACCACAGAGCTCTTGGAATCCCATGGGAGAGATGGACAGTATTTTCCTACTCCACAAAGCTGCCAGTACTGAACCTGCAAACATTCAGACACCTGCTTTTCTTGTAGATCTTTATTGGAAGTGCTCACTCACATAAAGCATATAAATAACATCAGGGTCTTACCTACAAGTTTGGAGCATTAGTTGTTTGCATTTCTCTATTTAGAGGAGTGACATTAAGTGTATTTGAGATATAATTTCACCAGAATGTATTGCATAGTTACATTAACTCCTGGGTGAGATTTAGGTTGTGCCCTCCCAGCAGGCCCAGGGGTGTTACCTGTAATCTCTCACATGCACACAGGCTGTCACAGACAGAGCTCCCCTTTGCAGATCAGTCATATTTTAGGTCTCACAATTGATATATCAGTCACAGCATAAAATGCAATCCTTCCTGTAGACCAACTGTTTACCAGAGTATAACACAAACTCTCCTCCTGTGTCTCATTTCATCACACTGCTCCACGTAGTGATGTTTCAATGCAAAATGAAGTTTTTTCATGCTGTGCTTCTGAGTAGAAAAAAGACAGAAGTACATGTATGATAAATGGCAAAGGTTCCAAGAGAAACCTTGCAAAACAATACAATTTGGAAGCATTACATTTGCTTAAATAATTTAGTACATAAATGGATCTGTTAAAGTTTTATAACCAAATACTGTTTATGTGGCTTTGGGTAGAAAATCGGTTACATTTCTACTGAATCACTTAATCTTATATCTTATTTAGAAGTTAGGAAATATAGCTAACCTGAGAGATACCATTGTAAAGCCCTTTTAAAATCAGTAGCATTAGAGAAATATTCTTTTCTTTTAATTAACTTCATACACTTAAGTTTTTTCATAAAAATTAATGTTTTAAATTTCTCTGAGGTGGAGTTCGTTTTCTGCTGGTTTTACAGCAGAAGAAACTGCATAGTGTAAGTAGTTATGCTACTTGATCCCACGCACTAGAAGTGATATTTAGATCTGATATTTGGGTACTAAAATATGAAATGAGTTCTCTGGGATATTTGTGTTTGCACTTTATCCATAAGGTAGTTTTAAAAAATATCAGCAATATTATATGAGCTGGGAAGCTTAACTCCATTTTAAAAGTATGTGTAAGTGCATTTTGTGTCTTCAGAAATGTCTCTGTGTCTAGACTGTATAAGCATTAAGTGCAGGTATATAAATCCTTGAAACGAGCACATACCCAAGCATTTCCAAGGTGAAGAACAGACTGACAGAAAAAAACTTCTGTTGATAGTGAGGCTCTGCAGGGATTTTTATTTATTTTTTTTTCTTTTCAAGCTTGCTTTTTCTGTTAGGCATTTTTTAGCCTGTTGGAACTTTCATAATAATAAATGCTGATTCCACCATTCCTGTTTGAGTATGAGAATTGCGGTCCCCCATTCCTATTGCTAGAAATGTATCCTGTCTCTTTACCCCTTCACTCAGAATTTGGAATTTATGACAATGTTTACCTTGCAGGTATTGTCAACAGGTGACCAGCAGGCAAATCAATTTTTCCAGCCATGAAGATCTGTAACTGTGAGTTCTTCTGTAGAATATCTCTTTTTGTCTTGGAGCATGCTATTTTATGGTGGGAAATCTTTTGATAGGAATGTATTTTAAGGCTCTCATGTAACAACTGAGGAGTTCTAAATTCTTAACTGGGAATTTTTTTATAGCTCTCAATTAAGCTTTTAAAATAAAAAACAAAGGATATTGCGCTAAATGCTGGAGGAACTCAATGCCGTCATGAATTTTCTTAATTAAAAATCTTTTAATGTTTTCCTTTTTTATAAAGCAGTAATTCATGGTAGCTAAGTAACAGCAATGAAACACAATCTTTTGGTGACATCAAAGCTATGAAATAGTGTGAAATACAAAACATCCTAGGTAGAAAAATGTCTACTTTTATTGGAGATGGTTTATAGCTTTTCCATTGTAATAGCCAGTTCAGCTCAGTATTACGGAAAGATCCAACATACACATAACTGTTGTCAAAAATTATTGAACAATACACACTTCTAAAGAGGAAAAAATTTAGAATTGACATTTCAGTAAGGAACAGAAAGGTTTTTTCATATCGGGGACCTCATTTCTCATATAATTTTGGTTTAACTTCATGGAAAGGAAACCAGTAGAAAATATTCTGAAATCTACAGGAGCTGTATCTACAGCTCACCATTTTGGTGATCCTAAATCAAAGGAAATTGTCCAATGTCTAATTTGTTGTGATGAAGCATTTATACAGAACTGTGAGTACAGCCCTAAAAATTGCACTGAGATGGCATTTACATCTAAAGTTTCTCTTGCAAATGTTGATATTTTAAATAACCATTTTTTCGACACCAGATGATACTGATGTATTAGCAATGTAATTTAATATTTATAGTATTTGTCAAAGGTCAGAATTGTCAGACATTTTATTAACTAGGCCTTAATATTAAGTGAATGACTTGTGCACCCCATGTGAGAGCGTTTGGAGTAGTGCATGATCTGTCACATATAGAAGAAAAAAGTGCAAAACATGTTTATTTTGCTCACTAAAAAGTTTGAAAATCATGAATAGCCATTTATACTCAGAATCCAATATTTCAGAAATTCTTTGTATGTAAGAACAAGACAACCAGGCCAAAACAGAAGTGGAAATTAAATTGAGTGAAAGTATTATATTATTAATCATACTATTCAGAGTTGAGGCAGGAAATATCAGCATCTTAAAACTTGAAGTTATTTGTTAAAAACTATGCATGCAACCTAATATAACACATACACAACTCAATAGATGTACAGTGGTGTGCACTCCTGTCCTTTTCTTTTTTCCAGAGTTTTTACAGAACTACTGGACACAGAAAAGTTCCATAATTAGACCTTCAGATATTGCACTCTTTGACTAATATTTTTAAAATCCCAGATGTTTTTCCATCTGGATGTTATTTGAAACCCAAAGATGTGCCCACCAGTACATATGTGAGTACAAATGAATAATATTTACTTGGCATGATACTTTTATTTATTCATCAGCAGCAACTTCCTACAAACCCATCATAAACTGAAAATAAGACTGGATTAGCATACAATCTGTTTTCATTTCTTTTATTCTATCAAAGAAAATCCAGATCTCAGCAGAAAACATAATATGACAGCATCAACTAAAGCTCAAAAATTCTGTTATTTTAATTCAATGTATGCTTTGAGCCATCAGAATTTTGTGAGTTAAAGGTCTCCAAAAATTGTCAGAGTGCATTGAATGATGCAGAAACTCAAGTCGAAACACCAGATCACTAATGTCAGTTGGCTAAGATTAGAGACATAGATGAGGTGACTGAAAAGCAGAGGAAGCACTGAGTTGAAAGAGAAGAAGTTGTATGACACTCCTCAGAGTCCTGGAGTATGTCCTTAGTGTGGTAGATCTGCAGCCTGCTCTTCTTGAATCCCCATCTGCTTCTATTTACTCTGATAACAGCAAACCCCAAGAACATTATATTAATCTGCTCCTGGCAAAAAAGTTCCCCCCAGCTTCCACTTTTGCCATGTGTGTTTGTGGTTTTTGTCACTGAGACTGAAGGTTATTTTGGGCTGTGTGTTTGAAGGTTTTATTTTGAACACTTCAGAGGAGAGTGCAGGATGCACTCACCTACAGAGATTGGTCTGTCCTGCAGAGCACAAATTTCATATATGCTTTCTGTGCATTCTCATTCAACTCAGCTTGAAGGAAGCTTTCCCTCTGCTCCATTCTCTCTAGATTAAACTGATTTGGAATTAGCCACTCACATGGATCAGATCCTCTTCACATATCAATCAATTGCAGTTAGCCATCGTGTGTAAACAGGTTCTTCAGTGGAACTAGAGTAGCAGTTTTCAGTGGAGTCTCTTTCCAAGAAACAGTACTTTCTGGGGAAGTGTAAATCAGTGTGATAATCCCACTGTACACTGTGCTGAGGATGTGGTGAAAACCACTACTGGCACAAAATATCCATGGGAGTCTTTAGCACACAGTTGAGCTGCCTGAATTTCTTGTACACTGTGAAGGAGATGAAGTGGGTTCAGTCATAATTGTCAGTGAGAGGGAGATTTCTGCTTGGACAGGAAAAATGGTGTGTCTAAATATCCTACACTGAAGGCTGCTCAGGGCAGTCCTTCTGGTACTCGAGCATTTCAGGGAAACTTTGATTCTCTTTAGGTTCATGGAAGCTTGCTATTGCCTTCAGCAGAATCCAGAGTTATCCCTAGGCATAGAATACTCCACAGCATTTTAGTCAATTTAAAAACAATACATACATGCCTCTGGTTCAGACATGAGGTAATTTACATTGAATTAAACCACGAACTGTAAATATTCACTGAATATAAGTAGACAAAAGAAGCCTACATATTTCATTGCAATCATATATGTGTGCAGAAGGAAGATTATATGCCAGACTAAAAGGATCACCAGAAATAAGCTCTAATCAACAAAATAAAGAAGATTATAAATTATTCTCTTTAGCTTGAAATTTCGCTAGAAATAGATCACCACTAACAGCAAAAATGTAACCCAGAGATTGCAGTCTCTAACAACTTAATAAACATTGTATTAAATCAGAGAACAGAACACAATAAAAACATTAAGCAATTAGTTCTAAAATTCTTGAAAGAGTCAACACCAGGCTTAAAATCCCCAGGTCTCTACTAGATCAAAGAAAATGGCAAGGGTCTTACTGAGAGTTGATCTCTTTCTGAGATGGTAGTGGTAGAATGAAACTTTGATGTTTTATATACTTAAATACATAGATTAAAATATTTTAATGAAGGTAAAAATTAACTATGGAGCGACCAACCTTAATAAAAATAGTTCAGTGTACATTTCTGTGTTTGATTTGCTTACCAATGCATGCTTATTTTAAATTGGAATTCAGTATCCAAAGATCTGAAGTGAATGAACACACAATTATCTTCTTTTATTTTAATTTGGTCTTGTTGATCCTCTAGGCTCTTTTAAAATCACAATGACATAGATTAAAAAAAAAATCTAAGGTTGTGACCTTTTATGCATCTATGAAATAAACGTGGAGTTCATAGCTGGGAACATGATCATTTTGGTTGATATAAATTGAAGCTGACAAGGGGACAGGCTCTGAGGGAGCAAAACCCACTCTTCTGTGAAAACCAAGACCAATAAGTATATTTCTGTATTTAAAATGACATATTTTTATAAATATCAATATCGATTGGCCATGGCCTCAAACTGTGCAAACCACAACTGGGTAAATGGTCTAAAAATGGTAAGTTTTTTGATTTATGGTAAGAATAATTAGTTTACTACCTTTGCAAATTAGCAAAAATATAAGAATTCTTATGCATAAAGCGGAACACCTCATTTTAGAACCCTAGAGCGGATGCTGACCAGTAGGACTAGTTGTTCCCATGGAATAGTACATGGTCATTAAAAACCACAGCCTGAATCTTCAGAAAAGAAAAAAATTAAAAACTACTCAGAGGCAACTGAAATCACTAAAGCAATACACAAGGTGAGAAAAAAAAAATAGTTATTTTTGCTTTTCAAAGAATCAAACTTCCTTCTCTCAAATTCCTTCCTGCAGCAAAATGCATTGGTCAGGAGGGGTGATGTGGTGCCTTTCCAGAGCAGCATGTGAGACCTGTGCTTGCAGCTCATTCTGAGGGTTCATTTTCTCTCAGAGCTCAAGGTAAAATTCATTTAACCTGGGGGTTGCCTTGCTCCAGGCCCTTGCTCTGTCCTGGTTCCTCTTGGCCACCCTTATGTGGAGGCAGACATCTCCCCAGGGTGCCCTCTCTGTGGATGAACACAGCTCTGTGGCTCTTTGGGGCAGGAACCCAAGGAGCTTTTCCTTGTGCAGTGGTTTCCACAGGCAGCAGTAACAGCCATATCCTCATAAAATGCAGCACTGGAGATGGTCAAGGAAATAGTCGCAGCATGACAGAGAGAGATTACAACTTCATTTTCGGTCCCATCCAAAATTAACATGAAATGATATTGCCAAGCAAAACAGCCTCAGCACTTAATTTGGGGCATTAGTGATGCCATTATAAAATATGAGCTGCTGATTCTCACCCTGCCTCAGAAGCTTTTTATGCTTCCCAGATCAGCTTGCTTGGTGAATTAATCAAATGAAAAAGGCTCAGTTCGCCTGCACGAGAAACTGAAAGGATTGTCTGATGGCTTATGAAGCTATGTGATTTGTTTCATGGCGTGGAGACACTGAAAGAGAATTTTTATTAAAAAAAGAAGTCTTGGAACACAGTCCTGCATGTGGTCAGCTCAGTGGGGTATTATTTGAAGCAGAATGTGAACAAGTAGAATTGAAATGGAGGGATCTTTGAAGAGTAATGAAAAAGGGGATTCAGTTGCCAATAAAACAACTGTTTGGGATACTGAAGGGAGATTCCTCAATCATTTAAAATCATCCTGCTCAAGAAATTGATTGTATTTTTTTCTTGGGGAACGAGGGAAATAAAGGGTAGATGAACTCTTCAACAACCTAAAGCAAATTTCACAACTTCCTGGAGAATTTGCATGCGGTCATAATTTTCTCACAGCAACTGTCTTCAGGAGCAATTTCTTTCTTCTTTGCCTATTTATACTTTAGCAATCTTGGTTTCAAATCTGCTGCAGGCTTTTACTGTCTTCTCTGGTTTCCAGAGGAGGGATAGGGATGTCATGGCACAATGCCTGAGGTAATGAATGTTGCTCCAAAATATGCCTTAAACTACACAAATTACAAAAGACAACCCTTGCGCCTCTTAACTCTAGAGCAGGAGAAAGGTCCTGCAAGGTATTAAAACTAGTGGGAATACAGCTTTTCTCCTAAAATTCTGTGTAGTTTTAAGAAGAGGATCTCAGCACCTAGAGGCACCTCCTGTTCTCTCATGTGGGTATTGCTTGCTTCTTATTTTTCCTTTTTTCTCTGTCTTTTAAGAGAGGGAGTTGAACTCCCTCGCATCATACCTGGGTTGAGTACTCAGACTAAACTGTCGCACTGATTAATGGCAATACTTAGTGCACAAAAAAATTGCCTCATTACTTGGACAAATATACGTGTAAAATATTTCAATTTCTACATGCGTTTTCTATATAAAAATTAAATATGCATGTATGTATAAATTAAGTGATATAAATTTAAATTCTGGATATTATTTGGAAATAAATATTGTCATATAAAAATGAAATAATTTTGGTATGTAGGAAGGGCATAGCTTTCTTGAATTCTCAGAATTTTTCTTACACCAGACTGGTGAAAAAGCTGAATTTACAATCCTTATTGAACTATCAAACAAAAAAGTAGAGTACAAAAGTTTCTGTAGAGTTTTTGGAAATATTTTATTTTGGTTTCAACTTTCTTCAGTCTATTTCTTTCTAAATTTTTAAAATGCAAAATTGTTTGGACTTTGTTTCTTTTCTCCTCCTATTTTGCCCAATTTCTTAATTTGAAATATCAAAAAAGAAATTTTTTGGCATCTATGCTAAAATGGCTTGGGATAAAAGATTTATGCCCTTGTTTCCCAAACAGTTTTGGCTGTTAGAAATAACAGTTCTCTGGAGACAAACCCAAACAGCATTGGAGAGTTTCACAGAATTGCCTCCAAATCACCACGGCAGCAGATCACTGAGAAGCTGTGGAATTGTGCCTGGCTCTGTCCTTCACCTAGAACATTCTCAAACAAATGGCAGGGCTCCCTTGTCACCATGCACTGGTAATTATTTTAAATGCATGAAGAGAGAGGAGAAGTGAAGTTTGCATGACAGGTTTCTACATCAGTCCTGACCCTTCATCTTTCTTCTAGACATCTCTGAGGGCTTTAGCTTTATTTCTTTTCTGGATTACACTATGGCAATATGATACCTCTGCAAGTCAGGATCCTCTGGAGATGTGTGGTCAGTAATTAACAATGCATAACAATGCACAGTAATTTACTGTGAGACAAAGTTAAGATGAGCACCTCATTCAATTAAAACTTGGCAAGGCAATGCAATTATCCACTCTGGAGTTTTGCCAGGATGCAGTCATCTGCACCTTATCACCTGAAAAAAAGGGATGTGGGATGTATAATCAGTATAAACCTCTAAGAACTCTTGGGTTTTAATTAATTTTTTTAAGCCAAATTTGGAAGGTATGAAACCACACAGCTTACAGGGCTCTAATTAAAAACAATTTCATTTTCCTAACCTCACCAGTAATTTCAGGGAATGTTGCCCTTAGATAAAATTAATTCAAACCCACTGTCTAAAAGTTAATCCAAATCTACTGTCTGCCTGTGTAATTGTACACCTACTGACTCAGGTGTAACACCAATGTGCTTTGATAGGAGGCTGTTTCCACGAACAGTACAGGTTCTGCCAGGACATCATATTGCTTCATTTTATACTCATGTGCTCCTCTGTCTGACCAGGCAAAATCCCATTGCAATGAGCAGGAATTCACCTGAGTAAAGACTCCAGTCTTCCTGGGGTCCCTGATAAAAACTGATCACCCAAGTGAGACACTCAGTCCATATTTACAAATGATTTCTGTCTTCACCCCTCTTTTGGGAAATTCATTTGGGAACATTCATTGTCAAGAATTTTAACTTTTCTACCTGCTGCTGTTCCCTGTGAATTGCCCTTGAACTTTGTTTAGTGTTGAGAGAGTAACACTTTTATCTCATTCCTGGATGCAGCTTCCTTAGGGACTGAACTCCACCCATATTCTACCTGAAGCAACAGTTGGGTTTCACACATCTAATTTTTCCTTTCCGAAGGCTTTTGGGTGAAATTTCATAGCAGGGATCAATCTTTGTGTAACTCTTATGATTTCTTGATGAATCATATATTCTGCTCTCTGGTTCAGTACTTTGAAACACATGATCACAAAAAAGAGAAAACCTTACATTAAATAAATGTTTATTAACATGGCCTGGTGAAACACAGATCTACCCAGGGAAGGGAATTATGCAGCTAATGCTTGTGATTTGTCTCTGTAGGTTGAAAGCTAGAATTCATGGTATCTAGATATTGTCTAGACTAAAAATTCTTTGGCAAAAGTGTGCAAAGCTAAATAACAGTGAAATATATTTATATTTATATTAAAGCTAATAAATGGAAGTTCCAGTGTAACCCAAAGTGGTGCCTTAGGTTTGCCTGCCTGATATCTCACAAGAATATGGAGAAAGGGGTTAGAGGGTGAAAAAGCAATTAAGGGAGCAGAGACACAAGAGGAGGCTGAAATATGTTCAAGAGATATTTTAGTGTGAGTGCAACCACGAGAAAACCCAACTCAAAGGATGGTCAGAGAGCTGCTGAGTTTACGTAGGTCTAACATAAAATCTGCTTTATCCATCTGAGTGGCAGGCTTTAATCCTTCCCTCTGTAGCATCCAAACTGGGTACTGAACAGATTTTTGAGGCCAGGCTGTGATCTCTGATATTTCTTAGTGGCAGCAGTGAGGGTCAGAACCTCTGTAGAACATCCCAGACAAAAAAGTTATTTCAAAGGGGCTAATGCTATTGCATCCCTCCCAAAAGAGAAATGAGTGCCAGTTCCAGAAATTATTAACTCCCTTTTGCATGGGTCTTCCAGTGGTCAGTGTGTGCTCCCAGGGTCTGGAAGGACCAACAATGAGCTGCCCATTTCTCATCTGTAAGGATAAGAACGGCAGTGGCAGTAGCTCTGCACAGAAGACCTTTGTTGCCTTCTCTGGTCCAGTACAGACAGAAGAGGAGTATCTAGGTTATGGATGACAGAATTATGTGGAAACCAATGGGATTGTAGTAGCCATGGCAAATTATATTCTGCAGTATTAAACTCCTTGTAGAACATTGTTGTTGTAAGAGAGGGAATGGCAGTTATTAATAATAATGCAAGGGAATACCAGCCCCAAATTCTTGGAAAGTGTAAATTAATAGTTAATTTATATTGCTTTATAACAGCTAAATATACCAGCTCTGTATAACAAGCATGGTTGAAGGATCTGTATTTTTTTAACTGACTCAAAAAAAAAGGGATAAAAGACTAGAATTTCCCTCGAAGAAACTACAAAGAAAAAATTATCTGTGACCTTCCAGAGGATGTTGGGTAACTCGATCAATGAGAGAATAAGAAGAAATGGGTTATGACCTCAGCAAAGGAAATGAGCCCTGGTGGAAGCTTTCTCTAAAGCTCACTAATACTCAGGGAGTTTGAGAAACCTGATATCAAAACAGATGAAAGTTTTGATGCTATAGAGAGATACAGTGAATATTTTATGCCACAGAAGAAGCTGAAAACCAATTTTAGCTGGCAGAGTTGATGATTCCACACAGCTCTATTTATGTCCAGATCTGCCTTTGAATCAGATCTCAACTTATCATATCACCCTAAATCCCTAGGGAAAATGTGTCTCATTTACCTCAGTATTTCTTGGAAACCTTCTATTCTGTGAAGATAATTGTTTATCAGTAGCCAAATAGAGTGCTGGGGAAAAAAATGGAGCTAGATAATAAATAATTGTAACAAATGAGTGTATTACACACAAAATTTCTTCTAAAGTTTTCTGATATTTTGAAAAAATACTGCACATAATTCATAACAGCTTTGTCTTGTAAACTGGCTCTTCCTCTGCAGATGACAGTTAGTTTCATTAATCTTGGCAGTGTTAAGGGCCAATATTTGAAAACAAATTAATGTTCTGGAATACTTTCTTCCACAAGTTTTACATCAACAGACTTTCTTTCAGTAGGATTCCTCTTTCCACTCTTTAGTTCCACTGAAGTATTTTAAGGAAGGGAGAGGAGGAGAAGCCCAGTCTTAACTTTGCCATGGTTTCTCCAAGAAAAGAATTACCCTCCTCTTTATCATCTTTCTTTCAAATAAAGGGGTATGAAAGGCAAGCCTTTAAAACATTTTCCTTCATCTTTCTCTGAACTAAGTAAATTAGGAGAGAAATGGTGAGAAATTGAAATAATTTTCTTAATAATAAAGATCTGAAATTTCATTTGTTTCCTTTCCCAGGAACTTACACACTTCCATTCTGATACAGTGTCCAGACTATGCCTTCTTTACTGTTTGCAATAACACATAAAACTGTTTGTTTGATGTCTTGATCACAAACAGAGGCTACCTGTGCACAAGGTAGCAATCAGTTAGGAACCCAGTAACAAAGCAGTGCCATCACATTTTGTGGTCAGGGGCATTAAAAAGCCAGCATTTCATTTATTTTCTTCCTATGTGGCTTTTGTTAGATAAAATTACTGATTCAACCAGAGCCTGTGTAGTTAAGAGCCAAATAGTGGAGCTAACTCACAGGAGGCATAGGTCATGCTGAGGGTGAATGGACAAATAGGAGATAATCTGAGCTTCAGGAACAGTAAATTATTCCCTTTCCACACTACCTATGGCGACCCAGGACAGGTCTAGCAGCTGATGATGTAAGTTTCTCTCAGAAGGAAATTTTTCCATGCACTGTTGAAGTTGAAAGCCTCTGGCCATGATTTAAGCCTGTAAAATGAAATGGAAGAGCTCATCCATAAAGGGGAGGGGGCTGCACAGTTTTGATTTTCTCACTCTTATGGCTGCAAAGTGGAACCACATTAGCTCTGCTGTCTGGGCCTTCAACTCCTCTAACGACTTTTGTGTCAGGATTTGTTGCACAGTGTGACAACCAGACATCAAACCAGCATACTTGTTTGTCAGTGAGCTGATATTAATTAAACTTGTTCAATTTACTGTAATAAAGTAAAATAAATTTTTCCAAGTGCCACAGTTTTAAACACAGTCTAGCATCTGAAAAACATCTTGTTTGTTTTGGACTCGCACATCCCCACCGCAGAGCTGGAATTTTGCTAACAGCTCCTGATACATGAGCCAGAAAGGAGTGCAACTCACTCTGCCTTCACTGCTTTGCCTTTTTCTAGTGATAGCAAATTATTAAGGACATAAAGGTATGCGTGCCAGCAAGTCAAGTGATGTTAAACCCTCACCTGGGGCTGAGGAACAAAAAGATGCCTTATTTCATGGTCTTCTTCCTGATCAGAACCATGGTTTCAGGCAAAGTTTCTATTTTATATAACATTTAATATCTTGGTTGTTGCCAACTGCAATGGGGTGAAACATTGTATACCAACTGTCAGCCTCATGTGAACATTTAAAAAACAGATGCTAAATCTTTGAAGTCATTGTTAAGTTTAATGGCTTCAGAAAATCATTACTCAAATCCATTCCCTAAGGTCTTTTTGTCAAGTTCCAGAGGACCTAAACTTAAAACAAAACTAAAGAGCCCTCCAAGAATTTATCTGGCAATTAAGCAGATTTTTTGCTGAAGTTTTTCTATGGAATTAGAATCTAATGATTCCTAGAAACTGAATTGCTAAATCCTATCAGGGTATTCTGAACACTCTTGGAATGGTCTCCAGGTTGCCTGCTGGTCACACATCCTGCATAAAAATGCCAGTTGCCATGTTGTGCATTTTGTGGGCATTCCCTCTAGACTATAGTAAAAGCACAATGTGGTAACATGCAGTTAAAAACTATGTGGTGGCCTGAGTCTGGATAATGCAGTGCCAGCAGAACAAAATAGAAAAAAAAAAAAAAAAAAGAAAAGAAAGAAAAGGTAGTCTGAAATGATTGATCAGTGGCTACTAATGGCATTTTCATCAATACCCAGCTGATTTTCCTGTTGCTCTTTCTTACATATTTATACTATTCATAGTCTGGCAAAAATTTACAAAAAAGTATCCGAGTGATAGTTTCACAGCAGGTGCTGGATCAAACAGGTCTTGTTCTGTGCCCCCTTGGGAGGCCTGCATGGATCACAGGAATCCTGATACTGCCCTTCAGATGACCTGTGGTAAAACTGCGGAAGATATGCTCAGTTTCTTCCAATGAATAAACAAAGTGTACATGAAATATTTGTATAACTATGAATAGGGGGTTTATTTTTCTATATATACTGCTTGCCTGTGTAGTTGATTGAAAATGGCGTGAAGTAAATCTTGCCTAATAGATACTTATATAAGATTTTTATTTAAATGTCCAGCAGTGTAAATGTCAACATTTGTACTTTGATTGTTGTATGAATATACCGGTTTCAACGGGATAGTGAGGGGAAAAAAATGCAAGAGTATACGTGGGCTTTACAAGGAAAAATATGTAGCAGGCTTATAAAACACAGTTTGAGAAAGTCTTACTAGCTTTGAAGGCCAAGACCAAAAAGTATTCTGTAGATTTTGGACCTCATCCACTGCTCTTAGCTCCAAGCTGCAACTTGGAAACTGAGAGAGGCTTTTTGTAACGTATTCATGTCATGTTTAGGAAATGCCAAATTATTTCTCATTGGAGCTGAGGTTTATTGCAGCTGGATTATGATTTTTGACTGTGCAAACAATGAGATTGAGGTGTCTGTCCTTTCCAGAGTCATTAAAATCTTTGTCATGAATTATAAGAATCAGAAGGAGGTGGACTGAGGAGAAACACAGATGAATATTGAACATGCAGCAGACTGCAGAGAGCAAACTGGAGCACAGCTCACAGAGAACTGTGAGAGCAGAATGCCTGAGCCTTGCAAGAAACAGTGTTGGAAAATCATAAAATGCATCACTAATCTATTTTCATGACAAAAAAGAGTGAAAAATATTTGAAATACTGTTGCAGTGAGCCATTATTATTAAAATGCTAAGTAGGTTGCCAGACATGCACTTCTGCATTGTTTGTTTTTTTTTGTTTGCTCCAAGTTGAAGAGTAGCCATCCCAGTTTTGAGTAAAGGTGGTGCAAGTTATCATGTGAAGCCCTGATTTTCCTCCCCCAAAGCTGGCACAATTTCTGGCACAGTCTGAGGGGCCCACAGGTAATGTTAAACAACTGCACCGTATTACCAACAACTCAGAACACGTTTTCTCTCAGAAATGCAACAAAATTAATCAGACTCCCTTAATTTATCCTGATTATGCTCAGACACCTCATCTAGGTAATTAAATCAGACTCTGCTCTGCAGTCAGACTTGCCCTGTGGAGCTCTGTACCCCTTACATCAGCATGCAGTGAGGAGCTGCAGGTGTTCTCCTAACTGAGGTGTGCTGAGCCTGAGTCAGGGCCAGCAGAAACATCAGGACTGGACTGATTTACAACCAAAGCCAACTCAAGTGTGGCAAATAAACTTCTGTTGAACCTAACTTGCTTTTATTTGATATGAAGACATATTTCTGTTTGTTTATATTTTTAAAATGATGATTTAGTAAAACTTTAAAAAAATCCCCAAACCCTCCAAAAACTTTAGTGTCTCATTGTCCAAGCAAAGGAAAGGTAGAGCTGAGCCTGCATGCTGACACTGGAGTTAGCAGAATTAGCTGCACAATCCCCTGTGTTACATGAGTAGTTCATACACAACATATGATGCTGATCTGAAGTTCTGGCTGTTAGCTGTATTATTTCCACATGGAAAAGTATTATAACTTTTTTCTGTTGTATCCAGCAAATTTCTCTTTCCTTTGAGGCATATTTTCTTTTCCCTGCCCCCCTCAGGTTTTATTTATCAAGAGCGCTTTTAATAAATGGGGAAAAAGAAAGGCAAAACCAATCTTTCTTATGGTTCTGTTTTTTGTAAGTCTAAAACAGATACACACAGCTAAAACAATCAGAAAGAAATAACCTGTTTTTATTTAATGAATTACATTCTTTGCCTGACAGCTGATTGTGATTGTGATCGGTATATTAATTATTCAAATTTATTAGTTTTACTGAGATTCAGCACTGAATTTTCTTGGCTGTTCGCCACAGAACACATCTGACTTCATGCCTACATATGCACTTCTGAGACCTCAGTGTTGTTGTTATGAGGTAAATTGAGACCTTCTAAGGATGTTCAAACTTAAATCAACTCCTAGTATTAAGCAGAGATTAGAAATGAAGCCCAAATGTCTTGATTATTTTAATCAAAATAAGACAAATCCCAAGATGAACACTTTCACTCTGTCAAAGTTTTCTTGACAGTAAATAACAGCTTAAGAAATTATTCCCTGTCTTGTCATGGAGAAAAATAATATTTCTTTTGAACCTACCATTTTCTGATCATCTTGTCTGTAGAAGATGTCCACATCCATAGTTCTTGTCTTCTAGGACAAGAGCTCTTAAACAAGCTGCTCTTCCTCTGATGATCTCTGTTTCAGTGGCACTGCTCTCCCTGGGCTACTTGTGTTGATGAAGGGTGATACACAACAGGACAAAGAATTGTTCTGTGGAATCTGGCTAATAAATCTGGCCAGTGCCAAGCCTGAAAGTAGCAGGATTTGGCTTCAAAAGGAGCAATTCTACAGAAACCCCATTCTAAATTCTCAGAGTTTACATATGGAGAGAAGTTAATAAATGGCAATAAAAGCAATGAAATAACTTGCTTTAATTTCCTCACGTAACTGAACAATGTTTCCTTTGGGCAGTAGTTATTGCATTGAATCCACAAAGTTATTTTCAGAGCACTGGACGCAAATGCCAACAATGAAACAATAAAACTGAACACTGTGAACACCTTGCTAACCATCTGTAAACCAATTTTCAAAGAGAAAATCACATCAGTAGAATATTTGACCCATACAGGATTTTGCAGATGTTTTCCTATAGCCTTTGGGATCTACCTCATTTCAAGGTCTATATAGTAGAAACAAATTGTGCATTTACACAGCCAAAGTCTAACTGAATTCCCATAGGAGCCTTCAAAGGCTTTTATGTTTGACCAGGCACTGTGTTCTGCTACTTTGGCAAAGAGGTATTAACAGTGACTTGTTAATAGTAATGGAGCCATGCCTTCTCCATGTGGGTTCCAACACTTCAAGCTGTATCACCTGTCCATATTTAAAAGCTCCACCTTAAAAAGATGATAAATTAGACCAACTTGACCTGGTCTTAGACCAAGGCATGGATTAAACAATTTCTTTCAGCTTGATTGGGGTTTTATTGAGGAAACCTGCTAAGTAAAAGCTGTTCAGTCACAGTGCTTAAGTATCAAAAGAGTGCATGGAATTTGAAAAACACTGCCAGTGTGCCAGCCAGACCCTGAGTTACCAAGAGGGCAGAGACCAGCTGCACAGGACAGATAGTGGTGAACCTTTTCTGGATTCTCTGTTTCAGAGGAACTCACATTCTGGATTCACATGTTTCAGCATGTGCATCTCTGAAACTTGCAAACTCTTAAAACTGTGTGCTCCTTTTCTAGAGCAAAGGTGTCAAAGCCTTTGTGTGTGTGTATTCATGTGTACGTTAGCAGAGAGGGGATTTTATCATTAATTTGTCACCCTACCCCACAGTAATGTTAAACATAAGCACCCTTTAAAGAAGGGCAGATAAGTGAAAGGCATCAAATGAAGCTTTAAGGTAAAAAATCCATCAGGCAATGTAAATGAAGTTTCAGTCTTTCATTTATTAATTACTGTTCTATAATTCTCTCTTTTAAGATGCTAAGTTACTTGAGAGACTGTCATTGTAGGCTCATGGTAACCTGTTTTTAGAATGTTCTAGACCACTTTGGGCCAGTGCTGCAGAGTTTGTGCCTGCCTCTGACAATAGGTTGAAAGAAGAGTTTAAAAACCCTAAACAGCAGTGATGAATATTAATGTGCTAATGTGACTGCAGAGATGTTTTCATTCAGTTTTTGGCTCTGTCTTGCTATGTGAGGGTTTATCACACATGCAGCATGTCTTTTTAATTGCCACGAGGTTTTTGTCTTAATGATACCTTCTGCTGTCTAATGAGTTTATTCTTTCACACATTATTATTGCACATGTTCAGTGCAAACAGTCTGTATTGCTATTTTAATAAAAATAACAACAAAAGAAAGAGCAAAGTCGGGGCTCGGGGAGCACACAGCATGTCACTCTGTACAGCTGGTCTAATCTGATGCTCAGCATTGCCATGGCAACAACACCAGAGGAGAGCAAGGGGTGGCTGGAGCCTCCTCCTCCTGTTGATCACAACCAATGGCTCCTGACACAGAACCAGCACTTACAGGATGTGATTTCCATCACTTTTTCAGCAAAAAAATAAGACCTCAGACTTTACCCCTTTTTAATGTTTTGAAATTCAGTGGAAGTAGAGTCAGCACAAAACTGTTCATCAGAACAGAATTTGTTTAGAAAGTTTTTTCATTGTTCAGATTTGTACTTTTTAATCATTCATTAGAGCAACTGTAATTTTTATGATTTATGTTAATGATTTCACTAGCAAAAGATTTATTCTGTTAAACATAAAAACAATCCCAGGCAAGAAACTAATGGAAGGGAGCTTGAAAGATTTTGCCATGAAGAGACTATGATCATTCTCAATCTTCAAACTGGGAATGACTTCAATATTTTAAAATATTTTTCTGATAAACTATAATTAGAATCTAAACTGCCTTTAATAATTTCTCTCAGAATTTAATTTTTCATTATGTCTGTTAATTAAGAAAATTAAAATTTATCATAGATTTCTGCCCTATCTTTAAAGATCTGGAGTGTTTTGCCACTTGTCTTATTATTTGTTGTTGTCATTAATGCCCCACTATTAATAAAAGGTTTTTATTAATCCATAAACATTTTGAGGTGAATACTATCAAGGAAAAAACCCAACGACTTGCTTTAGATGCACAGTTTGTGGTGATTGGGATGGGCTGAGCCTGATCCCCAGTTGGTTTCAGCTGTGAGCAGCAGGTGAGCAGCACTGAAGGGAACGAGCCATGGAGTGCCCAGAGGCACTGAGCAACCACCCAAGGGAGCAGAGGGCACACAGGTGCAGGGCATCAACAGGAGGGGGTAAAAGGCTGGGCTACAGCACAAGCAGGGCAGTTGCTTGCAGCCTTCTGAGGTGATCTGGTGTTACTCTGTGTGGGCAGAAGCTTTCTGAGGTTGTATGGTGATACTCTGTGTTTTGTGGTCCTCTCATCTGTGATATGTGCTGCAACACTTGTTGCTGAATGGAAACCGTTTCCAGTGGTCTGGGGATGTGAAGGTGAGCAATTTCCATTGAGTTATAAAGTGGAAATCATATTTTGTGAACTGAGAGTCTTCTATGGTGAGATGAGGGGGGTGGAGTCAATCCTGTGTGCTTGGAATTCAGCAAGGCTTTTGGCACTGCTTCCCATGCTGCTCTCGTGTGTCCCATGTTGTGTGGGCTGGGAAATGGGATAGTGGGATGGATGGAAATCTCAGGAGTTCAGCAGCACCACGATGGCCAGCTGCTGGCCCACAGTGTACCCCTCTGGTCAGTGCTGAGATGGGCAGTGTTCAGCACCAGTGATCTGGATGATGGGACGGACAGAGCACCTTCAGCAGGTGTGAGTGTGATACAGAACAGAGAGGTTGATAAACCACTTTGATAGCTGCGCTGCTCTTTCCCAGGGCATCGACAGACTGGAGAAATGAACTGACAGGAATCTCAGGCAGATAACAAAGAGAAGTGCAAAGTTCTGCCCCTGTGAAGGAGTCAGTGCACCAGCACAGTCTGAACAGCTGAAAAGAGAAGGCCCTAGAGGTCACGGTGGGCACCAAATTGGGCATCAGTCAATAATGCATTGGGAAGGGTGTTGCCAGGGGAGGGAAGGAGGTGATTCTTCCTCTCTGATTAGTGCTGATGAGGCCTCGTCATGGGTGCTGTCTCCAGTATTGAGTTCCCCTATTCAGAGTAGTGTCAGGAAGTGAAAAAGTACTCATCTTTAAAAGGATGGTATT
This sequence comes from Ammospiza nelsoni, assembly GCF_027579445.1. Taxonomy (NCBI): domain Eukaryota; kingdom Metazoa; phylum Chordata; class Aves; order Passeriformes; family Passerellidae; genus Ammospiza; species Ammospiza nelsoni. Next base: position 13,366,612 of record NC_080642.1, read on the forward strand.
GTGTCAAAATGACTTAATTGTTTAATTTTGGGCAATGCAAACAAGGTTAGTTGAAAAGGAAAATGATTAATGGGTGCTCATTTGTGCCAGCCATTGAAAATATCTTCCCACAATCATTTTCATTCCAAAATCCAAAGATTTAGATGTCCACTTCATGCCACTTAAATGTCACCACTTAAAGTAATCACAGCAAAGATTCCATCAAATGTCCTCAAACTGTGGAGCATCATTTAGCCCTGCTGTGCTATGAATATTACCTGGCAATGAAAAGATAGAACTTGTGACCTAAAGATTGACCCATCTGCTATTTATTTAGCCCTGGAAAAAAGTAATTCTGTATCAGAAAAACAAAACAAAAAAGGAAAGAAAATTGCAGTTTGAAACTGTACTACTGATGGGGTGATTTAATTTTCTAAGTGTATTGAGTTTGCGTATGATCAGAGACTCAGCTTTGTGTTTGTAAACTAATATTGCAGTGTAACTGAAGGCATAAGTAAATCAAGTTACTGTTTTGTGAATCCCATCTGTACCTTTGTGAGCTGAAAATATAAAAAAGTCTGATCACGAATAACAGAAAAAAAAGATCTGTAAGATATTAAATTTATGGTGATCACCTTCTATCTGCATAATGGAATTTTCTGAAGATGTTTGGCAATTGGAAGATTTCAGAGCTGTGAAATTCCTTATATATCAGCTGGAGGCCATGGCTGACAAGCCATGTTCCATCCTTACGTAACGGCGTCCAGAAGTGAAACATTCCATGCTGGTCTGCATTCTGTTAGGGAAGGTCAACCCAGGCAAAGCCAGTTCCCAGATTCCTGGACAGGAAAGTCTCTTTGCCTCTCTATAGCTATGCCTTCAGTAATTCTGTTGTGTTTGGTGTCCTGGCCCAAACCACTTTTGGTTTAACAAACTTGGTCTCCTGCTTGTTTCAATTATCAAACACACCTTTGAATCTGTTAAAAGGTGAAGTACTATTTTAAAAGTTTTTGGAATTTGTATGTATAAGGATTTTCAAGTCTTTATTCTTCTTCCCTCTCTTGTAATGGGACACGTAGTCCTTGATATGAAGAAATCCCTAGGACACCCAGCTTTTCATGATGTCTGGCAAACCTCCAAAATATTTCAGCTTCTTTACAGCAAGAAATAAGCTTTCTGATGAAACCCATCTTTTTGGATGTAGAGCACAGTTTATGTGGCAAAAATCTGCTCTTCCCTCCAAGACAGGAAATACAGAAATATACTCTTCCCTCCAAGACAGATTAGTTCCACGGTTATGACTTCCAGTTTTATTATTAATAAGGCATGATGTTGATCATCTTCTCATCTCTTATTTAAACAAGATGGCCATACAGTTCTTTCTAGTACAGCTTTGTGCTCTGTTTTATTACATAGAATCTGTTTCCTGAGTACTTATTTCTTTAAATACCCAAGTGCTGCATTAGATTCCAAGCTGCCATCTAATATCATTCCTTGGGAGAATTCTTGTAAGTGTTCTATGCCATTGCATCACCTGAAAGAAATAATTGAAAGATCCAGGACTGAAAAAACCCATCTCTCCAAATGACCACATATCTGATAACACAAATGTCTTTAAATGCTGTTTGGAAATTGAATTAATTTTTCTCTAGAATTCGAAGGGATTCATTTTGCCTGTAAGGCATGACCCGGGCTAACTTGAAGTGCAGAATACAATGCCACAGCAGGAACAAATGACAGTGTGTCTGGATTTGGAGGCATGCAGATGAAAGCTATCATTTTTACCATTTGAGCAATGATGTTGGGTCTGTAGAGCTTTGGACTCCAATGATCCAGATGATTGTCTGGATTCTGTTTCAACACAGTCTGGAAATGCAGAGAAGGTCTCAAACTCCAAACTCCCAGTCATGGATATTACTGCAGAACTGTTACTTCCCTGGGTTTGTGATGTGTGTGAGATGATGGAGAAGAGTAAAGAGATTTATTTTTCCTTGTAATCTCTACTTATCTGTATTAGATCAATCTCACCATGCTCATGTTGTAGCTCAGTGGTTATAATTGTAAGTAGTTATAGACTCTATTAAGCAACTTTGAGTAATTGCTTAGGTTTTATATTCAAATTTAATCTACTATAACTATTCTAATAATTTATTTTCTTGTGCAATCAAAGTGCTTCTCCCCACTTTGTAAATTCCAACATGCTGCATTTAGCATGTCAGCATCTGTGAGCCTCAGGTGACGTGTATGGATAAGCTACATGGCTTGGTTACTCTTGTACTTGACACAGTGCACAGATGAGAGTCCACACTTGAGTTGCAACTTACACAGGATTATCATTCAGTTTGGACTCAAAGTATCCTAAGCCTCTTTCTGAAGGACAAATCTGCTTTTCCTTTGTGATATGTCAGAAAGATTTAACAGCATCTGTGTCCAAAGGGGAGTTTCTTGCAAAAACAGTCTGAAGTTAGTTCCAGTTGTTTCTGTCTGAAATTCAAATAATTTCTCAACTTCTCTTAGGAAGCATACGGTTCCAGTGTGGGGTAATTGTTTTCCATCTGGACACTGTCTGGTGATGGTATTTGCTGTAGCTATAAGTAAATAAATGAAAGAGTCAAATAAATGAAGACATCTGTAAATAATTTATTTGATGATTGATGGCTAGTAAATAAACTCTAGCTTCTTTCTTTGGTTAGATTCACAGTCAAAATTGTGGAGTGAGATATACATCAGCTTACTAGAAGTTTGAAGTTCAAAGGTAGGCTATGAGAAAACCTCTAGAGATTCCCAGAAACACCAAAGAAGTGGCAGACAAATTCCAGTTAATGCTGCCTCTGACCCCAGCAAGCCCCTTGCTGGAACACTTTAAAGCATGCTAAAGCCTTTCTTGAAATCCTGCCCTGGTTGTCTACCTGCCCTCTGTTTTGATCAGCTCTCTGTAGCCAGTCTTTCAAGGAGAAGGGTGATATGGCAACCCAGAAGAAGTTCACTTTAAAAACTGGTGATTCTGTCAAGGACAGAGAGGAGTAAACAAAGCAGAGAAGGAAGAGGGCATGAAAAATGAGTGTTGTTGTGGCTCTGTGGAGACTTACAAGGCTCGACTCGGTGTTTGTTTTTTCAAGGCAATATTTTTTCTTTCCCTACTTTTTCCATGTGAATGCTCAGTAATGCAAAAATTATCATATGAACATTCTTATTAGCCTTATGGATATGTGCTTTCATACTAAGTGGCATGTTTCTGCTCATGAATATGTTGATCTTTGTGTTGCAAAGGTTCATTAGAAGAGGGGAGCACTGTCAGAACTCTGTGAATGGGCAGCCTTGTATCCAAGTACTTCAAACCCATCTTTGGAACACTTGCACTGAAGTGGCAAAAATGCCTGTGAAATATGACTTTTTAGCTTGAGCATTTGTGCACCTACTGGACTGAATTTCAAACAGGACTCATTCAGATGTCAGACTTCCAATTAAAAACTGTGCTTTGCTAGCTAGTTAGTTCATTATTGCACACTTTATGGTGTGGGCTGCAAATTAGCTACTCAAAGTCCACAGTTCAAAGGATTTGCTGGCCTAGAATTATTCACTGAACAAGATTGTGAATAATTTCAAATAATGAATAAATTCAATATACTTTTTGTTCTGTCCATGCATAGCTTCTGAAGACTGAGAGAGTAAAAAAGGGAAATCAATCAGATAAATTATTCATCGAGAATTATTTGTTCAGCTCTAATGCTTATGTACTTAGACAATATTTTCATTGGAACAGACTCTGAAGAGCTCTTCAGCCTGCATATATCTCAGCTACAATTCATCTGTAAAAAGTATTGAGGTTCTTGTTAAATGCAGATGCCTAGACCTAGCTGTAGACAGTAGGATTTGTCTGACTTCATCTCCAAGTTCTTGACAAAGTTTAGGTATTTCAGGAATTTTTTAGCAGGAATTGTTTTTGTGAAAGTAGTTCTTTGTCATTGTCTGTGTCTGCATTTAGAAATACAACTGGGATGATCACTTAAAGCTACTTGCTGCTGTTACTGTCTGATTTGGCTGTTTCCAGTACAGTGTGGGAACTTGGATGTTTTCTTTCAGGGATTAAACCTTTTCACTGTGTAGTTAAAGAAGAATATAAGTGTAAAATATAATCCTATTGGAAGAACTACCTTTCTCTACTAATTGTTCTTATTTTAAAGGAAGCAAGGATCAAGGAACTCAGTGAGAGGGGCAGCTCAAATTAATATGCTAAGCATCAAATATAGTTCCTTTAAAATATGTATTGCCAAGATAGCTTGTCAGGATAGTAACAGATTCAGCTATTTGCTGCAATTTAGCTGATGCTTTATCTCTTAAAAACAGAGGGTAACTATGGAAGGGGATATTTTTTCCTGCTTAGGGTAACCACACCTCCTTTAATGTAAATATATTTGTTGCTGCACTGGGTCAGGAACAACAAGGAATTTGGTTTTATTTTGTCTAAAATGAAGCGAGAGAATAGGGAAAAACCACTGGATCTTGGATACTGAACAGGGAAGAATATTAGATACTGTAGAACAAATACTTGCTCTCATAATAATGACTTTTAAACTAATATAAAGAAGCTTTACTTTTCTCCTTCCTGTTAATAGGCATTCCATTACATTCACTTTATTTCTGTAAGGCAGAGATGTCAGTTCAAAGGGAAAACTCAGATAACTGTAGAATAAATAGTGAAATGAATTCTTGCAAAAAAAAAGTTCTCTCATACAGTTTTCCCCGTTGTTCTTTTTGCATCCTTGGGAGCAACAGGGGCTGGAGTGGAGAAGTTGTGCTGATCTTGGCTGTGCACTGACTCACCATCATCCATTGACAAAGTTCAGTTTTTTACACTGTCATAAGATGTTATGCTGACACCTTTCACTTATATTAATGTAAGAATTTGGAGAAGGATTATCTTTTATTTTATAATGTACAGAGTTTTACACAGTAGGGGCATAATTTTGATTAGGGCCTCAATGTGGTACTATAATAGAGTTAATAAATAATACTTGACAGCAGTCTAAGGATGGACGTATGGAAGAAAATGAGGCATAAATTTTGAATAACGCTTAATTCAAATATCATAGATGCAAAGGAAACCACAAGGTAAAGTCAAACTTTGTTTCATAGGACAATTCCATTATCTGTGTGACAAGAAGAAATACAGTAAAGCATATCTCTATGGTTCTACAGACCAGAATGTCTGATGTAAAGATATTTTTCTGTGAAGTTAACAGTCTAATTAAAGTTTAAGGCTCTATTATTGCCCCTTTTTAAAATTATGGTATATATTGCTCAGTTTACCTATTGGTCTCTTATGAATCTTCATTTAATGAAAGACATGCAGAAAGATTGTCTGGCTTATACATTATGAATTCAACTCTTCCCTTATTTGCCTAATATCTAGGGGGGAAAAGTTTTAGTAACTTTCTTTTCTTTTTGTTTCTTTCTTCCTATTTTTTTCAATTCAAAGTATGAAGTTGGTTTCTTTTATTCCATTAAATAATTTTCCAAGATTTGCAACAGTTGAAATAGAAAAATAGAGAAAAACCCAACTTTTTAGGTATATGATTTCCTGCAAAACAAAGTGGGTGTTTCCTGTCAAATCTGCAGTAAAATGTTGGGTTTTTGCATAAATGCACAGCTGGTAGTACTCAGGTCGTGCTAACATTAGTATGAGGTTACTGTGGGAACTCGTTTGTGTTCCAGTGCAGTTGGCAAAACTGCAGTCATGCCCATTTAACAAGCACTAGGTCATGTTAATCAGTAATAAACTGCACTTACTTATACAAGAATTTTGAATGAAATCAGATCTAAAGTTCTCCAACTGTTCATCAGGCATTTAATAAACACTTTCTTCTTCCCAGTTCTTGCCAAAATGTTTTAATTTTTTTTGCTTTACTAGCTTTTTCCAAATCGTGAATTGAAAGGGTAGTCAGTTCCATGTGTCGACTGATGCATGGAAATCATCTGGTTTAGGCTGCACACATTCTGCATGACTGTTTCACTCTGACTTTGCTTCACCAAGGCAATTTCACAGTGGGAAATAGAGAGAAAAGCCCCAAACAAGGAAAAGATAACACACTTTAAACTAGAACAGGCCTATTAAAAGAACATATTAAGAATCAGTTAAGGCTCTGTAGTTGCTGCATATTCAGTATTCAGCAGGGAGTTGGTGTCCTGGGTCTGTCTTCTCTTTCTCTTGGTATCAGCTACTGCAAGCACCTGAGGAACACCATGAACAGCTGAGACAGCTCCAAAAATACTTGAAAAAATCAGAATTACTTTTCTGTGCAGTGAAAGCCTGACTTTGTTGATTAGTTCCCTGTAACTGTGCTGTCTGTGAGCAGATGGTGTGAGTAGATTGGTTTTAGTTTAGCGCTGCTCTGCAGGGTGAGAGAACAGGCCATTTGTGGGGCAGCCAGTGCTGGGAGCTGGGGTGAGCTCCGGGCTGGTGGAGGAGTCAGTCCCAGGCCAGGAGGGGCTGCCCAGGTGCAGCCCACGGGACACTGCTCACGGGAAATGAGTGAAAAGGACACTGAGGAGCTCAAAACTGGGCTGTCCTCCAAAGAGCTCATTCTGCTTTCCTAGAGTACCTGGGAGACAGGTCACCAGCTGTAACAGGGGCAGGATCAGATGGTAAACCAGGCATCCCAGTCTCACAGTGAAGGTTACAGCAAGGGCCAACAGCACAACCCTTGTACACAGATGGTCACCACCACTTTTCTGTGTGATCCACCTTGGAGGAGCAAGTGCAAAGTATTTGCATTTTTGCCAGCCTTGTAGCTACCCTTGGTCCAGCTGTCTGGCCAACAGAGAGCTACTGCTCCTGTTGTCAAGGAATGTTTGTGGCTGCAGAAGAGATTCCAAGGTTCTTCTGTGACACTGACTGCAAAGGACCCAGTTCCACAGCATACACGTGGCCAATGTCAAACATAAATTCTGTTGGACCTAGGCCCACAAATGCAAGTTGTGTGTGTCTTTAGTTGTTGTTGGTAAATGGGATGGAATCAATACTTCTCCTGAAACAGACAATTGGTTGATGATGCAAAATTAAAATTTTTAGGGCCATTCCAATTCTAGTCACATATTCAAAGAATTGTTATGGAAGTTTGCAAAACATCTCAGCATTGTTTTAAAATTATATTCCAGCTGCTATGATACCACTGAAACTTTGAAAAATGTCCTTTTTGTGTAGCCCTGGTATGTAGGTCCTACAATAGTGCTTTCATACTAGAATTCAATATTAGCTGTGTAAAGATTATGAAGGTGTTTGGGAGCTGAATGAGAAAGAAGATTATTTGTGTTTCAGTATTTGGCAGCTTGGTCAGTGTAGGCAAAGGGTGTTTGCCATCAGCAGAATGAAAAGATCCAATATTACCCAGTGCAATTCACTCAGGAATAGAACTCAAGAAACAACAAAAAAAAATCTTACTTTAAATCAAAATGCAAAAAAGGTCAAGATTTGTTTGTCAGAGACCCAAGAAAAAGATAACAAAAAATATATTTTTAAATCTACCATGGGAAATTAATACTGAGGTGATTTTCAGGCTAAGGCTGGGAACGTAGCAATGCCATTTTAGAATAAACACCAAAAACAGATGCCACAATTTCATAAAATAAACATGCAGTGAAAGGGTAACACAGGCATTAGCTGCAAACTGAGCCAGTAGCCAATACAGTATGATGAGAAGGAGTGCTCAGTATGGTGTGATGTGCTGTAGAAGCCATTAGCCATATGGTACCGTGTGAAGAGGGCCTCTGTGACTCAGTAACAGTTGTATGTTATGTGGTTTATAAAATAATTATGCAATGGCAAGCAACTCTTTTATAATTATTGGCTGTTTCAAAATATTTCTGCTAATCTGGAGGCATTTACTAAGTTGATGGATGCAGGCAGTCTGCTTCCTCTGTCTGCATGTTTGTAGATTGTGTGGGGTATCATCCTACTAAAGGCAGTGGCCATTTTAAACTTGGCCACTAGAGATTGTATTTGTTTTTCTTTTTCTGAAATCTTGGGGAATATCCACATGAATAGATCATAACTTGGTGGGACAGCTGCCAAGGAAGGGCCCAGTAGTTAACTTTCCATTATTCACTAGCACTTTGCTAGCCTTCTTTTATTCATTGGCATCTCTGAAAATTGAAAGTGTATCACCAGAAAACCCTATTGCTCTGTCACTGTTGATGGCATGACAATCTCAGCAGATTCTGGTTTTTTATACTTTGCTGTGTCTTTGATGCTTGTTAGAGGCAACAAAACCATCAGCAACTGAAGAGCATCAAAAAATGTCTCTGGTTTAACCAACAAGAAGATGACACTAATTTCCTTTTTCTTTTCCACTGCCCCTCAAGCAAGCATATGGAAGATAAGTACCTGTTAGACATTTGTACATTGCAGCACTTTTGCTTTGAAATGGGAATAAAGTAATAAACAAGATTTCAGGGAAACTCTTCAGCTACAAAATTTGCTGGCAAGCGAGACTTGGGACCCAGAGTAGCTGGAGGCACCCAGCTCCTGGCTGTGCAGATCTGGCAGTGGAAGGTGAGAGGGTCCTGTGACCCTGCAGTACCTGGATCATCTGGCTGGGAATAAGGTGGGGGTGTGGGTCTGAACAGCTGGGACATCAAACATAATCCCCAAAAGTCAAGCAGGATGCACAGCCTGGAGAGGTCCACAAAACATCCCTCTCTATCCCTTTGGCACATGCTGCAGGCCACAAAGCACTTCCCATCTTCCCCAAGTAAACTTTAGATCCAGTGTAAAAGACTGACAGTAAAACACGACAGGAAGAGCACAGGAGAGATCAAGGGCTCCAGTATAAAGGTCTTTGAACATCCTCTGTCTGTCCCACCCACATGGGTCAGCTCTAGTTTGGTCCTGGAGCCTTTACAGATCAAACATGACTTTTATGGTATGCATGTGGTGTATTGCTCTGAGTGCTCTAGAGCAGCACTGGGATGATCTCCCTGTAGCAGGTACAGATCCATGTCTCTTTTCAGCTTTGGAGTGGTTGGTCAATTGATGTTTCGATTGTGCAGGTAACTGATATGAACTCTAATTATTGCACTAGCCTTATAATACAGACACGTCATTAGAAATGCTGGAAACTACATCTGCTATGAGGCTTCTGACAAGACTTCAGTGCACTAAAATGGAATTCTGGTCTATTCTGCAAGAAGTGCAGGTGCAGTGAATATTTTTTTGCTACAGCTAAAAATATTTTGCAAAGCTGCAATCCAATGGCATGGTTTAAACCACATTTCAAATGCTGAAAAGAAATGTATTGTTAAGTGTAATACAAGGATGTATATTAGAAAATTTCACTGTACGGAGTAATACATGCACACATACATATATACACATTCATACACTTTTCTTACAAGAAAAAGGCCATTGCTCATCAATGATAGCAGCTGGCATGACTGCTAACCAGTTATTTTATTTTATCTGATATTACTAGGGAAGATACCGCTTTCATTTTTGCCAGTATTTGTAGTGTAAATGAGGAGCAACCTATCGTAAAATGTTGCTACTGAGATCAAAGGAAGCAGTCCTTACTACCAAGCTAAAATCATTCTGGGGAAATGTTTTTGATTATGGTTAATGATGTAATCAAGCCACTGAAGTGCCCAGAAGTTGGAGTTGCAGCAGGCGTGCAGCCTGCCCATTACAGAGCACCCAATCAACAATAACACCGAGGGAAAAGGTGGGATGGAGCAAACAAGACACAGTTAAATGTTTACTCTAATGGCACACAAAACTGGACAGATTTGATTAGAATACTTATGCCTTCCTTCTTAGGAGAAGAAAACTGAATGGCTGAAGGTTTAGCACAGAAAAAAAAAAAAGCCAAAGATGGAGAGAAAAGGACCAAAAAGGTAATTTTTTAACATCTTTGATTTCTTTCTTTAAAGACCAATTACTTTTCTGTCCCCTGTGGGAGAAAAACATTCTTCTTAATAGCAGAATCATTCTAAGACTTCTCTGATTCATTTTATATTTAGCAGATTACAGTTTTGGAGTCATCAGTAGGAGAGAACCCAGCAAACTGACAGACCTGAAATCATGTCCTTTGATTGTAATTGACAGGGAAACCATTTAAGGTAAAGAAAAAAAATATTTTATTCATCTTTGATTACACTGTGATGTGATTTGGTGACATAATACAGCTGTGAACTGTGGCAAGAAAGGCAATAATTCCTACTTGAGGCTTTGACATGATGTAGCCCTTTAGTCTTCTTCAAACCAGTGCCTCCAGCTACAATAGTGCCCTTGATGGAGTCTAGACAAATAGATGTACAGACTGTTGCAATTAAGGAGGCAAACAGCTTTAAAATAACATTTCTCTAGGCCATGTATTTTTGTATTAGATGGCTAAGCTGACACATATTTTTCTTTACCAAAATTAAATCTAAATTATCTATTAAATAATCAAGCATTGGATAAAAATTGTTCACTTCAGAAGGGTTTTAAGAGTACCATGAATAGAAACTTCTTGAAATCTACAAAACTGTTGAATGAGAAGCACCCACTAGAAGTGAAAGGTACATTTAATGAATTATTATGAAGAGACTCTGAGAACCATAAATGTCTTGTGGACTCCTTAACTTTTAAATTTTTTCTTTGTATTCAATTCTCAAAATATCACTTTAAGACTCCTAACAATTTACTGTGTCAGGGTCTTCAAAAATACTTAGCATCTCCTGGTTTACAAAATCCTTGGGCATCTCTGAGGGATTTCTTTAAGGAAAAATATCAAGAGAAGTAAAAAGAAATTCAGGACAGTAAAAATTGTATTACCAAACTTCAGCTATCATAGAAAAGCAATTTAATGTACTCTGTGTGCACTTGGATCTGGCTTACATCAATCACCTAACCAGGATTGACCTAGATGGGAACCTACCCTGATGAGGTTAAACTGGGTGTCCAAAGGGAAGCATGAGAAAAGACCCATATCCCCCCTAGTGATGAAGTTTTTCACAGTGCTATTCCAGGAGATTTAAAGTGTCTTTCTCATTGAAGAAATGTTTTCTTACAACTACAAGATGTAGACAGTCATTTAGAGATCCCCTATTTCATCTTTACAGTATGTCTTGATCACTTCCAAAAGTAAAAGTGCAATTTCATGATCATGGTAATTCTTACAAATGATTGGATTCCTGCTGGTGCTCTGGGCTTTTAGACATAAGCAGTTCACCCAGGGCAATAAAAAAAATGTAGAAAATTCTGTCACATCCTCAGGACGTGTGTTACAAACATTTGAAAAACAAGGGACTTGGTCATCCTCACCAATATTTTCTGATGAAACTGCAAATTCAGTAGCACCCACAGAATGCAAAACTCATTATTCATGGTAATAAATAATAACTTTAAAAAGTTATTTCAAAAATACTTTGTGAAAGCCTTTGTGTTTTCTGATTTAATCTACTAAATGTGGTTATGAAAATAAAGTGTAAAGCATATGTTTAACAGAATAGTGTTATTTCATAAGAAGAAGCCCCAAAATTAATCACCAAAGTTAATCACCATATTAGTGTATTTTGAATGCGTAAAGGACTGCTCTGAAGCACTGCTTTTAGACAGCAACAGCAGTTGCACAGAGTTTCCTGTTACGTGATGAACTCCATCACAGCAGCATGAGCTGAGCTTCCTTAATTTCTTCCTCTTATAATTCACAATTATATGACCAGTTCTATGATTAAAATAATTTAAACTCCCTGCTCTATATACAGACTTTGCCAAAATTTTTTAGCTCAAGTAGTGATGATGAAACTAAACAAACACTACTAACTTACACTAATCCTTCAAAAAGCAACTGGATACTGTTAGGAATTGTCCCTAGATATTATTGGTTCTGTGCCTAATACAAAACACTGACATCCTTCCAGGTGTATTCTTCTATCACTTGGGATGTTCAGAACTTGAGATATACAATGTTGTTAAGGCAAAAATGAAAAACAATAAATGACTTTACAGAGCTTCAGGTGAGCTGAAAACAGTCATGATAATTTCAAACTTCTAATGATCAACACAATTTAATCACAACATTTAAGAATTACTAAAAGCATTATAGTATCTGCATTCTGGAAAAAAGGTAAAATAGTACAGATGCTTGAATGTCTTACTCTTTTTTCTGTGGTGTTTTTTTTGTTTGGTTTTTGGTTTTTTTGTTCGTTTGTTTGGTTGTTTTTTTTTGGTTGGTTGTTTTTTTTTTTTTTTTTTTTTTTTTGATTTGGTCATTGGTATCACAGTTTCCAAACCCCTGTGACAGTGGACTTCAGCCTGAACACAAATACTAGAACAAGAGAAAAATTCAATATCTAAAAACATTTAATGACCCCTACAGGTTTTGTGTTCACACAGACTGGGATGCTGATAATTTTTACAGTGCTGTACTCTACCTATTGCCATGAATAGACTTGGAGATTCCAGCTTGCACTCATGAAGGAAATTCCACTCACAAGGAGGTATCTCACTTTACTAATAGTGTTGCAAAATTTGGCAATTATATATTAAAGTAAGACATACTGATTAAACTGCATTACCATATTTATTATCTGTTGCATTTTTTAACAGTCAGTTTTCTGTTTTCTTTGCAGTACCAAGTGAAGAAAAAAAAACCCCTAAAAATAAATTTCTGATGAAATTTATAAAGTTATAGTTAAAGAAACATTATCCCTAAAATTACCATTTGAATGATAAGCAATTTTGGGAGTAATTATAGTGCACACTCTACATTCAATGCATTCTGATATATGGATAATTACTCCTGGTAATATGTGTTAGTTAGATTTTATAACAACAATAACAATTTATTGCAAAATTAATTCCTTGGCACAATTTAACATTTATTGATGTGAAGTCAAAGTGAATTGATTTTATTGCAGACCACTTGTGATACGTTTTCCCTATGCTCCTGCCCTAATTGGTTATTATAGGTCATTTTGGTATTTAGTTTTAAAAATAAATTAATTTGGTACCAAGGTGCATTTAGTGAAATGGCAAGATATTTACAGCTCATGTGGTTTTATTTAAATAAAAAATGGTAAGGTAATGCAATCATCTTTGGTTATAAAGTGATGGATGAATTGAAAACATTTCTGAATCAGGTCAATGGTAGTGATGATTAGTGCATTGTTAATCAAGTTGCTGAGATTGCTATCAAAAGCTTTATCTCTTTCACTCAGACTGGTGAGAGGATCATGAATATTAAACAGATTCAAATAGATCTGTACTCATGTAATATGGAGCACTACAAATGAAAAGGCTAAATGAACCCAGACTGTGACTTTATGCACTGATATATCTCTTAACCAAAGAGGAATGTCTAATCCATTTCTGTACTTGTATGAGGCTACATACATTGCAAGAATACAAAGATAAAGTATTTCATGTACCATATTCATTTTATGGGGTAAGTACTTATTTACAGCCCTATCCATATGAAGAAAAAATAGTTGTGGAAAGGTTTGTCAGGATTGAAACAATACTACTATAGGCCAGAGTTTAATTTCTACAACACCAGTAAAAATCCAAATACTGTACTTGAAATCAGAATAATAATCTCAGTTACATTGCCCCTATTTTATTATTGCTGAATTACTTGAATTTATGATTTAGGCCAGTGTAAAGTTTAATAGTATATCTGGAATCCTTTAAATGTCTTCAAACCTTAGAGGAGATGTAACAATTAATGTGTGTAATCACAAATGTATGGTGCAAATAAGTGGAGAGTGGAGGCCTGAAAGCTGCGCACATGCAGGTACGTGCTCAGCTGAGTGCTCTGAGCAACTCCATGGATGTTGAGCTGGATTAACCAGGATAAACTGGTTCTACTCTGTAGCTACAAGGCCTTCACTAAAACCAGGGCTTTGCAGTCAAATATACAGAACAAAAATCCCAGATGAACAAAGCAGAATGAAAAATCTAGCCTTGTGCTTATGTCCATTTAATAAGTAATATGTTAGAAAGAAGCCAGAACAGATCAGATGACAGCAGCTGTGTGCCAGGAAAGATACTGACTTTAGACTGAGTTCTTTTAAAGCTGGTTTAAATAAGTTTAGAGGCTATTTAATCTTACATGAGTGTAGAGCCTGTACCTTTGCAGTACAGCAGTCTGTAGTGCAAACAGGTCCTTGGATTGTCTCAGATGTGCTGCTTTCCCATAAGCAATGATGTAGGAATTCAAACCTACTCATGACTGCTGATTATGAGAGGTAGATTCTTATAAAGTTACCATTTTAGAGAAGACTTAGAACTAAGGCTCAGTGAGGTAATAGCAATGCAGTCTGAGGTAGTCACACTATCTAAGTAGTTTTCAATACACTGTGGTCAATGGTAAAAATACTCTATTGATATATAGTTTGAGGGATTTATATAGAATTTACAAAATTTTTACTAATGCAACTGGCTGAAATACTGAAACTTGAAAAGTTTTTGAAGATAATGTTTGTTTTGCACCTGCACCACAAAAACAAAGCCATTTTGAAGAAGTGGAATATATACAGATAAATTGCATAGTATATGTGTGACTGTACTCAAACTCATGTAGCATTAGACTAGCAGAGCTTGAAAACAGCATAATAAATCCATTACTTGTCTTTGTATTTCACACACAACCATGTGAGTGTGTGAAACCTCTGCATAGGCCATACAAATTAAAATATATGGCAGAGAAAATATCGCATCACAGCTTCTGAATCTGAAAATTTACCTTTGAATCTGAGAGAGGCACTAAATGAAAAACATCCCTCGTCAAAGCGGATCCTGCTGATTTATGTAGACCACCCTGAGCATAGTGTAGGATGGAGACCACCAAAGTCACTTGTCACGGTTAAAGTGCAGTGAGCCCCAGTCCTGCAGCCCTCTGTGTCTCTCTCCTGTTTAGTCTCTCCCCAGAACAGAGGCTGCCATCAATGACCCCCCTGCCTGCTGGGGTGGTTTTGCTGCTCTCCAACATTGTACCGTGTGAGCACATTCCAGGCTGGAAAATAAACACATTAAAAAGCGCTGTAGCTCTGTCATCACCTCCTCGACAGCAGGATTTTTTATCTTTTATTCTCAGGGAAGACCATGTTAAGGGGTGGATTTTATACTTTGATCTGAAGAAGCTGGGATTCCCAGAAGAGCTCATCTCTTTGAGGATGGAGACACATTGTGGGTGAGTGGTCAGGAAAGCTCTGTCTTCCATAGTCCTAACTTCAGTTTTTATCTTTGACTCTAGAGAGCTCAGTGGACTGGAGATCTCTTGGGAGGTCATCCATAGTAGCTTAGGCTAATCTGATGGATGGCTTTGAAGCTGAGGAGTAAGACCTATAAGATAACCAGATATTCAATGAAGAGTCAGGCAGGCATAATTGTAACTTGTCTTTTTAAGTCAGATTCTAAATTTTAAGTAGCTGGAACTATTCAGGTAACCTCTTTGTTGGCTGCTGTAACACCAGAGCCTTCAATGAATTTTTGCTTTTTTTACCAGGGCTAGATGTAGCCCAAAGCTTGCCAATTTTCTCTCCAGAGATTTGAATTCTAGGTCGGACTCAACCAGCATGCTCTCACTCATCTGCATTCCCTCCCTGTCACCTGGTAGACTCTGTTCTAATTGTAGCAAAACTGTCACCATGCACCTGAACCTTGAGAAAAACAAAGACACTTAAAAATGAATCAATAAAATGATGAAAATAAAATGCAATGAGTTTTCTGCATATAAGACGCATTGGTGAGAGTGATACAAATGCGTTACACAATAAAAAGCAGACACAAATGAAGGCTTTAGCACTTTAAACCCCTGTGCTGAAAAGCTCTCTGTCCTTATTGCTGGCTGTTAACTAGCTGTCAGCTGACTGAAATTAGTCAATCTCACTGTCTTGTGGGATTTTTTTTAATGGGGAATACCACAACCATATATAAAATAAGATATGATTGGAGTTTTTTGCCTGGTTTATCCTGGTGCCTCACTTCTTCAGAAGTTTAAATCAAGGTAAACTCTGCTAAAGTTGGCAGAATTAAAGCAGTGTAAAAGTGATGTACATGAATGGGAGGAACTGCGTGCCCAGTCTAGAACATGCTAAATTAACATTTGTGTGCTATTCTGTATAAAGAACACTTCTGGCTCCGAAGTGCTGAGGTATTTGAAGTCTTACTGCATATCCACAGAGCAAGAGCTGGCTTACATTTAATCAAAGAGTGGAAATAGATGTTGAATACAGAAGCAGCAGTGTGTAAGAGGAAAAGGAA
Source organism: Ammospiza nelsoni (assembly GCF_027579445.1). Lineage (NCBI taxonomy): Eukaryota > Metazoa > Chordata > Aves > Passeriformes > Passerellidae > Ammospiza > Ammospiza nelsoni. The sequence goes on from NC_080642.1 coordinate 13,382,834, forward strand.
TGGAGGGAGCCAGTAGGACAGTTCCTCAAGGCAGCCAGGACCATCTTGGGTGTTTCTGGTTAGAGCTGTGTTTTAGGGTATCATTTTTTAAAATCAGTATATTTCATCTATTTGACTAGGAAAAATCTCAAAAACTCCTCTGTGTCCTACAGAGGGATCTTAAAAGATGAAGAACAAAATACTCACAAGGATTATTAGGAGATGCAGGAAGTTGATACTCATTCAAATTGCAGCCCTACAGACATTTCAGGATGTCTTTGAAATCACTACAGTCATAGAAAAATGAAAGAATAGCTAGAGAACGTTGATAGTGCTGGATCAGCTCTGTATGCATGCAACTGAATTTTGAAAAATATAAATTCTATGGTTATACTTAGTCCATAGATCAGTAATTTAAATATGTCTGCAGGAAAGGTGTTTCCTTTGCCAGTAACATTTCCTTCTTCTATCCAAAAGAGGGGCTTAAAAAAAAAGATACAGTCCACTATCAGGGACATAGAATCAAAACCAAGTTATTCTGCCATTCTCAAAGCAATGCCAGTGTTGTTAAACAAAGCATTTCACAAGATATTGCAGAATTACTGTAGTCTATCATTGAGCATCTTTTGACTAAAGGTCTGGCATAAAATAAAGTTCCTTGGAAGGAATAAAACTTGAATGAGTGATACTGAGAGCTGAAGTTATATATTTACTTTTCAAATTGCATACTGCTTAAGTAAATTGATTCATTCTAAAGGACCAAGTTCCACTCACAGAGAAGAGTCTGAATTTAATTTTTTTTCACAAACAAATGGCATAACTGAAGGAACAAACAGCGTAACTAACAAAATTAGTTATGTCTTCTAAATAGAATTCTCTAAAAGTATGCTGCTCTTGAACTTCAGAGGGAACATTTCAGAGGAATTGGCTTCATAAAGGTGAAAGACTGAATGTAATGAGTGGCACTACCAAGCTTCAGATCACATTTTTTTATGGCATATTAGTATTCAAGCAATACAGAACACCTGTGAAACCCCTCAAATACAGTGGCATGTGCTAGTCAATCTTTCTGAAAAGCATATGCCCAGCAGTGCAGCAAGACAAATGATTTTTTAATAGTTTCTTTGGATGGAAATGTCAAAAGATTATGCCACATGATGTAGTTCTAAAACTTTGCTTAAAAATAGGCATGTAATATGTTCAGAGCTTTCTGTAGCTTATGACTTGGCCAAGTCATTGTACTCTGAGAAAATGAATGACAGTATTATGACAGTATTATTCTAGTTCAACATCAATGCTTTTCTAGTTCCATCAAAAGAAAGGAATTCATTTAATTTGAAAGGATTTTTCAAAGAATAATCTAAAGTATGACACAGTATCAAAGGAAGCATGGTGTTTAATTGTTCAGTGTCCAAAAGTTAGTAAAACTGCAAAAGTTCTTTCTTTCTTTCTGGTGTTCAGGTCCATGGTGTGTGAGCTTCACAGCTGACAGAGTTATGGGGCACAGCCATCTTAACCATTAATGCATCTCCACCCACTTCAGCACCAAAGGAAAAGCAAAATCTCCCAGCATGGACAATGCAGCATTGCTGACAAATAAAGCCACCATGATACCTGTTCCCAGCACTAAAACAGCAAATAATGAATTGTTGCAGACAGGATTTCTATGAAAAAATTTCTCTGGGATTTGTCCATCTTCTGGGGAGCAGAGGCCCCAGAAGAGAATGTAAACAATGATTATCAGCTGCTGTGAAATGCAATAGGATGCACCTGTGATTGGTTCATGTTCCATGTGTACAGTTAAGGGCCAATCACAGGAGCAGCTCGGGGAAAGATTCCCTGGACACAGAACTTTGTTATAGATTCTATTCTATGCTTAGCTTAGCAAGCCTCTGCAACTTCTTTATTCTTTTTAGTATAGTCATAGTGCATTATATATCACATATCAATAAATCCAGCCTTCTGATCATCAAACAAGATTCTCGTCCTTCTCTCTCACCCCAGCGACCTCATCGGGTCGCTGTAATAATGAATGGGCAAAGGAGCAAATCTGAGCATGTATTGAAATTCTGTGCAGCACCACAATGATATTCTTCCAGGATCCAATTCCACTTGTGAAAGCAGTCAGACCCCATTTTCAAACAAGGACTATAACATTTCCTTGATCACGAAAATCCATTCTTATTCTTCTATTTTTTTTAATTCAAAGCTTGAATAGCCCATATATTTTACCCAAAAACAGGGTTAAGCCTTTGAGCAATTATTTTCATTAGCAGATGATGTCATCTCATCAGTAGGTATTTATTGAGCATCAACAAAGTGAATAGTTTACAAAAGCTGGACTTCTTAGTTTAAAAGAAAGCGTAGAACTGAGGCCTTTTCTTTTTTCTCCCACAGCATTGGCAATACTTTCAAATGTCTGTTTAATCCATTCTGTCAGCAGTCTCATGAGCTGATGCCTCTGCTTTGGGTTTGTGTTGATTCTTTGGCCAAGCCTTAAAGCTTCGTGGTTTTTGATAGAGAACTGAAAGAAAAGCTTTGACGCTTGTGAATGTTGACTGCATGAAGTAAATAATGTGAGGCGGGTTTAAATGTCCTCATTTTTTGTTATGCCTTCTAATCACATGAAACTGAAAGTAAAGTCACATGAAAAGGAAATAATATCCTATGAAGTGAAAATATTCTTAATGTTTCTAATCCTCATATCTCACACACAGAGACTGTTTCCAAACCATGGGAATAGTTATCCTGATGCTCATACCTCACTATTTCTAAAAAATAAAATAATTCTGTGGCACTCAGTCTTCTGATCTGAGGATGCACATTCACCTTTTATTGCAAAAAGGTAGAAGGTGCAAAGGGTGAATGTTTAGTTTATCTAGAGGGAATGAAAAACACTCATGCTTAATGGCTAAATCAAGAGACCAGAATTAAGTCTGGAAGCTCGATATTTTAGGAAACCTCTGTTCCTCAGCATCACAAAAGGTGTATTTTTGACACATGGTTTGCATGTGGAAATCACTGTCAAAAAAACTTAACTGAAGAGAGATTCAAAGTGGGAGGGAGTATTTGGAGAGTTAGAAGACTATTATGACATACAATGACAAATGTATTTGAAAAAACCCTTATGAAAAACGTTATGCCTCACAATTTGTTATGCTCTGTCTGCTGGGGTTCAATAAACACCTGGTAGAAACTCTGAACCAAGGACATCATCAGCAAACAGCAAAAATAATCATCATGAACAAATCTTGGCTAACTTCTCTGGCAAGTACAAGATGAACAGAGAAGTCCTAATTTTCCTGATAGGGAGTAAAGGATAGAAACAATTAAAGATTGTCAGCTTTTGTAAAGAAGTGTCTTGGAGGGAGGAAAAGTAGGGCATGTTTAAAAAAATGTGGGCACAGATTAAACTCTAATAATAGGAAGGAGTTGCTTTATCTCTTGGGGTTTGAGACAATGTCAGTGACAACTGCTGCCTTCCCAAGTGAAGAGACTAGAAATTAGATTTTAAATAAATTTTTAAAAATGTCTGTCCTTTACTTTTTATTACCCTCCTTTTTGTTTCAGCTGAAAGGTAAGGGGATATTAAGAGGAGTGAAGTACAAAATATATTTTCCTCATACATCACTATAGTTTTGCTTTGGGGTACATAGGAGAAAATGATGGTTTTCTTGTGATGGACCATTTCTTTTCTTCATGTCTCTCAGAAAACTGAAATTTTATTTAACTAACATTCTCTGCAGCTGATGGTTCTGCTCTGACACATCTTTCTATTTCCACAGGCCTTTCCCAACAGTCCAAGGGGTTAATAGAAATCTATTAAATGCCTTTAAAATACATTTCACATGTTGTTGTAGCCGTTTCCTGGTGTGAATCTCTTATTATTTTACTGAGCCTTTTAGACATCAGCCGCTCCCCTTGCACTGAGCATTTGTAATCCCTCTGATTTGCCTGTGTCCCTGGCACAGCAGTTAGATTACTGAACCTTGGGGTTTCGTCTTGTTTTATACATGACTTACAAATTCCAAGAGTAAATATTGCAGCTGGACCAAAATGGGCCTGATCTGGCTTTTGCTGGTGGCCAGGACACATTGCCTGCAGTGCCAGGAGACTGAGGGAAGAAGAAGGCAGAGTGGGTTTGCAGAGCTGGTTGCTCAACAGAGGAGGATCGCTAAAAATGTTTTTTCTTGTTTTGTTTTAATTCCTGTTATTTTTTATTTATTATTTTATTTTAAATTTTTTTTTATTTAATTATTTTATTTTTTATTTTATTTGCTTGAGGCTGCGTTTCTTGCTGGCCACAGCTGCCCTTGCTCGCCCTCTGACGGCGCCGAGCTGCGCTGCGCATCTCCCGCGCAATCCCCGCGCATCTCCCGCGCTGCCGGTCACTGCCAGGGAAAATAACACACCCAGCCCAGGGCTGCACTGAAAACAGTCTGAAGTTCTCCTTCTGGCTTATGCCTCCTGGCTCAGATAAGCCTGGCTCTTTTTATGGGCTGAAGTCCGTGGAAAACGCAGGGATTGTTTCACTTTGGATTTCACAAGGATTGTTTGGTTGGTGCCTGGAGACAAAGTCCAAGACCTGTAGGATGAAAGGATACTTAGGATGTACAGAAGGGACAGGATGTAGGGAATTAAGAGTAAGAAAAACAATATCTATCATGTGGAATGTTCAAAGGGTTTTTCCACAGCTTCCTGGATGTCTCTATATAGCCCTGTTTGTGCACTGAAGATATTAGATGTGATTTGATCCACAGCCCACTATAGTTTCCATACCTTCACTGTAATTGGAAAAATTAGTTTTGAAGGCTTTAAAGTTCTTTGTACTCAAGTCTCAGTTTACATTTGAGGTGAAGAAGAAAACTTTCAGAATTGAATTTGAGTGGTTTTGTTTATTTGTTAGTTTTAAATCAGGAAATTACCATAAAGCAATGATATTGGGAGAAAAGGTAAAAAAAAAAAGGGACGACTGCTGAGTAACCACATAGTAGTGAAGGGCCCCAGGTCTGTCAGAGCACATCCCATCATGGAAAACCAGGTGACATTATGGTCTGAGCAGCTGAGGTACTCTGCTCCAGATGATCACAGGCACAAAAGTTTTAACAAGCTGAGTACCTTATTATTACATGTTTCCATTGCTTTATTAGTATTGTTTCTAGATAATTAAGATAGCATCTTGGGCTTCTGTGTTATCATGAGAGAGAGAGAAAAGAAATACTAATATCTACAGATTTTTTAATCAAGCCCTTGATCTGAATTTATTATTCTGCATCATTGCAGCTCCAGAAAAGCTTCTACTAACTTTGAGTGCAAGACACACTGTAGAGATATAGAAATACTGTACATTTAGAGAGGAAGACTCTACTTACTAAATTTAGTGTTTAAATTTATGCATTGATCCAGACATGTGAGTTATGCTCAGGAAGTCATAAAATTTACTTCCCTCAATATAGCAAGGTACTGTTTTTCTTATGGAGTTAGTGTTGCATAAAGAAAGAACTCACAAGCAAGGGCAAAAAGCCTGTGTATTGTAATAGATCTTTATTTTTCTTTAAATTGTACTGCTAAGCTTTGCAAATGGAAAAGGCGATCTTACAAATAGGACGTCCTGAGAAACATTTATGTTAACTCAGTGCCCCCAGAAATCTTCATTCCTAGACACTTTATTATTGGCTGATACCACTGTGCCCTGTGAAATGAATGTTGTGGCTCATTATCTCGTTCTTGAATTATCTTTAATATACAAAAAACACCCATATGTTGCAAATACATGGGTTATGTAAATAAATTTGATCATATTGATTTTTCTGTTGTTAACACCTCAGTTTGAAGAACATCAAGATCTTGAGGACAAAATCAGAAGGTGTTTTGTCCTTGACCTTAGTGGGGAAAAGATCTCACCTGGAGCCTTTCACTCTTAGGGTACCTAAAAAATTGTGTGTGTGAGCCTAAGCTTCTGAGGCCCCTGCTAAGACTGTGCTTTTCTGCTCCTCATGTTTTCCCTGGCTTTTGCAGAGAAGGTTCATGCACTCTTTCCTGCTTTTTTGTGTTAGAACAAGATTTTCTTTGCTTGTACTTTGCTCAAGAAAAAATGGTTAATTTTCTACTAGGGCAAAGGTCAGTGTTGTCTGTCTTCTCCAATATTCCCAGAAGATTTGTGCTTTCATACACTTACTGATCCTGATTATTCAAAGCATTTTGCTGGTCTCAGTGTACTAGTTTTAACCAGTTTTCCAGAGTGTATAATGTTGAGTAGGCAAGTTGTATATAATGTAGCTTTTCCTCTATAGATGCCACACCACTTCATCAGATGCTTCTTACTTTCACTGTCACATTTCCTGACTTTTAAAATATGGAGGTAAGAGTTTAAAGCAGTAATTTATTATTCCACTCACAAGGAACAAAACAAAACACTCACTAGAGCCATGTTACTTTTAAATTCTGTCTGTCTGAACCCTTTAAATGAACAATGTTTGGCATGAAGGATTCACAGGAATTATACAGCAATCCTCTTGTCCTGGCAGCCCTAATAAAATAGGGTTTTGTAGTGAGGAAAGGAAATGTGTGTTCCTGGAACTGTCATGGGGTGGGAGGGGATTAAAAATGTCAATTCAACAAACTTTTCTGATGGCCAGGGTATGCCAGAGGGCTCAGTGACCATCACACTACTTCCCTAACTAACAGGCCATTGTGGTCAACAGTGATTCTTTGGTTGAAGTGTTGTCTTTGTGTGCAGGTCTGAACAAATGGAACAGGAAACCTGAGTGTCTGTGCATTTCCCACACAACCCCAGCCTGTCTACACCTCTCTGGTGCTCCTGTTTTTCCAAAAAACATATGGATTGTCTTGCTCTGCAGGGCAACTCTTGATCAGGGACAAGACAACGTGTCAAATGTGGCTTTCCAAAGTTGGCTGAAGGCACTCCCACTCCTTCCCACCATGGCTTTGGTGCTTGTGTCCCTGTACCAGGGTCATGTCCCAGTAACTGAGCCTTCCTCTTCATGCCTGAGCCATTGCCTAGCTCATGTTCACTCAAAAAAACCCAACAACAATAAAAAAAGAAGCAGTACTTGAGCAAGCCAACCTTATTTGGGGCCTCAAGGGAGCCCTTTCAGCTTTGTGGTAATTTAGCTAGCCTAGTGTGGGATGACAGTAGCACAGAACAGGTCATACATAGCCAACTTGTAGTTTGTGAGAGCAGAAGGCACATTCTCTCATTAACTTTGACTTTATAAATGAAGACTTCATAAAAAAAATATTTTGACATGCATTAGGTGATTCAATTAAAGTCTGACAAGAACATTTGCTATTCTGTTACAGTAATAAAACCAGAATTTTTATTTGAAATTTCGGATAAAGATGTGAAGGTACTGTTCTGAAGTGTTTTTTTTTTTTTCCTGAAAGTCTTATTTTAGAAAACAATTACAAAAATCAAAGTCTATTTTCTCCTTCAAATCCACTGAGGTTAGAATAGATTAGCATTCACTTAGTTCTCATTGTATACCAAAGAGCTGAGCACATTCTCTCTCAAACAGCAAGGGAAAAGAGAAAAAAACACAATTTAATTACAGGGTTACTGTTAAACCCGAACTAGTTAGGAATGAATAAATATTTCTGTTGAAATTCTCTGGGTTCAGAGATTTATAACTTGGTGATAAGATTCTCCTAGGGCAGAATCCTACTGCACAAGAAACAAAAGACAGATATTTTTCAGAAACTGAGATGTAATAACTGCTAAAACAGCAAATGAGAATCATATTAATTTTATTGCAGTTTCATGATTTCAGATCCATTTTATTATCAGAGCAGGAATTTAAATTTCTCTGCAGGCTTTCTGTGGCACTCAGCATTGACTCAGCGGCTGAAAATTGCATTGCTCCACTGAAGTCAGTAGACCAATAGTGCTTAAGCTGCAAATTCAACACAGACTTCCAGAGATATCCAACTCCCAGATCCTCAAGTGGCTTCTGAAAATCCCAGATGTTGTAATAACCTACTGATGACGTGGCCTTCTCATTTTGTCAAACAAGTACTCATTCTTGAAGAATCTGCAATGTGGGATTTTTAAAAGAATCTTCAGTCCTTTTCCTTTTCCCTTCTTTCTTTCTTTTTCCTTTTTTCTTTTCCTTTTTTCTTTTTCCTTTGTTTTGTTTCTTTGTTTTTTCCCCCCAGGGCAGGGAGGACAACGTTACCTAGCATGTCCTTGTTGCTGAGGAGACCTCCCAGCACAGGGGGGAATGGAACCTGTATTGCAGTGCTTCAGGAGGGGCTCTGGCCAGCCAAGCAATGCTTTTTGAGGTGGTGCCTGTCTTTAGAAACCAGATCCTGAAATAGCATTTAGACAGACAAGCACCTAAATTGCATAGACTCTGAAGTAGATAGGTCACTATTAAGACTTATGTATACAAATAAATTTAACATAACAGCAATGCATGTGCTATTTTAAGTGATGGGTCTGCCCATTTCTCAAAAATTGCAAATATTGGTGAAGGTTCCAGAGTTTCAATTTTGAATTATGCACCTGGAAAAACCGACAATTTCCAAAAGTGGCAGGATCCTTTGAGGCATGATGGTTCTCCTGAACAGGAAAGACATCTTTCAGCAGCTCCAATGCACTGTTACTCCATGCCATTTTTGCTTTCCCTAGCTAAATAAATAAGTAAACAATCTGGAATAAACAGAATAGATTTTTGCTCTCTGGATTCTTCTAGTTGAGCTGAAGTGCAGAGAAATAAAGATTAGATCGGACTCCTATTATTTTGAGTTATTAACATTTTAAATAAGTACCATCAGCATGATTCATCAGGAGCTGAGGAACTAATTTTGGCTCTGGCGACTGTGGAATCAGCCTAAAGAAACATGTCTAAGATTGTTTCCTCCAACACCACAGTCCCTTCTTTATCTAGATGGGCAAAAATTGAGAGGGTAACACATCACACCAATAAATTCTACCGTCTCCTTCTTCTCCAGGTCACTTTTGTGTTAATCTCTGCAAACTGGAAAAGGCTCCCTCTTTTGGGGTCCTGGAGGAGACTGAAACCCTGCAAAGAGCTGTTAAGAGATTTGTTTGCTGCCTTGGAGGTTGAGTGGGAGGGATGACACCCATTCCAGTGTGAGATAGACTAGACTTGTCATTCCCTAACAAGTCTATTTAGGCTTGTCAGAAGCTGATGAGCTAATTATGGCTCATTAGATGTAGAGGAGTCTATATTTAAGCTCATTTGGGGTTGGTATGGGAAAGTTAATAATATAGGTGGAAGTAGAGGGAAACTGCTAAGGCTGCAGAGGATCTCTTGCCAAACTCTGAGATTTCAAGAGAATCCCTAAAGCAGATAGGGAAGGTAAGGTGAACTTTTGTTAGAAAAATGGAAAACAATGGTTTTACTTCTTCAGCTGCCCTCTTTCCAGAATTTAAATTAGAAATAGTCTAGAATAAAATATAAATAGCATAGAAGTAAAGCTACCCTTAGAAAATGATGCCAATTGTGTTTGGATCTTCAGGCTGCTGGAAAAGGTTCAATGAGAAACACTGTCATTTTTACAACTCTACCAAACTACATTAAAAATCTTCCCTTTCAAAATATCAATATTCTGTATTAGAAATGCCTGACACAAATAATGCATTTATCATTATTGTATAACTTCAGATATATTTCCCTTATCAGTACATACTACAGATCCAGTATTTTTGTGATTTACTTATAAAAGGGGTTTTGCAAAGTTTGACCTTTTATGGTCTTCCATTTTCCCCAGAATAGAATTTTTTCCTTTGTAATTTCCACACCAAGAAAGTTGTCTTTTGGGGCCACCACATAACTATTTTCTCTTGTGTTATTCTTTGAGTGTTCAATGTGTCTGCACTGCCAGTTTCCAATCCTTTCTGAGAGACACAGTTGTTGGGTTTTTAATATCCATCCTCCTAAATGCTCACTAACAGTAGCATTAAATAAGTTTTATAAAAGTGAACCAAAACAAAGAACAAGAAGTGATCTGACTAAGCTGTAGCAAACCACACTGTTTCTGAGTTGGGTGTGATTGCTGAAACAGGTGAATGCCCTCAAGTAGTCAGGATGAGTTAATTTAGGAGGGGCTGTGTTGGTTTCTGTGCTTTCAGATTCCCTGTGCACCAAACCTGTGGTGCCCCCTGCACCTCTCCAGGCTCCTCTGCGTGACATCCAGAGGCTGCAGACAGTCCAAGTTTACTTCATTTTACAGCATGGCTTCATATCAACTGCACAAATGACAAAATCTGGAAAATTTAAAGTAAGAACCTGGCCTTAATTTGCATTATACTCCTTTCCTTTCTCAAGGTGTGTGAGTGTTGTCTTCTGAGTAATTTTTATTTCAATATGAATAATTTCAACAGATATATTTTATCACTTGACTCTTAAGTGAGGTAACACATTCTATAAGTACAAGATATGTCTAGACATTTGTGCTTCTGCTTTCTTAAATGCACTATTACTCTATTTGATGTGGATGTCCTCAAACAGATTCATTTAAGCTGGTAGAAGTCTATAAGCATAAAAGACACTGTTAACATGTCAGGGTTATTAAATAATTTCTGGTGGGTTTGTTTTTCTTAATGAACAAGTAAAGAGAGTGCAGCGTAGGTGATTGTTCTTTCTTGCAATTTTAACCCTTTAGAAAAGTGTATTAATTAAAAGCTATAAAAGCAAGATTCAGAGGTTTGGAGAGAATTATATGGTAGACAATTAAGTATATTTCATGTTTTTAATGTTTGTTATTTGTGCTTATATTAAATACTTACTTACAGTTTCTTAAAGACAAGTGAGGAAGATTTAAGTTTGAATTTGTTCACAAAATCCACCATTGTGCTACAATATCAAAGGAATTTTAATAAACATATCAAGTGAATGACTGAATTTCTTCTGCTACCTTGCAGGAAATGCAAAAAGAGATCAAATCATATTGTTACAACTACAAAAATGTGCAGTTTTTTGTAGTCAGCATGCTTGGTGTATATAACAAAGTATCCACGCATTCAGTCATGTTTCCTGTTACTTCTAAATTTGTACATCATCAATAACATTGCAAATATTTTCCTTAGATTTACAGACTAAACTAAAATAAAAATGCATACCAAAATATGCATAATTTTCCCAAATCAAGGACTTTTGCATTCAGCACCGTATATAATTTAATAATGTATTTCTCAATCTTCCCACTTGCATTATTAAATTTATGTGCAAGTAAATTAATAGTGAAATTGGTGGTTTTCTAATCTATTTCTGAATTTTGAGAGAAAGGTTTTCTTAATTTATTATGTTGTGGATATTCTGTAATCTGGTGTATGTATAAATTATCTAATAAGGAGCTCAGTATTTTGAACGTGTCTTATGATATGAAAAATGGCCATCTTTTGAAATTATGGGATGCATTATCACAATGCCAGACTCTAATCTGCTACCAATTTGTGTCAGCTTTCTGCATTCAAAAAGGACTCAAATCCTCTCTAAAAGTAGGAATCAGCTGAAGGTTTGTCTTGGCTTCACGAGCCCACTGCAATTAGGCAGCATGTGAATGTGTGCCATATGCATTTATTGCTCTTCTAAGCATGTGTTACTTTGATGTGCTAGGTTAGAAATCTAACTCTTTTTCTTGGGCAGCCTTCCTCCTGGGTCTTTATACTGCTTAGCAGTTGAGTCCAGACTTTGAAACACAGCCTAATTTAGAGGCGGATGCTGCAGCTGCTGCTGTCATTTCAGCTGATTTTTCCCCCTTTGATGTCAGCTTAGAGCCTCGGTGGCTGCATCGGTCCCGCAGCCGCCGCGTTCGCCCGACGGCCACCGCAGCATTTTAAAGGTCTCTCCGCCTTTAAATCTCGTTTGGGGAGCTTGAGTCCTGCACAGTGCACTGCTGGTTTAGGGAAATGCTGAATTCTCACAGAGTATGTCCTTCCTGGTCTGGAGGAAACACAGAAATTGCTTTGAGTTATGTTTAATACCTGATTAAATGCTGATGACACAAGAAGAGGGATTGTTTGGTTTTGGCAGAAGGAGGATGGGATGCCTTGCTCATTCTGCCCCATCCTGTGCATTGGCAGCTCTGCGTTCCAAAATGAACTTTTTGCTCTGAAAGTTGCTCTCCCTTTACAAGATATTATATTAACTGTAGTTTCCCCTTTCTCCATCATTTATTTCTGCAATGATAGTATGTACAAAGGCATTTCACCTCAATTCCTCTTGTTCTTGGACCATCCTTGGCTTTCCTTTCTGCTCTCTTTCTGTGGCTGACACGAACTCAAGGAGTGCAGGAGCTTTGATCCTTTCTGATGCCTTTGCAGAACAATTTCTCTCAGTGAGGTTCCCTTGCTCAGGCCAAGCCCTGCCCTCAGATGTGCATGCATTTTCCCATTGATTCCAGTGAGCCTCACAGCCTTCTGAGGCCCCTCTTTGGCTTTTAATCTTTACCTTAAAAGATATAGGCAGATAGTAATTGTCTAACCCTTTTTAATAACTGGTCCTTGGTTCCTTTACTGTTTTGGCTGCTTTTTCTGCATTGCTGTTCCATATCATGCTACAAAAGGAGAGGAAAGCCCTCATATACTTATTTAGACATTATTTCTATGCTTTTATTGCCTGCTTTTACTTCTATTGTAGCTACTTTTCTCTATACAAGTTACATTTTCTCAAAGATGCAATGAAGTATATTAGTCTTTCCTGTACTTTCCCTGGTATTACTACATTTTGTCAAAACAACATTTTGGGCAGACTATTTTTTGCAAGTTTTTTTATTCTTGCAATACTGGGAGTGGTATTTTTTTTCAGGTTTGATACTATTAGCAAATATAAAAGACACAATGGGCTAAAATGAAATAATTTTGAAAGAGATTTAAAATTTAGTAAAATGAAAAAATTGAATGTTTGAATTCTGAAATGTCAAGAATCCTTAATGACACTGCAAAGTGATACTGAGAAAAGGCAATAAAAATCACAATGATTTCCAGTAAGCATAATTTTTACAGAAGTAAATTTACTTATTTGAATTCACTCAATTTTTACAGAAGTGAATTTACTCAGTATTGGACATTATTGAAAAATTGAGAGAAAAAATTCTCCTGCTCTGACATCACATAATTACATCTGTGAGAGACTTTATGCATGCAATTTGTCGTGTTAAACTCCGGGAACTAAACCTTTGTTTAGGAGCTTTTCAGGCAGCATCCTTAGATTGCTGACTCTTTCTGTTTTTAATGTGGGTTTGACAGTAGAGAAGGGGATTGGGAATGTTTTCTTTGTAGTGACAGAAGCTCCTTGCTGCTCAGTCTGTTAAAGAGAGAACCATGTAAAAGTCAAGATATCCAAAATCAAAACTTTAGGAAAAAATTTTCAAAACTGGGGAAATGAAACAAAAAGTCTTCACTGCTGCTCAAAAGCCAATTTGGTCTGATTTAATTCAAAAACAAATTTAATTCAAAAATAAATTCAAAAATAAATTTGCAATCAGAAGGCTGTTTGCACTAATGTTTGAGCAAAGAAGGGTTCTGTATGATTCTTCTGCAAGCGTAACTGTATTATTAATTCCAATGCACTACCACGGTGATGAAAAACTGAGCAGCTGATATGTACTATGGGGATGACAAATGTGGTATTGGAGCTCTGGAGGAATTGTGAGTGTGATGGTAGGTAAAACTTTCACTCTATTGCACAGTCTGCTGCAACAAGACAGGTGAGGAATAAAAACATATGCTGAGATTGCTCAAGTTCCTTTTGTTACACTTTGCTTCAAAACAGCTGGTTGTTTCTGAGAAATTCTGTTTTCATACAAGACACCACAAGGAGGGAGGAAGGCTCTGGCACAGGGTGAGCCCTGTGAATTCAGAGGCATTTCAAATGGTGCTCTCCTTGACAGCCTGACTTGAGGAGGGGATAAAAGTTAAATCACACTGCAGCAATACCCAAATCACAGCTGTGTGAGCCAGCAAACTGTGAATGAGGATTCCTGTGCTGCTACTGAAGCCTTGGCTCTGTGCACACCCACAAAAGTTGGTAGGCAAAAGTGTAATTTTTTTCGGGTTGTCAGGTGCTGGGGAATATGTCCAGTGCTGGTTGTGCCACTGAGTAACCAGAAGGCAGAGAGAGTGTTCAGAGCAGAAAAGCACCCTTGCTATAGTGATGTTAGCTCCAGCAAAACTAAACAAACAGCCACTGATGCATGACAAAGAAAATTTGTAAGAAAAATGATAATAGAATTGTGTTTCTTGAGGATCTGCTGTTTCATTGAGAATGAAATGCCTTAAAATAAATCTGGTTTCAGCATTTTTAGAGTCTAAGTACTTCTGGTTTAAAAATATATATGATGATTAAATATACATATAATGAGTAGTAGTCAAGACAAAGTATACTGCTGGGAAAAAAGCCAAATGTTCATATTCTGAAATCCTATATGAAATGAAAATACTAGGTTCTGTTCTGCTGCAGTCTCAGGCAAAATTTTCTGTATTTTGCAAAATTGGAACATAAAAGCCATCAGGAATTGGCTTCAGCAAGGTGTGCAATAATTTCCATTCTTGATGATATCCCAGGAGTTACCCAGAGCCTTGAGAGATCAGCCCTAACGAGAAAGCATATGACCTTACCATATCAGGGCTTCACAACACTCAAAATCTAGCTTGACCTTCAACAGTAAACCAGGTCCCTCAGGCTAAATCCTAACAAGTCTTGCCTTCAAACCAAGGCAAAAGGCCAAAAATGCTTATCCAGGGAGCAGCAATAGAGTTGGAAAATGAGAGGTTCTTTTTCGTTTGGCAAACGTCGTAGTTTGACCTCTGTGTTCTCACTGTGCCAAGCCATCTAATCTCCAGGAGGCAGAACTTGGAATCTGCCAAGTGCCAAGCTGGCTCTGCTCCTGTCAAGATCAGCGTGCAGTGCCAGCCTTGTGGATTAGGGTTTAGATGTGCAAGATGACAAACCTCTCTCCTAAATCAGGATTTCAGTGAGTCACAACCCACGGTCTGATGCTCCCAAACCCTCAGGACCCACTGTGAATTGGATTTGCTTGCTGAGCACCAGGGCAGCAGGTTTTCAGTTTCCAAAGCTAGGTTGTATGGAAGGATGCACAGAATGTATGGTCTATACAATAAAAACAATTAAAGGGAGTATAACTAATGCTACATTGGCCAACAGCATGTAAAAAATGACAAAAAAACCTGTAATAACAGGAAATTATAATTTTTTTTTGCATTGTGTTTTTTGTTAACTTTGGTGTTTTTTTTAGACAAAGTCAGATTTTGAAGAGCTGTTTGATAATATAAAAATAATTAAAGAGTGATTTTAGAAAGGTTGAGCTAAGAAGGAAGGATTTTTTTCAGTCAGAGATTCTTCAATCAAAAATTCATTAAAACTAGCAAAATAATTGTAATTAATTTAAAATAATATTTTCTAGCCACTGATGGCAGAAAAATGACCTGGAGCTTATTACAGACAGACACTGCTTCTTTCTGAACAATCTGTCTTTTCCTCTGGAACCTTTTCCCCCCCTTATATTGAGATAGTTATTTAAACTTTCTATTTCACTAGGAAAAGTGGGTTTCCCATAAATTATCTTAAAAAGAAGCTAATGAATAAACCCTACTAACCTGTGGAGGAAGAAAATAAGTGGCAGCATTTCTTATTATACAATATTCTTAGGCAAATGTTGTGACTCTTGGGGTTGATACTGTGCAGGGCTAGGAGATGGACTCAGTGGTCCTTATGGGTTCCTTCCAACTCAAAATATTCTGTGATTTTTAACGTAAAGATTTATTCTTTTGAAAAAAAAGCCTAAATGAAAATGTGTATGCATTTTGTACATAATTAAGGTGTATATAGTATTTCTCTCAATATTGTTCTCCCTTGAGAGCTATCATTAACCTGTTGAGACAGAATAAGAGCATATCTCTTTGTGAAGAATAAAAGGCTTGCTTTGTCTTTACTGTGGCTGGAATGAGCCATCGAGTGTCTATTACTCATTTGCCTTCATTTACTTTTTACTAAGGTCGCCTTCAGTGTGGTTAATAAACAGCAAGATCATCAGTCACTTCAAAGCGCTTTCACATTCCATAGTTTGTTTTTTCTGCAGCGAGCAAATGGAAGGATGATCTGGTAGAAATCAGTTACATTATGACTCATCTTTTATGTGACCTCCTTGAGAGGCCTTTGGGTAGCACATGGGCTTTCCATACAATTCTACGTAATAGCTGGCTAACAAAATATCCTTTCCCACACCATTCCCTCAGCAATGCTGTAAAGTCATTAAAGGCTTTTTGTAAAGAAGGCTTCAAACCCAGAGAAGTAAATTTTCTTCTGATCAATGTTTTCTTTTTCATTTGTATTATAGGCAGGTTATTTTGCATCTAGACTGGTGTCTTCATGAGAAATAGATGAACTGACTTCAGATATGGTCTTGATATCATGAAGAGTTTCTTTCTACTATCAACCAAAAAAAAGTTTGGACTGCAAAAATTAAGGCCAGTCATCTAAAAGGTGTGGGATTGCTCCCTTCTTGCTGATATACATCATATCTGCTTTCACTGACCCCAAAACTATATAACTGTTCTTTTTCCCTGGTGGCAATTTGCTATCCCTTAAGACTTTCTCATTTAGGATTACTAGCAAATGAACCAAGCCCAGGAAAAGCAGCAGAAAAGTCTTGGTCCTGGTAGGCAGAATTGCCAACATGTCCCCTGAAAAGTGCAATTTCTTTCTTAAGATATTCTTTGATTTACTTTGGTCAATGAACATAGATTTGTCTTCTTCTTGAAAAGTAGAGAAAGTACACCCAGGCTCTCTCACAAGGAGGACATATATTTTTCCTCCCAGATTCACAAGATGTTGGATCTCCTTGAGGTACCGACAACATTTCCTTGTCGTTCTGACAAGATGCTATGTCCAACACCGCTTGTGTATCCCCTTCTGTTCCCACCTCCTCCCTGAAGCACTAGTGGTGGTCCTGCTGCATGTTTCACAGATGTTTCTCCCACTCAACTCCTCAGTTGTTTTTCAAATGGCTTCTTACAGCAAATGATTCCATGTGTGTATGCTCCTTCCTTTCTGCTGACACCTTTTCTTTCTATAAAAACAATCTGCTGCTGCCTTTCAGATCTAGAGAGACACCATCCCATACCACAGATGCTGTGTTTTTTAAACTCTGGCATTGGTACACATGGTCAGCAGGCAATACCTCTCTCCTGTCTGTTCCTCATGACTAACAATGTTGATGTTTTGTTCTTTCAATCTTATTTCCCTCTGTTACCCTTATACATTGCATTTTTTTTTCTTTTCCTGTTACTCTGGTTTCTTTGTACTAGTGGCCCATATGGGATCTCTTCATCTCTCACTACAGCTTGGAAGAAGAAAACCTCACACACTGTTTTAGCCCTAGTAACTACAGGCAACATGTATGCCAACTTTTTCTTGTGCTCAGGAACTGAAAAAAATCAGCTTTACACTTTCTTTATACACACACACACAAGCAAAATTAAATTCACTTTCTACAGCTGCTCACAGTACTGGTTACTGACTGACTCTAAAGAGACATGCAGAGATCAGAGCTACCATTGAGTTGACTGCCTTTTCAGTTTGCATGTGATAAAAGTTGAGTTGAGATTGCCTAGTCATTTCCGTTCTGAAAGGTGTTCTCATTTGCCTACAACAATCCTTGCAATCAAAATTTTTCATATCAAGTCATGACTGACCAAAAGGGGATGGTGATCCAGCTTGCTTCAGCCATTTCTTGATATAATGACAAATGAAAAACCCCCACAAAACATCTTGCTTTCTCCTCGTAACTGCATCATTTGGGATCAAATTTATTTGAAATTGCTCTAGTACAACTGAAGAAATCAGCACAGTATTTTGCTGCATAAACCCAAGGTTTTGCCAAAAAATTAAAAAAATTGTTGAACCAGCACATACTACAGAATACATCACTGTCCACCTTTGTGCATGTATGTACATTACACACGCACACATATATATCTGAAAGCTGTTTTATGAATATGGCAGCATTCACCTGGATAGTTCCTTTTCTATTTTAACTATCTTTTATATGCAGCAATACTTTAATGTTTCCTCCCAAAAAGTAGTGGAGCATACAGAGAGAACGTTTCTAGGATTAGTATGGGAAGATACTATGCTCTTTCATTCTACAAAAGAAAGCAGGTTATCCACTTAGTTTGTCTTTATTTTCCTAAAAATACTAGGTATGTTCTGAGAGAAAATTGACATGATCTTTTCTTTGTCACTTGAAGTGGATTTGGTTTGGAAGTAGATCAGTTATGGTCCATGATAATCATATCTATAAATGTAGAACAACTTTTGTTCTTTTCAGATACGTGCATCTCCACAGAGATGTATGTGCACTGTCAACAACATCAACAAATTTGCATTTCTCCCCCCTCTTAGTCTCTCTGCAGGAACATTTGGTTGACCATATTTTTACAACAAAAGTCTTCTTTGACATTATTAAAGTTATTTTTTAATGTAAACAATGTAAACAATATTATATGATTTTCCTAAGTCACAGAATGCAACAAGTCATTGTATTCAAATTTGTATTCTGCACTTCCAGGTCTGTGGACCAAACCATGTGAACTACTAACAGTAACATAGGGTGTCTTCTCTTCATGCTGTTGTATTATTTAGGATTCATTTCTATCTTCTCAGCTGCAAAGATGTGTGGTTGCTGAGCAGATAAAAGGTACAGCTGACAGCACTTTAGGAATGGCATAGGAGATGCAGGAGTCATTCTGTCTTAGCCTAAATTTGGGAAAATCTAAATAGTGCAGAATGTTTAGATTTTACATGGGCAGACCATATAAAGAAAAGTGTATTTCTGCTTTTAATGAAACTGCTGGCCATGCCTGGAACTGCACCAGATGGGAAAGTGCCATGGCTGAAAGGCTGGGACTGGATTTGTGGTTCTGGTTGTTGTTAATGCCAGAGCTGTCGTTGTTTGTTTGCTTTATTATACACACTAGTAAAGAACTGTTATTCCTATTCTCATATCTTTGCCTGAGAGCCCCTAATTTCAAAATTATAATTTGGAGGGAGGGGATTTTCATTTTCCATTCCAAGGGAGGCTCCTGCCTTCCTTAGCAGACACCTGTCTCTCAAACCAAGACAGCACCATTACTGATATGTGCATTATGACACATGTACCACTTCACATTAGGCTCAGATCTTCCTTTGCCTAGAATCCCTTCAAAGTATTGAAAGCAATAGCATGAAAAATTGAGATTTGAAGGATGAATATTTCTATTCTAAAACTGCTTAGACTGAAAGTGTGTGATTTTCCCACTTAGTTTTAGTGTGTGTGCATAAAAAGATATAGCACTACATATTTGTCCCTCCCTTAGCCACCATTATCTCCATGATTCTAATAGCTTTTAGGAGCCTCTTCAAGAAATCACTTATGAAATGTCTTACATTTCTGTAGAAATGCAATACAACAAGCAGCCTCATTTGGCAAGAGACCAGTAGTAAAACATTGTCCAGCTTAAGGCTACTTGTAAAACCTTGACAGACTTCTGCAGGCCCAGGATTTCCCTTGGGTGATGAGCACTATGAGCCAGGTGGGAGATACAAGGGGGATGCATGTGCTTTCAGAAAAGGGGAACAACAACAGCAACGAAAATAGACACAGCTTAAACAAAGTAAAAAAAAAAAGCAATGAAAAGAAGCAGGCATTGAGTAGAATGAACAGAACTGACAGAGAATTACTTGCCTAGCCAAAGATATTTGCATCAATATATAAGATATGTAAATGAATCTATGAGTCGTAGGCAAACATTTGCAGCTGTGGAGGATGTTAAAATTTGTGTTTTATTCGATGGCATGAGAGAACAATGTACAGAGAATAAAAACAATTGAGTTTCAAGAATGCTTTGGCAGCATTCAAACTCTGGCAGTTGTCATCATCATAAGAAGATAAAGAAAAAACAGCTTTTTTTTTTAAATTTAGTTGGTTCTTTTACAGTGAGATCTGTTGTTATACAAATGCATATTTTTCTACTAGCATCTTTCAAATCAAAGGCGATGTTTCACAACATATGTAGATTTGTATTTTTATGGGTAATATAGTTTCCCTAATAACCTTTCCAAGTGAAAGATTCTGCCTGATTCAGAGAAAGAGACTATTTTTTGTAAATTTGATTAGACACCTAAACTCATCAGTCCGTCTCTGAGCCATGTACCTGATTATGCAAAGGTATCTGCAATACATTATGCGAAAGCTGTTTAGCTGGGATTGTATCGTGGCTGTAACCAAAGTGGGTTTAGAGATAATGAGCTTGCATCCCCGAATACTTAGGATCGCAGTCTACTCTCTAAACTGATGATGCAGCAGCTGCATAATGCAACAATGTAATTTATTCATGTAATATGTACAATATTGCTGTAATAAAAAGCCCATTGGCGGTTCCTCTAATTCTCTGTATGAGCACCCTGTTATTAGTAGCTGTGTAAGTCAGTATTTCAGCATTTTCAAATTCTGGCTATTTATAAGTTTCAAACCACAATATTTTAAAAAGAGAGAAAAACCCCAAATGGCCCTTGTGAATCTGCTCACATAGAACTGAAACCTGCAGCTTTTTTGATCAATGCAATCAGTAAACATAGCAGAAAAAAATCCCCTCTGAGCATGTCAAAGTGACCCTAGTTACTGAACTTTTTTTTCCACAGATGCATGTCATGATGCATATGAAAAGAAGTTAAGATGGAACAAGGAGGAAAAACAAGTATTTGGGGGAGAAAACTGTAAGTGCCCTGATCTTGCCACCTTTTTCACTCAACGGTGAGTGTTGTTTATCATATGAGTGTTTATATTGAATGTGGATTTCTCTGAAGTAAATTTTAATGGGAATGTATTAAGTTTCAACAAGAGCCTACATGTAAAGATAGTGAAGAAGAGCATTGCAACAGACTGCTTGGAAATTAATCTGCCAGTTTAACCCAGTAACCGACATGCATACTAAAACACTGATGTGAATTGAAAATAAAATAACCACGCTTGACAGATATAATAGTTTAAGTGATTTCAAATTAACCACATCCCACTGACCGCAAGTGAAAAATGTGTTCATTCTCCCGCAATGAAACATGCTCTAGGGACTCATTATACAGAGTGGAGTAAGTAAAACCAGAGTGGAGTAATTGATGCTGAGGAGGAAGGAAGAGTGACAGATATTTAATGATTCTCAAACTTATACATAAAGATATCACAAGCACTTAATATATTATTTTTCTCTTTCCAATCTAGAAATATTATAGAGTTAAATCTATATTGTGCAGTAATTGCAGCACTTGATATAGCTGTTAGGAATAATGAATCATGACAAAGATGCATCAGGCAGCGGATGAAAAGAGTGAATAACAAACAACCTTGTGCCAATGTGTGTCCATGAATTTTGGCTGCTCTGTTTCAGGAGAACAGGTGAGATGGAGTCAGGGCATATCTATTGTCTTAGCTCTGTCTAAAATTGCTTTTTAAATGGCAAAATTCCTTAAACAGTTTGAGCATCATAAAATCCAAATGGACATGATTTACTCTATTCTTTTCACAAACACTGAGGTCTTTATTTGTAGAAAATCTGCAGAATAAAAGATTTACATGAATGCAGTGATCCCTATCCTTGTCTGCCTCACACGGAAGAGGAACAGTCACATGTTCAATATCATCTTTATGCTCTGTGGCAATTTAACTCTCTAATCTTCTGAATCTCTGAGTAACATCTAAAATGCAACACGATGCTCACAAACTCCAGGTTATGAACAGCTGAGAAGTAGCTACAGTCAGCTGGCAGTTAGTGTTCATCAACATTTCTGCTGTGGCTGCTAGCACAGGGTGTAACATCCTCTGCTACAAAGCCAACAGAAGCAAACACGTAAAAGTCTTCTTCCTGAAGTCTTTCACAACCTGAATTATTTTATGATTTTAGGGATAGCAGAAAGCCGTTTGTACGAGGTATAATGAGGATGAGGAATCGCAGCACAGGTTTTAAAACGTTCTTGTCCTATCTTACTTCGTTACCTATGGGGTCATACACAAACTATAAAACTTCATTAGTGTGCCATTGCCACTCACTAACTCTACCCTTTTTACTTATTTTGGCCACCTTGTCTATGTGCTGTACAAGGCAATCTCTTCAGCAAACACTGTGTTTACAAAGATGGTGATTATATGGTGTCTTATATCTGATCACAGAAAGAGTACGAGTAATGTAGGAGCCATTAAGAAAGATTTTAGCAGTATGCAGAGAAATTGCCCTAACTGATCAATAGAAGAGGAACAAGAAAGCGTTTGTACTGTGGGTTTGTGGTGTGTCTGGCTGTGACACTCATGTGCAGTCTGTTGAGGCATCCTGGCTTTAGTAAGGTAAGTTTTCTGGATGAGAATGTGGGGATCTGTCTGCGTAACTGCACTGTCAGAACTGTATAAAGGCACTCACTCATAAAGGCTGGGCTTCTGGGTTTTCCTACAACAATTAACTGTTACTAATACCTCCAAAATTGTGGGCAGATTGCCAGCTGAGATCCACTTTTGACAAGAGAATTCTCTTCTTTCTTTCCTGGCCCCTGAACTGAGCTACTCTTGAGGGTTTAAAGAACTATCTAAGGACAGTAGACAAAAAATATTTAGCAACTGCAGCAGGACACAGATCCCAGCTGATTAAGGCCTTGATTTTTCCATTGTCTGAATATCATACAATGCTTGCTTGTTGTTATTTCCTTATCCAAGGGTAGCATCACCACAATGGTATCCCCACTCTCCATCAAGTTTAGCAAGACTGATTCAGTGGGAATAGAGCAGTCATTTTAGGCATTGTCTATTTTGAGATATTAGCAAGTGGAATGCATTTTGTAATGGGGAGTTTATACCTTCTCTAACTTATGAGTTGCCTAGATGGATTAAACTATCACTACAAAAGGATCAAATCTCCCACTGAGAGTTTCCCTCCCATGTTCCTAATCAGCAAAGTTAAGACAGGAATGTTCTGTTTGGAAGAAGCCCAGGTCGTGGTGTGTCCCTGCACCTTGGAGATCTTTCACAGGAGTGCTGATAAGACCTGGCCATGTGTGTGTTGCTGTGAGCAGACAGACTGCTACTGTGTGGGAGACTGATCCCTCACTAAAGACTTACAAGCTGTCTTGGCTACCAAAATAAAAAACCAAACCAAAATAAGAATGAAAAGAAAGAAAAGTGTGCGTGTGGGGATAGTTCCAGTCTCCAGAATAGATGAAAACAGTGAATACTGGTTTCTTTACCATCTCCTGTCTGTGGTGTTCTGCAAGTTTCTCACCTTAAATCTATTTTATGATTTATCAAGAGGAAAAACAAACATGTTTTAGGCGTATGCCCAATGGTGATGGACTTATACTGATATACGGATATTCATTTTCTGCCAAAGTCACAAAGACAGGATGGTTTTATTTATCTTTAAAAAAGTCACAATTATTTTATTTTTTTATTAAAGGAAGTTTCAGTCATAAACCAGCAACATATTTAAACAGAATGCAAATAATCCTCCTAAGTATCCTTTAATGCAGGTTGAAAAATGTGTTGCAGGTTGGTAGAAAGATTACACTGAAGGTAAACACAGCCGTGACTGCTCAGCAAGGGAGGGTTTTCATAAAGATAAATTCAAAGTAGTCAAGCAGAAGCAGAATGGGAGGAAACTGATTGTCTCTGGTTAAAACCTTAGTACCAGGGGACAGGTTTTGGTCTCTCTCTGTCTCAAGTCTTGCTTAGCAATCTTTTGCAGAGGAAATCAGAAATGATGAAATGAAGCCACAATTGTGCATCACAATTGTGTAACCATTACCAGTATCACTGTCTGTGAAATGCAGCCCTCTCATGCATATTTTCAGCCCTTTCATAAAGTGTGTTCATTCAGCAATTATTATCCAGCCACATGCCTAGCTGGGGAAGGGAGTTCAGAACACAGATGCTGCACCTGCCAGAGGGGCTATGGGCAAAATCTTTCATTATGCACCAAGGAGATTCCCAACTTCTCCACAACGTTACAGAAGACCCAATGCATTTGGACATGAATTTGGATGTGAATGCAACACTGCAAACAAATCAGTCGATTATAACAGCATATTATAGAAGCACCATCTGTGCCTGTGTTTGCAGGTAGAACAAATTCAATTTTCAAATTTAAAAAAAGGCCCACCACACCATAAACCACAATAAAAAACCCCTCCTCTGTTAGGATTAGGACTCTGCTCCTGTTCCCTCTCATTATTTGCCCATTCCACCAGAGTTGCACACCTTTAGGCCAAACATGAGTTGTGATAGGCTGTCATGCGGTTCGGATATTATAGATGAAATCCTTCCAGAAGCAGCATCTGGCTCGATTTGTAAGCTCTGCAGTCATTTGTAGTGATGGGGTTACATGTGCCCTAGGCTTTGTCAGATGGTTTGGCTGCTTTTCTCCAGGTTTTTTTTTTTTTAATTGTTATTAGTTGTTGATTGTGAGGAATCCATACTCTGCAATATATGCTCAACTCACCGGCAATTTGCATGTTTGAGTAAAAAGACGCCTCATTTATAATTAAAGCATTTTGAAACCTGACCGTTAGCATGTTTGAGATGTGTTAGTATCAGGTATAAACAGATTTATTTTTCTCCAGTGGTTTACTTCTGAGAAAGCTGTTGCCTGGTTGCCTAAAAGTTAGTGGTAGGAATGACCTTCTTGGCTATCTTATTGGTCTGTACCAGTAATACAGGGAAATTTCTAGAGGACTGTAGAGATCATCAGCATATCCCCAAGTGGTTTTTTCTGTCACATTCATTTTGTCACTGCATTCAGTCCTGAAAGTAAATAAGGCAAATTCCCAAATAGGATTTAATGTGTTAGACCAAATGCCTAATTAGTGTGAGCGTGTTCCCTTTTTACTTTGGAATCTCAGTGTTATAAAGGGCCATGCCTACCTTGTTGAAAGGCTTCATTTAGATAATTGTTATACCTCAGTGTGGTATCAGGTAGCATACCACAATGTGTTAGTTGTCCAAATATCTTCCAGCTGCTTTTCTAAATACAAAAATTAAAATGCAGGGTACAGTATGAAGTTTGTGAAGCGTGATAAAAACAATGGTTCCTAGGAATTTGTTTAAAATATTATTTTCAAGTTTTAGAGGCAATCAGAGGACAAGGATTCAAGGACTGTGGGACTAATGTAGCTGTGTGGAAAAGAGGACAGCAAGATTGAAATATTTACTGGTATCCAGAGATATAATCCCATACTGCACAACTTTGTTTATATACAATTCATCAAATTCCTGATCCATCCTTTACTACATCTTTTCCCCTCACTTGTGCTAATTTTGGTCTCTGAAAAGATGTCATTCACATATGAATTAAATAAATATTTAACAAACAAGGATGTTGATAATTACATACTTCCACTTTCTTTTGTCATCATGTCAGGTGACAAGAAGACTATAATGAAAATTAGTTGATGTACAGTGCCAAGTAAAGAGCATCAACATAAAGTGAAACTTTGATCGCTAAGCCCTCTATGTCTACATGATGTTTGTTCACAGGAGCTATTTATTTTTGAACACTAGTGAAAGAAATAAAAGAAATTTGAACTTGATTGCTGAATCAAAAAAAGGGTTAAAGTTACTCTCTTTACTGCTTAGCATTCAACCATATCCATTGAAAAGCTGCGCTGAATTTTGTAACAAGTGTGTTACTTATGTTCAGTTTTCAGGTAAAGACTCCAAGAAACATTGGAGGCTGCTTTAAACAACTTACAAACTGGGTTTGACATGGGTAATAAGTGCATTAAATTTTGCTTCTCATTCAGCAGTGTTTGGAACACCTCCTGCAAGTGCTCTCAGAGGGCACTTGAAGAAGGAAGAAAGGATTGGGCCAAAGTTTTTCATGGAGATTTTTATTTTCTCATGATCAATCATCCAGCTGAGGCGATGCATGGTACAGAGGTGTGGGAAACATGGCTTAGGACCTTAAATAGACTGAAATAAGTATCCATATTTAGTTTGGTAAATTATTACAAATACACTCCATTTTTAAAATAATTTGTTTGTAATTTACAATTAGAAATCAGAATTTAGAATCAGACTGAATCTTTTGAAAAACATTATCTGCTGTAACCAGCACATTCAACTGCAATCTTAATTCATGTCATTCAACAGCTGCAACTTATTTTTCCAGAGTTTTTCTAGCATATGGATTTAAACCCTGTGTGTAAGCTTTCACAATCAGTCAAGGTCAAATTCATCTTTGAAGTAAAACAACTTTTTCAATGAAATGTTAAAATTTGCTAGACCTTAAATGTGATTAATTATGAAATCTGAAGTTTTGATAATTTTCTCATCATCAGTACTGATCTAAAAGTAGAAGGTTTTTTGAAGTCTCTAGCTCTGAATACATTTGCCTTACATTTTCTTTTGAAATATTTCATTTAATGCACACAAAGTCATTGCAGCTTGCTGTCTTTTGTTCTCTACCTGGCTGACAAATTTTCAGGTTAGCTGACCTTAAAATCAAACTTGTGTTGTACCATGACATTGGTTTCTCTTATTTTGTCTGGCTTGGCATTCTCATATAATTTCTGTACTTTAGGAAAAGAGACAGAACAAGATTTAAAGTTTGCTTTGATCAGTTGTATGAATTTCTGCAGTGATGGCTTTGGAACACTTTTAGTGACTGTTTTGATTTCAGGACTTTCATAAATAATGTCAAAACTCTTTCTTCTCTTACTTAATCTGATTTTGTTCATCAAAAATTATCTCAAATGATAAGTTCTTTTGAACAGATAAACCCATCCCTTCCAATCTAGGAATACAAAACTTTTATTGCCTTTTAAGGTTTGATTTTTCTAAAATTAAAATTATCTCAAGTTGTGGTCTGGAGTTGCCTAGATATTTACTGCCCATGTGTATCCATGTAGCTTGTTCACATAACCAAAATAGTTATCTTTGCCTTCACAAATAGAACTCATAAAATATCTGTTTGTGAAGTCAGGCCTTTTTATAAGTGAGCTAATGAGTTATTCTCATCAAGCAATAATTTACTGCAGTTAGGCGGATTGGAAGGGAGATAGCTCTGGAGTGGGTAAGGAATAACAGCAGAAGGTTCTGTAATGTAGTTTCAACTTTCCAGAGGACTGCAAAGATGGATGGGCAGGAAAATGGGGGAGAAAGAAAGAGAGAACTGAAGGCAGAGAAAAGCTAATGAGAACCAGTATTAAGGAAATAGTACCCTGGTGTCAGTGAGGGAACTCTTTGGAGCTCACTGAGGACGGTCACCTGTGAAACTCCCAGCAGGGACACACCCAGGGAGATGGGTTGTTGGGCTGTTATCACCGAGCATCAAAGTCCCACAGGACAACTCTGCTCATGCTCTCATCCTTGTACCCCCTGGGCTCATTTCAGCTAACTGGTGGTGTGTGATTAACAACAGAGAAACAGGATGGAAAGAGCCCAATATTTTAAACAGAAATTTTGCCCTTCATTTTGCCATAAGTTAGTGGTTTATAAGTGGATGTCTTAGAATTTTCTGCAACTTGTTCCATGTGGGAAAGAATAATGGCTGAACAGAATTTTCTTTTTTATATGAAGAAAATGATCAGGAAAGTTGAACATAATGATTTCATGCCGTGACTCTAATGCAAACACATACTTAACCATCATTGTCTCCTCTTCATATAATAACTGAAAACATCTGTATTGTGCACTGAAACATTAAATGCTGCATTACAATTAGAAATGTGCTGAAGTGTTGGATTGGGTGTTTATTTATGGGCCATGAAAAGTAAGATTTTCTGTGCCTCTCAAGTACAGCTAAATAGCCATAGGTAGAGTACTGAAAATTTTGGAGCCCAGCAGTCACTGTGGGAATGACTTCGTTATTCACCGAAGGAGGTTTTTCCAGCAGAGCTGAGTTGCTGACAAACAGTAATAAACATTACTGAAAGTTGGAAATAAGAACTCAGGCATGTTGATTCTGACTGTAAAAAAATGCTCACAGGATGTGGAGGGCAAGGCTTTCTCAAAATGACAAGGTACCACAGTGGAGGGATCCCATTAGAGCTGTGCACACACATTTTCTCTCTTGACACAGAAGTGTTCTGACAGGCTCAGCAAACAAGCAGCTTCTCCTCGCTGCTTTACCTGTTGCCACAAGTAGTCTAGAAACAGAACTGTATTTTTAATGGGCACACAAATGCTTCAACGATGCAGTACGCTCTGATGGGGACGTAGCAAGTATCTCCTTGGTGTAGCTTCTGAGAGCTTCTTAGCATGAAAGGTATCACCGTGTCTTTTGCTGAAGCACTTGACAGTTCATGACCATAGCATAAAATATTATTTGAGATTAATTATATAATATTTGCTTTGTCTGCCTGATATTTTACTGGTATTTGAAACAGTGCGATTGCTTTAAAGAACTCACTCCACAGTTAATTAATTTTGTAATAGCTACCAAGTTACTTCCAACCTGAGCAGATAGAAAATGCTCAGTATTTTTTCTCTGGAGCTTTGTTTTTTCTCTCTCCTCTGACTCTGGCTTAAAGTTTAAAACCAAAAAAGTGTAAAGTCCTGGCCTTTATGAGCATCCTGTGCTCATGATGGTGGTATTCACAAAGAAGGACGCAAAGAGTTTATGGAGCCAGTTTCTCACTGAGCAGCAGAATGAGGAAAACCTATGCCAACTGGGGATTTAGGCTGTGATTGTTATGTGATCCTTGCAAATATATTTACAGGAAAGAATGAATTTTACCAATTGCCTGAATGAAATGCAATTTATTATTTTCTTTGTCATGGCTGAAGCAATTTGACTGGCTTACATTTTCTCTGGCCATTGGATATGTCAGTTATTTACTGTCTCAGGTTTGACTGCCTTTGGCTCTGCCAGAAATTGTTGGTTGACTTTCAAAGTGGATCCAGATTTCTCTCAGAGAGGTCAACAGATATGCAGGATTTCTGGAAGTGCCCCAATTAAACATGCATCATTTGCACTGATTTTCCACATGATTATCTCAAATAGCCATGGAATGGCACAGTTATCAATCAGGAGGCTGAAGGATTCAGGTCTGTACAATAGAGAAAGCTGAAGACAGGAAGAGAAAGTTCATTTTTCTTTGCTCTCCTAGTGTTTACTGGGATCATAATTATGACGCCAAACCAAGTTTAGCTGTGAAGTAAGGCTGATTCTGTCTTTCTTTATAGTGAGAAACCAAAGGGTTTTCAGCCTGTAATGCTGGGTTTTTTTGAACACAGGGTAGAGGAAATGAACTTTTAAACCAGAGGAATTCAGATCAGCTGTCTGAAGTTAAAATAACAGACTGACAAAACAGTTGTTCACCCTGCCCACAACGTCTTTGCAGGCTGGATCCTTTTCTCTAACCTAGTTTTCACTCCAAAACTTCTCAGTGGCTTCAGGAGACAGAATAAACCTAGAGAAAGTGCATCTCCTCTATGGGCTGTCTGTGTATCAGATTCCTTCCTGAGGCCTCTTGGTATGGATCTGCATGGGATCCCAGTTTCTCATCTGCCTGTTGGCTCCTAGCAGGCTGATCTGTTCCCAGCTGTGAGCATCACTACTTTAGTGAGCTCACCTCTTCCTCACTTGCACATGGATCACTCTTTTGTTATAATTAATTTTTCCCTGCTCTGCTGTCTAAGAGAAAGCTGAAAAGATGTGATGATCCAGAACAGTAAACACAGCTGAAACTGGATGGCCAACATGTGATCATCCTTCATTATTTGTGCTCTAATCTCAGTGTTGGCGGCTGCTTTGAACAAGAAGAGGTAGCCAGGAGCATTTTTGTTCCCAAAATATGTTGTTCATATTTGTTATCACTTATTACATGTAATGAAAAAAGTAAGCCAGAATCAGTCTTAGCAGTAGATGAAGACCTGAAGGGACCTTTCTTATCTATTCTGGATGGTCTGGAAAACAAATCCCAGGCTGAAATGGAGACTGGCATGGTTGTAATATCAATGCCTTGCTAACAGTGCAGCCCCACAGCTTCAAGAGACTCATTACTGCTAATAAATCAGTTAGAACTGGCTCATATTCCATCCAGACACACCATGGCTGTTCTCTGGAAGCCACTCTGTAGTAGATACAAGGGTGATGGAAGCTCCTTGTCCTCCAGGTGGAAGCTGCTTCTCTGTGGTTGCTTAAAATACTTGGTGAGAGTTTTGTGGAAATGTGAGATGATGCACATCCATTTTCTCAAAGGCAATGCTGAATGATGTTTCCATCTGCCAGGACTTGATCCAACAGACTGCTGGCATAGCAGTTCCTCTAAACATACTTCCTTTCCCTGCAGATGCCTACCTAGATTCCTACTTATATAGATATATCTGTCAAGCTCGTGTTCTGCTTTCCAGGACTCCTTTTTTGCTCCCTTTCACAGCAGGAAAGAGCTCCAACTTCCTGGTTATGCAACAAGAAAGGTGTAAGGTAAGGTAAAATTGCTGAGAACTGACCAGGAAATTACTGGTTTATTCTATGTTTAGTGATTTAGTATTTAATAATATCTTAGAAATTTCAACTCCAGCTGAAAAATGGAATTTTCATGTCAGTAAAGGATTACACTGATTTGGCTGAGTCTGATTTATGTGGGAAATGCAAAAGTTAAAGATGTCATCATTGAAGTTTTTGTCACCCCCTGAGAAACATCCTTCTTTTCTCCATTACTGCAAAAGATCAGGGGGTTATTTCGCTCCCCAGAATTTAATAATACCAAACATAAAAGTAGATTCTGATCATGTATATTCAACCCATGTATTCACAGGAATCAGATTGTACAAACCCTATAGCTTAATTGGTAGTCTTAATTATCTAGTTCGCATCAGCCTAATTTATGTAACAAAACCAAGCTGCTCCATAATTCCCTGCTAGTATGGGATAGAATAACTCCCTCAAACCCAACAGACCTACGTCAGCATATGCCAGTAAAGAGTTTAGCTTTAAAATTCCAAGGAGCAATATGGCACATGATTCATTTTGGTTCACATTTTTCCCAAGGTCTTCTGTAAAATAAATTTATTTTTAGTTCAGAAGAGAAATGTTTGTACAGACAGAACTGCATGTTTGTACAGACATTCCTAGAGATCCAAAAAGTATCTTTTTGTCTTCAAAAAGTAAAATAAAAACCAAACATCCTCAAGAGAGAAAACAAAAGAGCAATTGCTGTGCTTGATCCAGCATCATATTGGATGCTTGTGTGTTGATGCAGCTGTTCCAGTGTCTTCAGCTTCTGGTGATGGACCAGAAGGAAGCAGAAGTCAATGGGCAAATTTTGGTTATTCTACAATCTCATTTTATTAAATGGAAGTAAAATAACTTCAAAGACAACAAATTCAGAGAAACTGATTAAAACAGATTTTTATATAACACTTTTAACACTCTAAAGTTGCTCAGTTTTGTTTTAAATTGAAGAGATTCCTTGGCAGATTTTGGACAAAGCTTTCATTGATTCAGTGAATTGAGGATCTACAGAACAAACAGGAAACATTAAAGATTTGGATTATTGCTTGTCACATTTTTTTTGAGGAGGTTTTGGAATTTCTGTCAAAGATTATGAGCTATAGATTCGTTCACACCAAATATTCCTGAAACTGCTGTGTCAAATCCTCAGAAAATGTTCAAGACCATGGTATTTTTAAAGTAATTACTATTGATGCAGCTAATGATCCTGAAATGAAAAAGTGTCAATGGTGAAATCCAAGTTTGCAAGAAAAATATCCTCATAATTCCAAGATCAAACTGTACAAAAACATTTTAAAAAATATATGCATGGTTTTCTCCCTCTAGCTCAATGTGAAATTTCAATTCTAATTTTGTTTTGTCTTTACTTTTAAAGTTAATTCTTTAAAAATAAGGGGGTTTTAGTAAATAAATTTCACAGGAAAAGAAACTTGTAGATTGGAAGGATTTGATAAATTACTATTGTGTTTTGGATTAGTTTTATTGTTTTTGTAAGTACATTGCAGTTTCCAATTGTTTAATTACCTCAGAAATATACACAGTCACTATTTATGAACTTGTCTACGACAGGTTTTTCATTTTTATAAATGTATACAAACTTTTCACTTTTCTTTTTACTCCAACTAATTCTAGAAAACCTGTGTGTTAAATTTTGTGAAGAAAAGAAGTACAAAAAAGAAATTGATTCTGTTACCTTTGGTCAGCATTTCATTATGCTGCTTAGATACCAATGCTGGGTATCATGAAAAATAGCAAGCAATACTTTCTTTGAAGTCTAGCAAATAGAGAAATAGCTTCCAAGACTTAGCATGCACCAGCTGTAAACACAAGTGCCTACCCACAGGCAATTACTGCACATTCAGTGGCAGTACAGCTCTCTGTATTATTAAGTAACTTTCTGAAAACCTAATTTGCAGGGCAGTTTGATGATGTGACCAGGAGAGGAAGAAGGTTAGGATAAAACCTCTCTCCACTCAAGGCAGTGGTGGCTGTGGTTTTCAATACCACAAATATCCAGAGAGGAGCCGCTCGCCTCCGCACGCGCCCATGGTTAATGCGCACAATGTCCCCGTGCTCACGGGGTGAACTCCAGCCCATTAGGGCACTAATTTGATCTCTGGCACACCCTTATTATAACCACCACAATGAGCATGCCTCTGTCAGGAAGCTCCTGCACCTTATTTCCCATCTGATGTGAAGCTCAAGAAAAATCCCTTAAAAACATTCATTACTCTATTGCGTGTAAACCAGTTTGTAATACAGATAAAAGCCCCAAATTAGGGCCAATTTCATAATGTTTGTTACTGCTAAGAAAGCCATGTTAACTCTGGTGATGTGTCAGGGAATAGAATAGGTGTATTTTTGTATTTTTATCTATTGAAGATCACCTAAATGTTCTTTTCACTTACCATAGGTATGCATTGCACAGTCATGGGCACAATAATAGTTCAGAACAAAGAAAAGAACACCCAGAAATGTTGATGAAAATGAAATAAGATAACTTTTAAATAGAGGGAGGAAAAACTGGAAAAATCCGCTGTCTATCCTTCAGACTAAAGTCCAAATAGTTACATTCAAGAAATATAATTTCTCTAAGATGACTGTGAAGGAACCAAGAGAAAATGCATCCCGAGAAAAACTGGATGCAAGATGTGGAAATAAAGACCGCAGGATTCTTTCCATCACAACTTCTTGCTCTGTCAAAAGTTGCTTTATTCATATTATTAAGTGGTATGATCTGCCAAGCTACAGGAGGTCTGGGAAGCTGGGGAGGGCTGGGAAATGTACCTCCTACTCGTCACTGTTTCCTTTTAAAGAGCTTCAGATCTATGGAAAGAGCAGCTTTAGGAGTGCTCTTGGAAAGAACCTAAAAGAAGGGTGAAGAGATATTCTGTTAAATGTAATTAAGAACTGAGTGAGGGAAAGGTAGTTCATAAGAGGAAAAAAAGAGAAAAAAATGGAAAAAAAAAAAGAAAAAGGATTGAAGGAAGCAAAAAGATAAATGCTTATGCTTCTTCAAATATTGTGTGTATGTAGATGACCAGTCCTAGCAAATATATGGTATTGCACCTGCTCAGAATACACATAAGGCATAATTTCAAAAGGAAAATTTGGTGGTTGTGGCTTCATGTGGCTGAGAAAGATTAAAAAAAAATCTCATCAGGAGACAGAAGAAAGCCAAACATTTTTGAGATGTGTTTGCTACCATTGCATTTTAGCTCTCCTTAGAAGGAGGTGCAGGTTGATGACAGCCCAAATGAACAGCTCTGGCATAATGCCACAATTCAGAGGAAAGCCTGATAGTTTGAGGCATGCTAAAAACACTGGGCTTGGTTCCACACTCTGTCAGAACAGCACTTGGATGGTTGGAGACGTGGGTTTCCCAAGGCTGGCTGCGGATCCAGGACTCAGTGCTTCATACATGTGGCTTTAATCCACAGCACTGGCATCAGATGCTGCAATGACCTCATGGCTCTCAAATGCCCACCATAACAGAGCTTCCCCATCCCAAACTGCCCTGGCAAACTCTTTTTCTCATAACACCAGGGACAAAGAACAGGATGGCAGCTGAGTACCTCTACACAGGAGAAACCCCCAGCTGGGGTTAACCTTTGCTATTCAGTGGGCAGAGTCAATCATATGATGAAAAATGTTCACAGCAAAGCAGAGGATCTTATCCTTTGTGCTTCATAAAGGACTCTTATCTAATCATATATTTACTTACATACCTGTTATAAATCTTTTTGCATGTATATTCATGCATGAAAAAAATGGCAAGGTTTGTATTCCACACAAATAAACATTAACTGTTTTAGCATCATGACCCTCCCCCTACCCCCCCTAATTCTCCCTCTACCTTTGAGAATAAAGTAATTTTATGCATTCTCTCCTATCCTGGGCATGAAAAAGTAAATGCTGTATTACCCCAACTTAGGTAACCCTTAGGATAATTTTTTAAGCAGCAGGAAGCTAGGCTATCTGGCTGGGTAGATAATGATATCAGCTGCTTCCTTCCAAAACAACAGGTGCTTTGGCATAAAACTGTATATCATCATACTGAGATGATGACATCAGTTCATACTTCAGCTTAATTATAAACTACCTCCATTAATCCTCAAATAATTAAACATTTTGTGTATGGTGCAAGGTGAAATATAAAAGCAAAAGGTGCCTAGCTGTTCATCACAGGGTTAAAATGGCAGTTTCTGAATCGTTTGTACTTGTGTCTGCCTATTTTAATGTAAACTTCAGGCTGATTTTAAGCACTTGTTTATATTTTTAATGTTCCAGCCATGAGGTAGGTAAAAATAAATAGTGCTAAAATTCAATGGAAACTTGATGAAATAACAAAGATATATTGATTGGAATCACATGGAATATATGTGGGCATAAATATCATGCAGAAAAAAGCAAAGATGTGAGGGATCAGGCTTTGCATGTACAAGAATAATTGGGGGATAAGTCATGGTTCATGGCCCAATAGCAGAATAAACATTGCAGCATTCTGTGTTTGCAGATTTTATGCAAGATCTTAGCCTCATATTCAGAGGCAGCACATCTAAATAAAACAAGCTCTGGAGAAGCAAGCACCATTTATTGAAACATGTTGATTGAACTTTGTAAAAAAGAAGCATTAATGAAAGCAATATTAACATAATTGAATTTATTTTTTAAATAATTCAGTTCACACCGTACACAATCACTTGAAAACTATACATTCATTCCTTGAACCTTCACAGTATCTGTGTACATGTTTATCATTGTTTCAAAATTCAACAACAGATTGCTCAATTTTTTATTTGATATACAAATTATTAGACAGAATAAAGTGAGAGCTGAATTTGTAGGCTAAAAGAGCAGAGGAGCACAGCAGATAAAACATTATGTTCTTCTGCCTTTAAAATATAGCACTGACCTTCTTT
The DNA here is from genome assembly GCF_027579445.1 of Ammospiza nelsoni. Taxonomy (NCBI): domain Eukaryota; kingdom Metazoa; phylum Chordata; class Aves; order Passeriformes; family Passerellidae; genus Ammospiza; species Ammospiza nelsoni. The sequence continues at coordinate 13,418,213 of NC_080642.1, forward strand.
AAAACAGATGCTATCTTCAGGAGCCAGATGTGTCTCCAAGTAAATTAGTTATAAGAAATACATCCAAGGACATAGCCATTTAAGAATCAATAAATTATGCATTTGTCATTTGTTATTGTTGAGGCTTATGCTGACATCTTTGACATGAACAAAAGAGTCTCTGTCCACAGTAATAGCATTAACAATTTAACAGAGGTGGTTTTATACCAAAAGAGAAGTGGTTTGAAGAAATTACTGTTTATCACCATGTACATATACACACCTTAATTATTCATTGCATGCCCACTTACCAGCCTACTTCCTGTTATGCAAGTTGTGCTAGATTAAAAAGTTAGAGGTCGGGCACGACTGCTGCTATTTCTACCCACTTCAACCTGAAACAAAGACAGCAACACTAAAAATTATTTTCTATTAAAACAACCAAATCAAGAAAGTTTTGTTTATTGGTGGCATGTTATGAGAAATTTCTACTAAGGAGAATTTTATTTTTCTAAAAGCAAATGCCATGGTGGAATTTTTTTTTGTGGGTTTAGTTGAAACATTTGGATGACCATATGGACCTCTTAGTGGTGCCATGGGACCATGCAGCTATGAAATCTGATCACTATCTCCCTAGTGACAGCTGGAGCCTTTACACCATCAGAAAATTTTCAGACTTCTAATTTGTCATAACTACCTCCTGTGGAAAGAAAATATGTTATGTAGTTAGATACAAGAATCTGAGTCTACAGTACTACGCATATCAGCTTCTCTTCCTTTTAGCTTTCAAGCTTTAAATTAATTTCTTGCATCTTATGACTCATTGATGCAAGAAATAAAACATAAACACAAAAAGAATTTAAAAATATGGGATCTTGTGAAATGGGGGTTACCTCTGCTGTATAGTTATACTGGAGAATGACTCATTTTCAAAAACCTACTTATGTAACAAATGTTGATCCACGGACTTCCAAGTTTCTTTATATTCAAGTTTTCTCTTCAGTTTTACCCTGTTTAGCAAATTAAATTGTAGCTTTGCAATGGTTTCCATTATTTTTTAGTTTTTAATGTTCATTCTTTTATTGCCACATCAGGCCTGAAAGGAAAAAAATTCAGAGTCACTTTTATTAGAAGAGCTCACAGGAGAAGGGGATGAGATCTCCCTGCCCACTACAATCACGCACTGGAGAGGAAAAAGCTCCCAGCTGCTCCCAGAAAACAGGTATCCTTTTGACACTCAGAAATATAGGTGTCCACCAGGCAGTCACTTTTGAAAATAATGGGAAATGTGCTTCTGTCTCTCTGTATATCTGCTGTCTATGGGGGCAAATCCAGCAGAGCTGAGTATCACGTCCCCATGTTTGTTTGTTGCATAGCCTTGGCTTGGTTTCTGGTCTCTCAGGGCACTTTCAGAAGTTTGTGAGTCATAGCTCAGCGACTGTGAGCAGGATAAAAATGTAAACATATGTTATCATTTGGTTTTTTATGGTCATTCTGGTATCCTTGCTAGCCAAGCATCAAAAATGGGGCACGGATACTGCTGGTTCATACTGTGGCTGCCATTGGTTTGTCTTTGTGATGGATGTAGAGAAGTTGAGTGCTGTATGGAGAAGAAGCTGAGTGTTGTGTAATCTTATTGACAAGGAGATTGCTGGGTTAGAATCCCAGTCCTGGTGCTGCTTGTGACTCTTGAACTTTCAGCTCAAGTCAGTATTTCACAAAGTTAATGAACAACAATGACACTAAGCTTCTAATAAGGGATCCAACATTATCTTTCTCCCAAACCAGTTTTTTCTATCATATCTAACTATTCTGGATGGTATAGAAGAAATCTAGGGGTACTGATCTGAGACAACTGAAGAAATCCTGTGATTATATATGACTATTGCTTACATTAGAAAGCAAACCTGAGGTAGATCCTAGTTAATTCCAGACTGATTTTCTGTAGAAGAGAACTGGAAGAAGAGAGGCTGTGCAGCCCATGTGACAGAAAAAACCACTGGATAAAAGGCACTTACTGTTCCAGTATGAATAGTACAAGACAGTGTTAGGAAGATATTTGCTTACATTACCAGAAATGATAAAAGACTTTCCATTAAAAAACGATGAGGAAAAACTGTGCATACCCTAGGAGAAAGGAAAGAAACGGCAGGGATAGCATCATGCTATGTAGCAACCTGCCACCAGCTTAGAAATGGACAATAATGACAAATGGACACAGGGGATAAAGCCCCAAACACACTGTGAGGAGTTATCTTGGGCAGATGCACGATGTGCTGTGTCTACTGCTGACAGTTACCCAAGGTTTCTGTTTTCTCTACACATTGACAGTGTTTGTACTGGGTGGCATGCCAATGAAATATTTTGATTTGAAGCTGAGCACTGCAATTGTTTTTTCCTTTCCTTAGGAAACAAACCATGATATGTAGGTTGACTTGGAAGCTCATATTTCATGATATCTTGTTCCCTCTCCATCCTGTTGTTGCAAAGCTTCCTTTTAGTACCAGGGCCATTCCCAGATGCCCTGGAGCCCCAATGCACATAATTCATACCATTTTTAAGGCATATGAAGTACCAAGAGAGGTTGGTAAAAGGAAGAAATTGTGTGGAACATGCTCACATACAGCTGAAGATTTTTCATTCACAGAACTGCAGCTCTAGATGCACATTTGGCAGATTAAATCAATGCATTATTAAAGTAGTCTTAGGTCCAAAATGAGCTTAACATGGGTTTGAAATATGGCTGCTCGGGTCTCCTGAAGTCCTGCCATATTAATAATACAGACATTTCACCTTAATTAGGTGGTTGATGGCAGTGTACTCTTCTTGCTCAGCTAGGATGTCACGCAGCAGCACCTCCAGGGCTCAGGCCACAGGAAGATGTTCCAAACAGAAATCCTGTGGGATTTGCTTTTGACTTTGGTCTCAGAGGACTCCTCTACCCCACTTGCCTGCATGTGAATCATGAACTAGTCCTCTGTGGATACCCACAGGAATTAGCATTCCCATATAAAACCTGCCTTGTATCTTGCTTTTGGCTAGCACCATTGCCTTGGGCTTGATCCTAAGTAGAGAGTTAAAATATTACTTCTTGCCAAATTATATGCTAATTTTTGGTTGCAGAAAATGATTCATTTTATCACGATCTTTCCTATTTTTAGCATGCTGGAGTTTTTTTACCACCAACATTTTTGTTACTTCTTTTTATTTGCTTCTTTAACCTTAGCCTTATCCATGCCAAGAGCCAGATTTTAAGGTGCTGTCCCCCCAGAAAACTTTGGTAAGTTCATTAAAGCTGAGGATTTTGGTCTTTCTTTTACCCAAGCCTATTTCACAAGAATATGAAAAGTGGACCCCATTTTACCATTTTACCACTGTTTTTTTTCCAGCTACAGAACAGCAAAGTTAAAATAAGAACTGTTTAAATGTTTGAAGATGAAAGCATCAGTGAAGAGCAGTACTTGTACATCTGCTTTTAAGAAGTTTCCTTAATTACAAACTGACTGAATAGATGGACACTGATTTATAGTATCAATGTATATTGTCTGTCACCTTTTAAGTACCTAAGTAATTGCTGAAATCCAGAAATTGGACTGTCCCTTTTTCTTAATAGTTACTGGAAGGGGGAACCATTCAAGGGACTATGAATATTCACTGTTGTTCATCTTATAGCAATAAAAGGATGTTGAATTTTGTGGTTACTGGAGGACTGAGTGCCTTAATCACAAGGAGCAAAAGATTTCTGGAAAGGTAGATAAAATCTATGATGCCTGTGCTGCCTATTTCTGGTGCACTTTGTGAGCTGAATGAAAACCACTGTAACATTGTTTAATTAATGCTGAATTGCATGATGGCTGGCCTTAGCTCTCTAATTACTATTGGTAGTAGCTCTTCAAATTTTGATTAGTGGAGAGGTGAATCACTATCTTTGATGTGGTGAGGCAGCTTCTGCCACAAATTAAAACCAGGTAGTGAGGCTATAGATTAATTGTGAGTGTGTGGAGCAATTAGGACAGTCTACCTCCCCCTGTCTTCTGTCTGAAGTTTGTCGCCTGCGGAAAAGGTCACAGAAATCAAACCTGAATTGTATCAGTTTTGGATGAGATCTCTCTCTCTCTATATATATAAAAATGCACTGTTTTGGGGAAAATCTGTAGTCATTCTAATTCAAAACATGTTAGATGTAATTTTCTTCCTTGCCAGCAGAAAGAGCAAGTACCAGAGAGCAATCTGCTGCTGGGGAGGGGCTGGGCAGGCTCCCCGGGCCACACAGGGAACAGCAGCATCCATCTGGAGAGCACTTGCAGGGGCTCCCGTGGGGAGCGGCTGGCTTTGCCTCACTCTGTGCTCCTGCAAATGTGTAAAACCAGCTCTAGGAAGCTGGGCAGTGGCTGCCAGGATCTGCCCTCCTTGGAGCACTTGCTGCAGGGCTCGGTGAGGGCTTTGCTGGGTGGAGGCCCCTGTCACCCTGCTGATGCTGCAGGTGCCCCCAGCACACACACTGCCCCTGGGAGGGGTCTGCAAAGGCTTTGTCTGGCTTAGCTGTGAACCTGAACCAAAACATAAGAAATACTGTGCTCTAGGGTGAGATTTTAGGAGCTTTTCTTCATGACAAGTGAGTTTTCCCAATCAAGTCAGTGCCTGGGTGGCTTATAGGGGTTTATTGTGGCTCTCTTTCTTATTTTGAAGGTTTCTGTCTATGCTGTGTCACCATGCACAGGATAAACAATCTGGAATAATAGGGAAAAAAGGCCGGTAAAGAGCAAATATATTATTGCCGGTAATTTCTGTTCTTCAGATATGATTATGAATGAAAAAAATCTGATTCAAGAGGCTGTAATATATTACTTTTTTATGCTCTGTCATCTTGTTTCCTCCATATAGGCTGCTCCATTTTAATGTGCTATCAGAATTTAGTGTTTGGGCTTGGGTTTTTTCCTCTATTTATCTCATCCTCCCTTATCAATTCTAATTTACTCCTTTCTCTACATCCTTTGCTCCTATGCCATGACTTACTGTCATATCTTGCCCTGATTTGTTAGTGGGAGCATGAGAAAATAGTTTCTTCTGAAGCTGCTAAATATGTCTCTCATTTATTCAGCTGGTGGGAGAGAAAGAAGAAGGAATGAGGTTCAGCAGAGTAGCCTTTGTAACCACAAGATTGTTTGCACTTTACTGCCGGAACATGCTGAGACTTGAAACCTTTGTATGATTTTTCTAAGTAGAGGGGCTGTAATTGAACATTCTTGCTAGACATTAAGAAGAAATAAAAAATTAAAATATTTATTTTCTTCCTTTTTTTATACACACAGCTTTTGAAATCATGTGAGTGGGTGCAATTATATAAATCTCTGTGCAAATAATGAGGCCCCTGTGAACAATTTTAAAGAGAGCAAAAGGAGCCTTTTGCGTATTCATTCCAGGGAAAAGCAATCTGGTTGGAACCTTTTACTGGAGAGTTTCACTCACCTACTGTCAAAACTGCTTTCTTGATGTCCACTTCTAATGGGTGTATGAAGCTGAAACTCTAAATAGGTTTAAATAGCACAAGATCTAGGCAAAAAATGAGACACCCCACTTCCATGTTTTGAGCTTGTCTCTGCTTTTAATATATAAAAAGTATAGATAACCATCCAGAAAAACAGGTATCCTCAAGTGTTTTTTCAAATAAAGCTATCTTCTTTAAATCAGAAGAAAGGAAATTATGTATTTTGGCACTGAGGTTCAAGCATTTTCTTCTGTAAATAAAAGTGAAAATTTCATAAACACAAAAACACCAACATAATCAGCAGAAAGAGCTTTGGGTGCAACAAACTACCAGCACATAAATGGCTGAAAAAGAGACAAAACTGCATGATAGGAGTTGTTGCCATTTCAGTGATCCTAGAAATGAAAAGGACTGAAAGCAGATGAAAATAAATGAAAATGACAATATGAAGAAATGTATAAGATGGTATATTTATATATAAACTGTGTTTATATAAACATAAGTAGAAAACACATGGCAATAGGAAATGTGGTACCAAATAAGTGAAAAGAAATAGCAGCTAGAAGCTTTTATGTCTGGATAGTTCAGCAAGGGTACAATGACAAGGACCTGCACGTTACCAAGGCAAGAGGAACTCAAGTCTCTACACATAAAGACTCTTGTTTTCTATTGAAATAATGTTTGACAGAAGAAAGGCCAGTTATAAGCATTAATCTGGTTCAATTTTACTACAATTTATGGCCCATGAGAACAAAATAAGTCTATTGAAGTACATGACAGCAGCAGTACATGAGTTCGTGCTTAAAAATATTATTCTCAATGTTGGGACATCTGGACAGCCAGATCTAATCGTATTTCTTTTCTCTGCCAGAACTAGAACATCTGACATTGGAGTTATTTGTTCAGACATTTCTAAATAGATAGCGCCAGATAACTGACTATAACCAAAATCTTTCCTTTTTTGACATTATTTGGATGCATCTCCAGTTCTAAAAATCCCGTCATTGTTAGAGAAAAAAATGATGATAATAATAAAAAAAAAAGGGCAGAAAGAAAAAGGCATGTTAAGTGCGAACAAGAGCCCCACAGCTAGACTTCCTGCCTCACTTTTGATCCCCTTAGTGTTGCCTGTGAGGTGCAAAGGAGCTGGTGTCTGTTCACAGCTGCTTGCTGGAGGATCCTCCCGAGGTGGGGAGGTCCAGGCAGGGCAAAGGGATGGAGCTGGGTCCTGTTTGCAGCCTCCCAATCCCTGCCAGACAGCACAGGCCATGCGGCGTCCGTGCCATGTGTGTACCTGCAGCCTGTGCCCTGCCTGCATGGGCTGGCCATAAACCCTGATGGGGTTTGTAGGCTCCCCACTTGCTCTGGCTCTTCCTCAGTCATTTCTGGGTTTAGACCATTTTTGTCAGTCCGTTTGTCTCATCACACTTCTTGTTTTCCTGAGAGAACTTAATGGAGTGTGGGAGTTCTCATAATAATCTCCCAGGTTCCACATTTATTTTCCTTAGCTTGCAGGAATGTTAAGGCCAACAGACAGAAAACAGAACTTGATCTATTTATATAATGCTTAGTACAGACACATTTTGATGCACATGGAGAGGAAAGAGTAAAAAGACAGGTGAAAACCAAGCAAAATGAAGCCTTGTGGAGCACTGCCTGCTCCACAGCCCTGCTACATGCTGGTCATTAATAGATTTTACTGATACTTTATGGCCAGTTGTCTAATTTTTGGCATTCACCCTACTCTTAGAAGTTTATTGCCCTACTAGAGTGGCATACAGGTTTAATGTGATTTTCTTCTTTGGTAATAGTGTTGGAAGTAGTTTCTGATTTGTTGTATTCCAGGGCAGACTATTCTGAGAAATGTGTTAGCTCTTTGAAAATATTTAACAGTGTCATCCAAGGTGGACTGACAAATTTTGGACTTAATTCTTTAAAAATCTGAATAGTGCAAAACGTTTTAAAGTTTTTTAGTAAGATATGCTCATTTTCCAACCCATTCTAGTATTTATTCACATCCAAAATATCCATCTGTTTTGAAGAAAAATGTGAAGTGAAAATGAAATGTTTTTCTTTTTTGAAAAGCTCCATTACCTTAACTGTTTTTATCACTAGTGAGAATTTTTCACTCAGCTTCCTACACTTTGGGTTGGACCAGTGCCAGAGCCCACTTCTATGTGTAACACATATTGTGAGTATGCAGAATAGCTTGCTAATTAATCAAGAATCAGGGAGATGGTGTAGTCAGACTTCTTTCATGGAAAAGGAATTGGTAGCAGAGATGCCTGCAAAGCTGGTTCAAAGGAGGCTTCTGGATGGTGGAACCAGAGAGAAAGAGGCACCTTCACAGCCTTCCTGTTGAACAGAAGGTCTCGTGATGTATGGAGCTGTGTGTGATGGTGATGCTCCCTGTGGCTTGTTTTCTGGTTACAGATTAATTTGCTTTATGTTCATCTGTCTGGCATGTGACAGTTAATTCATTTTCTCCTCAAACAGAGGCTGAAATTCTGCCACACGACCTAGGGTGAAATCCTGAACCAACTGAAGTTGGTTCAAGAAGAGCCTTGCCCTTAATTCAGTCAGATCAAGATTTAATCTTTATTCTTTGCTTCTTTGGGGCCAAGCTGTCATCTGAATGACTCACAAATACCCCCCTCAATTTCATTGGGACACAGAGTGAAAGTCAACTTAGATTGAATGTACCAAGATTTTTAGTCTGAACTCATGTAATAGTAGCTATACAAAAATTATAGTCAGTTCACAGACATTTTCCAAAAGTCTATATTTATTGTTTTAGTATGTAAATGCATTATTCAATAATATTTTCTCTTTTTGCAGGGGAAAAACAAGCTAAAATTCACTTAAAAAGTAGTATGTTGGAGTGCAAAAAACAGTGGAGAGAAGGGAGAAATATAAAATGTGTGCTAAGTCAATTGATATTTTACAAGATGTTTCAATTTGGCCGAAGGATTTTAGACTACTGTAATCAGATCACAGCTGGGCCCTTTTCTATGAATAGCCTTTTTAGGTTAATTATTATAAAATCTCTCTGGTCTATTATAACTGAGGAGATAGAACGTTCTGTAAATGAAAGTGGTAGGCTGATAAGATACATTTTTTTGGCATTAAGTTACCATGCCTATCTTAATTACAGTAAAAGTCTTTCAGCTGAAGGCAGGTTGACTTAACTAACAAGCAATTAAAACAGGTGAAACTATTTTTGGGAGGCAACACTTGGCCACCTGATAAGTGTAATGAGATCTTTCCATCCTTGCAGCCTTTTTCCAGAAGCCTTGAAACAGAATGGATGTAGCGACTGGATTCAGAGAAATTGTATGTGGCTTTTTCTTCATATAGCACAGCATTGTTAGATTTTTTTTTTGTAAGAGGTGAAAGGGAGTAATGTTGTACTGTAGGCATCAATATTGTGTTTTCACCTTCATTTGCTTCTTCAGTAGTGACTAGGGAGAATAACCATCTAGCCTTTTAATGAAAATTTCAAGTAAGCCTACAAAAACTTTGAGACTTCTCAATGACAAAACTTCATAATAAAGAACCCACAGGTGATCTGAAACAGATATGGAGCACTCAGAGGGGAGGGGAGGGGAGTGCTAAGGAGCACTTTTTCTGAATTAAATGGGGATGTTTGAAGAAACATGAGGCCTCAGTTTGGAGGTGATGTGGCGGTGAAGATCTGGAGGCTTTTAGGACAGTGGAACTTCTTTTGTTGTGGTCCTGTGTGAACTGCTGGGGTGGGTCTGGCTCTCAGAAATGTACCTGAGCGAGCAGAATGGCTCAGGGAGCTGCAGCAGCCGCTTTAAAGTTGTTAGCAAAGTTCAAATAAAGTGTAAAGCTCAGTGCTTGCAGCATTTGGTTAATAGTAGGCCATTCCAGCATTTCACAGATAAAGTATGTCTTGTTTAGGATTTCTAACACAAAGCAACACAGCATGAACCAGAGCAGGGAATACATTCCAGATTACTAAAAAAATGAAAAATAGCATGGTAAGCAAAGATGAGGCTATGACTAATCAAATTGGCTAGTGGAGACTATTATACTGCATTAAGTACTGAAATATTGTGTACCAAAAGAAAGCTGGCAGGGCTGAATTAGTAAGGATGAGTCATTTATTAAAACTCTCAGGAAGAGGAGGTAAGGCAAAGGGACATAAGGTGAATGGAGCATAAAAATTTTTATGAAAATGCAATTAATCTTATCACTGAAATAGGACAGCAGAGCCTTCTGTTTTCAACTTCTGCTTTGCTACTGTGGATGATGACACTTTATCCTGTTTTTTATCCTAAATCAGTAGGAGGAATATTAACCCAGTCTCCCAAAACTTTAAAAGTGTGTTTAAAATCTTGAAGTACAAATAAGTGATATATGGTTCCCTTGCTATGTCTGTTTTCTGATTTTGGACTTTACAAATATAACTTTTGAAGTGGGTGCTAATCTTGTCATCATAACCTGGTTAATAATAAACTGAAGCCATGAAGCTGGCAATGCTGGAGCAGTGGTGACTCAACTAAATAAGTCCTGTGATATTCCTCTTAATTATGATAATAATGAGCTCACAGGGAAAGACTAGTGAGTGATAAAGGAATTTGCAGTAATGTAGATATGAGAGTGAACCATGAGGATGGTGCCTTGTGAGAGCTCCTGGCAGGCTGTGCAGATGGCAAAGCTGGTGGCACTGGTGCTCCCCTCTCCCCTGGCATCTCCAGGCACAGCCCAAAGCAGCCCCTTCTAAAGCAGTGCTGGGCTCCAGGCACAAACTGATGGGGCTGCATGTGGGACTTTGGTGTTTTGATAGTTGGTAACTCAGTCACAGCTACTGTTAGCTGAGAGAATTTGGTCTTGGCAAACTTGTGGGGATTTGGGCTATTTTGTCTTCAAGACAGACTCTTGGCTATTACTGTAAGTATTGCTGTGCATAATATTTCATATTATTCTGACTAGTATCCTTGAAGAGAAGGGATTGAGACATTGATACCTGGTTGAGGCTTACTCTATGTCGTAATACAACATCCCAGCTTTTATAAACAGGCAAGACTGAGTGCTTTTGAAGAGGGTAATCTGCGTTAGACAGTGATGCATCATTCACTGGGACCTTTTTTTTTTCCAATCCCTTCAAGGGTTTCTTTTTTATTCTTTACTTGCCGATGGCAAAAGACACAAGTAGCACATACTTTTAATCTGCAGGTAAATGGATTGGAATATTGAAGGAAACTAGTTTAAGCACTAGGACCCCACCCACACTGTAGGAGGTTGCTCTTTGTTTCTCAGCTCATTATTAGTGTTTAAGGAAGCAAAAAATGAAAAGATTGAACTCCAACCCTAGAGAGGAAGGGAGAATATACTGCTTCAACCAATAGGTTCTGTGCAGCTCAATTAACAAGGTAACAATATATTTCATCTGTCAGAAATGTTTATCTTCTCACTAATTAGCAAAGCAACACCACGTTTTGAAAGGAATGGTAGCTCATAAAAATGCTTGCATGCACAGATCCCCCGTGCAGATTGCATCACTCAGTGTGCCTGGGACATGGGTTAAGTGTGGGACAAGGGGACAGGGTAACTTTGCTTTCCCCCTTTTCCGCAGTCATTACCTCCCTCGCTGCAGCCTTTTGTTTCCCCTTGCTGGAAATGTGAAAGGGTGGAGGGAACTGCTGCAGTAGGCCTTGCCCTTGCCCTCTTTGTTTCTGCTAGTCTTAATTAACCTCTCCCTAGGTTCACCAAATTTGTGATTAGAAATTTTTTTAAGTTGGGCTTATGCTCGCTAAGCAGATTTTCTCATAGCTCTACTTGAAACCCCATTATCACCAGTTTGAATGCTGCACTGTTTGTTCTAGAAACCCATCTTAGTAATTTATCCCATATCTCTATTTTCCCCTCATGTAAAATACAATTATTTTAATTCTTCTAATTGTTTTTCATTTCCTACACTCCAAATTTGTCTCTTTCCCCCAGGCATCTCTTCATCTTAGCTCATTGACTGGAAAGGCCTTTTTGGCTCTTTAGTTCCTTATCTCTATTCCAAATGGACTAATATTGTACAGTGTTCAATAAAAAAATAATTTAATTTGTTATTTCTTGCATTGTGCAGTTACAAAATTGGCAGTCTTTTAAGATGATTTTTTAGATTTGGGGGTGTTAAGTGCATCTCAAATTGAGATGTCAGCTTTCATGGAAAGTTATGTGGAACTTTGGGTAAGAATGAGCATTTGAACAGTAACACAGGTATAAACCTGCCTCGTTGTTCAGCCCTGCACACAGCAGGAAAATGGGGGGCACCTCCTTGCCTTGTGCAGGAATAACTATCCCATTGTTCCCCAGCTCCCATGGAGAGTAATCAGAACATTATATTCTCACTTCCTTTATTCTTTTAGTTATTTTGCTTAATCTCATGTAATAGGCAATTAACTTGATTTGCCTTCAGAGCTGGGGAAAAGTATAAATAAACCTGGCAGAAGAGCAAAGTGGGAAGCACAGAGGCTGGAGTCACAGAGATGTCCTGTGTGAGCAACAGGAAATCAATTGCCATATGGCCAGTTATAAATAGGGCCATCACACAGCCTCGTTGTCTTTGACAGCTCCAGGTTCTCTGCTCAAGGTTTCTGTGTGCAGACTTTTTCACCTCACACAGTTCTTTTAGGCAGAGCTGGAAGAGGTTTTGTTGGAGGTTCTGGAACCAGCTGCTTGCGTTCTGCTGGGAGAAAGAGTGAGCTGGTGACAGCAGGGAGAAACAGCCTGCTGGTGGGACAGGGCAGGAGGGGGCCATCCCCTGAAAAAAGGGATGGAGGTCTTGGGGTAGAGTCCCCCAGAAAGGCCATATTTCTTTAGAGATGTCATCTTTTTACTTCTAGAAATCCTTCCCTGTTGGACATTTTTGCTCATGATTACCAAACCAGGGTCATAGCAGTCCAGCTGGGCTTTCGTGTCTTCAGCTCTGTTTCTGCCTGGAAAAACACAACAGTTGCCTTTGGGCAAGTGGTTTGGAGGGAGGTGGTGTGAGTGACACCATCACACAGGCCTGGGGACCCAGAGACAGGCTAATGCCAGTGTGCAAGGGGATATTCCCAGCCGGGGAACTCTGCTCTGGCAGCTGCACCGTGTGTGTGCTTTCACCTGGCTCTGCTCCCAAGGTGTGGTAGTCCTGCTGAAGATGGAGAGGTGAGGTACTATGAGTGAAAGCAAAAGAGAAGATAATTGTAAGGCTGTGGTAAACACAAAGGTCAGAAATTTTGATCTTTTGTTCTTAGAAACGCTCAGTGCTGTGAGGCAGCTGAGTGGGTGTTTCCAGGACTGCAGCACAGACTGAGTTAAAGGCATTGCCTCAGTCCTTTGGGTGTGAGCTGCTGGATTTGGCACCTGTGAGCACAGCTAGGTGACCAGGTTAATAGGCAGGACATGCAGGTGAGGTTCTAGGTCATAGAAAAATGTCAGGGTTTACTGAACTTTACAGTTGTGCATTCTCTTTATTTTCTGCATAGCCCTGGCTTCTTTATTTTTCCTTTGGCTCACACATGACTTTTGTTAATTAACTGAGTATCTGGATGTCAGGGAGGCTTCCAAGTGCCCTCACACAAATGGTCACAGGGTCCTGCTTTTGCTTTCAGAGAGTACAGGCAAGCTCTGGCTTTTCTTTTGTTGAGTGTCTTGGAATGCAATCTCTGCTTGGAGAGTTGAAATGGAATTACACCCACTATATCATCCAAATTTGTCATATATAAATATAGATGTTGAGATGATTAAACACATTAGCAATTTTCAGTGGTTCTTTAATTCCATCATTCATTATTTTTATTTGATGAACCACTTTCTTATGAAACTTATTAAAATGTTGGTATAAATCTATTCTGAATTCCCCTGATGACTATGTTTATACCAAATGATATTCATAATGATCTACTTTTGAGACTGCATTAGAAATGTGCACTGGCTTCTCAGTTTGTGAGAGGCTGTGTATAGCTCCCATAAGGAATAATGACTAAGATTTCCTTTTTGCATTAGGGAGCTGCAGCCACTCAGGCATGGGCTGTGCCTCATCCCCTGCCTAAAGCCCCCCCTGGGGTCGCTGGGACTTGGGTCAGATCTGCAGGCAGCCCCTCCCTTAAGCAGGTCAGAAGCACTAATGTGGAAGGAGACACAATGGGCAGGGGCTGCTGCTGAATTCTGGTCTGATTTGGGATCATTTCAGCACCCATGGCATCAGGAACCTCTCAGCTTCCTTTGCAAGGCTGCCTTGCTCCCTGCATTGACCATAGAGAGAGCCTAGATAACTGTGTGAGCTTAATCACCCAAGACAATTAAAGTAAAATTAATTGAATCCCTTCCTGAGGGATTCTGCAGCTCTCTTGACCATCAACAGTAAGGTTACTTTGAGGTAGGGGTTCCACCCTGTCTTTGTGCTTATATATTTACCTTTAAAAACAAATTTATTTGGCTTTTCTTATACTTTTACAGTCTCATGAAAGGCACTTGGCTTTCAGGTATTTGCTGAGCAATATAGTGAGGTGTGCAATTACATATCAAATAGGATTTAAATATTAAACAAAAAAATTATATCAGTGGATAAATGCTTCAGGTGCTACTTTATTTATAAACAAACCTCCATCTTTCTGAGAACAAACAAACAGATGCCTAAAAGCTTCTGCTAAAATGGAAGACCATGGAAAATATTTTTTTTTTCACCATAAAGCTAAAAGTTTTATCTTTGTCTTTAATGGTATTTTATTAATTTTTCTTGATTTTAATTTTGTCTAAATGCCTTTTTAGGGACATAAAGACTTCTGGCACCTGCAATGCAGCATAGAATAGGGTAATTTAATCAATTTCCCAAATAAAGTATCCCTAACTATATCTTTGGCAATCCCACTTTGAGCAAGTCTGTCAGAAAACTGGTTCTGTGTAATTTCCAAGATGGAAATGCCAGTCTAAGTGGACCCATTAGATGGATCCACTGGTGGCAGTGCTGGTGGCATGTCTTTCTGATTTATGTCACTGAACTGGATGTTCTGCAGCCAATGAGGCATCATCCTCAACATTTCTAAAATTTACTGTGTGAAAATATGGGTTGTTTCAAATGTGTTTGGTTTTCACAACATAAGTAACTTTTATTTGGACTCTTAACAAAATATTTATCAATGTCTTTGTTAGAAGATTAATTTAGTAATCTTGCAGACAAGATACTGATCTTGCAGATGATAAAGTTGGGAGAGCGAAGTCTTTTCTTCTGCTATTGCATCAGCTACTGTGCCGTCCCATTAGTTATGCTGACAGCTCATATAGCCTGGCTGACCACATGTTTTAAAGAAAAAAGATGTTTCCTTGTAAATATTTTTCTACTAACTTGCTCTATTGCTAATGATGAGTATATCCAGAAAAGAATTTATTTTCCTGGTAATAAGTTTTTAATGCCCTAAAAGTGCTAACACTTTTTCTCACTTGCTTTTCTCCCTTTCCTTCTGGCCATATGATAGAAAAAACCCCTTGGTGCAAAGTCTGAGCTCTGCATAGAATTTTGTGAGACTTCTTTTGGTTTTATTTTCTTTCCTTTCTTATGAGGAAATGTAGATGAGGAGGCAAATATTATGTAGCATGTACTCAAGGAAGTAAGCTAAATCAGTGCTAACACCTTTATATCAATATATAACTGGAAAACCCATAAAGTCCCTGTTTTCATAATAGCTTTCTAAAGTCCATGTAATTAAAATGGAGCAAAATCTCTCTGTTTTCTTGAGGCTAGAAGCAGTGCATAGGAATTAGGAAAAAGAAATGCCAATCAGACTTTTAGTAAACCCTGTATTTTGCTTTTGTCTTGTATTTTGTTTTATGTTGTCTTTCTAAACATGCCCTCATAGGCATTCAAAAAACACCCCTGAGCCCTGGGTTATAATGGATTGAGTGAGGATTACTCAGTGAGTCTTATATAAAAATGTTCTTAAAATATCCACCTTGGAGAGAAAAAAAGGAAAAGCTCTCTCTCTCTCGGGAGTACCCTCTCTAATTATTCATAATTAATAAATAAACAAAGAACTGTGTAGTTCTACATCAAGTAGTTATTAAAAGACTCTTAGAACTAAAAAGACTTCCTGGTCAGAAAGCAGATATCCAGCTGTGCTGAAAGAATGTAGGATTGAATCCAGAAGAATTTCTACAGAGCTTTTTTTTGGTGTTTGAGTTCAAGACAGATCATTTAGGGCTGGAACATCACCTTTTAAGTGGTTTGAAGCACACAGAGTTTCACCTCAGTGATCCAGCATGGTCCTGAACTTTTCATGTGAAGCTCCTGATTTTCGGGCATCAAGTGGAAGATGTCCTGGTGCAGGCTTTGATTAACAGCAGTTCTTGTGGTTGGGGGCAGAAGAGATCAGGCTGGGGCTGTGGGTAGCAGTGTGGGCTGGAAGAATTCTCTGGGTATATTTTCAGTCAGGTTTTCAGAGAGCACTTGACAAAATGCAGGCAAAGTTGGCCAGGGACCACGGGCCAAGGCGTGCAGAGTCCCTGCGTTGCTTGGCACTGTGGGACAAATGCAGCCTCCGTGGGAGGCAGGAGAGCAAACCTCTCTTTCCTTCTGTTGATGGGTTGGAATGCCAAAAAAAGCTTTCTTCTTAACTCACTGTGGCTGGAAGTGTGGAACTGCAAGAGGTGGGGAATGGTCTCGTGCTCTCCCTGCGAGAGCTGCCCGTGGCTCCTGGGGCATCCCTGTTGCAGCACAGCTCAGAGGTCCCCCCTCTCTCCAGAGCTCCGACTGGCTCAGGCTGCCTGTCCTCTTCCAACAGACCCTCCAGGGAGCCCAGATTTTCTGAGTATCCTCATGATTTGCTGTAAATGTGCCCTGTTTTGTTCACAGAACCCCTTCTCAGCTGTAATCACCTCAGTGTTGCCAAACAACTGGAATAAGGGATTATTCAGCCTCCTGTCCCTGCAGAATAATAACTGTTAGCTTCTTTGCTGCTGTACTGGACCTTCCAACCCCTACACAGCACGGTGGAGAACTAAGGTTTTCTTTATTGATTCAGGCACTACTGTTTTCTTTTTAGGATTGTTATATTGAACATTCCCTTGATATTCTTTGCTTTATTATTACTTATACCCACAATAAATAAGCCCTTGGGATTTCTGTAAAAATCTGCCCATGTAGCAGGCAAAAAAAAAAGCCCTTGTATACAATAAAAGACGTAGGAACCATTTAGTGAAACAATACACATTTTGACCTGAAGATCTTGCTTCCTTTAGAATATATTTTTCCTCTTTCACCTGGATTGTGCTCAAACCAGAGCATTGAACTCTGAAGTGTGATTTTCATTCAGGTGCCAAGAAATGTTTGTCCCAGACTGCAACGTTTCAAAGAACATTAAGAATGCCAGAAAAGAATATAAAAAAACAAACATGACTTTGTATATTCCTCCTTCCCAAGTACCCATTTAATCTGAATGAAGACTGATGTACTTTATGAGACCCACCAGCAATTAAATAAAGCCTTCTTGTAGGAAAAGGGATAGGCATCCATTGAATGCAGGAAAGATTTGAATTTTTGTGCTAGTTAAGACAGATTTAGAACATGCTGGACAAGAATCAGTTATAAATCCAGACCCTTTTTTCCTAGAGAAATACTGAGCAGTGTGTTGTATTTCAGTCTGATACCTGTAAAAAGTCATGACATGAAAAATACACATAAAAAGAGAATACTGGAGGAAGTCAGGGATGATATTTCAAGCATTGGAAGCTTTTTCCTTTTCTTTTAAAAGAGGTGTTTAACATAGAGCTGATGGACCTTTGTTTGAGAACAATGTAATTACACATCCTAGCCACACCTGTTGAGGAATTTATTGGTACTTATAGAAAGAAAAATGAGGAGATGAAGGTGTTGACCTTTCTTATTAAAATTGACTTACTAGTGTTTGCACCACCTGTCACTACAGTGTTTAATCAGTACTTTTAGATTGGACTAGGAATTGGATTAGTACCAGATGTTTCCAAATTTTGCAGTTATTCCGGTCTTTGTATCGGACCTTCTTTAGAAATCATTAAACAACATAGCTCAGTACGTTCCTTCAACTCTGTTAAGTGCTGAGGAGAAAATTTACAAGTTACTGTCTCCTCATACAATCAAAGAAGACAAATTGTCAAACAGATCAGAAGAATCTTCTTTTGAGCTTGGCTATTTTTATATCAGAGTCCTCCCCAGGAAAGCAGTGACACAGTAGGATGATGAGTCTGAAAACTCAACAGAGGAAATACATGTAAGCACAAAAGGTCAGCTTAATAGTTTCAAAGAGAAAAACCTTGTCACAGATGGTGAAGAAAGACTGACAAGATTTAGGAGTGTGCTTTAACCAGGCTGCATGTGTGTTAACTTAACATCTCTGAGGATCCAACTTGGTCGTTTGAGACAAGCGCGCTTCCACAATGTGTCCTGCACGAGGGAGGTCCCTCTTCCCAGCCCTGGTCCCAGACATGGTCCCAGGATTACTGCTGAGAGCCCAAGTGCCTTCTCCTTGGGCATGCTTCCCTTCCTTGTGGGCAAGGAAGGGGGAGAGGCAGCGGCAGTGTGGCTCTGGCACAGACACCCCTGCCTCACCATCCTGAGATGTTTTGGCTCATTCATTGTGGATCAAATGCATAACAACAGCACAAACACAAAGTGTCTGTACCACTACAGGTGCTGGATGGTGTTTGGAGATGCTTCTGAAAGGTGGGAAAGGAAGAAGGGTTCCACAAGGGCACTTCTGACAGTCAAGCAGAAATGGTCTCTCTCCCAAAAGCAGCTAAAATGCAAGTGCATGGTGCATTTCAGTCAGCTCAGGGTCCCTCATAATCCACAGCCCTCCTAACAAGGGGAAAGGCAGAAGGAGGCAATGGCAAACCCTGGCAGCCCTTGTGCTGCTGGCCCAAAGTTAATATCCCTCATCCCACAGCTGCTCCGAGGCACGAGAGCTGGAGTGGGCCCTGCAGTCCCTCCTCTGTGAGAACAGTGCTTGGTCCAGTCTTTGATCCTAGGTTCCCAAAGACACTTATTAACAGTAAATGATTAGTAACAGCTCCTGTGAGGTGCAGGTGACTGCAGGTTGTGTAGGACAAAGGACAGGAGTGGTCACCCTCTGTTTTAGCAGGAGGCAATTCCTGTTGTTTTCTAATGCCTGTCACAGCCTGGCAAGCCTCACTTGTGCTGTGCTGTAAATTATGTTTAACAAGCTCTGCAGAAGGAGATTTTTCTTTAAAGACTGAGAGGCACTTGGGAGGTTATTTTCTTTCAAATTAAGGCACCTTCACATTGCAAGGGAAGCAAAAGAAATGCTTGTGCCTAAAATTCTTATGTTCCGAGTCTTGCTGCTTGTTCTTTATTTGGGCCACAGTATGCTGAAATAAGAAATACATGGTCATGGAAAAAGTTTTATTTTAACCATGAAAACCACTTTTTTATGACTCGCTCATGTGAATAAAACATAGAATAAAAACAATACTGCCACCACATCAAAATGTGTCAGGACTAAAACAGGAAGTTGCATATCTTCACAGTTTTTATTATTTAGGGAGACTAGAGACAGAAATGTAGAAGGACCGAATAAATGTGCAAAATACAAGAATGATTATTTTTTCTTTCATGTTAAAAAAACCCCCTACTTTGTTCATTACCATGCAAAACTAATGGGAATAGGTAGAAGTGTGCTCTGGAGGGGAGCACAGGGATTTATACTGTGTAAGAAACCCTCTAAATCTTTATATTTTACAAATACTTCTGAAAATATGCTTTTATTGTTGATGAAAAACAGAGCACTAAAGAGCAGTGTTTGAAAGACAAAGAATATGATTTCCTATCTATTTATCTATCTATAGATAGATAGATATCTATCTGTCTATCTCTTATGTATC
Organism: Ammospiza nelsoni; assembly: GCF_027579445.1. Taxonomy (NCBI): domain Eukaryota; kingdom Metazoa; phylum Chordata; class Aves; order Passeriformes; family Passerellidae; genus Ammospiza; species Ammospiza nelsoni. Next base: position 13,437,558 of record NC_080642.1, read on the forward strand.
CCCTTAGATTTTTTCAGATACTGTTTACCTATTCCTTGGTAAAGGTTGAAACATTAGAGGTAATGTCACAGAAGGATGTCATGCAACTCTTAAAAAATATGCCCTACCATGGCAACTCTTCTTTAGAACCTAAGTCAAAGCTGACTGAAGTTACCAGGGAAATTTCATGCTGGATTTCAGTGAGCATAGATTCATGATATTTAAAAGGATGATTTTTGCTTGTGTAAAGCAGCTACAGATCCTTTTAACTGCAACTGAGCACACTGTTCACAACAAAAAATTAATTTGCTCTTGGATTCAGCATGCAGTATAGTCTAGGCCATTTGTATTTTTCCTGAATGCAGAATTTGGTGTTTTTCTTGTGGATTAGATCCTCTTGCAGCTAAACAACATGTATGTGAATGAAATTTTGTTTTACTTTGAGAAAATTATCCACCTGAACGTATTTTTCTTTGATGTCCCTAGTCAAAGCCTTCTTCAGGCAAACTTTTCTGATGCACCGATGGAGGTACACCTGAACTGAAGAGACTCAATCTTATCAGGAAATTGTTCTGCCCTCCCTGCCATTCCCCACCAAGCCTCTAGGTTCAGTTTGTTGATGGCACTGGTATGTCAGAGTCAGTAATAGAATTTTCCAGACCCTAATCTTTGCCTTTTCTATATTTATCTGAGCTATTCAATGACCTTTTTAAATTCAATGATGTTGGTTTTGTTAAACACAGAGATGTTTTCCACTAAAAACTTAGCTAGAACTGGGAGATGCTGACAAACTTTTAAGATGGTATATTTTGAGGGACCTGGGTGTCCTAAATTATATATTTCCACTTAGGGAGTTGTTGAAGAGAGCAGTAATAGTGTAAGCCCACAAGAGTTACAGTAAGTACATCCATCGTGTCAGAACAGTTGTATTTAATAAAGCTTTATTCCCAACTTCAGAGAGCTTTTAAGATGTTTTCCACTTGGGTGACTGTTTTGTTTTGTGAGTTTAAAAGATTCACTTATTAGTTTAGGGAATTTAAAATTACTGTGAAACCCCAAAGTGTAAAATATTGCATCAAATATTTAGAGTGGTGTGAATTGAGTTACATGGAGACATGTAGTAATATTTCTTACACAATGGAGAACAACTGTTTTGGCACCACTGTTAAATGGAAGGTCACAATATTTTACACAAAATAACCAGATTTTAGGAATATGTTTAATTTAACTTTGGATGGTAAGACTGTCCAATGCTTTTTTATTATAAATTGGCCAATTTTAGCAAGACATGATTTCATGCCACATAACTATGTCTTTTACAATAGAAGGTAAAACACAGAGGTTTAATAAATTAATTGATGCAATTAATTTTTTAAAAAACTGAAGTTATTTGAAATGTGGAAATACCTGTTCAGTGACTCAGTAGGAAGCTGGCTACCATCCAGCTCCAATATATCATAAATAGAAAGATAAATGTCATTCTACTTTTTCCTTTCAGTATACCAGAGAAGGGGAAATAAATGTAAATGGAAGAATCAGTATGAATGACAGAAATATTTGGGCATTTTTCTTAACAAAGTACTTTTTATCAGAATCATTGAGGGTTTGGTTTGTTTTCCAGATAGCATTTGGATATCACAAGTAACAGTTACTTGGGAAGGCAGATGCCATAACTACAAATGTCCTTCCCTTCCTCCTCCTTTCCCCACCCAGCCTCACGTGCTGGTCACGATGCCGAATGGAATGGAATGGAATGGAATGGAATGGAATGGAATGGAATGGAATGGAATGTGCCTTGGATCAGCTGGGGTCAGCTGTCCTGGCTGTGTCCCCTCCCAGCTCCCTGTGCTCCCCGTTCCCCTGGCAGCTGGGGTGAGGAGCAGGAGAGGCCTTGGCTCTGTGTGATCACTGCTCAGCAATACCTGGAGCATCCCTGAGCTACCAGTGCCATTCCAGCACAAATCCAAAACACAGACCCACACCAGCTGCTGTGGAAAAACATCCCTATACCCCAGCCAAACCCACAGTAGGTGGTAAACTGTTTTTTTGGTTGGCAGCTGTAAAGGTCTGGGGTAGTTCCTGGTGAACACAGCCTGCAGGTGCTGTGGGCCACCTGAACAGGAGAGGTGCACTTGGCAACTCCTGCTCAGAGTTGTCCTGTGCCAAAGGGCAAGTGACAGTGCCCAGGAGCCTGCTCTGTGCATGTCCACAGTGGGCTGTTTGGTGAGATAAAATGTTCCCAAAAAACAGTAGGAAATGCCTCTGGTGGACAACACGTCTGTGTGTCCTTGTTCTCTTGAAGCTAATGCTCCTCTGCATCACGTCATCTTGACTCATCAGGTACCATCTGAGAGTTGGGCGTTGTGAAGGGGAAACACAGAATGGCAGAGGTCTTTGTTTTTACCCCGTCCCCTGATTTAGGTTTCCTCTTTCTGTGTAACTGATATTGGACTGAGGTTACCCTGTTTTCTCAAGATTTCTGGTATGAAGCATAACAGCCAAGGGCAGCTGTGCCACAACTTTTATTGCTTCAAAACTGTTTTCTTAATTTGACTGTAGGCAGAAATATTGAGAGAGGCATTTATTGTGATCTTTAATTCTATTTCTCTACATGAAGGCAGTACATTAAATTTTCATCCATTGGGCTTTTTATAAAACAAACAACAAACAAAATATCTACATAATAATCTGTGGTTTAGAAACAGGGATTTTTTTTCTTCCCCCCTTCTAGTTCACAGATAGGGTGTCAGGTTTATTTGTCATTTATGATTTTTTTAGTTGCTTTATTTTTTATAAATGCTTTTAAAAATTATTAAAGAAATTACTAAACTGAGGTCTAAGTATTTGGGTGCTTTTTAGGGAATAAAATAATCAAAGGAATAAGACAGGGAATATGTTTATGGCATTTTTCTCTAATGTACCAAGCAATCTTTCATTATAGGAAAGAGAGTAAAATGCTTTTTGCATTGTTTTGGATGAAAGCAAATTTAAGACTTTAAAATGTGTTTATCAGGAAATTAATTTGGCTTTCTTTAGGCAATGGCAGTTTAGTTTAGTACCGAGAGTAGATTTCATCTGAACTTAGTAAAAGTTAGCTCTCTTGAAAGCTTTCCTCTCATTTCCACATCAAAGTACAAAACCAGTTAATTCTATGAGATTTTGAGAGCACAATGAAAGTATAATTGTGAATTGATTCTATAGCTCAGTATGTTTATAGATACTTCCAGAGGTTTCATGATGCTCTGATAGAACTGAAACTTCAAATGAAATAAATTTGCAGATATCTTAAGCAATTTTGAGATTTCACAGGGGGTTTTTTGCACTGAATGAATATAGAGGTGGTGCTGTGTAAATCATGTTGTGAAAAACCTAAGACAGGCTTATTTCTCCAGAATTTCAGTCAGGATGTGGGATAATAACATTTAAGTCTTTTCCGACTTGATTATTAGAAGCCAGAATGTCTAACTACTAGGATAGTGTCTGGTCTGGTTTATGTCCCAAACAATTCACTATTCAGTGGAGGAACCTCAGTTCAATTGTTCTGCTGCAGAGCCAGTCCTTGCTCCAAGAACAGAAATGAATCTAACTTGGGAGAAAATAGAGACAAGACTTAGACAAGTGACAGGGCTGTCTGTGCAGCCTGCAGGTCTGGACACTCTCCCGGAATAGAGAGGAGCTGGATTCAATGCCCTTGGCCTGAAGTGCTGCTCTGCATCTCTGGGGAACCCTGACAACAGCCTCTGGTTTATGCAAAGGTCATATGTTATGTGCTATCTTACTTCCCTCATCACCTTTACCAGCCTTTTTTCCCTGAATCTAATGAAAACCTGGGAATATTCTAATGCTGAGAGATAGAATTCCCCAACACCAGTAGTGGTGTCAGGATCTCTGTTCTGGATGTCCTTTCTATTGAATCGACTAATTTTCATTCCAGTGAAACTTCTTCCCTCTACTTCACTAGCACAATAATTCTGGGGAGAATTTGCCTCTAACCCTCTGCTCTTACTGTGTATCAAAAAGATAACATTAAAGGATCACCCACAAACAGATCCCCCAGAAGAGGATTTTTATTGATTTTCTAGGTTACTATGTAATTTTTTGGTGTGTGAGAGAAAATATTGTTTTGGATGCACTAAAATAATTCCATTCTCTTGTTTGGTTTGCAAGAATTTGAAAGCATTTCACACTCTGTCATTATATATTAAAAAATTAATAAAATTATTTTTCTTCCCAACTGTTCTGTTTGAATGGGATTGCAAAAGCTTTCTAACAATACAAAAAATTTGGATGAAAAGAACCAATTTTCTCTCTCCAAAATCAATCTAGCTTCTTTTATTGCCTTCTAAAATACTTCATTCTTGCAGACAGTAGTTTTAAAGTGGAATTAAAAAATTTGATTTTGATAATTAAATTAGCTGACTTGACTTTTTGGTCTTTTTAAAGAGGCATCTGAGGGAGATAAGTTCTTGTTAGGAGAAAACAAAAATACCTGGTTCTTCATTGTAAAAGATCTTTTTTTTCTATAGGCTGGAGGAAAAATAGGATGTGTGTAAGAGTGTGAGTGGGTGTGCAAGAGTGTGCAAGAGTTTTTATATGATTTCAGGCACCTATGGATGAATAGGAGGATGAATACCATTCTGAAGGATATCTTGCAGTGGTGGTACAGGAGACATGGCAGGGGCTCTGCTACAAAAATTAAACCTTTTCACAAATCACCTCAGTGATTTTGGTGCCCCTCTGGTTTTTCTGTACTTTCCTAAAAACAGGATGTGTTAAAGGGTGGTTGCAAAATACAGGAACAGGTATGATCAGAAGTAACTTTGGCTATTGACCTCTAAGATATTCAACAAACGGGATTTTGTTATTAATTGTTAGTACATGAAAGTGCCTCCCTGACTAAACAGGAAAGAGATTTCCCTGCTCACAGCCCAACTGCCAATGAATGAAAGTGGTGTTTGGGGCAGGTATTATACAAATTATCGAAAAGGGGCATAAATCAAATCATGTACATGGCCACTAAAATAGACCTTGGTTTCAGGAGTTTATCTGCTCTCATGGGTTAAATACACATCAGACTTTATTTAGGTACTGTTTCTGGAGGTCTGGCTGGGGATGAATATTGAGAGAAAAGGAGTAGATAATTGAAAATATTTTATGGTTGCACTCTAGAATTTTATGAACAATGATGAAGGAGTGAGCTTTTCTAGGAATAATTTAAATATGTTGAAGCCAAATATATTTGAAATAATTTTCATACACAATGATTCACAGAAGGAGGCCTTTGGGAAGGAGATGAGAGGTGCATGAGAGCTGGCATGACTGGCAAAGCAGAAAGCATGAGAGGAATGTAAAAGAAGAGCAGGACAGTTGGGTAGCAGGGCTGGCTTCTGCTGCCCTGAGTGAGGGATTATGTCTGGTCCAATGAAACCACCTGAGAAGTTGATAGGATTGAATCTGAGTGGGATGATTTTGGCTGTGTGGTTTTTGATGCCTGTTCCTTTTCAAGAAATACCTCATTTAATATTTCAGAGAGAGATAGGTACACAGACTGCAGTATGTACTTTGGGAACAATTTTATATTTGGGTTTTGAGAATATTAAAGTGGCAATTGTGTAAAAGGAAGTGAGAGCAAAGCATTTTCTAAATAACCTTGATGAGATCATAGATGCTTAATATTTTAGACAGGACTGTCGTAACTTGGACACTATTCTTATTTTTGACACATATCCTGCATTATTATGCAATGCACATTTTAACTCCAGATGAAGATCAACAACAAATATTTACTGTGAAAATAAGAGTGGGAGAAATGGACAAAGAGGGGAGTAGAGGAGAGGCTGATGTGGGAAGCCAGAGGTAAAGCTCTGCTCTCCTGAACATCAGAAGGCCAAGGCTCTATATTTCAGTCAGTCCTTGGGCCTTTTGGGTAAGAAGCAGCAGTCAGAATTTGTCCTTTACCTTGTGAATGATTGGCAGGTTATTTAAAGGCAAAGCAGATGCTTCTACCTAATTGAATGCAAAACATTAGTTTGAAAGGTCTTTTCCATTGCCCCTTCCAGTTTTGGTGGAGCAGCAAAGGGTAGTGATGTTGAAAAGAACATGCATATTCCATTTGTGTCCTCTCTTCATCTAATGGCAAAACATAATTATTTTAGTAGAGATTAACTTTTGTGCTCCCAGGAGTCCTTAAGTAATTTTTGCATTAAATGGCTATACTTTGTTTTCTCTTGTAAGTGGTGTCACTCCACTCTCAATTTAATTATAGCTTGTTTGAGTAAGCTTCTGTGTAATGTCAAGTTTTCCCCAATGGCTCGAGAAGGTCAGCAAAGGTCTGCTCTTAATACTTTCCACAACAACTGAAAGGCTTTCCTTGTTTAAACAACAGTCAGGAAGGACACAATTAGATAAGATTACCTAATTCTTCTTGTGGTGCTCAATGGCAACTCTCTGAGAGGTGGAACAGTAAAGATTAGAGCTTAAGAAAGATGCTGCTTTGGAGAGAAAGATTACTGAAACTCAACACAGCAATTGACCTTGCTCAGCTCCCTTCCATGCTGCAAAAGTGTGAAAGCCCAAAAATGCAGGAAGTAAATACTTTTAAGAAAGCACAAGCTGGAAAAGCAAGAGATATGTCTAGAAATTCTAGCAAGACTATAATTAAAAGAAAAAAAAAACAAAAAAAAGGCATTGGCACCGTGGGCAGGACAAATGAACGTCTGTAATCCTCTGTAGTCCTGCACCCGTAATTTTCTAGAAATGATATGTAAGCAAACATGTGACTTATCTTTCAGAACTTATGTTCTAAATCAGTAGATAATAATTTTGAGCAAGGCAGAGATGTTTCAGACAAACGTGAGAGAAGCTCCTTAAATTCTGACTGCTCTCGGCTGATTGGGCTCTTTGCTTAATTTGACTCTTAATGTAGTTGCTGTCATTGATTACTATAAACTAAATTAAACCAAAGGAAGATGAAAAACCCCCAAAAATATAAGAATAGTCTTGGAACAAAATATTTCAAGTCAAAAAAGACATGGTGTTTTGGCAAAAAGCAGATATTACTTTTTCCCTACTTTATGACCATTTAATGAAAGCAATTTCTATGCCAATGCTTTCTGTCCTTTCTAGACTCTGTCTCAACAACCACTTGTGACCTGCCCTTTGTGAAATACTGTTCTTTTCCAGTTTACTCTAGATTTTTTTCTGAATCACAGTTTGATTCCTTTTTTAATCATTATTTTCTCATGCACCTAAATGTGGTATCATTACCCATATTTACTTCTCTGGATTTCTCTCACAGTCTTTTTCATAATGCCAGCACTGAGTTTGTAGAAAGTGTCTAATTTTGTGGTGATTTCATGTCCCCTGGGTCTTCCATTTAGGTAAATGCTTTCTATATTTCTAATAAAAATAAACGGGGATAAAGCAAATAGTTTCAAGTGAAGAGAAATAATTTATTTCTACAGGGATGTTATAAGATCAGGTATAGTTTTCTGGGAATTTGAAGAAGTCAACAGTTTTCCTTTTTCTAACTGATCTCTTTTTCAGTTGCATTTTTGTGAAGTATTTTTCCTGATCACTTTGGGATTACTTTGCTCTTCTTACAAACAAATCCTCCTGGTGCTGCTGGCCACGGCAGAGGGAGAAGCAGAGCCAGAATGCCTCCCACGTTTTTCCCTTCTGACTCCTTTGAAGGCATCCAGCTTCCACAGGGAACACGTAAAAAGCTGTCTCTGGGCTCCTTACAGTGAGGAGCTGTTTGCCTCTCCAGTACTGAAAGAAACCAGCCATGATGGTCTCCCACAATTAATTACCAATCGAGGTTTTTATACATATGTTAAGATTATCAGGATGATGTGTAATATTTACACAATGGCCCGATGATTTTTGGTTTTATTTTTATTTTTGTTTTTATAATTTAGATGCTAAACTCTTGACTGGTATCACATAGGCAGCTGCTGTCAGGGGAAGTGGAAGTGCTTGTTTAGGAGTACCACACATGGAGTGAGGTCCTGAGCTTTCCCCTGTGATCCTGCGCACGTGCTTGGACCATGAAATGCAGGGACCACCTGTAAGAGGGAGAGCAGAGCCCTGCTCTGTCTGAGCCATTGCTGAGCTCTGGCCCTGGGCGTGCTGGGGGAGCAGACCCCTGCCCACCAGCAGCAGGGCCTGACACACCAGCTCATTTCCCACTGCACACCTGCCAAACGGCAGTAATTTAAATTTAGTGTCACCCCGAGGCACAAGCAGATACACAGCAAGTGACCCAGCAGGGCAAAGCTCCAGATCACCTTTCCAGTCCCATGGGCCAGCTACTCCTTAGCAGTGCTGGCTCTGCCTTTTAAACATTGGCAGGTGTTAAACAAAACCAAATGGAAAGCATGGCATGTGAATGCAAACCTCTTCAGTACTCATCTGGCAATACTTTTCAATGCTGTGATTTAAAAGGGAAAAGGACAGATCACTTTAGTATTATTAAAATTTGTGTGGCATACTGATGTCTTGGGATTTTAGAGTTGAATGATGTTTCTTCTTCCACATAGTCATTTGTGAAGTTACAAGGTAGGAACATCCAGTTGAAAGGCTTTGACAAGGTAATGAGATTTATTTTCTGTAGTAATAGATAATTTCTCCTCATAGTAATAACATCTCAAATGATGGTATGCACCCATGCATATATACAAACCCTTTTTAGTTTTATGTGTGACCTGAAGGTTAAGGTTAGTTGAAAAGCAAAAAATATTTTCACTTGGTTCTTGTTGTGATTTCAATGAACACAATTATTCATAATTTCACTTTTATCAGGTACTAAATTAATTATCAACATGGCTTCTACAACCACGCTTCATGCCAAGCATTTTGTTGATGCATAACGCATTTCAGTTTTGTTGTTTCAAAATATTTCCCACTAAAACATACAATTTCTTTAAAATAACTTCTGTGCAATCTAGACTATTTGTACCCATGCATAAATAGATCTGTGAACCCATGAAATTCTGCATGTGTCTTGTTTCTGCTTAGCTAGGGGCGATCTGTGTGTACAGATGTGTGTAAGTGGACACTGAGAGCATCACTTTAAAGCATGTGAATAAGGAAAGTAAAGTAGAAAAATTCTGGCTATCAGAGAGTTATGGCTTTAAAGATGACCCTAACAGTTGACATTAATTGATCAAAGCTAGGCCACATACTCAAAGCCCATGTCACTCCTTTTTCCATGTGGTCTGACCTACAGATAAGACTGGTGGTTATCTTAGTGCTGCAGTTTAGTCTGAAGCTACCCATGGTTCAGGAACTGTGTCACAAACGGGCCTGATGTGTGTTATGTCGTGGGAGTTTGTAAAAACTACACCTACTCAAAGAACATGCAGTCAGTGTGTTTGTGTCACTGTCACAAGAAAGAAAATGTATCTGCATTTGAGTATTTGTCCTCAAGGAAAAAAATATTCCCCTCCACAATGAATTTTACTTTACACTTAGTAGAGAACATATGCTGCACAAAAGTGAAATATCAAATAGCATTTTCCAGTTTTCAACATCTGGTCTTTCATTGTGTTCATGCAATAGGATAAATTATGTGTTCTGTTTGACTGGCATCTTTTATATCTTTTTTGACTTCTGACTACACAAATGTAAATATTGCTGCAAAATATCACGAATATCTGCAAATGGTAAAGTTCTGGAGGCAGAGAATGCAGCTCCTGCTTTAAGAACAAATATTTGCTTTTGGCGGTACTGTTCAGGTTCTATGTCTGCAAAGATTGTGCAAGCAATTCAGAGAGCTGAAAGATGTGGGATGCTGCAGAAAAAAAAGTGTGAATGAACTTGTCAAAGAATTGTCACCACAGATCCATGGGGATGGGCTTCACTCACAGTGACTGCCTGGGCTTATTTGGCTTCACAAGTTTTTTAGCATTTTGGCCTGACTTTCAGATGCCTTTATTGTTTTATTTAATAATCCAGGTTTAGATGTGAAGTGGTTTCTATGGGTGCATAAGAACAGGATGTACGTTTTGTTCCTTCCTTTCCTAACATAAATATATGGCAGTGTATTCTGCCTCTGGAAGATATGAGTGTATCAAGTTTGCTGTGTGCAGTTTTCTTCTGCCAATTGACTTCTGGAAGTAATCTTTGGCGATATTTATATTTTGTAGTTTAAAAGCGGAGGAGATGCACTTATTTCACAACTTCTGTCTTAATTTCTCTCACTCTTAGGATTTTCAGTGTTTTTATAACCTTGTGAAATGCAATGTCATGGAGGTGGAACCAATTTCTATCAGCTTTTGTTATCAGTCAGCAGTACAGAGGGCTCAGTGCCTGCTTATGACAGCCTATAGACAATGAGTTATGTACTAAAACATCAGGCTTGTCCAAGGGGAAAAAAACCCTCACCAAAACACAGTCCAGACCCCCAGCAGACATGATCTGCTGTGGTTTATGAGAAAGGCAGCTCTGTGAGATTGGCCTCTAAGTGCTGGCTCCACGGAGCAGGTGCTGCTGGCGCTGTGACGTCGCAGTGAGAAGCACGGCGCCGTACACAAACCAGCCACATCCAGAATGTCTGAAGGAAGAATTCGATCCCCTTTTGCTCCTGTTAGTCATTCAGGATGATAATGGGAGGCAGGCACCACTAGCACAGCGTGCAGGAGGAAAGGTAGGGTTTAACGGGCTGCCAGGCACCGTGGGCAGTAAAGATTGGCTGGTTATCCCCCCCGACGCCGCAGCTGAATGCGAGCTCCGCTAAACACAAACGCACGACAAAGGAGGAAGAGGCCAGACAAATATGATTTGCGTCTGTTTCTGCTCACTTGTAGGTGTGGACTTTCAGATGTAAATACAATAAAGAGAAAACAGCAATGAGAAGAGAACAAAGTTGTCTGTCAACATGACTTGTATGACAGATTTTTCTTGCTGTTCAGCAACGATTCTAATTCAATTGCTGGCTGCTGTGAAGGAGATGAGATGCCAGAAGCAGAAGCGCTGCAAACCAGAACAAAAAATAATTACTAGTAGAAATGTGCTGCAAATAATTCCCTTGAAAATACAGTTGCATTGTTCTTCTAGTTTCCTATCCCCCAAATATTTTTGTTTTCTAATAGTTGAATTGAAACACATTCCAAGGGTATGAAACCTTGCACCTGACGATATATGAAATGTCTGAGCAGTTATGCACGGCCTGATACCATTATATTCAGGAGATTTGCAAAGCTAATTTTTTTGAAAAATCTTCTTCAGACAGGCTTTTTAGAGAGAGAGGGGGAGGAGGAAAGCAGGGAGAAGTCTGTCTGCTTTGGCAGGGAGAAGTGTTTGTTTTGTTTTGGCTGTTTAGTTTGTGCTCTAAAATCAACTGACATCTGAGCATGTTCTGAAGGTGTTTGTTTTGTTTTTTTTTAAATCAGTGTCCATCTATTACAAACTGGATATAGCTTAGACCAACAAAACTCAATGAGCAGAAGTGCCCTGGTTGTATCACTGTGCTCAGATGAGAGGGACTGGCTGTGGCTTGGCTAAGGACTCAGACCAGGGCAAGTCCTCATGGCAGCTGTAGAAACAGAAATGTGCCAAGTGTACAACTAGAAAAACCTTCTATTGAACACAAAGAGCAATACATCACTCACATCCTGGAGCATGCCCACTGAGAGGAAGATTAATGCCTGAACCTTTGCATAGTTGGAAAATAGAGACTTACAGGGGGGAGATTTGGGTGCCTTCTTCCCATCTTCATGATCCAGTACAGTTGACTGGGTAGATTGCCAGACAAGCACCAAAATGCACCAATATAAGGGGTAGGTTTTATTCTCACCGTTTTTCTGATTGGACCACAGATGGAAATGGAGATGTGATCATTTATCTTCAAAATTGCCCTAGTAATCTGCAGTGTTAGCACAGATTACGTTATAATTGCTAGAACTGGAATAAAAGAGATTGCAGCATCTGTAAAGCTCGTGGTAAATTTAAAGGATATAAAAATCAGCTCCATGTCAGGGGACATTCTCACTAGTATATTACATTTCGTGTACACAAATGTAGCAGTGCAAGAGCAGAAGCTTATGACAAACATCATTTGAATTTTATTGCTGATTTTTTCTCTGCAGCTGGTCTAAAAAAGTTACAATAAAATACAGCCCTTGCAGCCCATGCTACTGCAGCATGGCATTGTGCAGAACCCAGCCCCAAACAGCAGGCTCAGTGGCACATTCCCACCAAAACTGCTATGGGACAGGGTGTTTTTAAGTGTCCCTCCTTATATAAAATTTGGAAATAAAAATTTGTAACTTCAGTCTCTAAATGGTTTAATTTTACAATAGCAGATTTGACTCTCTAACCTACAGGCAGAAATAGGAAGACAAGCTGAGACAAAAATGAAAATAAATTTATGTACTTAACATTAATTAAAGGCAGGATTTTAGTCTTATGCCTACTGCAGAATGGGGATAAGATTTTGTCAAACACTTGCTTACAAGAAAAAAATAAATATAAGCATCCTGATAAACTGCATTTAAAGCAAGGGAGAAATTTTAGTGCAGTGTCAACTACTTTGATAACTCCATGTAAACTGTTTGGCTGGTTCTATGTACCATGACCTTGCAAAGTTGTCAGGTGTGCTCTTGTATGAGTGACACACAGAAACTTCAGAGTATACATTCAGGTGATGACTGTTTCTTTTAGATTTCTAATGATAAGCTAGACCTGTTATGGTTGCTCAGCCTAAGCTGCACTATTATAGGTATACAAAGACACTTTCGATTTTTTAAGGTTCACGTTGTTTTGTCTGCTAAGAAATCAATCATCCACTGGGGAAAGTAGCAGAGTTATCTTTTTGTCTTGCCTTTCATCTCTTTGGTGTTTTTTAGGAACTGTTAACAATTTTGGAGAAAAATTTGGGCTAATTTTTTTTCTCTGTTCCACTAGAGACTTCCACAGAAGTTTTCTAGTTTCACTTGGGTTTTGGTGAGCATAAAAATTACCCTTATAATAGCAACAACTGCAGTGTTAAGGATATAAAAGGTCATAGACTACTAAAACTGCAGAAGATATAATAGACTGTAATATAGGTGAATACAAAATCAGCACTGTTGATTACATTCTCAGCTATTTCACCACACGTTTATCATCATCAGAAAACAACAAAGGGAGCTGTTGAAAATAATACAAGCCAATGTTGTTATTTTGTGTGTTGTTCTCAGAGCCATACCGCTCTGGAAGAAATCCAACTAGTAACTGAATTGAATAACATTCAGCAATTCAAAGAGATTGTGATGGGAAATGGCAGGAGTTAATGAAATATGGTACAAGTTTAACAAACACCATTTCAAGATGGGATGTTATTGCACAAACAGCAGTAAAAACTCTTCAGAGAGATGATGAGCAGACTCTGACTGCAGTAATACTCTATTGTGTGAGGATGACATTTTAATTTAGCTGACTTGGCAATCTGGAGGGTTAGACTTTGCCTGTTGCTGAACTGCACCTCTCTGTGGCAGGAGAGCTGTCTGCTGCTTCATCTGAAGAGAGTGGCTTAGGTGAGTGGTGAGTCTGAGCGGGCACACTGGGTGTAATGGCAGTATCCCCTCTAATTTCTTGCTCTTCTTAGGCATTTGGATTACAAACTGGCTGCAGGCCCTTTCCATTATAACATAACTAGCTGCAGGACTCTGCTGGAGCACATTTCAGCAACACTGGTTGTTCAAATCACAAGATGATTTCTGAGCTGGCTGTTAGAAACCATCTTTGGCAAGCTTTGCTCCTGGTGGATCCTGTCTCCTCCCTGGAAGCTGTGTCTCCATGCTTAAGTAGCAGGAGGCTCTTATTTCCCCTAATCTACTTGGGCAAGGACCCAAAAGTATTCATTCTGTCATCTGCTCCCGAGTCCCCACATTCTCTGGCATCCCAGGCCTGCTGCAGCCCAGAATGATTGGCAGGAGCTTTGCAGCTCATGGATGCCTTCAGCTGGACCTTTAGCTCCGCACTTTGTAGAGTGACAAATATAATTTGCCGCTTCAGTCTCTGGAGGCTCATGTTGAAACACCTGAAAGGCTCCTAATTTTCAAAGAATGCTATGTGCAACCAGCTGCAGAAAATTGTTTCTTAAAAGTGTGTGAAGCTGGCAACTGAGAATAGTGATTTCACTAGTCGGCTGTGAATGCCATCTGAAGAACTTTCATACAACACAAATAAAATCCTCTTGTAGCTCTTAGCAATCTGCTGATTATTTTGCTTTATATTATGAAAATCTCACTTGTGATAATTTGAAAATCATGTGTTTATGTTGGAATTTTCTGTAAATCCATTTCCCACATGTTTAGAAAGGACAAATTTCGGCAGTTTGCTTCCTGTGCGTAAATGGGCAGACCCTGCCATCATCTTTTGGCAGGATTAGATGATGAAATAGAGGGTGGTCTGTGCTTTGAAGAAAGGGGGAGGACTGGTTCTTTTGTTTTTTCTTTAGAAGTGCCACAAAGCAGTTCACAGCCTAGAGAATTAAACCAGGGAGTTTTTTTGGGTTTTTTTTTTTGGTTTTAGGAATTTTTTTTTTTTTAAACCATGGAAAATACCTAAAATGTATGGGGTGAAGCCAGATTGTGCTGCTTGCTGTTGTTTGTACTGTGCACATGTCTGGTACTCGGATGCAGGCTAGAACATCAAAGTAACATTTCTGCCTTTCTGACACAGAAAAAACAGAACCACTTTTACTCTGAGTCATCAGGCAGATGTTGCTTGGTGACAACATGCTACACACACGCTAGCTGCAGCACAGGAGAGCTGTCTTCCCTGACAACCACACAGTGTCCAAGTACATGCTCCAATAGTACAGTGAAGGACGAAGTCACCAGCAGGGAAGACCAGGTGAAGCATGGAGGAAGAATAATGATTTATTCATTTTCCTCCCTGTTCTCTGTGACCTAAATTGGTCACCAATTAAAAGATTGGAGAACTCAGCTTGAAAGAAAAATGGATTTAGCTCTGTTTTAGGTGGCTAGTGGATGGATGGATGGCTACAGGTGGAAAACAGTGATCAGATCAAGATGAAAATAATTAACTGAACTGGAATATATTAAGCACATAAGTTGGAATTGCAAGTCCAAACATTTTCTTTTAAATTCGGGCTTCAGAGTAGCATTAAGTAGGTGACCTGATCAGTCATGAAATCTGTAGCTGCAGGAGCGAGAGTTGGGGCACATTTGAGACCTGACTGTCTGAAATCAGTGCAAGAGCAAGTCTGAGGGTGGAACTCTGCAATTTCCTTCGTAACTCTCATGGAGAGGAGCTGACACAGAGCTGTTAACAATTATGTACATATGAGGGACTGAAGAGAAAGCTCTGAGACTGCTGTAGGCTCAGTTACCACTGCAACCTCATTTTCAGAAATAAAAAGAAGAAAACAGGTGAGATCTATAAATTCACTGTGAGTTGTCTACTCCTTTGGGCTTAATCTCATTTACATCAGAGCAAAGTTGTCTCTTACATCAGTTTCAGATGACGTTAGCAGTATTGTTTTTGTTGTTTTGAATTCCTTTTCAGTGGTTGTGAAAGCGAGGGGAATTCAAGCTTCCAGGCTTCCTCTCTACAAATGCTAACCATAAGAATAATGTCTAGCCAGTTGGGTTGGCCTCTATAATTACTTAAAGGAGTACCGCATAAATATGAAGTAGGTGTAAATCTCTAACATTTCACACTCTCCATTCACACAGATGATATTTATTTTGCACACAATACAAAAGAGCCTAAATAGCTCCCAAAGCTGTGATGTCTCAGAAAACCAGGCATTCTGCTACAGTGGCTGACAATGAGGGCCTTTAGCCTCTGCCTGAGTAACACCAAATTTCCAAAGTCTCCTTGGTCCAGTAAATAATGGTTTACAATGCTGTGTCAGCAGAACACTGTAATTTGTCAGTGGGAACCTATTAGTTCCTCTGATATGATTATTTCTCAGCAATTTTATTTTAGATAAGAAAGCAGCTAATATAAAGAAATGGCAAGTCTGTCTAGAATAAATGATGTCATGTCCTAGGACATAGAAAGAGAGATGAATTAGCAACCTTTGTTTCTAATGATGCATTGGACACCCTAAAGTTCTCTGAAATACCTTGGCATGTTGAGCATTAACAAAACCTCAGCCTCATTGTTACTGTATACTGTCTGCATGTAATTTCTTGCAAGTGCTAGCAAGTATTGGGACAACTCTCAACAAGACTGCGCAGAGGGCTTCAAGGCTTATTAAGTAGACGTGTAAAATTAAATAGAGAAAACAAAATTGCATGATTGCAAGATATCTGTCTGAGGGATAAGGATTTATATATTTATCTTCTTCTTGGGGGAAGTTTGCTTGGACTTTCTTCTGCTCTGAGAAGGTGCAGAGAAGAAGGAATTGCAGAGCTCAGGGATCCCAGGAGTGCCATAGACTTGACCTGATGGAGGAGCTATTCCTGTCTATGTCTATATTTATGTATAAGTCTGTTACTGATAAGGACAAAATGTAGCAGGAAAAAAAGAAAGGATAACTTGATCAGTGAATGTTTTCCTATCTGTTGCTGTCTGAAGCAAGTAAAGCTGCACTGAAATTTAGAGGTCTGTTATACAGATTAACCAGATAACATTTCTTCTCCCTTTTCCCAGATGTGCCTCGTGTATTTCTCTTGTTGCTGGTAATGTGGCATATAATGTAACAAGAAGGTGTGCAGCAGGATTTGTTTGTTGGCCACCTCCAGGAGAACATAATAAGCATAACAAAGACAGCAGAACATGACACACAGCTTTCTGTTGTGTTGATCCAACATCTGTCAGTTTCTGAGAAATTAAAGCCAAGCACCAGAATTTGAATTGGGGCTCAAATCTACAGCAAAAGACATGATTTTGGGTCTCATTGTGCTCAGCAGGGGTCACGCTCCACAGCAGAGGTACCAGAGGGAAAAGAAAACAGATGTAGATGTGGAGAGCCTCAAATCTCTGCACAGTGAAGCTGCTCCACATCACTGGTGTTACATGGTGTCATATATGGTATTAGAACAACATTATGGGGGGTGTTGTAGTTCAGTTGTTATTAGTAAGTGTCATTGTGTGCTGATTGCAAGCACTCAAGTGTTCAGAAGGGGGAATCAAGGATACCAAATGGGGAAAAACAATACACAGGAGTCTAATATCCTTAAGAGGATAAATTATCTTTTCCTTGAGAAAGCAGAAAATGTTAATGGCTAAGTCTGCCGAGACATTTTCTAATAGAAGTAAATAAAGATGCAAAAGATCATTCCAGTCCTTTAATGTGCAATTATAAAATATCACTTCTTACTGATCTTGGCATGACAAACTGATTGACTCACTGTAGAACATTCCAGTGAGTTTATGGCTGGTGAATCAGGGGAAAGGTTATTTTTGGTTTTAAAAAGATTAGAAATGAGACAGGAATGGGCTGATAAGCATGTGCCATTTGGGAGTCTTCTTGGGAGTTGCTGGGGCTTGGTTTGTCATTGTATGTGAAACCGTATGTACAGCCAGTAGAGATTGTAACCCAAATATCCCAGAGACAGAGACCTGTGCTGTGGGGCTGCAGCCAGCTCACTGCCAGCCATTTGGAGAACTTTGGATATAACAACACAATTTCTACCAGAGCAGCCTTTCCATATACTCCACAGCGGCAGGCCTTTCACAGGTCTCTGCACGCATCAAGTAAAAAATCAACTTTTGAACAACTTTGGCTTATTCCCCTTCAGCTGTTTCAGCAAGGCTGTGGCCAGGCTGGTGAGAGGCTCCTGTGTTCCTCTAGTCCCAGGTAGATGAGGTGGCCTCTGGGGTTTTGGAACAAATCTGATGAACACCTCAGAGCAAGCTGCTGGCTGTGTCACCCTCCTCTGGTGGTTGCTTTGAACACACTTTTACATGAGCATGGAAACTCCACTATCGGGATAAGCACAACCCACAACAGTAAAATATTTACTGACTGGAAAAGGCACAAAAGCAGGATCAACACCCTACCAGGCTGAAAATGGCTTTTCTCAGTGCTTGCTGTAAGACATAAGAGAGTCTCTGAGAAGTAGGCAGGGAAAAGCTCAGCATCTGGTCTGAACCAGAGAGGCAACTGCAGCAGGGCAGGCATACAGGGCAGGGCAGCCCAAAGGTGGAGCTTGAGATGTGGCTGCACATTTTAATCCTGGGTCCAGAGCTCAAATTGACCATGCTGTATTCGTGGGAATACTGAGGCATGTGCTAAGTTCTCCCAGGAGAACCTGCTGGGTCTACCACCTGCTGGGTGGTTGATGCAGCAGGTCAAGATGATTTATTATACGTAAAATAAAGCTCCAGATTTATAAAAAATTCTGCCTTAAATGGAGCCAAGTGGCAGAGGTTTTGAGGTGTGCCATATTTTCACTCAAACAAGAAGATGAATTCCTATATCTTTGCTGTAATATGTCAGTAATATGTTCCTGGGCAGGGAAAATTGGCAGAGGTTACTGGTGGCAAGATTTGCACAGTAGTTTTTCCAGTAGTTTAATAAGCCCCTTTCCCATTTCACCCCACTGAAACTATGCCAAACATGGGCAAATAATGGGATGGAACAAGAAACCCCAAACCACTGATTGTGCTAGAAGATGTAGATTTTAATGACAAGAAGTGAGAATTTGACAGATCCCATCAATATTTAGTATGAATTACCAACAGTTTTAAAGTGCTGTCACAGCCTCTTAGTCCTGTGTCAGGTAGCACAAACCTTGTGACCACCTTAGAGCTCCTGAACAGCAGAACAAGGACTCACTAAATGGAAGGAGCTTGAGGGAAGGGGCAGAATTGTGTGAAAAGCATTTATGGAGCAGAAACTCTCCTAAGGAGGTTGCTAATGTTAGGAAAGCTCTCTGCAGTCTCCAAGGGGTTGTACAAATGTTCGTACCAGTTGCTTGTCTGTTTTGATTCCTAAACGCTATTTAACCACGCAGTCTGGGGACTGCAAGCCTTATGTGTTGCATTTTTCTCTGGGATGCTTTTCCAGAGATACATTCCTTCTTGCAAGGAAGAAGAGGTCTGGAGCTGCTTAGCTTCCAAAAGAAGTGTAAAGTAGAAAAGATCAGGCTGGAGCACACCTGGCCTCTTCTGGAAATTTGTGTGATGGTCATAACTCTGATAAAAAATGCAAGTGATACTGTAGCCTCTTTTTCTCTGGAGGAGTGTCATGTAAGGGATTTTTTAAAGAGTAAGTACAATCCAGATTGCTCCTAAAGTGAATGTTAAAATAGCAGATAATTTCAAAATGGACCCAGTTTTGCAGTATGCAGAGTTTTTCAGGATTGGATTTGATGATCCAGGCTTGATTTGAATTTTATTGTAGTTTACTTAAAACATTCAAATCCAAAGGAAAGAAAAAAAGGAAAAGAAAGGTAGTAATGTACTCAGTCTCATGCTGATAAGCAAGATAAATTCTCTTTTCAGCAAACCATGCACAATATATTCCTGCATCTTAGCGTAGAGCTGAGATATCTGGCATTGAATGTTCTTCATGCATTGAATGAGGTTTTTCCCGCAGCCCTTCAGCTGCAGAGCTTTATGAGACACAGCCTGTGATGAAAGAGCCAAGGTAAATGGAATATAAGCCTAAGCAGGTGCCCAAGAAGGATGTTGGTGACAGCAAGGCAAGGTGAGCCAGAGTAACTTTGGGATAAAGCAGGAACTTTGGTGTCAGAGCAGCATGAAAAAGAAAGGAAAAAGGGCAGTGCTATTTCATGGTCAGGTAATTTACTGTGAGTGCAGTGTCCGCAAGAGGAATGTGTGGGAGAGGTAAGGAAATGTGTGGAAAATACCAGAACTATGTGAGCTAGCTGAGCTGGCCTGTGGTGAGGCTGACAGGGATCCAAGCTACAGTGAGGAGCTTTTCAGTGTGTCCCTGACAAAGCAGTTTGATGTTCATGGCATGTCCAAGGTACCTCCTGACATCTCCTCTTTCCTTTTAGAAGCCTGTCAGAAATGCTGTGTTGGACTGTGCCTAAAATGTTTCATATGTCTTGAATCCAGTGTGCTCAGTCTGAGCCTTCAGTTGGCAGCACAGCCTGAAACCAAGTTTAATGCCTGTCAGAGTTTAATATGACCCAAGTAAATAACCTCCTGGCTTGTGCAGAGTGTTCTTGTCTCATGGATGCTGTGAACATTCAGAGAAGCTGTAACCCATTTGGAGGTTCCCATGATCAAGGTTCTGACCATGATATATTTCCCCTGAGACATGCTAAAACTTGGGGTTTTTTACAACTAGGTACTTACAGTAGGATTTTAAATTCACATTTGAGTGCCCTTGATCCATATCGCAGTTCTAACTTGCTTTTGTGGAAGGTTGTATTTTGATAAAAACTAAAGTTAACCAAATAAGCTGCCTAAATCTGTATTTAGATGGCAAATTTTAGGCGATGCTGAGTAAATAACCAGTTTTAAAGCTTAATGTGACCTTGAACTGTTTAAAAAGATGTATTTAGACTTTTTAGCTGAATAATACCTAAGCAGCATCCTTCTACAGTCTCTTTATGTAACCTCCTTGCAAGAGTGCTGCTCCTTGCTTGCCCATAACCCCATTGCTAAAATTGCTGGTGTGACATCACTACTTGAGAATGATAGAAGTCTTTGGATTAATGGTGATCCACAAAAAGAGCACTGTTACCAGAAGGGTAGATAATGATCTGTTTCATTGCATTATATCAACACAAACACTTTTTGGCTACTGAAATGCTATCAAGTGCAGATCATTAGTTTATGCAGTGTTTATGAGATCACCACAAACACCAATTAGTATGGCTGATGAAGAGGACATTATCTGTGGAACAGTGTTTGCCACCCCTATTCACAATCCATAATGGTCTAATCAGTCAGTCTGAAGTGCTGTGAATAAAGGAGCAGATCCTGGTTCTGTTTCAATGGGTTTGTATTGTTTTCAGAGAGTTGCATAGCACTACCACAGTTAAGGGAGCTGTACCAATTTACTCTGGTTGAAGAACTAGTAAATGCAATGGAGGAGAAATAGGTACTTTAATGTTCTTCTGCTCTTGTCCTGACACTGGCTTAAAGTTTCTTGGTATGAGAACGTCAGCCATGAATGTCCAAGTTAAGGTCAGACAATGGCCAGAAGAGCAGATGTACAGGTTTTGGCAATTTCACTGGTTCTTCTCCAAATATGATTTCCAGATGTAATCCCTTTGCTTTAATTCTTCCAAGAGCTATTTGGAGCAGTTTTAAAAATATTTTATTATCTTAGTTTTTCTGGTTCCAGTAGATAAAACCAGTCCATCTTTCTGAAGAGTACACTGTAATATCTGACTACGTTGTGGCAAAGTGCTGCAGCTTTATTTTTATTGTCTTCTCTAAAACTGGTATAAACCACAGAAACTGAAAAGCCTTCTTGGGAGAGGGGGTGATAAAGATAAAAGAAAGCAGCATTTAGTTTTGTCTCCAACCAGTTCCAAATGTGCCACTGTGCCTATTACATCCCATAAACACCAGGGCAAAAGCACCAGCTGCTCATTACTCTCAGAGGAAATGCTATTTCCTCTCATTTTGGCACAAACTACCCCCCAAAAGGAAAACAGGCCTAGTGAACTGCAGCTAAACATGAATTCTTTGTAATGATGCTATATATAAACAATGTGATGTGACATGTCTCTTCTGACAGCCAGTCCCTATAAAAATATAAAATGCAAAAAAGTGCTGAACCAAAGGGTGTAAAAGGTGTTTGTATATGAATCTGCTCCTGAAAGGAATTTCCCCAAGCTCAGCCATGGCTGTTACTCATTGGGTGGCTGGGATGCAGACAGGCAGGGAACTAAGCACCCTTAATATGTTAATGCCACTCAGAGGTCTCCTGCTAACACCAGTTAGAGAGCAAAATCTGTTAAAAAACCAGAATCAGCTGAAAAGCTCTATGTGCTGCTTTACGTTAAATAGGAGGCACGTTGAAACATCATTAATATTTGAGATGCTCTTTGATTTAAAACACTCATTAGTGCTTCCCAAGTATTGGAAAGCAAACCAGAGGGAGAATCCGCACTCTCTTAGGCGAGGACTCCTGAGGATCTTTGAGTTGTTGCTCATCCAAACACCAGCCTAAAGCAGCTAGAATCCATCACCCAACAGTATCATCCATTTTTATTAGATAAATTAAAAAGGTGAATGTTCTAAGCTTTTTGTTGCTCAAGGACCACAGCTGTTGCCTGCTGCTTTCATAGATGAATGCAATTCCCCATGACTGTTTTTGCCATCACCTTTTTTCCCAGCTTGCTCTGCCCAGGAAGATCTGAAGTACAGATCTGGAAAGAAAAAGAGAAAATCCAGCAATTTATTTCTCTGGTGCCAGTTGATAAATAGGAGATATTGGTATTTTCTAATGAAAGGATCAGGGAATAAAAATTGTAGAGCAAGGAGGTTATACCAGTGAAAGGTCTTTTACAGAATAATGTGCTGGTGGGCTGGGAAGAAAAGGCTCTGAGTGATCTGAAGGATATAAACACAAGGATATGAACATGATAATATGATATAAGGACATGAACACAAACTGGGAAGGAAAGGTGTCAACATAAGCTAAGATCTAATACTACTGGAATATAATTTAAGAGGTATTGCCTCTGTGGCACTTAGATTATATTGCTCTGAGGCATGGGTGGAGAACCTCAAACTTAAAAACCAAAGTGTCCAATCACATGAACAGGATGGACGGATTTGTAGCAGAGTTTCATACAAAGTCTGCTGCCTTTCCATACTGGGGGAGGGAAAAGTGGAAAAAAAGAGTCAAATCAGTTGTTACTTGCTAATAATCCAAGTAACCCATCTAAAAGATTGTGAAAACAATAGCAGATGCTAGTAGACAGAAATTAAAGCACATTTAACTCATAATGCAAATAGTTCTGAGACCGTAAGGTTTCCCTAAAGCTCTGGCAAACATTTGGCTGGATTGATATTTTGGGCACTGATCTGCATAGCATCTGATTGTGAGCTGAATATGAGCAATGCATAAAGGCAGATTTTTACTGAAGAAAAAAAGTCTGCTTATTGCCTTCTGTGAGGCTGAGAGATGAGTTCTAAAAAGCCTTATGGCACACTGCCTCGATTTCTGTCAGCATGTGGAGCCTCCAGCCCACCTTCCATCCCAGAGCCCTTTCCAGCACAGTGCAGTGGATGAGGCTGCTCTCCAGCTCCACTTCCATCCCAGAGCCCTTTCCAGCACAGTGCAATGGGATGAGGCTGCTCTCCAGCCCCACTTCCATCCCAGAGCCCATTCCAGCACAGTGCAGTGGATGAGGCTGCTCTCCAGCCCCACTTCCATCCCAGAGCCCTTTCAGCACAGTGCAGTGGATGAGGCTGCTCTCCAGCCTCTCAGCCTGTCCAACCCAGCCCTTGGAGCACAGTGCCAAAGGCCCTGGGTCAGGCCAGTAGCTGATGTAAACCAGAATAATCCCAATTCCCGTCAGCCTGAAAGTTTTACTCTGCCAAAGCACACATTGGCTTTTGGTTCTGGAGCTGTCAGAAAAATAGTGGAAAATCCTGATATTGCCAGTTTTGCTTTTCTTCCTCTCTCTCTCAAATTGCTGTGGCACATCAATGAGAGACTGGAATGAGTTCAACACTTAGATTTTGAATAGCAGTAGAAGTAGCTCCAATTTTTGGCAGTCATTAAGGCAGTGGGTTAGCAAGTTGTTGGGTTTGTGTTACAGAGCTAACTCCTCTGCTCTCTAGTGTGTACAGGGAGCATGAGCACATTTTGGTGTCTTGGGTGAACCTGTGTCCTGCTCCCTGGGTCACAGCCCTTTAAATAGCATTTTACAGAATCATTTCTGTGTCACACTTGATTCTGATTTCCTTGACTTTGTGCTGCTGCTGATGCCATATTTAGCTTAGAATGTATGAAAGTCTCTTTTCAAAGATTCCTGTCCCTTCTAATTAGAAATATGACAGTATAAATAAAAATTTTGTATTGTCTTGATATTTATAGGGTGTTGAGATCAAATACACAGTTGAACCTTTATTCACAGAAAATTGCACTGCTAGAGCTCACTGCCTATTTTTTTTCTTTTTGTCTTAAAAAATGTGCTCAATTTTCATAAAAATGGTTCATGCAACAATATTAATGTTGGAAATGTTAAAATATTTAGCTTTTAAAATCAAAGTAACAAAACAAGTTAAACTCCCAAAATTTCATTGAAAAAACAATCAAGATTTTATCCACAATGTGGGAGAGATTACAGTTTTTGTAAAAATTAAAATATCATTAAATATTTCAGGTAATCCTAATATTGTTTTTTGAGACTTATCTTAAAAGGCTTGGATTAAAACCAGAGCCTGTATTCACTGCTAATTATCCATGTACTGTGTCTGGTGCAATTTGTGTCAAAAGGCAGTCAAACATCCAGCAACATTATGGCCTTATTGCCTAAGTACACGAGACTGAAGAAGCAGGGAGTTAAATTCTCCTGTCTGATGTAGGAAAATGTTTCCTAGCACCGAAATCCAGTGACATGGAAAGACAGAGAGGCTTTCATTGCAGCTAATGGCAGTGTACCTATCCTGCAAGTAATTACCAGGCTCTGGTCTTTGGTGCTTCCCTGCTCATGAGACTAATGTTTATTCAGAACAATAAATATAAGGTCTATGACACTTTTAAAGTAATGTTCAGATGTGTCTGTGTAACCATGGATGAGTGGTGCTAGTAGTTTTATGCTTTAGTAAACATATTTGACTCTCTGAGTGCTCCAGGGACAGCAGTGGAGTGTGGCAGATGCTGGAAAAGCTGTAATGATTTGCAGTTTTGGATGAACTTGTGTTAATAGAGAGTGTAATGACAAGGTAGCAGGATCAGCTTCCACTGACTTATTTTTTCTGCTTCATGCAGAATATTAATGATTCATTTAGCATTGATCTGTACAGATTCAAAGCACAGATTTGTATCTACAATCTAGGAGATTGGTTAATTTTTATATCCTCATGCTAAGTAAATCTTACTAGTGCTCACATCTGTCTCTGTGTAGTTAATGACCCTGAATAAATTCCATTATAATTCCTGGATGATTCAAAGGTTTTTCATGGTCAGGAACTGAAACCCTGCCCGCCACCAGCCCAGGTGTAAATGAGCACTCTTGTCCCTAGAGTGAGTAACTTCCACAAGGTGTTGAACATTATCAACTACCAGATACTTGAAATGGGAATTTAATGCACTCATATCCCAGAAACAGGGTTAGTTTTTTCCCAGTCATGTGCAACACTCATGAATGTGTGCTAAGCAGGATTTTTTAACATTTGCCAGCTTTGTAAGAATCCCTGTCAAAATCAACGTTGCTAATCATACACAAAGGTCTTAGCTTGATTTTTAAACTTTTGCCAAATCCAGACTTGTGTTTTCAGTTTTGCCCAAAAGGGATAATTAAATTTATTTCTCTCAGTGCGTGATGATTTTGGAAACTTTTTGTTCTTCTGACTTGATAAAAGTACTTTTACTTGAAGTTATCATTTCATCTGGCCTGAGCACCAGTGTGCCAGACACAGAGGGCTGGAGGAAATGTTTACTTATTTTCTTTGTCACAGGTGAGCAGGAACATTTTTACAGGGGTTATTTAAGGCACTTTCAACTTACAGGTAAAAGGATTGTTTCTTTATTTTAAATTTTAGATACTTAACAATCAGACCCAGTAAAGTAAGGAAATGACTGGCTTTTGGAAAACAGGAAATGACTATGGCTTTTCAAAAGCAGTAAGCATAAATGTGATACTGATAGAATGGAAGAAAGATCTGTATTTAATCAATTTGATCAAATTTAACCTTTACAAAATTGAGCTTTGCCTGCATAAGTCATGCATACACCTGCTGTGCAAAAGGAGGAAATCTTCTGTATCTAGGAGACTACAGCCAGCTAATCAACTTTAACAGTATATTATTTTCATGTTTTAAAATTTTTTTCCTATCTAAATCCTAGGGACTGACTAACAAGAACACAGAGTACCTGTGGTGCCTTTTGATTTACAAGCTTCTAGGTTTGGTCCATGACTCAAATTTATCTCGTTCATAACTGCAAGAGCAATGTGAAATTTAGAGTTGCTATCACAAATGTATAATAGAAGAAGAAGCTGAAATTTTCCCTTTAGTGATAACATTAAAACAAAATAAAGATGGTGGCTATGAAGTAAAAAAGGAATAATAGATGTGTTTCCTTTTGTGTTATAAAAGAACAGTCTTCTTCAGGTGCTAGAACTGTATTTAGGGCCAGGTTTAGGTCTCAATTTCACATTGTCTAGCACCTGACTCTACAGCAGGAGCTGCTGATGTCAGTGGCTACAAACTCTCCTACCATCTCTAGAGCAAGGAGTTACTCAGTGTGGTCAAAGATGTAGAAACAGGCTCTCCATAATTTTAAAATGTTTTCCCATCTGGAATTGCTGTCATAAGTACTCTAGTGGAAGACTCTGGTAGTTTTTCCTACCCAGTGTGGGGAGTCTCCAAATCTTGTGTAAAAGTGAGGCTGGACTGGGGTAGCAGTTCTGGGATAGCTGTTGAGGATATGCCCAGTGCATAAAAAACTCACTTAAGTCAATGGCATCATCTTATTGCACCCAAACCCTATAAATTTCTAGAATAACCTAAATGAGAAATTTAAAAGTAGACAGAGACAATATCCACTTTTTAATTAAATGCTAAAGTAAATACTGTGGGTGGGTTTTTTTAGCATAATTTCAGTGAAAATGCAAGCCAATTTTTAAAGGAATAGAGAACATGGAAAGAGGGAAAGAGGAGATTAAATTTTCATTTGGGGTAGATTTTTATTAAATAAAATATTGTCTAGACAGCTCCAAGTTACACAGGTAACTTGGCTAGTATGAATAACCATACACTTTAGGCAGCCTGGATATGTTTATTTTATCCTGAGATTGCACAGAGAAGGGAGAAGAACTCTTTTCCTATATCTGGGGTATCTCACTGGTGAATTCCCTTCTCTTTGGGCTGGTTTTTCTGGCTTGTGTAGACAGATCTCTTTTTTGTTTACTTCTTTAGGAACAGCCCCCCAAGCAAGTAATGAAAGCCATTTCATTTACTATTTCATAATTCACCTGAGTATCAGTATTTTTCATGTAATGTTTGTCCTGCACTGGCTCATTAATATATTCTGTAGTGCTTTACAAAAAAAAGTGGAGGCATTCCTCTGTTTGACACATCTAAGTGGGTAAATGATGCATTGACTAGACAGAAATGGAATTCTGATTTATCACTCCTTTACCAAGGTTTACTCTTTAATTCTCTGCTTCAGTCATTGCCTCACTGCTGCCTGGGAGATTCCAAACCATATATTAAAATAAAGAAAAAAGGAGGGGAAAAAAGAAAAAGAAAAAAAGAGCAGAGCAGACCTTTCACAGATGAATTTGTTACTCTTTCAGTGAAAGTCAGAACCCAAATACTTTAACATGTGAACGCATCAAAGTACTGAACCTGTGCTTTTCATATTACTAGGACTGGAAAGGACACATTAAATAATGAAGCTCCTTTGATAGTCCAAAAGCACCACCACTATCTTACAGAAAATCTATTCTTATAGGCTTTCACCTGATCTAAATACATGTTTAAACCAGGAGTGCTTATTCAGAATGAAACAATGCTTCCCTTGGTCCATCTCATGAGGAGCTTGAACCAGTTTCAGCCATTTGAAGTTCAATATTAAAGCAAAACTGAATTAACTTGGGACAGTTAGTTTTTCTTTTTGGAGACTTCTCTGTCTAAAAACTCTTAAAAATACTTCAGAAGGCTTTGGAGTCCATATACATGCAAATAACAGGATAAGTGTATGGATGAGTTTGGGGGTTTTGCATGGCAATTGCTTCTCCCCTTAATTTTGTCACCTTGCCTAGAAAAATACTTGGAAAACAACAGGTGCTTGAGCATTTTTGGGGCATTTTTGTTTTGTTTGAGAAACCAACCACAAGACTTTTTGTTAGTTTGTTTTTCTCACAAACAGAACCAGCCCTAAAGCCACCCTTTATCATTAATAAATCAAAGAAAGTAGGAAAACTCCTCAGGGCCTACAGCAACCTCCTGTAGCTTATTTCCCTAACACCAATGTAGATCTATCATTAATATATTGTCTAACATTAATAGAAGTAACAAGAGCTATGGCTGAGGAATAAGAAAATGAGATTTACTGACAGTCTGATCTAATTGCCGTCAAAGGCAGGGAGTGAAGCAGCAATTCACAGGCTGTGTGGAGAGGCAGGGCTGCTGTATCAGAATGTGCTGTCTTTGAAGGGGGGAAAGGTTTGTCAGTGAAGTCTCACTGAAGTGAAAGGTCTCTGATGCTACTTTCACTCCAATTACAAACTATGGCAGAGATGAATCAGGGCCCCCACACTGCCTCTTCCACGATTTCCTTTCAGATTATTTATTGGTTTTTTGCACAGAAAGTCACAGCAAAGCAAAATTATTTCCTAATGTTTAAATTTTGTTAATGTTCAGAGTCAGCAAGCAGTGTGTGTGATGCCTGTGAAACAATTGGAACATCTCTGGCTGTGCCTTCCCATGACTGCCAGCAAAAGCTGTGTGTTGGGAGACCCTGCTCACCTGTGAGGCGATGCTGGGGGAGGATGGCCTGCCATGAACTGCAGCTTCCTCAGCTCCCCAGCAGAATATTTCTCCATTGAAACTCTGTCTGTCAGAAACCCAGCATTTTTTAGAGGAGAGTTTGGAGTTTGCACTTTGGTTTTGTCTGTAAGTGTGCAGGATGGGGGGAGTTGGGCAAAGGCACCTCTAGTTCCCTCCAGCCTCTGCCTGGGAGCTCCAGCCCAGAGCTCCTAGTGTGGTTATAGCTCTGCTCACTTGGAGCCTGGTGACTTGGAGGAAACACCTCTTTATCCCATTATTATATACTATTTAGATCAAAAAAATCTGTATTTTGGGGTTTTCCACAGTGGTCCAATAGTTTCAGAAGTCTGACACTGCATTTTTCATCTGTCTTCTAAATAAAAGTTGAAGTTTTAGTGCCCAGTGGAATAGGAATTCTGGGTGTAAATCAGATCAGCTGTAGAGCTGGTATTGCCTCTATAGGCTATTGGGAAAAGTGAGATGTTTTCCATTCACTGTGCTAATTAAAGCTTTTTCATTCATGCACGGAGATTCAGCATTATTGCTACCCTTGCCTGGCACTGTAGTGCAGAGTGTGTTATTGCTGATCAGATGACTGGTTTACAATTCATAACATAATTTATGGAACAGTTCAGATCTCTTGAGCCTGAGGCCTGGTGTTAGAAATAACTTTAACCTAACTAGAATAGCTGGGTGCTTTCAAGGCAGAAAAACTCCCAGATCCTCAGGTTTCATTATAAAAAGAAATATTTTTTTCCCATTCAGCTGTCCTGCGAGAGTATTTTGGTGGTCTGTGACTATTGTGAGGAATGGTAGCAATAGCATGACAAAATTTTTGACTGGTTTGAGCAAATTTTTGGGCTGCATAAGATTTTGCATAAGTGATAGAATGCTAAGCAGACAAAATACAGCATCATCTAATGGCTGACTACATATGATATCTGTATGCATTTAAATGTCATTTTGGGTGCACAGCAATTTGTGGAACAAGCAGATCAAGGCATTTGCAATAGCATTTTTTGAAAATAAAATGCACTACAAGAATTTGACAGTGTTTTACACTGTCATTTTAAATTATGTTTTAGCAGTGTCAGTTTGCCCTTCAATTTTGAATATTGTTTATTAATTTAGTGTCATTATTGCATATGGTGAGCCAATTTTACTTTGAAATGAAAATCAAAAACTTTTATTTCAAATCTGTTCCTAAAATATTCCTTTTTTCTTAACAGAGACTGTTTCTTGTTGTTTTCTCTCTGTCTACACTGATGTGATGAGGTAAAAAGCTCATTTCTTTCCAAATGAATATATAATGATGCTAGTACTAAAACAGTTAACTGGATAGCTGATATTTACAAAAATCTTCAAATGTAATGACTTTAAGTTCTTTGTTGAATATTCATTAAATATCCTTTTCTCATAGGGGTTGTAAATCCTCTGAAATGCAATATATACACACTTTAAAATTTGACAGAAAATACTCGTATTTCTAAGATAAAGGGTTTTTTCTTCTTTAAGCACTCTCTCAAATCATATATAATCAGGAACATTGGCAACACTGCTGCTCAGAGAAGGACAGAGTGAACATCAAGAAATCCAAATGAATTCAATCCCATTAAATGTAATGGTGTGGTAAATCTCACTATACCATCTGCTGTAGAAGGCTGAGACACTATTGGAATTCCACATCTTATTTACATAGCAGATAAGAATGTGTTGGGAGATTTATATGGTGATGAACACCCAGAGACAAAACTAAGTTTCTAGTCTGTTCACATCTGGGGAACATCTACATCTGTGGAGCATTATACAAAAACTACTGTAAGTTAGCCTTTCTCTGAAAGGCCCTGCCACTTCATTCCAACATTACCCATTAAGGAAAAAAAAACCCAGCACAAAGTAGTGAGAAAGTTCCTGCAAACACTGGTGGGAGCTGAGCTACTTCATCACAAGAAAACATAACCTCCCCTAATTTAGTACATATTTCCCAAAGAATTAGCATTGAACATCGGAACAAATAGGTTGTATCATATTTAAAACATCTGTGCTGTGAGCTCAGGAATGAACCTGTGGCAAAACATTAAGGAAAATATGCCACAGATTTATTTTTTCCCTCTCTTAAGCACTCAGGTTGACACTCTGCATTTTAACTATTCAAAGCTTTCATTTACTGAAACAGAGCTGAGCTGCAGCCCAGTGTTAAAGCAGATATCACAGATGTAACTTGCACAATAAATGAACCACAGAGGAACAAAACACTGAACAGTAGCCTCCACCTGACAAGCTCCTCTTTATCATTATATTTAATAAATCTTGAGCTTGCTTGGGAATGGCATGTCCTTTGTGCACATTGATTGTAAAACCCATCGCTTGTCAATTCAGTTGAACATTAAAGTTCTAATACATCAAAAGTGCATAGGGGAGCTGACCTGGGCTAAGAAAGCATTTTATGCAGGAATATTAATAGAGTTCTTCTGCAGCTGCCTCATGTACTTCAGATTGGAAACCTCTGAACCAAAGCCAATTGACAGTAACATATTTGGAAAGGAAGATGCTTTTAAATTACCTCCTTTCCATTTAATCAGACAAGCAACCTCTGAATCCCAAGCCGTAGGTGAATGTTTAAGAGAACATTCTTTATATAGTTAGCTGAACCATGCCCAAGAGCACCCACTGACAGTTTTCCTATTACCAGAAGGACAATGAATCATATGAACTTTGCTGACACACATGCTATAATAATTGTTACATTTTCCTTTAGAATATATCCTTGGGCTCGCTTTTGGCTTCACCTTAAAGGTGACAGCTTGTAAGCTGCATAACCTAGCCTGCCACTAAATCATCAATAACAGTTCATAAAATATCCTGTGATAATTTAGCAGTGCATTGGTTCTGATCCTAATGGAATCAGACATCAGTAGTTATGCTATTTCCTCCTTGGATTCTGGATACTTCTATTGAACATTTGTTAAAACAGTTGTTCATCTACAGTGTACATATTCCTGCCAAGCTTCATGGAAATATTTCTATCCATTATTTCTTAACGTCAGATCTCAGTAGAAGTTTGTCTTTTCTGTTTGGAACTCACTTTGCTGCTATATAGACATCTTTGTTTCATAAAGCAGACATAGTTATAAACATTAAAACAGACACATTTGTATTCCCTTTAGGATAATGTCAAAATTTTCCCAACAGCTTCCCAAGTAGGAACACACAAACAAGAACAAGTTCTGTATTTTTCTATGTCACAGCCCCATTAATTAAGTCTTCTGTTTTCAAAAGCATATCTTAAGCAATCCACATTCATATCAACTTAATTTTTCTCCACTGAATGCTCTAAAAGTGATTTCTGGGCAGCATTAACATATTTTGGATGCTAAGGCAGTACTAATATTATGATTTTTTTTTATTTTTGATTTATATATTGTTACAAGGTTAAAAAAAAAATCTTATTGAAGCAGTAAGTTTATTACTTGTTCCTTAATCATGGTAAACATTTGTCAGTAGAACCAGTGCCAATAATGTTAGCAGAGAAGAGTTATCAATAGACTTTAGGCAGTATTTGCTATGTGGTGCCCCTTTTGTCCTGGATTCCCTTCTGGCTTTTTTCCCAGGTTGGCAGAGCCCTGATGGGTGCTGGTGGTTGGGTATTGCCTGCAGGGCCCCTCGTGTCACACCTGGCTCCCCCTGCCCCACCTGCCCATGGGGTGGCAATGTTTCTGTGGCTGCTTGCAGAGCTGGGGCACGCCTGGGCTCCAGGGTGTCCCTGGGCAGGGCAGGTGCCACCCAGGGGTGTCCCCACCTGCCACCAAAGCCAGCAAAGGAGGCACGAGAGCTGACTGAGGGCTCCCCCATGGATTTATGCAGCTAATTTAACCTGTGAACCCATTGAGCTGGGCTGCTTGCACAGTCAATAAGCTGGAGCAGCTCTCTCCCTTCTGTGGTTCTATGCCCCTAGATGTCTAAAAATGATTAATATTAAATCTCTTCTTCACATTTAGCAATGCTGGGATTTGCCTCATGAAATAATTGTAGTTAAAGACAGTGGCATTGTCAGATAGCAGTTCTATAAATAAAATTTTGGCTTTATTACTGTGCAGATTATTCTGTGAATTAATTTCTGCATAATTTGATGAATTCCTGTAAAATTTTATTTTTGAAGTTGCTGTTTTATTTTATTTCTATTTTAGAATAAAATAGAATATTTTTATAATATAAATATAAACAAAAGTAAATATATATATGTGCGTGTGTGTGTAAAATAAATGTTCTTTTGCCGTGACAAAAAATTACAACGGAATACATGACTTGTAACTACTTTGATTCATCCCATTCTGTCCCATTTTTATCTTTCAAAGGCAGCATCATTTCTAGATCAGCCCCACAAAGAAAAGGCCATGCCTTACCCAAGTGTTTCTCTTGGCCATCTCCAAGAGCTCTGTTGGTGCCCTGTATGGGGCTGCAGATGCAGTGGGGATATGGAATAATTACAATATGTGTCCTTCTGGCTGCTGTGAGGTTTGAGATCTCCACATTTTCATCCTGAGAGAATATGTTCCCTTTTCCTTCTGCATGTCCCCAGAAGGTCTTCCAAGAAAAACCCCACATCTTTCTTGATTTCTCCAAACCTCAGGATTCCACAAAAGCTTCAGTACCGGTGTTCTACCAGCCATTCAGGAGTTTTTGATTTGCTGAGCCTGCACCCTGCCTTCTCAGAGGACTTTTTCACTCTGTGACCAGACTCTCAGGAACAGCAAACACCTGATGCCTGTGTCCCTTGTCACTAGGCTGATTATCTTCAACCCTCTGATCTTACACTTTCTCCTCCCCACACTCTGTCATTTCTCTTGTGTGAGCACCTTGCCCTAAGTTTTCCTTTCTTTGGTAACGATCTGTTTCAGATCTAATTTTACATTTCCTCAACTTTGTCCTAGGAATAACTTACTGGATATCATGTATGAAAAAAAACATATATGAATCACTGTATAAAGGCATGAATAAAGAGGCTTCATGGTAACTGCAAGACTCACTGTGACCTCTTTTTCTCCTAAACTTTCCTATTGCCTTTGTTCCTTCTGCTTTTTGCTTATGTTATTTCATACTAGGATCTGTC
This sequence comes from Ammospiza nelsoni, assembly GCF_027579445.1. NCBI lineage: Eukaryota > Metazoa > Chordata > Aves > Passeriformes > Passerellidae > Ammospiza > Ammospiza nelsoni. Next base: position 13,471,210 of record NC_080642.1, read on the forward strand.
CTCTTTACCACGTGGAGGCAAGAAACCCCTGATTTATTTGGCTCTTCTGTTAAAACAAAAATGGAAGAATCCCATGCCAATGTAGTTCTTGCATTCACTTGAGCTACCCCTCATTTCCTTAGCCAGAATGAAGAGAAATGGTTGAGCTGACTTCTCTAGAAAATGTGTTAAGTCTAATGAACATTATGCAGCAGGGAAGCACAGGAGTTATAAAGCCTTCCCAAGACTGAACTCCTGTTATTCCCTCTAAAGGGGTCCCTCACTGCCATTCTGAGCAAGGCTTGCAAAGACTGCTTGAGAATTATATAACTTTCTGCTTTATTTCTAAGACATGAATTTTTGCCTCTCTCTGGGTTTTTTTTTTTCTCTTCTTATAAAAATGTCAATCCATTTTACACAGTCTTATCTTTTTCAGTCTACAGAATGATACCCATAATAAAGGCAGTTATAGTACAGATAGACGTTGTTTTGAACTCTTGATCATAGGTGGAATATTTTGATGTGTTTTGATAATATCCAGTATCTCACTATTTCACATATTTTGTGATATTTTGATAACATGCCACTTATTCAATTGGAAGTTTTCCTCAAACATCAGTAAATCTTTACTTTACAGGAGAAAAATTGCTTTGTAGCTTTTAGCTCCTCCAATAAGAGCTGTGGAAGGAACTGGACTGTGTAACTTCTCTCTCAAGGACAGAACTGTTTTATTTTCAAACACTCAGCATCACAGAGGTGATGCTGAAAATACCAGCATAGTTTTTGCAGCTAAGGTGGTATTCATTAAACATGGGCTTTAATTTACTTCATGACCCTTCAGTTGCTGGTATAACCCACTAACTGAGACCACAATGTTTAAAAAATCCAGCATGGATTGGGTTTTCACAGAAGCAGCACACTGAGAGCTATTGAGCACACTAAAGAGTCTGTGGAAAGGCCTTGCTGCAAGGGGGGAAGAGTAGCAGACAGACAACAAACCATGTTTACACAGTCAGGAGATATACTATCTATATTTAATTTTAATTTAGTTTGCAACTACTCATGTACTGGTTTTCCCAAATGAATTATCAGACTTTTATCTTAGCTGTCCTTTACAACAAAGACATTAACTGTTGTCTGACTTTTGACTAATCACTATAGAACATATTTGCTAATGAAAATTCCTTTGTGTGTGTACCAGAAATAATGGTGACTACTCAAATACTGAAGTTTTGACAAAAAATGGTCAGAAAACATAGATATATAAATGTATTTATGCTTTGTCAACAGATTTTTTACTTTGTCTTTTATCAGAACACTGGAAAAAATTACAAAAAGTCCTGTGATAGGACTGTGTGCAAAGCACTGAACCATAAGTCAAACCTAGTGTGAATCAGAATCCACTATGAGTTCAAGTTGTATTCATTCATACAGGTTATTTTTCATTTTTATACTTCTTATATCCTTCTCTACAATCAAACATAGTTTTACTTTAGGACAGCTAGAGGATGGCCTGCTTTTTATGCTTGACCCCACCTATCCAGTCATGGAAATAACACAGAAAATGCTTTTTTCTGTCTTTGTTGCTGCAAAAATATATCATTGTATGGTCCTGGTCCTTCAGAATTGCCCTTTCAGAATGAGAGGCCACAGGCTGCTGCTGCTGCAGCTCAGCCTCAGGACTAGGAGCATTTGCAACTCCACCCACCCCATAGGCAGGGTGGCTGCTTTTTGGAGAGAAAAACAGCATCACAGGTTTTGTAAGGCAGACTGAATACTCTGACGTGTTCTGCAGCTATTCCAATAGCTAAATGTGGCTGAAGATGCCTGTCAGACAAGACACTGTCAGACTGGAGCAGCCAATAACCCTATTCTGCTCTGGAATATTTTCAGATAGAAAACCAATTTTTTTTTTGAAAAGAGAAAACATAAATTCTTCAAAACCAATGCTGAGTGTAATCTTGCTTCTGAAAACAACCAAAAGATGGTTTCTCCTACAGAGCAGAAGGCTACTCTAGTCCTCATTACAGTCTCCCTATCCTAGTGAGGACAGTGATGTTAGCTCAGAAATGCCACTGCTGAGTAATTAAAATGTGTTTCAAGACACACAGTCTTTCTTTAGTTATTGTTCCACAGATTTACAAATGTTTTGTATGCCTATGAAAAATACAGTGCCCTATTCTACCAAGCCAGGAAGCACAAAACTCCATTTTATTGATTGAGGGATGTCAGCAGTAAGCACATTAATACTTATTCACTGTGTTTTTCCTATGGCATTCTGACATTAGCTATGATGGAAAAAATCTTAGGGTATTTCCTAGTGAAATAGCACAAAATAAATCAAATTCTTAATGGAAGCTCAGATCTCACCAGAGCCTTTCTTTTATCCAGAGATTTTAGCCATGCAGGATGAAGCCCATTAAGCAGAAGAGCAGTGAAACAATATTGCAGAACAGTGCATGTTTACTCATTAATGAGAAGTTCTCATATAAAACTGGACATTTCTTGCAGGGTGGAATCTTTTCATTGCTGGTTTTGGGAGGGAGGAAGACAGCAGAGAGGAGGGGGAGGAATCCTTTAATTGTTAGTGTAGGTTTTAAACTGACAAGCCTCAAAGGCAGAATACTGACTCTTTGATCTTAAAAGGGTTGTTAAAGGATGGTCTCACTTGTGTTTATTCAAATGTTTGCAGGTAAACGCTGATAATCTAAACTGAGTCAAAGCTGCAGAATTTAGCATAAGTGATTTGCATATCAAGAGCCTCAAAATAAACACCAATTCAGAGATCTTAAATGTTGTCAAAAACTAATCATGACTTGAAATTAACTTGGGGCTTGTCTATGTATGGAAGTCTGTGCTCAGGAAACTAAAACATCCATTGGCAAGCAGAGGTGTGATAGATGTGCTTAATCCCCACTACGAGGGCTGCGTGGTGGCTGCAGGTACCTGCAGGCTCACACCTGGGGATGGTTTGGGGCTCACACCTGGGGATGGTTTGGGGCTCACACCTGGGGATGGTTTGGTTTGGGGCTCACACCTGGTGATGGTTTGGAGCTCACACCTGGTGATGGTTTGGTTTGGGGCTCACACCTGGTGATGGTTTGGGGCTCACACCTGATGATGGTTTGGGGCTCACACCTGGTGATGGTTTGGGGCTCACACCTGGTGATGGTTTGGGGCTCACACCTGGAGATGGTTTGGGGCTCACACCTGGTGATGGTTTGGTTTGGGGCACACCAGCCAGAGGCAGCCTGCCAGGGCAAAGAGCTGGGCTGGGTGTCCTCCCCACCAGCCCTGCTCCACTGGAGACATCCTCTGGAGACAACCTGTAGCTGATTCCAGCTGATAGCTGAGAGAAATGCTTCCAGTGAGTGCTCTTGTAGACAATTTGCATTTTCCTGTTTCTGGGCAGAGTTGTTGATTCTTGAGTTACTGGATTCCTGACAAGTGTTTTTTACTATTTGTAATTAGTTGTATCAAGTAAAAGTATCATAGTTTCTAAATTACTTGATTGTCTTCAAAAATCTATTTTTAGCACTTGGTTCCTGCTACTTGTTTTACAGCTAATGACTTCTTGGCATAATTTTGTGCCTGTTACTTGACAGAAGGAATGTACATCCTGCAGGAGCAGGGAGCGACCCCTTTGGAAGTACAGAGCCTTCCTACTTCTCCTCTCAGAGTCAACAAAAATTGTTTGGGTTTTGGAACTCTTCGGAATGCATAACTGCTGCAACTGATAAAATGAGATACTAATAATTAACATTTATCAAGTAACATAAACTGTACAACCCAACTAAATAATATAAGTTTAAAGTTTCAGCCTCTTGATTCCCTCAGGGGAATGTTTAAGGTATCAGCAAGTATAAAAGAGACTAGGAAATTATTTAAATTTGTGCAAAAAATTTGCAAACTGCTCCAGTCTGATGGATTCCTCATTATGTGGGAAGAGCAGCTGATTGCAGTGTCACAGAGCTGGGTCAGCACTTGAGTCCTTCTCCTTGTGTACATTTCTCAATTTGTCTCAGACAACAGAGATCTGTAAGACTAAGACCAGTTCTGGGCATTAGAACTGTATTTATGGCAGACTCCCACAAAAGGAAAAATTAGGAGCAAGAAATGGACTTTTCCAGATGGTCATTGCTTACCCAATTCCCTCTTCAGATATTTGTCACCTATAAGATCTCTATGTTTTGATGTGCCTGAAGTTTGAGCTGCTGGCATTACAGGTTATTCTTCAGGGAATAAAAGTGGTGTGTTACCAATCCATATAACAACTTAGTAAATCATGAAGTGTAGATTTCAGTTCTCCAGATTGGGTCTCCACGAGAATTGAGTGTCTACTGGATCTAGCTATGGGTCTTTGGCTGAGATTTTCATAGCAAAATAGGCTTTATATAGTAAATTTGTTACCTTTCTAAAGACCTAAGAAGCATAACTGAAGTCCTTCCTTTGGATGTAGTGTCCTCAGTTGAAGTTTGTTGTTAGTACAGTGATGTTAGGCCATAATTTGATGTGAAATTACTTAGAAAAAGAAGGATTTTGAGTAACAAATAGGCTTGTTTTATGGTAGGAAAGCAATTCTTGAGAATTTGTGAAAATTCTGTTAATTAAGTCCCTTTCTGTGGAAGGAAGGTCTGCCAGGAGCAGGGAGAAGCTGGCGTGCTAACAGAAACCCTCAGCACCCACCTAACACCAGCCCTGCCCTCTGATGCTAGCACTAAATTCTGGCACTCAGAAAACTTTTCTGCTGGTGTTGCCATAGCTCCCTGAGCTCAGCACCTGCAATCCAGCTGCCTCCCACTGCCGTGACTCACTGACATTTCAGCACTCTGCTTGGCCACCCTGTTGGCTCTACAGCTTCCTGCCTCCTGCTTTATTCCCTGCCCACCTTCCCCAGCCCCACTCCACCCACCCTTTATTAGTCACATGTCCGCAGCTCATCTGACTCTCAAACCTTCATTTGCTCTATAGGATGTCTTACTATTGCTTTTCTACTGCTCTCTCAGCACCTTTTTCTTCCCCGCAACTCCTGTCTACAGAACACACAGAGTGGTTTGAATATCTGGACATTACCCCAGGTTCTTATGCTTGTAAAGCAGAATAGTAACTAACCAACAAGCTGCCTCACCTGGTCATTAACAACAGCCATTCTAAGCCTGTTGCTGCTTGACCATGGGTCAAATCAATGTTTCTTGAGCTACTCGAGCCTTTGTTTTTAATAAAGATGCTTATCTTTTTGAAATTGAAGTCTATATGGTATAGTTTTTCACCAAAAAGTGAGCACCATTTACCATTCTCAAGTTCAGCACAATTATACACAGTTGCTCACTCTGTACAAAAAATGACCTTAGATATTGCTTTTTTCCCATAATTTATGCTAATATTTTTTTAAATACACTTGTGCATATCTGGTGATCCAGCTTCTGTTTAAAGTTTATAAAAGCACAAATTGAGTAATTTACTATTTCAAAATCTACAGCACACTTCCAAAGATTAGGGTAAAGCTTCCCAAAATGTTCACAGTAACACCATAGCCCTTTTTACATCATAGCAAGTTAGGAGCTCCAAAGAAAAGTAGAATTAGTTTGGTGCATGACTGGAGTAAGGCCAGACTGTGGGCAGCAGTCTCTGTGTGGCAATAGAAAGATATCACATGGGCTTCATTTGTATCACCAAGAGTGGTTATAGTGCAGCAATTTGTTTTGTTCCTTCCTCATATGGAACTGTAGGCTTAATACATGACTCTAGAAGAACATGATCTTCTGACAGACTTGTTTTACATATCACAGCACTGTACATTTTATTTCTGATCCTATATTGCACCAAATCCCACTGGGAGATGCTGAAAATCTCAAATTCTGATAGATTAAAAATTCTGAACACCTCAAGAAATTTTGCTTATGAGTCTTAGTGACACTTCTTGGGCAAAATACAAATGTGAGAAGAATATCAACAGCCAGTTGCTGGCTGTTTAGGCTCACTAGATGTGAGTGAATTTATAGTGTCTGGACCTCAGAAGATTTAGTCCCAAGCACTAAGTCTTGGGGGATTTCAACAAAAAAATCTTACACTTTTGATCCTGACAGTATATGATTATCTTAAATACATGAGTAATTCAGCTGACTTAGCTGGTACTGCTCAAGCCCCCAAAGTTGATGGTATAGTTGTAGGATCATGGCCTTAACATGGGGCAGAAATATTTCTGTGGGGGATTTCTTATTTCAGTTCAGGAGCATTGTAATTACAATTATTTCCTTGTGAGTGGAACTGGCTGTACCACCAGGTTTATGGCATTGCTTCACTTCACAGCCACTGTCATAAACCCCAGATTAGCATGGGTCCATTGAGTATATTTCACACATTCTTTCCTAAGAATGAGTTTATGATAAGCTAGTTTTTCTCTCTTTTTTTTTTCCATAACAGTTTTTGTTAGATGATTTCCAAATCTTAATGCCTAATATGATCTTTGAAAAGCTACAAAATTTTAACAGACTCTAAATATAAAGTGAGTGAATAAATTGCTAGAGAGTCTGTGGTTTGAGCCCAGGAAATCCTGATTAATAGCCTTTAGCTTCTTTTAGACCACCCTGACTACATTGTGAAAAACAGTTGACTTATTTTATTGCTATTTAGACTGTAATTCAAGCTACTAAATTTATAACTTTTTTAAGAAAACATTAAATGAAGATGTAAAAATTTGTATTTTTTCATATGTGAGACCATATGCTGAACACATTTCTTGCTCTATTTAGTTCAGTCCTGTTAAAATATAATTCTCTATCTTTGCTAAACACATGAAATCTATTTTTGGTATGAAAGGGGGTCCAGTCAAAAACTAGTGTAATTACTGTGATAGTGATCGTATTTGTAATGTTCCTATTGATTTTCATTGATCAGGACTTGCACATTTAAAAGTGAAACTAATTTACCTGTGTAGCTACTCAAAATAGGAAGTGGAAAATTAATATTGCAGGATAATTTGTCTGATAATAATTTTTTTCTCTTTACTTAATGTGCAATTCATATAAACAATATTTTAAGAACATGGTAGCTGCACCTTATTCGTTGTTTGATATAACATCAGTTTTAAAAAAAGTACTTATTGTTGCTCTAAATCTTGAAATTAGGAGTCAAGGAGAAGGCATAGAGCTAAACTGAGTCCTTTTGTTTTAGTGACTTGAATCTGCAGTGCTGATCACCCTGTAGAAACTCAATTGCTTCGTGGCCACCTGGATGGTTGATCCTGGGATGCTCTGAACAAAGGTGGTGGAACAAGGCCTGGGCTGTGACACTGCTGCACAAAAAGGCTCTGCCTACAAAGGGTGCTCCCAGTACATGCACTGGCACCATGTGCACACAGAAAAGATGGATATTTTCCTTATTAAAAAGGGAATTCTTTTGGTCATAGTATTTGCAGTAATAACGGATGCAAAAGAAAAGAATTAATCTTCTACAGTGCTACCACAGAAGGCCGATTATTTATAAAATAATTTCCATAGTGTGCAAAATATAACAAATCTCGTTGAGTAAAAAAAGTACACAATATATATATTTATTAACATCTGATAGATTGGTAGCAATAAACAGAATAAATTTGCATTGTCTTTTCAATATGCTCAGATTTGCTTTTCTTTTCAAGAGGAAATAAATGATTTTCTACATAATAGAAAATTGAGTTTACTATTTCTAAAATGCTCCTAACATAGAAAAAGGAGACATATTTCAATATTAGTGCTTATCACAGCATTTAAGGCAACACCATCCCCCCTCAAGCTTTCTACTCTTAAATAAAAAAGGAAAAAATCCCATTGTTTTCCTAGGTTCACTTTGCTTCTAGTGATTGATGTAGAATTTTACTGCCATCCAATGGCAAGGAGCTATTATAGCCTAAGTAAATGTCTAATGCTTTTTGATCAAATTGCAGTCTAGGGAATTTAACTTATGCTGTACACTTAGAACTTACATCAATACATCTCTGTTCCTTACACAGTGAGAAAGAAATATGACTACAGTTTCAGTTTATTCAGTGTTTCCTAATTCAATTTCACTCTGAATTACTAATATTATGGTACATAATTACCTAAATGAATAAATCAACCTAAGCTACTCACTAAAAAGAACATTAGTGTACAATATTAATTTTTGCCTGTACCTTGTCATGTTAGTTTAAAAGATTTCTTTTGCTAAAAATAAGAGCATTTTCCTAGTTGTTAAAATAGCCTTTTGCTAAAATACTTTTCTCCACTTTATTTACTGTGTATTTACAATTTCACAGTTGTTATTGTACCCTAAAGAGCTGCTTGATAATGTTAAAATGTGTTATAGGGGTTTTTGGTGCATTTTTTCCCTTTTAACTCACATACAGAAACCTCTAGAACAAAAAGATAACTGCTTAAAACTGTAATCTGAAATATATGGATTTACTTTTATCCTTTGTGTTTTCCAGATTCACCTTCTACAGCCAGTCCAACACGAGAGTCATTCTTTAGGCTTCTAAGAAGAATTCTAAAGTTAACACACTTCATCTTTCAAGTGTTTATTTTACAGAGGAAACTACACAGATACATCTAAAGGAAATAATTTCAGATCTTGGCCAGAATATAAAGCTAAGCCTTCCTCTTGTACTACTAACTCAAACTCACAATAATTAGTGCCTATTAAAATTAAAAAAAAAAAAAAAAAAAAAAAAAAAAGACCTACCAGGGTGTAGGAAAGTATAAGTCTAGAATAAAAGAGAAAAAAAATAAAACAGAGAGGAAGAATAGACTCTGTTATTTCTATATCATTTTAGCTGGAAGGCTCCTCATGTTCAGTCACTTGGTTAGGATTGCTCTCCAAGCCAAAGGATCCACTTCCAGTGACATAAAAGAGATCTAAACCATGTCCCATTTGTATCTCCTCTCACACTGGGCTGCCTGATGTGCCACAGGTGTACTTCAAAATTTTAAAAACCATTTTTGGCTTCTCACAAAGATGCAAACAGTGGATCTCCACTTTCAGAGTCAGAACACGTAGGAACATTTTTGAAGTGATGTTGATCTCTTGCCATTATTTCAAGTCCTTTTAACAACTCCATTGCCATAATCTTTGACTATTACCATGGCTGCTTAGAAAGAATAATCTTTGATTAAATTACATCATTAACCTGCAGCACTCCAAACCATGTAAGATTACAGGAGATGGAGCAAGGAAGAGGATAAAAAACACATTCCCAAAAGACTCTGACAAATGCCTACATGTCCATGCCTTAGGCAAATTCTACACTTACTAAAACAATTGCAAAATTGAAACTTTCCTTCTCTAACTGAAATACTTTACATTAATCAGCACAAAGTCTTTGGAGTGCATGTGCAAAGAAAAGACAGCTTAAAGACAGCAAAATTAAAGCAGGTATGTATATGTTGTTTGTAGCTCTTTAATACTAAAAGAATGGGTATAATAGAAGAATACAATGTGAAAATTAGGATAATGAGAAGTAAGTTGTTTGTATCATTGTGTGTACTCTGTAATTAATATCAGGACACCACAACGGCACCTGAAAAAGACAACTTACTCTTCTCACTATTGCTATATTAGCAGCTGATTGGAAAATGAGGGAAACACTTCTCTACACTTTTAAATTTGAAAATAAAGTTTCATGTAATGTAGATGCTAATAAAATTTATAACTGGTAGAAAATAGGGATAGATTGTCATGATATCATCACAAACAAATGTGTTTGGTTCCCTCCACCCCTCTGAATTTGGATTGTCAAAGAGCACTAGTCTTAGAAAAGCACCATGGGTGAGTACATGGCCTTCCTTGAGAATTTATAGATTTAAAACAAGACCTATTGATTTTTATAGATAATTTATAGATTAAAACAAGATTTATTGTTCACTAAGTTGCTAGTTATTGCTAGTTATTGTTAGCTAAGTTGCTAATTCATTCTCAAAAGTATTCCTATTGCTCTAGGAATATAGCAATATTCTCAAAGTTTTGTGTATGTGCTTATGCAAATTTATCTAGTGAAATCTGTTTTAAATTAATTTGTGCAAAAAGCTACACTTAACTTCAATTTTAATACTTCAAGTAAATATACCTTCCATGAAACAGATACTTTCTCTTATTCCTCAAAAGTCTCTTAATCTGTTTCTATAAATGGGTAGGAGGAAAAATTTAATTTCAACCAATGTTTCTTTCATGTTTGGAATAATAGGTTGTTTTGGGTTTTTTCTTCTCTGTGCTTTGAAGGAAAGGTCTGTGTGACAGCTAACCAAGCTGCAGTGGCTCAGCAGCCCTCACTTTATGAGATGTGAGATAAGCTGCTCTCTGCACGGGTCTGCAGGAGTTGAGCTGGCCACAGCACATGGGCAGCCTCAGGAAATGGAGCCTTCCCCCAGTGCTGCACACAGATGTGCAGGGGAGAGAGCTGCTGGGCAGGGCACAGGCACAGCACACAAAGGGAACCTGGCAGCTGGGTGATCTTGGGTGAGTTTGGGGCAACACCATCATTCCAGTGCTCCTGGAGACCATGGAGAATGCAGCGTGTGGCGTTTGTTAACAGGCTGGAGTTGCCTCTCTGCAGCTACTTCCCCCACCGCAGGAAATCTCAGCAGTCCATCCATCCATGATTTCCTGTGGCCAAGAAGGGTGGAGAGCCTGTGCAGTGGCAAGGGAGGCCCTGCTACCAGCAAGAGGGAGCACCCAGGCACCATCCTTACCCTGGGAGAACCTCCTGCTCATCACCTCCCTCCTTCCACTCCCTCCACATCAATGCATAGGCAAACAATTCATCAAAATAACCAGAAGGCAAACTGCCACTGAATCACCAGCCCTCAGTCCTGAATAAGCTGCTCACAGTCAATTGCCTTCTTCCTAGTTTAATTTTCTTTGTGCATTTTATAGTGCTCTGTGTGCTCAGTGACAATCACTTCTGCAAAGCTGCATTTCATTTCCTCTGACCACTAAAACTGTGATCTGCTTTACTTGCCTGAAACAAGTATCATGCACAGATTTTAATTATTTAGTCATGATTTAGCATGCATGATATATGGGCATCATTATCAATGGCTGCAATATCTCTTCTTTTGGCTATTTAACATGGGGAAGATGCTCTTTGTTATTAACATCTGTTCATCAGGGACACAGACCTTCACAGCATTACTAGCACCTTCTGTTTTTGTCAGGAGAAAGGAAAGTGATCAAGAGCCTCATCAGAGCCTAATTTGGCACTGATGTGTTTTCCTTTCTCTTACCATAGCCTAGATCTAAATTGTTCCTTAAAATTACTGTAGCTGTTAAAATACTGCTCAATAACTAGACCTGACTAGGGGTAGGCTAAGATGGTACAGATACCAGTGTATCATTATTTAAATGTTATGGTTGTGGGGGGGCTACAAGATGAAAAATAAGTTAATAAAAGATGTGGTGGAATTAGAAAATAAGATTAGTTAAGTGCTTTAGCCGTGAAAGCATCTTCTAGCTATGAAAATATGGCTAATCTTATTTTTCCCCCACTAAGCTCATTCCAGTTTTTCTGCAGCCCAGTGAAGGCCTCAGAGCAGAAATGTCCCCTTTACATTTACCTTGTTTTTGTAGCAGAACCTATATTGAGCCTTTCAAGGTCGGATCTGGGGTTCCCAGTAAAACAAGGCTCGGGTCCTTGGCTGCTGCTCCCCAGGGCTGCTCTGGCAGGGGCAGCAGCTCTTTGCAGAAGGGTTTTCCTGCTCAGCTGCTTCCCAGGTGGGTCAAACCCAAAGGGATGGGTTTACTCTGAGGACAAACTGAGCTTGAACTTTTTTTGCACATCCTTCTTAAGGCAAAGGTAAACAAACCCCCAGATTTCTACAATAGCATTTGATTCCGTGAGCGCTGCCAATACCGAGGGAATGTAACAACGTTTGTGCTCCAGAGCAGGATCTTATTTCTTCCTAAAAGAAAGCATCAAAATCTGATCATGTAGATAAAAGAGGAAACTTCTCATGAATATACTCTACGTGATTAAAACTCCAGCTCCCTATGGTTTAGACCTGGAAGACATTTTAATTATCCAACATCTTTCTATTTCTGGAATTTTGACTGCAAATGTGTCTGACATAGTGTTTCATGGAATATCCTTTCCTCATATAACACTTTTTTTATACTCCAGATGTACAGTCAACAACAAAAGCCTGTTTTATGTCTTATCCTTCATCAGATGAAAGTGAAAGATAACTAAAAGAAAAATCATTTTAAAGAATATATTTTTAATCATAGATGTCCTGCTTATAATCTAAAATCCCACAACAATCTCAAGTATGCTTTATCAAATAGACCCAAACTGCACAGAACTGAAAAATTCAAATATTAACAACTACTATATATTTTTTTTAATAGGCAAAGAAAAGCTTTTCATTATTCTTGTTTTTCCAGGCAAACAATATTGAGATTTTTTCACATAATTACTATTTTTAATCAATTTTAACAAATATCAGTACCATCCTGTCACAAATTAGCAGCACAGAGAGAAAAAAATTACCATGATAATCATACGCATGTTTTGGTTCTGAATACTTAAGTAAGAGCAACTTAATCACCAGGGTGATTTTCCAAATGTAATCCAGCCTATTGGATAAAACGGCTGCTAATAGTTTGCAAATGAGAACACAAATGCAGCATATAAAAGGTAGATATCAAGCTTACAGTGGAATGTCTTTAAAGTTTATATTATGTTGACCATGTAACTGGTGTTTTGAAATCAGGGAGTTACTATATCCACTGCATGAGAAATATGAAGGAACTCACAGACTCAGCCTGTGCCAAGGTAGTTTCTAAAATTACCTTATCACTTCTTAAACTTAAGCGTTGGACTAATGCTTTAATATAGCTAAAATATTATTAAATCTAGGAAAGAGATTAGTTTATGAAGCAAATGACTGACATCTATCAGGCCAGGCTGTGACCCACAACAATGTCTGTGCAGTGCGAGTGAGCTGGAGAGGAGGGGAGCTGGGCAGGGCTGTGGATGTGGAGCTGATCTGAGCAGGGCTCCCCTTGGCTGCCCACATCCCAAGCAGGATTTGCTGCTCCAGGCAGGCTCTGGCAGGGCTCTGGCTGCAGTGGGTGAGCACAGCTGGCACCTGATCCAGGAGCCCATGGCAGCTGGCACCCAGAGCCGTGCCAGCACGGGCTGTGCCCTGGGACTCCTCACTGCTGCCATGGCCATTAGCTCCAGGCAGATCAGTTATTAATTCAGGATTTGTAACAAAGTTTGTAAAAGAAATCTCTCCACTGGGAGTGGGTAGGTTTAAGGCAGGACTATATTCCAAGAAGAAATAACTAGTGAATTCATATGTAGTTTGTAAAAACAGATGAACTACTTCCATGATAATCCACCTGGTGTTTGTTGCATGTATGTACATCTATACATTCATCCACTGATTCCACACTGTATCTTTAGTAAACCTGCTTTTTTAAAAAACAGTCATGTCAGACTCATTTTATATAATGGGCTGCATCTGATATCCTGGTGCTTGGTAGCAAATGCCTTCAGAAGAAGTTATTAAGTTAAACATTATTAACATAAAAGTAAGGAATACTATTATTCTATTTGCATTGTCATCAAATAGATGCCTCTTAATAAGTAGAAAAGAGACCTGCAGGAAATTATTCTTAATCTTTTTGCTGCTGCATTTTTTCTGTTCACATAAGGAGAAAGGGGCTTTTAGAGGCTGATGTGGTCAGCTTTCAGTCAGCCAAATTTGAGTTATTTGTGCCAGGGGTGCAGGGACAGCTCGGCACCAACTGCCCAGGTGCAGCAGCACTGACACTGCTCTCAGGAGCAGGCAAGTACAGCTGGTCTCCTGTCACACAGGGCCTGAGCCAATAAACCATCCAGATCTATGATGGCTCTGTGCGTGCTCACCTCCTGGCTTGCCTGGCTGTGTTTCCATGGCAGGAGGTAGAGGACAGATAAGTTATCCTAAAGCCAGTCAGATCCAGCTGGGGTCTTCTGAGTCCGCTCAGGTTGTGTCCATTGAACTGAACATGTGGAAATACTTTTTTTGGTAACAGTCAGATTTCCAAAGGGCTATTTTGGATCTTAATATAATTAAGTCTCTGCAACCAGGTGAGCATAATGCAGGTATAGCAAATAGCTCTGCAGGAGACAGCTCTGACACAGCAACACTCATCCTGTTTTGGAGCTACTCGCTTAGTCTAAGTGAGCCAAGCCTGATTTCTCACAGAGGTGCTGTGAGATACATGTGTACTGTGCTGGATGTGAATTCTATAACACCTCTCTGCTTCTCTGAGCATTTGCATCAGAGAAACACTGCAAATGTCACCGAGCCCCTCAGTGAGGAGGGGACTGTGGAGAGCTGCTGGCACGCACACACACCACACGCAACCCACCGGGGGCTGCTGCTGAGCTGCTCTGACCAACACCAGCTCTGGGAGCTGTGCCTCCAAACTGAGTAACAGCAGAGGGTCTGGAGTGGCTTCTGCAAGCACCATGTTTGATAAAAATACTCACCCACTGCTTCTTACAAAAGCACCATCCAGACTCTGTACTCCTCAGAGAACAGGAATGTTTAAAATGTGTCTGGGGCAAAAACAGCTTTCAAAAATGTCTTGCATGCTAAAATTTGATTCTGATCCATAAATTCCCCTACAATTACCTCAGTCTAGCTAATTCCAGGCAAGTTCTACTAATTTGTGCCATGTCATAAGAGTTTTCTGAGAGACCGCTTCTACTTAACATCTCTGCACATCAGTCCACATACAAAAATAATTCACACACAGTTTTGACCATAATGCTCTGATCAGCTCCTTTGGCTATCAAAACTTACTGCTGCCTCTTAGCAAGGCATCCTTATGTAGGCAAAAATAAATTCAGGGCATTGAATTTACAATAGGGGTTTTCCCAATAAAACTTTAAGTTAATGGACTAATGACAGTCAGCTATAGCAGTGCCTGAAAAATTCTCAGGTGACCCATACCACATTTCATGTTCAGAATGAAATTTATTTATTTCTGAACCTGGATGGAGGAGGTTTGGGCTATCAATGTGCCCCCTGTGAAGGGTTAACAGCAGCACTGACCCTGTGCAGCTGAGGGGCAACCCCACCCTGGGTGGGGCTACCAAGTTCTGCAGGCTGGGCTTACTTTAGTTGCAGGAGCAAAGGAAGGAGGTTATTCTTGGTATGGGTGAGGAGACAGCATATTTGAAGGCTTTCCTTGGGTTCCTTTGGCTCAGAAACTGCAGGCGTTGGCTGGAAGTGGTAAGTGATTTACATGGATGTTATGGTCAGAAACTCATGCTTGGGTAGAGGAAAATGGTGCTGTTTTAAAGAGGGTTGAAAATAAGGAGGAGATGTTTGTGAAGGAGCAGTTCCTGTTACCAGGTTAGCCTGTTTGAAGTGGTTATCCCTGTGTTTCCCAAATTCTCTCACCTCAGGGATTCTGAGGAGTTTTGAGCTGGTTTAGTGAGAAGGGCTGTTGGCAGAGTGAAAGGTATTCATCATGGCTAAGAACGGGCAAGTGTGGACCTTCAGAACCTTGCTGGCTGATTCCCTGAAACCACTTTTCCAAAAGCAAGTAGCCTTATATTATTGAAAGACAAAACACTCAGTCAAGAAAAAAATAATTGCTATGAAATGTTTTATGTGGATACTGTAAATGTAGCAGAGATGTGGAATTGTAGGCTTACAGTTTGGCAAGGGTAGGAATTAATCAGTTTCTGCATTTTGACACAGCTTTGGATGAATGCTGCACAGTGTTCCAAATGAAGAGGGGTTACCATGATGGGAGGCTGGTTTTCTGGTATTGGATGATGGAGCTGGGTTAATTTTCTTCATTCCTTTATTCCAAACTAAGTTGTGAGAGATGACAAAATAACATCAAAATGAAGTTTGTGAAGTGCAAGCAGTAGTAGGTCACGTGTTGAGATCCTGTCTTCAGTGTGTTCTCTCTGCTCTGGACGCAGCTTTAGAGCTCGGAGGGCAGTCCTGTCTACTTAGTCATTGCTAATCCAAGAATTCAAAACACAGAAAACTGTTATTTATGCCATGAAATTGCTCCAAAGGTTCAAATGTCTCATGTGCCAGCATAGCAAGTTTCCCTGGAGGTTCTGTCAAGACTGAAATTAAATGGCTTTGAGTCCAGGTAATTCCAGGCAAATTAGCTTCAACCACACTGAACCTGGAAAATTGCCTCGTTCAGGAAGTGGTGAGATTCATGCCTAGAAAACCCCACTTGTATTCTGCTCCAGGGGCTGGGTATAAATCTTTAGTGTTCTCATTAATCTTTTAAGCTGGAGAACATAAACATCTGGAAGCTTGCACTTTCAGAGTCCTGTAACAACATCTCCAACTGGTTATTTCACTTCTTTTGTCTATAATAATGCCCCATTTTATTCCCCATGTATTATTCATATACACCTTAAATTTAATCACCAGCCCACTAAAGTTAAACTCCCACTACACCTGAGATATAAACACCATCACACTGGAGTTGAGCACACATTATGGCTTATCCATAATTACCCTCTTGCTGAGGTAAGGTTCACACCTTATTTTGTGATACCACCAAAGGTTTTCTGGTTAGCAGAGCCCTTTCATACCTGTACAAAAAAATGCAAAATGTTCTTTTTCTCCTGGCTTCTTTCTAGTCAGGGAAATATTTTTCTTCATTTCGTGTTCAGCCTTCTATTTAGCTGCTTACTGCCCTGTCAGAAAGTGGGGTTTGCCAATTAGGGATGTGCTGCCTGTGGTTGCTGGAAGCACTCAGGGTGTGTCCTCTGTGTTCCCCATGTAAAAACAGTTCTAGAGGCTGCTCCTGTTCCACAGGGACCATCCCTTGCCCCAGCCAGCAGTTGGTGCCCTGTGCTCATCCCACCTGGCAGTCCCTGTCTTCATCGGCTCCCTGCACAATTTGGTGATTTCAGCAGTGAGAAGAGACCCCACTACAGACTTGGCAGAGCATTTTTAGAGCCAGTCTTGGGAGTTGTTGGGACAGGGTTTACACCAGTTCTCTGGGCAGGAGGGTGCTGTGCTTGCAGGGCAGAGACTTCTGCTGAAGCACTGAACATCCCATGGCACCATGGAACCAAACTGGCCTTATAGATTGGGTGTTTAATTACTGGAATTTACCTGAAAGTCCTTGAATTTGCTGGTCTTTCACCTGTTCAGACTCACAGATTTCCACAAAGACTTATTGCTGGTTACCTGCCTCTTCTCTAGTTTTCCAGGAAGCCTAATTTTTGGGGATTTTTTTGTTCGTGGTTCTCTAGTCTGTTCAAGTCACCATGTGTTGCCCAGCTGTGAGTTTTGCCTCCTTGTAATAAATTAATAAATAAATATAGCCTGTAGTAAATAAATAGACATTTGTGTGGATGAGATGCTTAGGGACAAGGTTTAGTGGTAGACTTGGCAATGCTGCCTCAGTGGTTGGGCTCGATCTTAGAGGTTTTTCCAACCTAAATGATCTATAATTCTATGAATAATATATAAAAATATACATATCTAAAATATATAAATACATTAAAATATATATAAATATATATATAATCATGGAAATCTTGAATGGCCTGGGTTGGAAGGAACCTTAAAAATCATTCAGTTTTAACCACTACCATGGGCAGGGGACCTTCCACTAGATCATGTTGCTCAAATTCCCATCTATCCTGCCCTTGAACACTTCCAGGGATGTGGCATCACTAAAGGGACTCACCACTAAAGAATTTCTTCCTGATATATAATCTAAATCTACATTCGTTAATTTAAAACCATCCCCCTTGTCCTATCACTATCTGCCTGAGCAAAAAGTAGTTGTCCCTCTTTTTTGTTAGCTTCCTTTAAGTACGGGAAAGCTGCAGCAATATGGAATAATAAGCAATAAATCTTGGGTGGACAATTACTGCAGGATGCACTTTTATCTTTTTTACAACTTGTATTTATGTTAGGCCACCTAAAAAGAAAAACCCTGGGTTTGAGAAGGAAACAAATTACACAAAGATGTAGGTATGAAGTAACACCTTAAGTGGTCGGAAAGCTGCTTAGGTGCAACAGTTTTCAGTGTCTAATTAGAAAGTTTCATATTCAGATAAAAAGTGCTAGAACTTTGAATGCTCTTTGACTTTTTTTAAATGACAAGCAAAACCAAGTTAAATGCAGAAAAAAATTGGCTTGTATCTGTGATAAACATGAAAATGTTGGTGCTCTGTTCTGTTTCTCTATTTTCACATGCTTTATATGGAGGTAATATCTGTACTTGCTGCTTTATAGAGAGGTCTGAACTTTTCTCCAATCTTTTGTGATACTTGGAGTCAGTAGTGCCTAAATTGAGAAAATTTATTTGAGTTTGTTGTCTGGCCATAATTGAATCCACTAATATTGTTCTAATGCTGCATCTGTTACAGAAATTACTGTGGTGAGTGCTACATCTCACCTTATGTTATCTTCAAGAAAAGCCTTTCATGGTTATATATTTAATTATCTAGCATTATTTTAATGTATTTTTCAAGCAATTTGAAATATATTATTGCAATACCATATCTGCAGTAGTATCTCCACATAAACAAATGTGCTTCTTAACTACAGCCCTGAGAACTCCCTCTGGTAGGATTCCCAAACTGCTCTGCAGGTTGCTGGCTACAGCAGACTACCAAAACAAATCTCTTACCGTGGTCAAGGTCAGAGCCAGGTCAGTCATTCACAGAATATTACATCTCTTCTTGGAAGCAGGAAGCATTTGATATTTGATTTCCCCATGCGCCGTTCTTTGATGGATTTTCCTTTTCTTTCCTGCAGAGGGAAGAAACTGTTATGTTAAAACTGTTATATGTATTTACATGTAATGACTGATACTTATTTAATATTGATAGTGTCCTGGAAAGCCATTAAGGAAATGCATCTTTTGGCTCTGCAAAAGTGTGCAGTGTGTTGTTCTCCTGGAGTCTGAGGTGCTCCTTTGTGGGAAAAGCGCGTTCACCTGAGGACACTGCTCGAGGTGCTTTGCAACCCCATCAGTTATTTCAGTAAATGCTTAATCCCCAAGCAGACTTTGGCAATGATTTATGAAGGATCTAGGAGAGGAATGCTGTAGATGGCCAGGTTACCTGGGTAATTGTGCTAGGCTCATTTGCCAGGATAGGTTTCCTTTTCTCTATATGTATGGATCTACAGCTATGGAAAACTGACTGACTGATATTGTGGCTGAAAACTAAGCATTCTGTGTCTGTGCTTCAAAATCCTATAAATCCTCCATTTCTGGTATCAAAAACAGCAAGGAGATTACTCAATGTATGGAAGGAATCCTGTTTGTCATTTCATCATCTTCTCCCTTTTACATTCAGAGTTAAAAAAAAAAATTGTTTATTTTGCATCATTTTGTAATGTGTGGACTTTTATTGTTGCTTAGTTTTTTTAATTTTTAATTTTTTTTTTGCCCTGAGTTCTATCTGCTTCACCTTCCCCTTCCTTGGTCCTTGAATGCTAGGGCTACCAGTGCCTTCTGATAAAAGGAATAACTAAAAATCTGGACAGGCTGTTGCCTATCTTTTATCTTCCTTAAGGAAGTGGTCTCTTGTGGGCATGTTACTAGTATTATATTGATGGAATGGAGGAAAAATTTTGGGTTTATGAGGTCAGAAATTATTAAAAATCAAGGCAGCTGAAATAATATTCCTGTCTGTGACAAGCCTGGGTGTTACAGAAAGGAAAGGTGGAAGTCTGATGAAGACTGAATTAGTGTGAATTTGTCATACTGGATGTATTACATGAGAGAGAAGCCAAATACCTCACTGCTGCTGGTCATCCCAATCTTGCTGTGTGGAAATCCTGGGCCATGCAAATAGAAATACCAAAGATTCTTCTCCTAGCTTGACAGAGTGTGTAATCAATGATAAATTGTACTTATCTTGGCATTTGTGTCTTGTTATTCATGAGACATGAAGACTGAAATATGAAGTAAATCCCAGTACAGAGCACCTTTGATGGATGGTAGGCTTTCTCTTATTGTTGCTTATAGTTTAACTGCTTTTAAAGACTAAGATGGCAGAAGAGGGAAACTGCTTTGCAAGTTTTTATGGCTCATTACTTTCCTATTTATTCTCTTAGCCTCCAGTGTCCTGGGCAAGATATTAAAACTCTTTGTTTTTAGGCTTTTTTTTCCAAGAACAACAATCTTCACTAATTTCTTTGCAATCAGTTTTATACTGACCAGGAAGCTGAGGTTGAATTCAGGGATGCCATAGTTATTTTTGGATAGAGAGCCTAACATTAGAGACAGGCACTTGTGCTAGTCTTTCAAGAGGATGGTGACTGTCAGTTGCAGAACTGTGTGTGTGATTTTCATCACTTGCATTAAATCAGAACCTCAAAAGGTTCTTCTGTCAAGGGAACCTGTAGGTGCTGTATTAGTGCAATAAATACAGTGGTCTTTTATCCAAACAGCCTTCCTGACTGAAAGAGAAACACATAGATGCACATAATGTACCTTTTTGGTTTCTTCTCTCCAATTATGCTAACAAGCTTCATGCTGAGAAAGGATTAGGGCTGATGGACAATCAAAGACAATGCTTCCTTCTTGGTAAAAAGGTGTGAATAGATACAGGCACTGGGGCTGGAGTTATTAGGCATACCTGCAGGAGGCCATATGACTAAGTTAGGCCTGAGAGACTGAAGTATAGAAATTGCTTAGTCACTATTCTAAGCTCTTCAATGCCATCTTTAACACCTTTTGATTCGGAGGCAAAGCCACAATGCAAACATTGCCCTGGCAGGTTGTGCTCAGTGTTTGTGGCTCAGCAGGGCAGCAGGACACCTGGCTGAGTAAAATTCCCAGTGGGAGACCTGCCTGGCCCTGCCAGCAGGGCAGGGGCACCTGCAGGCACTGGGGAAGCAAAGCTGCAGATGAAAGAGGCAGGAGGGTCCTGTGCAACAAACCCTCTGCCAGTTTCATTCCGGGCTCCATAGAAGGAGAGGGGCAAATTAAAAGGTAGAATCAAAGGAAATGGTAGGTAAGTCCCTCTCATACTTTTTTTAACTGTACTATTGCTTCTTTGGAGCACTTCAAAAAGGCAAAGCACGATGGTCAGGGAGAGACAAAAGTTATTGCTCAATTGTATTACTAAGCAATTATGACTTACTTTAAACAAATAAAATGCCTCTGCAATTTTAGCTCCTTTATCTTAACTGAGGTTTTCCTTGAAGATATTTTACTTTAATTTCAATAAAGAAAGATTTAAAGATTGAATCAATTTTTTCTCTTCTTTGTAGCTGGCTGTTTATAATCCCTTTTAAATGTATTCCTGACTTTTTGTGTGCAGTTCTTTTGGAGCTCCATAATCACATCTTGCCTGCTTTCTGCCTTTGTTACTAACCTGTGAAACCCAGTGGTCTCCAACTGAACTAATCATAAAATACTATGTAAACATCTCTCTGCATCAAGGATATGTATTGAGTTACATTCCACGCAGACAATGCGAAATACAAATATTGTAACTGAGAAATGGGTATCTAACACAAATGTTATTAATGTACCTCCCAAAGACTGCTCAGAGGCAAAGGTGACCGCAGGGGCGGAGGTGGATGGTTCCAGGCTGCCTTCTCTAACATCTGTGTAAATACTGGAGTGGTGGCCCCTCGAAGTTACAAGGGCTGCAGTTTCAAATATTAAACTACAAAAAAGTCTGTCTGTGACTGTACTAAAGAAATTGCCTTTAGTATCTTTTCTTTTTTCTTTTCTGGCTGCTGGTATTAAGAAAAATACCAGAAGACCACCAAGGAAGAAAGAGGCAGGAAAAGGACATAAGGCATAATGAATGAATGCCAAGATTTAATTGACACAGTAGTGGCTCATACTCTCTGTTCTCTTTGTGGAGATGTTACCCTTTGGATGTTGATAACAATAATTTTCCAAAGAACCATGTTCAATGGACTTGTAACCCCTCCAATTATTATTAAAATGGGGAAAAAATGTCTTCTTTAAATTGTATCCTTTCCCCTAAAAGCCAAATATCCTGAACATTAAAACGGCAGAGCAGAATGTTTAGGGGAAGTTTTGATATCAAGGAGAGACAGTTAACTGTTAAAAATAGACTTAAAATTATTGTTGCTGTAGAGGCACCAATATCCTAGAGGAAGGAATAGGTAGGTTTAAAATGGATAACTGGGACACTTAAGACCCGTGTTTCATTCAGTCTCTTCCAATTTTCCTGACAGACTTCTCTGAAAGACTTTTTAAAATTCACGTAAGTCTGGTTTTTTCACCCCCAGCTTCAGACTCAGTTTGCAAACTGGTGTCACAATACCTGTGTAAAAATGCAAATATGGGTGTGTGTTACAATTTATAAATTGCTCCAGTGTGTTGTTTTAAGAAGGTATGGAAGGAAAATGTAGCTGAATATAGATGCAGCCTGCTATTATATGTAGAAAGATACGATAATAGGCTGAAAATCACCACTTCTAAATTCCAGCATTTCTGTTTTCTCTTCAATGGAAGGAAATGTTGACACAGGGAGGTCTTATGACAAATCCAAATGAACTAATATCAATAATAACAAAATTACCGATATTAATTTAAGAAGATTTAAGTTTTTACTCTGCAAGCACTCACATGAGCATAAGAGCAATTACAGTTTCTGGTTATACTTAATCTAGGTGAAAACTGCTTTTTAAATCAGAATTCCTCATAAATTTGGGTAGAGTATAAGAAACACATTAGATTGGATCAGAACTCTTTTGCTGAGCATGGGAAATATTGTGGCATTATTTTGGAAGGTCCCTTAAGTGAGGTGGTTCCATGGTGCATATGGAATCTTTTTAAGGAAATTGTGAATTCTAGTACTGATCTAGGGAGATTTTTCATGGGCGCCTAATTCTCTAAGACCTGAACCCACCTTGATTTTATCTATAAACACCACTTTGAAGATTTTCATTTCACTCTCCTTGTGTTTTTTAGATTTACCTGGAAAGCATATATTTAATGGCAATACAGGTTTAAGTTCCAGTCTAAACTGAAGCTTTTATCTTCTGGTTTCTGCTGGAGGTGGGAGGGAAGGAACACAGGGACAGGGAGAGAAGTACAGTACAGAATTGTTCATACCTCAGTGGTAAGGTAATTTACTTGGTTAGTGCAAAGGTTAAGTTGTTTTTAAAAATTGTAGGTAAAAGGCAAAAAATAAGAAAGTTCACAACCACGCAGATAAACCCAATTTATTCACAGCATGTGGTTCTGTACAGAACTCCTGTAAATTGTATTGATCGTGGTCTTCCCCGTGACTGTGTCAGTGGAATAATTTATATAAAAGCCCCAAACAAACAAAAGCAAAATCAACTTCAAGACACTAAAAGAACCCCCAAACCTTAACTTTTTGTGATGGTTGAATGAATTTGTGTTTCGACAAATGAAGATCAGTGAGTTCAACTTTAAGAACTTGTGTCCAGAAGAAACCAAATACTCTTCAATTTAAATAAAAACCTCTCCAACCACCCCTTCTTTTTGTACCATGGTCTCTCAGAGGAGCCCTGGGTGGCACAGTGCAGTTCTGGGATGATGTACATGTGATATTCTGGGAAATGCATCTCTTGTGCAGTGGTGCTGCTTCCAGATCCCCGAACACATCACCCAACACTGTACCACACAAAGCTCATCTGTTATTGCCTGAGAAAAAGACACTTTAATCTTACCTCATTAGAATATTTGAAACAGCTGGGCCCAGAAACGTACAAAATTATAAATGCAGCTGAAACAGTGCCAAAGCTGTGCATGTATGTGAAGATTTTGATGGGCAGAATATTGTCTTGGAATCCAGTATGATATCTTTAAGTCCATATGCAATACAGCTGTTGACTTGGTGTTGGAGATGAGGCTCATTGCTTAGCATTAGCATCACAGTTGTTTACCTTCCACTGCTGTTTGATTTCAGTGAAGCAGGTCCTGACTATTCACGGTGTTATTCAGATGAAAGTTTTTAGGCAACTCAGCTGGTATCCAACTCAGCCATAGCCATTGTAAGGAGGTAGAGAGTAAGATTTGAAATTAATCCCCTTGTAATTTGGAGTAAGTCAATCTAGCCACTGGGCTAGTGCATAAAAACGTGGCTGGCTTTTTGCAGGGTGGTTTTATTGGAAAGATAATTCTTCTGGAATGTTCTGAGCTCAGCAGTCTGTGCCAGCCTGGTCTGGGACACGGGATGAGAGGCAGGAGCACTGGAATGAATGGCACACAAGTGCTGTGCTGCCATTGGATGCCTCTTTTCAATGACTCTCAGACACATAACAGATCTCTTCTTCCTTGCTCATGAAATAGCTGGAGAAGCCTGGTACTGGATGAACCTCCTGCTTTCAGTTGAAATGAAAACAATATTTTTACAGCAGTATACTGCTTTATTGACAAGGAGATAAGCGCATTTTTTATTGTATCAGCATTTACCATTTCCCAGATTTTTAATTGGAAGTTAATGACGTATGGCTTTTCTAGTAACTAAATGAATATTTGAACCACTGCGAGTAGCTTTAATAATTGTTCAGCTAATCGTTTAAATTGTCTTTACTTGTGCAAAGTCATATAAATGGGAAAAATTAAAAATTAATCAGCTCGATTTACGTAACTAAAAGCTGCCATCTAATGGATATTTTTCAATAGAAGACAGCAGTAATTATGCCGAAAAAAATTCATTCCTGTAGTTTGAACGATTATAGCAATTTCCACCGGGGGATTTCGCAGTCAGGTTCCAGTTCTGGGCAACAGTGATTAATATAATGGTTATTAATGAGAATTCATTTTTGTACATCGAGGGATGTTTGGGTGTCAGTGTTCCAAAAGCAATGTGGTTAGCATATTAATTATAAAAGATAGCATTGGGCTGGTGACTAAGTAACTATATTGATTTTTTCCTCGTTTCCTGTGATGTGAAAGGTCAATTAGACTTATAGAAACAATGGAGCCTTCACAGCAGGAACCATCGTTTCGCTGTGCTGACATCTTTTTAGCCATGTACAAAGTTCATTAAATGTGCAAAGGTAGTAATGTTAAAAGGAAGCAAGTGATTGGGTCAGAGGTCAGCAGCCATGGCAAGCTGACAGCCGCTTGTGGATTACGCCACGGGAGCTAAGTAATAGTGAGAATTGCCTTTCAGGTTGCCCACTGGGGCCGGGGGGAATGAAGTCATAAGCAGCTAATACTATTGGGTTAATTAAAAGGAATATTGACAGCAGCTTTGTTTGTCTTGCCCTGAATGGGATGCTGTTAACCCAGTATTTTATTGGGTTACATAACATTAGCGAGTTTTTGTCTTTAATAACAGATTGCCAAATTTTAACATCCACAGTGTTCCTGGAAACAAGTATTGAACCAAACATGTCTGACACTTGTACAGTCTTCTGTTTCACTGTCTAAGTTCACCCTGTCATGTTGTCAGATGTGACCCATTCTGGTTATTTTCCTTTCCACTGGAGTCAGCTCTCCCAAGTGTTAATGCCCAGGCATTTTCATGAGAAGCTTACAAGCAGCTGAAGGTCTCCCCTTCCCAGGATGTCAGGTCTTACTAAATAAAACCATGGTGTTTGTTGTTCCATTCATTTGGTCAAGCATCTATGAAGATTTTAACTCTTCAGCATCAGTCACATTTAACAAAATAAGATTTAAACCTTGTTAGGCAAAACCAAAATCCCTGCACAGAGGACTGGTACAATAATTTAGGACTTGATTTGGTGTGCATTGTTCTAGTGTTTGTGGAACAGTTGAGTAAAGCATTCATAATCATCCTGGTGAAACTAATAACTTTAAGAGCACATCTGTGAAGGTTTCAAAATTGATTACCATCGCTGCATAAAAATGACAGGTTTTCCTACTAAATGTTCAGGAGAATAAACCTACATTTTAATAAGTTTTCAAAGTGTTTTTCTTTGCTGTTATGCTGAAAACATTATTTTTATGCTAGATGTGACTAATTTGCTTGTACTCATCATCTCAAAACATCAGGGTTTTTACTTTTCCATGCTAAAAAGAAAGAACTTGATGTGAAGTCTCCATGTAGCAATATATGTCTGATTGCTTCGAATTTTGTGTGATCGTTCTTTGATTTCAAAATGAGCTCAGAGCTGGCAGTGCAGAGATGTACAGGTAGACTTCAAAGCTGACTTTCTTCTTCCATTTTCCATTCTGACATTACTGTCCCTTTGGTTTGTTTTGCAGAAGCCTAAAGTAATACATACTTCATTATCTGACAGTGTTAGCAAAAGATGGAAGCAGAAATATAATTACTCTCTTATTAAACAAGGTATGAAAGAACAGTGAAGATGGATTCACTCCTGGCATGTACAAGAGAGGCATATCATCAACTGTATTTATATAAGGAAAATGTAAAAGCACGCACTATTGTGTTATAACCAGATTGTTATGAAATAATAATTTCTACATTTTGAAAACTGTTCTTATTGCAAATCAGAAGTGCTGGGAATGGTAGGAGACTCAAAAGGAATCGTACATTCAGATTATTAGAGCATCTTGTTTATGTTGTAAGGGTTGAATGACTTAAACTGTGGAAAGGACAAGTTTGACATCTGACAGAAGCTTGCCTTCTGATAAACAAACTGATCTTGCCTTTCTGCATTGCATCAATAACACAGGTGTGCAGCTGCAGTCACTGTGTGCTGGGGTGAGACAGCTGAGGGTGTGCACTCTGCTCAGTGAGCTCAGGGCATTAATGACACTCACCTCGTTATTTCTTTCAGTCACTCTTCTCCAATACCTTTCTGTGGCAATGCATGAATTAAACCCTCACTCTGGGCTGTAATCATTTTCTTGTAAAAATATTTACAGTCAAAGCATTCAGGGATGCCCTATAATAACAATTTTTTGCTGTATGTTATGTTAGGAAGTAAAACCTCTCATCGAAAAGGAAGTGTCCAAGCTCTTCAGAGTTGTTAAGACTCCATAGCCCTGTGAGATGCAGAAATTTCAGTCTTTGAGCAGAGTTCTACACAACCTCTCATACCTGCACAGTACTACAGGTATCTCGGGGCAGGGCCCTCATGTCTCAGCTTAGTATCCCAACTGTAAATTCATCTGCTCTTTTCCAAGGACTGAGTGCTGAGTTGGTTAGGCAGGGTCCATCAAGCAATAAAACTCCTATAAAAACTTCTATAGTTTTTCTATAAAAACTGCATAGTAATTGTTCAATGGAAGCCCCAGCAGACATGGAGAAGGTGAGATGTGAAAGCAGCTTCTCTTCACAAATACTGAGTGTCTGAGGTAAAGCAATATATGCACGTTCAGTGGATGAGCCCTGTGCTGCAGAGAGAACTTGACACTTGTGTTCACATCTTTCACAGTTCTCATCTGCAAGTGATAACTTTTGACACCACTGCCTGTGTGTGAAGGGTCCTGATGGCCAGGGTAATGCACAGCTCCTGTCCTCGTGGTGTCAGGCTGGCACCTGGAACCGTGCAGCCTTCTAATGAAATACCTCCGTGGCTTTGCACCCCAAGCTTACATGATCTAATTTGAAGGCAAGTAAGTGGGTCATATCTAGTACCTAAGCATGAGCCTGCATCATTAGTGTGCCTGTTATCCAGTGTTGTGTAGCATATCTGCAGGGGTGCAATCTTGCCTCTGGGTGTCCCTGATATTTGTGGTTACTGATTAGTTGCTGCCACTGGCTCTTCTTGATAAATTCCACACGAGCAGGCGAAGACTTGCAGTAGCCTGATGTCATGATGCACTGAAAGTGTGTGATGAGTGGCTTCTTCAGGAGCACTAATTTGTATGTTTTTTTCATAGGTGTTTTTTAAGGATCTGTGACTGACTTGTTGACCGAGATTTATGTACAAAAGCAGCACTACCCAAACTCCACCTGCAGCACGGGTTACACTTCAAAGCTGATGCTGCTTACAAAGCATTCTTTTGTCTCCACAGTGGATTTATTACCTGAATATCAAGCTGGCTGAAAAAAGCAATGGAGAGGGAAGGATTTTTAAACTAATCTGATTAATTCACCCCCTTTTGTAGTGACCACAGATGAAATATATTCTCCTATTGGCAAGTTTTTACTTTGTTACCATGTTCATTAAAAACGAGAGGGTGGATGTGAGCTCAGCTGAGTGTATCCCACTGGCACCTTGTGTGTCCCCATGGCTGGGCCTGAGCCAGCCCCACACCGTGTGCTGGGGTGCCTGGCAGATGTCCCCGTGTGCCCGAGTGTCACTGCTGCTCCCAGACGCACGCTGGCCCCAGCTGCCCCTCCGAGGCACGGCCGGCTCTGCAGCCAGGGCGTGCAATAGCTCATGTTCCCCTAAGTCTGATAAATGCCTCGTGTCTGACAGGGAGACCACGCTGACATCCCATGGCAGCCTGCCTTTCAGCCAGTGTGCAGATTTACAGCCTTCAGCAGATATGTTTCTGTGAGGGAATGTGGAGCTCCTCTGCACTGCCCACTCTTCTGTGTTATATTTCTGAAGCTCCTTCTGAACAGAATCTTTATTTATTTTTTTTTTTAAACTTAATTTTCTCACCACAAAGAATGTTTTGATCATGTAAGAAGAAGTCATCACTTAATTTTTCTGGACATTCTCTGGTCTAGATATCCCAGATTTCTTTTCCCCCTCTATTTTATAGAGTATTTTTGGAGAAAGTTCTCCTTAAGTAGAAGGCTCTGTTACTAAGATTATAGCTTAGCTGTAAGGTGCAAAAGTTAGACAAAAATTGCTATACTTTTTCACACTTGATTGCTTCTCTGTGTATCTTTCTGTTGCCCTTCAGGGTGATGTCACAGTTTTTACACCTACAAGTAACTGCCTTATTTCAGTGTTATATGAGAAATGAAGAAACTATGCAGATTACCTCCCCACTCGATTACAATGTCATGAGCTTGAGGAGAAATGAACTTGTTTATTTGGCAGAAATATGCAGGCAGAAGTGTGTGCCTGCCTGTTACTTTTCCATGAAAAGATAATGGTGAGAGCAGAAAAGAGAAAATTTAGTAAATATTTTTTTCTTTAAGCTTCTGTTTCAGGAATGCTGTCTTAGTGAAGAAGTGGCATTTCTTCACATCCACAAACTTTCTTAATGAATCTGAAAAACCAATAGGATTAAAGCATATGATTTAAGCTGTTCGTATGCCTCCTGGTCCCAGCCCTCTTCTGGTCCCCCTTCTTCATTAAGCTGTTTGGTGCCAAATCTTGATTTGCTATTCAGTTAGGCTTAGTGGCTTGTACAATTCTTGAGCCAGATCCTCAGATTTATGTTGGTTTCTAAATTGTTCAATGGAATATGACCCAGTCTTATGTTAGACCCAGTTAGATTTTTAGAAGAAAACTCAATCTGGGTATAATCATGCCCTAGGGGGGAAAAACAAAGTTGTGCTATTCATGTATGTTATGAATCTATTCAATTTAAAAAATAACTGTGAACCTCTGCAATGGTGGAACATGGTCTTATCCTCTTTTTTTTTTTTTTTCTGAGAGAAAATGGCCTGCTGGGTATCTATTTTCAGGTTCTCTCCACTAACCTGTACCACTGGTTTTGAAAATAGAGTGGTAAAAGCTGCAAACTTCAAAAGTAAAAAAAGTGTACGCATTGGTAACCAAAAGTCAACAGAAGCATAGGTCTTCCCCTTGTCTTTATGAAAAGTGATACCAGAAAATAGAGATTCTGGCATTCTAAAATACCCCATTTAAACCATAAATACCCTAGAATTTACATTTCTCTTTTCCTTTAAATCTGAAAATTAAACTACTTTGAATCGCTTCCAGATACTTAGACCTACATACAAATGCAAACTATCATATCATTCCCCTTGACTCAGTGTCCTGGCTGTAATCAAGACTGGTATTTAAAAGAAATGGCTGAGTTAAGGAGTTCACTGTCCACGGGGACAGTTTTTCTCTAACCCTCATTATTTAGGTTTGGCTTATATTCCACAGCATGATGTTAAGCAACTAAGATACATCTTCAATGGAGGGGACATCTCCGTTCTGAGAAGCAAATGATTTAGGAATGTTTTTCAAAACTTATTATTAATCAATCTACATTTCTTAAATGGAAAACCCATGAAATTCTGGAACAAGTTTCTTTCAAATGTGTATAGTATAGCAGGATAAAAATTCTATAGGAAACAAACTTACTCTTATTAAAGTCAGGTTTAATGTAATAGCTTCCACATACTTTGGGGTGGAAAAAAGTTATATACAAATGTCCTCAGTCTTTTGGAAAGGCTGTGACCTGCATGATATTTGAAGGTCCACAGGAGTATATAGGAATGAACACAGCAGTTGTTCCCTCATAGTATGTTATTACAAAGAGAACTGGGGGTCAAATTGCATGAATGATAAATGGAAGGTGCTTGAAATGAGTTGGTTCTTTTTTGAACATTATACATTGACCTTGGCAGTTTTGACAATTACATCCATCATTTCTAAGAATCCATTCCAGAACACCCGTCTGTTCTCTAATGTGGCCAAGTAAACAGGATTTGTGAATACAAGAATCAAAGATTGATCTCCTGTACCTATACACTGATTAACAGTTGGTTTCTTGGTGCAACTTTTTCATTCTATGAATTATGCGGAGATCATAATTCACCATGGCACACCTGTAGACAAGCATGTTGGAATGCTTTAATCTTCTCTCACAAGGTCTTGGTAGAATCAATAGTTGGCTTCTGAGTTTCATAAGCAAAATGGAATAAAACCATTAAAAAGCACATTGTACAGAGCAAAAATGATGTTTCACTGCCTTAGTGTTCCCCCTGGCAACAAAACTTGCTGAAGACAAAGATGGAACAAACTAGGATGGAACAACCTAGCTGCCTTCAAAAATCAGCCTTCTCAGGCACCAAAAGGCAAAAATCAGCATTTCTGCTTGGACTTTACAGCTTATCCATCTCAGACTGACCATGTAAACAGGGCCTTGTAATCCCCAGAGGGATCCAGGCTTAGAGCAGCAGCATTTAACAGGGCCCTGTTCTTGAGTAATACCTCTCTCTTTCTCAGAGCATCTCTGTCCTCGGGAAGGTGCTGAGCTGAGTCAGCACTGCTCTGTAACTCAGTGGCACTCACAGAATCACCTGGGCACACTTCTGTGTGTCTGTGTCCCTTCCAGGCCCCTTCTGCAGATTCTTGACAAGAAAATGGGAAGCAGTGCAAGCCTGCCCTGAAGATGTGAGGGGTGAGACAGCTGAACATTTGCTCAGGCTACAGATGGATGCAAACTCTTTCTGAAGTCCCAGAGAGGGACACTCAGAGCTCTGCTGCCTTGGATGGGAGCCAAGTAGGGACCATCTGATCATAGTTATGTAAATGGAAAAAATCTAAATTTTGTGGAATCAATGTAAAGGCATCAGCTATGGAGGCTGCCCTCCAAAGTAGAGCTTTGTCTTTCTTTTATTTTTTCTCAGAAGAGAGTCTCCAATGAGAGCTCTGAGAGATAAGTAGGTGGCTGGTGACAGAGTGCAGGCTTTGTGGAGATGGGCTTAGTGCAAGAGGTAGACACAAGAAGGTATAATATTCTGTCTCCTTAGCTGTGATGAAAAGGTTTAGTAACTTCTGTATTCTGACAGGTAATTGTAATACTGGTAGTACTTGATTTTATTTTTGTTTTTTACAAAATTACCTAGAATTTGAATAGATTAGTAAAATCAAAGGGAATTTTCACTCTGCAAAACCTCACTCATTCTTAATTTTGCCTGCTATTCTTTCACAGTATTTTTTCTTATGCTTATTTAAAGCATTTTAGTGTCTTAAAATGCCTGCTAAAAATGGTCTGACTGAAGATTCAAACCCTAGAAAGTATGTAAAGCATTGTAATGTCTCTACACTACCTGTTGGCCACTGACCTTGTATTGGTCCAGGTTAAATGTAAAGCTTGAAAATGGAAAGCTGCCTCTTTTTTTTGTGAGCAAAGCTTTTTTTTTAGCCAATTTTGCTCCTTAATAGAAACATGCCATTATTTTGCCTAGGAATTTAGATAGCTAATACAGAGATAAAACTCTATTAAGAATATTTTCTTCTGTTTTTTGACTCCCATCTGCCCTTGCATATTCTTATACCCTTTCATATTCACAATTTTATGATATGCCTTTAGAAAAACTTGCACAAAATCCTTCCACTGTAAGTAGATCTATTATTAATTTTGTTATTAATTTCACATACTATGTTCTAGGAATTGAAAATCCACTACCTTTATAGCAATTGCCAGTCCTCCCCTCCTCCTCCTCTTGCACTGAACGAACTATAAAAAGACCAAAATGGTTTTGTGACAAAGAATTAAATGGATTGCAGCAGGTGGTACCACAGGTGCCTGCCTAATTCCTGTGGACACAATCTGTAGCTCAGGGATGGGGAAGGATGGAGATTCCCTGACTGCTGGTCAGAATTAGGGTGGGGAGAGGGGAGTCAGATTAATGGCTCTAGCTCAAGCCATGAGCCTATTACAGGGGATTATTATTTTTAGTGGAATTAAATGTATTGGGAAGCCCCACAGGTCCATCCAGCTGAGAATCCCGTGGCTGGAAGAGGTCTGTGCAGATTGTTTAAGAGATCTGTGCCAGTTGCTTGCACTCCCCTTGATAAAGGCAAACGGCTCAGATCAGTTCTGTCTGTCTGCTGCTGGGACAGACAGAGGCAAAGCTTCAGCAGTGTTAAAGCAAGCCCAAGCTCAGGTGCAGACAAGCTTAGTGTGTGCCTGCCTTGGGTCAGGGGCGAGTCCCTCTGCAGCACTGCGGAGTTTGGGCAGGAGGAGCTTCAGATGGGAGTGCAGGAAGGAGCCCTCCTACCAGATGGGGTGTTCTGCTAATCACTTAAATCTGCTTTAGCTGATCTGCTCATGCCATGGATGGAAACCAGATTTTTGAGTTGATTTGACTGAGATGGGAATATCTAGCAGCCAAGTACAAAGACTTCCCTTTAGACTGAAACGGGAAATAGAGATAAATTAATTTGCCAAATCAAGGCAAAGGGATGCATTTAATCTAAGCGTACCTTTTTGTGAGCACTGTTTTCATTCATATCTAGACTATCAATAGCCAATTAAAATGTATTGTGGTCTGGTGTAAAGAGCTCCCACCTTTGCATGTTAATCTCTAATAGTGATGGCTTCCAGAAAACTTGCTGAAAGGCTGCAATGATCATCCTTGCAAGCCAAAATCACATGTGATGGGCAGGGTAGCTCCCTTTGTGAAAACATTTAAACGTGCAGGTGACTCTGGCTGAGGACTGGTGAAGGCCTCTTGCTCTCTGCAGTCACCTGCAGGTAGTGCCCTGCCCTCTGTGCCCTGCCTGGACACGAGTCACCTGCCCTCTGTGCCCTGCCTGGACACGAGTCACCTGCCCTCTGTGCCCTGCCCTCTGTGCCCTGCCCGGACACCAGCCTGTGTGTGCCTGCCCCTGCCTGTGTGGCTGGGGTGAGCTGCAGCACGGCTCAGCCTGGCCAGAGGCACAGCTGAGTGTGCTCCTGCAGCTCAGGGACTGCTCCAGGTGGGATACAGGGCACCACCTGTGAGCAGGGCAGGCAGTCCTTGCCCCCTCTGTGTGCCCTGCACAGTGGGTACAAAAAAAAAATTGAGGAAATTGCCCAAATCACGTATCTGAGGATGTCTGGAGATTGAAGTTTATTTGGTCCATCTGAATCTCTAAGTCTATGTGCCTTGTCACAAAGACTAAGCTATACCTAGATCCTAATTTATGTTTCTGATGGAAATGTGCTTAAGACATGTAAGTAGTGTGTTTTAAAGGGATTGCCCTTTATTGAGTGATGAAGTTGTAATCCATGAAAAGAAGGAGTAATAAATAAATGTACCATGCACTTTAATCCATTCCGATCAAATTATGCCACACATGGCTATGCAAGGAGGTTATTTAGGTAAAAAGCTGAGAAAATATTTTTAATTCACTTGATTATAAATTACCTGCTTATATTATTGTATTAATATTTTGTAATGAATGAATGGGCTTGTGTTTGTGTTACAATCAGTAGTCTCACTTTAAAGTGTTCTGCATGTTTTCCCTATGCTTAGTTATTAAGGTAAAATTTTACTATACTTTGTTTTCCTGCTTTGTACATTGCAAATTGTGAGGAAATGCACTAAGGAGGAAATGTGCTAAATACTTACTTTATTGTTTTTCTGCATTATGGTGAGACCTATCTCCTTCAAGAGACTATTTAAGTAGTTATTAATGTGTAGCTGTCTTTCTTACTAATTATAAGTCTTCAGTTTGCTCTCTGGTAATTGGGAGTTGGGTTTAAAGGTGAGAAAAGTTTTCAGTAGGGCTATCTTGGCCTTCTTGCCTTAACACTGGGAATTGAGTCCTGCCTACAATGAAGTAATTTTATACACATGGCTGAGGTACCAATAGATAAATTCCTCAGTGTTCCTAGCTGAGTGTCTTTGGTGTTAAGCTCAGTATGGACCAGCAGTTTGAGGGCTTGGCATCCCAGGCTGAGTTTGCTGATGGCTGTCCCCATCCAGGTGGTGTCAGAGCTGCATAGCTACAACCAGCTCAGCCCAGCCTGTGTGAGCTGCAGCCACAGCAGCCAGAGAACCTGGAAAATGCTCGCTGGATTTTATGGAAGCGTTTGTCTGTGTCAGCTTCAGCATCAAGCATTTGCTGGGCAGACATCTGAGTTAAGCTAAATCACGTGTAACCTTGCATAGGAAAGCCCCAGTGATTTTGTGTAAAGGGTGAAGGCCTGACTTCCCAATCTCTGCATTTCCAGTTTGCTCTGTAGTGTCAGTTAGGTCGGTGTTGTCCCTTTGATAAAGGTTCAGTACAAGATATGGATGCACCTTTCTGCTTGGGTACATGTTGTGTTACACACACACAGGGATGGACTGTGGCTAAATCCACTTCAGCACTTGCACCTGTCGTGGTGTAGGAGTCACCAAGAGGAATGTGGAGCATGGTTCTGTTTGCTTTAACAGAAATGTCTAAAGGCTTAATGTGTGGAGGCAATTTGCTATCATATGTACAGCTGTTGCAATATGAAATTCTTTGCCTAGTAGATGGCACACCTTACATTAAAAGAAAGTTGGGTTCATACTTTTGTGATGATACCTAGTGACACAATGTGAAAGAGGTTTTTTTTTTTTGCCTGCTAACTCAGTGTGTTAGAGTAGCTGTACCATAAAAATACAGAAGGGGCATCTCTCTGCACAAGGACTTTCTAAAATATGTGGTGTGAGTTGTATTTTTATGCATGTGCTAGTCTGGATTTGGTAAATGCTGGCCAAAGTTTTCTGTGTTACATGAAGCACTGTGTTAGGGACAGAAACATTTCTCAATTGAGTTGAATTTTAGGTGTAGCATCTTGTGAAAAATGAGTTTAAAGCATCAGTTCTAAGACTATGCAGTGCCACTGGGAAGGGATTAGTATTTTGATGATGAGTGTAAAGGGTTCCCATGCCAATGTAGCCCTGATAATTTGATTTTTATCATCTTTCCCTTTTGAAAATAACATCTCTTGGTCACCTTATACTTTACACACTTACTAGGAAATGCTGTGTTTTGTCTTCACTTAGCAGTTATATGTGATTTAGCTCTTTATTTACAGCTACAAAGCATATCTGGAGTCTGTGGGTTCAAATATATAATATAATAGATAACATTTGGAGAATATGCTTGAACCAAAGAAAGCAATGATTGCCATGCCATAATAATATATTTTGACAAGCTGTAGATTTAAACTTTAAACGCAATTTTCAGGTACAGCTATTGTTGGTAGCTAACAGCACAAGATAGAAAAATCTATGGAAAGTTTCTCTACGTTAATACATGTTATTTTATTGTGATGTTTGAAACAATGGCTTGTTTTCAACCTGTACGTAGTGCAAAACTCTTTGTCAGGGGTTCACTCCTCAGCTGCTGCAAGTTTGCATAGTTTACCTAAACTTGATGATGACATGAGATGAATAATTTAGTCAGAAACCATCGTTGTAACACTACATGCATGACTCTCAAAAACAAATTCCAGGCAGATTTCCTCTTTCACTAAAGCAGGCAGTTACCATGGTGATGGGAAGTGTGCAGGAGCTAGAAGAGACAGAACAATGCATGGCTTCAAAGTGCTCCCCTTCCCACCAAAAATGTCTCTGCTTCCCATTCCCCAGCAATTCCTACACATCAAATAGTATGTGACATAACACCAAGGAGTCCTAAAAAAAGCAGACAGAATGGCCCTACCTTCTGCTAAGCCAACTTGTGCCATCCTCCATGTGCTTTCTAAACCTTCCAGTGCCTTGGAATGTCTTCTGCCAAAACCAACCATCTCTATTCAGAGATCAGAATTAATGTAACCCACTGCTCACTGGATTTCAATTTTAAATTACTCAGAACAATAGAATAATAAATATTAAGACAACAAAGCACTCACCAAAAGGAAGAAACTATTTTTTGGTTTGGAACTTGATCTTTCCCACTCTGATTTAAACATTACTCAAGGCGTAGAGGTAATGATAAAACTATGAAGAAATAATGCTTGATCTCAAAGGAATCGATCTTTACTGTAAGATTTAAGACTAACCTTTTTCCTGAGTCTTGCCTACAATGACGTCAAAGAGGAAGCGGCGTGATGGGAGCCAGGGTAGAGATTGCCCTGAGAGAGAAGCTTTGAACAAAGAGAGGGGGCCTGGAGCCTTGCAACAAAGAAAGAAATGCCTGTGAATAAATGTGGAACCCTGTGGGCAGTGGTAGGCATGGAATTTCATTAAAACGGGGAAAATAAGCAGTGAGCTCTTGAAAAGGTGGTGTGAGTGTACAGTGGTTGTGCTCTCTTCCACTGTGATTCCTACCAGCAGTGGGAACAGATGGTGCATTACACCTCCTCCCCAAAAGGAGCCATCTTCTGCACTCCCACCCACCAATCCTGTGCTGCAGAGGAGGCAGGGACCTTGGAACAGAGCTCCTTCATGCTGATTTTGTGTTGGTTTATTTCCACTGAAATGATCTGCATAGCACTAATGTGAAAGGGCTAGAAAATGATCGTGTTGTCTTTAGGAGAGGGAAAGAAGGAGTCTTGGGGGAATCATGGGAGGGCATATTGGAGATGTATCCAGTTTCAGAAGCTGAGCTAGTCAAGAAGGTTAACTTCAAAACTATCAGAAAGTCTTGCTGTAGTAGATGTCACCAAATTAGTTACCTAGGGGTAAATACATCTTTGAAAACCAAGCAATTTCTCTTGAGGATATATGTTTTAAGGCATGCATACCAGAGGACTACAGAAGTCAAAACCATTCATGCAGGTCCTCCATATAAAACATCTCTCTTGCTAACAGAAATTCTGCATTAAATAGGAGCACACTCCTGTCAGTGTCATGAAATTATCCTGGCCACAAACACATTGGCTTGTCTGAAAGTGAGCTGGGTCAGTGCCCATTAAAGTTAATGTGAATATACTGAAACTTTGATTTGAATGTAAGTGAATATCTAGACAGAATTTTTTAGTTCAAAAAATTTTATTGTCCAGAACCTTTCTTTTAGGGAGAATTCAGGAGATTATCAGGCTCTTTTGCCTGATAGGGCCTTTTGCCTTTATACTGATGTTTTCCCATCAACTTGTTCTCCTTATCTGTGTTCTGATGTCTTTGTGTGATACCAGCTCACAAGAAACGCAACAGCAAATGGCTAATAGAGGAATATTATATCCAATGCCTAGCACATAAATAGCAAGTTGTTGGTGATTCTTTTTTTCTTTTCCTCCTTTTTTTTTTTTTTTTTTTTTTTTTGTTTTTATACTTTGTACAACTGCATAGTGGAAATGAACATCAGAGAAGCACTTGCCCTGTGTATGAAAATGAAGTGCAGATTAACAATTGGCTATTTATCATGAGGAAGGCAAACTGATCATCCTCTTTCTTGTTGCTTTCATATTGTTTTGTTTTGTGAGCTGGCTTAGCTGGGTGCAATGGGTACCTGTGTTGCACTGCACGATTTTGGGTTGTACAATGGGTGTAGAGCACCCTCTACTTTCTTTTGATCAAATAACACTCCTGGGCTTGAGGAGAAGGGTGTGTAGCGGGAACGTCGAGGCTGTTTTCCTGTAGATTTTTGTACTGAAATCAGAGAAAAGAATTTGTCTATAGGGTTCATTAACTGTTGGCCTCTGCTGGCAGTAACCCATGTTATATAGGCCACCATTGTGCCATCCTCAAAAGAACTCCCTGAAGGAGGCAAAGTCTAGAAGGAGAATATCTACTCTGAAGTTTCCCACCTTCCCTGAACTGTATCTCCAGAGCCACCCCAGGAGGGGAGACTGTGGCTTTGAAAAATAACACCTTTGTTATTCCAAGTGTTAGAGATGAAGCAGAGTTTTCAGATGGCCCCGAGGTTTTTGCACCCTTCACCAAACACAGATGGAAACTGGACTCTTTGAACTGCTTTGAAAATCTGTTACCATGCATTGCTGTGGGGCCTGTGAAGCAGCCACTGCTAACTTCTGTCTGCCTGCAATTTTTATGACCATGTGATGACAAGGGATTAAATAGCTTCATTTTAGAAGCAGACAGCTTTTAAATGTAAAAATGAAAAACAAAATAAAACAAAAAGCCCAATAATTTCTTGCTCAAGGCAAAGCCGTAATAGATGCTGAGGTAACATTTCAATGAATGAGGTGAATTCCGAAGTAAAAATGTGAGCAGTATAGAATTTAAAATTGTATCTTAGGCAATAGTTGCAAAACCTTTATAACATTATGATCTTAGTAGATTGGAATCCAGAAAATATAGATTATCCTTTGTTTCCCAATTTAGGAGCTGTTGGAATTATGGTATATGATACCATCACTGTTCCTTGTAGTGTTTTCTGTTTAGTGCCTGTAATTTACATGGCATTATTATACAGGTGCTGAAAAAATTGTCAATTTATTCATATAATGAAAACTTCTTTGACTTATCTGAATTAACTGAATAGTTGATAGCAAAGAGTGCAGAGCTTTCTATAGAAAAACATGTTCTTTATATTTTTTATTGCATTTTATTCATTCATTGAGATTATCAGAAATATGTGTGCTTATTACAGCTATTCTTAGTCTATTAAAAAAGTGATAGCCTTTATTCCGACATAATTTTATATATTAGGTTTAATTAGCAATAGATTGTTTTTATCATATTTTTCTTTACCCAAGAAGCATTTAGTTTATCTATTATGAAATAAGAAAGTTTTTTATAGGTACAAAGCAGTCATGCAGGTTTTGTTTTTCTAGTTCACTCGGTAGGACTGATCTCAGTTGTATGAGCCAGGAGGTGTAAAGTGCCACAGATTCTTTTACTTTTCATAAGCATGACTGTTCTGGGCAGATTCAGCAGTGTGCTAAACACCTGAATTGAGTGGGCAAACACAGACCTCTGACAATATATGCCACATTCTGCTCTGTCCTCGTCCATCAAAGATACAAAGCCCCCATGCAGCAGCTTTTCCAGTGGAACAGCCTCAGAGGAGACACGTGGGACCTTTTCTGGTGGCCGGGCAGAGGCCAGCGTGGGGTGGTGGGTGCAGGAGCCCCTGGGCTGTGCTGCTGCATCCTTCGGGCTGGAGCTTCCCTACAGTCCCTTGGCTCCAGATCCTTGTCTTTGCCACTCCATAGGGTGTGAGGATTGGCTTTCCCTCAGCTGAGATCATCTTCAGAAGTTGGTTTGATGACCTGATTTTCTCTCCAGAAGGTGAAAATTGGGACATTCTGTGTTGGCAGAGTGTTTTGTTGTAAGGGCTTCAAACACTGTAAGGTGTCTTCGTTAGTGAAGTGTTTGGAGGTGAAGCAGCTGACTGTGCTCTTATACCAGCAAAAGTAATGTGTTTTTATACCATGTCAATGTCTTTTATAATGATTAATTTTTCTTGAAGTGCTCTGTCTTTTAGGGTTCTGGAATGTACCAGCAGTTTCAGAAATCTTTGTCTAAAAGTTGTGGAAGCTTGACTTAGATTTGCTGAGGAAAGTCTGCTTTTGTTCATGTCACTTCAGCAGCTCTGGCCCTGTCAAATGTTAATTTTTAGTTCAAACTGCCTTACTGCATAAAATATAATATGACATATGCAACTGCAGATTATAAATTAGTTAAAACTATAAATAAATATTTTAGTCTCTCATCTGTTACAAACTATTGTGGTGACTTTGGAGGAGGTAGAGGAGTGACCTAGAACATGAACTGCCCAGGGTGGGGAAGGGTATACTGCTCTGCAACTTCTGTGCATGTTCCTCATCCAAAGATGACAAAGGGCTTTTACTTCTCTCCACTAAAGGTTTCCTTTCCCCAGGAACTGGTTCTAAGAACTACCAGAGTGAGAAGCCACTTTGGGTCTATTGCCTTTCTAGATGGCATCGTTTATTTTGAAATGAGGCAGTAGCGAGGGCAGGTGCTGGAAGGCATGTGGGAATATAACACAGCCTGAGGTTGGAGCAGCAGTCCTGTGGGTGATTTCCAGCTCAGTGCTGAAGTGGCAGAATTTATCTTTTACCATGGTGAGGCTGTAAAGTTCACTGCAGCTTTCCTCTGTGTTTAGTGCCACTTAGGCATGTACATGTTTAGGACAAAAGAAACGTGCGCTGCATCGAGTTGCATCACGTGAAGTGTCAGTAACAACAGGAAATTTTATTGCAGTGCAAGGAACCTCATTGTCATAGCTGCAGTTTACACAGAAAGCTTACAACAGATGTGTCATATGTTGTAGAATTTTTCCTCTGGAAATAATTTTTCAGCCTTATTTTAAGTGATACTATGCAAACAACAAGGCACAGGGTCCTGCAACTTATTCTTTTCAGCTTAACACGAGTGCAAAAAGTGTGCATGTGCATATAGAGTGAGATTAACTTCAGTAATTATTAAATAAGATAATAAAAGAAATTTTTTTACCCTGCAAGTGTCTTCTTTAACTTACTGAAAAAGGCAGAGACAGTTTAAGATGCAAACTGAGCAGTCAGTGACAAGAGATGTGGAGGCACAGGCACTGTGAGCAGTGATAACCTGATAACAAATCTTCAGTACTTGCTTGCCATGAATTTTGCTGACATTTCTTTATACACTAATTGAAATATTTTTTGTAATTCAGTGAAATTTGAACTTCAGCGCAAGTAATTTTAAATCTGAGGCGAGCTCGGGAGCATTTTTATGTTTCATCACAAATTTAAGCTGATATTGGAAACATAAGGACTTGCAGTCTTTCTATACAAAATTTGATCAGTAATTTTAAAAGCTCTGAGAGACATGAATCTTCAAAGATGGTTTTCTAGATCATTATTAATTTACTTTTTACCACCTTATACAGTAAGGATTACTGGATCATATGTCAGTAAAATCAATAAAATTGTCTAACAGTGTTTGGAACAATGCGAAATATGCAGGCAAAAAAATTTTTTTTTTTTCTGGGATAAGTAATTTTTGGAATAAGTAATTTTTGTACATTTTAAATCTTATAGGAAATGTTTTTAAGGGCTTACTTTGCAAGTGTGAAACATTCCAGGTGAGTCTTTACTACATCTCTGCTGAGATATAGAGAAATACTGTACTGCACATGTTGAGTCTTCTTCGCATGGCCAAAACCTTTTGTGGCACTTGAAGATTGGTTCATAAGCTTTTCTCTCCATGAGCATGAGCTTCGTGCAGATGTATCCATTGTGCCTTTGCAGTATAACTGCACTGATCCCATCCAAACACTGGATCAATTGGTCTTTCAGCAGATGATTCTCCTAGATCTTTAGGAGGAGAAGAGACCTGGCATTTTGCGGCTTGGGTCTGTAAACATCGGGTTTACTAATTGTGTCACATACTTTGGGGAAGTGGCAGATCCACAATTCCCCTTGTTCAGCCCTGCTTGGCAGCCTGTGTATTTCTCTTGTAGCATATTTGTGATACTTTGAAAGAGA
The DNA here is from genome assembly GCF_027579445.1 of Ammospiza nelsoni. Lineage (NCBI taxonomy): Eukaryota > Metazoa > Chordata > Aves > Passeriformes > Passerellidae > Ammospiza > Ammospiza nelsoni. Next base: position 13,513,000 of record NC_080642.1, read on the forward strand.
TTTTAAGCTAATAAAAGGTCATATTAAGGCAACTCAGTTGGTATTAAGTGCAAGAGCTGGATGGCTTGACTACAAAGGGACAATTGGGGAAGGCTTAGTTTAATAAGATACTTGCAGCTTACTAATGCACATTACTACAATCCCTTCTCCCTTGTGAATACCCCACTCAGAGTAAATTGATCTTGGTTGCTGTAGCTTTGTTCTCCTCTTTGGCTCCAGCACAGAAACTGGTTCTTGCAAAGTGTAACATATTTTATGCTCTGCACTGACCCTCGGTTGACTCCTGAACTCTGAGTGCCTCTGTGTGGCAGGGACCCATGCTGCCTGCCTGGAGCACTCTGCGTGCGGAGCCCAGCGCCCTCCGCCTCCTCCTGCATCCTGCACGAGGGACAGATTCTCCCCTTGGTGCTCCTGGAAAGTGATCCCCCTTGCTGGCTGCCCTGAGAAGGCCCAGACTAACATTGTGGGCCTGGCTGGAGCTGCCAGCCCCTGGGTGAGGGAAGGCAGCAGCAATCATCTCTTTAGAACACCTAAAGCATATGGGGGGATGCTCTGGTTCCTGCTGATCACACAGATGAGTGCTGCTGGTGTAAGGCTGCACTGGCCTGTAGGTAGGAATTATGCTTATGTAGGTAGGAAATACGACACACATCCTTAATATGTGCCCAAAGACAGACAGAAAAGAACTGGAAAGCAGCAGATACTATTTGTGAGGCTCTTGGTTTTGAATATAGGAAGGGAACAGAAATGAGCATCTTTTCAGTCAGCCCTGACATATCCATCCTCTGAGCAATAATGGTGTTTTTGTCACTGTACTGTGGACAAGCATTATCTAACCTCCAGATACAGAAGCCTCCAGTGAACAGTGTTGATTCAGCCCTGCCTCTCCACAATCAGAAACACCCTCATAAATCTTGGGTGAGACTAAATATTTAATCCAGAGTGAGCTGATTAATTTTTGGAGACAGCGTGCAATCAGAATCATCTTCCCATGTTACCCTGTACCTTTCAATTCCAACACCCTCTTAAATAAAACAAGATTGAGTTATGCAAGTCTTTTCTACCATTCACATTGCAAGACTACGAATGCCCTTTTCTCCAAGGAAGAGATGAAATGTGTTCTATATGGTTACAATCCTGGAGAAACAGTCTTTTGTCATAAATAGCTAATGAACGTTGACACTTGTATCTTGGAGCTTACCAGACATGCAAGTGAAATTGGTCATTGCGATCCAACTAGTGAGATGCTATTATGACCAATTTTTTCTTCAACCCTCTTTCTGATAAATCTGCAGTATTCACTGTTGTAAATGACAAGCAATGCAACATCTGAGGTAAAATTCCCTAATGTGGCTCTGCAAGATTTAGACATAGTCAAACAATACCTTTCCATGCATGAATGAAAACAACTTCATGTTTTGGTTTTTTCACTTTAATGCTGAAAATGTTGCAGAAATTTGCATGTAAAACACTTACTGTACTGGCAGGTGTCTCTGTTTTGGCCTCTCATTGGTGAGTTAAGCCAGGCTTTTAAATTGTTAATAACTGAATAACTTTTAGATCCTGTTGCCTTGTATAATCAGTAACAGAAATGTAAATTATGTGGGAATTTGTACTCTGCAATGATGGGATGGACATGAGAGCCTTGGTAACCTTGAAATAATTCACTGGCTCCTTAATAATCTCTTGTGCAATGTATACAAAATGTGGAAGCAAGTGAAAATAGTATTTGTTGGATTGTATTTAAGGCAACACAACGTGTGTTAAATTTCTAAAGAAATTGTCTATGCTATTCTGAAAGGAGGTATTTTTGAAACAAGTTTAAAAAGTTAACTTTTTGGTATTGAGAAAGGTTTATGCTAAGCCATTAAGAAACCTGATTTTAGTAAACAAAAATAAAAAATCAGATTAAATTTAGTCAGCACATTTATCAACAGAGGTCATCAAGGAAGAGCAGTAAGTTCTTGGGAGCAGCTGTAATCAAACTGATCACTTTACTCTGAATGTGTGTGTGTGTGAAACTATTTAGAAATTACTTATATGGAAGAAGTTAAGATTCAATTCACATGACTTAAAATGAAGGAACCCTGACTGCTCTTAAGGGTTTCTGATGATGAATGTTTGTTGTATAGAAGCTGAATCTGTTGTCTATCTTTTCATGGTCTTACAATATTTATGTAACATTTTTTACCACATTTTTTCATAGTGAAGTTGTAGTTCAGTGTCTCATTTTTTGCCTTTTCTTATGTTAAATACTCATTTATTCCTTTGAGGCACTTTTCTCTTGAAGCATTTGGAGTGCTCCATTCTCAGCTGGTTGAAGTTTCTGAACTCCCTGTTGTTTCAATATATTCGTGTTTATTTATTCACATCAGCTCAGGATCAGGGTTTGCAGTAATGGAAGGTTATTTTCTTTTTTTAAATATGAACTTAATATGTAAATGTTCTGGCATGTTTTAATGCTAAAGGTCACCTGGCTGATTTCATTCTTTGAATTGCAGCAACACTTTGCAGAGTGTTAATTGATTGTAATTGTTTTAGTTAATCAATTTCAGAGGATCAGGAACCTGTTTTACATGCTGGAGTTGTTTGCTTCCAGGCAGTTCACAGCAGTGATGAAAACTACCTTAGGTCAATTGTTCCTTTATTTAGGAGATTAAGGGTTTTTATGTTGTGGATGACACTGGGCTTGGAATATGTTAGAGCAGTTATGAGGCGAATATGGATCCTGCATAGACAAGTTGGACAAAAATATCTAAAACCTGTTTATCACCTCCCATTTTTTTTAATTGTAGAGAAACAAAAGTGTCAAAGAGAGGAATTGTCTCTGAGCTTGATACTCCCAGCAGCACTGAAGGTTGCTTTTCTGATCTTGCCACTGGGTTTCTGTGCAGGAACTCTCAATTATCTACATAGGGTTGTTTATTTATTAAGGGCAGTACTTCAAAGTGTTTGTGGGAAGAGTTTGTGAAGTATGGCCACGTAGTGAACTGGAAGGGCAACTTATGGAACTCTTGATAAGCAGACTTCACCTACTGAAAACTTTTTGAAATAAATTCTGTCCTCTCCTACTTCTTTTCCATTACAATTTCATTTTCCCTGTCTGGCAGTCAAATAAGGTGCATTGTCTAATGGACCAGTTAATGCTTTGGATGTATCTTACTGTGTATAGAATGAAAGCAGAACTTTCAGAATGAAGGGAAATGTTTAAATCCAGCAAAATGATGTGTGCCATTAAAAAGAAGGAGGAACTTGTGGTTTCATCACTGAGTTCCTTACACAGCCCATAGTATAATTTCATGGTCTGCATGTCTTAAGCAAACACTATGCACATAACAGCATAAAGTGGGTTATTCTTTTCTTAAATGTGAAGTTTACTTTTGTTTCATGAAATTGAAATAAGCTGCAAGACTGTCCTTTTTCTCTCCCGAATGTGTATTTTTCTGGATTTCAGGAACCTGCTGTTTTCTCCCATGACTTGCTATCTATGAAGTACCACTCAAAATTAGCAGATGTTCAGATAAATTAAATAGCAAAAATCTGAGGGGAAATGGAAAAGGCTCCTGACCCAGGAGTATGGGTGGCTTACTGAGGGAAATGCTATTAGCAGAAAATGGCAAGGAAGGTAAGTTAATGTGAATCCCAGATTTCTGCTAGGAAGAGAAAAACAGAACTGTCAATGAAATGAAATTACCTAAATGAAGAAATCTGTTTTTTTTGAGATAAATAGTACAAACATCAGGCAAGGGGAACTAGGAATTAAAATAATTGAGCAAAATTTGGTGACATAATTGGAAACTCTGCAGATGGAAGTGGAGGAAAAGAAAGAAGGAAGTAACATTCAGTTTAAAATAATGAGTGAAAAATTAAACATACAATATCAATGAAGGAGCAACTGCAGCATGGATGCTTCTTTCCTGGGCTCTTGGATTTCTTCATGCTGCCCTTGCTGTCCTTCTCAGAGCCCTGTCTGTGATTTGACCTGTCTGCTCACATGAACCCATGGACAAATGTTTCCTCCTGTGCTCCTGGGATCTCTGGGAATGAATGATGTTGCTGTTGGACGCACACAACTTGTCAGAAATCAAGCATGGATAGCTGTTCTGCCCATGTGCTGAAGCTTTAAGGCATGAATGATGGTTTGATGTCTAATTGAAAATCAACTAAATTTAGGAGTCCTTCTAGTTGAGTTTCTAACCAGAGAAACTCAACAGTGAAAACCTTTCTGCTCAAATAAAGAAAATGTGGTAGGGGTGGAAAATACAGCCAGAGAGAAGCAAAAGCAGTAGCAGTTAGGCTGGTGGATGGAGATTTTGTGCCAGGCCCTAAATGTCCTTCACTGAGCATATTTTGAAGTAGGGAGTAGGACAATCCCTGGGACACATCCTGATCCCTTTTCTCCTGGGTGAAGTACCACTACAATCCCTAGGCCTGTTAGGGGATATACAGAGCACAATAATAATGGAGCACAATTTTCAGGAGAGGAAAAAAACCCACCCAAATGCAGCTTTAAAAGAATTCTTTTAGAATTTATTTGTGGAAAAAAAAGATTAGACTTGTTCCAGGCTGCTAACTTCCAGAAAGAAAGAGGAGTTAAACTACAGCACATTCCTTCTGATTTCATCTGCCTCAAAAAAATCACAGATGCCTGACTCATTTTATATACCTTTCTGTTGTTAAGACAGGCAGGAAATTCGAGAACAATATAATTGTCAGTATGATAAATGAGAAGGCAAAATAGTGTTGAACAGTAGAGGACACCGGGTGTTATTATGGCCTATTGTTGCTATGAATAGAACCACCCAGACACCAATTAACATCTCATTGCTATGATTACTTGCTACAGTATCTGTTCCACTAATCAAACTTGCACCTTTTTAGTCCATATTTTGATTTCAAAAAGTTATACCAAGAAGAGATTACATTTATCTCAAATGCAAATAAATGTGAAGCTTAAGAAGCTAATTAAGTTTATAACCACTGAGAATAACATTAAAAAGAAAATTAAATTGCTTGGTTTGGAGGAAAACCTTTTAGGAAACATTTGTTGAATAAACATAAAAGAAATTCTCCTAATGTACTCTTATGCAAATGATGTTCTGTTTATATTTTCCATATGCCAATCATATATAACTCTTATGATTTTTTTTCTCACTAAACATTCCTCTTCATAGGAATATTTACTACCAAGCACACAATGTGTAGTAAGTACGACATTTGTATTACAGCAGCCTGCTATAGCTTCCCAAACTTTTTGAGAACAGAGCTTGTTTTAGGAAAATGGCAATGCCACAACAAATATTTAGTAAGCAATTATTTTTGGCAAAGAGGTGGAACTGAGGGATAAAGCCTGTGAGATGTTACTTCCCATTTTTTATTTAAAATTTTTCTTTAATGGTCATAAAAGGTACTAGATTGAAAGCTCTGAAGAAAGGATATTTCTGCTTATGTGTCAGGCAGCAGCACTGCAGAATTTCTTTGGCTGGGCTCCATCTGCCGAAGCACAGTGGTGTTGTCCCTGGTCTAAAAGACTGCTAAGGCACATTTGCTGTCTGTCTGAAGTCAATGAGAAAGCAAGGTGAGCTGAGCAGACCCTCCAGTGTTTTTGCTGGGCTCCTCCAGAGGCTGATGCTGTGCCCCAGCAGCTCCTCAGCAAGGGCTGCCCATGGAGCCTCTGCCAGGGGCACTCCTGGCTGGCAGAGGGGCTGCAGCAGCTTTGTGCCCAGCCCCGAGCTCCTCTCTCACCCACATGGATTAGCTGTGCTAGGAAAAGATAAGATTGCTGGCTAGGAACCATTCCTCTGCTTGGGTTAAGGAAAAACAACTTTTGAAGGAGAAATGGGAATTTGTAGTCTGCAAGGCAAAAGCAGGGGTGAGGTGATTGCTGCTGGAAGGGTCCTGTGGGTAAAACTGGCTTGGCTTGTGCTGCTCCAGGGTTCTGTCCCACTCTCCCTCCCCTCTGGAGCACAGGATCTGAGTGCATCCTGCCCCAGCTTTCCTTGCAGCCAGCTCTGGCTCTGCCAGGGTGTGCGGGAGCAGAGCAGATTCTCTTTGTCCTGGTGCAAGTAGATCTGGAGGGGAGGCTGGGGCAGACTTTTGTTCTTGACTCCCATGTGCTGTGTCTAAGATTTGATTGCAGCAAAGTCAAGGGGACTCACAGGGAGTGGTGTCAGTAAATCCTGGGTGGCCTTGCCCATGGATGCTCAGGCTGGGCTGAGCAGTGGTTCTGCACTCTGCTGGCAGCAGCTTCATTCCTGTGAGCTGGACACAACAAATATAGGGAGGAAGTTGTTTTGATGGAAATGGTGGATATGATGTCACTTAAAATTGATATTTTAGTTAATCTTTAATGCATGCCTTTATCTTGCTACTGCTGAGAGAACATCACTTTCCCTGCAAGGGTTTAAATTATGACTGGAATGTTTTGAAATGTGTCTCTGATGGTCCATCACGATGTTTTAAAGGCTTTGGACATGGAAGAGCAGTATTGAACTTGGAGCTTGAATTTAGATATAATATTTTTTATAAAGCAGCTGACAGGTTTGCTGGATTAGTGTTTATAATACTTATTGACATCCCATGATACCTTTCCATAGCTGAGCAGAGTTTAGATTGACTCTAGAGTATTAGTACTTGATGAAGGTAATCTGTTTTCTTGGCTGAAGCTCACAAACAAAGCAGTTAAATCCCCATTACAAATGGCTAAACAGGGACCCATTAAACTTCTTATAGGCCTGTCTCATTTCTATAGCCCTGAAACATTTATAAAGGGCACTGTTAAAAATTTACAGAACCTTGAGACAGAGTCTTAAGCAAAGCTACTCTGTGTACACTACCTGAAATACTCAGTCTTCCTTTAAAGAGTAAAATAAAAGTAGGAAAAAACTTTTTTCATACACTTTGACCTACAGTAGCTGTTTTGACTTTTCTTGATTTATTTTCAAAGTTTCATAGAAAAATACATGTTACAGGTAGAAAATCAATTCATGCTTAAACTACCATAGGAAGGTGCCCAGGTTGGTTATTAATAATCAAACTGTCTTCGTTAATGTCTGTTTCAATTATTAGTTCTCCAATCACCCTTTTTATATGGGAAGTCACTCTGGAAATTGTTGGCACTGAATTTGAGATGAATATGGTAATAGTGGATGTATCATGTTAATGAGAATTCTCATATTAAGAAATAGAAGGCACATTATTTTAATGATTCTACTGGCATCAAACCATGGAAGCCACAAAGTTATTTTTTAATGAATCAATACCCACAGGCCTAAGGTAATTGTGTGAAAACTGTTGGTCTTTTTTTTTTCATTCCAGTAAAAGACAGCCCCAAACTGAAATTATACTTTTCACTGGCTTAGCTGATGTTTTGCAATAGTGCCAGGCATTTTGTAAACCTCAGAAGAAAGAAAAAAGGCTTAGGAGAGCGCTGGAGTGGGGAGGTTGAGTCATGCCTCCCATTGCATGTCAATAAAGATGTGATAATTAGAGGGAGAAAAAGCAGAGCCTTCATTAGGCCACAGATTGCTGGAGTTTCATCAGCAAAGTGTCAGACTGAGCTCACTGGGATGATGTGTCTGGTGAGAGAGCCTGCACCCAGGGCATGGGCACTGTGGCATTTGGGGACAGCCTGTGTCCAGGGCATGGGCACAGTGGCATCTGGGGACAGCCTGCACCCAGAGCATGGGGACAGTGGCATTTGGGGACAGCCCCTGTCCAGGGCATGGGCACAGTGGCATCTGGGGACAGCCTGCACCCAGAGCATGGGGACAGTGGCATTTGGGGACAGCCTGTGTCCAGGGCATGGGGACAGTGGCATTTGGGGACAGCCTGTGTCCAGGGCATGGGCACAGTGGCATTTGGGGACAGCCTGTATCCAGGGCATGGGGACAGTGGCATTTGGGGACAGCCTGCACCCAGGGCATGGGCACAGTGGCATTTGGGGACAGCCTGTGTCCAGGGCACGGGGACAGTGGCATTAGGGGACAGCCTGTGTCCAGGGCATGGGGACAGTGGCATTTTTGTAACAGGGACATGGTACAGGAAGGGGGAGGAGATGGCCAAGAGTAGAAAAGCCCTATTGTCCACTTTGGTTCATCATATTTTTCTTCTAGTCATTCTCTCTAAGAGTTTAATCTGCTCAAGCATTTTAAAAATAAATAAATGAGCGGTCCTGTCTTTCTAAAGATGGGAGTTAATGTGGGAGTGTGGGGAATAATGGAACCACACTGTGTATATATTTTCTAGTTTCTGTGAATTTTGATAATTTCCAGATGGTCACTTCTAAGTGTATTCATCAAATGTGAAGAGTGGTTTTATAGTCTGCAGTATATATTCTAGGACGCCCCTAAAATGTCTAGAAAATTTGAATCTTTAGGTTTTGTTTTTCTCCCTAACCAACCACTGATGCCACAAGGAGTAATAATAAAAAAGTTCATATGGTAGTGTGCTTTTCATTTTTGTGGATCCTGGAAATATATGCTAAGCCATGTACACCATCTGCTCCACTAAGGTCAAAGTCCCAGCTGTATAAGCTTTAGGAGTAAATGCTGAAGAGCTGATATTTTATATGGGCTGAAGTTGGTGTTTTAAGTAGTTTCAAGCAAGCCTTTCACAGAGTTCAGCAGTGCAACTGGCACTTGTAAGCATGCACCTTCTTTTGAGTTTTTAGCTGAAAAAATAAGAGTTCTTTACTGGGTGTGTTAAGCAAGGTACAAAACTTTGTCTCTCAGCTGGGACCAGAGAAGCAGATAGAAGCAGATCTCAGCTGGATCTGTGGTAGGTGGGACAGGAAACACTCTTCAAAGAGCCAGTTCAATGCACATCCTAATTTACTTGAGCAGTCTTCCAGTTTAAGAGTTTGTACCTGCCTGGTTCCAAAATACAGCCCCATTATCAAATGCCACCCTGTGTTGGCTTCCCTTCTCTTCCTTTTCTGGGCTGTTCTTTGCCAGGTATTTGTTATCTGAGCACGAGACACTAAGGAATCACACAAAGCCTCCCGGTGCTTATTCATGGTCCAGATACTTGTTTTAGACCCTTGTCCTTTTGAAGTGGGGAAAGGAATCATTAGACACAGGAGAAATGGAGGAAATCAGCAGCAGCATCCTTACCCTAGGATGGTAAAATATCCAAGATATCCTGGTAGAATAGTCCTGGTTGCTAAGCAGCTTGTGTTACTTTGACCCTTTCAAACCTTTTTAGAGAAATGTAACAGAAGAAGAGGATTGCAGAGCTTCACACCAGAATTTGGCCTTCACTTCTACTTAGTTGGTTGTCTTCCTAGAAAATACCATTCCCTTTTACACATGCTTTTGCATCCTTATAGATGTAAAATATTTTTTTTATTTGCTGGGTGAAGTAGTTTTAAATAGAAAAATATTGCCAGTCCTGTGCATTCTAGCTATACAATCAGTCTATTAAAATGTAAAATTAAAAAGCATATCTGTGGAATATGACTGAGTTGAGCCTACAGCCACAAGGGATAATCTACTAACTTTGTTGCCTCTTATTTTATTCTTCTCAAACATTAGTTCTCAATGCCAGAATTTGAAAGAAAGCCAGAAATTCTCACCCATTGTTGTTCATCTTCTAAAACAGATACTTCTAGATATCATCAAATATTTCAAAGGTTACATCCAGTGGCCTATGCCTAAAGGCATTGATGAAAATTGGATGAAAATACAAACATAATATTTAGAAATACTACGAAGGGAGACAAGAAAAAAGGAGTCCTCCCAAACCACATTTCTGCCGCTCTTTTGTTTAGCAGTTACACCAGTATCACATAACAGAATATCTCAATCATCAAAATATTGTTATTGATTATTACCAAATAAAGAATTTTAAACTCATGGCTCAATTCGCTTCTTTAAATGCCATTGTATGTAGCTCTGATGAAGTGCTATTTGCTTGATCCTTGCAAGATCACACAAACCCTTCTGGGAGCTGAGGTTGCCCTTGGAAGTGTTGTTTTGTTAGTGCCAGTAGTTTGGAATAAGCCACTCAAGGAGTCCTCTGTGCGTTCTTCCGCAAATCAAATTATCTGGGAGAGCAATAAGATGCAAAAGACAATTTGTGTGAAGAAAGGAAAGCAAAGAGCAGGGAAGTAGTAACAATTCCAGTTATTTCACTTGATATATCCCTGGAAGAAAGGGATGTTGACCAACCAACACTGACCCAGGTGCAGTGGCACAGGTCTGTCTTGCTCCATCCCTTTTCGCTGTGAGTCTCTGCAATAGAGCTCCAGAGCAGCCTTGCTATCAGCTATTCAGGGGCCACTGAGAAGCTCTGCTGTAAGGCTCCTCAGTTACTGGGAGTTGGTTTTGTTTTTCCCTCTGAAAAAATTTTGTCTTTCCCTGTTTTGGGACCAGCACTGGTTACTGAAGTTGGGTGGGTGAATTTAGGCAGTAACAAGTGAGGGTTTTCTGTGGAGCCTGCAGTGCTCTTCCTGGATAGGTTTTTAGTGACTGTGTGGCCCCAATTTATTGAAGTGTTTAGATTAGGAAACTACTGTTGTAACCCTTAGTGCTTTTTTGCCAGTTGAAATTTTTAATTTATGGTATTTTGGCCAAATTTAGCTACAAACTAGACTACATTTCACGTGAGTTAACTACACGTGATATCATGAGGAGGCTGTCACTTTATTCTCTCAGATCGATCTTCATGTGGACAGAATAAATTGCTTTGGTAGGGAGGACTTCATATGGAATAATATCCTCCCTGTTAGAATTAAGGGTGATCATGACAAACCTTTTTAGTTTCTGTTTCATGTGGAAGGCAGTTCTATTTCAGAATTTTTAAATCCTTTTCAAAATTTCGTGTCATAGGTATCTTTTCAAACATCAAGCATTTGTAGGAACCTGGTGCAGTTGTGCCAATACTTTTTGGAAAATCTTTGTACCTCTAGGATGGAATTTAATGAGACTTGACAGTGCTCTCCTAAAAGGTCACAACCCAGGTGGTTGTGTCATCCTGCTCAGGGGGAGAACTCAGCATCTTGAATTCTTCTCTTCCCATTCAGGTTGAGGATTAGATTGAGAGGTTTTAATGTCTCTCCTGTTGTACCCTCTGAGCTGTCAGAAATGGCTGTGACCACATTGGATGCTGAGATCCTTGGCCTGATTCAGGTTAGGAATAGCTCTGGGCTATTGGATACAACCACAGGAGGGGAAGGGTTCCTCCTTTGGCTCATTTGGAAAAGGGTTTGGTCCTTCCCTCCTTACAGGGCACAAAGATTATTTCCTACCTGTTCTTGTTCTTTGACCTGGTTATTTTTTAATAGGAGATAAAGTATTCACAAAGGAGTTTCTACAAAATAGTTCTGCCTGGGCTGCTTCTCTCTGTGTGGAATTATGGAGTGAACACTTTGCTTAACTTGTCACTGCACAATGCTTCAAAGGCAGTGTGGTAGGAGCACTTCCATGGAGCGTTGTGTGCATTATCCTACATTTCCTGAGCAACGTGCATTCCACCAGAATGTATCCTAAGCCTCCCAAGCCACGAATTTGCACCTCTGTATACCCAGCACATGCTGTTATTGTGGGAATTTTGTTGGGCTGTGGATTAATCCTCCTGTGAATATGGAGAAGCCACGCAGAGGCTGGGCTGGGCAATGAACTGGGAGCTCCCTGCCCTGCCTGGGTGGTGCTGAGCAGGGCATAATGCAGCCCCTGCCCAGTCTGAGTGTCTGCCTGGGACCTCCTCAGCAGGTTACCCAGGTGTTTTGGTTATTCAGAGTAACCTCCCCTTGCCATTACCCCTAATGGGCAAATGGCTCATTTTTGTGGTTGTAATTAACATTGTTTGCCATTCTGTTCTCTAGATGTTTCAGAAGTAGGAATAATCTTTCCATTACAAGTCATGACTGCAGGTGCTGTGAGGTATTGGCTCTTTCAGATTATATCTATTTTGTATGAGAAATGTGTATCTTTGGCAGACTGCTAAATATTAGTGCTTAAGTCCATTACAAGGAAGCACAATTTTCTGTAACTTAATTTCCTAAGCCTAATGAACCCAGTAAATTTCCTCTGATGTCTTCCCAAGTTAATATATTAAATCTAATTTATTTGGCAAAAAATTGGACAAATTTCCTCTTAATTCAATTAACCCAGAAGAAAAAAATGTATTGTTATGGAAATCTGGGACTAATAATTCACAGATGTGAAAGTCCTGGGTTTTGGTTCCATTCATTTACTAGCTTACAATTGCTATTTTTGTTTCCTATAATTTAACTCAAAAAAGTCCGTTGTACCATGTATGTATTTGAAAAGCTTGATAAATGATAACAAATTAATTTTTTGTCAGTTAATGTTGCAGAAGATTCTTCTGTCCTAAGTGATTATTTGCATACTTATTGAGTATTATATGTACCAGTTGATTTCCTTGATATGTTACTGATATTTTGTGGGCACTGCTAATGAGTGGATGATGCATTTTCATCAGCAGTAGTGTTTCTCTGGCAATTTTGCTAGAACTCAGAGTGGTACAAAAAGAGTTCTCATTGTTCATGTCTCAATGCTGCAAAAACCAAAGCTCCGAGTCCCCACAGAAGCCAAAGCAAAGCTGTGGCTGGGAGTGGGCTCAGCAGCAGCACACAAACATAAGCTTGCCTGTGCTGCTGCTTTGATTTTCTGTGGCCAGGATATGGATAACAGGGATATAGTTGCATATACTCTGGGAAGGTAATTCATATTTTTCATGCCAACAGCTCTAGTCCTGCTTTCCTGACACTCCCTCAATACATGTGAGAGGTCTAATGTAAACAATGGAGCCAAACCTCTGACAAATAAATTACAAGGGCCACTAATGAGTGCAAATCCATGTATGACCTTTAGAGCATTCGTGCAGCTGTCTCCATGCTCTGATGTGGCTTGTGCTGGAAGAAACCTACAGATAGCCAGGATTTCAAAATCCCTGTCTACCTCAGCATAATAGAGTTGGTTTCTTTCTGTTTGTGCACCTTGATCAATTTCAGAATTGCTCAGGACAGGATTTGGCTTTAAATCTGTAGGGCAAAGGTCTTTAACACTGCTGCATTTAAAGTGACTATTAGTGATACCCAAGATTATTTTACAAATGGTCCAGTTTTCCTGCTATAAATTTTTATCCAGGCATTTACATCTTTTCCAGCACAAAGCAATCTTATGAAAAATAGTCAAGAAGCTGCAATACTAAGGTCAACATTTTTAGTATTAAAATCAGTTTACAGTATGTTTGCTTGAAGTGCACATAAATTCAAAGAGGCAAGAAGTATAAACAGAATAGCTGGTTTCTTGGATGCACTCCAATATAATTATAGCTATTCACCCTTGTGACTATTTGTGTGTGTAGCTTAAAGCTATTTGCCTGCCCTAAGGTACGGTAGCAGTATTTTTATACATCTTTGTATCTGATTGAAATGCAAAACTCAGTAAACCTGGAAAGGATGCTAACAAGCTTAAAGAAATGTATGAGTAAAATTAACCAGCATATTGAATGTCCCTTTTGACATTTGTTAGCAGCACCACCCCATTCCTAGCACAGGTACTTCTCATTCTCTTCAGTTTTGAAACTGAGATATCCCTTAAGGATTTGTCACCAAAATAGTGTATTTCTAATAGGCAATTATGAAAAAAAAAATCATCATCAATCACATTTATTGCAAACATCTCATAAAACAGTAAAACATTTATGTGGCTATGGAAGGCAAGTATGTTGCCGTGTAATATATTAAGATTTGCATATAAAGAGCAGCAGGCAGCAAACAAGTCTCTTTCCCTTTCTTATGCCATTTATACAAATGCCTTTGATGCAATGTATCTATTTAATTTCCATCAAAATGTTATTGCTGCAACACCTGAGTGATACTGGCTGTCGTTAGGTCTCAGAAGCACACCCTGGGAAGGGAGTGGGTGATGCTGCTTCCTCCAGGTAGGGTCCATCAGCCATGTCACACCTTGTCACAACCTATCTGTCACCCAGGAGGCAGGGTTTGCCTCAAGCTGATGTGCACCTGTCACTGACACACATGCATATATATTTATACACATTTTTAATTTCTCTCCTCCCCAGTATCAGTTTTTCACCAAGATCAGTTATTTCAGTATTTAGCTTTCAGGCAGATTGCAGGGGTGTTGGGACTCCATATTGTTTCTGTGTGAGCAGGAATGAAAAGCAGTTGCTTGGGAAGGAGCACAGCTCTTTTTGTGGGGGACATGGCAACTGCCTGTCGATACCAACATCTGCTAATCTTCTCCATAATCATCTGTACCCTGTTCTCTGCAAACACTCAGAAATGATTTCCTTGAAACTTTTTTTAATAGCTCAGAGTGCATCTACCGTGAGGCTGTATGATATAAAATGACTAATAAAATGTAGGGTTATTTCCATGTCAGAGTTGGTAACAACTGTCTTTATCTGGGTTTTTCCACAAGCCTCGAGGTAAAATGAAGCAGGCAGCATTGCAGAGAAGAGAGAAATGAATGACAACACATTGTATAAATCTGTGGGATTTTTTGACACTTGACTTTCTACTATCATTTTAAAAAATTCTGCCTTCTATTTACTTGTCAGAACTGGATTTAATTCTTATATGCTGTAAGGAATTCACCGCGTTAAGATATTGATATAACAAATTGCCAAATGTTTTAGAGATTGATTCTTGCTGACCAAAATGGGCTTTCAGATTGGAAGTCTTTTTTTCCAGAAAACACCTGCTGAGATAGAAGTCTGACAGCTGCACAAAAGAAATATTCAGTTTGTTTAGTCTGCTTCTATCTAGCAATCGGCAGATGCTATCAAAAATTGTGTTTTTAAAATGAAAATTACCTAAGGATTTGGCAAAGGACCTTGGTTAAAAGGGACTGAGTGGCCACTATCAGGTGAGCATTACCAGACTGATTGGTTGTTACTTCTGTCAGTCTTTCTTCAAAATTATGACAGGCCACACAGCAGGGAGCAAATGATCATTAATACTTCATCCCCTGGGACACAATAAACTGCCATTCACTTGCATACAAATAAAATACATAAAGCTTGTCAGACAAGGTGACAGAAAAAGGTGCCTTTTCAAAATTATTTTATACTACAGTGGGATGTGATCAGCTAAGACACATTTCTGTATTGTGTGGTGTATGATCTTGACAGCAGCACCTTTGAATTCATTCCGGTTTAAAAATACATTTCAGTGCTTTTTTCCTGATGCTTATTTTATTTCATTAGAAAAACATAAGATTTTGAACACTCCTCAGCTCTGCAGTGGAAGCTTAAGAATAGGTTTTGCAGGAGAATATTCCTCTGGAGCCAGTGCTGTTTCTGCCATCCAGCCCCACAGCAGAACAACCCAGGCTCTCCATGTGTGCCACTGGGTGCTGGCACAGGTGACCACCAAGTCCCAAATAAAGAGATGGCCACTGCTCAAAGGCTCCCAAGATAAAACACAAGCTGTTCTAAATATCAATAAGCCATTTTCACAATATTTTCGCAAACAAAAAAATCTGAAAAAAATAAATAATAAAAGCAAACAAACTGTTATGCTGTATTAGACTTTTGGTAAGGTCAGAAGGAGGCTGGAATGTGAGGCATTTTGCTTAGCCACTGCTTCCAGTAATGCTGTTCTGTTCTGGGAAGTGCACTGAGAAAGATAATTACTGATTTATGAGGAGACTTAACATATTCTGCCTATAGGGCTGTTTTGTTTTGGGTTCGTTTGTTTGTTTTTTGACACATCTACCAATGAATTATTAGGTGGTTATGCACTAAAGTTTTGTGTAGGCAAGGCACATAGGGTTGCCTAACTAGTCTGTGTGGAGCTTCATAATCTCACTGTATTGACAGTGAATTCCTTTGGCTTTTACTGGAAAAGCAAATTTTCTGTCATGCTCTTTGTGCTTCAACCCCCTTTACTCCTTTAATATTTCCCATGGAAGTATGTGGGATGTGATGCATATCCCTTTGTGCAAGCTTTTGTTTGGAATATTTCAATTCCAGTGGAAGTACACTATTTTAGGAAGCAGAAGATGTGTTATCAAATATTTTGTCTGCTCTGTGAAACTACAGCAGTTTCTATAATAATAATTGATCTCATTTACAGAACTTTGATGCCATACTTCGTTGCTTATTTCATTTTCAGGGCAGGTGAAGAAATTTTCCCTTTTCCCTTTGCCAAAATTGATTCTGAATTACTATTTTCACAGTTTGGTTGTGCTTGTTTTTTTTTATCTTCTACCAGTCTTGATGGCAGAGAGAGAACAGACTAATGAATGCTGTCTCATGACTGAGATAAATACTGGAAGTTTCACATGGAAGCTTGGTAGATGTGCCTGTGTTCTCTCCTTGGTTTTCTGTGCCCTCTATGTCCCAGTGCCACTGTTGGTATTGTAATGTCCCCTACTTTGAAGATCTGTCAATGGCAGTGTTATTTAGTACCTGAGAATCAATTGATTGAAGAATTTTGGTAAGGAGTTTTCCGGTATTGTGTAAGAAGAAGTAGTTAAATGTTGGTGAATCCACAGCACCACTGTCCCTGTATGACTGGGCAGAGAGAACAGTAAAAATGCTAGCAGGAAATCCTTCTTATATCACTCCTGCCACAGCTGTCATTTCTGTTCTGCCTTTGTGCACTGAATTACCCTGGTTCTAGACAACCACTGCACCATTTGAGAGTGGAGCAACAAAATTAAATAGCACCCTGGAAAAAATATGAGGAGGAGACTGAATCAATGTGATTTTTCCCTTTTATTCACATGCACTAAAGCAGTTGTGGGTTTTTGTTTTTTGGTCATTGACAAAATGAAAAACCACCTGCTGATTTCAGGCCTAAACAGAAGAGTAAATAGTATCTTTAATTAAGAAATTTTCTTTTGGCATAAGTGTAATGTAAAGATGGACTTTTAAATAGAATTTCAAAATAGACCATTTATATTAAAGTCAATATTAAGGAAACATCCCATAGAGCAAACCTGGGGATTGAGAGCAGACTGGTTAAGGTAATGACTGCCTTGAGTTCAATGTAAAATGTTGTTAAGTATCATGGTTCACATTGCTTGGGGATTGTGAAGTTCAGTAATGAAATCAGGATGGGATTTTTTTTTTGGCATAGTAATTTCACTTCACCTTCCTTAAGTCCTATTCCTTCTGGTTTGTGCATGCAGAAGCATGAAATCTAGGAATGATTAGGTGGCATTGGCATTGCAAAATCCCCAGAAAAATAGTACTGTTAATGAGAATTGTATGTATAACCCCCTGCTTACTGCAGTGACAATTCTCTCCTATGATTCTGTCAAACATTGCAAAAACCAAATAAACCTGATAGCACAATAATACACAATAATAAATAACTGCTCAAGATGCCTTTTTTTTTTTTTTATTTGCTATAAAATTCAATAACTAAATCCTCAGCTAGATTGAATTCACCTCTCTCCATTGAGTTAACTGCTGCTAAACTGATTTACAGTGGTTGGGGAATTTTGGCACTTGTGAGTCAAGCTGCAAAGTGTGCAGAAGTTTTGTCAAATCTGTTTGGGACATGGATGGAAGTGAATATGGGGTTTCAAATGTTCAAAAGCAGCACTGGTTAGAAAAACTCCCGACAACTCCAATCCCTGCTTGAAAATCCTAAACTCCCAGTGCATATGTTCCAGTAATTTGCTCACCCCGCAGTATGTTGTGCTCACTGGCTGCAGAAAACTTCTCGTGAGAATGTTTGAAATGTCACTGAGGTTCAGTGTGGATCAGGGTGCAGGTGGCTCTACAAAGGCTCTGCTCAGGGGATGTGTTTATACAGTTGCTGCCGACGGATGGTATTGATTGGCCAGGCCACTCATAAAACAAGCGACTTCACTTTCATCTTGCTGCTTTCTGTTCCTTCGGTAGATAGAAAAGTGGTTTTAATTATTCACATCATCCATTTTAATATTTTTCTTTTTCTCTTATCCACCCACTGTCTCACAGCCAAGTAATATTCTCATCTTCTCATTGTAGAAAACTTGCAAAGGGGGCAAGAGTGGGCAGATAAGAAATTTTTGAGAGTTAAACGTTGGTGTTGCCTCACTGGTAAGATTAGCAGAAGTCAAAATCTGCTGAAATCTCTATCCTTCAATATTGCCTGAGTCCCCTTCAGGATGACAGAGCACTTGACAGCAGCTGAGGTTTGGGTGTTGGCACAGTGTCTCTGGTGTTCATTCACGTATCTCAGGGTTCTGTGCAGCACTCACCTCCTGCATGGGCACAGATCTGTGCTCTCAACCCTGCTGTGTTACAGGCTGCACTGCTTTCCACCAGAGAATATGTTTTTCTCCCATGACAAATTTTTCAGCTTTCATACAGCTTGGGAGTTGTGCTAAGAGCTTGAGGTCTTTTAATGCTTCTGGGTTTTGCAGTTTGTTCATCCTCAGAGCAGAGAGATGTGATCCATACTGTAATGGGAATTTTGACGATCTTAATTACAATTGTCCATTTTTAATGTATTAATGGCTAGTGAGGAGAAAGTGATATCATGTGATTATGTGCAAATCAGAAGACAGTGGTTGAGTTAACTAAATTAGAAAGAAAATCCTTGGGTTTGGGGACAAAATATTCTTTGGCTGATTTGCCAGCTTTAGTTAATATGAGCTATTTACCAGATTGCTGTCATCAGGATCTGTATGTTCCACTCATCATTCCCAGACAGACTTACTAAGGAGTACTGCATGGGCTACCTGCTAATTCTGTCTCACCATGGGCTTGAGTCAGGCTTTTTGATGAAAGAGACCTTGAAATTTGAGGTTTTTATACTTTGTGCATGCTTCCCTGGAACTGCTCTTTCAAAAAATTTGCCCTTGGAGCCTTGAGTTTCTCCACAGTTGTATTTTTAAATGCTCACTTTTAAGAAGCATGTGTAAAAATTATGAAAGCTACAAAATCTTTACTGTTTTCTGGCTTCATAAAAAAAGAAAAATGCATGAAGTAAAGAAATGAGTTTTGCAAGAGCAAAGAGTTTCTAGTAGACTGGTTGACAACTCCAAGGAAGAGCAGGAGGTAGAGAAGGAGCATTGCTCCTGTCCCTGGAATGGCCTTACACCAAACTCTAAGGCAGTAACAGTCTCAGCTACAGTAAATAAAAATACACAGGTGTGTTCTCATTCAGAAGTAGCTTCCTATATATGGCACAACAGTAAAATGAGATGGGAGAGTTCCTAAGTCAACTCACAGAAGGGATTGCTCACACAAAGCTGTAGGGAGCGTGACTTTTCTGCGGTTTTTCCTTTTTCCTTCTTGAGATGCTCCATTTTCCTTCAAGCTAATTTGAAATCTAAACCAGCTGTGATTATTTTCTTTTTAAATCAAGATGAGCTTTAAGGACAGGGGGGGCAGGGAAACAAGAACCAAAAGCTGCAAGGTAGGAGCCCTCCCTCCGGTGCATGGAGTCCGCTGGAAAGCGCAATTGCAGAGTCCTGCTGAATGGTAGGAAAAGCTGCCCCACTCTCCCGTGACAAATATTCAAGTAAAAGGATTAAGAATCCCAAAACCAAGCAAACCTTCCCACCCCACACCACAAAAAAAAAAAAAAAAAAACAACAGTTTTGCAAAACCTTATTGTATGCCTCATTCATATTTAGCATCCAATCCTTACTGTACAGCGCTGATTTGGGGTACTGTATATTCTTTTTATGCTTCTTTGGTTCCCCTGCCACCTCAGACTGTCAGAAGTAAAAATTTGTGAGTGGGAGAAAGAAAGTTGAGCTGCTAACAGAGGATGCATATTCCCCATCCCCAGTAAAATAACCCAGGCACCCATGTAAATGAGGCATAAGGTTTGTAATGAATTGGGTTGATGGCACTGAGGTGTTCAAGTGGATCTCCCTGAGTTCTTTAACTTAACCTGATACACAGTGGCAAGAATGATACCTGTGATCATTCCAATTAAAATTGAAGTTTTGTACTTTGCTGTGATGCAAGCTAGTGCTGTGAAAACATGAAACACACCTCACAAATGCCACCCAGCTGCAAAAGTGACAACGTGAGTCTGCCAGCTTTTCCTAGTGGCAGCCAGAATAATGGGAATGGCTGCAACTGGGTTTTGTTGTTGCTGGAAGCTCTGGCAGCTCACCAAGCATGGTAAGACCAAGGCAGTCAGACTGTGATAGCATTGCTCAACAAGTGATTAAAATATACTGGGGAAGATGTGGAAAAATATACTCTTAAATGGAAATGAAAAGAAAGTAAATAGCACTGTAAGTGTATGGTGTGTGGATAGCACTAAGAGAAGGCTGTAACAAGTGAGGATAGCACACCATCCTGCTCAAAAGAAGTATAGGATTAAAGCTTTGTTCTGTTTGAGCTCACTGCTTATTAATAAAGAGTGGATGGTAACTGAGGAGATGAAGAGACTGTATTGTGAGATACCACAGAGCACGGCATGTGTGATGTTCCTTCTGAAGCCATAATAACCATTTGATTTCTGACCCTGAGGTGAATTTTGTGTACTCATATGCATGAAGGAGGTGAAAGGATATGCACTGAGCTGTGCCCTTCTTTCCAAACTGTGTTTTCAGAAGTTATATAATTGAGGCATAAATAAAATAACAAAGAAGGCTTTTGTAGACATGTATTATTATTTCAAACTACCAACAGTTGTCTTTGCGCTTGCTGGTATTTTAGAGTCCTGAATTTTAAATGGCACAGCTCTCTTTTACCATCTCATGTAAAAAACACTCAATAGGGAACACATCTTAAGGGAAAATTCCAGAAACCAGGTCTGTATAGCTAACAGTCCTAAGGTCTTTGAGTTCCTTGCTCATCTCCTCTTTGTCCTGTGACAGCTCTGAAAATAAGGAATACAGCCCTAAAATTGGCACTAGGTGAGTCCATATCCTTTCCCCAAAATTAAAATGGGATCCTAGGGCATGGTGGTTGCCATTATATGGGATGACGAGAGCCAGCCCCCGCTGCTTTCCATTCAGAGGAATGGGAAACCTGTGGATAAATCTCCACCTGCAGCTGCCACAGGCTGTCTGTAATTAGGCAAGTATTCTGCTAAAATTATAAAATCAGATGACCCCATCTCCCTTTCTCTCTCTGGCTGGTGTTTCTGTAGGTGTCAGGAGCACTGAATTCTCCCCCTGTTCAATCACTTTGAGCAGCACAAGCAGCACTTTCCCAATGCTCCTGGAGCTGGCACCTTCCTGCATAGAGTTTGTCTTCTGCTGCCTGTCCAGTGCTGCATCACTGTTCTGTGCTGTGAGTATCCAACCCATGGTGATGGTTGTCAGTGCACACC
The DNA here is from genome assembly GCF_027579445.1 of Ammospiza nelsoni. NCBI lineage: Eukaryota > Metazoa > Chordata > Aves > Passeriformes > Passerellidae > Ammospiza > Ammospiza nelsoni. The sequence goes on from NC_080642.1 coordinate 13,534,238, forward strand.
CAACTTTCCTTCTCTTAGAGATTTCAGGCCCTGCTTGCTGTTAGCCAGGTGCAGCTGGCTTTGTTCGCTGCAGCAGAAGATTTCTGGCAGCATTGAGTGGCTGAGATGTGAGACCAAGAAGTATCAGTGCATCCTTTCTGCATCTGAGGGATCTCTGTGCTGAAAGGAATGGGAGAGAAGCTGGATGGCATGATGCAATGCCAGCTCTTTCACAATTAAACACAGAGTGCAGTTCTGGAGAACCACCTTAGTATCAAATTGTTAGTGGTTCAGAAAAATACATTTTACCACAAAATGTTCCTGACTTTCTCATCACATTATCCTTCTTTTCAGGATCACAGTCTACAATGAGCAGTGAATTAATGAATGGTAAAAACTTGACATTTCCTAAAGATTCTTAATAATAGTGGCTGATATTTCATTTTTTCCTTTGCAAAACCCAAGCCTTAGTGCCATTTTACAATCTAATACTTTAAGTTTTGTCCACTACTTCTGGTTTTTGTTTTGGCAAGCCTTTATTTGAGCAAGGAACTGGGCAGATTTCTTGGTACCATAGAGGGTATCAAATCTCACCCTGAGAGATTGGTATTTATTCTGAAGTGGTCTAAATATTGTTAAAACAATCTACAAAGTCTGCCTTTTTCTTCTATATTTCTTAGTAAAGGAAACAAGATGAGGAACTGTTATTCGATTAACCTTTTCCTGTCAGACTAAAGTTTGAAATAAGTTTAGATTCAACACAAAGCCTGCTAGTTAACACCTGCTTTTTTTTAACCTAAATTTGGACTAAATCACAGTGACTTCTATGCTTTAAAGGCTTCCTTCTTGCTGCCTGAAAGATAATTCCTGTAAGCAAAAATTATGAGCCAGTTTTGAAATTACCTTTATTTCTGCTGTTTACAGGATGCTCAAACCTTCTTACTGCAGCAAGCATGCAAAGGGTATAAACTGTGCTTTGGGAGCACCTGAAACCATGAGCTCTTCACCCTCCCTCCATGGACACCTGGCCCTGGCTGTGGGAGCTGAGCTGGGCACAGGCTGGGAAAGGTTTGTGGAGGGCACTGCTCAGAGACCTGTGAGTTTGTGCAACCTGCAGTTGCATTTCCTCTCAAGTAAACAGTGAGGGAATACTTCCATGCTGTGCAGAGCCCAGGAGTGTTAAATGACCTTTTTCGTCTCTTCCTCAATGTTAGTCCCTTGCTTCCTTTGTACATTCACTCAGTAACAGATTTATGACACTTTACAGATTAACCTGCACGTTTCAGAGCATGTAAATGGATCTAAATGAAGTTGCAGATAAAATCACACATATCCCATGCTTTGAATGTCCTGAAAAGGACTTTTGAAACAGCAGACTACATAGAACATATTTTTCTGCATTTATTTCTTACATTGGTGTAGAGACAGGGATTTTGAGAGCTGGATGAATATGACAATAGCAGAACATAATTCAAAATTGATAAATGAGAAGAACAAACCATGGTAACATAATGCCCCCTATGGTTTGTAAGGCAGTATGTACAACAGCTTTAAGGGCAATGCTTTCCTACATACCTTCTCTTAGCAGAGTCGGAGTTCTATGTTATGCCCCTCAGCTAGAGAGGAAAAAACACCTGGTTGGATTTTCTTAATAAATAGGTTAGATACTGTTAATTTAGATGCTTTAAGTCTCCTCCTCCTTTTTGGAGACGGAAAGCACTTGGGATGAGAAGGGATGTGGAGGCAGCTGAGTCCTGCCCTAGGTGGGGAATGGCCCCGGGGAGCGGCGGGCGCTCTGTAACGGAGGGAGCGGCCGCTGGATGGCAACATCGTCCCGCGCATGGAGCGGGACAGACGGCCCTGGGCACCGGGACAGCGCCGGGGACACGCACGGGCACCAGGGACAGAGCCGGGCACCGGGCATGGGCTCTGGGGACAGTGCAGGCCCCGGGGACACGCACGGGCACCAGGGACAGAGCCGGGCACCGGGCATGGGCTCTGGGGACAGTGCAGGTCCCGGGGATACACACGGGCACCGGGCACGGGCACCAGGGACAGAGCCGGGCACCGGGCATGGGCTCTGGGGACAGTGCTGGGCCCCGGGGACACGCACGGGCACCGGGCACGGGCACCAGGGACAGAGCCGGTCACCAGGCATGGGCTCTGGGGACAGTGCTGGGCCCCGGGGACATGCACGGGCACCAGGGACAGAGCCGGGCACCGGGCATGGGCTCTGGGGATAGTGCTGGGCCCCAGGGACATGCACGGGCACCAGGGACAGAGCCGGGCACCGGGCATGGGCTCTGGGGATAGTGCTGGGCCCCGGGGACACGCACGGGCACCGGGGACGGGCCAGGCCACGCAGGGCTCTCCTCCGCCGCGGGCTGTGGATGCAGACTGAGTGTCCCTTCAGGAATTCCCTTGCTGCAGGGTTTCCTTCACCCTCTCGGGCACAGCAGGTTTGCGGAGTGGGGATCACCCCAGCAGTGTTATGCAGGAGATGATGTGGAAATGATGACGGGACGCTTCGCTGATAAATTCGTGCTCGGTTTTTAACCTGCAAGCCCATGTCCCATTGAAAGGCAAGCCTTGCCTCGTGTGCCCTCGGTTCCTTTATGGTGCCAATTAGGGCAGAGGAGCAAACCTGCCCATCCAACCCCATGAGGGTTATTGTCACATCCATCCAGCTCTCAGTGCCCAGCTGGGCTGCCCTGCCCTGGAGGGTGCAGTGATCCAAGACCCAAACTGGACTAAATGAATTATGTCCACCTTTGAGCTGTGGATTGGGAAAAACCCCGAGGCTGGTTCTCTTTCAGTTCCCACAGAGCTCACAAATTCACTTTTAAGCCTTCCCAGAGAAAAAATGAACGGCTGATCCTTGTATGGTGGGGAACTCAGGGGGGGCCCATAGGTGCCTATCAGTGCTCACATAAAGTGAGAAAAAATCCCTGAGGGTTCTTGCAGGTCTCCAAGGAGTCCTGGAGCAAATGTGTCCAAGTGAAACATTCCAGCAAGTTGGTTTTGTGTCGTGTGATGGAGGAGATGTCTCCCAGGCCCAGTGTTTGACGATTGTGTCTTGGATCTTTTTGTGTTTCAATACTTAATAACCTTGATTATGCATTTCTATTTCAGTAATTACTGAAAAAGTCATGATTATCATATATTTATGTGTTTGCAACCTGGGAGCTGGAAAGGACAAAGTGGGAGTCACTCACTGGCAATAACTGTTGCATGTTCTCAGACATAATGAAACTTATTTTTGTCTTCTGCTTTTAAAAAGGACACCTGCTTGTAAACTGTATGCAGACTGATTAAACAGTAAGTACAGTTAGAACTCTGAAAAGCCACAGACAATTCTTTATGCTGTCAGTTTATGATAATATAATAATAAAAATAATATATAATAATATCATATAATAATTATTATGATAATAATCCTCTTGTTACCTTCCAGGTGCCTCCAAGTCCATACCTGGAGCAGGGAATGCCTCTTCCTCACTCCTTCTGCAACAGTCATTTACGTGTTGGACTGGGACTGAAAATACATTTCACTGCTAAAATTGCCATGGATAAGGTTGTACAAGTGATTATTTGTTATTTCAGCTACTGATCCATGGGCATATATACAGTTAAAGTTTAAAATCCATGAAAAGACATATTCAGAGGGTTTGTGAAAAATGAGACAGTTTTCCTTCCCTTAATGACAGGGATCTCAAATGAGTTGTGTTGTCAATGGGAGAGCAAGAGGTTATATAGTTTTCCATAATCTATAAAGCTTCTTCAGAATCATGTCATTAGCTTTCCTGTGGTAGAGCACAGCAGAGCTAATAATGCAATTATGGTTCATGTAGTTAAACTATGCTGCTGATATTTTTTTTTTCCCAGGAGGCCTTCATTTCTGGCAATTCTAATCATCTTCATTGTACAGCTGTGTAGATTCCATGTTTCACTCTGAGGGAAATAAAATTGCAAATAAATGCCATCTTTCCTAATGTCTCTGTAAATGCCAGATTTAGTAACCATTAACCAAATGTTGGAGTCCATAAAATGTAATGTATAGTTCTGTGTGTGTATATATATATATATATATAATTTGTATATATATATATATATATATATATATATATATATGCCACACTCATATACTAGTCGCCAGAACAAACTATTGTGCTGGAATAAGCAAGAGTAGAATTTCTTCCAGTGTTTCATTATTCTCATTTCTTGGTGCTATAATTAAAACATTTTCTGGTTTTGACATGCCAAGTCTCTCCCTGGCTTTCTGCTGTATTCAAACTGTAAGTATCAGAGTAAAATAGTATAATTACTACATAAAAATGGTGTGTGTGTGTTTAGCAGAAGGGGGATTATTTTGAACAAATCTGGAATTTGGAGTTCTGTATCTGGTTCTGTATTACCTGATACTCAAGAAGTATAAGAGCTGGCAAGCACAGGCTAATTAAGATGTTATTTAGTCTATTATTACGCATTAATTTAGTACTCCTATTAATGAAAAATTACTTTAAAAACTCTATCTGTGCCAGTCCTCACTACAGCAAAAATATCAATCCTGAGATGTTGAAACCCTAATTAAAAAACATAAAATATGAAATAAGGATGTTCCCTCTTTCTGTGGTCTCAACCTTCCACAATTCAGATTCTTCTGAGAAGATAAAATTTTAAAGCAATGAATCTCTGAAAGCACTGCCCTGTTTTCTTGTGTGGAGGGGAAAGTTTCTCTAAACTTCTGTGTTTTTCTGAGTAAACTGCCAAACACATTACAAAGCCTTTCAAAAAGATGCATAATAAAGTGATGATAAGGCATGTTAATAATTCTGCCGACAATCATCCTTCTTTAACATGCCTGGGACATAAACAGTAGGAAATAAGCACAGACAATAATTGCTATTAGGTGCCTGAAGAAAAAACAAAGATATGAGAGGGACATACTAATTAGGCTTCCTCGATGGACCACATGGTGATGAAAAGGAGATGAAAATAAAAATACAGCAAACAAAGCTGAAGTATTTAGACAGCCTTGCAAGAAGTCGTTGTCTATGACAATGAACTGTCCATGGTTGTAAAGTCCTTAGAGACAATATCTGAGACAGCATCTGTCATTTTCCTGCATACATCAGAGGCAGGGAAGCACCAGGGTGTCACTTTGGCATCTCGTGGGATGTGCAACAGAACTGATCAATCCTGAGGGAGCTGAGATGGGGAGGCAGCAGGACCAACTTCTGCCAGAGCATCTTGTTATGGGCATAGAGCAGCTCCTGCCATTCCCCTCTCTGTGAGTGCTGGAGGAGGGCGGAACTGAGAGAGGAACTGTGCAGCCATGGGCTGGCAGATGTGCTAGGGAAGGTCGCATGGCTTTTCCATTACAGCACACTTTTAAGTTAGTCACCTATTTCTACAAACTCTATTATTGGTAATTGTCTTTCTGTTACACTGTAACTGTTTTGGGTTCAGTACTTCCGTAAAGCATTGAAAAGATTCAACCTGGGAGTTTGAAAGCAAAATGCTGTCGAGACATACTAATTAGAAAAATTGTGCACACACAACCTCCTAGTGTTCACTTTGCTCTCATTTGTTTTACAGATGGTGCTGGGTCAAAGAAGCAGTTTGTCTTTGCAGGACAAGCAGTTCTGAAGTTCTGAGCATCTCTACATTTTCATGTATGCACAAGTTTTCTCCTTAGCTTTTTTTGCTTACCTAATCACACTGGTGATTTGCTAACATTTTCCTCTTCTCTTTTAATTTCTATAACAGACAATCTGCAAAGTGATTTGCAGGAATCAAAAGTACAGATTTGTTGTTTTTGGGATCAAGAACAAATGGAAAAACTTGTTGTGGTTTTGGTTTGTTATTTTTAATTTTGCCAGTAATTGACCCGTGATACAAGAAGAGAGGAATATAAAATCAACCTGAGGAAAAGGAATCAGGTTTCCAGATCTGCTTTAAGCAGACTAATGCATGAACATGTCTATAAAAATGGGTGATTGGACCCGTAGTAAAATGGCTGCTTGGTGCCCACTGAATGATCCTGGCAAACTGAGGCACAAAACTCTTGCTGTGTAGCTTGGTGTCCCAGATAAGTTCCTTGGGTTTTGTTTGACCCAGCTGGGATGCTAACAGTTGGATAATTGTTATTGCATTATTTTTCTGGAAAATCCACAGTAGACAAGGGTTGTAATAAATTCTATGTGTTTCCCCTACTGGTTATCAATAGGAAATAATATGAAAAATAAAATTACCTAGAATCCTGCAAGGATTACTTAGTGGGCCATTACCATTCCTTCGGTAGGTAGAAGGTCTAAAATGCAAAACCAAAACATTTTCAGATTAAAAGAAAACACTCATAGTCATGCTGTAATATTGGGTAGACTTTCAAAGCATTGGTACTAAATGCAGAAAACAAATTGGATTGAGGTTCTTAGTTCCTTTTGTTATTTTTTAGGGGATGAAAAGCTTTATCAGAACTAAGCTCATCTAAAACTTATTATTCTTTCAGTATGCTAATTAATAGAGCAGGATCATGGATTTGTTAATTAAAATAAGATACCTCAGGGAAACTGAAATTAATTTTGCTGTCCTAATAGAGTTGCCATTATGCCATTAAATCTTATGGATGTCTTATCTACTTCTCTTTTCTTCCTTCCCTCAAAAAGTAAACAATTGGTTTTATTTAGTTTGAATTTAGAATCAGAATATTGAATGGTGTTTTTTTTGAAAATGTGGAGAAGATCAATGAATAATCTGTGCTCTTGGTGCAGCTTGGGATAGCCAGACCTTACCTGGACCTGCCTTGGCAGAAGCTCACACTGCTGACCTGAGAGTGGGTATCAACCTCAATTTCAAAGCTTTTTACTTTTTTACATTTTTTACAGAAGGAAAAGCACCTGACATATCCTCAGTGTTTTCTGATACTCTGGCATTTCACTGCTCTTGCTTCCAATTTAGATGTTCCATAGAAGAGAGAGGGAAAATAAGTAAGTGTGAGAGAAGCACTAGTTTTTCTTCTACAGCAAAGCACAATTCTTCTAATTTTGCTTGATGAATTTTCAAGGCCAGCAAAAAGGTTCTCCATCATCACCAAGTGCATTAATTGCAATTTGTATCCAAGACTTCTGTCATTCAATGTACTAGATGACAGAAATAATCTTACTAATATACCAGTGTATGCAGAGCACTTTATCCCATTTTATCATAGGCCTAAATATGTAAAATTTGAGACAAGCACAAAATCTAATTGTTAGGCACTGCTGAGCAGTTGCAGTTTGGTTAGTCCTGTGAAAGCTTCTGACTTCCCAGGAAGAATGTCTGCTGTTTGCTTTCAGCCTGTAAAGTGTTCAGAGGCATTGGCTGCCTTAAGGACAGGCAGGAGGCTGTTCTGTTACTGCTCAGTTCGTGTTTAGTCAGCAGACAGAATTTGGGATGTTCTGTGAATTTCTGTTGAATGTGGCAGCTGGTTTCAGGCAAAAGTAAAAATAATAACAGACGGAATTAATTTCAGCTTCTCAAAATAAATTAATGACAGTATATTAAAGTAAGCAGAAAAGTATCCTAAAATATCTTTGTTTCCAGTTTACAGTCAAATCAAGTAAACAGTGGACCTCCAGTGTGCTCTTGCCACAGAGAAAGTTATTCTTTCTCACACTCAAACCCAATAAATATTAAAGGATATTTATCTGGAGCAGAATAGATCTTCAGAACAGATTCACCTTCAGGATAGATGTGTTCATTATTTAGAACAAAATCACTCAGAAGTGCAAGACCAGCTTGGAAATTTCATGAGCAGTGGTGAGTTTTGGTACAGATTTTGGTGCAAGGCGTTCAGGTCTTCTATGCTGCATCTTCCTGGCCTTATTTTTTGATTAAATAATGTTCTGCTTTCATAAGTCTTGATGGCCATACTTCCTCTGCTTTTTATTCTAAAACCTGCTTAATGTGACTAAAATTGAAACACTTGGGTCTGGGGATGAAATCAGTTTTTTGGACTAATTGCTTTGTACAGCTGTTTCAGAACTGGAAACCAGGACAGTTTAGCTTAGTGGCAGTGCCCACAGCCCCTCAAAGGCTGTATTTTTATAAGAACAAGATTTTAGAGATTATTAAAAAAAACCTTAAAATTCAGTGCAACAGAAATATACTTCCAAAAAAAAACCTTGAGAAAACCCAAACCCAAACACACCTGTTTCCCCTGAAACCCCCAAACAGACAAACCCCATGCCAAAGCCGCCTTTATTTCCTGTGTCAAGATTTGGTATGGAAGCTGCTTTATGAATTTCTGGTGGATTGTCCTATTTTGCTGACATCTGTATTTAGTTTCCGATCCACACCAATACTTGCTGGGGTAGCACTAAAACCTCTGATATGTATTCAGGACCATGTGCCATCTCTAACCACGAACACTCCGAAGGTTTCTTCCCTTCCACCGTCACTCTGAGATTGCTATTTTGATCCTATTTCTCCCAGCGGAGTTGAATGCAAAGTAAAGCTCAGGTTGCTGGAGAGCTGTTGTTTTAAAGATTGCGTTTTGCTGTTAATTGGTGCACGACAGGCACCTTGTGTAGCAGCTCCTGGCAGTGCTACTCAGGATGCGGCTCCGCAGCGGCTCCGGGCGCTGCCTGCGGAATTCCAGCGCCTCTGCGGACGTCCTTGCAGGGGAGGAGCTCCTGCAGGCACCAGCTCAGGCAAGACACCTCACAAACTAAAGTTCAAGGTGAGAGCCCTTTTAGGTGCTGGCTGATTTAAGAAATTGTTTGGGCTTTTTTTTTTTTTTTTTTCTCTCCAGTGCAGAAAGCAATACTTGGTGAAATAGTCTAACTTGGGGCTTGTAATTGCACAGGGTCACAGTCTGATGGTTATGATTGCTCTCAGCATTTCTCCCTCTGCTAAAGGGAAGGCAAGAAAAGGGAAGAAAGAAGGCTATAATATTTCTTATTTAAACAAATGGCAATAACAATGCATTTTAATGCTGGTCACAATTGATATTTCAAGGGAGGGAAATCTAGAATGCAAACAGTGATTGGTGATAACCCCTCTCAGCAGCAGGGGAGCTCAGGCTGTGCCTGGTGATGCTCAGGGCATGTCCTGGTGCCTGTCTGCTGCTCCCAGCCTGTCCTGCTGCTGTGTGTGCTGCTCCCATCCTGTCCTGGTGCCTGTCTGCTGCTCCCAGCCTGTCCTGCTGCTGTGTGTGCTGCTCCCAGCCTGTCCTGCTGCTGTGTGTGCTGCTCCCAGCCTGTCCTGCTGCTGTGTGTGCTGCTCCCAGCCTGTCCTGGTGCCTGTGTGCTGCTCCCAGCCTGTCCTGGTGCTGTGTGTGCTGCTCTCAGCCTGTCCTGGTGCTGTGTGTGCTGCTCCCAGCCTGTCCTGGTGCTGTGTGTGCTGCTCCCAGCCTGTCCTGGTGCTGTGTGTGCTGCTCCCAGCCTGTCCTGGTGCCTGTGTGCTGCTCCCAGCCTGTCCTGGTGCTGTGTGTGCTGCTCCCAGCCTGTCCTGGTGCTGTGTGTGCTGCTCCCAGCCTGTCCTGGTGCTGTGTGTGCTGCTCTCAGCCTGTCCTGGTGCTGTGTGTGCTGCTCCCAGCCTGTTCTACATGGCACAGGGCATCCCTGGGGCTCAGAAAGGGCAGGTGGGCAGGAGCTGAGCTCTCTTGCCTGAACTTATGCAGATTGAGAGGAAATTTCTTCTTACCTGGAGGAGTCCTTAGTGGTACAGTGGGGAAAGGGGAGTGCCATCTTCTCCTGCTGAGTGCAGGGACAAACACCTCACACCAGGTTCACAGAGCAGTTTTCTGAACAGCAGGGAGCAGGACAAGAAATCAAACAGCTTTTCCTAATACTTTGAAATTTGGTACTGTCTCCTGTTTTTCTCTTGTGAAGGTGTTTTTTGTGAAACCATTGCCATACTCCTCCTGTGGTGCCTGTAGAAAATGGAAGAGTGATTAGTCTCCAGAGAAATGGCACCTGTGCTGAACTATGTGACATTTTTTCTCTCTTGATCCAGCTGGTTGGCTGTTACTGCATCCTTTCTGGAGAAAAATCTGCGTTGTGTTTCTGTGCTGAGGACAAGGATGTCTCAATCCATGGATGTGGTTCCTGCAGGCTGCAGTAATTTATGTAATAACCATTACCTGCAGTGGTGCCTGTACGTCAGCTCAGCAGGGATGGATCTCTGGGCCTCTGTGGAACTGATAGTTATAGAAAAGATGCAATTTTTCTTTAAGGAAAAAGGGAAGGTCTTAGATATATAAACTCCTCCAGCCAAGCACTGCTTGCCCTGATCTGGATAGGCTCATTGATTTTGATGGATCCATGCTAACTTGTGCCTTCTAAGGATTTGCCCATCAATTTTTATCAGCTTTACAGCATGGGATGGAGCAAGAATATTTTAGAGGTAGCTTGAATGTATGACTCAATTTCTTCTTACTTTTTTTTCTTTCCTTTTTTCTCTTTTTTCCTTTATTTTTTTTTAATAGCTGTGCATGTGTTTCAGATACCCAGCACATTGATGCAGAGGAGGGCAGTGTACTCTGTTTTAGACTCTGACTGGTAGAGTCAATGCAGGCTGTGATTTGGTTCCCCTGGGCCTTCTTCAAGGGGCAGAGGCAGCCAGTTCATTGTCTTGGTGAAATTCTGCTTTGGGTGCTGCTGCTCTGCTTCCTGAAGGCCCTAAAATATGGTTAGAAGTAGAAGTACACAATTCTTTAAATGTTTGTCCTCATTTCTTGAGTGTTCCTCCTGTGCCTATCTAAAGGGAACCAAAGAATGGCTGTCTTTGTGCTTGAATAAATATGATAAAGTCTTATGTACCTGAGGTCTTAGTGAGAATGCTTTTAATCATGGCAGCAGCATATTTGCACCAATATATGAGTATTTGTTTTAAAAAAAGCACAACAAAAATTCAGATTAAATTTTTAAATATGTGGTTTTACTTGTAAGGACTTATGCTGGTGCAGGACTATTGCTTGCAAATCCTTCAGAAATCTACTGATATATTCTACTAAAATTATGTCTTTGGAATAAAACAATAGGAATGGGGTAAAAGATGTGAAAATTTGTGAAAAAAATGGAAAAACCCCACAAAATGTACTTAAAGCCAAGTTGTATTTCTTTCTGTTACCTATTTATTGCAATTTTGCAAGTAATGTCATAAAAATTAGTTCTTTGGGGCAGAACTATTTCAGGGAAATGTTTATTTCATGAGCAGCAGGAAAATGAAACCTGGCTCCTGCAGGGAGGGGAGGCTGCCTGTGCTGCCAGGGCAGCTCTTGGGCAGAGCCTGGGTCAGCAAATTAATCACTTGGACTTCTCAAAAAATGCTTTTTAAACTTCTTCTTTCAGCATATATTTTTTAAATGTGTTTTTTCTGTTTGAGGAACTTTTATAAAATGGATTATGATTGTTTTATGCAGTGACAGAATTACTGGGATTTTTTTTCCCCTGTAATTTTCTGGGAGGTAAAATAAGTCTTTATTAATTTTTAGAGATAATTGAGTGCCATCTCATTTGAATTCTCTTATATAATTTTAAGAGATAGGTTTACTAAATTTATCCAGAGCTTTCCCTGTACCTTTTTTTGGTTTTTTTTAAGCTTTGCATCTGCTCTCTGGGTTAGAGCCTCTGCTCCAAAAAAGCCCATCCTTGACAGGGAGAAAGGAAACAAAAACTTTTGGCCATTCTATTCTTAGTTTTTATTTCCAGTTATGTCAAACTTCCTCCTAATGGAGAAGGATTTGTTCAGAACCCATTTTTCAATCACCAAAACGTTTGTCTCTGTCACTTCTCTGGTTGATTCCAGGTTGAGCACAGCAGGGTCTGGCTCCTGGGCTGTGCTGTGCTTGCCACTGCACCCAGGGAGTTCCCAAGCAGGCAATGATAAACTCCTGGGAAATTTCATGTAGCCAAATCCATAGGTAGATCTGAGGCTCTTGCATTTGCTGCTTTAGTCTATAAAAATCAGCTTCTGTATAATTTGGATTTTCTTGGGATGAGTTTTCTGTATTCTTCCTTCAGAGAATCCTCATCAGCATCTTCCTGAGCTGAAAACTCTGGAATTTAATCTGCTCAACCATTCTTCAGACAGATTCAAACCAGTGCAACTTGCAGTAGCAGAGAGGACAGAAAATGGTCCCCAGCACCTCCCTGTGCTCTGCTGGGCTCTGAGCATAGGCTCTGCCATTCCTGCAGCCGTGCATCACAGCTGCCTGCAGATCACATCTGCCTGATGATTTCCACAGCAGCTTGGGCACCCAGGGCAGGAATATGAGCTGGTAAGTCAACATTACCCTCCCTTCTTCTCCTCATCTTTTCCTCCCAATGCAATGAGGGTAATTATGTGTGTCACAATTTTGTACAGTGCTTGTCCAGGACAAGCAGTGCCAGACTGTTTCAGCTCTCCAAATCTCAAACACCTCACAGGGAGCAGCAGAGCCCTGTGTGGATGTGCTGGGGGGGCATAGTGGTGACGGCATGAATGTGCAGGATGATTTTCTGGGTCTGGGTGTAGGCATGATATCCCTCAGAGGACATCCTCTGGCTAATGTTACATGGATGGAATCCAGTGAGAAATCCAAGACGGCTTTTCCTGCTCTGTGCATGGAAAATGTTCACTAGGGTCAGTTGTAGGGAAATCATGGAATCATAGAGTGACCTGGTTTGGAAGGGACCTTTAAGATGATCTAGTTCCAAATGCCCTGACTTGGACAGGCACAGCTTTCCCCGGACCAGGGGGCTCACAGCTCCATCCAGACTGGCTTTAAGCACTTCTAGGGATGAGCTGTCCACAACTTCATTGTGGCTTCTCTGTCTTTACCGGAGAGCCCGAAGAAGTGGAGACGCAAACACTGACCTGAAACCAGCATCATTATATTCCCAGAATAACCACAGACGTTATAAAGCAGGATTTTAGTTCCAAGGTGCTCATTGAGGCAGTGGGCAGCGTGCAGCCGTGTCTCTGAGCACTGGCTGAGCTCCTTTCCCTCTCTCCCCAGCTGGGATGGGCGCAGGGTCCGGCGCTCCCCCCGCGGCCGCGCAGCGCTCGGTGCCGCTCCCGCCGCCCATAGCCGGGACACGGACACCCTCTGAAGTCCTGGGCATGCTGTGAGCCCTGCTTTATTTGCTGCTGCAAGAAAAGCCTTTTCTTTTAACCCGGCTTCCTTTGAAGAAGTAACTCAGGAAGCTTCATGGCCTCTCAAGGTAAGTGCATCTGTAGTCTGTATTTTTAGATCGTGTTTACACAGAACTACAGGCTTGTGCCTTTCCAGCAATCAGCAGTCTGATGAAATGAGCGTTTCAGGATAAAACCACATCAGTCAAAGTGCAGTTGTTTTGTCTTCCTTTAATTTTTCAGCATCCAGCATTCAAGAGGCTCCTAAGGAGACTAAAATTTATAGTAGGATGTTATTTAAATAAAATACATTATAAAATGTTAGCCTCTGCATTCAGTCAGAATATTGAGTGTTGGTATCTTGGTGTTTAAATCTGTCAATCTTGGTGTTGAAACCTGTCACTACAGAATGCTTGGCAAGGGTGGGTACTGAGCCAAGGGTGCCACTATTTTTGCACACTTCCCTATTTCATTTTGAAAATACCACATCAGCAAATGCTTTTCACATTAAGAACTGGCCAGAGATCTGATAACCCGCCATATGAAGAATAATAACTCAAGAATAACTGAATTTAATCAGATTACTCCTCTCTGGGTGTGTCTGTCATGTACTGACTTCAGCAGTAGCCATTAATTACTCAGAGCAGTGGGCAAACGTGCAGCATTTGATCTAAGCAGCCTTCACAATTAATTTTCTCCAGGTTTGCAAATGCTTCATCTGAGCAGAAGGATACAAATCTTTTTTTCTCTTGAGTGCAGCTCCAGGGAGGTCATTCTCTAGGCATGTGCAGAGACACGTGTTGGCCCAGGGAGTTTCAGCAATGTCTCACTATGTTTGCCACATGTTTATCTCCCTTTCTTGCCCTCAAAACACTCAAGACATTCTGCATTAAAACACTAAAAAGTACACAGGAGCAGGCAGGTTTTACAGCATTGTTTTACCCTTGCAATGTAGAGTTTTTTGTTTTAAATTTTGTTTAGCTTTAGCCATGTAAGAGAAATGGGGTTTTGCATATTTTTCCTGTATATCAGTTAGGAGAAATGGTTAAATAGTAATGGTGTGGAATATGGTTTTTAGTATGAAGAAACTGACAATTCACCTCTTTCAGGAATATACAACTCCACAAATTATGTTTGTACAGAATACTCACTGTATCATATGGTAACTTTTAAGGTTCTCCATGCTAGTAATGAAATGGGAATCATACACAAAAATAGACAAAGTGTCAGACTATCTCAAATTGTCATTAATATTTAATGTATTTACTGTTTGTTTTTTGTATAGCTTAAAATTTGACAGGTAGAACTGCAATTTGTTGTCTTTTTTCCCTCTTTATTATTCAAGAATAACACTAACACTGGGCTACTTCGTGGCATTTCATGTAACAACAAGAGTTACGGCAGTAACAGAACCCTGTGAGGTAAAGTGATGCAGAAGAGGATATAAAATATTTATTACCCAGTTATACATTTTTAAAAGCCAGCAACAAATTCAAAGGGGTTACTTCTTCCTGTGGTCTCAGACTTTGAAAGAAAGCAGTGGCTGCAAAGACAAATTAAGATCAAAATATGATTGAATGATGAATCTTTCACAGTGAGTTCAAATAATACTATAAGGTCTCATTTAAACCCACAATAGCAAAAAAGAGATTCAGAGTTAGTGCCAAAATTCCTTCTGGACCTCAGACCCCATTGTGTCTAAGTGTTGTCACACATGTGATAAAAATTATCAGTTTGGGGACTGCTTTCCTGCCAAATCACAGGGGCTCAGTTCAATACAAGGATTTGCCATTTGGATGGGGAGAGCTTCAGTTTGCTCCTCTTTGTTCCTGCAGAACAAGGCCAAGGAACAATGTACCTGGAAAAACTAGCAGGAATTTTTTGGTAATCCAGTGGTTAAGGTGGTGCCTGTGCTGTGGGAGAAGGTGCCCGTGGAGCAGATTGGAGTTACAGATGCCTGTGGCAGTAAATGCTCTCATTACCTTCACATTCCTGGCCAAGGTCACCATCACTGTGCCCTAAAGGACTTCTTGTGGTAGCAAACCAGAAAACACAGCATAATGATATCTGATCCATTCATTAAGATAATAATGAGTAATACACTATAAGGGGCTGTGTAGACTTTGATATCAGGGTTGTAATATCCAGCTCGGGGAATCTGAGATCCCTGGGAAGGTTATCTCTAATTAAGAGAAATTATGGGTGCCCTCAGGATGCTGGAAAGCATCTTGCTGGGAGCCAGCCCTCGGCAGCTCAGGGCACACAGGGCAGCTCACAGGGAGTAGGGCTGTGCTGAGGGGTTCTGGCCACCCTGAGTGTGAGTCCAGGCCAGCTCCAGCCTTGCCACACAGGCTCTGTGCTCACCAGCTGCCAGAGCAGATCACGTGCCCTCCAAAACCACATCTCCTGATCTACCTTCATCTGCAGTGATTCCTGTTTGCAGTGATTCCCCTTTGCATGTCCCAAGGCAGCTTTATAATCTGTGCTCAATGTGTGGGACAATCAGGAGATTCCTATTGGGTCCTGGCATGAAGTACTGATATAATCACATGCAGAATGATGTTATTGTTCCAACTTTGATCCAAGAAGCTCCTAGCTGCTCCTTGGTCTTGATATTTCTGCATTTTTTCTCTTTCTTTCCTTGCAGAATCTCAGGGACAATCCAAACTCATCTTTAAGGATTACCTCCCTGGTTCTTCTGACACTCCTCAGCAGAATACGCCTGTTGAACCAACAAGTCTCTGGAAGCAAGCATCACACACTCATAATTTGCCACCTGGTCTGGAGTACCTGAACCAGGTCCTGAATCTTTCTGACTGTTAGAATTGTTACATTTTCCTTTTATGTTGCTTTGATACTCTGGAAGTTGAGGTTGTTTGGGTTTTTCCTCTTGGGGGGCGGGGTAGGTTGAGATGGAGAGGCTTTTTTGTTGTTTGATATTACTGTGAGATAAGGAACATAGGAGAAAGAAGCTTGCCATTCATTTTGTAGAAATTAGATGAGCATAAGTTTGACTGGCTACAAACTTGCATTAACTCTGTGTGAGGAAGATAATGCTAATGCCTGAGAGAGGAAAATGCTTGAAAATAGAGGCAGAGAAGTAGATCATAGGTGGGGAAGAAAAATGAATGCTTAAGTCTTCTCCCTCCTACTGCTAAACATGTGGCTGTCCCTTTTGCTCTGGGAACTCTCTCAGCTCCTGGAGCTCAGAGCACTGATGGTCTGCAGCTCTGCTCCACTCTTATGTGCTGAGTAAGATGTCACATGCCCTGCCTGGCAGGGGCAGGGACAGAATCAGGCCCCCATCACAGTCAGATCATGATTCTGTTACACCTCTGCTGTGTTTGCATTTTGGTGATGCTGAGGAATGTTTACTTCACTCAAGATGTGTATTTTAGGCACACATTCCTGCTAGTTTTGTATAGAAGCAGAAACTGAATGTATTTTATGTTTGAAGCTAAGTTACCTAGATAGCTAATGAAATGGAGAAACTCTTCAGAAGCAGTCTTTCATGTGGAGTGATGAGTTTCATTTCAAGATGCCTGAGCACAAAATGATGTGTGTTGTCAATTACACAAGCATTTGCTCACAGACCGTGGAAGGTACATTTTTTAGTCTAAAAGTGATTGTGCTAGTCAGTGCTTGGCAGGTTACATATTCAGGCTCCTGTATGAACACGAATTACACCTCAGATTTACCCAGACAGTGCAGGCAAGCAAATACCATCACTCCATGTTATAGAAGCTTTGCATCTGACGTTAAAACAAAAGAGCAGGTCACTCTCAGAGCTACAGCTGGAACTGAAGACCTCATTCTTGCCTGTTTTTGGCCTGTGCTGCAGCCCTTGCCAAGGACTTTCAGTTTTCTCTGCAGTCTGAAATGTGGGAAGCGTGTGTGCAGTGCTGCTGGCTGGCATGTTCCCACAGCTCGAGTTTCCATGTGCTGCAGAACCTTTTGGTGTGTGATGCTGGAGCCATCCTGGCCCTGAGGGTAGTGAAAGGGGCTCCTTCAGGATGGATGGAGCATAAAGGAGGTCCCACCAGCAGGGAGAGGGCTGCCTGCAGAATGCATGTGGGATTCACAGCTGCAGGGGTAATAATCCCTTTGGATTTATCCTCATGGACTAAGAGATTTTCACAGAATTAAATGCTTGAATGAAGATGTTTCTAGCAGAACTTGGAAATTATTTATGCTACTGGGAAAATTTCTAGAAGACTGTTTCATTCTGGTGCTGTGAGCACTGGGGAAAAGAGAGTCCAAACTCTTGGAAACAGGCACAGAGAGGTGCTACTGGAAGTGCACAGGGAACAGAGAACCTCCTTTAAAATAAGACTCCATCTGTTTTATCTGTAGAATAAAAACAACAGTATTGGTGAGGGAACCATACTGAGTGCCTAGGAGAGTAAACAAACTGTGGGAAAGAGACATATTTAATTTATAGAATTTCGTTACTAGAAGAAAGATTATATAGAGTGTGATTGTGCATAAATACAGAATAACAAATAGGAATTACATTCTCCAGCAGGATTGGGCAGGATAACTGGATAGATTTGAGAAAGCTGATTGTATTTCTCAATAAGACCATGATATGTCTGATACAAAGATTCAAATTTAGTTAGTCTCAGAGAGATCCTTACAGTTTGTTCTAAATAGCAACCCAAGGATTGGATGAGAGGAAAGGAAAATGTGTGTCCTGTAGGTAAAGGCCAGCCAGCAGCATTTCACTCTGCAGATCCACACCCAGAGTGAGTTCGGGTGAAGGAATCATTCTGATCAGCTGTTTGAGGTGCACCAGAGAAGGACAAAAAACTGCTTCTGCCTCAGCAGGCACATCAGCTTTCTAAGTCTATCACTATTTAATAACTTCCTACAGAAAAAAAGTTACCTAAACTTCATTACTGTCTTCCAGATTACAGCCATAGCTCAGAGAGTAGTTCAGTGACCATGACAAAAATCAAATGAACTTTTTCCCACAGCAGGAGTAGACAGGTGAAACCTTGGAGAAGAATTTTCTGAGTATTTCAGCTGCATGTTGTGCCAATGCTCAGGTTTAACTACTTTGGTAAAAAGCTTCTTTGTTTAGACTTGTTTAGACTGAACAGATGTAAATTTGATGCCCACAGAATTGATCACTGAGAATTAGCTGTGTATAAGGAATTTTAACATACCTGAGCTGAAGGGGACTAGACCCTTGTTAAGCCAAAGGGCTCTGAGTGCTTTCAAATGCAAGTGCAGAATTCCCTCAATTCACAAGTGCCCCAATAAAAATGCATCAGAATAACTGCCTTGCATAAACCAGTGAAAGGCAAAACAAGGATAACAAGTGGTACTGCTGTGTTGTCTCAACATTGTTTATACATTGTGCACAGTAAACCAATCGACCAAAATCACTCAAAGCTTTTAACAATTCAGGGTCATTAATTTTCTTTCCCCTGTGAAAGTCTACATGGGAAAAAGAAATCCATGTTAAAATAAATACTAAAATATTAAAATAGCTCTACAATCTTTAACTTTTTTATTCTCTTTGCATCAGCAGAGCCCTTCCCATGAGCTCCAAGAGCTCTCTCATGAGACCCAAACAACAAACAGCAAAGATTCTTGGGAGAATATTTTTATGTCTAAATATTTTTTATTATTTCAATTACTGGCATGCACATTTCCAAGATTAATGAAAGGGATAAAGAGGTTCCTCCTTTTACCAGCTTCTCTTTGCAGCCTGAACTAGCTGCAGGAGCTGACTAGAAGTGACAAATCTCTGCAACAGTTTGAATATGTACCAGGCAAGATTTACCAAATTTAAAATATGCAGGCTCTGGAGAGCTGTGCCATGCTGGTCTCAGAAGGTCACTGTGTGCTTTGTGTCTGCAGCTGTGAGCAACAGCAAAACCCTGTGCCAAGCGTTCCTTCATCAGGAATTTACAGAAAAATTACTGAAAAGAGATTGGTAAAACCTAAAACTGTCACATAAAACAGGCATAAAATGAAACAGACATAAAACTGAAAGGTAGACTGGAATTAAGTCTTGCTGGTTTTATAGTGCTAGCAACTGTTCTCCAAGAAAGAATAATGTTGGAGGGCTGATAAGCACAGCAAAGCTAGGTGTGATGGCAAGCAGTTTTTCTCCTGCATTTGTAAACAGGTCGTGGTTACAAAGACATTTGTCAAGACATTTTTAGCCAGCTGAGTGTTTCATTGTTGTTTTGCTCATTCTGGTACTCTGGCATGACCATTGGCCAGATTCAGGGTGCAGGGCTTGTGTTCCAGAGATCAGAGTGTTAAACTGGTGTGTGCCATCGTTGGCATCCCCTGCCTGCCCTGCTTTGCTGCTCCAGCAAGGTCCTGTGGGATGTGGCCACTGCATATGCTGACGCTGAGCCCAGGCTCATTCACTCCTGCACTGCCATGGTGCCCAGCACCAGCCTTGGGTTTGGGGTGAGGAGCTTCCCCTCTGACAAGGAGAGCATGAGGAGCAAGATTGGATTCTGCTTTCTGTTGCTGTTGTCTGCCGTATTCCCCCAGTGAAGATTATTTTTCTTCAAGTGTGTGGATGAATTACATGGCCACAGCACTTAATGTCACATTCCTCAGCCATTATTTCAGAGTGAAGTCCAAAGTGTGACTTGAGATATCCTTCAGGCACCCAACCTGTGCACCTCTGTAAGGAAAGAGATCTTAATTACAAGGAGATGAACAATAAAAATAGACATGTGACCACTGGCAGCCCCAGACCTATCCAAGACCCACCATCTTGTTTATTTTTTTTAAGCAGCTGGACCAGATAATTATTCATCAGCAAGTGGAGCTTCTGGAAGGTATGGTGCTATCCTTGTCACCCTTTAACAGTGCTGGTATGCGGGTGTCCCCAAAAGCCATCCAAGTCTTGCCCCCAGTTCACTGAAGTCACTGTGAAACCTCCTGCTGCCCTGTGGCAGGCTGTTATGCACTGATAGGGTGGGGAAGGCTCCCTTTATTGTTTGCCTGTTTGCAGCAAACCACTGAGGGGTGAGTAGTCTATACAACAGTCCTAAAATCACTCCCTCAGACACCTCCCTCTCAGTGTTATTAAAGTTTGACCATCTTTCCAGTCCATGGAACAATTTATCTAACATTAAGTAACATAATGTGAGGAACAAAGCAAAGAGAGAAACGAAGAACAGAAAACATAAAATTAAGCAAAAGATTTTATAATTATTTAGTCTCTCAGAATTTCAAAGTAATGAACAAGTATTAAATACTGTAAAATGTTACTACGAGTAAAATACTGTGGGATGTATTTCTCCCATTCAGAATGGTTTTGGCCTGATTCTCAAACAACGTGCTGGGTCAAAGCTTTGTCACTGAGGTGGGGTAGTCTCAGGATGTTACCTTTCACAAATGATAATGCCAGAAAAAGCCCAGACCAAAAACTCAAGATCTGAATTCTCTGTTGCAATACATACTGTAGCGTACAGCAAATCAAAGTCTGAATTAATTCCTTCAAAATACAGACCTGGCACTAGTATTTCCCTGTATATTTCCTTTGTGTTGCTACTTCAAAACAATTTTGAAAAAAATCTTTGTCACAGACTACTAGAATAAATGCTTACATATACACACACTAACATTATACTGAAGTAATAACAAAGATTTTGTTATGTTAACTTTCTACTTGTTTTGCTTTATTAGCCATACTTGGCACAGAGACCTCCAGCAAATACGAGATAAAGACCCCCCTGGGCCAGAGGGTTTACTTTGCAGTGGAAGAGAACGGCTGCTTTGACCGCAAGCTGTGCTCACCCCTCCGGGCCTTCACCATCAGCATTGCGGACAACGCGGGCCGCGAGGTGATCCGCGTCATCCGGCCCCTCCGGTGCACCAGCTGCTGCTTCCCCTGCTTCCTGCAGGAGGTGAGGGCATCCCCGACGCCCTCTGTGCCAGCATCGCGCTGGGCAGCTCCTCCAGGCTGGCAGGAAGCAAGTCAGGAATTCACAGCCCCCTTTGGGTGGACACAACTCTTGATGAACGAGTTCTGTTCCCTCCCTTCCTCCATCCTCCCTTCTGTGGGACCTGGCTGTGCCTCCTCCCTCCCGTGGGACCAGGCTTTGCTGACACCCCACACAAAGCTTTGGTGTCTGGTGATGTCTCTCCAGTGAGCTGACGCCCCAGGACGCTTCTTGCACTGACACAGGCAGAGATCACCCACTGAACTCCACGAGGGTGGAGGATGGAAACTCTGTGAAGCCCACTGGGGTCGAGGGTGGGACTTGGAAGCAGATCTCTGAGGAGGCTGAACCCCTGAAGATCTGTTTCTTCAGGGCCATATATTTCTGGGAAATGGCAGAACATGGAAGTAAGCTGCTTGGAGTGAAAAATGTGGATCCCGTAGAGCATCAGGTCTTTCCTCTGTATTTTTTGACTCTCCTTTATTCAGACATCTTGCTTGTGTTATGAAAATATTTTACAGGTTAGCTCATCCACTTACCTTCTTAGCACTTATCCTTGTCAGGAGTTTTAAAGAAAAGGTCCTTTGGTAGTACAGGTACTTAAAATAAGCTTGTAGAATACTGCCTGAATACAATAAATTTTTTTCCCCGTTTATAGCTTTTTATAAAGTCTTTTATTGTATGTAAGGTGTTGGTTTCTGATGCAGTTTTTGAGTTTCATATTGTCCACTGTATTTAACAACACCATCTGCAATATCCAGTTCCATGTTTGGTAAAATGATATGTTACTATACTCAGTAGATAAATATCTTGTCATTATATAAACAATACTCTATCACGGAAAAATACATTAATATAAAATCAGCTAAAACATTTTTTTGTTTTCTTTTGTTTGCTAGTTAGAAGTTCAGTCCCCACCAGGTACAGTAGCTGGGTACGTTGTACAGAACTGGGATCCTTTTCTGCCAAAGTTCACTATACAGAATGAAAGCAAAGAAGATGTGCTAAAAATAATTGGCCCATGTGCAACCTGTGGCTGTTTTGAAGATGTTGACTTTGAGGTATGTTTTGTACAAGTGTTAACAATTTAAAAGTTTTACTACTTTGAATAAATTTCTCAAGTGAGGGGGAGAATGAGAGATACTTGAAGAAACCCTGAACAGAGTTTTCTGATGTGAACAAAGTGCTTTGCTTTAGTTAAGAATCTTAAAGGAATTTTTGGGTTTATCAACTTATCAACTCATTAGCCAAATTAGAAGACTCCAGTGGGTATTGTCTGAAATTTCAGTGTACTGTATGAAACATGCAGATGGCTGCATAATTGAGAACATCCCTGACCCTGAGAGGACAGTGGTCCACAGCAGTGGGCCTAGGAGAATGTAAAAAACAGGAGAGAGGAAAAAACCGCACAACTCTGTGAAAGAAAGGCAAAACTGGCATAAACTTTGAAGATTGCTTTCTCCCACTTTTTGTCCTCTCTAAAGATGCTGATGTTTCCAAACTCGAGGCCCTTTCTTGCGTGCCACTCATAAAGGGAAATTTGACACTAATAGAACATCGCAGCAATAACAATAAAAGGAGAAGCTGACAACTATAGCATACTCAGCATGTCAGGACACAGTCATTAATTCTGTGGAGATGTCATCAGTGTGCACTTGATTTGTTTACATTTATGTCTGTTCCTGTTTTTCCTTTGTGCAGGTAAAAACTCTCAATGAGATGACAACGATCGGCAAAATTTCCAAGTATTGGTCGGGATTTGTCAACAACGTCTTCACCAACACCGCCAACTTTGGGATCCAGGTCCCTGTGGATCTCGATGTGAGGATCAAGGCAGTCATGATTGGTGCTTGTTTCCTCATTGTAAGTGTGCAGGTGGACAGGCAGACCTATAGAAATGTGCAGACTGGGGCCAGAGGAGCCCTTGCTGTCAGCCGAGAGCTACAAAAATGCAAATGCGTTGGAAAACCAAATCCAGTGCCTAAAAGATAAATTAACTAAAACATTTTAATTTTTATGTCAGCTGTTTTTTTTAAATGTTCTTAAATTTTTGTTTATTAAACTGTTTAAATAGTATTACACATGCAGTTTAATATTTTGTACAGAAGAATCAAATCTTAGCATACATTTCAAACCTACCAAACTCTCCCAAACCCCTTATTGTGTTTGAACAACTGTATGAACCAAAAAAAGATTATGTTGTTTCTAATGGTCATTTCAAAGCAATTCAACAATTCTGTTGAGTGTTGTATGTAAGATCTTCAGGTCATAGGAAAATTCCTACAAAATTATTTTGTGAAGATAACCATAAGAACTATATGAGAAGGAGAATACTCAGTGCTAGGGGTAAATATGAAGTTAAGATACATGTTTTCTAGAATTAGAAATTGATATTTGCTGTGTAGCTCTTTTGCCAACATATTTGTATTAAAATGAAATAGTTTCAAAATAATCTCTGATACTTACATCAGAGACTACAAACCAAGATTATAATACTAAAATTATTCACTGAAAAGTGTTTGCTTTAAAATTCCAACAACAATTCAGAAATTTTGCTTTTAGTAGGATAGAAACGACAGTTAAGATTTTCAGATTCCCCCTTCCAAAACTGTTTCTCAGTGGCAGTGATAAAAAGTGATTGACTAATATAAATACTTTATGTAACAAAAGACTGCAAGTAAGACTTTTGATAGTAATTTTTGCATTTTTGTGCCTTCCATATCTAATGCATAGTTTGTTTATTTGTAGGACTTAATGTTCTTTGAAAACTCTTTGGATGGATTATAACAAGATGACAGAAACAATGAAATATGCAGAATCTGTTTCAGTAGGTAAAAATGAACATAAATTGATCTTCTTGCTTTGAAGGCTTATATATTTCTAATTCTTTTTCATTTTCTTCCAGAAATCACTTGAGCTTTGGACATGATTTTGAACTGCAAAAATCCTTCTTCCTTATAGAAAAGACAGGGACCTAATGATGATGTTTATTAAAATATGTCTCATGTAAATAATAATTTCCCACTTATATTTTTTATGTGTAATAGCTAAACACATACTTTTCACACAGAGCACTGTTGCTTTGGAACAGTGCTATTCTCTTCTTTCTCTTTTGATGTTCCTGCATGGGGAATCATGAAAGATTAGATGAAGGCTTGCAGCATCACTGATGAAAGCCTAAGTTTAGAGAAGCCTTTGATGTTTTGCAAGTGCTGGTACCAGTTTCTAACCACATGAGGGTGTGTTCTGGGGGTTTTTTATAATTTTAGAAGTAATTTTCTGATTTGTTATTTAATTAATAGTAGCAAACTGATTTGAAAGTAACAAGTATAAAGACATTCCTGATGGGAAGTTGAAGATGTTATCTGTTTCAGTGAGTTGGAAGAATGAAAGTTTTGTTTGCTAGTAAATTAATTTTGTGACATAGATTGTTTTAATCAGTGGCAGCCAGAAATTGGACTTCAAGCCCTAGACTTGGGAATATTCTCTATTCTGAAAATAAGCTCTATTCTGAAAATCTGGTCTTCCACTATTTGCACTGAAGGCAGGCCATAGATGAAGTTTGGGTGATGGTCCTCTGTGTGCTAGAGGCTCACAAATCACTTCCCTTTGTACCAGCCAGGGTTAAGGATCCTTGCTACCATCTGCTCAAGGCTTTCCTGAAAAGGTTTGTTCCTCTTTGTAATATCTGGTGGCTGGTAATTTCTCATTCAGACTTGCCTGAGGCCATCCTGGAACAGAATTATTCTTTTCCTTTGGCAAGCTCAGGTATTTTCTATGATGGCTGGGCGGAAGGAGCTTTTCACAGTTCAGCAGGTTCACATGGTTGTTCATTTCTGCAGCCACACCTCAGTGTTCCGAAACAGTTCCACCAACTTTTGCTAATACAAGCTTCCTTTGTAGGAATGGTATATATGCAAGACATAAACAGATTTTTTTGCTGTTGTTGCAAATTATTTGCTGTATGAACTTGCTTATGCCTCTGAAAAACTCCCTTCAAGAAGCAAACCAGTACCATAAAATATTGGTGGCAAACCCAATTGCTCTCATAGTCACCAGTCAAGTTTCTAAGGGGAACATTTTATAAATCACTAGAAATGCTGGAATTTTTTTAATTTTTTTTTTTTTAGTGTCAACCAGTAATTCAATTCTTGAAAACAACCAACACATCAACGGAAAGAAAGGAGATAATGAATAATTCATAAAAATGAAAAAGAGCTAAATTTATCAGGTGATTACTTCTCAACAAATATTTAGACTAATTTTAAATTAATGTTCATGGATATGAATTCAAACACAGTGAAGTCAGGAAGTTGCAACTAACGTTCCCATAGTGAAATTAACTCAGGAATGCTTATAGATTTAAACAGTATGTTTTAGATTATATACCACACTTAGGTATTTATACAGATTTACATATGTCTTGAAAATAATTGTGGTTAACAAGCTCCGACAATCATCATTATCTGTTAACCATTTCACTGCTGGCTCTCGCTGTGGCTCGTAGCAGTGCAATCAGGCTGCAGGAATTGGGAGCTCACAGGGAACCTCTGCTGCCACCTTTCCCGGGAGGAAGCGCCCTGCGAGCTTCGTGGGCCAGAAGCTCCCTCGTGTGGAAATCCCGGAATTTGCAGAGGAATGCAGGATTTGCAGAGGAATGCAGGATTTGCAGAGGAATACAGGATGCTTTTTGCTGTTTTGCTGGTGTTGTTCTCTCAAATGCAGCTCTCACATGCCTGACTGTAGACTGAGAAAAAGAACCAGATTATTTTTTTTCTCTTTAAATCCCTTTGCCATGTTAGACAGAAGTCACTGCTATTGTATCCCATAATTCTGGCTCTCATTCACTGTTACTGAGCTGCGTGTGGCTGAGCACTCGATAGAATTCACTGCCTTAAGCTGAGCAGGATCCCCACCTATTTTCCGCTTTTCCCCTGCAATTTCCAGTCCTCTTGTGGCCTTTAACAAGCCAATGATGTCTCTAAGCAAATGTGTCCAGCCTCATTGAAGCCAGCACAAAATAAGGTTTTATTTACCTACAGGGCTGAATTTGGTTGAGTGTCCATATATATACCTTGTAGGTATGCAATATGTGCATATAATTTTCAATTAATTCCAACCAGATGATAACATGGGATTTCTCACAGTGACTTTGTTGCTGTTTTTTGTGTTAATACAAAGGTTTTTTGCTGTTAATGTGTATGTGTATGAATATGTTTGAATGCCTCTGTTTACACTCAGGGGCAGCTTCTGGGCCATTCAAGAACAGGCTCATCCCCTGGATAAAACAAGCAGTGGGGCTGGGACAGCTCTTGGTGCTTAGAACTCCCTCAGCAGGCTGCTTGACCCCAGTGCCACCCTTCAGCATCCTGATGGAAATTCAGTGCCATTGCCAGTGCTTTTCCAGCTGGGAGATCACTCCTCTAAACCACAGCTGTCACACAGGGCAGGGATCCATCCTCAGCATGGATTCTGCATGATGTTGCTGAAGAACAGCTAATGTGTTCTAAGATCTTAACAACCTGCATCTCTAAATTATAACTTTTTCTTGTTAATAGCAATGTGTTTCATGTTATTGGAGCTACATATGCTCACTTTTCACAGTTCCCCCACAGGCTAGGAGCGGGTCCCAAAGGAGAATCCAGAATCTCCCAAAGGGTCACAAAGTTTTTCTAAAGCAAACTCATGTCCTGGATATCATCTGGAAAGAAACGTGTTTGCTCTAAAGAAACATAAATTTTACTTCATCCAGCAAAGCAAATATTTCAGATCAGTAGCTAAACTCTAAATCTGTGTAGTTCACGCTCCTTGTGTTCAGTAGATGGCAGCAACAGCTCATTATGACAGTGTTTAGCTTTTCACACATCATCCTTTTTTCACCCAGGATGCTGATGGAAGTTCAACATACCTTTAACCTCTAATTAAATTCTGCTCTTAACTGAAGGATTTTATTTTCTCTGTCTGCTATTAAACCTTTGCCACACAATACTGGATTATCTTTACTGCCTGCATTTAGAGCTGAACTGTTAGTTATTTTATGAGATCTGATCAGGGCATGGGCAGAATACAGTCTACCACAAAGTGAGCTCCTTTGGTCAGTACTCAGCCTAGTTTTTTGCACCTGGAGCATCTCTCCAGCTTCTGCAGGTGGGCAGGGGAGAAGGCCCAGCCCATGTTCCCCATCTGCAGAAACAGAAGGTGCCATGTGTAAAGGAGAGTGCTGTGTGGTGCTGTACCTAGAAAAGGGGAAGGTTTCTATGGGAAAAGATAATGTCATGATGGTCTGTCCCTGTGTGCTGGGGCAGAGTGGGGGAAATCCCTGCAGTGCCACAAACCCAGGTGGCACCAGCACGTGGGGAGAAGTTGGTTTGCCCGTGGGAAGGTCAGGCACTTCCTGTCAGAGAGTGAAGACACGGGGTCGCTGTAAGTTCTGAGATTCTTTGGTTGTCTGCTAATTTGGTGCATGCAAAAGTACTTCTCTTCATAGACTTTGCTGCCTGTATTAAAAAAATATTTTTGTGTCAATTTTGTTATTTGTTGGATTAGACAAACCTGGAAATGATCCAAAATGCACATTTTCTAATAGAGTTGTCTAAATGAAAGTGTTTTGGGGAAAAAAAACCCAAAAAAACCAAAAGAAATTTCCTCCTTCTGACCCTCAGTTGTTGTATTGGTTTATTTTAAATTAGAATGATATGTTCTGTGTTAGAATCATGAATCTTAGTTTAATTCAACTCAAGGTGAGTATTGAAGGAAAAATTACCTGCAAGTCATTTCATCAGGACTCGCTAACTTGATGCTTGATGTGCTTTTCCACTTTAAAATACTCATGTGAAGGACCTGTTTTTCTCTCTTAGAGTCAAATTAGGTAAGTGCTCTATTTACACTTCTGGTGTTTTGTATTAAAAAAACCCATACACAGCAACAACCAAACCACGAAACATCCTGCAGGCTTCTGTTACAGACAGTGCTCTGTGAGGAACACCTGTTTCTGTCTAGAAATGACCATGGGCATTTTCTCTTTCTGCCCCCTCCAGATCATAGAATCACAGAATGGTTTGGATTGGAAGAAACCTTAAAGGTCACTGAGTTCCACCTCCCTGCCATGGGCAGGGACACTTTTTACTAGACCACGTTGCCCAAGTCCCTAAAGGAGATATCACAGTGCATGTGTCAAGGTCCAGTATTGCATCAAAAGTCTTTTCTTAGTCATCTCTGGATTGTTTGCAGACCTTGGGTAAATTTTGGACATAACGACTGTATTAGTTTTCTATCCATGTGTCTTTTAAGTAGCTGTCACAATAATGCCCATTTATATCAGCAAGAACTGAGAAAAGAAATGCAGCCTGGGATCAGAACAAGGATCACTACTATAAATACTTTGTATATTTCACACTTTTCTAGAATTCAAGAGAAAGTTTTGAGCATTTTTTTTTTAATATTTCTTCTGGGCTCCCTGAAGAACCCGATGTGTCAAAATACTCTTTTATTTGAAAGAGAAAAAGTCCTATTTACTTTGCAAATCCAGGGGAGATATTTTGGCTATTATGTGCAGGATAGTGTGCTGAGTGTATAGGATAGGAGTAAGAAAAGATTAAAAAAAATAATTTGTTAATAGTTAATAATCCAGAGGACTTTCTGTGATAAGCTGAGAGAGCTGGGATTGTTATAGCACCTTTCAGTACCTAAAGTTGCTGCATGAAATTTGGAGAGGGACTTTTGACAATGGCGTGTAGTGACAACACAAGGGGGGATGGTTTTAAATGGAAAAAGAGCAGGTTTACATTAGATACAAGGAAGAAATTCTTTATTGTGAGGTGGTAAAGCCCTGTCACAGGTAGCCCAGAGAAGCTCTTGCTGCCCCATCTGTGGAAGTGTCCAATGCCAGGCTCAATGGGGCTCTGAGCAACCTGGGGTAGTGGAAGGTGACCTTGCCCATGGCAGGGGATTGGAACAAGATGAGCTTTAAGTCCACTGCAAACCAAATCATTGTAGAATTTGTTTATTTAATCTTCTATCTCTAGTTCCAAATAATTGTAGATTAAGGGTCAGAACACCTGGCTAAAGACCCACAAGGGGTTCATTCTTTAGCCTTTGGCATTGCCCAGGACTGGATTGCCAAGCACTGTGATTGGAACCCTTTAAAATAAGACTAATTTACAAATGTTATGGTTTGAAATTCCAAGTACTTTAAAAAATACTAGTATTTAAACCAAGGAACTCCTTAGAGTTTAGACAGTTTTAAATCTTTGATTCTGAAATGTTTTCACTTAAGTAAGCCTACCATATGAGAGTAGCATCACTTCAATGCTCTGAAAATGCAACAGTTGAGATAAAAACAAGTTTACAGAAGCCAGGACAAGTGGGTCATTACTTAAATGAACAATTTGGTAAATAAATTAATTAAATGGTTCCCTATTAGGAACAGTTTTATCTCTGGTTTTATCGCTTTCAGGGCCTGATACAAAATGAAATAAAATCTCACAGAAGAGTGAAATACCACCAAGAATTAGGGTGTACAGTGTATTTCACCCTCCATGACATGGTGGATATTGCTTTTGCAAAGTCTGCAGACCCACAGTTTGATCACTTCCCTTTCCTAATTGAGCCTAATAGAAGATAAAAGAGATTTTTTTTTCCTTTTGCTGATTTGCAAGATTGGTCATGAAATTGGTCTTTTGTCTGCTGTGGATGCTCATTCAGTATTCATCATTGTGATACCAAGCCAGTTCTTGCACTGTTACAAGCACGAGGTGTGTGGTGACCCTGTCCTTGCTGCTGAGGAAAAAGGTTAATGGGTGCATTTTCTCCTGTTCTGCTCAATAATGGCAAACAGTGAGGGAGGAGATGATGTGGAAGTTTCAGAGCAATCAAATAAGGACAAGAGACATTAAATCTAGGCAGGGCAGTGGAGAGAAGCCCTTGTGCAAACAGGCAGGTGTGTCATTGGCAAATACTTTGTTCAGTAAGGGCACAGAAGCAGCAATTGATATGCCAAGATCATCTGTGCCAGCAGGCGTGGCACCTAAATAAAGCACATGCATGTGATCCACAAAAACTTCTGTAAGGTGAAACTGTTTGCTTTCAGCTGCAGTGATTGGAGCCAGTGGGACCCAGGTGTTCTGTTCAGGATTTGTGTTTTATCAACAGATGAATGTCCCTCCTCCAACAAGTTTATGCTTTGGACTTCCATACAACCTACCATTGTCATAAAGAGGTGTGGTTTTATGGCTGGGGCATAAAAATGATAGAAGCATGGCCCAACTAACACACTCATTTGAAACAGCTCCATAAAGTGGTTTATCTTGACTCTTGTGGTCTTTTGCAGTTCTCTCCTGCCAGGACTGTGTTTGAGTGGTTCCATTGAACACGGGGTTTTAGCTGAGCTGTCACCACCCTGGGTAAGACCCTCGGCCCTGTCAGATGGGAAGGGTAAATGGTTGTGGAGCTTGGGAGGAGGAGAAATCTGATGGAAACAAATCCCTGCAAAATCAGGGTAACATGAGCTAAGGAAAGAGTATAGGAACAAAAATTAGCAAGGAATGGGGGAGGACACAAGGAGAATAAGACATTTCTAAGAGTAAATGAATGTTTTCAATCAGAAGCGAAGTCTAATATGGTCTTTACAAATACATTCTCAGTGGAAAAGAGTTATGGATCTTTGCTAAAAGTAAGCTTGGTGATCCTGCTTGGTGTAGTCATAATTCTTAACTGCATTGCTGATCTGTTCAAGCTATAATGTTCTTTTATCTTGTACTTCAGGAATGTAACTGATAAGAGATGATAAAGAGAGAAAAAATGCTTAAGAAAATCTGCAGAGATGCAAAATGCCTCATGGAGCATTGATGTGCTGAGCACTATATGTATTTATTGCTACAAATATGTATTAGCTTTCTTGGTGAACTTTTCAATGTAAAATCATTATAATTAGCTGAAATAGAAGCCACTCCTGAAGCAGCTAAATCATTGTGGAGGTAGTTAAAAAAAAAAAAAGTTTCACATTCCTCTCTTTTCCCATGATGTCCCAGAAAGTAAATTTTTAAAGTAGCTTTGTTCAGTGTCTAATTTATAAAGCAAATATATCATCTTAACTGCAGTCATGGTTGATGTAGTAGGGTTTAGAGTTCCAGCACCTCAGTGAAGCATTAAAACCACAGGATTTTGATGAAAGCCTGATAAAAAAAATGTCAGGGTTTGGATCAGGTCATAAGGCCTTCTGTCAGATGAGTCCCATTCAACTGTAGACAACTCTAACAGCAAGTATTTTATATTAATAGTTCAGAAAGAATAACTAGAAATGCTGTAAAACATTTCTTGTAAAGCCATAGAGAACGCTGATTAATGCTAATATAGATCTAATTGGGCAGAAATCACATGCTCTGAAATTCTGGGAAAGATCACTGAAAGAGAACCATGTGGAATAATTGTAAGTACCAGTGTGAAAAAGACTTTCACTTCAATTTTGAAAACCTGCTTCAGGAACATACTGGCTCCAGAAACTCACAGAGGCTGCCTGCACAGGCTTTGTAGGCCCCCTTATCCCATCCAGCTGGCAGGAGCTGCAAGTGCAGGGTGTGGGACCTCTCAGAACCAGGGGGACCTCTCAGAATGGGGGGGACTCTGGGTCCTGCAGCAGTGCAGGAGCAGCTGGGCAGGGCTGGCTGCAGGTGTGTCCCCTCTGGCAGCACACAGCACAGCTGGCACAGCTGGAAGGGAGGCACCAGCCTGGCCAGGAGCTCCCTCCATCAGCACAGGCAGTGTGGATGTGCTGCTGCTGCTGCCCTGCCAGCAGGGACATGGTTAAAGGGAGAGGAGAAGAGAGGAGAGGGCGTCTGTAGCAACCTGATCAGGAACAACCAGCAGCTCAATTACACTAAAGAATTGAATCAGAGATTGGATGGCAAATACAATTTATAATACTGCGTGATACAGCAACCAGGGAGAAAAACCTTCTGGGCTGGGAGTAACAAATCTGGCAAACTTGATTTAGGAAATAATAGGACTAAATATGAACCTCCTGAAAGTTGTGCTCAGGATTTCTGGGAAGTGGCTCTGGCCTGACCATGGGGCCCACTGCCTTGATGAGCAATTTCTTCATGTGTGATTATTCCACATCCCAGGGAATCAGTGTGAGGAAAGAGTTTACAGTACCTGACATGGGTGACTAAGTCTTAATATTGAACAGGGTTTATATCTGATGTAAATATTTTCTATTTTCCTTTTCGTACATTTTCTCCTTTCTCTGAAATCCCCCAGCTCTCTGTGTAAGAAGAAGTGCCTAGTGCTGGGCTTCCTCAATTTTCATTCTTAATTGAGCTGTAAATTCACCTCATAAACTCTTACAGATCTAGTGGTCCTACATTTACAACTTTTTAATTATCTTCTTAATTAACAGAAGCCTCAAGGTCCCAGTACGTTTCTATCAGATGAGTCTGTTATGAAACACATTAACTTGGACTTCACTGGTTTTAAAAACATCCTCCCCTCAGCCTGGTTCTGTGTATCAGCATTGCTCTCTCTATTTGTCCTCTTGTTGATAAAAGTGTTTGGGCTGAGTGCTGCATTGCATTCTTTGCTGTGCTCAGAGAGGTGTGACTGGTGAGCAGGATGGGCAAAGGGCGCAGGGGGACTCCTGGTACCCTGTGCACCATGGCAGGGGGCTGCTGCTTACAGGCTTCCTTGTTTTATGTTCATTTGCAAAGGGGAGTGTCAGCTCAAGGCTGTGGTGTCCTGCCATAGCTGCTTTATATGATTCCAGTAACAGTGGTGCAGGAATGTTGGTCCTGGAGCAGTTTGGCCAGTGAATCCCACCCACACTTGGTATGTGCTTGTGAGAAGAGGCATTGGAGGGAGGGAGGGAGGGAGGGAGAGTTCAAGGACCACTGACATCTCACTGCTGCTGTGTGATTCAGTTTCGCCTGCATCAGTGCTTAAATGAAAGAACTTGGCTTCCCTTCTGCCCTAAAAACCACAAAGATAACTGAGCAGCCTGGGAGTTCAGAGTGCCAGCCTTGACATACAGAGCTGGATGCCTGCCCAGGATGGGATTGTTCTGACTCGATTTTTTGGTGTATTTCATTAATTAGGCTGGTATTATTTATACTTTTTAGGAACAAATTCATGCCTAGGAAAATGTTCCCTGTAAGTACCTGTTTGCAGTAGCAATATCCCTTTAGCAGAAAACAGGATATACACAAGCTGCATTTTAAACTGTTGGTACCACAGTTAATCCTAAATGCTGTAAACTGTAATGGCCTATTTCTTTATGTTGAGTTGCTCTTTTCCTCCCAATATCCCATTTTCCAACTGCAAAGCAGCTTATGGTGGTTCATCTGCAGCACTGACATTCAAAACCTTGCATGACTGGCAGCAGTAAAACTTTATTTAGCTCCCTTCTCAGGCTGAGAAGGAAATTGCTGTGGCACAAAAACATTCAGTAGCAAAACCAAGTGTGTGGTATTGCTTCTATTGTTGTTCAGTTGTTGTTTTTCCCTTCTGTTGGAGTATCTTGAGGAAGGGCTGATGGTGAGGCTGACAGCTCTGCAGGAATTGCTTTTCCTCTGTGAGGGATCATTACAATTGGTAGTGACAGCACAGGGGGACATGCTGCTCCCTAGGATACATAAAAATATAAGGGATGCTACTTTATGTGGTTCAGAAGTCATAACTGTCCACTGATGTTATCTGGATGCTGAATTAACCAAAAATTACAATACTAAACCCAGTTTCACCCAGTTTCACTTTCAAAGGAAAACCTAGCCCTCATTTGTTAGACTGCAGGCTTGATGACTGACTTGACATTGTTAAATGAAGTCAAGTAAGTGAACAGGCCTGTTTGCAATTTCTCAATTGCAAATCTTTAATACAGAGATGATGTGTTAGCTGCTTCTTCTCGCTTCATGAATGCATATTTTATTAACTACCAAGACAAAAGGAGAGCTACACTGAGATTCAGGGCATGTCAGATGGCTATCAAGTGTTAGCAGGGTGGAATCCATTTCCCCAGTTCCACATCAAAGAAATACTAAAAGTAATTGTGACACTAATACCAAGAATAGCAATTTATGTACTTTTTAAAAATGCTTGGATTTAAACTGCCTTTTACTGCGTGTACACCCTGTCTGTCACACTGGTGGTGTGCTCATGCTAGATTCATCATGCAGTGTTAAAATGTAGATATTGCCTATTGGAACACTACATTATTTGCCTACCTGCTTTCAGAACCACTACTACTTTGGATGTAAAATATAGTATAAATGGAAAAAAGGAAAATAACTTACTGGTTCTGGAGAAGATTCCTTAAATGTGAATAGTTATTTGGAGGCAGTCTTTTAAAATCTAAATTTTCCAAGCAAGTTCTAAATATTGTGAAAATTGTATCAGGTCATTATCACTTTGTCATCAAATTTGGGAATAAAACTAACGCTGTAATTTCAGCATCAGAAAGTGGAATCACTTTTATTTTCTGCATGGGGCATGAGGGGAATCTCTCTGCCTAACTTCCACACCACAGCTAGAGAGCAGAGTTTAAACCTGTGTAAATGATTCAGACTCATTTCATCTCCCCAAATTCATACAGACATGCTAAACGTTCCTGCCAGTTCTTCTGCATGTTTAAATTACCTTCCAGCAGCATTGCTGAGGCCCAGTTTCTAAGGGTAAGATAACCACTTGCACACGAGTGCAGCCTAAGCACTGTAAGCTAAAGATAAAGGAATTATTGATACAGTTAAAAGTTTTCCCAAAATGTGCACAAGTGAAGGATGGCAAACAGCAGAAAAAAGAAATTTGCACCCCATGGCTGGAGCTCCAGCCAGTGCAGCTCAGGAGCTTTTCCTGGCCTGCCACTGAGAGGAATCTTCTTTTCCTTTGTTCCTTCTTTCTTTCTCCTCTATTCCTTCTTTTTCTTTTGTTCTTTCTTTTGATTTATTTCCTGGTAACCCTCTCAAGTTTGTGCCTCAAACCTCATATCCTATGTCTTTTCTGTAGAGACAACTACTCAGCTTATTTTCCTCTTCATCTCCCATGCCTGTTGCTGTTCCAGGTTTGCTTTCCAGATTATAAACACTGGAGAAAGGAGCCTTTTGTTGGGGTTGTGTCCACAGACACGGAAGGCAAACCCCTTGGTAACCACTTTTATTTCCTTTAGCAGTGCAAACAATGCCATGCCTGAGGTTAAATGAGGTGAAACGGCGTTTGAGCTGCACACAGGCTGCTTGCTCTCATGTACAGCCCTGAGTGAAATGAACTTCCTCCTGTGTCCCCTCACAGAGATGTCCTGCCTGAGCACTGAGAGAAAAGCTGGTGAGGGGATGTTAGCGAGAGAGGTGAGAGCTGCTTCCATCACCCCAACTCCAGGTTGCTGGAGACCTCTGCATGAGAAATGGGTACAGGAACTGGTCCCACTTCTGGTGCTGGGCACCACAGGACCAGATGAGGACCCAACATCAGGAGCATCAGAACTTAAAGCAGTAGAGATATCCAGACCATAAGGAACACAGAAATCCTAGACATCAGGGTAAAGAATCTACAAAGAATGTTTCTTTTCAGGTGAACATGCTTAAACCTAAAAGACTAAATTACTAGGAGCATGGTCATTTTCTTATTTCTCCTGAAACAATTCCAACTTTCTTTCTAATGTTTTAGGCATTTCCCTGCTGATTAAATCTGCACACTGGACAAAATTAAAAGGTACTGAACATTTCCACCCCCTGATCTAAGAGAAAAGCACAGACTGTCAGTTACATCAATGATCCTAGCTAGATAAGAAAAGACATTATTTGATGTGGGAAAGACTGATAAATTACTTTGGATTTTGTGAATCATGGCATCATTTTTCTGCCACTACAGGTGAATAAGTTTTTTCCCCTACTTATAGACTTGTGAAAGGAAGAGATATGCTGCTATCTTTGTTTTCTCTGGTAGGACAATGATATTCTCATCTAAGAAATGTTGTTCATCTCTGTGTCAAAAACTCATGTTTGCTTGGGCAATACAATTTGAATTTCAGTGTATAAGTCTGAACCAAGCTAAATATAACTATGCTATGTTCCTGTAAGAAAGAAGGGTAGTATCAAAAGCTTCCATGTATTTATAATTTTCCAACCATGTCAAAATAATTCTATACCTATTTCTTAAGAGATGTTTAAAACCAATTTCTTGGTGTCTGCTATTAATCCTCTTAGTGGACTCAGTGCAGATGTGTGGGAAAATGCTAGTCAGCTTTAGATTAGATTCTTCTGTACCTGAGGAAACAAGCAAAATAAAATCCTCAACTCCTTGTCAAATCTGGTGTTTAGGGGAAATCCAGTGCAGGGCTAGAACAATAGATTGGGGTGGGGTTTTTTTGGTTTAATATTGTTTATTGAAAGTTCAATGGGACTTGTTCAAACTCCCATATTGTTTATGGGAGTTTGAAGACAAAGACTACAGAGTATGTACTAGGTGACCTTCACTTATTGAATCTCCGGTCTTGGGTTTATGCATGCACCAATTACTGTGATCAGATTTATGTGGTTTATGTGAAATAGAGTTTTCTTTGAAGAAACTTGCCTTTGACATACATAGACACCAGCAGCTCCAATCTATGTACATGAATGTATAAAAGAGGATGCGGAAGATCTGTTCATCAGAGCTGTTAATCAGGGTGTGAGCCAACTTTCCCCAAGTCCTTTGTTTCCCAAACAATTCATTGTTGTACATTCTTCTTCCTGTAACTATGAAGTCCACATAAATATGTTTTTCCTCCTGAGGTCCTGCCTCATAAGCACGGTAAAATTGTGCCAGATGCATTTGTTCTCTTTTCTGGGTGGATATAGAACTTGGCGTTATCACGTTTATGCAATATGATGTTGCTGACTAAACGGCAGAAATTGAGTTAATTAATTAATTAATTAATTGTAAAAGGACTGAATCAGCGTTGTTGCCCATAGACACGGAAAGAGTAACTGTCACGAATAGCGAAGCTGTTGAAATACCGGCGTTTCTCGGCAGGGCTGGGCCCCGGATAGGAAACGGCGGCCAGCCCTGCCCTGGCTCCCCGCCCCGCGGCGCTGCGAGCTGCCGAGCGGCGCGGGACGGACACGGGGACACGGGACGGACACGGGGACACGGGCACAGCGGAGCCTCCTTAGCGAGCGGGGCTCCTTGCCGGCGCTCCCGTCAGGTATCCCGGGGCTTTCCTCACGGCATGGGCAGAGATCGGCGGGGCTGGGGCAGGAAAGCCCCGCCGAGGGGGAGCCCCGCGTGTGTCCGGCTGGGCAGCGCGGGTGGGTTAGGATTGATCACTGCAGAGCAGGATCGGGCTGGCAGGGAATGCGTTCGGGGAGGGGCTGCTGCTGCCCGGGCTGTCCCGGAGAGCCCCTCGGGTGAGGCAGCAGCGGCTGCTCCCGGCTGGTCCCTGTGCCGGGAATGGGGCACATCGCTGGTCCCGGCTGGTCCCTGTGCCTGGGAATGGGGCGCATCGCTGGTCCCTGTGCCGGGGATGGGGCACATCGCTGGTCCCTGTGCCCGGGGATGGGGCGCATCGCTGGTCCCTGTGCCCGGGAATGGGGCGCATCGCTGGTCCCTGTGCCGGGAATGGGGCGCATCGCTGGTCCCTGTGCCGGGAATGGGGCACATCGCTGGTCCCGGCTGGTCCCTGTGCCGGGAATGGGGCGCATCGCTGGTCCCTGTGCCGGGGATGGGGCACATCGCTGGTCCCTGTGCCCGGGGATGGGGCGCATCGCTGGTCCCTGTGCCCGGGAATGGGGCGCATCGCTGGTCCCTGTGCCCGGGAATGGGGCGCATCGCTGGTCCCTGTGCCCGGGGATGGGGCACATCGCTGGTCCCTGTGCCGGGGATGGGGCACATCTCTGGTCCCGCCGAGCCTGAGCCCCGGGCTGTGCTGCCGGGAACTGACGCTCCCAGCAGGAAAGTCACTGTAAGGGAGAGGGTATCCTGCTCCATCAGAACAACAAAAAAAGAGTAATTCCTTCTCTGAATAATATTTTCTTAACATTTAAACCAACTAATTTAATTAAATCGTCGAGATGATTTTTTAAGCATACTGTTACTCCATCGGCAGGGTTCAAATCCAGGGACTGAACAGTCTAATAGAATGCAATGTAAAAAAAAAAAATAGCCTCAAAAGGAAAACTATTGCATGCCTCCTTGCTATTCAGCTTCCTGGTTTTTGAATATTACAACTTCTTGGAAATCTTGGAAAGGGCTTGGCTTGTATAACTAAGCATGTTTGTGCTTGGGAGCTTACATTACATTAACGTGCTCTTCGCAACATTTTAGTGAGCTGGAAAAGAAATGAATCTACTTGTCGTGCTAGTATTCTGGTTTTCTGATAAAGGGCAGAAGGCCTATAATTAACATAATTATGGCACGTCTGTATTACTTGCAGCATATTTAGTGACATGCCTCAGGCTAGGGACATGTAGCTGTGTTATGTAGTTCTGAAAATGAGAAAGTGATCAGATAAAAAAACGAGGGCTGAGCTTTGTAAAATCTTTATTGCTTCCTACTACAGAGCATAACAACCTTTTCTAAATCCTAGATTGTACAGTGGCTGGTGTGTGTGGTTGTAGGGACAATGAAAGATTCTGGCTTCTGGACAAAGCCTTTCTTTTAAATAAATCACATGATTCTGTCTCTACTCTCCCTTTACCAAGGGGTTTAGTTGTAATTCTCAGTATTTCATTGAAGTTCATGTTGCTGGAACATTTCACTGCATAAACTGATCTTTTGCTAGTTTTATTCTTCTATACTTTGTGATATTCCTCCATTCATACAGTGACTACAATCCAATCTACCTTATGAGTAGAACCCAATTAAAGTATGCATAACAGGACAGTGGTTTTGCTAGTAGAGTTAGTAAAGTAGAAGAAAAAGTATATTAAAAAGGAATGGTTTAAGAGCAACTGAATCTGCATAACATTCCAGAAGCATCAGACATCGCCCCGTGAGAGCTGCTTTTACTCAGGGAATGAAAAACAGGAAGGAATTGCTTTCAGTTTCACTTCCCGGCTTTGACCAACCATCCTCGTTGAAATGAAGTAGTTAGAAGAATCATTAACAGACACATTTTATTCATGGTTTAACTTGAACTGGATTATTTTTAGAGAACAACTAGATTTATTTTTTATTTTAAAGCTTTCAATCCTATTAAAAATTAGTGCCTGTACCATTCTTTTTTACAGTTCCATGCTTGGATCTCCTGACTGTCTTGGATCTGTCTGTAATAGCAGTTGCTGCTGTTGCCTTGCTTCACTTATTACCCCAGAGAAAGAGAGAAGTCTCAAGGTTTAAGCTGGTATCAGTAAGTGGGGGTTTTTTGTGTGTAGCTTTATTTTGGTTAGGTTTGGGTTAGATTGTTTAGTGGGGTTTTTTGGTTTTTTTTTTTTTTTGTTTGTTTGTTTGATTGTTTTTTCTTGCTGTGAGCTATGTTGTTTGGTTGGTTTTTGTTTTTTTTTTTTAATTTATTTCTCTTGGTAACCAAAGTTTGTGATCCTGTGAAGGCAAATACTGGATATGTGTTATTTAGTATTAACACTAGAGAAAGGGCATTGCTTGAAGAACTGAGTAGGTGGTAGCATGGCTGCTCCAGGGTTTGCCTGAGCACATTTTGTGGGCAACATCAATACACTGAGCCAGCTGCCCTTAAATTACTGCAGTAAATTGTTCATGTGAAATTACAGGATATTTCTGAATGTTTGCCCAGTGGAGTCTTGCACATCCCAATGCTCTTCTGAGTTGAGGATGATTTCAGGATACTCAAAGCATGACTGTAGGCATAGAAAACTCAGAATTCAACAGTAGTTGAGACATAGCCTAGAAGGAAGCTGAGATTAAGTTTATTTTTGCTTGTATTTGTAATTTCATTTTCCCATACAGTTTAGAGAGAAAAATATATTTTATCAATAATAGAGAACTCTGAATAGCTCTTATGTGAAAGTATATTTAAAAATCATGAGACAAAAATGTTCTTTTGCAGAGCTACAAGCAGATCTACAGCAATGCAAGGTGAGTAAAATATAAACAAAATGTCAACTTTTGCTAACATCAAAGACAGCACATTCAAGCAATATTAGCTTAGCTATTAGCTTACTTTCTAATTATATGAAATATGTATGAATGTTTTAACCTGAAATTATTTACATTTTAAAATGGAATATTTTACAAAATGTAGAGCTTATATTTTCAGATCTTGATTTCTGAAGTTAAGCAAAAATAATAACTAATTAAGTAATCTTGAAATTCAAGTTATTTATTATTAAAAACTGAAGATGGTAAATGTTTTTAAGTCCATAACACTCCTCATCTGCTGGTGAGGCATTACTGTAATCTGAACTTGAAGAAGTTGGGAGAAAAGGTTTTACACAGAGGGGAATGGCTCTCTGCCATTTTCTGTACTGGAAAGCAGGCTGTCAGTTCCTGGCAATGCTCTTTGAATTCAAGCCTCTTTCTAAATAGCAATGAACAAAAGCATCTTTGCTCCAGGCAGAGTGAACTGACCCTGCTTGGATTAGATGATCTCAGGAGGTCCCTTCCCAGCTGAACAATTCTGATTCTGTGACATGTTCCTGACATCCTGTGCAGCACCTGTCCTTTTTCTGTGCTTTAAGGACCAGAACTCCATTAATTTTTTTATGCATGCATTGCTCATAAATATGATCTTGATGTGTATTTTTGCTGTACAGAAAGCAGCTGCCTAGATTTTGTTCTATGTGTACTCTGGAAAAGGAGTCAGTGCTGGGGATCTTTCACCCAGGGCAGGAGGATATGATCCATACTCAGGGTGTATTTTCATTCTTCCAGGACCTCCACCTGCCACAGCTCCTGGAGTGCCCTATGGCTCCCCTCAGCAGGTCCCTGGGCCTTACCAAGGTAGGTGGCTTGATCTGTGAGACCATTAGGAAATAAGCATGGGGAATACGGGGTTGGACAAGGGTGATCGCCTCCAATTTACTTTTCTGCAATTAATTCTATAGAGTTGCTTTTAACTTCTGTTTTGCTGAAAGGTCATTTCTTTCCTTTGTGGTTCTGCATTTTAGTATGTGCTAAGCAGTGGTAGGAGTTAAAAATGTCAGGTATTCCTCAGTGGTCACTGTGGGGAGTTTGCTAGGCAGGTTTGCTGGATGTTACTGACTGCAATTCGTGTGCAGCAGGTTCTTACTGGTAATCAGACTTTTTAATTACCATGTTACTTCAGTATTTCACTTTATTTTCCTCTAGAAATACAGAAGTGAGGAATTGTTTTTCTCTTGCAGTTCTGCATGTATTCAGTTCCTGTTTCTTACTCTGTTGCTGTACTTTGCAGGTGGTTACACCATATGCTTTCCCTCACTCGCTCTCTCCTCTTCTGTCTCGTTTTCTGCTCCGCTTCAAAATGCAGCTCTCCTGAACAGCTTCTCTCATTCTGGCAGTGATTTCTTTCTGAAGAACCAAATCACAATAAATATCTAACAATCAGGCTCAGAGCATAAGTCAGAGGTAAAAAGCAAAATGTTTGGCCAAAGTTACTGTGCTGTTCATAAGTTAAAGCTTGTGCATCCTGGGACAAGGCACTCTGAGGTCTGTAAGTACAGCTGGCTGTAGCAGGGAGCAAGCACTCACTGCTTGTGCCTGGAGGTCACAGGGACATTGTTGTTTTGAGTAATTCTATGTGCACACACTTGCCCACAACAGCTGCAGGTAGTTGGTTTGCAAAGCCTGTGCTCAGTCATAAAAGTGATTTTGAATTCCCAAGGGATTCTTGCCTGGGGTGGGTGATGTGGCCACCTTACATCACCTGAGGCACCGTGGCCACAGCCTGAACTTTCACGTGCACTGGTCCATGTGTTGTAATGTATTGTGAAATTTGGTGCTGAGCAGATGTGGGCTGAAAGTCTGCAAGTCAACTGGTTTGAAAACTGTAGATGAACTTTGCTAAAAGGACATTTCCTTTCACAAAACTAGAAGGTATAGTTCCAGGAAAACTCGGTCTTAAAATTCCTCATTTGCTCAACTGACAGTGCATAAATGCCAATGCTTTTAATGTAATTTAAAGTATTCTTTCTTCTCTAATTAGAAATAACCTTCATTTATTTATTTATGTTTTTTTAATTGACTGTGTCTATGTGAATAAAATTTCTCTCTATTCAAGAACTATGTATTTTTTAAAATTTATTTGGTTTGATTTTGTGTGAGGCATCAGAACCTCCCATGGCAGTGTAACTCCCTTTATGAGAGTTATTGTATTCATAACTGAAATAAATAAGGTATAAGGATCTCCATAGTTCCAAAGAGTGAATAAATTACTCTTTTGAAGATGGACAGGGCAATTATTTTCCAACACTTAACTTCCATGACCATATCTCTCCTACCATGCCAAATGTCACAGGTGCAGGGAACTATGGATTCCAGGCACAGCCCATGGCGTTCCCAGGAGGATTCGTCCCCCCACCTGTCCAGAGCCAGCCCACCATGGATGGGACAATCTGGATGCCAATCCCTCCTTCTATTCCCAACTGCCCTCCTGGACTGGAGTACCTCACACAGGTACCTGCACCCGTCCCCCTTGCCCAGAGATGAGGCATTCTGCTCTGGGAAGCAGCCTGCATCCATGAAATAGCAAATAAAGCATCTGGCTATGTTGGAACTGAATAGGCTGCTGCTTGTGGGCTGCTAAGTGGAGCCTTTTCTATTGTCTAAATGCAGAGATACCTGTTAGAGATGCAGCACTTATTCATGGAGTATCTTTCTGGAAAGTAGGGTGCTACAGGATGAGAGACAGAGGGTTGTCATACATCCCTCCCATTTCTGAAGTTACTCTTTGGGAGATGTAATGTCTTTTGGAAAGGTTCATAGAATAAATGCCTATTATATGGGAAACTCTAGCACATTAGAAGCACTTAATTTTCTATGTGATGCTTTCTTCACACCTCTTAATATTGTTAGTAGAGCTGCCAGTCAGACTTCACAGCGTAGAGAATGCTAATAGCAAAATAAGAATTGTTTCCACATTACT
Source organism: Ammospiza nelsoni (assembly GCF_027579445.1). Taxonomy (NCBI): domain Eukaryota; kingdom Metazoa; phylum Chordata; class Aves; order Passeriformes; family Passerellidae; genus Ammospiza; species Ammospiza nelsoni. The sequence continues at coordinate 13,577,237 of NC_080642.1, forward strand.
GAATATGTCTTTGTAGTGTAAAATACAGTTCATCTCAGCACTGGAAAGATTAATACTGATGTATTGTTGCCAGTTTTGCAAAGTGCTAAAAAAAAAAAAAAGGCAAAAAAAAAACAAAACAAAAAAAACAAAAACCACTGGTTAGGAGAGCAGCCTCTGAATTTTCCTTAGAGCTGAGCAGTAGCTGGGCTTCTACTCAATACCCCCATTTCCTGCTTTTGTCTGCGTGGAGTCTCTGGGACATGATGTGAGAGCTCTCTGAGGCTCTGAGTCCTGACAGGAGCGCAGGTGTGTCAGCCCTGTGTGCTGTCACCAAACCAGTTTGGGTTCAGCTTCCCCCATCAGCTCCAGTGCCCTGGAGCTCTCTTTGCTGACCTGGCAGGGGACAGGCCAAGGAGGGGAGTGAGCTATTCCAGAGCTTAAAGGGGAGATAATCTGCCTCTACAGTCTAAAATGAAACAGCAGTTCTTGAAACTACAGTTTTTTTAGTTATAACTTGTTAACTGTTTCTTCTGTTTAATTTTTCAACCATGACCAGATTGACCAGATATTAATTCATCAGCAACTTGAAGTTCTTGAGAGTAAGTACAAAGTATTTAAATCTAATAATCCCAAGAACAGTGAAGTTTAGGCTTTCTTTGACACTATTTTTAAGGTGATTACCACCTTTGTCTTTCTTGTATTACCTGCCTCAATTCCTGCAGAAGTCCTGAAGAGTGGAAGAGAGGAAGGAAAAATAGGAGGGAAGAAGATTTTCAGCAGGTTCCATATCTCAAAAGATACACAGCAATGCAACTGAATAATCTTGGTTATAAATGCTATAGTTGATATATAGCTAATTATAGATGAAGCCACACGTTTCCAATGTTACTTGTTAACAATGATTTCTATTCTCTTCCTTAGTTAAAGATTTTGTATTCTGTCTTGTCATATCCCATCTAATTCCATGGACTGGCATGTGGCTTTGATCCCTTTTACAGTCAATCCTGCTGTTTTAGCAAACTGAATGACTTTCCCTCTACTCCCCTCATTCTGTGCTTTAAGAATATCCAAGGTGTATTATCAATGTCTGTCAAATAGAAGGAATAAAATAGACCATACATCCCAGATACCCCCTAATGTTGCTGCTGCATTTTTCCTTCTGGTTCTTTCTAAAACTTATAAGAGTGCTCTCATTTGTTATAGAAATTAATTAAAATTTCTGTCCTGGCTCTTGTCGTTTTTGATGTGTGCTGCTGTAATTCTTGACTGGGAGGGTTTTTTGTGGCTTTCTTATTCTGATCTTATTTGTGCCCTTTTCTGGCTTCACCCCCAAATTCACAACTCTCTTTAACTCTTATCCATGCAATTCTCCCCTGAGAACCTTCCCTGCTGTGTTATTGGTAATGGTGGTGCTTATTTGGGTGCCTGTGGCCAGGGGGGACACTGGGGACAGATGGGAATCTCAGATTTTTCCACATGTCCTTGCTCATGGTGGCTTCTTCCCTTAAACTTCTTCATCAGGCTTTACTGCTTGAGGGTCCTTTCCATCATTTCCCTCTGACAGACTCTGAGAGAGTCTTGCCTTCCCAAAGAGCAGGGATTGTCTGACCAGACCCTCCTAGGAATTTAGCAGGTTTTTCCTCATTTTTCAGTCGTGACTGGCTTTGAAGAAAACAACAAATATGAGCTGAAGAACGCCCTGGGGCAGAGGATTTACTTTGCAGCAGAGGACACTGACTGCATGACCAGGAACTGCTGTGGGCCCGCCAGGCCCTTCACCATGAAGATTATTGATAACCTGGGCCGGGAGGTGATAAGGCTGCACAGACCCCTCCGCTGTGACGCCTGCTGCTGCCCCTGCTGCCTGCAGGAGGTGAGTCCTGCCTCTCCCTGCCCTCCTCCTCCTCCTCAGACAGGCACCACCTTGTCTTGGACCAAGAGGTGAGGTGAAATGAGTCAGGCTTTTGCCAGTAAGGTGTGGGAAGAGAGATGTGTGGGATTTGTGTGCGGCGTTCTTGGTCTGGGAAGAGGGAAGTGAGCTGCAGCACTTGGTTGGGCTCACTGGGCAGTTCTGATTGGGGTAATGAAAAATCTGACTGAGCAGCATGTTGGGGAACTTGTGGCTGGTGCTGAAATCTGCACTTGGAATGGAACAGTAAGGCAACAGCTTTCATAGACTAACAGCTAGGGTTTTCATTTTACAGCTCTGAAAGCTCTAGTGGCATTCAACATAGGAGATCATGAGGTTTTTTAAATATTAACATAATTTTGGAATTATACAACTTCTGAAACTCTAAATCTAAGCCTACTCAGAGCTCCCGTGAGGCATTTGTAGTAGCTGCACCCTATAATGCCTTCACTGAATGCTTTTGGGATATTCACTGCCTTCCTTTCACTGGACTTTGGTCTTTATATTGTGGATGCATAGTTTGTGCGCTCCAGAGCCTGAGGAGTCTCTTATTTTTTTCTTGAAGGAAAAGCTGATTAAGAGGTGAACAATCTGAGTGGTCTTCTGAAAACACTCACAGCAAAATGCTTTGTAAGGCCAGATTGTTGTGGAAAAATAGGTTGTTTTACATTTGTGTGCTGGTGTGGGTTTTGTCTCACTAGCATATGAAAGCATGACCATTCACTTGGAGGTTTTCTCTTCCCTGTGAAGCTGGAAGTCCAGGCACCTCCAGGAACAACAGTTGGTTATGTTGTCCAGAACTGGCACATCTGCCTGCCAAAGTTTACCATTCAAGATGAGAAAAGAAAGGATATTCTGAAAATTAATGGCCCCTGTGTTGTGTGCCGGTGTTGTGAGGACGTTCATTTTGAGGTATGCAATGTAAAAATGTTTGCATGTGTCTGTTTTCAGATAGTAGTTTGGTATTAGTTTGTTGCTCAACATACTACCTATCAATTGAATTGTATATATTAAATAATTTCTACATCATCTTTTAATGCTGGTATAATCAAATGACTTCTCTATATACCTAAATTACTCTAGATAAACCAGAAAAACTTCCAGAAATTATATGTTAAAGCCACTCGTCAGTGATCACTGAGAATTCCCTGTGGCTGCACACAAATCACTTAATTGATATATTTAGCAGCAAAATCATTTGAATCTGTTATGTCAGGCTCTAAGGAAAATATAGTAATCTGTATCAGGTATTTATTAAAATGACTTCCTTCAACCCCTTATTTAATCATCTAATAATCATGCAATGAACTAGTAAGTTAATTTAGACTTGAAATACAGAGCTGAATGAGTGAAGAGTTACATCTTTCCTTTTAAAATAATATTGGTTAATGCAGCATTGTTTTTGTAGACATTAAGTAAAAGATATACAAAGCTACAATTTAATGTTTAAAATGATGTTGCAACTATAGCAAATTTATATAATTTTATTTTGGAAGCTAATATTTCACATGACCCAGAAGACTGGTTCTAACTTTAGAAAATGTAATGTTGCCAGAGGACTAACCTCTGCTTTTGAGCAGAAGAATGTAATTTGTTTAATTTTCATTTGAGCGGTTCCTGATGCATGGCAAGAGAAACTAATTCACTGTCTTGGCTAAAAGACACCACTTCCAGCAGAGTGTGTATCCCAGCACCATCAAGGAACTGAACTTCCCAGTCAAAGTCAGAATCAAGTTCATGCCTCTGACACTTTAGACCAACTTTCTGATAGTCTGATTGCCTTTTGGTACAAACCCTTGCACTCAATAACTCTATTAATAAAAATAACAGTCTGAAGCTTTCAAATAGATCTATTCCAAAATGGGTTTGGGAATATTATGACAGACAGGTTTGATGGTGCTTTTTAAAATTTTATATTAAACTCTAGGTGATGTCTCTGGATGAGACTTGTCCTGTTGGGAGGATTTCTAAGCAGTGGACTGGTATTGTGCGGGAAATGTTTACAGACACAGATAATTTTGGAATCTCATTCCCAATGGACCTCGATGTGAAATTGAAAGCTGTCATGCTTGGTGCTTGCTTCCTGATCGTAAGTTATTCACTAATACTTCAACATAAACTAACTTTTTTCATCTCCATGTTTAAATTATGATGGTAAAGGAATTAAATTTGAGCTCCTTCAAGTGGGCGACAGCTTGTGAACTTCTGTGTGTAAAACTGACCACAAAAGGCAGCGCAGAATTATTTTAGACAATAAGCTTATTCTAAACTACATGCAGAGCTAATTGTATTTAAGAAGAGTTTCACATTTGGTGGGACTGAAAAAAGGCAAAGGGAAGACTTCTTCCAGACTCATTAGCAGAGGAAAGCAAATTTATGGATGGTGAAAGCAGAAAAATACAGATTAGCAATAGCCAAGAGACCCATCCAAAGCCCAAGCAGCCCACTGGGCTGGTGGACAGATGAATGCTGTACCCACTGCCTCCCAGCTCTCTTTGGAAGCATGTGAAGCACTGAACTGAGCAGGACTGATGCTCTCAGAGCAGCAATTTCCAAATGGAGGGACTACTGTGGAGGCTCAGCTCATTGAACTTGTCAGAGCACTTCTCAGCAATAGTCCATAGTGCAGAGCAGCTCACTGTCCTCTCTGAAAACAGTGTGGAACACGCTCCAGTGTACAGTACAATTCTGCATCCAGGTACCATTCAGAACATGCACTGCTTCTGTGCTGGCTGGGAAAGGGGCATGTGAAGAGGCAGGAAAGGAGCATGTGAGGCACCTTGCGTTTGGAAAGGTGTCTCCAGCCTGTGACAGCCCTGAGCATGAGCAGGGTTTTGTTCAGCTGTGTGTGTTCCTGTGCTTCCAAGTGCTTCAAGTGCAGCATTAGGGAGTGGGAGCACCCTGGGCTTTCAGGCACAGAAAGGGGGCCCCCACCAGTAAGCTAAAGACAGCCATTATTGTGATGGACTCCAGTCTGATGGAAAATGAGAGGGAATAAGTCAGGCTGAACAAAGTCAGGGCAGAAATCCCTAGTAAAGGAAGCACAGCTGTGGCTAGTGATAGATTAAAAGTTCCCATGTTGGTCTCTCACCATCTTTCTGTTTCTGTGGATGTCCCATTCTGAGAGACCCAAGTGGTGAGGGCATGGCAAATGTGCCTCCCCCTTCTTCTCACCCTTTCAGCTTTCTTAGAGGAAGGTGTACATCAGGTGCAATATAGCCAGGGGATCTCAGAACTAAGAACCACATTTAAGAATTCTAATTATTTGTTTTGTTTGCCTTTTTTTTTTTTTTTGTCCCCTTAGGACTTCATGTTTTTTGAGCGTAGTGGTAATTAAGCATCAGCAAGCAGGAGTTTGGTAATGAAATCTAGATGTTCTCTATGGAAGGAAGAAGAACATGGATCTCCCAGCTTTCCAATGAATTGCTGACCTCCAGTAAGAATATGAGAAATGTACATGTTACAGTTACATTTCTGTAAGCTAAAAGCTTTATGGTCTTATCTATTATTTTTTAATATGGTGAAATAATTTTTAGTATTCAAATAAGGGCTCTTTATCTGCACAGATCAATAATATCATTTAGAGAAATATATAGCAACTTTTTTTTTTCCCAAGAACTCTGAAATCTTAAAGTAACTAATTATAGTAGTTATTTAAAACTACTATAATAATACTTTGATTCCTAAAAGAGAGGACTACTTTTATATTCAATATTAATAATAACCTAAGCCTGATAAGGAGACACTGATATTTTCCTGGGTATTCTTCTTTGGTAGTTTTGCCTTGGTGTTCACATTCTGTAGTTTCTATCTATCAAATATATACATTCAGAACAAAGTAATGCATTTGAACAGAACTATCTGAAGTGAGTGTAAAATATAATTACTGTGGTGTCCTGGGTGTGTGTGAGCTGGAGCTCATTTCCCCAGCAGCCCTCACAGGGCTGTGCTTTGCCCTGCTGAGAGCCCAGCAGTGTGTTGGTGCAGCTGAGCAGGGCTCTGTCTCTCCAGCATTCCACCTTGTGATGGTGTTTGAGGGTCCCCAGGATGAGGGAAGAGATGAGAATCTTGATTCCATGTTTCAGAAGGCTGATTTATTGTTTTACAACATATATTATATTAAAAGAAAATTATATATTAAAACTACACTAAAGAAAGAGAAGAAAGGAGACATCAGAAAGCTAGAAAGGAATGAATAATAAAAACCTGTGACTGACCAGAGTCTCAACACAGCTGGGCCTGTGACTTGTCATCAAGTAAAAACAGTTCACATGCTGTGTAAGCAATTCTCCAAATCACATTCCAAAGTAGCAAAACATGGAGAAGCTGAAGCTTCCCAGCTTCTCAGGAGAAAAGATCCTGGCAAAGGGGTTTTTCATTAACTATGTAGGTGACACCACCTGCCTTGAGTAGGCTGGGGCTGGGCAAGGGGCACAGGGGGCCCGTGTGGAACACGCTCCCTGTCCCCCCTGGCAGGGGACACAGCCAGGGCAGCTGGCACAAATGAGCCGAAGGGACATTCCACACCTGTGACATCAGCTCGGGTATCAAAGATAAGAAAATGAGGAGGAAGGTGTTGCATTCAGTTTTACAGTGTTTGCCTTTCCAGCAATCACTTCCATGCTGAAGCCCTGCTTCCCAGGAAGTGGCTGGGCATTCCAATGGGAAGTACAGAATAAAATTTCTCTTTTTTTCTACTTTGTTTATGCACACATAAACTTTTCTTCTAGTAAACTGCTTTATCTTTGCCTACAAGTTGTTTTGTGTCATATTTTATCTCCCCTGTCCCTCTGGGAAGGCATGGAGTGGCCTGGTGGGCATCTGGCTCCCAGCAAGATCTACCCATCACCTTGAGTGATGGATATGTTCTCAAATATGGCTCCTCCTGAGCATGACCTGGTTTTCTTATTTGGGCTGTTATGAAACTTAAGCCTTGCAACAGAAGTGTAGAGCTGACAGGAAATAAAACTGCCTGTGCCTGCTTCTGTTTCATAATTCTTTAATAATTGCCTTGTGCAGGAGTGTGGCCTGAAGCAAGGAAAAACCTGTTAGTTCCTCCTCAGTTTCTCCAGTCCTCTTTGCTCCTTGCTTAGTCCAAGGTTCTCACAGATTGTGAGTCTGTCTGTTGTTTGGGGGCAGAGAGTAAACAGAACAAGTGTTCTGCATAAACAGAGCAGTTTCATTTCAAAAGCAGACACATGGAGTGGCAGGTCAACTTCTTAGCATTTTTAGCTTTATTTAAATTATTTACTTTTTTTTTTTTAATGCCTAAGCAATGGATAAGTTGCAATTTCTTACCCCTGCACACAAGCACATGCACAGAAGGGTTCTGGGCATCCAGCTGTGGGGAGAAGTCCTTGCCAGTATTTTCAGTTGCATTCTAGTCCTGCTGAGGAGTCCTTCTGTTCAGTATTTTCAATTTATTGGTTGATTCTGGCCAGTAAAAAAGCAAAAGAAAAGGGAAATGCCATTGTTACTGTGTACCTGGATTCTCTTCGGTGTTGGAATTATTGTGCAAATTTGGGACAACAGTCCAGACTGTTCTGAAAGTCTTTAAATTGTACATTATTCCTTCTTAAATTAGTTTCTGCTGCTAAATTTCCTTGTATATGGAGTTGCTGGAGGTGTATTTTTCATTCATCAGCACTATTCTTAGGGAATTAAATTGATATTATAACTTAATTGTTATAAATTAAAAAAAAATATTTTGTGCTTTATTGACCATCTGTTAATGAGGAAATCTAATCTTGCTAAAATCTGCTAAAAGTTTCTGGTTACTAGAGTTGGGAGTAGAAGGTACATGTATTAGAAACCAGACCTGTCCTCTAGGGATTCACTTGGCTAAGTCCATCATTATTACCTTTTCTGCAAGGGGTGGCACACAGCTTCATTTCTGTCTGTAGCTCTGAAGTCCCAGGTTCAAGCATATTTGACCCCTGCACTTCAGCAGTTATTCAAATCTTTTCATCGATATTGTTTGGAGTATTTGAAAATACCTTTTTACTTCCATGGCAGGTGCTGCATAGGATTTAAATTTACAATTTGCATTAGAGTGAGGTCCATGGCTGTTTGAGGGATGGATGGAATCATATTTTGCAAGTAGACAAAGCAGGGATACCTTTGCCTTTGGTGAAAAAGATCTTGTGTTATAAATTCATCTGCTGACAATAAGCTGGGGAGGGTATGCAAATTTAAGTGAGGTATTAGGAGGTTGGCCTAATAGGACATAACTAGGAGACTATTTTCATTCCTCCAAGTAATTAAAATTTTTTTCATTCAATTTTTTTTCTTAGTTATTCACCCTGAGTTCTGGAAGCATCATTGCTCCAATAACCTTGCATACAAAATCACACGGAAAAATTAATGTACATCTCTGTAGGGCAGTAAGGGAAGAATGGGAGAATGCAAATCATTAAGAATTATCAACTTCACATCAACATGTGTAGGAAAACAATGTTGCAATTCTTGTATCTTAAGGAAAATTTCAGTTGCAAGCAGTAACAATTGTGTGAAGACTAATCAAAGCAAAGATATCTGTGCTTACACACAGGCTTTTCATATACAGTGAAATCCAACACTGAAGTTGTGTAAGTTTTGCTGTTGCCCATTTAGATTTTTTTGATTTTGTGCTGCTCAAGTTTAGTTGTCAGATTGCTGCAGTTTATTCCTTTGCCATGTATTTAGCAAAATTAGTAAATAAGGTGAAAATTTAGATAACCTGAGAGAATAAGTGAATCCAGCAAAGGAGTAAGAAGGGGCAGCTAAGCATCTTAGATTTGCCATAATTGTGGTAAGAACTGGAAAGAAGTTCTGCAACCTCAGATCATAAAACAACAGAGAGAGCATTGGACTTGGAGGAACTTTCCATCAGCTGGGGAACGGGATAACTCTGACACTGGTTACACAGCTCATAAACTTGTGTCTTCTGAAACAGTTCACACTCTCTCATGAAGGTAAAAATATTGCATGGGAAGTCCTAACTAAAGCTGTCCAGGCCTAACTCTCTAGTTACCCAAACAGTATCTTATTGCCTTTAGCATCTCATTTTTTTCTGTTGTTATTTAATTGAAAAAATGGTTTTCTTTTAATTTTTCAAGAACTTGTGGAGACTTGCTTGTTTCTGAAACTCTGTTAAATGAAGAATAAATCATTCTTTGAGCTTTTTCTTTTCATTTTGAAAGAATCGTAACAGATCCATATTTAATAAATCACCAGTCCAGACCTCTCCACTCTTCATCCTTCAGACAATAAGCAATACAATGATTTAACCCCCTGTCCATAAATCCAGGCTGTGTAAAGCATTAGAAGATTTCCAGCATGCTGCCTGTTATTCAATAGCATCTCAGTGAGATTGAGCTGTTACATAAAACCCTTTACAGAGTGAGATTTGCAGATGGATTTCTCTACTTCTGTTAATGACCTTTCCATCTGTGCCATCCTGATAAGTTTTTCATCTCCAGTTGCACAGGAAATGCAGTTGCTTAATAAAAGCAATAAAATGCAGTTGCAATAAAAACCTGCAGTTCATATAGTACACAAAACCATAATTAATATGATGTTGCTCAGTAGAAAAGCATATTAATTCCACTTTCCAGAAAACAAAGTTATAAATGTTTTAAAAAAGTGATTTACTACTTTAGTTATAAGCAAGATCAGGTTTTTGTTAATAACCTTGTTAATTGTAAAAGAGAAGGAGCATTGTTTTAAAGTATTAAAGTTTAGGAGTTTGCCTTTTAAAATAATTTTAGTTCATATTTGCAAAGTTCATAAAAAGGTCTCCTTGGGTGTTTTTGCTGACCAAAGGATCCCTCATGTACCTTGTGCTTTTACTAACAAGAATAACTTTGACCAGAAGCTGAGAGTGGGAGCAGGACTGCACAGCAAAAGGTGAGTTGGGGAAGGAGAGAGCAGCTGATTTCCTGAGCTAAATTAACTCCCTCTGCTGTAGGTGCAGGGGTAACTCTTGGGAAATGCAGGAGATAATAAAGAAAATCAAATCTTTGTGCAAGGGAATTTGCTGTAAAATTGCATGGTTCAAGTGTTTCACTGCTAATGGCCACTGTATGATATGGATGTTAATAATTTGCAAGAGGAAATGGTGAAAGCAGGATTTGGGGAACAAGCTGTGGAACCAGAGACACTTGAAGATAAGGAAACCTCCCACAGCCAGGGCAAGGAAACAGCTGTGGGTTGCATCAAGGGGAAACCACCACTCCGCCCCAAGGTAAAGAGCCATGTTAAGCAAAAAGCAATCATGTGGTTTGATCTTAACATTTGTGAGGCAGGAGATAAAAAAGGTGTAAGAACTGCAGAGAAAACAGCAAGAGGTCAGAGGGAGATTCTCCCTCTAGCAAAGGGAAAGTGCAGCTCTCCCAGGGTGGAGGGAAGAGCCCAGCTGGTGGGATTCTGTTGGGTCAGGGGTGTATATGTACTTTCATGATGTATATGGTTATACATGCCATGGTTTTGTGCTGGGGTTCAGTAGCTCCTTGGCACCATTCACAGGGAGAATTCTGCACATTAATGGTTTTGTTCTGGAGAGAATTTATCTTCTGGTTTATAGCTATATTTGACCTACCACTTAGATTTAGTTTATTTCCAAATTTTACCTGATAACTTCACATTATTAAAGACAGCAATGAGGAGAAAATTTCCATGAAAACACTGCAGCATACCAAAGAGGAAGAAGGGAGGAAAACAGGAATGTACAATGACTGTGCCTCTTATTTTTCGATGGGTGGCAGTGTTAGCACAGAAATTATCTTTCCACTGCTTAAACCTGGCTCTGAGGTCTACAGTGATTCTGATTTTCTCAGTGGAGGAATTTCACATTACACTATCTCCAAAGTATGTATTCCCTACATGAGTGTGGAAAGCAGGATGTGTCTTTCCCACCAAAGCAGCAAAATCCTAAGCTTCAAATGCAATTACACACCACGAGGAAAATTAAAAAATGTGCATGTTAAACCATGATTGATTTAAAATACTTAGACAAAATACTGTGTAATGTCTTTAAAGTTGCATTAGGCTTGGTAAATGGTATAATTTGGAATTGGACTATGATTTCTGACAGAATTTACTACAGAAAGCAAAAAGTTATTAATATATCACAGCAGGGTACATCAAGGAAACAGGCTGATTTCATTGCTGGTTTAAAGTCACTGATTTATGTCTAAGCTGGATTTAGCCCTCTAGACATGAGATGGCTCAGTGTGAATGGCTGTGACGTGGGCTGCTGGCTTTGGTTTTGTTTTTCTCTCTCTTTTTTGTTTTTTAAGTTTTGTTAAATTTAAACTTGCTGCTTATGCCTCGGCTGGTTTAACCTTTAGCTGGCCTAGTTACTAAACCAGGGCAGGTGGTAGCATCTGAGGCAGTCAATATTTCTGCTTTGTTGCTTGCCTTTCCAAGGAGCAGGCAGACACTGGTGGGAGGCTGAGCACAAGCACAGAGCTGTGAGCTCCAGGACCTTGCAGCTCCCACTGCCCCTGGTGCACAACCACCTTAGTCCCAAGGGAAAATACATGCCAAAAAGGAGATGGGGCAGTGGGCTAGTGCAGATACCACTGGTCAGGAGCCTCCAGTTCCTTGGTTCATGTGCTGCAGAGAGGGAATGCCATGGAGATGTTCAGCCTTGGGAAAATTCCCATGCGACTGCACGTCACTGCATGGACAAAGGGGCAGCTCAAAGGTAAGTGTGCAGCCACTGCAGCTCTGCCATGGCTCTGCCTGTGGGGCTGGGAGGCAGGGCTGGCACCGTGGTGCTTCACTGAGCTGGCAGCAGCCCCAGGAGAGAGCTGTGGGCAGCAAATGCCACATGGAAACTCCCAGGATAACTGAGGCTTGTGCTGAAGGCTCTAATTAAAGCTATTCATAAAAAGAGAAGTATAAACAAAAGGTAACTTGCTAATTTAAATGACCCAGTCACATGTTTTGGCCCTGAAGACACTCAAGACTTTGGGGCTGCCTTGACCTTGGGGTTTACAGCAGCATTTTGCTGGTGTTGTGTATGACCAGCTCATCAGTACAGCAGTGTTTTCTAATTGAGGTCCTGGCTGCACGTTCCTGCTCTGAAGTGTAGTCCTGCTCTTGTGGAAGTGTACAGTTTCTCCTGAATGTGGGGATATTTTTTTGCACAATTTGACAGCAGAACCTCCCAGGGTATCTGACCTTGCACAGGCATTTCTTTGTGCTGGGCTGCTTTCTGTTTGGTTACACCCTGCTGTACAACTGAGCTGTCGTGTACATCACTGAGGAGCTCCCTCCAGCAGTCTGTACATGCTGCAAGTTGCTCCTCTGGTTCTTTATGATCTTTCCCAAGCTCAGGCAATATTTCAGCTCAAGTTCAGCCTCCTGCTCTCTCTGTGGCTCTCTCCAGCCACACATAACCACACAGAGCAACACTTGCTCTGGGGAATGTGAACAAAATGAATCCTCATACTGCAAGAGTGTGTATGTCTGGCAAAGACCTGCACATCAACACCTAAATCCTGCCTTCCTTTGCTCCTGCAGCCAGTCTTGCTTTTTAACTGGTATAAAACTTTTTTTTTTATCCCACTGCATATGACTGTATACAGGGACTGAGGCACACTGTTTTATAATCTAGTTTTTCTGAGAGCAGAATTTGTGGCTCATGGAAAATATAGGTCTTTCAGCAGACAGGCTGAGCTTGCTGACACTGTTTATGCCTGTATTCTGCTTGGTGCCAAATTGAGACAGAAAAGAAGTACAAGCAAAGTTTTTCAGCACAGACAAGGGCTCACTGTGCCCCGCGCTTTCCACTGAACAAACTTTGGAAGGGCTATTAGAGGTGGTAAGCTAATATTAGATTGCACCAAGAATTAAAGGCAGCCATTGAAATGAACAAGAACTTACCTATGTGTTGCAGAACATAAAAAAAAAAAAAGAAAAAAAAAGAAAATAAAAGAAAAAGAGAATTAGTTAATGCGGTAGTGGTAGAGAGGAGAGCAAGACAGAGGAAGGCAAAATCTGTTGAATAAATCAACTAAATTTTTGTACAGTGCTTGTGCTCCATTTATGGTGTTCAACTTTTTAAATAGTATGCCTAGCTGAATAGAATATTTGTGCAAAATTGCATATTAATGAAAAGGAATGAAAATAAATTTTAAAAAATCAGTGGTTATGATGCACTAAGGAAGATACTACAATTTGATGCCAGAGTAAAATACCAACTAATCAGCATCTCTTAAGCTGCAAATATGAAATCTTTTCAGCAAATTGTTTTTCATGGGGATTTGCACTTCAGTAATTATGTGTTGACATTTAGCAAAAATTCTCACTATCAGAGGAACTCAAACCAAATTTGCAGAGACAAGTGTGCACAAGTGAAGTTTTTATCTTTTCAGAAAGAGGTATTGAGGGGTATTGACACATTTGACTTCAAAATCCTTTGAGCCAAGATGGGCAAAGGCAAGGAGCTACCTGGTCCAGAGGGCACCTAACACCACTGATAAATCTCTGCATCCCAGCTCAGATCCAGCCAGAGAAGGATTTATATATACATAAAAATTGGAGGATTTTTCACTAATCTACATTTATTATTAGAATTTGACTACTTAAAAATGCAAATATACCTGCTGACAAAGGCAAAAAGCAAAAAAATGGTGCTAAAAATATCAGGGCTTGAAATCTCAGCTGAATAATCAAGCTGCAGTCTGGAGTGACTGGATAAAAGAGCATGATGAGAGCCCTCTTTGGAAAGAAAAGCTTTCTTTGGAGGTGTGCTGCCTGATTACAGGTAAAAATTGGAAAACTTCTGCAATTTCTGAAGCTTCATTCCTTCCCTGAGACTTTTAGCATCCACCCCAGACAGCTCCTGAGCTGTCTCCCTGCAATTCTTTTTGATTCAGGTGCTTTTTCTTTGGCTAGGAGGAGGAATAAGGCATTTTCCACCCAGGCTGCAACAAGTGCTGCTGTCTGTCCTTCTGCTGCTGAGGTAAATCTGTATTGATAAAGCATTTGCAAATGCCTTCCTGCAAACTCCCCCAGCAATTCTAGCAATAGCTGATGGCTGTTAGCAGGCTGTCAGCATGGCATCAACAGTTTACTCTGCTGAGGACCAAAATGTTTTAATCCAACACATGCCCATGTTTGGCTGTAATATGAGTGTATGAAAGAGAAATGCAGTGAGTGTGACATTCTGGTCAGAACACCTGATCAAGTGTCTCTTCTCATGCTAAAATATAAGTACTATAATTTTTTTCTCCCAAAATAAAGAAAAAAAGCAGTCAGGTAGAACTATGAGGATGCTCCTGTTAATATAGCAATTTTGTGTTTAAAGTTTTTGTATGTGATGGAATTCTCTAAATAATGATCCTTGAATTAATGATTATATTAGACTTAGTTGGACAGTGCCCTGTTTGTTGATTTCTGTGACTGTGGAGCAGTAACTGAGTTTCTTCCAAGTCCCATCAGTTCCATGCTATTAATGGAACAGATCCCAAGTGCAAAAGATTACTTTGGTTTGAAAGTTTACATATGCAGCTCCCAAAGGTGTTTTGGTGCAAGATTCAAGAATCATCCATTGCCAGTGTCACCTGCTGTCCCCCAGAGACCTGCCATGCACAGGCACCTCAGGCACAGCACACATGGAGAAACAAAGCACATTTCCTGGTACCTGCTTTCTGCATCTTTGCTTACTGCCAAATATTTTCCAGTGGGTTGTGAGGAGACCACGTCGCAGAGAAGTGTTGCTTCCTTGCTCTCATCCACCCACCATCTAAATTAGGTGTTTTATAAATATTTAATCACCAAAGCATCCAAGTCTTTGCCCAGTCATGCTCTCTGGTTATGGAGCCCCAAAATGATGGGAATCACAGGCTGAAGTTTGCCTGGAGTTAGAAGTGAATGGACAAATTCAGGATGAAGCCTCCTCCATAATGACAGGCAGATAAATCACGTCTGTTTTCCTCTACAATACAAAGAGGGGAAAAGCAAAAGAATGACCTAATTTAGTCTTGGAGATGAATAGTGTGACAGGAGAGTGTTCCTAAAAACACACATGAAATGTAAATCCTCCTTTCCTGTGAGTGCCTGGGCAGCAGTTGACTTCTGTGACTCACTTTAAAGAAATTCCATGGGAAAAGGTTGGGCTTTCTCTGGGATTTAAAGAACAAGAGTAAATGATATTAACGGTGATTTTAAAGAAAATTCCTGCCTAATATCCCCTGTCTGCGCTATATGAAAAACAAACACAGCCAGTAAAGCTTTGATTGCTGCAGCAAGTTCCTTGTCTTTGGAGAGGGGAAGAGAACAGGCCCCACAAACAGAGCTGCAAGGCTTTGAAGGTTGCCTGGAGAGTGCAGATCCCTTTCAGAAGAGAAAAGGAGTGCATCTCACCTGGGATTCCTGGTGTGCTGGCCGAGAGCTGTGGACATTGAGCCAGGAGCTTTCTCCTTACTCCAGTTGGTCATTGGTGTGACGTGGAATCGGCCACAGGGGAGTCACAGCCAAAACAACTTCCCCAAGTGGATGCAGGGAGAAAGAGTCAGAGTGGAAAAACTGTGTGGATGGCCTACGTGCAGCTGAGTTCCAGCTCACAGCCTCTGTTTATGGAGGTTTATATTCAGCTACATACATCATCAGCTGTCTCAATTACAGTCCTAGGGCATAGGGGGAATAAAAAGCTAGAATTATGTTTGAGAACTGGAGAATTATTTGTAATAACTCAACAGAGCAAATGTATATTGATAAACATCAATGTGGGCTGCTCATGAACAGCAGAAGGAAGAGATAAAGAGCAGGATTAAATGGCCTGGTCTTACTAAAACAAGAAGAATCTTCATTCTCTCTGATACTCATTTGGAAGAAGACACATGAGGTATCAGGAACAGAAAGAGGCTGCCACTGAGATTTTGCAGAAGCCTGACTTTAGCAGTGTAGAAATTATCCTGAATATCTGTGATTTAGAGGGGACTTTTTTTCTGCCTTTACATTGTCTTCAATAGGTGTTGGAAATTCTGTCATAGAGCTCTCTCTGGCTTCAGTAGCTATTTGAGTAGGGTCCAATTTAAAGATTATATTTTGTTTTGGAAGCAAGTGATTCCTATTCTTTAGACTGGAAAGCTGGGGATATTATCACTATTACCTCTTGGGGAGTGAACCTTTAAATTGGGTAATATGAATAGCCTGTGGCAATAATAATACCTCACAATAGCTTTAGACGGTGATTTGAGGAGTCCTGATGGCTCAGTAAATATTTAGTAAGAGTCTCAACATCATCATTCACACTGCTAGCCTCCTGCTAGCCCAGGTGGTGCTCAATAGGTTTTTGCAGGCTGTCACTACAATCCTGTGCACAATGTGTCTGACCCCTCTCTGGAGTCAAACAATACCATACTTACCAAATTGATACCCATAGCAAAATCTAATTCATAATAATCTGCTAAGATTACTTAAAGTTCCTGCAGAGGTAAGATGTTTACTCAACACTTTTTATCTCTGAAAGACTTCTGTCTAGAAGCATCTTGGAAATGAGGATACGTGAAAGGGAAATAATATGACAATGGCTGATATAAAGGTATTTTTAAAATTTATAATTTGTATCACATATCTCTGGTTAGGAAGAATTTAGTGGGTTAACATAAATGTTTATGTAGCTTTTCCAAGCAGAGTAACAAAAGTAGCATTACTGACCTCAGTATTTCCTGAATCACATGTACAAATGCAACTCTAGGAACCTGAATGCAAGTAATAATCTGTATTCTCACTACATGTGGGGAGCATTATAGCTGAGCCACAGTGAGTTCTGCAGTCATATTTTCAGCTAAATTCTAAATTGTAGCAGGCAGAATGTAAGCAAAATGGGAGAGCCACATTAATAAGACTTTCCTGCATGTAAGGGTTTTGCAGAGGTGATAATTTGCTAGATAGCTGCCTGCCAGAGTTAGATACAGCGGCTAGAGGGTTTTCCTTATTTCATTCTGGCTTTATCAAAGAACATTCTTAATGTGTAAATGTCTCAAAGGCCAATATAGCCTTACATTGGTACAGGGATACAAGGAAAAGGAACTTGTGTCAACCCCTTTTCTTTGCCATGACAACAATTTGGTTTTTTCCTGGCCATTTAGTGGGAGCCTCCTGAGGATGAGTGCTCTGTGCCTACCAAGTGTCCTCCTCCTTGAGGTACCCTGGAACAGAGGCTGCCTGCACAATTTGTCTGAGGGTACTGCTAGCTTGAGTACTGTAATTTTCCATCTTCTAAACTCTACAAAAGTGATTTTGGCTACAGCATTTTAAACTACACATATCCTCTTGATGGAGTGAACAAAGAATGAGGAAGAGGGAAAAGCGGAAGAAGACAGAGACCCAGGTATGTCAGCATGTGATATTCAGTTTATGTGCCATTTTGGCCACTTTCTTAATTCTGCCTGGAACTTTATGAGCAGCCATTCAGAGTGCTGGGGTACTGCAGGGCTACCTGGGACTTCTGCTGTTTATCCATCACAATTTTCTCCCTACTCTGGAGGATATTGCTGCCTTCCAATACATATAGTTTGTTTAGCTTTCTTTATACAGAAAGGAATGTCTTTCCATCGTGTTCCCTAATGCAGAATCAATCTGTATGTTGCCTTGAACACCACAGGCTTAGGATTGTCTGGATGTGAGGAGCCAGATCACCCCTGAAACTACCCTCCTAAAGCCAGAACCAAAGGTACTGCCAATGTCAGGTTTTGCCAATCTTGACAAGTCATCAGAATTATTTTAGTTAGAGACTTCATCTTCTTGAGCATCCAAACTAAATAAGCACAAATTGCAGTCTCTGAATTCAATGTAGCCATCCTCCTGGATTCTGTTGAGTGATGTGCTAAAAGATAATTAAATTTCAGAATCTTTTGAAAAGAGTTCTCTTGAGGTTCTGTTGGAAGTTCTCAATTTATTTCAGTCTCTCTATGAACAGTAGACAGGTGAGTTGTCTTGAACACAGAGTGGATAACATTCATCAGAACTGTGCTGCTATTCAAAGTTTGCCTCTTCTGTGCCCCTTTCTGTGTAAGCTGAGAACAGTCAAGCTCCCAGCCTTATAAAAAAGGATGTGTGCTTCTGCCCACTGGCCTAAAAAACACAATAGAGAACAACCATTCAGACTGGATGCATTTCCCTTTCACAGCACACAGCCTGTAACCTAACACTATTTTCATCCCTTCAGTACCTCCTGGCCATTTCAGTGTTAAATCTCTGAATGTGTTTTGCTCTCACCCTCGCCCTCTCAGCCACTGAGTGAGTGATGGAGCACGCCAGTGTGAGCCAAAGTTGGGATCCCTGCTCTGCAGAGAGAGCTTTCTAGGAGTGATCTGACCCCAACATCCCTTCCTATCCCCTGTTATCAAATAAAGCTGTGTACACGCACAATGCAAGATGGGAGAAGAGGATGAGAAAAAGCCCTCAAAGGTGTAAAGCTCCTAAATGTTTCTAAGTCTGAAAGCACACTCCCATACTGATTGAGTAATGAGATTTTCTTCCTTCCTTCCTTGCTTGTGCCAGGGACACTGCTCCTCACAACCTCAGCTTTCCTGGTAACTGTATTTAACTGGTCATTTAAATATGCTATTTTTACTCTCCTTGTTTTTATTGGCTGCCACCTTTTCTCCCTGTAAAAGGTTTTTTTGTCAAGAGGCAAAATAGTTGGGTATTGAAAAGCCATATAATATTTTGACCAGCCACTAAATTAAGAAAATTCTGTGGTTCTTAGCTTTCCCTCACCTTTCCTGAGGCTGCTCTTTCACACACTGCCTGCTGAAAAGTGGGAGCTGAAAGGCTCTGTGGAAAGGGACTCTGCAGCAGCCAAATAATAGCCAGACCACCTCCTTTCTTTTCTCTCTTGAATCTAGTGCTCCAGAAATGCTGCCAGAAGTTGTTTTTGGGCCATCTGGGATTCCTCATTTGCATCATACAGGAAGTAGGAATAAGACTAATTTAATGGCAGTTTTGTTATAAATCAAACTAAATTACTAAAAAAAAACCAACTACCTGTCAAAATTAGGACAGCAGTTTCTATTTACCTCAAACAAGTCATCTGGAGAGAATGAGATCATTGTGGATAGACAGAACAGACATAAAACTCCCAGAGCAGGGGAAGAAGGAAAAGAAATTTTGACCAAAACGATTTCAGTAACAGAGGGTATGAAATCTGATGTCTTCCCGTAGGGGAATACTTGTGGGACATGGTTCTCTGCTCCAGTGGTTTTCTCAAACTGCTACTCTAGAACTCTCCTCTGGTCTTCTGAAATCACAAAAATAGTCACTTTTAGGGGAACTATTGCAAAACCCATTGTGAGCTCCCCTCCCCCATGGATCACACACGTGTGAAACCCCTCAGCCTGCTCAACACCACAGGCTCACTTCAGTGGAACACTTCTACAGTGATGGGGTTTTGACACACACAAAACTCCAATCACTTCCCAGCTCCAGAAAATTTCTTAAAGGTATTTTTCTACTAGTTTCTATTAATCCCACACAGCAAATGTTTAAAATTATTTTTCTTTTTGCCAGTTTTCTTGAATGTTACTTCCTTTTCTATTTTATTCTTTTCTGCATCACCAAACTATAACAAAAGCAACACTTTAGTCATGTTGATGAATTGTGCATTTCAACACCTCTCATTTGAGGCTGTGGGAAGCATTTTATAGTTTATTGGGTGATGGGAGTGAAATCTTTACAAGATCAACCATGATCAGCAGGGATTACTCTGCAGGATTTAATTCTCAGTTCCTTTGCCTATATAAATCACATAAAAATGAATGCAATGGAAGTGAAAAATGAGGATCAGACCTTTGTGTCCACTAGAAGCAGTACCAGAGGACTAATGGAGCTGGTTTGAGGCCAGATCAGCAGGATTAACACTCTTGTGGTGCTCACTGACTTCTGTACCACAGGATAGACCCTTGAGGCTGGAGCAACCATGTCCAAAATGCCAAAGGATGGACCACAGACAAAAACCTAGCAGGGCTTTTCATGGGTATTCATGTTTTGCTGCTCCCATCTCAGTAAAAGAATGCAACTCTCCTTGTAATTTCAAAGCCACTCGTTCAATCTCTTGGAGTAATTATGGGATGACAGCCAATTATACCCTGGAAATGCTTGCTAGCCCTATTAATCTTTTGCTCATATGGGCTGTTTATAGCTAAAATTATAAACGAGTGAATGAAATGAAGGAATTTCTGATTGGGTGGTTTGGGAAAGAACCAAACCATGACTCCAGCCCAAGAGGTTCCCCCAGTGCTCCACAGTGAAAGGTGCTGAGCATCCCTGGAAATCAGTGGATGAGGAGCACTTGGCAGCTCTTGGCCATGGCTGGATCACACCCATAATCACACCACTGGGGCAGCACCTCAGAGAAATATTCTGGTTGAAATTGAGGTTAAATTAAAGGGAGGCAACCAAAGAGAAACTATTTCCGGACAGCGAGACTGGAATTTCAGTGCCATTCAGCCTGATTCTTTGGAAATAATTTGTCTGTGGAAGAGTTCTTATTAGGGTTGAAGTACTTAAGAGGCCTTATTACAGGCTTGCACACATATACTAAGTTAGTGTGATGCACAGTTTAATGCCATGTTATCTCCAGATGGACTTTCATGTCCCTATTGATATTTTTTTTAAAAAGAAAAAAATTAATTATAATTTAATGCTAGTGTTTCATTGGCTTGTGGTCAGATTTAAATAACTTTAGGTATCTAAACTAAATATATCTGAAGAAATTTTTTTCCTATGACTGACAAGGGGATTTTATTTTTTTAAATTAATTTGGAATGTCTGTTCCTATTAATATTACTCTATAATAGCAAACATCTATTTTCAGCTACTCCCGACTCATGTAAAATACTGATATGTGTTGAATTTATAATTGAAAACTAGTATTTTCTTTTTAGAAATTATACTAGGTAAATAATGTAACTGGAAAATTGGTATGACTTACTTTCTCAAAGGTCTTTTACAAATCTAATATCAAAAATGAACTCATGTAACTACTTTGATTAAAAAATTAGATCCATGATATAAGCAAGAAGTCAAAACCTTTTATTTAATTTTATAGTTTATATCCACTTGACCCAGGCAGTGAAATCACTGCTATGGAATTACTGCTATAACACAGAAAGAGGACAAAATTTATGCAACAAGAAAGACATTTGAGAGGAAAATCTGCAATAGGAGATGAATCAATTTGTTCTTTATAGCAAATAACTAATGACTGCTGCTTTTGAAAATACATGGGGAATATCTGATTTTGCCCAGACAAAACTTTATTATCTGTTAGAAAACTATGATCTTTTTTGAGGTTAGGGACTTGGGATCCTTGCACAATGGTTTTATTTTATTCTTGGAATGCTGCTGCTGGGGAATTGTTAAAAATCTCTTCTGTCTGTGGCTTTCCACTCATCAATGTTATTTTTATTTTGTTTTAATTATTGTATAATGAATAATTTTAGTGTTCCAAGGTTAGGGAAGGATGTGACCAATGCTTCTCCATTTTAGCATTTGTGGAAAAGGTAATCTAGTGGGGCTCCAGAGTAAAAGAATGGTTTTGAGGCCTAGATGCAAGGTGAGGTAAATTCAAGGAGAGGAAAAGCACTGCAACTGCACACACTGGTGTTTGTTTTAAGGACAGTGAGATGAAGAGTAATTAGAGGATGTGAAAAAGGTCTCATAAGAAGTTTCTGTGGTTTAGAAGGCTTTCTGCAACAGGACCTGCCTCCCTTTGGCTGCAGTGGTGGGCTGGTACTGCAGTGAACTGTCCTTGTTTCCATTCCACGTGGCATTGGCTTCATGTATTTTGAAATATAAAATTGGTGGTGGTTTGGGTAAGATGGGTTTCTAACCTCACAATAATTTCCTACAGACAATTAGTAGAAAGGGAAAAGGAGGTATGGATGGGCAGATACAGACAGGGAGTTAGTTACTGGGACTGTAAAAGAACAACTAAATATCTAGGAAGAGCTACCAAAGGAGTTAGGATTAGATACAATTCAGGAAGCTGTTGTCTTCTGCAGAGGTCCTGTAGAATTTTTCCCAAATTCTTGTCATCTTAATTTCAGATATTATTGCTGAGCTGTTGAAAATGCACAGGGTCTGAAAAATAAATAAATTTGGTAACTGATTATGAGGTTAGAAAATCACTTTACACAGTTAATTTTGGAAGTGAGGACTGCTTGTAGTTTCTCTCATTCTTGTTTTCCTCACTACTGCTGTAGTTGTAGGACAAAAAAAATCCTTGTGCTCCCATGTTCAAAGCCTCACAACTAAAACTCTCTGCTGTCCTCCATGCCTACTTAACAAAATGTATTCATTTTTTCTGAAGAAATTGCCTTGTTGGACAGGAAAGTGGAAAAGGCGCAATAAAGTAAAAAAAAAATCAAAGAAACGAAGAGTGAGAATAGCAAGAATGTGAACCTGCTTCTTGGAACATCCATAGGAATTGCTTCAGGAATTAACCTCTGTAGTTAACAGGCATACTTGGACATTTCACTCAATAGTGCCTATGTTATTCTTTAAAATTGTTTTGGTTTGAGGGTAAGTTTCAGCTTAGGAGCTCTAATATTTAAATGCTTTGAGTGTTGCAGATGCTACACCAGCAATACAGTCCTGAAGCAGCCTGCAAAAGCATCAGGAGAGCTGAAGACCCTGCTAGCCACCAGCTGCCAGTTCAGGCCTTGAAGTTGGCATTTGTGCACAAAAGCAGCGTTTCCAACCCAAGTGTCTGTGAGAGCAGGGCAAGAGAGAGCCCCTGGGCACTGCACAGCTGGTGCAGCTCAGTTCTGGACTTTCACAAGCATTTTCCTTTCCATCAGCCAATGTCCGAGCAAAGCCTCTGGGGGTAGGAGAAGTCTTGACCACATCTGTCACTTTGAAAGCAGTATTTTGGGTAGCTCTCAGCTCTGTTTTCTCTCTGGGGACAAAGCTTGCATTTTCTAAGAAGAGTCTAAAATTGAAACTAGCCTTCAAGAGGCCATGGAAAATAACAAGAAAATGCACTAATTTCTAGTCCAAGTCTGGGCTTGCACTTGCAGGTATGAGCTGTGTTTATATGACAGTCCCCTCAACCCATTTCCCTCCTACTTTAGAAATCTGTCTTTGCCAGCTATTTCCTTTCCTTTCACTGTTGCATATTTACAGGGTTCTTTCACCAATTCTTTTCATTCTTCCCTGCTACTGTTTACTTGTACATTTGATAACAAAATGCTTCTTAGGATTCCTCTTGGACACTCTCTCCTCTTTATGACCATTGGTTTCCACCTAACAGTGCTGTTTCATGACCTGTGTATTTTCTCTGGTGAAAGCAGCTGCTTCTGGCTGTGATTTCTCAAAGCACTGGGTATGTACGTGACCATCAGATTTTACTCTCAATTCTAGGGGCTGAGGCTTTGTTTGATTTCCATTCCATCCCTGGGAGCCATGACATCATCTCCATGGTATTCTGAAATTATACCCAATGGTCCTGTTTTTTTCCTCTCAGACTTTATTAAAGAAATCTGTGATGGTACTAAGTGTGTTCTACGTGTCTTTAGTGATTTATTCTCAATGGGGTTTTTTTTTTCAGCTTTGCAATTACACTTTCTATCTTTCAGTACAAGTGTTACCATTAAGCTGTACTGGATCTGAGGTGAGATTTGATCTGTTGAGGACCTCTTTTGAAATGCTTATTTAAACTGTTTTCTACCTTAAACCTACAGCTGTGATAGATTAGCTATTTTTTCCATCTTCTTTTTCCATTAGCCAAATTTCTTGAACTAGTTTATTGAAAAACCAAATCTGAAGATAGATGTACTTGCAGGATCATCCCAGTCATGGCATTGCTCATTTCCAGCTAATGTGGTGAGATGATCAGCAGCAGTGGTGCTGCTTCTTGGAGGAGTGAGCAGAGGCTGTTCATGGATGTGTGCAGTAATGTGGTCATGCTGTCTGCATTCACAACATATTTGTTCTCTGGTGCGCCTGGAAGAGGTGGGAGGAAAAAGTACATAATGAGTAATTTCCCAGCAACTGGAGGATCGTTTTTGTTTCTCCATCAATTACATAATTACATTTTTAGTTCTCAGCTGCTGCTTTCATGAGCCTCTACATTGCAGAAGTTCCTTCAGACCAAAGACCCAGTCCTTTTATTTGGTTTGCTCTTCATCTCTGCTGTCTGTGCAGTCTGATCCAGAAAGAATGAGCTCTTCCAATTCACCATAAAGACATCTGGGAGAATAATGCAGGTTCTGGTTCGTGCCCTGGGTTCCAAATAACAGCACACACTTAGAGCCGTAGTAGCCCAGGTCAAGTTTCCCCTTTCTTTCCCCCTTTTTTTCCTGTTCTCTGTAGGTCCAAAAAAGAACATCTGTTAAGTCCATAGAGACATTTAGGATAAAAAATGAGGTGTCTATTTGATGGTTATATATGTGGAACTCAAATACATGAATCTTACTTTCACCACTAATTTTTGTTTTGGATTATGCCTTTGGTCTTCAAATAGTATTTCCAAGGTGTAAATCTACACTGATTCCAATAGGTTGACATCTGCTTTTAAAATTTTATGGCATTTATGCAGCTTTTAAACATTTATGGCATTGAATATGCTTTGTATGTCACTTTTTATCATTTATGGTATTGAATATGCTTTGTATGTCACTTTTAAACATTTATGGTATTGAATATGCTTTTTTATGCCACTTTTAAACATTTTTGGTATTTACTTGAATATGCTTTGTATCACTGTAAGAAAAAGAGTGAAGGTGGACCAGTACACTTTTTCATCACCGAGCTTGCCTGCAGTGATTTTTTTTTTTGCTATTATTTAATGGAAAAAAAATGTAGCAGTCTTGTGTGCTTTGATTAGACAAACGAACCAAGTCAGCTGCGGTGATGGAGGTTTTGACGGACGCGTCCTTCTCAAGCAGAGCGATGGGCAGCGCGCTCCCGATGCCATCAGGGCACACCGGCGGAACGGTCGCGTCGCTTCTATGGGCTCACGGCGTGGCGGCTTCAGGTACTCACCCTCTCCCAACAAAACCACACGTTTGGGAATGCGTTTATAGACACATAATGGCCAGTGAAAGCGCTGAGCAAGTGTCTGGCGGGGCAGGCGAGCGTAGCCGCTGGCACAGCAAGCAGCACCGGGCGGGCACGGCCGAGCCCCGCTCCCATCCCCATCGCCGGGGCCGCGCCTGTGCAGCGCCCGCGGCGGGGCCGAGGCGGGGCTTGGCCGCTCGCCCCTCCCCGGCGGCGGCACCGTGACCGACAGCGGCTCCTGTAGCGCCGCCGGTGCCCCGGCCCTCCCACCGCCGGATAAAGCCCGGCGCGGGGGGAGCGCCCGCGGCTGCCGCCCGCCGCGGAGCAGGAGCTGGAGCGGTGTGTGCCCGCCGCCGTCCCCAGGAGCCTTACCCCGCTCCTTATCCACGCCCGCCCCTCTCCCCGCTGCCGGGGGCTGCTGGCGCGGCCAGGCCGGCGGTGCGGAGGGCGAAGATGGCGAGGAGCGGTGCCCGGTGGCCGCGGCTGCTGCTGCCGGCGCTGCTGGCCCTGGCGCTGCCCGCGGCGGCGGAGCGGAGCCCCGGGCCCGCAGGTGAGCGCGGTGCGGGGGCCGGGATGCGGAGCGGGGGTGGGTTGGGTTGGGATGCGGTGCGGGGGCTGGCATGCGGTGGCCGTGCCCGTGGGAGGTGTGTGCGGGCGGCGGGGATGCGCTGCTGGCCGTGCGGCATCGGTCCCTTTGTGCCTGGCGGCTCGGCAACATCCGCCAGGAAGGGAACGCTGGGACCCGCCGCTTGGCCGGGTTATTTTGGTATTTATTTATTTATTTATTTATTCCCCACCGGCCCGTCCCTGCCCCGCACGGTAACGCGGAGCGGCTCGGCGCTGCGGGAAGGCGCCGCCGGGTTGTTGTCGAGACGAACCGCTCGGCTGAAAGTGTCTTAACCCGCCCAGGAGTTCGTAGATGCCTAATTCCACTTAAGGAAAAAAACAAAAAAAAAAAAACCAAAAAAAAAAAAAACAAAAAAAACCAAAAAAAAAAACCAAAAAAAGGATTCCTTAAGGGGAATTGAGACTCCTAAACTTTCTCATTGCCAGCTCCCCCGCCCTTTTTCTTCCATCTCCACGAGACAAGGTGTTGATGAACATATTTTTCCAGTGCTCGGAAAAGAAATAGCATCAGTCACTACTTCTCTGAACTTGAGCAAGCGCTGATGAGGTTTCTTACTTAGTGTAAAAGTCATGCAGAGACTCCAGTGCCCCTGCAGAGCATTCCCTGCCTTTCACTCGTGTAGTGGTGTTTGCTTCAAGAAGCCAGGATGTAGAAAGGAATTTTATCTTCAGCATGTAAAATAATATATACAGGAAATTCCCTCAGATGGAGGGGTCCAAACACATGTATGTCCAACAATATGCCAAAACCTCTTTTTGGCTCTAATACTGTTTAGAGTCTGTACTTCTGATTTCTATTCTAGGCATACAAAGGTATTTCATCCCACTGCATTATTATAACATGAAATCCAAAATAATTTCATTTCTTGGCTTGTTTTCTCAAGAGTTATCAAGTTATTTTTAATATCTAGCTTAATTTCTTCTGGGCTGAACAAGGAGGCTTTTTTGTTTGAGCAGCAAGTTTTGTTGGCTGGTTCTAACTTTGATATTAAAACTGCTACTTTAGCTGATAAGTAGTATAAAAAGTTAAAATAATTAAAAAAAAAAAAAAACCTGTTGAAGAATACCAGACCATTTGAAGAAGTTCTAACTTCCAGTTTTTGTAATACTTGGCTACTTTTGGCCATTCAGAGTATTTCTCTGAAGGCTACGGTTTGGTTGCTGTGTGTTGGGGGGTGTGAGCATTGCCCTTCAGCCTTTGCTGCCCCTCGGAATGCACCCCTGGGGACAGGTTTGAGCAACAAGTTGAGCTCCTATTTTCAGGGCAGTGAAATTGTAAGTTGAACTTCTTTGGAAATTAGTTATGGCAAACAGTTATCCCCCCAAACATATCTGTTCAAATAATGTTTGGTTTTAACTGCACTTTAAATGTGGGCTCTCAGGCTGGTGTAAACTAATAGCTGGCATGGTAAGGATTCTTCTTTAATCCTTCTGCTTTTCAAATGTGTGCAAGGCAGAGTCTCTATTCCAGACAGCAATGTATGATTCAGCAGCCCAAAAATAGACTGCTTTGTCTGTATCAATAATAAAAATTATTCTACACAAGTTACAGTGCAAGAAAGTACTGGTGGGTTTATATAAGGTATTCATGCAGGAAGATCTTAATTCTTTTTAATTTAGACACGAGCAGCCTGAGTTGTAGCAATCTCTGCTGAACTGAAACCACTCTGAGAGCAGTTTCTTGACCTCAGACACTGCCTGCTGTGTTACTTGTTTTTATTCCAGTTTTAACCCTTAAATGTTTTCCCTAAGTCTGTGCTGAATTACTTGAAGAAGTAATACAGTAAACAGACGTTATGGTGCCTCTATTTCTAGAAATCTGTCTTTCAATTTCTAGTCTATTGATACTTTGTACAATTCAGTGTAAAACAGCCGGTGAAGGTGCAATTTATATGTCAGTTTTTACTGCAGTCCATTAGTGTTGCTTACTTGTAACTAAAGCTCTAACAAGACTGTCTGGAACCAGCTGCCAAGCTGCATATTTATTTCTTAATCAGACCTTCCTCAGAAAGGCTTGGAAAAGTGATTTTGGGAGAGCTGCCTGTTGCACAGCACTGCTTACAGGGAGCAATCAGTGCGGCCCTGTGGCAAAGCGTGTTTGCAGAAATCCCTCTGCTCCTTCCTTGGCCGCAGGGTTATGTTTCAGGCAGTCACAGAGAAGAGCACTGTTGAGCTCTGAAACACTGGCTCCTGTGTGCTGGAGATGCAAAAGTTTCTGTGTTGAAACATCAGCGCTGAAATATTTTCATTGCAGCACACTTGCTGCTCGCAGATTGCTTATTGTGACACGCAGAAAGTCAGTGGGAACGACGTTTGTGATTGTGTGAGAGGCAGACACTCTCTTGGCAGCAGATGTAAATGATGTTCTCACCTAGGATGTTTTATCAATCAGCTGTTTGCAGGAAAATGCCTTTGCAGCCTGTGAGTCTGTTCCCCGGCGCGGCTGTGGCGGCTCGGCCGGGCCGCGCTGAGGCCTCGGGGCCCAGGTTGTGATGGTGGCTGTCAGGCAGGGGTTGAAATGGGCCCCATGGTTTGTGGCTGTCTGTGTGCCCTCCCAAAGCAGGACGGGTGGCCTGGGGGGCTCCAGCAGTGTGGGTGGCTTCCCAGAGCAGCTGGGCTGGGAGGTGTGATGGCTCAGCTGGCTGTGGAGCCCTGAGCCACTGGGCTCTCCTCCACCCCTGCATCCCCAAGTGCTGGTCACAGATGATTCAGGCAGTAACTGCTGGCTGGTGTAGCTCTGCAAGGAGTTACAGCCAGCATGTACTGCTTTTTGGGATACAGCATGTACTGCTGCCATTTCTGTTAATTTGGGCTCAGCCCGAGTGCTCTGAGTGACAGCGATCAATAGGCCTTTCCTTCTGGGTCACCTGGGATGCCCAAACAAGAAAACTTAGTCATTCAACCATCCTGATGTACTTATTAGAAGTACTGACAGACTCGGCATGCTTGGGGAAGGAGAGGCCATAAGCATAGCTCTCTGTGCCTGCCTCTGTCTCTCTGCCCTGTTTTCTGTCTCTTGTCTCTTTACTGGTGCTACTTCTGTCACCCCTTGTCACCACAGTACCTAGATCTGCTACATAAGCTTGTGTTGTGGAAAAACCTCCTCCAGATCTCTTGGGAGTTTTGTACCCTTTTTGTGAGAGCTGTATGAAAAAGCTGCTCCATAGAGGAGAAGGGGAAAAGCAGAGGGTGATGAAAGCAGAACTGACTGTGCAGTAGGCAGTGCTTGGGTTACCTGTGTCTGTGTCTACCATCACTGTGCACCACTTAGATGGGAATTACCTACTTATGGAGATACCTTTAGCTTCCAGCTTTGAAATAAATAGTGAATGACAAATGAAACAGTGTGTAGTGGAAGGTGTGGTGTTTGGAAGTTAGTTAAAAATAAGCAAACATTGCATTAGAAGTGCAGAGCAGTAAAGTTGTGCTTTCACCATGTATTTTTTCCTGAAAAATACTCATCCTTGAAGATACCCAAGGTTTGCAGTCTGGATTCTCTGCAGCACTTGGGTTAGAGGCTGCACAATGCCAGTCTCTTTAGCAAAAAATGAACGAAATAAACAAACAAAAAACCCTGTAGATTTATTTGGTCGGGCTTTTCTTTCTTTTCTTAGGTGAAGATAATAATTAAACTGTGGAATAATTAAGCTGTGGAATTGCTTAATTAATTAATCCAGGGTTGTATGTGTCATTGCTTTGCTCTGATATATGGTGGGGTTACTGCAACTTTGATTGTATAATGCATTTTCAGTTAAAGCAAGAAGTGAAGCTGTTGTGACCTTTATCATCAGCACTGGATGCTGTAAATTGCACTGAAGGGGCACAGGGAATGACCGCTATATTTATCTGAGCCAGGGGTGGTTTGTGTTAAATGTATTTCTGTCAAGCATCTAAACTAACATTATTTCTCAGGGTTTTCTTTAGGTTGGTGATATATTCTCAGGAGTTATCATTTATGGGCAAGTTTTTAGCTTTTTCCTTCACTGCTGCTTAGTTAAACATAAGTGACTTTGTCTTTTCATGGGGAAATGTTTAGTTTGTCTATTGAATTAGCACTATTGCACTGTGTAATCAAAAGCAGTATCTTTCCATTTGTGTAGAGCTGCCAGTCTGAATTACAAATTAATTGACACGCTGTTTAAGTGAATTCCCTTGTCATGGGGAGTAAGCATGGTTGCAGTAAGGGCAGTTTTGTTTTTGTTTGTAGTGGGGCTTTTTTATACTTTTTGTGGGACCAGTTGCAAACAGGTTGGAAAGGGAAGAATATTTTTGATCCCTCTTAATTTAAACAGTAGCAGGGTTCTCTCCAGCAAAAAATACAGCTTGACGAGACTAGCAGCAGGTTTGTGTCTCGTGTGTAGTAATGTAGCTCTAGAGAATAAATTATACTTAACTCTCAAGGAATACATGCTTGCAAGCACGGCCTGATACTACAAGTAGCTTTAGGATTAATAGAACTGCTTCTCGATTTTTTCTTTAGGTGCATTTGATTTTAAAAATATGGATTTTACTGGTGATAAGGAGACTAAATACATAAAGTTGCAGTTTTATCCCAAATATCTATTTTTGTAAGGAAAGAGCAAGCATTTTTTTAAAGCAGCGGTGTTTTTAATTAATAAAAACATACTGTAAGGAAACAAAGACAAAAAAATACTTAACAAAAATAGACTTGTTATTTAAGTGCCACTCCTCTGAGAATGAATTCTGTATCTGTGGTTCTGTGTTAATGTGCTGAATTAGCCCATTCTTGCTGAAATCAGCTGTGTAGAAACTAATTGACATCTGATAGCATTGCTCTTTTAATTTTTTCTTCTGTGTAAATTAAAAATAGATTAACTTTTTAAATTCACATAAATCTTTAATACAGTGTCTTTGTAAGTATTTTACTTAATTCTGCCTTACTTCACTGTAAAGCCATTGTGTTGGGTCAGAACCAGGCCCATAACTTTAATACTCGAAGCTGCTGGGTGAAATGTATGATGCTAAAAACACCTTTAAGTATACATCATACATGCCATGTTGTTGTGTCTTGTGTCTCAAGCAGGACAGAATTTTTATTTCACAGTTTGAAGGACTGAGTTGTGCAGGACAAGGCACAAGTGTGGAGTTTGAATTTCTGGTTCACACAGAAAAGGGAACTTTGAAAAGTATAGGATTTTTTAAAATTATTTCTGAGATAGTGTCACTTGTGTGTGAAGAATTTTGTGTCCAGTGTTCGGACGCAGGGCCAGATGTGGAGCTGTAGGGCAGCTTTTTCAAATGAACTGACTGATCTGGGTGGTAGCATCTGCTCACAACATGAACCGCAGCGCAGGCACGAAGGACAGCGAGGGACAGCTGTGGGTGTTCAGGATGGCCCCACTTCCAGACTTCCAGCTCAGTTCCTCTCTGTTTTCTTTTTTTTAAAGACTAGTTGAAGGAGAAACTATGATTGCAAATCTTAACTGCCGAGTTTCATCGATGGATTGATTAACTGTCAAAAGATTGACTTCAGAATGCCTGGTGCTGTGTGCGACCGCTTCTGTTTAAACAGCTGGGTTTGTTAAACAACAGTCCAAGAAGGAACATGCTCTTCTGCAGATACATATTTATGAGGGAGACAAGAGAGGGCAAGGCTGCAAAAAAGCAGAAGCTGAGTAAACTTTCTCACTTAGCCAGCTGATGCTAATTGTGTCCTGCTCTCAGCTGCACAGCCCTGATGACAGTTTATAGTGTGCTGTCCAAGCTGTGCGCTCAGGCAAGACACAGCCTGTGCCATGACTCCATCCACTCCCTCTCAAGATGCTTGTGGTTTCATTTCTATTTGGGCACCCATAAACAGCTGCAACCTGATCTGTTCCCCATTTGTCAGGAAGTTAGGCAGCTAGGAGTTCCTTCATGCATAGCAATGATGTCATTTACAAACAGTGGATTTTAATTTTTTTCTTAGTTTGGGAGCTAAGGAACACATCTTATCTTTGCTTTACTGCAGAATAGCTGACTCAGTATGCAGAGTCTCATCCAAGTCCTCTGAAGCTGATGGAAAAGCACTTTACTGCTGCTTGTATTTGGCTTTGTTTAACTATCAAAACAAGGAAATCTTGCATTAGAGTGAGTGCAGGCCTGAGCACTGGCCAGTGCTGCACTCGGGGCTGACGTGCGTGATTGATGAGTGCACATACAGTTCTTAATGAGCTCTTGTTGACTATATATTCAATACTACTGAATTAAAAGAAAGTAAGTTAAGAGCTGAGATATAATCAGATAATCAGCTTTCAAATGTTTCCTGAAATCAGTCAGTTGTATATTGGGAGTTCCTGCTAACCTTTGAAAGTGCGTGTAGGTAGGGATAGAAATACACAGCTGTGATTTGTGTGTCACAAATTTTTATTTAGTTGGTTTTGAACTGGCTCTGTTCAACATTTGATCATTTTAATGTAACTGTTTTAGCTGCTGTTTTGGTGTGACATCAGAAGCACCAGTGAAAGACAGCAGTGAGCAGCAGCTCCGTACACTTGCCATTTGAGTCACTCTGCACGGGAGAGGAAAGTGGCTGTTCACACCACTGCGTGCTGTGAATTACAGCCTGAGGGAATTTCAGTTTGTAGAAAAAAAAAAAAGGGAAAAAAACCCTCCATAGTATCCTGTCCAGGGGCTGTGTGTCTGTGTGTTAGCAAGTGCTAATCTAACATAGATTCCCTACTGTGAGAAAATTGAGAGCAGCTCCTGCTTAGTGCAAGGATGCGTTTTTGCTAGCTCAGCTTCTCTGTTCCTGTGGAATGCATGAGAAGAGGGAGAGCCCTGTAACAGGCAGCAGTACTGTGGCTGGGGAAGTTGCAACAGTACAGTTATTTGAAACTGGGAAATGATACCTTGTATATTTCTTTCCCTAGAGAGCTCCTGAAAGCTTCTTGCCTTTATTAGGCCTATTCCCTATCTTGGGACAGTGTTGGGAGCTTCAACACCAGCTGCTATTGCTCAGTAACCTCAGCAAGATTTACAGATAACGTGGAAGAGCACAGGAAGGATTATCCATAGACAGCCCATGCATTGAGCGATCCTGATAAATGCCAATAATAATCATAAACACCAATTGTGGCTATAAACTGTTTGCAACAGCTTAAAGACAGAAGTACCTTAGAAGAACCTCCTAAGTTTTTGGAAATTACAAAGGTAATGTTTGTGCACTATCTGTATTTTGCAGTAAGACCTGTATGCATAGAAGTGCAGTGATTAAAGGGAAGTTTGTCATAGAGAGGAAAACAGATTCTGAGGTCTGTACAGTAAGGTCAGTTTCTTCAAATTCTGGTCTTTAAAGACATTCCTAGAAAACCTCCTCTCTCACACCAGAATTGTATTGGTATAGAAAATCAGTATGTACTAGGTGTTTGGCAATCCATGATTGCTCTTAACTTGCTATATTTTAATTCTAATTTTATAATTTATTTTAACTTGTACCACTTTCTGATCTCTCATGAGCTTTTCAAGCATATTTTGTCTCTCATCCAAGGATAGTTTTTAGCACCAATCCAACCATACTACTGAACTGCAGAGAATCCAATCTTATTATGTGATCATGGCTATGGTTAGTGGGACTTTAAAGCCAGTCTGCCTCTTGGGGAAGCAGTGAAGTGTGGGATGAGTGGAGGCATGCAGCAGTGTTCTGAACTGAGCACTGTATAAAGATCAGATTAAAAAAACTTCAGGACTCCCAAGTATGAAGTAGTATTGTTTTATGCCCCAGTCATCTTTCCCCCTCCTGCAGTGTAATGCACATTTATTTCCTGAGAAAAGAAGATGATCATGTTTGCTATTTCAGCACATTGTTGTGTTTCTAAAGAATCCTAAGGGGGAAAATAAACAGCTGTTGGATGGCTCTGTCTTTTCTCTCTTTATGCCAAAAGTTTTATTTGACCAGAAACTCTTCTGTTGGCTTACTGCTTTATTTGAGCACATGTACATCACAAGCTCTCACTGGATGTGTATATGCAAATATACACATATAGTTTGTGTTTTTCTCATTGGGTACTTAAGATCTTTGTTTGCTGCTGGATTACAGTAACCAAGCACGTGTCTGTAGGTATAACTTATAATCATGGTTACATTGTATATGATGGGTTTTTCCCATCTCCAGCTGTTTGACATCTTTTCAGAGTATGCGGATTTTCTAATATTTTGACACAGAATCCTAAGTTTAGGCAAAAACTCCTATTCACAATGGAAAATCTAAATTCCTTTTTGTGAAGTCTAATATTGCCTTCGTCAGTGATAAGTGTAAGATTGTGTTATGCTGAAAGATCTGGATTTTGAAAGAGCTCTGCGGTATTTTGGCTGTCTTAATGGTTCTTGGGGTTTTGGGCATACGGTCTGAGCCCATATAAATGGGGAAATTGCTGTTGGCACCATGGTGATTCTCTAGTTATCTGCAGAGCCTCAGCTTGCCATGAAAGCATGTGGAGGATTGGATTTTGTGCTCTTTAAGTTCAAGAGGAATCCATACTGAAAACATTTTTCAGTTGTGTTGAGCTTTAGTGCATTTTTCCAATGATAGAGAAGCATGCTTCTGTGAGGTGTCAAGGCATGCTGAATCAAGCCCCTGCTTTGCTTGGAGTTTGTTTGAGGTTTTTTCCTTCCTTTTTTTTTCTTTTTCGTTTTTTGGTTTTTTTGTGGGAAACTATATTCTGTTGGTTTCCCACATTACCAGAGATTCAGAAGACATAGTAGATAATTACACAGCTTTATCAATGAGCTTGGATGCATCCATGTGCTTCTTCCAGGTTTCTGTTCTGCCTATGCTTTAGTGCTACCTGACGTTTTTTTTCCATTTTGTGTGGGTGTTTTTTTTCCTTAAACCAGTAGAAGTATTCCTAGTATCCTTCCAGTTTCTAAGCTTTTTCTATGATATCTAGCAACTAATTTATTAGCTTGCTGTTGATTTATTTTGCATATTGTAATAACTGACTTTGGGTATCAGTCCTTCAATTAAATGAGCAATCATTCCTGTGTTGAGCAGCTCAGGGTGGGATGAAATCTGAAAACAGGGAAGTAAGCTGTTTAATGTAGACACTAAAATATGGATAAAAATGTATTACAAGTACCAAACATCATTTGTTTACTATTATAAGCCACTAGTTTTAAAGATAGGATAGATTTTAATGTCATAATGTGGTACCCTGAACAGATGTCCTTTGATCTTGCAGCTCACTTCTACTCCAGAGGTCTGTAGTAGAATCCAAGGACTAAATGTCAGCTTCTGTGTGGCTGTGAGCAATATCCTCAGTTTTGGCTGCTCTGAAGCTACTATACCAGTGCCCACAACCCCTGGTAGAAATTATGTAGTAATCTCTGAGAGTGTTCATTCAAGATAAATAAGAACCATGTGGGTGTGTGAGGAATGGCTGTAGTTCTTTGCGTGCTTCTTTGCCAGGATACGAGGAGAAAGGTCACCGCTACTTAAAGCAGTCCTGCCACAGCAATTCCTGGCTTAGACCTTGCCAGGCAATTCACTGAAGGCAAAGCCTCTGGTTTATTGATCTTCTTGCTGGAAATAAATATTTATGATGCAGTCAGGTCCCTGAAGGTAGCAGAAAAATCAGGCTAGAAGAGTGAGTTGTTTTGATAAACTTTCACTGGATTTCCTAACGCGCTGCATGTGCTCCGTGTGCACTGTTGTTGTCTTTCACAACTTGTGTGCTGTAGGGTTTCTAATTTGCATGTAAAAATGAATTCTGTTAGTCACTGGATATACTTTTCTTGGCTAAACTCGTGCCCTCTCAGGCTTGTTTTCAAAACAGAGCAGCTGTTTTGTGGGCGTAACTATCGGAAATCTGTCTGACACAATTTCGTCCTAGTAACCGAACGCATACCTGGCATGGAGCGCTTGGGAGATTTTTTTTTCATGCCTTCCTGTTGAACTTCAGCATAGGGTTTACATTTCCTTTTTACACAAACTGACTTGTGGAGATAAATGCCAAGCTCAGCAATGCCCTGGGTGAGTGCCAGGGTGCCCCTGGCAGGCTGTGTGCGGGGGAGCCGTCAGCCCGCACCCTCTGTGGCATCTCAGCACCCTGCCAGTGGGAACCAGGGCACCACCTGCTTGTTCCTGGTCTCATGGAAGCTGTCCTAATGGCTCTTGGGATTGTGAGCGTACAGGCTGAGTCCATATAAATGGGGAAGTTGCATTTGGCACCACTGGTGTTTCTCTAGTTATCTGCAGAGCTCCAGCTTGTTTGAAAGCATGTGGAAAAATTGAGTTTTGTGCTCTTGAAGTTTGTGCACTTTGAGGATGCTGTTCCTGTTGGAAGACACTCCCAAGATTGTATTTGTCCCTGTGTGGGGTGCATGGTCAGGGCTGAACTGCAGCCTGTGTGTAAGGTCACACAGCAGAGCTCCTTGGGGTGGATGCCTCGATGGAAGGCAGGGCTTTGTGGAGGGGAGGGTGGAGCAGGAATGGTGTCTGGCTGCAGCTGGAATTCCTTGTGGGGATTTTGCTGTTCTCTCACTGGGGAGTACCAGGCTGCAGTGGCAGCTTGGGGTCAGTAATCGCAGGCATCCCTCCGCTGCTGTGCCTGGGTCTTCACTGCCCAGCTCGAGACAGGGATGCTGCTGGGGGCTCACTCAGCCTCTCCCTGCTCTGGGGCAGCCCTGAGCCTCTGCACCCACAGGGCATCCTAGGGCCAAACTGCTCTGTGCCCAGGGACACTGTGGGTGGCAGCAGCTGAAATAGCTGAGCACATCCTGAAATGGAGATGACACTTGGGTAAACTTGCTGCCTTGGGAATGTTTCGCTTCACATTGACACTCCTGAGAGATCATGGAAGTCACTGTATCCATGTGCTAAACACAACTGGGATAAGTGTTCCAAGAAATTATTGTACCTAAAGGTAGTAAGCAAGGAATAGATTTTTTTTGGAAGTGAATGAAGTTGAAAAAGTTGAAAAAAAGTTGAAAAAAGCAGAAGTACTTAGTGGTCAGAAGCATTCTCTTCACTCACTTTCCCTGGAAGAAACAAACATCTCCCATGCTATGTTTAGTGGAAATTTGCCAGTGAAACTGTGCAAGTTATCACATCTAAATATAGTCACAGCAACCTACAGGAACTAGGTTAATATTTTTATTAGCTGGAGGAGGATGTTTCTGCTTTTCTCATTTGGTTATTAATACCCTCTATAATGTGCCAAGGTAACTATCATTTACTGCAGTTTCCATTGTCTCTCTATTTATACTATATATAGAATAAAAGCATGTTTCTCTGCTCTTTGGTCAGACACAGCTTAAAAAAAGAACAAACCACCACAAAACCCAAACAAACCAAAACAAAAGAGGCCCCAATGAAGACTAAGTAATCTAGAAAGAAAACTCTAATTCTAAGGGGATTTCAAATGCTATAATTACAGTTCTGCTGCACTTAAAAATTATTTAAGTACCACCTGCACTTAAAAGTCAGTGGTACAACAAAGACATAAAGCCTCGTCAACTCCTTCAAGTCTAATTAAAAAAAAGACCATGGGTAAGCATGCTATAAGGAAAACATTTCCCATGTAAATAGTACCTTTAAAATAGCTTTCTTTTGTTCTGTGACTGTTTGCAAACCCCAATCTGGCAGCCCATTTAGATTGCTTCATTGTCTGGTGGTGCAGTACAGGCTCTTTTACCATTTCATATCAGCATAAACTGTTTGCCTGCTCAGCTTTCTTCATTTTGTATTGTTCAGGCTGAAATCCCTTATGATTTAGTACATTATTCTCTTTAACCTCCTGTTCCACAAAAGTCAAGTAACATACCAGCCTCCATAGTGAATCTTGAAATACATGAATAATGTGTATTCCATTAAGAGAGAGTAACAATATCACATAAAGAACAGTAGATTATTTTTTGCTTGCCAAACCGTACTTGTATGTTAGTTTAAACTTTCTTTGACTTAGTAACTGTGGAAGCAATCTGCAGCCCACATTCTGTCATTTCCATCATGTTGTCAAGTACAGATTTTTGAGATCTTTGCTGTTAGCATTTCTTAGTAATGTGTAGGTGTGAAATTCTTCAAACCAAATTCCATGGTTAGAGTCAGTGAGCTGGTCACCTAGGAAACTTTTAATAATGGATCCAGTTGGCTTGATGATGCAATTCTGGTATGATCAGATTTTTCCAGTTCCCTGTAATTTGAAAATGTAGTGCTTGAACAAAAAACAGTCTTAATTTCCTTCATAGAGGAAAATTCTCCTCTGCCTTCAGTTCTGTTTTAGTCACAGTCTAAGATACAATGGTCTTTGTTCATTTTGTGGTGATTTCAGTAGAATTACTTGAAATTCCATGATCTTTGTAATAAGCTGTTTGAAAGGTTTTGAGCCATTATTGCTCTGTTTCTGTCTCTTTGTGAGTCCATGTGAACTCATTGCACTGTGAGGTCCTCCTGTCCTTTTGAGATGTATTTGGGGGATTTTCTTCTGATTTTTTGCTACAAAAGTCCGCTAGCACTTAAGAGGGGGGAAAAAGGTGGAGCAAATTATCTTCCAAATGTGACTTTCCAAAATTTTTGGATTTTCAAGTTGAGTTGATGGAAGAATTTACAATATTTCTAGTTTCTTCTTTGCATGTTGTATTGCAGGAGCGTCTGGTTTGGGAGAGCTGGCAGTTGAAATTATCTCTAGGACCTTTGAGGAAAAGGATTGTGTCTTGCCCCCCTGCTCACAGACATGCCTCCCAGACACCCCCACCCAAGGAAAAAAATAAAGAAAAGAAAAAAGGCAATAGCAGGATGTGAGAGAAATCCACAAAATTGTGTGTAGTGGGGAGGGCAGGTAGAGATGTCATCTGCAGCTGAGGAACTTGGGCAGTGCCAGATAAAGCTGGAGGAGCCCTGCTCAAGGCACAGGCTGCTTTTGGTGGTGTAGGCACTGGGCACAGGGTGCTGTCACTGCTTAAAGGTCACACCTGTTCAAGCAGTGTCTGGGGAAGAGCAAGGTCACAAAGCAAATCAGGTGTTCTGCAATTTGCAGAAACACCACCTGAGTCAGGAACACCCTTAAACTGAGACCAATATCACATGTGCTCGTCTTATCCCTGCTGTACCCCACGTACACCATGGAGCTGCTGGTGAGGATGGAGCAGCCAGAGCACTGTCACACCTGGCAGGATGCTCTGGAGGTGACCTGGTGACCAGGGCTGAATCTGAGCCATATTGCAGTGGAAACAGTACGAGTGCCACCTGAGACTTTTCTGCAGAGTTTGTCTGCTGTGGGTACTTCAGACAGACTTGAATTTCATTAGAGCAGATGGTTTTATGCTGCTCTACAAACTGTCTGCATTCTGACAGGTATTTCTGCCTGAGTCAATGCACTCGAAGTATTGGCTGCAGAGCATTGCATGAGTGAGTTGCAAGGTGCATTTCTTCTATAACGTGGGAACTGGGTCATCATCGCTTGTGTTAACTTTTGCTGTTGTCACATAAAACAAAATGGGGAGTGGGGAGTGGTTTGAATACACTCAGGATGATGTCCTGGCTGTCTGAGGGCTGCTGAGCCTGTGGTGGTGGATGAGGCTGAAGAGTTAATAGGAATGTTTTCCATAGCAGACCCTTCTTGCACATGTTACTGGATTAAGGAAGGTAAATCCAGAAGATGTTTTTTTGGCAAGTAATGCAGTAACAGGCACTCTGTCTGGAATACTCATCATAGGTGATTAGTTTTATTTTATTGTAAGGATTGATCTCATGGGCTCTGGTTAGAGCACAGCTATTGCTTGAACTTGGCCTGAATTGGGGAAGCTGCAATGTACTCTGACATCCAGGCTGGTCTGATTAAATACTTGATTTTAGGTAGGGGTAAAACCTTCTCATAGCTTCAAATTATTTACTTTCATTATGCAGCATATTGCATAGGTTTCTAAACGTTGTTCAGTAGTTTAATTGGGAAGCTATTTAGAGGAAATTCATGACCCCATTTGAACTGTGCTAAAAGCTCTGGAATGTGAGGAGGAAATTGGTTGCATGGTCACTTGCCTGTGTGCAATAAGAGGGCAAAATTAGCAGTGCTGTAATGTACCTATGCTCTGAATGAAAAAACCAATCAAACAAACTCCTTGCTCTTCTGTCTCTGCCCAAGGACTTAAAAGCACTAAATGCTGTTTGTTGAGGGTTTGGTTTCATTGGTTGGGTTTTTTGACTTGTTTTCATTAAGAGTATGCACTGCTGGCTTTCAGGGGAGCTCCTGGGGTTGGGTGAAGTTCTCTTACTACCACTCAGCTGTGTGGTAAGCAGTAACAGGATTAGCTCAGACTGAAAAGTAGCCAGTTATTTTTGTTTTGAAGATTTCTTCCTGTCCAGTAGTCACACTATCTTTGTTTTTGTGTCTTGAACTAGTTGTTTACAGAGTAGATAGACTTGCTTTCTCTTCCAGAGGATAATTTTAAATACAGCACCTTGCCCATAGCAGTTTTTGTTTGGTAAGGTCTCACACCTGTACTGTGGCAGCATAATTGCCTTCTGTCTTTGAATGAGGTGCAGAAAGTCATAGAGCTCCCTGAGCTAGTGCTGCTGTTCGTTGCATTTTATGTCACAAACTCTGCCCTGAAAGCATATTAATACATGTTCTTTCCTTTCCTTCCTCAGATAAACTTCTGGTCTTTACTGTAGCAACTAAAGAAACCGATGGCTTTCACCGCTTCATGCGAACTGCCAAGCACTTCAACTACACAGTAAAGGTATTGTGTGTGTTCTGTACCAAATGTTTGTGCTGTCCATGCTGTGAAACAGAACCAGTAAATGGTAGCTGACCTTGCCTTAGCTTCATTGAGTGCTGGGACAGAGGGAACAGCAGCAGAGCTGGGGGGCAGGAGGGGCACTTGCTGCTCTCCCTGTTGCTCACCTGCTGATGCTCCTCTGAACCACCGTGGGAGGGAGGTGCTCCCTCTGCCTTAGGAGCTGCTTCAGGGGTTTGCAGCTATCATGGTCAGCATCCTCCTCACTCACAGGTTCTGGCACATTTTATCACAGAGCCTTGTTTTTCAGTGTGGCTGATTTTGTTTGTATGAACACTTCTGGGAGCTGTACTGCACTCAAGGGTTTTGGATCTCTTTCCTTAAGCAAGGCTGGAGCACTGCTGCAAGGAAGGAGGGAGGCTCACAACTGAAAATGTCTCTGTGTTTCCCAGGAGCCTGTAATTTCTGAGAGGACAACGTGTCTCTATCTTTCTTTCCAGCCTTTTCTGCCTTGCTCCACGCCTCTGTATGTCACGTACTTAGGTTGGCCTCTGCATGACCTTGGGAAAAAGGGAGGGCACTAACCTTCTAAACTTTCCCCAAAATTGGTTCTGCCAAGAGAAAATCCAGGAATTCAGATGCTGTTATGAAATTTTTCTTCTTACTTACCACAGTGCCTGCACTATAAATAGGAAATTATTTGGGTCTTTGACATCTACCACTGAATTTAGAGGACTGAGAGAACCTTCCCTGATATGATAAAGCTGTAGTAGAGCACCTGAGCAGCCTGAGCTCTGGATACATCTTTTAGCTTTGCAGGTTTTTCCAAAACATCATGCAATGTAGTTCTTCCAGGCTTTATATGTTCCAGAAACTTTATGTTCAAAATACATGAAGAGCTTTTTTTTACCCCTTTTTTTGACATGTAATCTGCTATGCTTGGCCGGGGAGGAGTTTTATGTTTAGCTCAGTTTTAGCAGTGAGCTGTGTACTGGAAAACCTATCTTTTCCTTTTTGTACAAAAAATTTGCAATTTGAATTAGTTATACCATGACCCACCCAGATCTTTTGTGCCTCCTGTTCCTAAAGGCATGTTATGGAATTTTAAAGGTCTCATTCAGAATGTTTTTCTAATACAGATTTTGAAACAATCCTTAGCTTTTTTTTCTATTTTTTTTTCCTGAAGGAGACACATTTGAGTAAATGGCAGTAGCAGGCAGTTGCTTGATTCTTATTTGGTGAAGAAATGTCTCTCTCATGTTTTTGCAGTGATGTCATGGTGCTGAATGTTGCTTCAGACACGGAGAACCTACGATGCTGGAAGTGCTGGCTTGCTATGCTTTAATGTGTTGCTTCTGCTTTAGCATCTGTTTTCAATAAGGATCTGCTTTAAAAAAGCCTCATGGGTTTGAGTACTAGCAAAAAGTGTTTTTTTTCCCCTCTTATTGCAGGTTCTTGGAAAAGGTGAAGAATGGAAAGGTGGTGAGCTGCCCAACTCCATTGGCGGAGGGCAGAAGGTTCGGCTGCTGAAGGAGGGCATTGAAAGCTATGCTGACCAAGAGGACCTGGTTGTACTGTTTGTGGAATGGTGAGCAGACCTGGCTTCTTGTCCTTGTGTTTTACTCTGGGTAGACATGCAAAAGTAGCTCCTGTGACATGCTGAAAGTTTCATGATGCTTTTGTTCTTCACTGTTTTATTTGAGAGAGTTGGCATCTTTCTTCATTCATAAAAATAGTGGATTGCTTTTGGAGCAATTGTTACTTTTTAGTGGATTTACAGATGTAAGAGTTCTGCTGCCTCCAGGGGGTAAAAAAATGTTGCTGGGAGCTGACAGGCTTTTAGGCAAGCATTTGTCCTCTCCCTGCTGAGCTGCAGTGAGAGCAGGATGTGGCTGCAGGCTGGGAGTGTGGATGGGAGGGGAGCAAAAGCAGCTCCAGAAATAGAGAGTCCAGTCGGGACCAGCGGCATTATCTTGTTCCATGAAGTAACAGTGATATGGAGGAAGCTGGAAAATGGCTCCCTGAGGAAAGCATTTAACAGGATACTGTCTGTGTGTTAGAGAGCTGAAACAAGACTTGGTGTCAGATGTAGCCTGGTGCCTGTGCTCTCTATGTGATGGAACGTGGAGAGACAGCTGCTGCAGGTGCCAGATTATAGCTCACAGCACAGCTATGCTTGAACATCCTCCCTGCAGGCCAGATAGGCTTCTCCTGTCACTGAAAGCATAGAGCTCAAATGTGCTCAAAACACACATTCTCTGTGGCTTCCCTCTGCTTTTTCTCTTCCTCTTATTTTCCTCCTGTGGCAGCAGCATGGCCAGAGTAGCTCAGAATCCAGCTTGCAGCAGACACCAGGCCCTTCCACACTGCTAACCAGGGCAGGGTCAGAGCTCTGAAATAATCACTGGAGGAAGGTGTGGGACCATGTCTGGAATTGGGGACAGGGAGCTCCAGTGGTGACAGGCAGCCTTGGAGAGGGGAGCTGAGAGTGAGCTTGGAGAGAGTCGTCGATGAGTTCACCCCTGCTGCTGTACCATGCTGGAATGTCTGCCCCAGAATTCTCTTTCAGCTTTTAACCTGCTTTATGTATTTAACACTTGACAGTTGAAAAAACTTAGGGGCAATTTTTCAAGGCTTGGCAGATTTTGCACAGCAGACATCACCACAAGGCAAAGTGGCTGGACACTGGCAATTTATGGAAAGTTAATTTGTTTTGCACAAGTTAACACTTTGGGAAAGTTGGAGTAGCCATTAAATTGGTGGTAAATTCAAATACATTACTTAATTTTCTGTTCCTAGTTTACCTCTTGTGATGAATAACAGAAATACCTAGAAAGCAAAAAATCTAAATAATTGTCACTAATTTATAAATAAGCATTATAAGGGATGCTTATTATGCTGAATAT
This sequence comes from Ammospiza nelsoni, assembly GCF_027579445.1. Classification (NCBI taxonomy): domain Eukaryota; kingdom Metazoa; phylum Chordata; class Aves; order Passeriformes; family Passerellidae; genus Ammospiza; species Ammospiza nelsoni. The sequence continues at coordinate 13,620,335 of NC_080642.1, forward strand.
TTTTTAAGCATGCTTAGGTCTGTGGAAGTTACCTAATTTGAAGATACACATCCAGTTTTTGAATTTCTTTTTTTATTGACTTGTTCAATTTTGCATTTCCTAAATGAAAAACGAATCTTTCTAAAAGTAAATACATTGTTTGTTTGTTCATAGTGTTGTCCTACTAATCATACAAGAACTGAAACTTTTAAAGGTTAATTTCAAAGACTTTTTTTGTGCTAAAGCTCAGATAAAACAAGCATTTCCCAAATGTTTTCTACTTACATCGAATTTCTTTGTTTCTGAATTTATTATCCTAATTCATAACAATTTTCTTCCTGTGTGGTAAAATATGTAAATTTATTCTCACATTGGTACAGAGGTCTAGCTCGAATCTCTCTCCACCATAATTTGCTCTCTGGAGGGGCAGGCTGTCTGCTGGCACGGATGAGAGAGTACAGAGGACCATGTGTGTCGAAGTGCAACAGCCATAATCTTTCTTCCCATGAAAAATCACAGGATTTAAGGCCTCCCAAGTCCCTGAAGTCCAAAATCCGGAGTACATATTTGTTTAAAGCTGGTGGAACTGATTCCAGACAGGAGAGAAAAAACCAGTTTGCTGATTCTAGCATTATATTTTAATTCTAACGAGCTTTTGCATTTCCAGAAATCCTGGTTTGCAATTTAAACACTGATCAATGTGGCAGTAAGTTTGGAAAGGACAAATGTCACGAACTTCCTTTCTTCTTCAAGTGTTTTTTATTATATTCATTGTGAAGCATTTGGAATATTAATCTTGGGGGGGGAAGGAAATGTCTGGTTTCCTTACTGTAACTAGGAAAGTAATTTCTAGGGAGCTGTTTACTTAACAAACTTAGTTTCTTAGTTTGGGGGTTTTTTTCAGCAGTTTTTTATATGGCTCAGAATTCTGGAAATAGTTTGAGCTTCTTCTGTGGACAGCTTGTGCCTATGTGTAGATAGCAAAATGCCTGCAGATGGAACAATATTTAAATTAGGCTTGTTTTTGCTTGAGCCAGCTTCTGGTTTGTTTTGGACCATTTCAGATTGAACTGGCTAATGGCCAGTGTAGACTGAATAAATTGGTTGGTGCTGTGACTGTTCATCCAGAACTCTCACAGATATCTCTTTGTATCGTGGAAGAATTTTGAAGCCTCTCAGTTTGTTCTTTGTTTTGTCGTTTTTTTTTTTCACATTCATCAGAAACTAAGGGATAATTATATTTTCTATGTGTCTCAAAATGGTTAAGGTGTGGTCCTGGTGGGGACACAGTCTAAGTGACAAAATAGCTTTGTGTCTGTTTTGTGACATTGCTAGTCACTAGTAGGCACTGTCTTGTGTTTTGAGCTCTCACCCTGCAGCTCCATTAGTAGCAAGTTCTGATTGTTGAAGTTGAGGATGCAGAACTTGCATGGTCAGTTCTAGAGCAGCTGAGTGTCTGCTGCAGTTTCCCTGTGTGGCTGGGAGTGCAGGGTGCATAGCCAGGATGCTTTGCTGCTGCAAAAGAGAGGGAAGGAGGAATGGATTCCAGTCCCAAGCATCTGGGAGCTTCAGGAAATGGGATTAGGTTGTGGAAACTTTGGTGGTTTTTTTTTTTTTTTTTTCTTTTTTTTTTCTTCTTGCTTTCTACTTAATTTGAGGGATTTATGAAGAATAAATAAAAGAGTCTGAGCTGTTCCTGCTTGCCAGGGAAACCTTCTTTTTCCTGGATACGTCCACACTGTTTTTCCCTGGCAAATTTTGAAGTCTTGTTTAAAGTAAGTGATTGTGTCATCCCTAATAACAGTAAAAACTGTCAAGGATAGTCTTGGGGCCTGTTTTGTGATGGCTTCAGTGGTGTAGACCTGAAGTGAATCCCCCCTTACAACAGGAGATGGGGTCTGAATAGGCCAAATGTTACCTGACAGAGCAGGTAAACAAGGCAAATGATGCATTTACAGGTGTAAAGGAGTTTTCCTTTCCATGGAGAGAAAAGTGGGAGCCTCCTAAAGCAGCTGATGAGGGTGCTGTCAGCAAGGTGGAGGTCCTGCCCAGGGAGAGGTGTGGTGGCATTAAGTCACCTCTTGACAAGAGAGCCTTGACCATTAATGGCAAGTGTGGGTTCCAGCTGGGTTAATAGAGCTGCACGATATCCATTGCAGGCTAGCAGCTCAGCTCTGGGTTCAGGATTATAAACGCTGCTCTATTAAGTAGCATATCCCCTTTCACAAGCAGAGCCTGTGGCTGGCCCAGCCTGTTGCTCAATTTGGCTTTCTTTCACAGGATGACAGTCCTTGGAAGCAATGTTCCAGGGTGTTGGGCTCCTTCCTGCAGCTGTAAGCCCTAGCAGCAGCAGCACTACCCTGCTCACAGAGGAGAAGCACAGCCTGCCATGAGCTGTGAAGTTAAAGGCTCAGACAGATCTCTTTTTGTCTGTCTGCAATGTGTCTCCTGTTTCTTGTGTGTTCTACAGCCTGGGTCTGGCATTGAGACGGGCTGCAGAAATTGAATGGAAAAGGGAGTGAAATGTATTCCTGTAAATTTGGGCAGAAACAGGCATATTTTGTGAAACTGGGGAAGGTCCAAAATGTACAATTTCTTTCATGTCTTCTTCTGCCAAAGTTGCAGAAAAACATAACAGAGTTTTCAGAAAACCACTTACTTATATAGACTACATAACACAGTTCCTCTCCAGGGTTCATACTTTGCTTTGTGGTGAAAATATTTTCTTACATTTGCAAGACAGCTGTTGTTCAGTTCTCTTAGGCCAATTTCATGAAATCCTCTTTGAAGAAATGACATCTTGAATAATTTCAGAACTGTAATAAAGGAGTACCATAAGTCAGTAATGGTTGATCTGTTGGTGCTATTGCTGGGTAATCCATTGCAATGCAACATATTCTGTGTACTGGAGGTGGGAATGCTGCTGTCCTAGTTAGCCCAGGTAAAAGGCTTGCTAGAAAAGTCTAGGTCAAGGTTAGAGCTTGGTTTTGGGTAGCTGTACTGTTACTTTTCCTGTTATCAGGGCTAGTGATTTACAATTTTTAAGGTATATGTGTAGGGCAAGAATATCCCTGTGTTCAGATGAAGAAGCTGCAGGGCTGAGATGCTGCCATTGAAATATTTTGCTGCTTCTATGAGAGACTAATCTATGATGTGATTCCAATTTCACTGTGACATTCTTCATGCTGTGTAAAGTGAGCCTTGAAGTCATTGGCGCAGGTCACCCAGAGCAGCTGTGGATGCCCAATCCCTGCAAATTCTGAGTCCAGGCCAGATTGGGTGGGGCTTTGAGCAGGCTGGTCTAGTGTGTGGCATCCCTGCCCATGGTGGGGGCATTGGTTTGTTTGCTTGGTGGTGTTCCCAGCCCCCTGTGCCCACCAGGCATTGATTTAGATTTGGCTCAGCCACAAGAAACCACCAGGCTTGGGATGCTCCATTCTTACAGGACCTTGGCCAAACCCAGGCAGGATTCATTCTGGTTTGGCACACTGTTGGCCTTTGGCTGTGTCTAACAGCCAAAGATGAGCCCCCCGTCTTTAGGCCTTTATCCTCAATAGGAATTGCGACTCAAAGGCAGGTAAAGTTTTTCATAAATAGATATTGTATACTTTGAGCCTTTTAAGGCTTTAACACAATAAAGAGGTTGAAGGAGAAATCTGTGCCTTGTTAGGATGCAATACACTTTTTATGGGCAACTAGACTTCATTGAGATCTAAGAGCTGTTGTGTTTAGGAGCAAGATCATCTAGATTTTCTCAGTGAAAGTCATCTAAGTCATCTTTCAGTCCTACTTTTTATCTGTTAAAGTTTGATATTTTTAATTGTTGTTCTTAAAAAACATAAGCAAAATAGGAAAATCAATTTCAGGCAAACAAAATGTGAAGAAAAACAAATGTCCAAAATGTGTAAGACTAAAAAGCAGGAGGAGAAACTACTTTGGAGAAGTAGTACTGATTGAAGTATCGCTCCTAGAAGGGCATACAATTTTTACATAGTGGTTAAATATGATATAATTAAGTTATTTTTCAGAATGAAAGGGCTGATTGATTTTTAAATTTGAATAGTACAGTTTTGAACACAGTAACATTAAAATGAAACCAACCTAACAGATGTATTTTCTTTCCTTTTAAGCTTTGATGTTATCTTTGCTGGGGGCCCTGAAGAGCTGCTAAAGAAATTTCAGGAAACAAATCACAAGGTGGTGTTTGCAGCAGATGGACTGATTTGGCCAGATAAAAGGCTGGCTGACAAATATCCTGTTGTCCGGAGTGGGAAACGATTCCTGAACTCAGGAGGCAAGTGGGATCCTCAAACACTTGAACTTGAGCATGACCCATCTCTGTTATCTGTTCTGTGTGCTTGTTGCATGTGGAGTTGTTCCTGAATTACCCAAGTACAAATCTGATGGCTGGATATGCTGTCATCTTCCTCCCCTCCCCACCTGAATAGCTCCTCTTCTGTGCTCAGGCATAGTTTTCATTCAAATTTGCACGGTGTGTGTTTGGCAATAACTTGTAAAAAGCCGATAAATATGGTCAGGGTCTAGCCAGCAGCTGTGCATGGCAGTGCAGTGCTGTGCAGGGATGACCCCATTGCTGCAGGAACGATGCAGAGCACAAGCCCAGCAGAGCAGCACGTGCTGTTTATAGCCTGGTCACAGCATTCCCAAACTCTGGAGCTCTCTGCACGCAGGGTGGATGTGCTGGCAGCTCTGCCTGGCCTGGCAGCATGGCTTACACAGCTCCTTCTACAGGGAGTGGGAGCTGCTCCTGTAATCTCAATGACAGATGAATTCTGGAATCCTCCTTTAAATGCCAGCTTTGCTAATAATTTAGCACTTGATTAATACACGCACTGATTCAAACACTGTGCTGTGCAGAAACTATTGAGTGTTTCATTTCTGGGGCACCCTTCTCCAGTGTGCAGATCTGGTTCTTTCCCTCACCTATCTGTCCTATCTTTTTTGTTATTTTGGTGTATGTTTGTTTTGAGTTGAATTCTCATTATATTTCTGGCAGTATTAGCTTCAGGCATTTCTGCCAGTAAGAACTGATTGATGACAAGAAAGCTTTTTCCACAAATGGGCTTCTTGGGAAAGTGATAGTCTGATATCATGCTTTGGCCTTCTCAGAACTATCCTGGGCAGATCTGATTTATTTTTTTCCTTAAAATACCATTAGTATAAAAATAGCCAGTAATTATTAACTGGAACTAGCCAATAAGTATTAATTGGAACTTTTTGAAACAGACCTGTTACATGCCTCAGGAAGAAGATTGGATTTTGAGCAAGTTTTGTAAATTTCCTACTTTTTCTTTACTGACAGCACTCAGAATGAAGTCCCTGGTTGCTGAACAGCATTGCAGGGTAGTGTTTTTTATGGAAATAACCTCTGTGTGTGATGTTGCAGGATTTATTGGTTATGCTCCATCCATAAATCGTATTGTGCAGCAATGGAATCTGCAGGATAATGATGATGACCAGCTGTTTTACACCAAAATCTATGTTGACCCATTGGCAAGGGTAGGTAGTAACTCGCTTTATTTTTTCTTTCTGCTTGAAGTAACATGCTGCTCCTCATAAAACACCAGGAGATGAAAAGAGAAGGAATGCTGTCTATACTGGAGTGCCATGTTGAGAGTTGTTTGTTCTCCTGAGGTTTCTACTGCTGGAATGATGCACAGGCTCCCAAAGGGTCATGACTTGATATATTATTTCAGGCTGCCTTCAGCCCCAGGCAGGTTGTGCTTCATTGTTAGAAATAGCAGCTCTGAGGTATATGATCAGACACATTTATCTCAATGAGGGTCCCATGTACTTGGCAGTTTGATGGCCAGAGAATGTGGCATTTTGCCGGGGTGTCACTGAACTACTTGCTGATCCAGTGTTTTATACTTTGGCTTGCTGCCACTTCAGATCCTGCCTTCAGCTTTCTGTGCAAATAAGTTCAATAAAGCTGCATTGTAAATTTTGGGTGAAGATCTTTGCATCTTAACTTAACAAAGTTCTCTGCTGAGTTGCAGCATTGAAGCATGATAGGTGTTAGAGGTGTGTCCCTAAGGCTGCAAAAAGGGGGATAAGGGAAGCTGACAATATATTGATGCAAAAAGACTTTAGAAGCTGATATAGAAGAATTTGGGAAAGGATTTTGGGAATTTGTATGCTTAAGGCAGATGCAAAGTTTTTGAAATATATACATGTTTTTTTCTGGCATAACTTAATGGAAAATCAGGCCTGTTTGGATAAAGATTCAGAAAAAGAATATTTCTGTTGGAAGGGACCTGCAGTGATCATCTAGTCTGACTGGCTGACCAATATGGGCCTGACCAAAAGCTAAGGTGTGTTGCTAAGCTCATTGCCAAAATGCTTTTTAAGCACTAGAGAGGCTGGAGGTTTTGACAACCTCTCGAGGAACGGACCCAGGGTTTGACCACCCTGTTCATAAAGAAATGCTTCCTAATGTCCAGGCTGAACCTTCCCTGGTGCAGCTTTGAGCCATCCCCGCCAGCTCAGCACCTCCCTGTCCCCTTGCCCTGCTCAGGAAGCTGCAGGGAGCACAGAGGGGCCCCTCAGGCTGCTCCTCTAAATGAGACAAACCTCAGCTGCTCCTCATGGGAAATTCCCTCCAGCCTCTAATGACTGAGTTGCTTACGTGCAAGTTCAGTCAGATGCCAGGTATGCAATTGAAGAGACAGGGTGTAGAGATATTAAAGCTGATTCTGCATCCAAGTCAGAAGTAACATAATTGGTTGTCTAAATGGATTGTCTTCTAGACCAGAGCTGTGTATCTGTGCAGAGCACTGCTGCACCATAATTCAAAACTCTTCCATGGTGCTTGCTGTACATCACCTCTGATTCTCTCTGTAGTAATAATGTGCCTAATGCTGTGGAATGTGTAAGAAGATCTTGGAAGACCAAAAAAAAAGGACATCATCTGTTTTTAAGCATGTTTGAAATGTTACATACTTGAATCAGCATTTTAAAAATGGTAAAACATGGTATTTAAGTAAGCTAGGATTAGTAATACAACATTAGGAACATGTTTTAAAACCACCAGTGTTTTCTATCCTGACATGATACTTAAATTTGACTTTTATATTTTTGTGACTCTGAAACACAGCATCTTTTGTTTCTTGGCCAAGACTAGTTAATTTTTTTTTATGACACAAATTTTCTTTGGCGTATACTGCAAAATTGCAGTTCCTGTGGAGAGTTATGACCTTTATCCTTCAAGTTTAAAGTTTCTGCATATGCAAAATAATTGCTATAGAACTGCACAACTTGGGAATACAGACAAATATAGCAGTCTGAAGAACACATTTTCCCTGATTCCTTGCTGCCACTGTGGTATAATTGCAGTGTGGCTGTAAAAACATTGGCTTTTAGAACGCCTCAACAGCTTTGGTGCTTTGATTTCAGGAGCGCATTAACATCACTTTGGACCACAAATGTGCAATTTTCCAGACCCTAAATGGAGCTGTTGGTAAGTGTATGATTGGCACCTTGTGTTTTTCATTAACTGTTATTAACACTTCTTCTTCTGCTTAACCATGAGTGTAGTTCTTTAAACATGTGCTTATTTTAAGGGAGTATTTGGATGGGTAAAGCTGATCACCAGATTAGTTACAGGTCTTTGGGGTTGATTGTGAATTGAATGCTCTCATTGTAAAATATTTGATTTAAAATGGAAAAAAATAGTTTTAAATAAATGAAGTTGGCAGTAAATATAGAGTTAAGGATAACTTTTCTATTTGCCTTTCCAAAACTTAATTACAGGAGTAAGATTGGTAATTAAAATTGCATTTTAGATGTTCTCAGGCAAACAGCTATACATAATGAAATTGAATAATGTAGAATTCCCTTTATTTAACTGTCATGAATTTAAATGGAAAAATGCATCTGTGCAAACTTCCTTTCTTACATCTGACCTTTAATTTTGGAACAACTTTCCTGTAGTCAGATCATATCTGAAATAACTGATTTCTCAATAAATAGCAATACTGAAGCTACTGATGAGAAACTATGAAGTTTGATGTCACTTTTCTTATCATAAGGAGCTTAGAATTCAAGATCTAGTTAGAAAAAGTCAACAAAAGCTTCTAAATAAATAATACTGACAATGATAGCAACAGCAAGATATATTGTATCATCAAGGACTTAAAAACTCTGAAATTTTGGCTTTTTTATGAACTTACTGACCTGCTTTGTTGATTTTCAGATGAAGTCCTTTTGAAATTTGAAGAAGGAAAAGTAAGAGCAAGGAATTCAGTGTATGACACCCTACCAGTCACCATTCACGGAAATGGTCCAACTAAAGTGAGTGACAGTTTGGTTTTATTTTCATGTAAAGCCAAAACATCCATGAAGGTAAAAATTAAAATGGTAGGAGTATGAAACAGTCATAGCACACCACCAGTGCACATTTCCATTTATTGTTATTAGGAATTGAGAGGATAAAAGCCCCCTTTGAATTCATGTTATTCTGCTGTCACTTGATATTACTGCTGAAACAACTAATTTTGCTCCCAAATTCATCACAGCGTGGGGTGTTAGAAGCAAGTAAGCTTTTGTTAATTTTTTCACTAAAACAGAGCTGTTCTTGAAGCCAGTGAAGAATGTCCATCTGGTTATTAAATCAGAATAACAGGGGCAGGATAATCTAGCCAAGAGTGATGGGCTGGGACATAAAACAGTAACACATCTGTTCCTACCCTAGACCCAGGTGTGTGTATACACATATATAAAAAATACATTGCATTAAGGCAGAAGAAAAGTCTCTTTTGCCATTGCCTTCAGTGTCACTGATCACTGCTGTCACTGTGCCCATGGCTTGTCAGCTTTGGGCAGGTGGTAGAGCCCTGTCTGCCCTGTGAAATAGCTGTTTTGACAGGTTTTGTTCATGTGTGAGGATTCAGTGGTTCAGAGGTCCCTGCACGGTTTCTCAGGGAAATGGCTGTGTTTGGTAATGTGGCAGCTGCATCTCTTTGTTCTGTGCAAAGAAGTGTACAGATGGATCATTTACAGTAGTGTCTGTTGGATGAAGGATTGGGCACGACTACTTTCTGATTTCTTCTGAATAAATGTCCCTAACTGTAGCTCCTTATTTTCAGAAAAATGCCTTTCAGGAAAATGAAGTAAAGTTTGAAACTCACTAATATCCCAGGGACTGCTTCTTCTTTATTTTTATACTTGTATTTTGATTTTGGAATCAGTGAATATAATGATGCCTTTATCTGTTTGCCTTATAACTACTCAGTAGGGGTGAAATGTATCACCAGTTCCTTCAATTTTTGCCTCAATTAAATCCTCAAATTCTGTCATCACTGGCTTTGCTGACATGTTGCCAATAAAAGGAAAAGCTCTGTATTTTACAGTTGGGCAAACAGCACAGGAACTTCTTATATTAATCCAAGAGTTATGCTACATTAAAAAAAAAACAAAACTCCACCTCTGCCTGTAGTGATGTTTTAAAAACAAAGATGAAAATTTTGCTATGCCTCACTTTGTCAGTGTGGTTAAATTCTTCTGTTTTAAACCCAGGATGGAATCAAAGGGGCAAAAGTATATTGGGCAAAAAGTTTTCTCTAGTTTCTATATAAACTAGCATAAAAAAAATCCCAGAATTCACTCCCAATAGTTAAAATTATTTTATTCATGAGATACTCCTGCTTTGTACTTAATCTCTCTAATCTGCAGGTTAGTAAATTGCACTGGTTGCACTTCTCGAAATGTGTACCAAATAATTTTTACATTGTGATGTGTAATACTTTTATTTTTCACCTCAAATGCATGTAATTTTTGAGATACTTATTTTTGTAGACTTCATGGTACATATGTAATCTGTTTTTTCAATAAAAAGAATGAGAGAGAATTTTTTTATGTATGTTTCTTGTCAGTTGCCTTTAGCTACAAGTGATTAAATGTGTAAACCTGAATTGTTTGAAATGTACAGATCATCCTTTGCATGCATCTTTCATTAATTTAAATTCTTCATTTATGTGTCAGATTCACCTGAATTATTTGGGAAACTATATTCCCAACGCTTGGACCCGGGAAACTGGCTGCACTGTTTGTGATCTGGACTTACTGGACCTGTCAGCAGTCAAGGTAAGAGCCCTCTGCACTGGAGCAAGGCCCTTTGGGGGCAGCTGAGAGGTGCTCAGTGATTCCTGAGGCCAAGTGGCTTCTTCATGCAATGTGTTTTACTGCTTTCAGGAGTATATTTATACAGGTGTTTTAATACAGGTTTGCACAGTGTTACTGAAGATGATGCCATACCCAAAAGACCTCCAGATCTTCACCTCTGTTCACTGAGGGTGAATGAGCAATTTTTGAATTGTGCAAGGTTCTAAAGAACAATTAGAATTTTGGAAGAAGTAGAAAAACTCCAGATATTTCAGATTTTTTGACCTACAAAATAGTCAGATGTCGCTATAGGACACGAAACAACACGAGGGCACACACTACTGCTCTCAAGGTGAAGAAAAAGGAAGTTTATTTTCTGACTCCAACATTTATAGTTTTCCAAAAGTGACAGTGGATTGGAGGGTGACAGTGCCACCTCTCCAATGACACTGGACAAACCAACAGTCCATCAAATTTCTCCTCCTCCATAAAAGAATGCAAAGCAATAAGTTATTTACAGAAAGTGTGTGAGAAAGTTTGTTACAAGAATGTAAACATTAGAAGGCTTAGAAAATCTCAAAAAATCAGAGTGACAGCCAAAATGCATCATTTGAGCAACTTGAGTTGCAAATAGAGTTTAATAGTCAACTATCATGCTTACAATTACTATTTTCTGAGATTAAACAGTCTAAAACTGCTTTGACTTGTAGAGGAAAATGCAAATATTTGTATTATGTAAGCAAATGTGTTTCTGTAGAAGAAGATCTGGATCTCAGTACCGTTTTCAGCATTCTTGTAGGACAAATACACCCATACACATGGCACGTGTGTGTATCCAGTACTTGGCAGCTTTGGCTCTTCCACTCCAAGCATGTTGTCTTTCATGTCTCTGTAAATATTTCAGCTTGTACACAGTAAATTTGAGGCAGAGTAAATACTGACCTCTACCATGTGGAATTGTAAGACTTGGACGAAAAAGTAAATTCTGATTATGTCTAACAGGATCTTTCCAGCAGATGTTTCATTTCTGTTCTGTATTGAAGACTTGAATGAGAACAGGTCTTTGGAAGAGCATGTTAAGGACAGCATGAAAGAAATACTGGCTTGTTATCTTTGTAATGAAAGGAAAAAGTGAAACAATTTCTGGGCAATAAGTAGCTAATGGACTGGAGTATAAACTAAAAAAGTTTTTGCTGGAATTTTAATAACTTTCAGATTCTTTCTCTGTTTTTAAATTTTATTTTCTCTTTTAAGATAAACATTTGAATGGTGTTATAATTAGATAGATAGTGTATGCACTCCCATCATAAATTTTACCTGAGGAAAAGATGTCAAAGATTTTTTTCCAGTGGTGCTGGTAATTATGATGTGGTTTTGGAGCAGTTAAATCTGAAAGCCAGTAAGGGGGATGCAATGATTTACTGGAAAGCTTCCTATAGTTTCTATACATCTGCTTGGAATGTGTCTTCTTTACTGTAGTACATTCTTTGGACTCCATGCCTCACTCACTCTGCCAGAAGAAATAACAAGGCTTTTCCTTGGCCTCAGGGGAGGTGTTTACTTCAGGCATTTCTAAGTACCAGCAGGATTTCATTTTCTGAACGTGCTCTCTGTTCAGGCCAGTCTGGTTGCTACTTAACAAGAAATTTTCAGTGAAAAGAGCAGTTCCTGTTCTGTGCCTCTGATGATTTTCTCCATATTGTTTTATTTAACTGTCTGCATTTATACATTCATATCTTCTGAGGATTTTGCTTTTTTTTTGGGATTGCCTATAAAGGAGCTCAGAGGTACATATGCAAGGTCTTTGCTCAGTCCTTGTCCTTTTGACAGAAACAGGATCTCCTGGGCTGCAATCCTGACTGAGTTGTGGAAAAATCCAGTAACTTCTCTCTTCTGGTAATGTCAGCAGCCTGTGCCACCCCCAAATTAACCACCTGTTCAGGTAGAAGCAGCATAATGGAAAACAAGTTGAAGAGGGCAACTGGACTCAATAAGTGCAAATTGTTGCTACTTTTTTAAGGATTTTGGTTTTTTTTTTTTGTTTTTTTTTTTGGTTTTTTTTTGTTTTGTTTTTTTTTCTGAAACCTAAATTAAGTTTGTTGCCCAACTTAACCTCCCTAGAAATGCTTTTAAACTCTAAAGCTTCTTACTGGTGTGGAGACTTTCCAGTGTGGCTGAAAAGGATGATCTCACTCCTCATTTCACTGGCAACTCTTGTGGCAAGAGGTCCTGGACTTTGTTCTGTGCAGTTGTACTGAGACATTGTCCTGTGTTTCTTCCAAAAATTGTCTTACACTCAACTACTGTTTATTAAAAAGTAAACTTTTAAAGTCAAATACATGACCTCACTGAAATGAGAAAATCTATCAGAGAAAATGCAACATCTGGGTGCAAACTGGGTATTCCCAAAGTGGTTTTGCTGAGAGGCAACTTCTGATTTCACATACTCAAAATGCTCATTGTGACCTAGATTCAGATTATGCAGTGACAACTCTTTGTGGCAAACCAAGGTCTGAATTGATGACCTCTGTGCTTTGAGGAGATGGAGTTTACAGGAATTTTTCCCCCTAATTTCTTGAACACCATTGTGCTTTGGTCACTCTGAGATTTCAGTGTGGAGCCAAGCAGTTCACATTTCAGTGTAACGAAGCAGTGTCAGTAATTCCTCATTGTCCCTATAGCCTTTGCACACCCAGCCTGAACCTCTTTCTGTTTCCCCTGGAGAACAAGGGGAGAATGACTCTGAGTTAGGAAAATTCAAAGTACAGAGGCTGCAGCAGTTGTAGCTCAGTGTGCCCAGCTTAGCCTGGGCAGCTTTCCTTGTCCCTGGCCATCAGTGGCACCTGGCACTGTCGCATTTCCTGAAAAATCCCTTCGCCAGGATTTCTTCTCCTGGGAAGGCGAGAAGCCTCAGAGCAAAACCAGCATTATCTCATTTGATTCTCCCTGTTTTGCTGCTTGGGAATGTGGCTGGAGATTGTTTACCAACAGGTGCATGTTTGATTGGTTTCATGTGAATTGTTTTGACTTAATGACCAATCACCATCAGCTGTGTTGGACTCTGAGGCGTCAGTTGCGAGTTTTTATTATTCATTCTTATTAAGCCTGTATCCTTTTTCTTTAGTATAGTTGTAGTATAGCATTAATGTAATAGATATAATATAACAACTATAATTAATATAATATAATTAATACAATATAAAACATATATATGTTGTCTATTATGTTATATATTGTATATTATGTTTTATATTATAACATATAATATACAATATATAACATAATGTATAATATATTATGTTCTATATTATATTATATATTATGTCATATATTATATGATATATAGTAGCATAAAATAATAAATCAGCCTTCTGAGAACATGGATTCTCATCTCTCACCTTGTCCTGGGGACCCTCTCAAACTCAAAGGCACCAGTGCCTGTGCCAGCCTCAGCAGTGCCACCAGAGAGGGGCACAGGTGCTTTGTGGAGACACAGCAGTGCTTTGCTGATTGTTCTGCAGTTTTTGGGGTGTCTGTGTGGCTGTGCTTCCCCAGCAGTCCTTATGAGGTTTGCAGCTGTGAGCAGGAGGGGTCAGGGCAAGCACTGGGTGTTTCTGGGTTCCCATGTAGACACTGTGAAACCTCAGCATGTGTTGATGCTTTATCCAGACGCTTCTCAAGTGGGTGTTGGCCTGTTTAAAGAGCTAGCTGGCAGCCTTTTGTGCTCATATAAGGTTTCTCTCTGAGCCTTGTAATGGATTAGACTTTTATAGTAATTGTCTGGTTTAGAGATGGAAATAATTTTTAGTCAGTGTATTTCTTTGTGTAGGAGTTGAGGCCTTTGAAGGTTAATTTTTTTTATCTTGCATACTGCAGTAATACATTTCAGGAGTAAAAAAAGTGCTGTGTTTCTTTTAGTGGTCATGATCTCATGATTTCTATCAAGCACATACAAAGCAGCCAAATACCATCAAAAGATGTGAGTTCACTTTAAAATAAGGGCCATGAAAGTTCACTATTCTTGGATGTAAGGAGAGCAGCTCTGTTAGTTTGTTAAAGATCTCTCTAAAATCAGTGAGTAGGGAAGGAATGCAGGGCCCAGTTAAAATGAATGGGGAGAAATAGTGCATATACATTTCTAGAAGGGTATTGCAGTCTTTGGCTTAAGGCACAGCTGAGTAAAATATTTAGTGGTATTTATTCTTTGACTATTTTTAAAAAACTGCTCTCCTCTATATTTTCCTGCAAATGTAATCTGTGTCTGTTCCTTTAAAAAAAAAGAATTTGCCATTCTGTTCTAGATGTATTTCCTTAAATGATTCTTTTGCTGTTTTAGTGGAGTTTTTTTTAAAGTAATAATTTTAAAATCATATTCCATTTTTTTCTACTTCCAGTGTGTGTTTCATACTAATATTAAATCTATTATCTTTGCTTATTTTGTGAAGCCAGTGGAAATAAATGGGGTGCATAGCACTTCTGAGCACACTGGCTTTGATTGTTTGAAAGCTGTGTGGACTAAGTTTACTACATGACGTTAGTTGCTCTTTACTATAAATAATCTTAGAAAAGAGGCAAGTCTTATTGGTTGTATCAAAATATCATTTTTTTTAGGAATATCCAAGAGTAAAAATTGGTGTTTTCATTGAACAACCCACTCCTTTCCTAACTAAATTTTTAGACAGACTGTTGACTCTGGACTACCCACGGGAGGCACTCAGTATCTTCGTTCATAATAATGTAAGTATGACTTTATCATTGTACAAAGTTTCAATTTTGGAAATTATGCAATGAATCAGAGTGTGGAGTACATGGATTTGATATAAGAACAGAGTTAAAATGCATAGGAAGAGATAATCCTTCAGATTGTAGTATGCAGAGCTGGAAAAATTAAATGAAGTTGTGTCAGGACTTACTGAAGTCTATTTAAAGAAATTGCTTAGATTATTTAACTAATAAAAAAATGTGTTTTGAAGTGTGTGCTTCTGGAGGAAGTATTGACTGACATAAAACAATAGAGTAAAATAAGAACAGAACAGTTCCAGCTGGAAGGGGCCTGCAGTGACCATCTGGGCCAACTGCTGACCATTGCTCAGGACTGAGCAACAGTGACACCAAATTGCTAACAATTGTCACCAAATTATTAACAACTGATAGTTGACATGGGACCTTGCTTTCATCTTGCTGATATCCCAGTGAAATTTTTGATATTTTTGTTTCTGTTGGCACTCCTGCTGGGTCCATGGAAAGATTGGTGTGTTCAGATGTATTTTGACTGGGACTGCAGATAAGTTGTTTTTGAACACTCCCTGCTAATTGCCTAATGATCTGGCATTGCTGATAATTCCCCAGTGACTCCAGTCAGTGTTGCTGTTTTGGGCAGCCTGGTCCAATGGAAGATGTCCCTGCCCAAGGCAGGGGGGGTTGGAAGGAGATGATATTTAAAGTCCCTTCCAATCCAAATAATTCTGTGATTTTAATGTGTGAGATGTCAAATGTGTGCAATTATTTTGGAAAAAAAAATGAGGCTGGAAGAGAAATGGGAGTAAAATTTAGTTGTACCCCTTTTCAGTGTGCATGAATTGCTGTTGATATGATAGCAAAAAGGGGATCAGTAAGAGAAATAGAGCTTATCTCTAAAGTGTTCATTGTGGTTTTGTAAGGGGATTTTGAGGGTATAAATGTGATGGGCACATGGGAATTGCAGGCTGTGTTGGTTTTGTAGCTTCAGCCAAAAGTTTTGTGGTGTTTGAAATGAACATAAAGACTGAACAGCTTTTTATTATAGAGGGGGAAAATCCCTACCCAATATTTCAATTATTCTAATGGCAGCCATAGTAGGCAAAAGCTACAACGAGGGCACTGGTTTGGAAGGACTGTGTGCAGCTGAGAGCTCTTAAATAGAGATAAATAGAAAGGTAAGGAGGAGGGTAAATAGGAATGAAAGGAACAATCAGTGGGACTGCATTTTAAAGAAACAATGGCTGTGCCTGTACAGTTTGGTACAGGTTCAGCTCCCTCTCTAAAGTGATTCTGCAGGGGCATAAAAAACTCCTGCATGCCACTGAGATTGTAGGGTGGGTTTTAAAGACTGTAACATAAATATCCTGAAAAATACTGCATATATAGTTTGTGAATTTTGCATTGTTGTACAGCTTTGATTAATACTGCTGATGTGTGGGATTATTTTCCTAAAGTTTTGGACAGAGGAGGTTCATTTTAATGACAGATATCCTGGAATATCTTCAAACACTGTTTGGCATCTGTTTCTTTAGGACAGAATACAGTGTGTTCTTGGACACTGTGTTTATGATTCATCCTTATTGGTGACTTGCATTTGCAATAAAAAATGTTTACATGATTACAGGAGGTTTACCATGAAAAGCACATCAAGAAATTCTGGGAAAAAGCCAAGAACATTATCAGAAGTATTAAAATTGTTGGACCTGAGGAAAACCTGAGTCAAGCAGAAGCCAGGAACATGGGAATGTAGGTTCTAATTTATAAATCTGTTGTACTGATGCATACACTCACATTTTTCCATCTTGCCATGTGTGTTATTTTGTACCTTTAATGTTTGCATCTTCACTTGTGAAAATGGGAGTTTTTGTGGTAGAAAAGATCTAGATATAAGACATGAATTGTCAAGTGTTTTATGGTTTCTGTCTAATATAAAAAGTTGTTGATCATTTTGAAAAAATCTCTCTGGTTTGGGCTATTTCAATAGTCTGTCATCTTCTCTTGTGATGATGGCCTAGACAAGGCATAGTATTTTTTTTTTTATTTTCCAGCTACCTTACTGCAGATTTTTTTTCATTTTTGCACTGGATATGCTTTTAACAATTGCTCTTTGTCCTAGTGCTTACTCTTTATTCTTTTTTCTTAAGTGACATTATATTTAAGTAAGCATATGGTTAAAGCTTGACCTGGATATGAGGGTGACTGAATTCTCTTTCCTCCTGTGGTTCAAAGAGGCAGGAATATCCTTCAGAAGGGCTCAAGCAGAAGTTTCTCACAAAGGCAACTGACTTTATCTTATATTTGGTCTTGCTTTTTTAATTATTCTTACTAGAGTATTGAAAACTTTAGCTTTTAAACCTGGCACTTTCTGTGCCCAAAGTTGAGCCTTGGAGTTTGTGTCCCTGCCTGTCACAGGGTCCCTTCAGTGCTGCAGCTGGCTCCTGCACAGTGGCTTGTGGCTCTCCCAGCGCATCAGCCACATGATGATGGAGTTGAATTCTCAGCCCAGGATCCCACCAGGATCAGGAGCACCTTGCTGTGGCCCTGCTGCAGGATTCATTCCATGATCGCACTTGGACTCGCTCTTCTGCCAGATCTTCCCTGAGTGTCAGAGCACAGGAGTGAATTTCAAAAGGCCATTTCTGCTCAGAGGTTGAGCATAGGCTGTTCATAGGCTCAGCTGAAAGAATGAAGGTCTTGAGTCTCTGTGGTGTTCTTGGAAGTTGGTTTGAATGGAGCTTTGTTGTGCTGAAGGCTGATCCCTGGCTGAGGTCCACAGCTCTCCCCTCGCCTTTCTAGGAAATGCTGCAGATGGCCAGTGGTAGTCTAAGCACCCATTCACATGTTTATAAATCACTCTTTCTCTGCTTCCAGTACTCTCTAAAGCAGATGTACACCCATGAAAAACTTTTTTTGGTGAATGTTATGTGTAACTGAGGTGGAGTTTCTGGAGTTGCCTTTTCCTTTTTGTTGTTATATGGACAACATGAGGCAGAATCTTCAGTGTCATCAATGTCTATAGTATTACTAAATCTCACCCAAAGACCTGGAAACCTGTCATCTTTACACTTGAAACACTGGAGTGGCATTTCCATATCTTTCTTTTTTTTTGGCCTTTGTGTATAAGGTATGAGTTCTTACAGTTAGTTCTTTTTTTCTTGAAGGAAAAATCATCTTTGTTTTTGCCTTAGTTGCAGATGAGATTTCCGCCAGCTGTTGCAGAATTTGTTATGACAGAAAACATGAAAAGCAATTAAATATGTTCAAGTAATAATGGAAAGTTGGGAAATATTCACTTCTGAGCTTTTATTTATTAAAAGTATGTTTTCCATAATATTATTTCTCCTGGTGCTTACAGCCTTCAGGATTTCTCTTTTGGAATAGTTGGTTCTTTTTTGTTCCTCCCTCAAAAAGATTGGTAACAGAACAGGGTAGGAATTTTCCAAAACTTTATAAAAAATGTCGTTTATCTCAGCTTTTAAGTGGGAATGTGCACATTGTGGCTGTCTAGAGAGATGCAAAATGTAATCCTAAATGGCAGGAGATGTCACCCAGGCTTTTGGTTGCAGACTTGTATCTGGAACACCTTTTCTTTCAGAGGTCTGTCAAATGATTTAAGTGTTCTCCCTCTGGCTTGCAGTCCATATTTGGAATAGTATTTCCAAACTGAGACGTCTGAAAATGATAACTTGTAATTAATCAAGTTCAAACTATGTCTAAAAAAAAAGAGAAGAAGGTTCAATGGCAGAGAAATTGGGAGGGCAGTTTGTCTCTGTCACAACCAAGCAGACCCTTGGACTATCTCAGTGGAAGGTGTGATGAAGGGAAGAGCTGTGACATTCTCCCATTTTCAGATGAGGTCACTGTTCCAGATGGATTGTGGTTTGTAAACTCAGTCAGACATCACTCTGATTGCAAAATACTTTAAACTGCTGAGCTTCACACTGCCAACCAAAACTCTTGGCTTTCTTCTGAATTGTTGTTAATTGCTGCATTGAAATTGCTCTAAGTGATGTACAAGGATACAGCTTTCTTTTCAACATTTGGTCTTACTTCAGAGTGGAATGGAAACCAAGGAGATTGAAGGGTTTAGCCTTTGAATGTAGATAAGGAAGCATTTTATACCTTTTACACATGAACTTTGCCAGAAAACAATTTCCACTGTTCCTGGGAGTGACCTGGATATGCATACAAATAGTTTCACATATAATCTGGAGTTTCTACCTTTGGAGAGGTTAGCATGTACTGCAGGAATGTAATACTCTAAACCAGAGTATTCCATGAGGATAGAAAGGGTTACATTTATTTCCTTAGGCAAAGCTACTGGGCAACACTGAAAGCCTGAAGAGAAGATGCATTAATTTCTGGAGAGTGTGCTTGCTTTATTAATTCTGCCTGAATCTTTTATCACTTTGTTTCCTCCATGTGAAACCTGTAGTGTTTTGGGGAGATTTTTTTTTTAGTTAACCTCAAGTGCCAAGGATCACCAAATGGCAAAACTTCATGCTTGCAGCATAATTCTTGCAGCATTTTCAGATACAAGCCATCATGTCAGATGTGAAGGATAAGTTCTGCCATGTGGTGATACAGTCCAACACTGTAGAGAAACAAACAGGAGGAAAAAATAAGTCAGAATAGTAACCTTGAAATTTCCTGACTGTTTAGGACAGGAATGCTTTTAGAGAGTTCTCAATTGAGTACTGAATGACTGAGTGTGACTTAGACCAAAAGTTTTAATTTAGTATTTTGTGGTTTGGATTGTTATGTGAATGAGGCACAGGAGGGTTTCTAACACTAAGCACAGAGACCAGTTGGAATAGCATTTTCTGGGTCTGGATTTAAAAGGGATGGGGGGCAGAAAAAAAGGCAAAAGTTAAAGAACAATGCATTTTGCTATTATGTAATTAATTTTCTAGGTATATTTGCCTATAACTAAATATAAATTTGTTCCACTTCATCACATTTTTATAATTAAAATTAATTCTCTTCATGTTTTTGTTAGCAGCAGAGGGTTTACCTGCGTTTGGGGCAGTGCTGGCAAGTATTGTGGCTGGGATCAAGTCTGGTCTCAGGTCTATTTTCCTCACTAGAATGAGGATAAATAAGCTGAATGGTTTTTGGAAAAAATTTTACATCTAATGCCAAGTGCAGTATAAAAGGTATCAAATCAAGTGGAACTTGAACTAAAGCACTGATTATAGATATTTTAAAACAAGAATTAAGATAATGTTTCAAGCTGTTATGGTGGAATTAAAATAGGGAAAATAGACAAATTTAATAATGCCACCTGCATTATAGGAAGCTATTTCTGTAGTATTGACTTGAGGAAATTGTTCCACCTTCTCTAAAAGTATATTTGATTACTTATAATCTCCTATTATTCTGATGGCATAGGAAAGCTGAATTCACTATACCAAGTTTTGGCCTAGCAAGTCCACCCTACCAGAAACATACAAACATAGTCTGTGTATTTTTCATATTTACAGTAGAATGTGTTTTCTTTGTCTTTCTCTTGAAGGCATGGGAATTTGTGCAGTTTATTCTTCTGAGATCAAATTCACAACTGATAGAAATAGTGTATGGAGACATTCAGTTACTTTCTCCAGTATAAATTCACTGCCTTTGCATTTGGTTTATATTTCTCTTTACCAACTTTGTTGTTCTTGTAGGTCAAAAAGACAAAGAAGACATCTTTAAATATATGTTTCCTTATAAAGGTTTATAAGTTTTTGTCTTACACTGTCCATAAGGTTTCAATTATCATTCAGATTGCATCTGTGAAATCTTTTTCCAAAGACAGCATTACAGCCAGTTGCTAGAGGAGCTTACTAAATAAGGTCATACTTCACTGTTAAGTGATTGAACTGATACCCAGCTATGTAAATTAATGGCATGTTCCCCCTGCCCCGTTTTCTATTAGGGCACTCTATAGAAGGCATTACTGGACTTGGTAAAAGCTAGAGGCCACTTAGTTAATTAAAAGGAAAATATAAGGCATCTAATCCATGTATTTTAATCTTCTAGTTAATGAAACTACTGAAGTCTAAAGATACCTTCCTTTACAATACTGTGCTGCAGAGGACTTTTAATGCATTGAATCAGTTCAGTACTTGCTTGTAGATTGGGTTTTTTTAAAATCTTTGTGTTTGTTTTGTTGGTGATTTTTTTTCTGTCCATGTGGACACTATTATTAACATGAGTTAATAATTCTTTTTTGTCTTTTTAGGGACCTTTGTCGCCAGGATAAAACGTGTGAATATTACTTCAGCATAGATGCAGATGTTGTCCTGACAAACCCAAAAACTTTAAGAATACTGATAGAACAGAACAGGTATAGTAAATCTCCTATTTTGTAGAATTTCCTCTAAATTGAAAGGATTCTCCTGGGGTCTGTCCAGAGAAAATATGATCCTGTTTATTTTTGCAGAGTTAAATTCTCTTTGTTTACTTGTGGTATTTCATTGCCATAGTTCATAACAGGCTTGGGGGCCAACAATTCACAAAGCATTTTGTTCCTGTCAAACAGCAATTCCTGATGTGAATTTCAATTTCAGATTTTCATATTTTCTTATTCAATCTGTCACTTCACAGGAAGATAATTGCTCCACTAGTAACTCGCCACGGGAAGCTTTGGTCCAATTTCTGGGGTGCTCTGAGCCCTGATGGTTACTATGCTCGATCAGAAGATTATGTGGACATTGTCCAAGGGAACAGAGTGTAAGTAACTGAAAACTAATTCTTAAAGTCAGGGCATCCAGTGGTTATTAGCAACATATTGCATGAAGATATACGAGTACGGTATTACTCCTGGAGAGATGAGGTTAGGTATATTTTTTTGTGTTTTCTGTTTCATAGAAATACACTTGTTTGCTCCCACTCACAGCTTGAAAAAAAGCCAAGTGTTTAATGTGAAGAGCTGGTGTCAGGTCTGGACACAGCCATTATTGGTACCTGTCTGATGGTGTCTGGTTGCTCACCAGTGCACAGTACAGAAAAAGGCAAGATAAACAAAAAGCAAACCCAAAACTCTACATCCCTGCAACCTCAGGCAAAAGGAATGGTTGTTGTATTCATTAAATGACTTTGTCATCTCCTTGGGGCAAATGCTTAATCAATGGAACAGCTATAACTTCTTTGTGTGTTTTGTCCTGTATATGATGTCATGTGTGTCTTAAGGAGCTCTTCAGCAATACTCGTGTCAAGGATAAGCTTTTGGGTTTATCCCTCCCCTGAAATTAATGTGATGTCCAGTTGTTCTAAGCTTCACTGTTCCATATGGTGATGCTTTTCTTTGCCCTGGAAGAACAAAAGGGTCTGAAACAGACTGCTTGAATAGGGCTGGCTTGTTTTCAGTCCTACTGTTCTACAAGATGTGCTTGTGGCACTGAGAGGGGGGAAATCTGCAGCGGGAGCATTTTGAAAGCAATGCTTTTGTGTTGAAATTGGCTCAACTCACATAAATACATGGCCTACTGTGGTCTGTGGGTGTTTGTGTGAGGAGGTCAGACCAGCTGTGTGGAGTCTCAGTGAAGTCTTTAAACTCATTTAAAAATCTGGTTTGGAGTTACTTTCTCCATCTGGTATTGTAAAATAATATTAACAGAGTTTGACTGATGGCCCTAACTATGGAAACATGAAGTACATGTGTAGTTAAAATTCCATAGAGAATTTGACCTTGCAATATTTTTATAACAGTATTTCATGAAAATTGAATTACTGCCTACGCCTACTTTTGAGATGTCCAGATGTAGTTTTCCAAGTGTCTTGGGAACCTTTCAACTTCTCCTTGCAACTTGCTTAGTCTTGTCAGCAAATACAGAGATGCTGATTTGATAGAATAGGCAACAAATTAGTTTTCATAGCATTAAACTATTTTTGTGTTCGTTTTTCTTTTTTCAACAGAGGAGTATGGAATATCCCTTACATGGCTAATATATACTTGATTAAGGGACAGACTCTGAGGTCTGAGATGAAAGAAAAGAACTATTTCATGCGTGATAAGCTGGATCCTGATATGGCACTCTGCAGGAATGCCAGGGAGATGGTAAGGTGTATCTGAAACAGCTTGCTTACAAATACACACATTTCTTTGTGTCCTGCTGTACTCATAGGCTGCTTCACTTGATTGATCTTGGATATTATGTTTTACTTCTAATTCAAAGTACTGGCCAATTTTTGTGTGATAAAACCCTTCAGGTGTATTTTTCAAATTGTTGAGAACAGAGGTTTTTTCAAGGCCAATGCACTGATGCAATGACTGCATGGTGTTTTCTAGTTAAATTCCCTGAAAATTTCTGTTGAAGTTAAAATATCTTTCTCCTTGGCACAACCTCAGTAGAGGAAAGAGAGCTCACCTGCTCTGCTGTGTATGACTTAAAATTTACCAGTGCACTTCGATCATCTCTATTGTGCACATTTTTATACAGTGTGAAACTTCCAGCAGACTAAGTTGGAATATTTTGCCATTTTTTATAAGTAGATATATATTGAAACTAATAATGGACAGTGATAAAAACCTAGGTGATTTAAGAAATTGTAGGAATTTTCTTAGAGAGCAGGAAATACTCATTAATTTTTCTAGATAGATTAAAACTGTATCAGATAAATGCTACTTGTGTTAACCTGGGAGAAATGAGAGAACTTATTTGTACTGTAAAGTTATGAATCTGTAAATCCATATTTCTACTGATATTTACACTAGTTTCAGCACAGAGACAAATAAGACCTAAACCAGACCTATTTCCAGACACTGTAGCATTGAAAAATATTTTTGCTGAATTGAACAAGAAAAGTTGGCAAGTATTAATTTTTTTATTCCCTCATAACAAGGCATGATCTCCTCTGTTTGTGCTGATTCTTCAGAACATCCCCGTCCAGTCCTGTTGTGTCCAAACCTCCTCAGCATCAGTTCCTGCAGAACCTGTGCTTTCCATGTGCTCATTAACTTAATCTGACTGGCTCATGAGAAAATTGCTTCCTCTTTTCCTCTGTCAGTCTGGGCTGTAGGAGGGTTTGGAACGTGCTTGGTTTTGTACTGCAGCAGATAAGAAGGGGCTGGTGGAAACAGCTTTGACATGTGTATGAAGAGCTTTGCTTGGAGATGCATGTTGGTCAGCTTTGGTCAAAGGCTGCTATTTCCCTGATGTACCTGTGGAAACCTAAAACTAGTTGGGAAAAGGGAAAGAGATTGTGTCAGAAAACTGATGTGATGATTCTCCTTCATTTTAGACTTTACAAAGGGAAAAAGACTCCCCTTCTTCGGAAACATTCCATATGCTCAGAGCCCCAAAGGTGTTGCTTTATTTGTTTTTTATTCATTAGTTATTATTACATGCCGTATCACTCTACCACAGGAAGATACTTCTCTGTCCACTTCCTCTGATGAAACACTGCTCTGGCTTTCTCTTCAATCTGCTGAGGTTCAGGTTTTTGCCAGGACAGGTTTTTCATGCCAGCTGAAAGCATCTCAGAGGGGCTCTTGGTTTCCTCAGGGGTGTTCCTCGGTGGTTCTGAGGTCAAGGTGTGCTGACGCTGCTTCTGTAGCTAAAATGGGTGGAGCAGTTCTAGGTAGGAGTGAGACTCAGATCACTTGTAGGTCTGCCAGGCCCCCTCTGTGACCACATTGTCACTTTAAGCTGGTTTTTTTTCACCCAGGCCCTCCTTATTCTCCCTGCTGCAGCTATTTTATGATTTCATAAGTGCCCAGAACCGGGCATGTTTAACATAATCATTATCTTTCTAACAGTTTAACTCTTTTTCAGACAAAAACATAGAAGTACCAAAGTACTCAAATGGTAATGCCTTCATCTGCTGCAAATCCAAAAGTCACAAATATGTCAGAAAAAAAGTTTTAGTCTGAAAAACCTTAAACTAAAAAAGTTTAGAATCTAAGTTTCTTTTAGAAACTTAGAACCTAAGTTTCTTTTCAAAATACTATTTTTCATAGAACCTAAGTTTCTTTTAAAAATTCTATTTTCTGCTACTACTTCTAATCAAGAGAGTTCTGTTAATACCTTCTATTAATAGCTTGATAATACAGCTGTATCTTACGTGATATCTTCCATATAATTACATGAACAGACTTCAGAGTGCTCAGCTGTTTTGGATGCTGATCTGAATATTCTTGTGTGCTGTATTTGCCAATATCTTTTTATTTCAGGCCAGTTCGCCAGACGGATCATGTAGTGAATACTCTGAAATAAGTTTCTTGTTCTGACTTTCATGAACCCTTTGATTGTTAGCTTATTCTTTCAGATTTTAATTTGAAACTAAACCCTAGATGTTGATTTTCTTGTGTTGTGAGCATTTTCAGTTTGAGTTCAGATTCTTTCAGTGTGTTCTGCTTAAGTTTTCTGGAAAGCAAATCGACCAATCACTCCTCTGCTTTTTCCTTTCTATAACTCTGCATATATTCTCAACAATATATGTTTTGGTTTAATGTGTTTGGAAAATAAATGTAGGTAAATGCTTGTAAACAAGAAGTTATGAAGAGTAGTTGGTGATTACAGTCAACCATTTGAAAATTAGGATGCTAAAAATTAACAGCACTTTTACAATATATGTGTGTGCAAATATGTGGTTATATTTTATAAAAGCACAATCATGAAAACCTTTTTAAAGCTTTGCTGAGATGGACAGTTTTGCTAATGATGCTTTCTCTAATTGGTATAGGGTGTTTTCATGTACATTACCAACAGACATGAATTTGGAAGACTTCTTTCTACAGCCAACTACAATACTTCCCACTACAACAATGACCTCTGGCAGATCTTTGAGAATCCTGTGGTATGCATCTAATGATTGCTAAAAAGTTATTTCATTTAAAAAAAAATAATTTATATATTATAACGGACTTGAAATTTAAAGGCTTTATGTGGAGAACTTTTGTTTACTGTGTGCTAAATATTGATCATGTGCTAAAAGGTGTTCTTACCCATCCCCGCAAATGACAATATATCATATCAGTAAGCCAGCTGGTCACCAGAGCATGAAATTGGAGATGTGGCCCTGAGGTAACAGGTTTCATGATTTTTGACATGATAGGAATGAGTTTGTTTATGAGAATAAAAAAAAAATTTGAATTTTTTCAGGTGCTTTCATTAGAGCAAATGAATAGAATAGAAATTATTTTTTATCACTTACAAATATCGTTGTTCTGCTGTAATGTTTTTAAACAATTTTTTTTTTAGGATTGGAAGGAAACTTACATAAATCCAAACTACTCAAAGATCTTCACTGATAACATAGTAGAGCAGGTGAGTAAAAGTAGTTTTTTGAAATTTGTGTGAGTGATTTGCATGCAGTAAATACTTCCATGCAAATACTGTTTTGGTCTGTGACCAAACAGTTTTTTAATGTTTTGGATTAGAACTGAATTTCTGCCATTTGATATAGGCTGCTTGCTTTATGCAGCTGATCTGGACAGAGCACTTGTGTTGGATGATCAGCTGTGACAATTGGGGACAGTGATTTAATGAACATTAAAGCCTGTCTAAAATGCTGGGATAAGTTTTCTCTGTGTAAAGCAATATTCTGTTTTAAGCTGTTCTCCCATATTAACCTGAAATGTGGAGGACCAGGGTTGTTATTTAGAACCATAAGGCACAGAAGGTGTGGGCGCTCTGACACACTCTTAGTGCTGGGTCAGGGCTTAGAATGTAGCTCAAAGTTTTTGCTTTTGTGAGAATGTGCTTGAGAATCAAGTTTCTAATTGTTTGGGGTTTTCTTGTAGCCCTGTCCAGATGTGTTTTGGTTTCCCATATTTTCCGACACTGCCTGTGATGAATTAGTAGAAGAAATGGAACATTTTGGGCAATGGTCTGGTGGAAAACACCAAGTAAGTGTCAGCCTATATAAACATAATCTTAATGAGTGATCTTAACTACTTTTACAACAGTAAGTCACAGTGTCCTGCAACAAAGCAACATCCCAACAATTGCCAATGGTCTGAAACATCTGCTTTGTGGTAAGAAGTGCTTAGTTTAGTCTACCTTGTAGCTGCTTCTTCAGTAGATTTAGAGGCATTCTTCAATTAATGTTGTGGGGCTGACCCAGGCTGGATGCCAGGCACCCACCAAAGTTACTCTGTCACTGCCCTCAGCTGGACAGGAGAGAGAAAGTGATAAACATTTTACTAGAGAAATAAGGACGGGGAGAGATCATTCAATGGCCAACACAGGGCAAAACAGACTCGGTTTGAGGAAATCAGTTTACTTTCTGCTCTGGTTCAATTGGTAATACAATGAGCAATGAAACAACATTTTAAAAACACCTTTTCCCCACTTATCCCCTTTCTGAAAGGCACTGCCACCACAGAGGTGCTGTCTCTGTCACTGCTGGGCTCAGCCTTGGCAGTGGCAGGTGTGGCTGGCATTGGCTCCACAGGGGAAGTTTCCAGCAGCTTCTCACAGAGGCCACCCCTGCAGCCCCCCTGCTGCCCAAGCTGTGCCACATAAACCCTGTGCAGACTTGGAATCAGCACATTAGACACCAACAGTGGTGCAGCTCTGTAGCAGACACCTGACAGTTACCCAAGGCTGAATTTGGGTAGCTGTTGATAGCTGTTCAGACAAGTTTTACTCATTTACCTCTTAAGTACTGATTTGTCAGACTTGTCCCCCTAAGGAGTTACCTGAAAATGTTATGAGCTATTGTGTCAATGTTCTCAGAGAATTCAAGGTATCTGTTAACTACCACTAAAATCAGAGGAATGCTTCTCTTATTCACAAATGTGGTACCATGAGAAACTATAGTCATAATTGTTATGTAGGTAGGAGCGTCTGGAAAGAATTTTAACATACTTTTATCTTCAAATTATTTCATCATATATTACCCTGTCAAGCTGAGGCCTGCAGTCTCTTGATCTTATAGAATTTCAGTTGCATCTGCAGCTCAATAAATAAAACTTATTATCCCAAGAAGCCCTTTTATTTACAGGTGACACATCTGAATATTGGCTTATCCTATAAAAACTTTGAGTTTTTGCTCTCAGCACGCTTTTTTCCTTGGCAGTTAGCTGTGGAATTTGCTGTACAGACAGCCCCTGAAACGTTGCTTTGTTGCAGTTCTGTGATAATGCAGATTTCAAATAAATATTTGTTGAAATGTCAGAAAAATTCCATGTTCCTGTTTCCAAGCTATTTGTGGTGTTTTCACTAGGACAGCCGCATTTCTGGAGGTTATGAAAATGTCCCAACCGATGACATTCACATGAAGCAGATAGGACTGGATAATGAATGGCTGCATTTCATACGAGAGTTCATTGCCCCAGTCACACTAAAAGTCTTTGCTGGCTACTATACCAAGGTATGGGTTAAAAGCTTTTGCATAAATTACTCCATGGTGTGACTAAATTTAAGTATTTTAATGAATACACCTCTTTGGTTTGGTTGGGGAGTTTATATATGGCATAGCAGTAGTTAAAGGTGAATGTTGTTGATGTTTTATTTTAACTCCGCTTTAAACAAACTCCCAGGAATCCTGTGTGTGTCTTGGCAGTTCACAGCTTGAGGTCTGCCTGTGTTTTGTTGCAGGGCTATGCTCTGCTGAACTTTGTTGTGAAATACAGCCCTGACAGACAGCGGTCACTCAGACCTCACCACGACTCCTCCACGTTCACCATCAACATCGCCCTCAACAAAGTAGGAGAAGACTTCCAGGTGAGTTACTGCCTTAAAAATGTTGTTCTTGGAGTATCTAATATTAGACACAAACACATATAGAGACCCAGCTGAGAAGGAAAAGATTCACATCACAAATTGAGATACATTATGCCTTGTGGTTTTTTGACAAGTGCTGAATTTGCTCAACTCCAGGATCCAGAACTGTTGATGCAGGCAGGCTTAATTGATCAAACTGGTTTCAGATGGTGGGAGAGAAGGGGTTTGAAGAAAAACTTAGGAGATGTTTGTCATTTCATTTTTAACATTTCTGAAATGCTTCATTTCTGTACAGTGAAAACCAGTTTTTCAAAAGAGTTTAAATAGTGCCAAGTTGCCTCAAGTGACTTCTTTTCTGTAGAATTTTTCTTAATGGTTCTTTTTTAGATCAGCCACAGAATG
The DNA here is from genome assembly GCF_027579445.1 of Ammospiza nelsoni. Classification (NCBI taxonomy): domain Eukaryota; kingdom Metazoa; phylum Chordata; class Aves; order Passeriformes; family Passerellidae; genus Ammospiza; species Ammospiza nelsoni. Next base: position 13,649,233 of record NC_080642.1, read on the forward strand.
AAATTTTTTAACTCTTGTGTCTGTTCACGTTTTTTCTGAGCTAAATTATTTTCTGGTCTGATATTGATTCAAATAAAACAATCCCCAGAGTGTGGAGCTAGGCAGAGCAGTGGCAATAATATCCAGCTTTTACTTACAGAGAAATTTAACCTTTTGTGTTTATAAGCCTTTATCATTCATAGCACTTAACACCAATAAATGTGCTTGGCACACGTACTATTTTAAAAAGCACGCATTCAATTTGAAATCAGCAGCCAGATTAATTAATTTAAGAATTGTTTAAATGCTGTCCTGGGTAGGGGTGCAGTCCTGAAAAAAGGCCTGTGAACACAATTTGCTTCTCTCTGGTAGAATCTATAGTGAAGTTATTGAAGATCTGTTTGTCAGATTTGTTGCTTGAATGAGTTGCTATCCAGTGAATGCTAAAGGAAGACAAGGGGAAATCTGATTGCAAATGCTTGTTTGTTAATTAATGCTCTAAAGATGGTGTCATGTAAACAACCTTGCTAAGGGATGATAAAAAGGAATTTATTAAAGCACAAGATAAATGTTTGTGGTTTATTCTGTTTGTGTTTTTACTACAGGGAGGTGGATGTAAATTCCTTAGGTACAACTGCTCCATTGAGTCCCCCAGGAAAGGATGGAGCTTCATGCACCCAGGAAGACTTACACATTTACACGAAGGACTTCCAATCTTGAATGGCACAAGATACATTGCAGTATCGTTTATTGATCCTTAATTTTATTTTTCTTTGTCCTCTTCAACAGCAGTGTTCTTTACATAAACATTTATTTATAGATCTCTTCTGGAAGATGGTGATAAAAGAAACTAAGTTACTGTTACTACACAGCAGAGGTACTTTGGGCTAAAAGGAGGAAAACCAGAAAATGTTCTAATATTGTTGGAGATTTCTTGATATCTGCTCTGAGCCTTGAGTCCCAAAGTAAACATGTCCTGCTTGTTTTTCCATTCTGCTGTCCTAAAGAGTGGGTAAGGAGAGAAAATGGAAAAGCACAGTGAACCCATTTCTTCATTGAAAAAAGCCCAAACCCCAAGGAATGCTAAATACAAAATCATCGGAGAAATTGATCGTGGTTTTCAGTCAGTTAAGTGACACAGCTAAAGTTTGGTGGTCTGTATATTTGGTGCCAACCAAAGAAAGGAAAATCACAGCATAAAAACAAAATCAAATTAATCTTGTTTACAGTTGTTTCTGGTAAGCAATAATTCCATATGCTGGTTTATACCGAAGGGAAAACGTCTCTGTATTCGTTGTCAATAGTGAAATCACACCCTTAGAAGAAAAAATAAATTAATTGCAGAGATGGAACAAGGATTAAATCCTTTATCTAAGGAGGAAATGTTTTATCATTTGTTCTGAGAACTTATCCTATTGAAAGCTTACTTTTCTTCAGCAAGTGACCTTTGTTTAAAGTGAGTTATTTTTCTAAATGTGTAGTTGCACCCAATGGATACTGGAAATTTGTTGCTTATTTTCAGAACGCTGGTAAATTTTAATAGGATGTTTTATAGGGACAGTTTTCTACTCTTAAAATTACTTGAATTTTGTATCAGGAAAATGAAATGGTGGCAGTCTCTTTTAAAGCTAAGGGTCTTAACTTGACATTTATTTTGAAGAAATTGGTTTAAAATATTCCTACTGTATCTACTGTTTGTAATTTAAAGAAACTTGAAGCTGACTGTCTCAAAGTCTACCGTGCCAAAATGCACGACATGTTGGAAAACCTTGAGAAAAATAAAGGGTAATTTTAAATTAATGAAGCAGCTGTTACTTGATGTATCAGGTAGTTTCTTTGCATTTGTGACTGTTCTTAAAATACTGATTTACTGACAAATATTTTCAAATGATCTGTAGATGGGAGATGGGCATGTCAGATTTTGGGTTGTTTGCTACTGGAGTTATTTCAGTGAGTTCCTCTGTACCAAGCCTTGCATTAGACTTTGAGAACAACCCCAGCAGGAGTGATGGTTCCTGGGTTTGTTTTTATATGGAGGCTGTTTGATAAACTAAACCGTACTTCACTTTTTAACTGTGTATCTTTGGAGAAGCTTTATATCACATTTTCTGAACAGAAACTTTATTTGCAGCTGACAGGATTAGGAGAGAGTTTCAAAGATTTGTCTTTCACTGAAAATAACCACATCTGCTTATGTCCCTGTTCTGCAGTTTTGAGGAATGAGTTTTAGCCATATTTAAAGTTATGCTGAAGCAAATACATCAAAGTGAGTTAACCCCAATAATACGTTAAAATGGGCTAGTTTGAAAAAGAATGGCTTTTGACAGGAAATTTTTTGCTTTCTTTCAATTTCTCTTTACACTGTCAACTTTTTTGCTTTTCAGGCTAATATTTGGGGGTTGCTATCCCTCAGCTTTGTTTCCTGCTGTGGAACAGCTGTCTCAGTGTCTCTCTACTGCCTGTGCTTAGACAAACCTTACAGATAAGAAAGTTTTCAAGTCTTCAGAATGAAACCAGCCTTTGTTAGTAATCTTTTTTTGAGCATTTGTCTGTGGTCTCTTAGGCTAACCTAGAACAGAATAATATTTTTTTACCATTGGATCAGTTAACTGTTTATTGTTTTGAGGAGATTTCTTGGAAAAAAAATCACAGAAATAAAGTCCTCCAGCACAGGGGAGTTTCTGGATTTCTGCAGAATTTTTCCTCCCCACTATAACTTGTATTTTAGTTGTGCATTCTGTGATTGTCAGCAAAATTTATCTTTTTTGTGTGTATTTTGCCTGAAGAAAACCCTGAGGGCTTTAATTACTGCTATATTTTTGTGTTTGCAACTCTTAGTTCACTCTGTCACGTAGTGACAAGTAATTCTGTGTTTACTGTGCTGCACATTTGTTGGAAGGGAAAATGTGATTGCCATGTTTGAGTTACTAATGTTCTCTTATTTCTTCTTTCAATAAAGTATTTGCAAAGGGTGGCAGCTGCCTTTCAAATGGACAGCAACAGGTATGGAGGTGTTCTCATTAACTTCTTGGGACCTCACACAGGCCAGGAAAAGAATTTTTTTCTGAACAGCTCACCTGAATTAGTTCTGAAAGCTTTGCCCTGCTGTTGGAATGTGAGGATATGAAATCACATAGACTAAACAGAAGTGCCACTATTAGAAGATATGTTTTGTTACTTTTAAAAGCCCTTAGACTCTCATATCTCTTTAGCAAAGTTTGTTTTGGGGCATAGAGGATACAGCAGCAGCCTCAATTCCAGCAGTGTATGAGAAACCTCAGGAGTACAGGGACATAAGGGTGCTCTGCAACAGATGAGGCATTTGTAAAGTATTTTGTTTGTTCTGCTTTCATCAGACTTCACTTTTCACTGTTAAGTGCTTGGAGAGACTGTAATGTGGGTAAGACAACAGTGTATAGGCAATAGATTTCTGAAGTCTTTTGCTTAAAAATACTGAATATATCTTAGTTTTATTTCGTATTTGAGCTGTTCCAGCTGTACTCCTAAGAAATGTTCAGTGCTTTTGGTTGTGTTTTACACATTTAATCTTCTTTAACATCACTGTTCAACAAGTAATTCCAATATCTATTTGGCAGTTCATTTTCTTGTTCCCAGAGGATTACTGTATCATGCTTACTGGGAGCGGGTAGGAGTAAGACTGACAAGCCCCAAAAGAATAGGTTTTTTCAGTGAGGCAATAATAATGAAACCTATTTGATTGTACCTGTTTCTTTATAATGACTTTTCCCCCACATCTGCTGTATTCATGGGCTAAATGCTAATTCAGTGCAGTGCTTCCACAGCAGCTTCTCTTTTGCAGCGATAGAAATATTAAAGAGACAGAAAATCTAGTAAGGACCCTTGTACTTCTTTCCTCCCACGTGTGTGTAACCAGTTTTGCTTTTGTTTCTCTGCTTGAAAGAACTGGTTTAGATTTTTCTCTTCAGCCACTGCAATGAGCTTTTTGAAGAACTTCAGTTTTATCTGATTTATTTCTGATGTGGTCTTCAGTGGATTCAGTTCTGGAATGAGTGAGTATTTTTTTGAATTTGCCTCTGTGAATTCTCACTTTCTTGCATGGCAGAGTAAGCTGCTCTGCTATTTTTGAGAGTGGAAGAGAAGACAATATCTGTCTCAGCAGCCCCTATGACTGAGGTGTCAAATAAATTACTTGACTATTACTTTTTGGGGGTATTTTTTTTTTGATTCCACAGCAGACTATGAATTGGAGAGCAGAGATTGCACAAAATGCATTTGTAGAATTGATATTGGTAGTTCTTAGAGGTGAGATTTACACTAGTAGTGTTTACTGCAGAGTTGGAAGAATAAATAATTAATTTATGACTGCCAGGATTTTGTTGTACCTAGATGGTGGAAATGCCACTTTAATGACTTTCTAACACAAATACTTTCTGTATCTTAATGTAAGAAGTTGGAATCTAATAAAGCAGATAGTCTTGCTCAGCAGTGCTGAAGAAGCTAGGTCAAAACCTTAAATAGAAATGGAAAGAGAAGCTTTTATTTTCTTCAGTGAAATATTTGGCACTTTGTCTCTTTTTTTTTTTTTTCTTCCTCACTTCTGTGTGTAATTCTCTTCCTATTTGACATATGGGTCAAAGCTGTATAAGTGCATCCCACTTAGAGGGTGGTGGCTGCATTTTATTGTATTTCAGTGCTAGGGGGAGAGCAGAGTGAGGAAGGGATGGGTGGAAGTTCAGAATTCACCCCACACAATTCCTTCCTTCTGCAGCTGTTTGCACAGAGCTGTTCCTACTAACAAGAAACTAACAACTAACAGGAGGAGAAGCTCTTGATATCCTGGCATGATGCAAAAGCTGTTAAATGCAGGATCATCTTTTTCTCCTGGCAATTTATTGCTACTGGAAAGTGAGTTTTCTGGATGAAGCTTCACTTCACAAGAGCTGTTTTGGCTGTGTTAAAGCAATGCCCCTCAGGATTATTTTGCACAAGGATCAAATGTAAGATCAGCTCTCTGATAAAATCATATTAATCTCAGGTTCTTTAATAGAGTGTGGCAGCAGTTCAAAAGTAGGATTTCAGTCAGCATGATTACAGTCTGTGCTGGCATCAGCGCAGCTGCAGAAGCAGCGAAGCTGAGAGCCTGGCCAGCAAGGAGAGTCTTGGCCTGGGGTGATGCTGTGCTGCTTAGACAGTGGAGAAAACTGGGATTTCTTGAAAAAAGCTGCTTATGTTCTGGGTCCTGTGCATGCCTTTGTACTTGCCTGCTCCACTTGCTTCTGTTTTATGGCTGTTGAATGTCTGAGTGCCTGAGGTTGGCAAGGGAGATGTTCAGTCATATATAACAGACTCAGGAACTGGTCTGCTGGCCTCAAGCCAGAGTTCTCCAATTTCCCAGAATTTTGCTTAGCTCTGAGAGGAGTTGCTCAACTACCAGTGACTGTACGACTTTGTTTCTGCAGTCTGTTGAGAGAGAGGAGCAGAGAAGGAAGGAAGGGAGCAGAATACATTTATTAGAAGCTACTTCCTTGCTGCAGTGTCTGTAGTGTAGGCAGGGCACGAAAGCATTGCATTTTCAGAGCCTGAGTTGGAATGACAGTCAGTGTGAGCAGTAATGTAAGCCCTTGAGATGATTTACCATATTTAATAGTTTAAAACATCAGGACCTACCCTTCAGAGTGGGCTTTGCTGACACTTGAGGCTTTAAGTTTCCTCATGCATGGGTCACTGGTCTCTCACGGTGTACGGTCATCACTGTGTGTGAAGAGCAGCTTTGCAGCCTTGCAGTTCTCCACTTCTCCATGTCTCTATCAGCAGGACTAGCAGAATAACTGCTCAGGTATTTGTTCCTTAAAGCAAATTGCTGACTGGTAACAATTGTCACTCTTCTGTAAGGGAAAGGTTCAACTTCAGAGTGTTCAACTTGTGATGTTAATATTTGGATGATAGTCTTTCTCCATCTCTTGTGGTAGCAGTCAGGATGGACAGATGGAATTAGTGAGGGTACCAGAGAGAGTAAACTTCATCCTGCTCTGATCCCACAGTAAGCACACTGATTAAAGAGAAATCTAGGGTTTACTGCTAGAGTTTGATCCAAGTTAGCTGCCCCAGGATGTGTATAAAGAGCTTAGAGAAAATGGAGTGTGCTTTTTAAGGATTACGTCCTCTCATGTTTTAGCTCCTAAATTATATCAAGTCTCTGAGCTTATGAGAGATGAAGATTTTGGGGAGTTAACTTGCTTTTTCCTCAGAGACTTCTAACATGGACACGGAAAGAAGTGTATTACACTTATTTCTGTAAGAAGTGCTTTCTAAAGCAAGGTACTCCAGCATGAAGTAAATGAGAAGCTGGGGCAGGGAGTATTAAGTGTAAGCCACTAGAAGCTGGATTTATCTTTAGCAGGGCTGGGAGAATGGACGAGTGGGCGGGCACAGAGTGCAACAATGGACTTCTGGCACAGCCAAATTTAGAGACTCATCATCTCTGAATCACTTTTGTACACTGTGATTCACCCAGGGAGCTATTTCAAGCATTTGGTCATTGTCTAAAACATGTACCATGTAAAGTAGGTTAGGTCCTAGTATATAAAATAGTGATTTGCTGTAGAATTTCTAGATCCAGCTGTCACACATTTATCTTTGCTATGCCATCAGGAATTGTAAACTGGAGATTTTGATAGAGTTGCTTGAAAATAGAGGAAATTATCAGTTCTTATACTTCAATCACATGTGTTAATCTGCATGAGAGCATTTTGCCCACATGTGTTATGAACTTTTAGTTCTCTTAGCCTCCTTGCCTGTGTTCCCATCACTCAGGCATACAGTGCACGTCTCTCCATCCAAGCTGTGCCCCCTCCACATCCCATGTGTTTGCCAGATGTCAGCTTTCCAGGGACAGAAAACAAACATGGGTGGCCGGTGGCTTGTGCATCAATGGAGGCAGGAGCAAGGCAGACAGAGACAAGGGATCTTTATTCTCAAGTGTTCTTGAAGTGTAAATTTTTAAACTGCTTCTTCAGAGCTCTACAGAGCTGTGCTCTGCGAACAAGCACAGATGAGGTTTCCTGGTTTTCTGTGAGTGGTCTGTGCAGCCAGTGGGATGAGATGGACACAGAGCAGTTTCTGAGCTCGCACAGGCGAGCCCTTCATCCTGCGCTTGTGGCTCTTGGAGCAGGTGACCTGTGCCATGTTTCACTGCTGTGGTCTGCCTTTGGTGAGGGTTTTTTAGCCTTCATCTCATTATCTCTCAGTGTATGTGTATGAACACAAACCTATGCTTCATTTTTTTCCTATAGCCTAGCTGTAGCCTGGCCTTGTTCTGCAAATAGGTGTTTTTTCATTGTGCAGCTCATACTGAAAAAAATTATTCAATTTTTCTGAAAATTAGGGCACATAGGAGAGTACACAGGGATGGCTTCATTTTTCTTTAAATATTACTGAAAAAGGGGGATATGAATATGAACTTCACATGAATTAATTGATCCATGTTAGTTGTTCAAATAACAAAAGTAACAAAAATGAGCTGTTTTTTAGCTTGAACATAGTGGTATGGAAAATGCTGTTTTCCAGCATTAGGTAGACATAATCTGCCTGAAGTTACACAAACAGGAAAGTCTGAATGGACATCCCAGTATGTTTCCAGAATAGCTGTGCAGGTGTTCTTGAAATGTTTTTTGAGCAAATAAATGGATCGGTTCTTGGCAAGCTGTTTCCATTTTTATTTACTTTTAGTATCAAGGCAACAAAAGTACATTAATGTACTGCTATAGCAGCATTCGAATGCTGGGAATCAAAAGCTCAAAATAAATAAATACAGATTATATTGCAGAGGAGAGAAAACCTTTGCAGCCATTGAGACAACAAAAATATTCCCTGCATGGAGGATTTTATGACCAGAACCCTGAGATGAGCAAAGTCATCAAAATACCACAGCCTGAAGACAATTTTTTTTTCCTTTGGCATAATTTTAACTCTCTTTAAAATAGCTTCTAGTTGCAGACTTTATTCTTGAAGGGTCTTTTCTTCATGTACAACCAAAATGAGAGATTTCATTAAAACATATGTACTCAGAAATAAAGGCAAACCACCAACCTAGTCAAGGTTCCTTATCTCAGATGCCCCCAAATGCAATGCTCAATACCTGCCCACCCTCATGCTTGGCATTAAAATTCCAGGGTAAGTTCTGCTGAGCTAGCAGGCAGAAAGGAGTCAAGTACAGGGACAGGTGTATTTTTGATGGGTTTCACGCAGTACTGACACTGATTGCATCTGTGAGTGAAGGTTGTTAATTTAAGGGTTAATTTCAGCTAGAACAAGCTTTTGCACACAGCTTCAGCGTGTCCTCAGCTTGTGGGTATGTAAAAACAGGTAAGAAGTTTGCAAAATACTTGGGCCTAATGTGCTAATTTATCTATTTCCTGCAAAGCAGGAGGTGTGATTTGATAGTGAGACCACAGAGGCCAAGGGTTGAGAGAGCCTGGGTCCACAATTCTGGTGTCTTGGACAAGCTTCGTGGGATAAGTATCTCAAATATAAATTTTGCTTCTGTTTAATTCTTTTACAAATATTCCCATCTGCTTTTGCCCTTTTGTTTTTGATGTGCTTATCTCCAAGCTGAAGATTTTATGTGCAGCATACTGTATTGTAGTGCTGCTTCTTTGCCTCAAAGGCAAGCCAAGGAAGCTCTTTTGGACTGAATATCTTCAACAGAAAATCTGCTCATGACAAAAACTTACAGCAAAGTTTACTAGATTTTTATCTTTTCCCTTTTAAATGTCTAAGAAGTGATGAGTGTTTGTTGCTAATGATAAGAATGTTTTCCTCTAACTACTGAAGCTTGCAGATTTTTTTAAAAAAACCCTACTAAAGAAAACTGATTTGGGATTCAGTTTCATTTTTAAAAGGAAAGAAATAAGTTTGTGAGTTTGATTTTTTGAGTTTGTGTTTGTTGGGATTTTTTTCTTTAATAATGGAACCAAGTAGATGTATACAAAGCGAAGTTATAAATCTTAATCCATAGGAAATGAGTTTAGAAAAAGTGCAAGGCAGTGGAATTGAGTGAGCAAGTGACACCATTGCATATCATGGTCTATCCTTCATGCAAAAAATAACATTAAATGTCTTATTTCAATCCACTTGCCAAGCTGTAATGGAGAGTGAAATATATTGGTCATGTCAGAAGTTAACAGATCCTTGGTTGTCTTCCATTTTCTGTTCTAAGCTGAATTCCCCGTAGGCATCTCTGCTGTCGTTTCTCACATTTTGCCGGTTGAAAAAATAATAATTATTTATAAGGCCACTAATTGGAACCCCCACATTCTCCCACCCCAACTTTAGTTCACTCTTTGTTCCCTTGCCAACAGTTGTTAGACAAATTTAATCATTAATTTTTGCCTTTATTGTGCTGCTTTTCCTGTGTGTTGCTGGTGCAGTGTCTTGTGGTCTGAGCAGAGCGCTGCTCAGCCAGGGCACTTCTCCATCCCTTGTGCCAGCTCCTTTCTTGAACCCAGTGTTTTCCTAAACGCCTGTGGTCCACTGGTAAAGTGATTACAGAGATGCCTGCAGTCCTTCCTCACTGTTTTATGGAACATTTCACTGCTTCTCTTTGATTCCTGGAAGTTGGTTGAAGACACAAAGCTTCTTTCTGTGCTCCCACCTGGCTTGAGTTCAGCATGCTGATAGCCCTGTGCACAAAGTGAACCTTGATAAAGAGAATATTCTTCCTTTTCATCTAGCTTTCCAACTGCCTAAGTTTTGAATTATGAATGTTTTTTTGTATAGTGGACTGGTGTGGGAAAGGAGAAAACAGTCCAACAGCACAGCCAATACCACTGGCAATAAAAATGCTACTTAAATGTGAAGCATGGTTTCTTCATGGTATGCTTCTCCAGGCTCCAGTTCCTCTCTTCATCCCCGCTTTGGTTCAGAAATAAATATATTCAAACCAAATGCCAAAATAGAACTTTCCTTTTTAGACTGGCTGTAAGTTCAGTACTGTCTGAAGACTTGCATAGATTGTGGACTAACAGCTTTGCATACTGTCAATTTTGTATTTATCATTCAGGAAATTATTTGAAGGTGTGCTAAAACTCTTTGAACTGAACTGCTGCCCTCTGCAAGCTGGAGTGCATTATGTTTTGGTTAAATGATAACACATGAAACTCAAAGAAGGCCCTCTGAATATGTAAAGTTGCTTTTTGTGCTCATTTTCATGAGAAGTGGGGCAGAAGGCTACTAGAATTCTCATATTCACTAAACTTAAACCAAGAATAATAACAGCATGAAAAAAATGTTTATAATTTAGGAGTGAGTTTTGGATAGACCTACAATAGCCTCCTGTCTGCTAAGCTTCTGGTAGTTTATTCTGCTATCTTGGGTATGTATTGCATAAATATACCACAAAAACCTTATTTGATTTATTTGGTGGTTACTTCAGGCTGCTTACAGGAATAATCTTTAAAACTCTGATAAATAGAGACTAAATAACCATAATTTTGAAACAATTAAAGTGTATGAACAATGAAATAATGAGATCTGTTTTGGGGCCATGCCTGCAAAATGCTGGATTTCTGCACATTTGACTTAAGCTTATTGGAAATGACTTTTCTCAATTTCATTTCATGATCTGTGTGTTCTATAAACTCTCTTCTGTAATTTGCTGGGGAGGTCAAAATATTTGAACCAGTTAATAAATGTATGAGCAGAGCAGAGACAGTGAAAGGAAAAAAAGGCTTTGTCTTATCCATGTACTTTTTCTCTGGTGAGTAGAAGTTGCAAATAAAGTAGTGCCTTTACCCTGTCTGCCATCCTGAAGCCACAATTGTACAGATGCTTGTTAAAACCAGGATGGGGTTTGGATAATAGAAATTAGGACAGAAATAAAAGCTGCAAAAACACTTCCAACATAAAACTTAAGGTACAATCATAGGAGTCAAGTCAAGCAATATGGTCATATTTGTGCAGTGTGCATTTGTCCACATGCACCTAAAAATGTCATGAATAATACTTGCATACCCACATTTCTAGGTGGAAGTTGCAATTTACAACCTGGGAGAGGATGAAATAGCGTCTGGTAACAGAGCAGCGCTCACACAGCCTTTCATCTGAGTGCGTCAAAGCTTTTGATGGGAAAATTGTGGCTCAGAATTGATTTGTTCATTCCATTTGGCAGCAAATCTGGGAAGAGGCTGCAGAGTCTCAGTTTCCAGCCCTGGCCTTGGCCCCTGGGTGAGTGACTCAGTTGCCAGGCGAGCGGCCGTGGCTGCTGCGAGCGCTTCCCGGCATTGCAATGGGGCTGGGGCAGGAGGGGCTCCGAGCAGGGACAGCAGACACAGCCTCTGCCAGCTCCTCTGCACAGCAAGGAAACACAGACAAAACTTTCCCAACCAGCTGATGTTTGGTGCGGGATCTCTTTCCTGGTGCTATTCTGTTGCTTCTAAAAATGTCTTCTGGTATGAGCCCAAAATCAGCCGGACTGCGGGAGCCAAGAGCGGCAGCAGAGCCAAAGAGATGCCGTGGGAGCATCTCTTCCCTTCCCTGGGCAGCAGAGAGCCTGAACCTCCCTGCTCTGTGCTCAGCCTCTCCTGTACCTGCTCTACCTTCTAATGAAATGCTACCTCTGACTCTCATGTTCATGTGTTTGCCAGATGTCAGCTTTCCAGAGACAGGAAACAAGCATGGGTGGCTGATGGCTTTTGCATCAATGGAGGCAGGAGCAAGGCAGACAGAGACAAGGGATCTTTATTCTCAAGTGTTCTTGAAGTGTAAATTTTTAAACTGCTTCTTCAGAGCTCTACAGAGCTGTGCTCTGCAAACAAGCACAGATGAGGTTTCCTGGTTTTCTGTGAGTGGTCTGTGCAGCCAGTGGGATGAGATGGACACAGAGCAGTTTCTGAGCTCGCACAGGCGAGCCCTTCATCCTGCGCTTGTGGCTCTTGGAGCAGGTGACCTGTGCCATGTTTCACTGCTGTGGTCTGTCTTTGGCAAGGGCTTCTGTAAATTGAATGTTAATATACAGAGGTTGTGTTAATACATGATGGGGCTAATTATTTGGTTAATGTTTTCCTAGATGGTGGTTCAATGTGCCACTTCCATGTGGTGTATAGTGGTGAGTATGAAGTTACCTGGAGGAGTGTGGCACCTTTACCAAGCCTTTCTGCTAATTATTTGGATAAGAAAAAATAACTGTTACCTCCAGAAGTAAAATGTCATCATGTTTCTTTGAAATTATTTACTGTTCCAAATATTTTCCTTACCAAAACACTCAAATATTTCAGGTGACCACTGACATACATGTTTAGTTGTACATTGTTTAGCCATGTCAAAAAAAAAATATAGAACTTAAAACTATGTTAAAAAAATGTACAGACCCGTGTCTTGAAGTTTCTTAACAAGAGGCAGGTGAATAGAGCAATTTTCATCAGCTCTAATTTGATGGATTTTTCTACTCAGTCAAGTCAGAAAAATTGAAATGGAAACTTTGTATACTTCAGTGAATGCATTAACCAATTATTGGGGTTTGTAAGCTTCTATGAAAAATACAAAAAGGAAAAAATTATGTATATTTTACACCTTAAACCTGTAAAAAGCTTGGGCTATTATATTTTCTGAGTATTCATTGTGAATTTAGTTTCTTTACCTGCTCTGGAATGAAAGATCTTGAGCTGCTGACTAATAGAATGTGAAATCTTTGTGTTACCTCATAAGTTCTCTGTTGGCAAAGTTCAGTTGTTTCAATGTAACTTTATTGTCAAAGGAAGTTATTATCAGAAAAGGCAATTTCTTTGTGAGTAATGCCGGTTTGAATTTTCTGGATTGGTTTTTGATTTTATGGGTGTGGTGGGTCAGAGAATACAACAGCAATTTTTTTCTTACTTGAGATTGTTGATGTCATCTGTGTGAGCTGATAAGTTACAGCTTTGAGCCTTTTCATGCTGTGGGATTTCCTTTCTAGATATGGGGAGAGCATTTTCTAAACAAAATAGCTGGAAAATAAGGGAATTCTTAAACTGGCCTTAAAGACTAATCCAGAAAAAAAATCCTTATCTTGTTTGGTGGCTACATAATGTTTTGCTCCTTTAAATGCACTAAAGGAGCACATGAAGGGTTAAGAACCTTTTTTCCTATAAGAATGGAAAACGTAGCAAGTATCTTTATTTATCATGGGACTTCTGTGGTTGGCAGTTATGAGTCAGGTTAAATCAGACTGATGGGGCAAGGGGGAAAGGACAACTTTCTTTACAGAGAAAGCAGGGTGCTGAAAGAGGAAGGTGCATGGAGTGTCTCTTGTGCCACGTGTCAGCCCTGCTTCGCTGCTGCGGTGCTGCACACCCTGGCTATCCTACAGCCCTTTGCAGCCACAGCTGGGCTGTCAGCTGGAGAGGTCGTGCTGTGTTTATCCTGAGAGGTCATTCTTGGCCAGGGATCAATACAGATCTGGCAGTCCCAGAGAGTTGTGAAAGGATGAAGCAGGGCTGGAGAGCTTTCGTCCCTTCACTGGAAATTTGGAGATGTGGAGTGGGTTCACTCTGTGTTTTGGGCTGTGGGTGGGTGCAGGGAAACCTCTTTGTTTTATGACTTGCTTTCCATCGACAGCCATGCTCGCTGCAGGAGCACAGGAGGGGGTGTGGATGCAAATTTGGGGCTGCTGTGCCACTGCCAGGGCACCTGCTCCCTCTATCACCCGTTCAGCTTCGCTGGGCTCGGGTGACAAGCCTGGGAAGCAGCAACAGAAATGTCCTGCTGCCATTTTTAGTCCTGACTGACATTTATAGCATCAGGCACAGAAGATGTCCCTCAGCTCTGAGTGAATGAGGCTCTAAATCAAGAGCTGTATGGCTGCTAATAAAGCAGCTGCTTACTCATCAGATCTTGCATCCTCAGGAATTCTTCACATCTCTGGTCAGGTTTCATTTTGTAGATGTATGGAATGTATACATCCATCAAGGAAGATGCTATTAAGGACAAATAAATGTGTGTAGTATATTTTATTTGAATTGTCCTTTGGATGGAGGTGCTTTCAGAAATGGCTTTTTAACTGGAAGACTGTTTCAGAGCTGAAGTGATTCAGAGGAAGAATAAAGCCTGTGAAACTCACCTCAAGCAGGAGTGGAAATTTGTCTCTTGCTCCATTATATAATTCAACAGTAGGTTAGAGGTGCTTTCAGCTGCAGAACGAGGTCCTCTAGAAGCAGCTTGTACAGATAGCAGCTTTTTCCATGTCCTGACTCTAATGGCTGTTGGCTCCTGCGTTTGCAGCCATGAGGAGGAAGCTCAGCTTGAAGGCTGTGCCAAAGCTCATCCCTGAGGACAGAGACCACGAGCCCTGGCTGCTGCCAGGCTCTCCCCACAGCACTGGGAGCCTCAGCCTCCTGCAGGGAGGCATTGGGAGCTGGGAAATGCAAACCAGGCCTTGGGGGCTTTTGGCACCATCCATCACTGTCTCTTTTTATAAGACACCATACCTGGGTTTTGCTGTCCCTCACTTCCCCCCTCCCAGAACAGAATAAATATTTGTCCTGAATCTCTCTCTATCTCCTAGTATTTGGAAATCTGCTCTGAAGGTGTGAGGGTATAAGAACTGGATAGGGAATAAAGAGGACTGTTTCTGTTAAAGCTGCTGCAGAAGAGAAGAGAAAAGTAACTTTAAATTTTTTTTTATTCCCTCTTCCTCCTCCTCAGAAGCCAAATCCAGCAAAATTACCATTTCAGGAAATGCACAGATTTGCTTTAAAAATTTCCTTCTGCTTAAATGTATTTTCTTTGCTGGCTCATCTCTGGAATTCATCTGCCTTCATTGTGTCAGCAGTCACTATAGTCTAAGCACTAGTGTAAAATTTTCCAGGAGATTTTATTAATTTGACTCCTTGTGTTATGCTGATGCCTAATCCATGGATTGATCGTGGCAAGAAAGATTTCAGAAATTTGACTTTCCAGTGCATGGTAATTTCTGCTTTAAACTTGGAGATGGTTAAGGGAAAATGGTGGCTCCTTCAGGCTTTATTGGACAGATGTATATGAATGCTGATTATGCTATTTATTGTGTAGATCTCAACTGACTGCATGCTAATCAGCTTCTTTTTCCTTAGCTAGCCTGGAGTTGCTTTTCTAGCAGTTTCTACTTTCCTCATTCCTCGCCACGTATGTACTTTCTCTCCTCGTCTTTTATTCCGCACAGATGCTCTGTTGATGTTCTTTGAACACAGGCAGGGAAAAGCCCCTTGTCATAAATATTTTTTTTTTTTTTCACCCCTCTTTGGCAGTGAAGCATTTGGCCACGTCTTCATGTTCTCTTCCTACAAGTATTGCTTCCAGATGTTGTCTTGGTGCTTTTTTCTTGTTTGCATTTGGATTGTCACTTGATCATTAGCACTCTGTTTTTGAGAGGGAAGCCTTTGACTTGGTAGCAAGCAGACATGAACCCAAGCCACAACTGTCTGACCTCAGCTTCCTCCGTTTGAGGTTGTGTTTGGATTGAAGATGTTGGTTTGGCCTGTGGCAGCAGTCAGACCCAGCCACAAAGTGCATTTCTGGATCCGGAGGGGGATTTTACCAACGATCCAGGACTACACAGCTTATTGCTTTGTGTTAACTGTGCGTAGAGTCAAGTCCTGCTGGTAAAGATTGAACCCCTTTCCTTTTGTTTGGAGCACTGCCATGGACAGCTTGCATCTTCAGAGGGATTAAATAACCTGAAACTGTGCTTGATGTGGTTTTGTTCTTGAGGGCTGTAAATATCAGTATCATATATTAGTGAGACCAACTCTGCTCAATGACCCTGGCACAGACCTGAGCTGTGCTGCTCTGGTAAGAGGAATTGGAGCTCAGGTTCTTCTTGCAGCTGCCTCAAACACCTTTTCCTTTTCATTGCTCCTAGAAGAGTCTTGGGGAAGTCAACTTTGTTGGAGTGACAGATGTGACAAGGCTGGGGCTCTGCAGAGAGAATTGTTAATTACCAATGTAAGTATCAAACCAAGCTATGTTAACCTGTGTTCCTCATAGCTCTCACTGCTCATGAATTAAGCACAAGAAAAGGAGAATGCTCTTTTCTCACATAGCCCAGCTAATCCTGTCCTGTCTCCTGGCTATTGCTTCTGGCATGAAAAAGTCAAATATTAGCTTCCCAGTGTTTAAGTAGTGTCTGTGCTCTGTGTGTTTCCTACCTCCTGCTGGTGGGGAATTTGCTCCTTTACCCCATCCATAGGAAGTGGAAGATTAGCTGGAGACCAGCTTACCTGTATGCCATCCCCAAATCAATGCAGCCACAGCTCAGAATGCAGATACCCCCCAAATTTGGTCTGGCACAGAAATGAGGACCTGCAGCCCCAAAGTGACGAAACATGGGAAGAGTCACACAAGTGACAAAGACTATACTCTGTTATAACAAGGCTGTTCCAGACAAATTCACCCCAGCCTAGGCAAGGGAGTGAAAATTCATCAAATTTCAAGTAAAAATGGTTTGTCCGGAGTTCCTCAAGACTGAAGTTTCCCACTGTTAGGCAAAGGATGGGAAAAAAATTCACTCTACCATTAAAAGCTGCTGAAGAAATCGAAGATTTGCTTTTGTTCCAGCAAGCTTCATGTATCTCTTCCCCTCCCTTGGCTGGAAGAAAGCATAAATACCATCTTGTAAACTGTGGTTGATCTGGCAAGATGCAGATGTTTATTCCTATGGAACAATTTCTTATGCAGCAGACTTGTTCCAAAAGTAGTCCAGAAGTGATTAAATCTGGAGAACAATGTTGCATTTACAAGATCCACAGGAATTCAGCTCATCTGTGCTTGCTCCTTCTCAGCTGGAAAGAAGCAAATAATGCCCAGATTTCTCTCCCTGTGGTGAAGGTGTGAAGGAGCTCAAGGCTCTCCCTTTTTTCGGCCCACAGGAGGGCAACATCGAGCTGCAGCTGAAACAGGCACTGCCAGAGCAGGGGAACGGTTTGCTAATATAAGAATCAATGTATTGAAACGAATGAGCTAATTTAGAGGTATTATAGACTATGGCTATTTAGTGATATGTCAGTCTGCATCCTCGCTGGCTTTGGTTGTATTTGTGGTTCATCTGTAATTGCTATAAATTCCTTTTGCCATCTGTGGCCAACAACATATGATGTGAAGAATAAGACGAAGTTGTTTAGTAGGGTGTAGTCCAGTTTTGTTTTCTTCTTGCTTCTCTTGCCAAACTGTATAGCATAGTTAAATGTTGTGTTGAGGAAAATGGACTCCTAGGGTTACAATTTTAAGTAGTGGCATTATCTAAAAGCACCTGCATGTTAAAGGCTGTGCTGCACAGATTGCAGGCTGAGAAGTGCACGATTCTGATGGCATGAAGTTCAGTTATTTCAGCAACATATCAGCTTTGGTGTTTAATGCAGCTGGTTTGCACTTGCAGTAGCAGTGCAGCAAGGGTAATGGCACAAAGGGTTTGTTTTGCAATAACCTGCAGTCTCCATAAATGCTGATCACACTCTGGAGCGAGGTGCTTTGGGAGGCTGAGGAGCCTCACTCTAAGGGAGCTGAAATATGGAGCAGATCTGCCAGATCCTAAGAGGCTGGGAAACCAGATAAGACACAGCTTGGCACTCAGGCTTTCTGAGTCTCTGGCTACATGATATTTTCAGGTTCATAGGACTATAGAATTTGCTGTGTTGGAAAAGACCTGTCAGGATCATCGATTAACAGATGAGCAAAGGGAGAGAGGACTTGTGACTGCAAATGAGACTTCACAAACCTTTCTCCTGCTGTATCCCTTTGGCTTCCAAAGCTGGTTCTGCCAGGGGAATTACTTCAACTCTCAGGGTTTTTTCTCCAAGGGAACGTGGAGATGGAGGTTATGATATGCCAGGCACTAATAACATTTTTGTTTCTAACAGAATTGTCTGGAGGGATAAAAAAAGTAAAGTGACTTAGTGAAGGTGATGTCTTCTATTAGACCAACTTATCCACAGTCTGGGTGAGGGAGGTTTCAGGTTTTATATGGATGTTAGTGGTATGGTTAAGATATCTTCATTCAGGTGCT
Organism: Ammospiza nelsoni; assembly: GCF_027579445.1. Classification (NCBI taxonomy): domain Eukaryota; kingdom Metazoa; phylum Chordata; class Aves; order Passeriformes; family Passerellidae; genus Ammospiza; species Ammospiza nelsoni. The sequence goes on from NC_080642.1 coordinate 13,667,204, forward strand.
TTGGGGTTTTATATAGGCAGCATATTGCCAATTAAAACAAAATTTGTAGTTTGGAAACTCCCCCTTCCCCAGAAATATAAGCTAAAAGCATTATTGAAACTGAAAACCAGGAGTCTGTAACAAGGCATGGATTTTTGTGCCAAGTTCCGTGGTTCTGCAAATACTTGAATTTCCTTTTTAATCTTCAAATCAGGAAAGAATGACCTAGTCTTCTCCCCAGCCCTCTTTTCTCCTTTTATTTTTACCCCAGGAACTCCTGAAGTGTATTGGCATATACTAAAACAACATTGATAGGACATAATAGATGATGGATTGGTGTGTAAAGGATACCTTCTGGTATTTTATTACAAAAGCAATTGTTTGGATGTGTATCACTTCTACTTTAGGCAGAGGCAGTTATATGGTTTCATATAGCCACTAAGATTAACTCTCTGTGAATTGACATTTTGGGAAGCTATCAATCTTGCAAGGACTCAAAAAAAATCTCAAGTAGAAGAACAGGCTTGTGTCCATTTTACTCAGCATAAGAGAAAGACTGTACATCTTGACTTCACAGAGTTCAGAGCCAGTTTCCACCTCTGCAGTAGTGAAAATGTCTTGAAGCAGAGGTGTCCATTTTAGGTTGTTTAAATAACCTGTCAGAAGAGTAGGGTTGTCTGCATGGATAAGGGCATGATTGATGAGTGAGTGGAGAATAACTATTACCTTGATGTTTAATATTACAGGCTAGCAGGAACCAGAGACGGATGTTTTCATTACATTTGCTGTCTTCAAAAGATGGTAAATTAAGGGTGGTCCTGGGTAGCAAGGTGCTTTTCAAAAAGTGCAAGGGAACAGCACTGAAATTGATGTATTAGTCATTCCTCTCTTTGTCCTCTGAAAAATGAAAATGCTGCATGCTGGATTATGGAACTCTGCTGATGGTGCCATTTGTCATGAAAAACTGTGCTTGCTTTCTGCAGCACCTTTTTTAATAATTGATACCTACTCCAAGATCTAAACTCACAGTATTTGTGTAGTGACAGAAAATAAAACCTCCAATAGAGAGCCATAGATAATAAATTGACCTTTTCTTATGCTTTTTCTATTTTTGAGCAGAATTGTCATATCTGGAGAAAATGCTTATGAAAAACTTTTAAAAGTGAGCAGTCAATATAACTGGAAGCAGGAATTAAAAGGAGCATGTGATGCTACCATTTGGGGAGTTTATGTAGTCCTATGTATTCACTTTGTCTGATTAGTTCAAAACATCTGCATTGCTAAGGGAGAAACAGTGATTTAAAAAAAAAATAGATACAATAAAGGTAAGGAAAGAAGGCAGCTACTACTTAAAGTATCAGATTATCTGTTTTTTGAATATTTGTCAACATAATTGCCAAGAGCAATTCTCTGCCCTGGCTAATACACCAAAGCTGTTGGTGTAAAGCCTCAGAGCTGGTGTTTGGGTCCCCCTGGGCATTCCTCTAACCAATGGGAGCAGTGACAGAAGTCAGTTCTTGACTCCAGGATCACTTCTTTGGTGCCAAGCTCTTTTATCAAACAAGGGATCCATAAGCCTCTAAGCTGCAGTATCCTTTTTGCTAGACACAATCAATACCAGTGTCTCACAAACCCAGTGTCCTTGAAGAGCTGGAAAGGTCAAAGGCTGTTGATTTGAGCTGACAGGACCCTTTTCCCTTAGGAATTCTACAAGCAGAAGTACCTGACTTTAGAAAGCTGTCCTAGATTTTTTTGTTGTTGTTTCAAAAGTTGTTTTGGATAGTCCATATAACTAAGGATTTTTCTTTCATTTCTTCCTAAAAAGAACTTCCAAATTTGAGCAGAGGTGGAAAGCTTGAGTTCAGTGTATGGACAAACTGAGCAGCACCAACGCTGGCACTGAGCTCTGGCAGAGGTGCTCAGCTCTGTTTTGAAAGGGCCACCTCCAGGAGCACGAGGCAAGTTCAACAACATAATATTTTCCAGTTTTCTCTTGAGTGTTGATGATTTTCATACTGTTAAGATTTATTTCATAAAGCCAGAGAAGGAAATACCACCACCAAATGTCAGAACACTCTGTTTGCAGCCAGGTCTCCTTGGGTAAGGCTGGCTTGCATTTTCCACATTGCAGCTATCTCAGCTACAGCAAGCTGTTCTGACTGTCCTAACAGTGGAATGGTTTTCAGCAAACACTTCAAAAAAAACTAGAAAAGAACAAGCAGAGTGCATGGATTGCTAGCAGTTCTAAATGCATATTTGAGGAATTTACATTGAAATTTTTCTGGGATATATTTGGATGAAAGATAAAATCCTCATAGTATTAAACAGCAGAAAGTGCTGCATATTAGTTTTAGTTTAGTGGCAGGAAACTGGTAACCTTCCTTCTCAAAGGAAAAGTAATTTAAGTGTACATACAGGAAGAAACAGCTAATTCTGGTTATTTTATTAAAGGGCTAAACATCCATTTCTTGTATTTTAAGAATGAATGAATATTTATCCTGTTAATTTTCTTGGTAATCACACCTTCACTAAGTTTTCTCTCTGCTTGCTGCCTTCCACACAGATTTATATGGCACACATTCACCAGTGAATAGATTTTGGATAATCTTATTGATAGTGAAGTCTTATAACCACTCCCCTCTTTCATAAGGAATTTTCCACCTACTTTTTCAGCCTATAAAAATTAACTGCACAAACTTTCCTCATTAAAAATAATGGAATATCCCAATTTATCATTTCCCAGGAACATGGGGTTTTTCCTCTCTATATATTTTAAATATTAAAATATTAAGTGTATTTTTGCAGGGAACATACATTATGTAAAAGTATTTCTGCATTGAGGACATTAAAATCAATCTCTTCTTGCACATTAAAATCAGGTGTTGGCTGGTCTGCACTGCCTGCTGTTAAATATCTTTGTCTTTCTGTGCACAGACTTTGTGTCTTGAATGTAAGAGGTGTTTGACTTGTGATCCTTGACCATCACTGAATTCCCATACAACTGCTGGAGCAGTTTCCTTCTGATAGGAAAAATTATTCCAGAGAACTTTACAAACCTTCAATGAAGACATTACTAATGGATGTGATTTCATATTTCCTCCTATTTCAGGTCTAGACAAGGTGTGCATGTATGTGTAATAACAGTGAAAGCAGAAAAGCAAAGCCCAGGAGTGCAGAAGCACTCACACTTGGGTATTGTTGGAGAGTGGCCATTTTAACAGAGATAAATCAAAATCTTGCTGTAGCCTTAATTAACTACAAACCTTAACTAACTGTTAGGTCACATTTGCAGTTAAATGCCTTAGTATTGATTAGAAAACAAAGTAAATTAAGTATTAAAAAACCCTTTTCACAAAACCAAAATAGCCATGTATTTTTCTTGCTTTTTTTTTCCTTGTTCCTAGGATGTACTTAACCATTTTCACATCTAGCAATCTTGCCATGAGACAGGCGGGTGGAGTTTCCTACCTTCCAACATTTCTTTGCATGTGTTACTATTGCCTGCTGTGCTCTTTGCTGAAGAGAACATAAAGTTTCTGATGCTAAAGAGAATATTCAGAAACCTTTCTCAGAGTGTGCTTGCCAAAAGACACTCAGCATTCCTGAGTCTGCTTGAGAAAAAGGCTAGTAGAGAGTTTAATTTCAGTAAATAGCTTAATATTCACATTTAAGACACAAAATTGAAAATGCCTAACTGAATAATGATTTTTTTCCACATGGTCTGGAGGTCTTGGGACATTTTTCTAATCTCAGTTTCTTAAATGTCCAAGTATAAAACCACATTAGTATTCAGAAAGAATTTTTGAATCTTCATGCCTTATTTGCTCAGGCTAAGTGTGCATCCCACTTTGATTAAGACTTTGCTGGTCCTGGAGTAAAATCATTAAAGATTCATAAACCACCATTGCTTTTCTCCTCCTTGAGGATGTACTGACACATTTTATGCAATTATTTCTGTCAAGTATGTTTCTGAACTTTTAACCCCCTTTACATTCTCTTATGCCTACTTATATTAAGTCAAAAAATCTTTATTTCAAAGCATTTTAAAAACCTAATATACAATTCATTTGAGTTCAGTGAAAGTAAAATTATGAAAAAAAGCACCCTGTCATGGAAAGTCTCATTGCTAATTAACTACATGGGTGGTTTCCTTTGAGGAATAATTTCTCTCAATTCTTTAATTTCCAGGTTAAAGCACCTTTGAGTCTAGGCTCATCTTTTGGGAAGGTATCTCTGAAAGTGACAGCTGGACAATGTCCTCCAAGGTGAAGTTTGGAATCACATCTCATGCCTTATGTTGCTCCATTTCTCCTTGAGGGTTGTTTTGTTTCACTCTTTTAAGAGCAGTAAGGAGTTTTCTCTCTCCATTTAGAGAAAAGTTCTGCTTGGCTGATGTGACTGAGGTTGGTGCTGCTGAGTGCAAAGTGTTTGTAAGTGGGCAGGATGCCCTGATATCACTACATAACCTGGATTCCATCCCATAATACTCTAGTTTCCTCAGTCTCCTGCCTTCTTACTACTGCAGCATCAGAACTCTCTTTGTAAATGTAGAACAAAACTCTTGCAAGCAACTCTGCCTTGCTAGCTCAATTACCATTGAGCAGCAGACACTTCACTGTAACACAGCCTGGTGTGTGCTGAGATTGTGATCTTCTCTCTCTCCTGAAGCTTTCCAGGAAGCTTTGGGTTGGATGGAAACTTGGGCCAGTATCAGAGATACATTTATCCCTAGCATTCCTGCCCAATCCATTCTTTCTATTGCTCATGTCAGCACACAGGTTCAGTGATGCTGGGGCTGTGCAAAAAACTCCACCTCAGTTTCCATGACAGTATAAGAATCAGGAGAATATCTGCTTGTGGATTTTTGCTGGGAAGCATTTAATGTAGAAACATTTAACAGTTTCTACAGCAATGAACCCCATAATGTTTAGGTGGCCTCTGTGGCAGAATTACTGAATATTTAATAGTGATGACAAAATAAGACTCAAGACACAGATTCTTTACTGTGGTGAAAAAATTAACACTTAGATAGCAAATACACAGCACCATGCCCTCAAACTGCCTGATATAGGAAATTCAGTACCTGATGAATGTGTCAAATATGTGGGACATACCTGATCAAAGTTGGAGTATAATAAGTTCACTGAAGTGTTTTGAAAGGGTTGCAGTCAGAAGGCTTTTAAACATGAGCCTTTTATTTTGGGATCAATATTCTAAATGAACACCTTGAAAGCAATGTTTCTGTCACTGCAGCAGGCAAGCTATATTCTGTCTTAGGTAACATTGCAGACTCTGAGTTTAGAAAGCTCAGGAAAATGTATTACAGTAACCCACTTTTCCTTCTAGCTGTTGCCACTTGGGCACTGTAAAGCATCCACAGTGAAGAGGAGGAATCTGGTGCTTACTTTGAAAATTCTCAGACAGAAGGTGCTCTGGTTTGTGTATGTCTAGAAAACCACATAACTCCCTGAAGTGTTTTCTGTCTCAAACAGAAACATTATTATTTCTTCCTGAGGAATGTCCTGGTTTTCAGCATAGAAATGGAAAAAAACCTAAAACAACAGGTTGGAAAATACTCTGAGACAAAAATAATGACGCACAAAAGTTGTTGATCAGCATTTCCCTGTTTTGGAGGATGGTCCTTTCTCCTTGAAAGGCAGGACGACCTGCCCAAGCACTTACATTCTGCTACCAGAGCCAAATTGTCCCCTCCCTCTGTGCCTTGAAGGACTTAGGTGCAGATCTAAAATATTTAACTCTATTGCATGTGTGTGTAATGTTAATTTGGAACATCAGCTCAGGAGGTGAGGGTGGCAGTTTGCATCCAGGGATGGCCAGGGCAGCTTGTTCTATCCATGCCCTCCTGGAAGGTGAGGGGCTGGAAGCACAGGGCACAGAGGTCACTCCTGGTGACTCCACTCCACAGCCTCATTCCTTTTTTTTCCCCCATAGCTTTCTACACATTCTATGCCATCTACATGATAATGTAATTATTTTTAGCAAATGTGGTAGGAACCTGAAAGGAGATTATAGGCAGGTGGGGCCTGACCACTTCTCCAAGGTAACAAGGGAAAGGACAAGAGGAAATGCCCTCACATTGTGCCAAAGCAGGTTTAGATTGGATACTAGGGAAATATTCATTCCCTGAAAGGGTGGTCAGGCATTGCTGCCCAGGGAAATGGTGGAATCACTTGTCCTTAGAAGTGTTCAAAAACAATGGAGATGTGATGCTGTAGACCTGGTTTCATGCTGGACCTGGCAGTGTTAGGTTAAAGGTTGGACTTAATGATCTTAGAGGTCTTCTCCAACCTAAATTATTACATGATTCCAGGAAATGTCTGGCTGCAAATTGTCCTTTAACCACTCAACTGAAAAAAGTACTTCACAGAGTACTTTTATTTCTTTTTTCTTTTTTTCTTTTTTTTTTTTTTTGAAGACCTCTAGAAATATGCAAGAAAACCTGAGGTTTGGCCCTTAATATCTTACAGATGTTGCCATTATGCTTACTAAACCACATGGTTATTGTTGGAGCTCATGCTGGTGTTGCAGGAGCTGCTAGACCACTTCAGTAAAGCAGGTGGAGAGAAGTTGGAATTAAACTCTCTGTTTCTGCCCACTGGCCTGCAGGCATAGCTACATACCTCAGTGCACTTAGGGGACTAGCAATAACAGCCTGCCAAATACACTTTTAATTCCTGGTGACTGAGCAGATAACCCAGGGGCCTTGCGCTGATGTTTTCCTGCCATTCCACTTTATATTTTAAGTGATCTGTTTTTCTGTGAAAGCTCTGTGTTGTTTGCATTAGTATTTTTTGAAGCCCTGGTTACAGACCAGGGTTGAGAAGCAGCTCAGTCCTCAAACTGTTCACAGCTGGAACTTTTTGTTATAAGAGGAGGAGTAGGGAGAGAGCAGAAGACAGGGGAACCTGAGGAGTTCCCTGCTTAGCACTGACTCGCAAAGATCAGGTCTGGAGTCAAAATTAAATTCAAATAGTCTCTTTTGCTTTCTTGCACATCAATAGTCTATTATTAATACCCTATATCTGTAGCTCAATATTAGTTTAATTAGTCTTATCTTAATAGGACAGTTCTAAGTATTAATCTACATTGTCCAGGGGCCACCTAAATTAGGTTGATTGGTAACTGCTTGTAAATTGCAAATATGCATTGATCTTTTCTGCCCACCCTTGCTTTCAAGTGGAGTTCATGTTCAGGAAAACTTCTTTACCATAAAACCAGTCCATATCTTGGAGCTGCTGCAGTCAATACATTGACAGCACATGGTATGTGCAAACAGATGAGGATAACAAACAATTCAGATTTGTTTTCAGGAAAAAATACCAACTCTCCTGATTGATAGACCACCATTACTGTGCTACTCACTTCTCAGGGCCCAGCTCATTTTCCTACAGGTTCAGCTCCCTGTTACCATTAGAATTGATAAGAATTTTAACTCTGATAGAAGGAGAATATGTAAAAGCAGTCCTGCTTTCAAATCCATCAATGCCACTGTTTAGACTTCTCTGGACAGGAGTGCAAGGCACTAGAATAAGTCCTATCCCATAAAAATGGATCTTTAATAAACCAGTCCAATATCCACCCTGAACACCCATATTGGAAACACTCACCCCTGAGCTGAGGCTCATTGTTGTTATGACAGAGCTTGCTAAGATGTGACAGCAGAAGAGGGGACATTATTAGGGAGAAAACTCATCAGGCCACCAGAGAAACAGGATGTCCTGAGTCCTGCTGGGCGCTTTGTGAGAGTCAGGGCTCAGCAAATGGCAATATCTGGGGTCCCGAGGCTAAGGGATGAGCTCTGGGCTGGCTCCCACAAGGAAAGGAAATTCCAGCTGGCTGGGGAATTGTTGGCATGAGCACAGGGGTGTGGAAGGGAGCCTGTGAGCTTTTCGGTAGGACATGTTCCCCTTTCCTATTGGATTGTGGTACAGCCCCAAGCACTTTGAGCACTATTAACTCCTTTGTTAAACCAGAAACAATACCAGGAGCAGTTCATCAACAGTATGGAAGGGGAAATCTTGCTTATAATAATAATAATGCTGGACCAAGACATATAAGCAATATTTTCAATACTGAAATAAATCAAATATTTCCATCTCTTATTTATTTTTTCTAGGTAACTATTTCTGCTTTGCCATTCTTGCATATGGAAGATTAGATATTATGTGTTCTTGAATTATCATGGTTGATTTAACCTCTTGGAGACATAATGTCAATGAAATTAGGTGAAAATCCCAAAAACCATCAGAATTGCTCATCTAGAAGCACTTGGAGTTCAGAGTCAATATTTCTGCTGGAATGAAGATGTAGAGCACATTGCTGTTTTCATTTGGTCATACTGACTTTCCAAATTGCTGACATGCAGTGCTATGAAAAGCATTCCTACTACTCTTAGTGTGAATCAAAAAGTCTTTTTTCTCTCAATTTATTTCTCAAATATTTTTTCCCAAATTCATACTTCCAAGAAGTAATGAAATCAATTTTGTACACCCCGAAGCTGGTTTTGATGCTTTATTGTAAGGGATCAATCAGCATTTAGTCTCCAACAGTAGAATGTCCACATCTTGGATTCTTAGAGGTTTCAGGCAGTTCAAACTTATTTGTACTTATACTCCAGAAGACTTAAAAAAGCAGATAGAATATAAAGAGGCAGATTTAAACATTAAAAAGAGAGAAAAGAGTCCTTAGAAATCTGTGACCTGTTTGTGCCCTGAAAGCAAGCAGGGCACACACAGCTGTCCTTCCAAGGAAGAGGTCGGGTAGGCTTTAGAGAGCTGAATGCAACAGGAAATGTTTGTGAGGTTCACTGAAGCATTAGAAGTGTTCTGGCACAATATCCAGGATATTTGTATTGACCTGTGTAACACTGCTGCAAAAAAATTTTGCAGCTCGCACCATCCTCAGGATATACCTGATAACTCTTTTTATTTTCCCCCTAAATGCTTTAAGATATGTTCATTTATATATTTTGTATCGGGCATTCCTACCATCAGGGAGGCTATAAATAGATTTCTGAAAACTGTGGCACTTTTTCTCAATTCTTGGCAAAAAGTAAATTGATTGAAAAGGCACTCAGTAAAGCATTCCCGACTTCCATATTCAGAATTCAGCAAAATGCTCAAAAATAAGAATAAGAAAATACATTGGATAATAGTAGGCTAGTAAGAACGAAAATGAGGGAGGGAGTTCAGTAAGGGAGCACTGCTTTTTCTTTTTTTTTAATAATTAATCAAAAGTTTCCATGTAAAAAAGGTTTCATATTAGACTTTTATGACAATAGTGATTTTATCCTTGCTGGGATAACCCTGACTGCTATTCACTGAAGTAGTAATAGGCTGCAGGAATACCCATGCACCCTTCTGTTTGTTTATTTCTCATGCATATTCCTATTTAGGGACTGAGAAAAGACACTAAGAATTAAAGTATAAATCCTGTCAGAAAAGAGGCTTTGTGAGAGATGCAGAAAACTTAATAAAAATAAAAAAAGTCTGCTTACTAGTTTTAAAACCAGATGTGATAGGCCCCTATGAAATCATTTCCTACTGCTATCATGCTGATTAGCTGCACAGACTGTGTTCCTGGTCTCTTGAACAGATGGTGTCTGCTTCTCTTGCAAACTCCAGAGTTACTGGATGACAGAGGCATTTAAATTTGAAGCCCTTTAAAAAAAATTGTCCTGTTTTAGATTGACTTCTTGATGAAGATTCACATTTTTTTTACTACAGGGTAATATTTCCCCAAAGCTTAAATCCCTACCGCTTTATTTCTGGAACCACTCACAGGTTTAGCCTCCAGCTTTTGCTGTGTTGTGTTGGTCTGGCTCCCAGCTCCAAGGGTTTTATTTTCTGTCCAGGGCCTGCCACACTCCACCCATCAGCTGTGTGATTGAAGGAAGGCAGCATGAAGCAATCTTTGCTTACAACAGCATCTTCCAGAAGAACTGAGAGACTTCAAATCCTCTGCATTTGTTTTCTTGGGTAAGAAAACAACTACTGTTCCAATGGCTGTCTTGAGGACTTCCAGGTAAATAGGAATAGTTGCATGAACCAGCTTTATGACTCTGGCCAGTCAGTCTGACACAATGCAGCAATCAAGCACAGAATCCACAGCTCGTTCCCATCTGTCTTTATGTAGCAATAGCTTTGTCTCGCAGGGTGGATTGCGCATACATACATATATATATATATATACACACACACATAAATATGTTTAAATGCTTCCAGTCAATATAAGACAGAACTGTGAATACAATAATGCTGCAAATGGCACTGAACACTTTATGAACTCAGAATTTATGTTACTGTTTAGTTTTGTTTTGCTTTTCTGTCATGTGTTTTCTTAGGAAGACCTTGAGCTGACAATACATCAACTGAGTTCTAAGCTAACAACTTTACTGCCTTATTTTATATTTCTAAAAATTATGTTGGAGAATTTAGTACCTGTGAAATTCTCATAGCTTCAGGGCTAAATTCAATACAAGGATCTATAGAGGCACAACTAGCACACACCATGACAGATGGATAAAGAAGCTGCGACTCCATTTGTTTGGAAGGAGCTGCGTGAGTCAAACCTGAGTACGAAAACTGAATTACTGTAAACATACAGACAGGCACAGCCCCATGTGGACTGCAGGGCTCATATGAGCACTCTTTTAGCTGCTCCACATGGGGAGGGATGCTGGTCACAAGAAGCTGTAACTAATGTCTCTCCTCAAATGACTGCATAACCCCTACAGCCTAACCCCAGTGCTCCCTCACCCACCACCTTCACCTCAGCTGCAGCACCTCTGCTTCTTCTGTCCGTGTTTGTGGGTGACAAAAACAAGTGGCAGATTGGACAGGAATATCATCTGCATGCCTGACATCACCCAGCCTTCACAGATCTGACATAATGAAACATTATTTCATACAGTCTCCATTTTTTCTGCAGTTGACTTTAGATTGATCCCGAGTGTCTGCTCACATCTGCTTGAAGGATTTGTATTTTACACTTCTTGCTGAGCACATAATGAATTGTAAATTCCCTGACTCACCATGTACAAAAATGGCTTACAAAAAGGATTTTCTCTTTCTCTGTCATATAATTCAGCAAAGCCAGGTCTCTGCTTGCTCTTTCAGCTGATTTAGCACCCTCTCACTCAGGAGAGAAGACCAGGGAATTTACCTTTCTTACATAATTTTTATTACCTTCTGAACCAGCCTCTTCGCATCCTCCCTGTGTTTAATTTTTGACTGAGATAAGCCATTTGAGACAGATCTGAAGACAAGTTTCTATTGACCCAGAGCCCAGGGAGCCCTTAAGGAACATCTTGATCTTCATGATCTTCACTCTGCTGTCCTGCAAGTGCTTCCCTCAGAAAGGTGCTTAGGCAGTGAGAAGCTCAGGGAATGGATGTGGGTGTTTATTTTACCTACAATGGCTCTCGTGTGCTCTTTGGCATCAGTGCTGCTCTCTGTTCCTCTCCATGGGGAAAGAATTGCAGTTGTAGAGAGGTGACCTCAGGAATTGCCATTAATTAACACTTCCACATGTAAATTAGCACCTCTATCATAGGCATGCAGAGAAGCTGCTGCTCCATGAGAAATGAGGGCACTCAAGTTACCAACAGCTCTGTCCAAATGTGAGCAGCTCCTTCCTACATCTTCTGCCAGGCCAAGCACGTGGACATGCCCATATCCACCTCTGAGAGAAGGGAAAATATTCCTGAGGATGTTAAAGGCAAAGTAAGTTATATTGCCAGAACATGTCATCTTCAACAAAAATCACATTTTCTAGCCCTCTCAAAATACAAAGAGCTTTCCACTGTGTAAAGCTTATGGTTTGAAAACTCTCCTAGAATGTCTAAATACAGAGAAATTAAATTTTTTTTATAACTCTGGAGCACAGAAGTTTTTATTTTCTTTCAAGTATTTCTTAATTTTTTCAGTCAATCTGTGTGGTTATCTCTTAATATTACAAAATTTAGAAAATAAATGGGGGTGCTCTACAATATTTTTTAATGCTGTTCTGGCGTATAAATCAGATGCTAGAGGGACCAGCTATTTTTGAAATTATCTCAAGGCTGTAAGAAAATTAATAGTTATCTTTGAATATAGCTGTACCTTCAGCTTGATCACACAATGTGGATTTCTAACCTCCTTGATTCTAAACATTTAAACTTAAGCATTTTCAATTCTGTCTGGAGGAGAGCCATGGATCTGCCTGCTATGGGATTGATGAAATTATCTTTCTGATAAACAGCAGGCAGTTGGACTGCCAATAGTCACAAATAGTACTCAGGGAACAAAATAATCTGGCTGTAGGAGAAAAATCCTTTATTTTGTAATAATAAATGAAGAAATATTGACATGGAATCGCAACACTTCTGGCAGGAAAGCCTTATACATAATGAAAAAAAAAAAAATCTCTTGCATGTAATTTGCACTACATAAGAAAAATTAAGAAACACATCTTTACTGCTTCAAATACATTTTTACTTTTCCTAGTGTCACTGTTGCATGGCAAGAGGACTGGCAGAGCTTCCGAAAATGGGGTAACCAGCTGGTACTTGGAATCAGGGTCCTTCTCTCTGTGTTAGGGAACCACTGGAGTGCCTTCACATGTTTTCTCCTGGGCAATTCACTGTCCTCTACCTTTTGTGGCTGTGGGGTCTTTGCTTTTAGGGCCTTGGCTTTGCTGCTTTGGGGGTTTGACACCAAGGTCAGCGACTGAGACTCGAGTGCCTGAACCTAAGGGCTGAGAATGGAATGGTGTTGGAGCAGCCTTTGGTCCAGTGGGTCTGCAGGACCTGGGTGATTTTGGGGCCAGCCTTAGGGAGATGCAGGAGCCCTGTGCTGCAGAGCATCCTTCATCCTTCACCCAGTGGGAGACACTCCTGGGATTTGGAGTGCCCCTGTGGTGCCTCCCAGGGCTCTGTGTGCTCCAGGCTCAGTGGCTGAATGTTTGCTCAATCAATTCTTGTGAAATTTTAAACTCTGGCTGCAAGAAGGCTTTTTACTTGATGTATATTTACACCAGGGAATAATGCCTCTTTTCTCATAGAAATAGTCTTGCTGTATGAGAGGAATTCGCGCCTATAAATTTAACCTTCCTAACCTGTGAATCTTATCACAAATGGGCAAAAATTTCCATCATGCTCCTTTTCAAGTCCTTCAAAGGAGAAAAAAATTTGAAGTTAACATATATACAATCATGAGCCCTGTGAGTTTGGCATTTCCTGGTGCTGTGCCAGGGGCAGAACCACAAATGTACATGAAGCAACTCCTCTTACGGAAATCTCCTTCATCCTCTGAGAGCCAGAAATGTTTCCATTTAGGAAAAACAGACCATCAAGTGGTGTGGTGGCACTCACCACCACAAACAGAGATCTTTGATGAAATCACATGCATGGGTCTGTTCTGACTGAGCAGGATATAATTTGCCTGCTCCACAAATGGCAACAAAAGAAATCAGTGCCTCGTGGTCCTTGTGGCCTGGTGTGTATCACATTGTTTATTTAAATATATCACATTGTTTATTCAAACAGGTCAATGAATCTGAGGATCTACTGCACAGCTTAAGCCATACTGGAAATTGAAAATGGAAAATAAATAATTCAGCAGTTGAATAGTAAAAATGCAAATTTTTGCTCTTTTTTTGCCTGCTTGAGGGATGTGGTTGTACATAAACATTTCCATTGGGACCTATGACTGCAGCTGGATGCAGTTTGCCCTGGCAGCACAAGGCCCCATCCAGAACTAATATGTTTAACAGCTCAGTCTGAAGCCCCTATCAGTACAACTCATCTAAAAAGATATTTCTCATGCACACTGCTTTTAAAGTAATTTTTAAAATTACTATTACTGTTCTGTTTTCCACACAGCCTGTCAGAAGTCCTGCTTGGCCTCCATTTACAGTCTGGGAATTCAGCATCTCATGGCACGAGAAAAATCTGCAAAATCTTGTAGAATTCCCTGCATTCAGTGTTGTGAGTACTTCTGTGTGGTTGAATCCTACAGGGGTTTTTTCAAACTGATCCTTATAACAACTTCAGCTTCCAGGGTATAGCTGAGGTACAGCACTCCAAATGGGTAAGAATCTTAAACCAATTTTGCTCATGTTAGAAGACATGTAAAAGTTATTAGTTAGAGACTAAATTTTAGGCAGAACAGGTTCTAATGAAACTTGATTAAACTGGAAACATGATTTACCAACACAAGTTGGTTTTGGTGAACAAACATATAAAAAAAAAGAAAGAAAGCACATTTTCAGTAACAATGAAAATGTAGCCTGTTTGTCTGTGAACAATTCATGAATTGTCTTGATGACGCACTATCGCTGTTGAGTCAGGAATAGGTGACAATGTACAGTGGCTAAAGTTCTCTAATTAAGCATGGGAAACACACCCCTGGAATACAATTTCAGTGGAAATTTACACTGCTGAGAAGAATAGGATCATCATCCCTTTTTAAAGTGCCCTTCCTGCTTATTTCTTTAAGGTGTAGGTTTTTTCTGTGTCAGTAACTAGGCAGAATGGACCAAACAAAAAAAAAAAAAACCAAACCTGACTACTTGACTAAATTTTTGATGGGTAGTTTCAGAAAAGCTTAGGATGCAATGGCTCCTTAGCAGACCTTTGGGGACTGCCTTATGCTAGGAGTGCAGTTGATGGAACTTTTCTACTTTTGCTTTTATTTTGTGAAAATAACAAACACGAAGTGTGGGGCACTCAGACAAAAGTGTGTTATTCAATTTAGAGAAAACTACCAGGCAGGTTTCTAATCCTACCTTGAAATGCTTCCTAAACCTCCATGCAGCTTTGTTAGCAAGCAGTCTCTTCACATAAACATCAAACATCCAATAAATATCAAAACCAGTGAAAGCAAGGCAGTCACAGCTTATGCCCAGTAATGAGCTGAATGAGAAGGGAAAATCAGCTGAGGCTCAGCACACTGGTACTGAGCTGCTGTCCCACTCCACAGGGAGAACCTGGGAAAGGTTCCACAGGGCTCCTGCTCACCTGGCTTCTGCACTCTACTGGAGGAACTCTGTGTGCTCAGCTTTCAGTTCATGTGAGTTTGTTCCACAGAGATGCTGAATGGTGAATCTCAAATCAGGAATAAACTGGTTCCCTTCCCAATGGCAATCTGCCATGAGAGGTGTCTGCTGAAGGGGTGTGAGAGCAGGGGATGCATCCTGGAACCACAGTACACCAGAACCACAGGAGACTGAGAGGAAAAGGGAGCACCTCTGTGCGCGCCAAACCAGTTACTTTTTTACAATAAACCAGAGCTTCAGCAGAGCTGGGAGTTTGTCAAATAAGGCACACACACAAAGTTCCAATTTCAGCCTTGCTTTTCAGTGCACTGTTTTAGTTACACTGTTTAGTTTCGAGTAAATCTTAGGTGGAAGTGACAGCACGGCCAGAGCCATAAGAGCAAGCCAGCCCTGAGCCCTGCTGAGCCAGCAGGAGATCAGACTCCCTGAGGGCTCAGAATGGCTGAGGGTGCTGTCTGCAGCAAACACCCACTGAGACTCTGAGCTTCAGCTGCTCTGATGGATGTCCCAGCAAGCTGGCTGCCACCGGCCTTGTCAAACACGTTTCTGCACCAACACACAAGAGCACAAATAGCTCTCTCACTTCTTTTTAGATGTCCATGGCCAGAACACCCCTGTGCAGATTAATAAGTCATTACTGATTTAGAGAAGCCCATCTCACAGAGTGCTTACACACATCCTGCTGTGCAGGGATGGCAGGGCAGCAGGACATGTCCAGGCACCACCTGCAGGCTGGCCCACAGGCTGGCAGAGGAATAGGGGTGGTCTCCAGACACCACTGCCCTCGTGCTGACTCTGCACATCCAGCTGGACTTAGAGGGACGTGGAAATGCATAATGATATGTTAGTAAGTAAAGCCCCTATTTAGGCTGACTTAAAGCAGCTTTTAATCTTTGCTAATGAAAATCTGCTGTTATGATCCTAAGTCTTTTTCCAAATACTTCTGCAGCTTTGGGCGCAATCCAACACCCACTGACTTAAAAGAAAAAAATCTGACTGTAGAAGGCCATTTCTGCTGTTAATCCTGTACCAGCTGCAGAGGCTGCCCAACAGGAGAAGAGTCCAAAATTCAGCAGGGGCTCCCCTGATCAACATAATGCTCTGTGTGCTTGCACAGGCCTCTGTGTGACCAACCTAATGCTCTCACTGTGCTTGCACAGGCCTCTGTGTGACCAACCTAATGCTCTCAGTATGCTTGCACAGGCCTCCTGCACACCCTGAGCACTGTGCACCAAGCTGTGCCAGAGGATGAGGAGCCCACAGCTTTTCTTGAAGCACTGCTGCCACAGCTCAAGTGCTCCCCAGGTTGTTCTTTCTCTTCTAAAGGAACTTGAGGTTTTGCACAAGCACAGCCTCAGAGTCCAGTTTCTATAGTAATATAAGTTGCCTCCTGTGAGCAGAGGAAAGATTGATCAGATTTGTAGTGTTTTTACTCTTCTGCTTAGCCAGAGCAGATGAGCCTCCAAGCAAAATAATCTGCAGCCTGGAGGGACCACTGGACTTGGCACTGGAGCTTCCCTTCATAAGCACCTCTTTTGCCAGCATGTCTGAGCTGGAAAGAGCAAACCTGGACGTGACAGCTGAGGAGAATGAGAGCAGGTTAGGAAGCACTGATGGCTGTTTTTCACTTCCAGACTCCCCTCAGCTGAGAGAACTGAGTAATGACTTTTGACTGGAGCAACATGAGTGCATTTGTGGCTTTCCCTGTTCAGCAGCCCCAGGGGTGCCTCACCTGGAGCAGAGTGTGGCCTGGGCTGGCTCTGCTGCTGCTCAGGTAATTCCCTCACATTGGGAAGATGTCTGGGCAGTTTGTTAAGTTCAAAAGTGGGCAGAGAGCGGCCAGCAGAGACTGTCAGTGCAGGGACAGGTGACATGAGGGGAGCTGCCCCAGGCTGAGGCTGTTTAATGTGAACATTGACAAGTTCCTGAGGTAAACACTAAAGTGCCATTGCAACTTAATGTCACAATCAGAGAGCCATTGACAGGGAGGAAACCTGACTTAAACTCTTCAGGAGGAGCGCAGGTGTGCAGGGGGACAGGGCCCTGCTCATGCAGCAGCTCCTGCTCCAGCCTCCGTGCTCAGGCCTGAGGTGAGGCTCCAGCAGCCCAAAAAAAGCCATTAATGAGCTCCAGGGGGTTTTGTGTCTCTTGCCAGCTCCTCATTAGTGAAGGACTGCTCTAGAAAGGCAAACCCCATCAGGCTGTGCAGGCAGAGAGTGCTGCTGGGGCTGCTGCTGATTTACAGACTCAGCTGTTCTGGGTTAAGCAATCGCATATGGGAGCTTGTTGGGAGTTTCCTTCAAGTAAGCCCTAAAGTAAGTTACATCTTACTTTAAATGTTTAAAATGTTTAAAAATAAAACCATATGAAGAAGCATGCAGGAGTACAGGCTGAAAGGGGAAAGACAGCTATGGTTTTATTTTGCTGTAGCTCGCTCTCTGCATCTGGTAAACAAGAAGAGGATGAAGCAATGACTAAAAGTGAAGTTACTATTTCAGGGGTGAAGAAAATGGAGATTATTCCAAATTTACCTTCAAATATTTTTATTGATTTTAGGGTTTTTGTCTACTCCTTATGAGCAATGGAACTATAGCTTTTTGCCTTTTTGTTTCTGTTTCTCCAGTTGTGAAATTATTATAGTAGGGACAGGCAGTGGAAATTGCATAAGCTGGAGTTATCATCACTCTCCTGTGACCATGAGTGTTTCAGTATCTGGTTTTCATCTCTGCTAGATCCGAGCAGATCCTTTATGTGGGATGGTGATTCCAGCAAGGTCATGGCTTTGAAGGAAATGTTTCTGTGCAAATGTAAATTTTTTTACAACTAAAAAAATACGGCATAGAAATGTGACTTGAGCACAGCTAGAGGGCCAGCAGGAGAAAATCTGGGATTTTCTACCAGCAGGGTAGAGTCCATCATATGTGAGCTGTATGGGAAGGACATAAATTCATACAGTTTGCTCTAGCCCTGGTTCTGAGGGAGCAGGGAGTGATTTTTGCCGAGTCTTTAGCTAGGAAATGCAGTTACAGTTTGCAAGGGAGCTCACAGAGGCATTCTCAGGAATGATGGGCTCGTGGTTCATGGAAAATTGTTTCATGGTGGCAGACAAGTTGGAAAAGAAATGGCTTCTATTGGGGAGGCCCAGACCTTCCCTTAGTATAGGCTGATTTCCCATCTTTGAAACCTCTAGGAAAAGGTCCATGAATATCAGCTGACAGTGTGAAAAATTATTACCTACTTTTAGCCTCTGTTCTTTTCCACTGTGTTTTGCCACAATATTTGGAGTATTTTCACAATCAACAAGGGTAAGGAAAACATTTTGAGAAGTTGGCAGAAACATGGTAACAGTTTAGCAGGAAGCTGAACACTCAATTTCCATGGAAGTGTATAAACTGAGATCTTTTTATAAGTAGGAGGAAATGAAGCTTATGTTTTGTGGGTTTTAAAAAGAAGTTACTGTATCTACCACATATTGCATTAAAATAAAAAGTCAAGGAAGCTGAAGTTACTCACATATGCCCAAACTGGCACACTCAATTTCATCTATAAATACCTGGAACTGATACATTAATTTATAGGTAAATGGTATAATGTCCTCTTAGGTTTGTGTGGCTCAGTGGTCCCATTTTTAAATTCTAATTTTAATGAAGGTTCAGCCTTCAGAGATATGCAGATCTGCTGAGAGGGGAATCAGGGGCTGGGAGGATGTGAGAATAGAGGAACAAGTGCTTGAGCTGCTTGGCTGGGCTGCTCCTGGGTTCCACAGCATTCTCAGCATGCATGAATCCTGAAGAATGCAGATTTCTCCACTTCTTTGGAAAATAAGGCACAGCAACAAAAAATCTTTGCACTTTCATTCAAGAATCAGTTCAGTGACTTTGGTGCAACTGTTCTGTTTTACACATTGGAATAGAGACAAATTTTAAACAGCGGAGCTTTCCAAATACAAATATGAAGCTCTTGAAAACAGTTCTCTTAGTCCTCTACTGAGTTAAATTTCTAATTATTCTTGCAAGGGTTTTCTAGAGAATTTTGTGAAAGGTGAAAAGAATTGCTGACACCACACTCAGAAACTGAGAGGTACAAAATAGATTTAGATAAGCTGATGCTTTGTCAATTTTTTTGGGTACTCATTTAAAAAAAAATTATTCATTTTCCTAACAAAAAAATAGCTCATCTAGATTTATACATATAAACACAAAAGGTGATAATTTTCCCCCCTATGTGATAAACACTTCATATAAGAAATATGAAGTGTTTATCACATGGGGGGAAATAATAATATAGAATAATAATATTTATGTTTAATAATAATGTTAATATTATTCTTAAACAAAAAACATAAAAAATATTTTATGCTTGAGAGATGGACTCAGCATTTGGGTGCCAAATGACTCACACCAAAATCCTTTCAGCTGCAAAGGTTTTATTCACTTTTATACCTGCAAGAGCCTGAAGAGAGAGGCAAGGCTTGAGGTGTGTGAATTCACTGAGAAGTGAGACAGCTGTAAACAGACACCAAAAGTAGTCTCTTTTTACTAAAAATGAGGCTTCCTCTGTGCAGTGTCTGTGTGCATCTCCCAGATGTTGTCTGAGGACACGAGTCCTGTCCCAGCCTGACCTCTCAAGGGTTCTGCTGGGCCTTACCAGGGACCTCCAGACAAAGATGTGCATTCAAGCACTGGACCTTCCCTTTGGCACAGGCAGTTACCACAATAACTCCATGGAAAAGCAGCTCTTTAGCACCATCCAGGCTTGGGAAGCCTTGCATGCTCTCACTGTGCTGGGAGCACTGCCTGCTCCTCACTGAAACACACAGCAGGCAAAGGGAGGAAGGATTTCACACAGAATTATGTGTATAATACACACACACACACACACACACACACACACACACACTGATATTATCCTCTACAAGTTTGTGGTTTATAGCTCTGATGAACTTCTGCAGTAGATATTAAAATACAAGAGGAAAATCTTTAGAAATAAAGTCTCCTAAAACAGGCCCAGTAGAAAAGTCAACAACTCAGATCTAGCTAAAGGCATCTGCCCAAAGTATGGAACAAAAAAGGGTACAGAAAGAAAAATTCTTGTTGAGACAGAGATCTGTGCATTGCTTCTGTCCTTAGAAAGGCTTCTCTCTTCTCATGCCATGGCCCATGTCCTGACTCCATGACATTTCTCACACTGTACCTGAGGCAGTGGGACACTCACCTCATCCGAGGCCTCTCAGTATTGCTACTTATTAATAAGTATTATTTATTAATACTCAGTATTAATAAGTCTTAATTGCTTAATTGGACTTCAGTCCCAATGCTGACATTTACTTTCTGTGGGCCTGCATAAGCAATTTCAGTGGAGCTGAATCCAAGTTCAGCAAACTGATGGATATTATCTTCATTGGCATCACAGAGAGCTTTTTGCCTTTTTATTTTCATGAAATATATGGCATAGAAATATTGTCATATTTATACTAGAGTCATAAGAACTCTCCTGCTCTTTTACTTAATATCACATTGGTAAAGAGCATCCAAGACCATCCATTTCACTGACAGCTTTTTCACTTACACATGAGTCTGCCACCATTTTATTTCAGGATTCATATTCAATGTTTCTTATCCAAAGTCTGGTGTGCCAAGTTATTTTCCTTCTTCCTTAGATGTTTGCCTCCAATCTGCTGACCTGCACTTCTACATGTGTTTTTTCTACACCATAAAATGCACTAGACTCAGGAGCCAGTGCATCAGCTTTTACACAAACATCCTCGTTCCCTCCCAGCCCTTTTCGGTTTTGGCATTATCACATTGTTGCTGCTCTGACAGCTATGAAAGGTTAATCATTATGACAACACAGGTATCAAGCAGAGATATTACCCAGCCTATTGCCTGCTCATGCATTCACTAATTATACATAACATGGGGACTTTTTCCATAACAGCTATGCTTCACTAACCCCTGTCCAGCATTTCTGGGAGAGTGGAGAGAGAAAATCCACAGAGCAGTGGATTTCTTAAGGGTTAGGTTGGCATGCACTCAGTCATGGCACCTCAAAGGCTTCAGAGTTTGCTCATGCAAACTCTGCATGAGATCCAGGGACAGAGATGATGATAAATTTTAGAGATCCAGGGACAGAGGTGATGATAAATTTTGACATGATTTTTGTGCTTCAAAGCAGCCTGGAAAACATGTGTGGCCTGCTGGGGTTATGGAGCACTGCTGGGCTGTGCTGGCAGCCAGTTTGAGTTGGTTATTCTTGTCCAGTGCAGATCCAGGCATCAGCATTGGGAAAAAAATGGCTCAAATGCTCTGTTCAGGTACAGCCAAAGCAATGTGTTTAGACCTGATGAGATCTAGGGACTTAAAGACAGATTGGCTTAATCATGAGTTTAATGACTCAGAGTACCAAGGTGATGGGTAATCCATCTTTCAAAAAGAGTGGTCTGGGAGCAGATTGTAAATCTGCTGCAGGATAAAAATTTCATTGTGAAGCAAGAAAGTAACTATCTTCAGGTGACACTGTGACATTGATGCCTGGGGCAAGGATGGAGTGCAGGAACAACAAAAACTGCAGCCTGGTGATTTCTGTAGAGGTACATAGGTCCAATAGATGTTTCTGATTTGTTATGAGGAAAGAAGATCTTTAAGAAGATAGTGTGGATCACAGAGATTACTGAGTCAGCAGATCAGCAGAAGAAGCTGCAGGCCTAAAGAAAGAGAAACTATAAAAAGAGCACTGGTATGTAGCACACAAAAAATAAGGACAGAAATCTGTCTAAAGAGCATTCATGTCACTGAGCAGCAAACACAACCATCTTTTTGGAAGGCTTCTTCAGCATAAACATTACATCTAACTGGAGCAGGAATGACCAAGAACAGTAAGATAATACAAAAATGTGTGAAAGAGGTGTGAGCCTGCCCTGTGAAGGAGTGAGGCTCACGTAGTCCATGAGTGGTTAATGGCAGAGACAGAGATGCTCCTACCCAGAGGAAACCCAGGGAGGCCTGGCACTGGTGCCTTCCTGGATGCTTGTTTATCCACATGACAGAGTGTGTGTGAGTTGTGTGTGTGACCCTGGGGGTGCCACAGGGAGCTGCAGTGCTGATGGTCCTCCTGGGAATCCCTGCCTGGCCCTGGTTCAGATGCCTGAGGGAGGAGAGCACATGTGCAGGCTTGCTGTGCTTTGGCCAAGTGCAGCAATGTGATGCTCTGAAAGCAAATTCTGCCTGAGAGACAACTTTATGGTTAAAAAAAGGAATTAGATTTAAAGGAAAAAGTAACTATTAAACATCCATGGGCTATATAAGGATGTGCTGAAGGACAAAGGAAAAGTAAATTGAGTCTTCTGGCATAATAATCTCTAGGCAACCTATTTTACTGCAGTTTGGGGATAGTATTATAACTGTGTCTCTGTAGCCATTTTGAGTACCTGGAAGCATAAATAGTAGCAGGAATAAATAACCCACTAACTTATTGGAAAATGCTGGTTTGTTTTTTTTCAATGGTTGGCAAATAGATATTATTATTATTATTAATTATTATTATTATTATTATTATTACTACTACTACTACTACTACTACTACTACTACTACTACTACTATTTTGTGACCTTTTAATTTTGATTTAATTCTTGTGCTAAAAGAAATTCTTCCTACACAGGAGCATTTTAAAAAACAGCTGACTATCAGTACTACTTACCCTTTTTTTGGTTTAGTTTGGATTTACTCCCTGCACTAATAAGATTGCCAGTCAGATAAGTTTAACAGCACCTTCTAGGCTTAGTTAGCCCAGAACTGCAAACATTTCACATTGAGACAAAAGCAGCCTGCTTTAGGTTAAGATTGCTACAAAATAGATTAAAAAACCTGTTTTTCTGCCAAAGGTCTGTAATTCTTTGTCACAATTCTTATCTTCTTTTCCACCTTGTCTTCTCTGTCTTTAAGAGAGCACTTTTCTTTCCTAGAAAACTTTATTGGTTCTTCTGTTTCTTCCAGTTAATTGTTATCATGCTGGTTTTCAGCAGATTATGTATCTATTAAAACTCTGTAGAGAGACTTGGTCTTTTCTATTATGCTTTATGAACTATTTAAATATGCAAACAATTTGTTTGAAGTGAAATGTCACTGAAACAGCTAAAAATGTATTCTTAATATTCTGTGAGATGTCTCACCACTGTCCAGTTCTGAGACAGTTTAGACCAGTGCAGAGCTATGTGAATTAGTTCTTTTTTCATGTTTTAGTATGTATAATCTTAGGCTGTATAATCTTAGGCTACTCTGAGCTGCCACTGAAGTCGGCTGACAATAAGATTGGAATGACTGAAGAGATCAAATTCCATCCAGAGAGACCTTGACAGGCTTGAGAGAAAGGCAAACCACATGGAGTTCAGTAAGGGGATTGTCTTTAAACTGAAGGAGGGTGGATTTAGATTCAGTATTGGGAAGAAATTCTTCCCTGTGAGGGTGGTGAGGCGCTGGCCCAGGTTGCCCAGGGAAGTTATGGATGCCCCATCCCTGGAACTGTTCAAGGCCAGGCTGGGTGGGGCTCTCAGCAGCCTGGGATAGAGGAAGGTGTCCCTGGCCATGGCACAGGGCTGGAACAAGAGGATTCTTAAGGTGCCTTTCAACAGAGACCATTCTAGAATTCTGTGATTTCCAGACAAACTGGAGCCATGCTGTGGATGGCTTCTGAAATAAACCACCTTAAAAAGTTAACAGGCAGTTAAAACTCAGTGAAGTCAGACTTTAGGATATCATAAGAAGATACAACTATTGAGATACCCATGCTAGCTAATGAAATAAATCAATAAAAAATAAACAGTCTCCCAATCACTGTGATATCTGCTTAGTGATTTTTTCTTCTCTCCTGGGGAAATTGCTCAGTGAGCACGTCTGGCTCTAGAGAGAAAAGTGAGACCTAAGGAGGGAGGATGTTAAGAGAGACAGCTGAGGTGGACTTAGTTTTTATGAAGTAGTGGGGAATTACTAGTAACTACAGGATTGTTATTGTTTTAAAGTATTAAAAAGCATCTGGAAAAAGTAAAAATGCAATAATAAAATAAGATAGTGGTTTTGGATAGCTTTGCTTAACAAACAAAAGGAAAAAAGAATTTTGAAACAAGGAGGAACAGCTAGGGAAGATGGAGCGTCATATCTGGAAAATGAGAAAGAAGAAGTCAGGGTGAAAAAGAAAACAAAAGGTAAGAAACAGGGATTTTATAGTCATTTGTGTTCGGCTTGTCTGCAATAACACCAGCAGAAAATCCCAGGAGCAATTTTTCCAGCAGATTAATACAAATCCTTATTTCAAACTGCTTCATTTTTCAGAGCCTTATGTTTTGTTAAAGTGTCTTTTTTTCTAGCTATATAGCAAATATTGCTTTCTGTAAAAGCCTACAGCGTTAGCTGGAGTAATGGAAGCTGATTCCAAAGAGTGCAATCCTCCCTTTGCAGTCCATGATGCAGGAGAAGGAATGTGTCTGTAACACCCCAAGGGAGTCAGTGCAGGTCTGGGGAACACCAGGTGTGGTGGGAAAGAGCAGGAGAAAAGTGTGGGTTTGGCTGCCATGGTTATATCAGCTCCTATGACCATGGCAACATTTGGTATTGCGCTAAAGTAGAAGTGTGCAGGAGTAGTTTTCAAGTTTGATGTTCAGTAAAAGCTTACTGGCTGGTTCAGGTTTCAGACAGAAACATTTCACAACCCAGTCTGTGATACACCCCTTAAAAAAGGAATCTGAGTTACCAAAGGGCTTGAGTATGAAAAAGTTGTGATTTGTCTGATTTTACTGTAATGTATTCCAAAGATCACAGCATTGTTTAAAAAGACTGTTGTTGTTTGCTCTGAGATTTCAGAACTTCCCACACAGTAAAAAAGACATTGAAAGGGCTAAACTAATGAAGAGTTGAATTACTAAGCTAAACTATGTCAGATTTCTTCCAAACCAAGAAGTGTTTATTGCCAAAGGTTTATAATGTCTAGAGCAAAGATATATTTAAACCTATGTTTAGTTAATCAACATATCTAAACTGAATACCAGTGGCTCCACTAAATGATATAATCAGTTCTGAAAACATATTTTCTAGATTAAAGCCCAGAATTTACTCCTTGCTCCCAGAGTTACCTCCTTGCAGTATCTGTGTCCATTTTGAGTGAGTTTCCATATTTGGAAGCCCACAAAATGAACATAAGGACTGGATATCTCACAAAATTGTGTTCACCATGACAATAATGTTACCATTAGGGCCCAAAATCCTAATATAAGGCAACCCAAATAGTAATATTAGCATTAAAATGTATTAATACTATATTAAAATATTGTATTTATGGCTCCACAGTCCTCATTTTGATATAAGCCAAAACTCCCTTGAGCGTGGTGGCTTTAATCTATGTCCATGCAGCTTAACAATTGGATACAGACTTTTGACCAGTCAAAACACAACAGTCTTTATTTTAAAGGCAGAGAACAGACTCCAAGTGAGCTCCTTCCAGGGGCAGTTAATGCTAAAGTCATAAAACTGTGTAAGCTTTGCAGCAGAACACACATAAAGGTAAATCAGAGGGTGTTTTACACAAGAAACAAATCATATCACACACAATATATTTTTGAAAGTAGGTTAAGTACTTTATACATTCCCAAAAAAAAGGACAAAATGTCAAAATAACATGACTGCAGAGTATGTGGTGATGATTTTCAGCACATAAATGAGATCAGACAAGTAAGTATTTTGGCGAATATCTGTGAAAGCTTCTAAGTTGAAGCAGAAGGACGATTCTATGCCAGTTTGAAACTGACATATATTTCTACACAGCTCTTTCTTTGATGCATATAGAAAGCCATATTTGACACCTTATTTAAAAGATTCCACTCTGTATGAAACAATTCTGTACTAAGTGGAAAATGGCTTAAAGTGCACACTTGACTTTTCTATTGGAACAACGATTTCAGCAGATGGTTGAAATTTTGTCACATGTTCCTGTGATTTCCATAAACCAAAGGCAGCTGAGGAACCATTTCACAGTTCAACATTCTTTGAAGACGATGTGAGCCCTTCCCCAGATTTGGGATAACAATCAAAATTCTATTTAAATGTGAACTATATTCATATTTCATTGATTTTAGATCATCCATTATTTTTGTTCCCAATAGCAATCATAGAACTCAAACTATAGAGCAAATTTCCTTTATTTTCCTTATATCTCACTTCTCCCAGTCAGATATTGCCATATATTTTTGCCTTGCTGTCAATAGTTTCTCAGATACTTTCAGACACCGTTATAAAGTCCGTGATCTCCTCAGGAAAATGCTGAATTCAGGACAGCTGTTGTACAAGTGATGTAAACAGAACAGTAACACCTAAAGTTGGATGCACCCAGTCTTGCAGTAAATGTTAGGGCTTCTGAGGTAATTAATTTTATATGTGGAAACTCATGGAATTGAAGACACCCCTGTGTCTCCTGTGAAGTGTTTAACTGTAAAATACTATGTAGCAGAACAGCTCTAATAAATTGTTTCCTGTAAAACTTTGGGCCACAATAAATCCTGCAAGTTGCTGCAGTGTCGATTACCAGTCTCTCTGTTGTGAGATAATGCAATGGAAATCCTCCTTTTCCCACCATGCAGATGAGAAAAGTCTTTCTTTAAGGCCATTGTGCAGCAGGATATGGAATAGCCCAGGGCAGCATATGCTCTTTCAACTTTTCTAGGAATTTTCTGCTGTAAGAATCTCCTCTATTTACAAGAACACCATTTAATTCTTCTTTTCTTCAAATGTGAAATCAGTAAGAAGAAGTGAGCAAAAGAAATACTTAGAACCATCACTTTCTAGGAGGAAAAACATGAAAAGTACTAGGGGAAAAAAAAGTTTGAAAGACTTGTAGAAGTTTTTTTTATTTACACATAATTCAATTTTTAAAATTTCTTCTTTCTTGTATTTGTACGTGTTCCTGGATTTTACTTTCTGTCAACAAAAGAAAAACTATGAAAAATTAAAAGAATGACAAAACCTCCATTCTTATGATAGGAAGGGTTTCCATTTCTATTTTAACATTTTTGAAAGTAAGGAAAACAAATGAGCACAACACCTGATCATAAAATATTGGCATTTCTTGGAATGCCACTGGTGGCAATTCACTGCTTCAACAAATGTCTCATGCACTTCCCAGAGAGGTGTTGTCCTCTGATTTCCAATGGCAGCTGAACCTTGGCTGCTGCTGAGTTTTTCTGCCTTCTTTAGCCTTGGTCACAACTTGACTTCCATACAAAATCCTGTGAGGGTACTATGGAGAACTTTCTTTCTCATAGTTGAAGAAACATCAAAGGAATGACTGGATTTATTCTGCTGAAGTGGTGAAATCTGCCTGAAAATGTCTTGGCACATGTAAGAATAATTTATTTTGTTCCAGTTAACATGTGGAGCCATTTGCATTACACTGCATATTCATTTAGCTGTCATCACTGTGGGTGGGTTTCCATTTTCCACTCTAGGTCTGAGCGCTGGTTTGGTAGAAAACTGTTCCTCCAGGAACGTAGGAAAAACTGATCTATAGTAGCCATAAAAACAGGCAAGGTGGAAAAGGCTTTTACCTACAGGTGTTGATATTTCATTGCACACTTCAATCCCTGCTGAGCAATTGCTCATAAAAAGAAAAGGCTTTGGTTAGGCTGGCAAAGATTAGAAATGCCACATATTACACACCCCAGACAGCATTCCGGGCCTGGAATGTGGGTGCCCTATAAATGATAAATATGACACAGTAAATAGATGGCAGAAAAATCAGAGATGTGAAGATCCTACAACCTGAAATGGAAATAAAACTGGAATTTCATAGTAAGAGATGGCAAAATGACAACAGAAGCACTGAAATAATACTTTTTTTCAGTAGGTTCAGAGAGTAATAATAATACTTTTTTTCTGAAGGTTCAGAGAGTTTATTACTTATTTTATTTTAGATCTAACATTTTAGAGGTCCAGAAAATTGCAGGAAAAAAGTTTCTAGTTTTCATGTGGGTTTTGTCTTTTGGAATAGGTGTTCCAAATAACATGAAGTAGTATTTGCTAAAGATGTATGTGGCCAATAGAGCTCTGCAGGATATTTTCATTCCTCCCACAATGACATCACTTCTCTGCAAGCCTTCTACATAAACACCTTGCTGTTTGGAAAAAACATTTATTTTTGTATTCTGTATTCTTTGCTTTATGCTACTTGTGTGGCTGAAAATCTCTCTGAACAAAGCAAATTACAAAGTGTCATTGGAATGGCCAAATTCCATGGAGAAGGGCCCCCAAATCACAGAGTTAGAGCAACCACAAAACGATGACTAAAAAATTGCAGAGAAGTGCTCCCTTTTCTATTCTATTCTAGAATAAGCACTGCTGTGCTAAGGAAAGGTGGGGAGCAGAGGAATGTAGAAAAGTCATCCTGCCATCAAAGAGTTCCAGCCTCAATGTTAAACCCTGTTCCACAAACACATTGCTCTGTTAAAAAAGATTTTTCTTCTCTGCTTGAGATTCAGAGTTGGATAAAGTTGAGAAGTTATTTTGTTGGGGTAAACCCAGTAATTGGGAATAAACAGCTGGGGATGGGCAAGCTCAATTACCTGTTTGCTCACGTACAGTCCTCATAAAGAAAGGCAAGGGAAGCATTTGCAAACACTTACTGCCCTTTCTGTAGCCTAAAGACTTTCTCTCTGGTTTTCTAAGAGAGTTTGAGCTCTCTTAGAAAATTTTACCAGTCTAATATTAGTGAGTACAGAGAGAGGTGTATGAAAACAAAAATATCTCCCAAAATTCTCTTACAGGAAAAATACCTTTCATGTATTACACTCCATTTAAGAAATATGTTACAACAGTAACCATGAAAGTCAATAGTATGTTTGTTTTCTCAGGGAAATACCAGTTTCAAATTCAGCTGTGTAGGTGGGACTGGCCTCTCTTTACCTCTGCAGGTTTGAAAAATGCAAGCCATGCACTGTGAAGATTTGCCATGCTGAACATTTATTTTGGTACCATTTTGTCTTGCAATCTCAAGCCAGAATTGTTTCATGTTAGACACCTATGAGCAGTTTCCAGATATATCAAAATTACTTTCAGGTAATTTTGGGATTATTTGTGCAAACCAGCCCATTGGCCCAAGGCAGGAGGCATTGAAAGCTGTGCATTGGAAGTGGGGACCCCAGCATCCTGCAGGTGTAGCAGGATGAATTCCACACATTCACCTCACCCAGCAAAAGGTGGGGATCCAAAAACTCTGAGGGGACTCTGCTTTCCTTGGCAATGCTGAGACTAATTTAACTTAAATGATGAATGATTTTGATTATGAGAGAAGAGAAAGAGATCCAAAGGGAAGTCTTGAGTTTGATCCTGAGGGATCCAAACAAGAAATAAACCAATTTATTTCTGTGCCTAATTGGAAAGACTATGCCATCAGATCTAGATTAGCCTGAAATAGTGATGGAGCTTCATGTCTGTACCCATTTCAGAAGAAAATGTGCACTCATAGACTCCTGAGCTCCTGTGAGCTCTGACAAGGTAAAACTGATTCATTCAAGAGCAGAGGGAAAGAGGCGAGTTAGGGAAAAGCTCTCCATCGCTGAGAGCAGCATAAGCCCAAAAAATTAATACATATCAAAACCAGGGGAGGATAGAGAATAACTTGGCAAGATCCAAGACAGACTCTGATTTATTACACAGATAACGTTCTTTGGCAACTTAAAGCACAATGATGAAGAAATTTTCCAGGCTGGGACATAATTTTATACTAATTTTTCAATTTGTTTAATTTTGGGCTTGGAATAGGAACACCAGGAGAACACTGTGGTATTACATTTTAGCAATGGGGCACTACTTGAAGGAGATCCATTATGCTTTGCATCTAAAAAAAATTATTATTTTTTATGAGTTTTTATAAGCTTCCATGTTTCCCCTATCAAACTCTATTTTAATTATTTGTTTGTCTCAGTAAGCTTTTCTTAGCATATTTGCAGAAGATGAGTGCAATGCATTATGCTGTGCCAATTTCTTCCAAAGCAGTTGATGACAAAAACTAACTTAACCTAGAAATAATGGATTTTTTTTTTTACTGCTATTTCAATGGTCCAGTTTTCATTCCAGTATTATTGTGAAATATATAATCAGGAAGGTGTATTTTGACAGCTCTTCTGAAGCTGAGTAGAGAATAATTAAAGCAAATAGCAATTAACCTGTGGCAGGGAAGGCATCATAATGTAAGTGCTGCTTCAGGGAAATTTCTGTTGTAAAATCAAAAGGATAGACAAGGAGAAAAATAGTATTTGAGGCAAGCTGCCAGTCAAATTATGTTCAGTATGGTTGATTTAATGTTCCTTCATCTTCCTGGTCAGAGTCCTGATCTTGAGGAACATATTAGGAGCTTGCAAGGAGCTATAAATACAGAGAACATGAAATAAACACAACATTGAAATTTAGGATTAGAAAAATCAAATATATATATATGTATATATATATATATATATATATATGTATATATGTATGTATATATATATATATGCACCCACTGAAAATGAAAACAAGACTTATGTAACTAGGCTTAGTTTTGTTATTTATAAACTATGGGTTTTATGCTTTTTAGTGACTAAATTGCTGAATACACTGAGGCATGTCAGTAAAAGCTTTAAAATGGCTATTCAGGGTAAAACCAAAGTCCATAGTATGTTGTCTGAAGCACTGAGTAAAAGCAGATGTCTCAAACAGACCAAACATGAAATCAGAAACTATCTCAGTCAGAGTTTTCTTTTTTTTTTTTTTTCCCCTGTTCTTAATAATTCCTAACATTTGTCTTTATTTTTCTATTCTTTGAGCTGATGCTCTCATGGACTGCATATTACTCTGCAAGATGCAGTCTGCTGTAATTTATAACACATCATGTTATATGTGAAATGATGGTTTATCTTTTCCTCATCTATATCATTTGACATTTATTTTGTTGAATTTTATCTGCCGTTTAAATGACCAGTTGCCCATCTCAAAGGGTTTTTTCTTTCTTTAGTGAATCTTCAACTTCTGCTCCTACTCTCTGTTTTCAGCTCTTTTATCCTTCTCATTTGACAAGGGAGATTTTGAGAGCCCTTTGGAAAGCCAGATATATTATATTAAGTGGATCTTCTTTATCACAGACTTTTTGTCTCCTTCAAAAAAAACCAAAGAATAAAGATTCATTTATGTTTTAGTTTATCTGTTTCAATTTTTCTTGTACTTTCAAATGATTTTTAAAGTATCAATATCAAATTTACTGTCTCGTAATTCTGTGCCCTCCTCAGGACACACATTTATAATATTTTATATTTCTCAGCCCTCAAGTACCAAGGTGGTTTTGATCTAGAGCTCATGAAACAGAGCCAGGTCAATTATTGCATCACATATAAACTTTAGAATAGCTGGAGATGGTCCTGGCAGATCTGCCTCTTGCCTAGACTGACGTTCCTGATATGTTCCTAACTGTCCTTAGATATTCTTATCTACTTTATACTCCACAGAATGAGAACGAAACTGTGCTAAGTTAGACCCTCTCATACTCTTCCGGGGCTCTCTACCCTCTGCTAATTTGACTGTAAATTTTGCTGCTAACATCAATGGCTTTAAGTTGCAAAATTCCAGAATTTTGTTTCCCATCTCACTACTCGAAGAATAGAAGCAACAGGAGAATCACTTTGAGGAACAGGAAAGTGCTATTTCCATTTGTCTTTCTCCTTGGTATGAAAACAAATTGTCTGCACCCACAAGCACAGTATTTCAGAAAGTCTAGTATTGAAAAACCATACAACTTCTCCATATAAAAACATGGACTCATAAGAAATTCTGGAATAGCTGGCAAGAAGGAGAGTCCCCGTCTTCAATTCATCTGCCTTACTTCAGCAGTAGCAGAAGGTGCATAAGAGAGATCTGATCCAGCAGAATCTGTCACTGTACTTCCCTTAATCAAGAAAACCCTTCTGTACATCTTAAACACAAGAGTTTTCCAAGAACTCAGAAACTATTCAGCGTGCTGCACTGACTGCATGAAGTATTACAAAGGGCTCTAGTTGACATAAAAAAATATTATTGTCCAGCAGCAGGGACCATGAACTACTTAGCTGTAATGTCACACTATTAGGTTAAAGGCAAAAGGAACAACTACAAGGTTTGTTTAGTATAAAAAGATAAAAAAACCCCTCAGGAGAATAAAACAGTAATTTGAATTTCTGCTGCAGGATGAGTCAGGCATTGTAGCAGCAGCCAAGCCCTGCCATGGCTGAGACAGGGGCTGGTGGCAGGCACTGCTTGGAAAGCTGCTGGAAGCTGGAGCCAAAGCACACTGGAGAATTCCTGCAGATTAATTTCTGTTGGTGTTGAAGGGTGCATCTGTCCTCAATCCTCTGCTTGTCATGACTCTCCTCTGCTCAAGTGGGCTGGAAAGAGATAAAGCTGAAAAGACATTTTACTAGGGAGATAAATACTGCTGGGATCGTTAACATTACAAATAATATACCTTCCCAAATGCAGACTGGAGAGCAGGTATTGCCAAAATGGTCCAGTTAATACAGCTTGTTACAGGTGAAAGACTTCAGCATTTCCAAAGCAAAATGAATTTTCATTCTGCCATGATTTTTGGTGAAGGGATTAATTTGAAACTGATAGGAGCTTACACATTAATTTTGCTTAAATATCAACAAATAGTAAGTTTTCTTTTGAAAAGGCCAAGCTTTTAGATAGCAAGAGAAACAGTCAATAAAAGAAAGTGGGATGGAGAGGTTAAGTTATTTTTTAAACAAAGACAAAAATTGTCTGAAAACTGTATCCCTGTCTGAAAACTGTAGAGATATGTGAAAATTAGTAGTTGAGAGATTGTTGGACAAATAACCCTCTCTTGTAGAGCTGAAAAGAGCAAAGCTGAATCTTGAAGATTTAGGCAAAGCAACAGATGAGGGAGAAGACGTGAGGAAGTGAAAGTTGCCAGACTTTGCAGAGGAAATGAAGAACACATTGCAAACCTTGGACGGCAAAATGAAAGAGCAAGAGAAGATGGGAGATTTAAGGCAATGCAGGATATCCTACAGACACGTTGTGCTCTCAGTAGGAACATGAATGTAGTTTATGGGTGTGAAGATAGGCGAGATGATGCAAGAGGGTATTAGTGAGAAGCGTGAGAGGAGAGCTGGCAGCCAGATACAGGGACCTCCAGACACTCCCACTGAGGGATTTACTGTTCCACCCCACAGTGATGAACAACCTGGCACAGAATGCTGCAAGGCTCTGAACAGGATTTTAATCATTCCTTCAGGTGTGGGTGTAAGGGGCAGTAACACCTTTTAGCTGAATAATGTGATAGTGACTGAGACACGGAAGGAGAGGGGGAAATGAGGGCAGGACAAAGTTAGGTGATGCCTGCCTCAGGCAGAGGCAGGGAAACAAAGGGAGGCAGAGACAGAAATGAAGATCCAGAAGGGAGAGGGCTTGGGAAGCAACACTGAAAATGTGAGAGCAATCCAACAATGCACTCAGTCTCTGAGAGCTCAGTGTGGTAACTGTGGTAGCTGGATTTTAGGTAAGGCTGAGAAATGAGGATGTGCTGGTGCTGGGAGCTCAGCAGAGAGGGAGTTGAGATCTCTGTGAGGCTGGGCAGTGACCCTGGGCTGCTTTGGAACATACGGAAATTGTTCTAGTATAGAGTGTGAACTCTCCTTTTCCATGTATTAAAGAACTGCAGCCACCCTTCCGCCACACAACATCTTTAAATGTGTATTGCCATGGCCCTGATGGTCACAGACAGGTGGTGACAGGCAGCAAGCCAGCATGAGATCTAAAAGGTAATGTATAAATTATACATTAAATATTTATATACATTATATATAAATGTAAATATGTGTAAAGTATTATCTAAAAGGTAATGAGGAAAGTCCAGTGCTGAACCTCATACAAAAATTCACCCACTAAGATGGAGTGCTAATGTTTATAGTCACTAATGGTGAAAGAAGGTTTTCTGGGTTAGAGAGACACTAATCTATTACATTTGTTTATTTAATACAGACATTGTGTGGCAAGAAAATGTAAGAGTCACCGTAGCAAGTTTAGCAATTATTTTTACAATAATCTGTGGATTTCCATCCATTTGTCATTTCCCATTCTGTAGTCAGCAGAACACAATCATTTTTATCAGCCCTTCGAGTGCTACAATACACCATCAAGACTGCAGAAAAATGGAGATATAGAAGTAATCTCTGCAACAGGTGGGGGTGTTTACATATAGATAGCATGTTTAGTTTGATAAATGCTTCTTCATGTAGTCAGATAGTTTTCTAAATATCTGATATCAAGAAAACACACAGAAGGTGCCAAGTTCCATTTCTGTTTCCTAGATAGAGCAAAATGAACTGAATTTATAAATGCCACTGGTGTGCCACTCATTTGCAGACATTAAATTCTGAAAATTGTGAAGAAGGACAGCAAAAGAGAGGCTATTTCATTTTAATAGAGAAGTGACAGTTCTGTGAACTTTCTTTGTCATGTCTCATATGAGCTTGCCTAGCAGCATGAGTGAAAATGACACCTGGGAAAAGAGGCCAGCATTGTGAATTTAGCGACAATTTGTTGTTTTCTGTTTTTCCCAGACATCTTCCTTGAAAAAAAGGGAACTCTGAAAGTCAAAAAAATTTTGAATGCAAAATAGAATTGAGACAAACCTTACTACAAATTAACTCTATTGGTTTACCCTGCCAAAAACCAAAAGAAAATGGGGGTGGCGATTAGGGGTTAGATTTCTTTCTTTTTTGCTTTTTTTGCATTTTTGCAATAACCTCAATTAAATACGAAAATATGTAGGCTATTCTTTTAAAAGAAAACATATAAATATATATATACATTAACATGATACCAAACCCCAGACACCTGAATTTACCGTTGCATTTTTGAATTTTTTTCCTGATATAGTTCAATATTGTTCCAGGTAAGGGGAAAAAAAAGTCCACACCAAATATCATGTAGAACATATAAAAGAGGATTTCAAGATTGTTTTCAAAGCACAGTGTTGAGAAATGGTGGGCAGATATTCCACTGTGTTGGAGTCCATGTAAAAGGCAGCCTGAATCCTCTCCCCTGGCAGGGATGGGGCAGCAGGAGCCCAGGGGGGAGCTCACAGGGCAGGGGAGGTTTCACAGCTCCATCCCTGCATACCCAGGGGCCAGCCTGAGGGGCACAGGGACAAAGAGTGAGTGCAGCAGCATCTCTGCTCTGCTGGGCACCACAGAGCCCAGGGCTGACACCCACACTGCCCTGGAACGGGAGCTCTCCCTCCAGCTGGGACTGTTCTCCTCATCCTCCTCCCACAAAGGTTCTAAAACCTAGTAGAAAAATTTGCACTTAAAAAAAATGTATTTATTTAGTTAAATTTAATGAAGCCCTATAGGTTATTTTCTCAATTTCCAATAATGGATTAATTGAAGTACCTATATTATCTGATCATGGCCTGCCAGTACAGGCTAGAGCTGAAAAATTGTATTAACAGCCTTCTCAAGCTAAGCCTTATTTTTCATGGCTCATTAACTTTGGTGCAGTCTGCTCCAGGCTGAAATTTTACAAGATTCCAGTTCTAAAGTGTTTTCTTTAAGAACTGATAACTAAAAATGACTGGCAAGTTCAATGGTATATAAAAATAAGTAAGTTATTAGCATTAGACACTTCTAATTTACAGGGCTTGAAAATGTCAGAAAAGGAAAAGGTGGCAGACAGTTATCACTGCTAATTCCCTTCCAGCTTTGTTCTGGATACATTTAATTGCAGTAGCTGTGAATGGAGTGCTGCTCTTCAATGTGAAAGAAATAGAGTAGAATTATTTTGTACAAACTTCAATAAGAATATCTTTGTCAAAGGTGAATGGCACTCAGAGAATTACCTCGGCAGCCAGGAAAATGTCCTTTCCCAGAGCTGGGTGAGAAGAGAGGGGAGAGGGATCTCTGGCAAGCTTTGGCCATTGCTTTGCCAGCTCTTTGGAGGCAGCAGGGTGCTCAGAGCCTCCCCAGCTCCCCACCCTGCCCTGCCCTTGTCCTGTTTGGGCAGTGTGGCCAGGGCACGGCTCAGGGGTCTGTCCTGGGGGTGCTTCACCGCTGCCCACCCTGCTCACACTGCCCACCCAGCCCAGGGCACAGCCCAGCACTGCAGGGCTGGGGATTTGCAGCCCCAGGGTCAGAAATGATTCCCCAGTGTGAGCTCCATGGCTGCTCTCAGCTCCTCAGAGGCAGAACAAAGAACTTTCTTGTCCTGCAGCTCTCATTAAAGTGGTGCAGGACATCTCTGCATCATCCCTGGACAGGGAGTGGGACCTGCCCACCTGTGACTGCCCGTGGTGGAGCTGATCACCAGATTATTGAATGCAGCTGCTCCCCAAATAACCCAGCTCTCCTAGAAAAGCACAGTTTACCATTTGTGGGGCAGGAAAGGTTAAATGTGTGTTTGACAGCACTTTAATTATTGCCACACACTAAGTGTGACAATCTGCAGAGCTGGGAGGGGCTTAGGTGTGGAACAAAAGCAGATAAAATTCAACAAGGTTTGTTTCTGCCACCTCACTTGATTTTCAGTTTCTCAGATACTGAAAAACCTTGGCCTTATGTTTACAGACAAACATATTAATAGTTAAATTTTTTGCACTCCCTTTAAAAAAAATTGGAATTTGTCTTCTTGTCTTCTTAACTGCCTCACTTAAAGAAAAAATGGCCTTTATTATTACACAGTATGGGTCATGTTTCCATTACCAGGAGATTTGAAAAAAAGCTGTGAAAGAAATGTTGTCAGAGAATCCAAATCCAAGTCAATACACTATTTTATCAACATCAACTCTACTTTGTAAAGGAGGTGCCCATTTCACAGGAATTGAATTTATTGATTAAATAGTGGGAGAAAGGATGTTCCAAAAAAATTGAAATATTTCAAATTTTTTAGATTTTTTTTGTTCTCAGTTTGTATTTTGGAACTTGGCTTTATGTAATACCATATATCATAAGACTGAAACTGCTTCAAAGAAAGAAAAATGGTTTCAATATGTATGAAGAATTTCTTTCCATATGTCATGAAGGAAAAACAAATGTTTTGACAACTGTTTTCTCAGGAGATTTGTATGTTCTAAGGAGCAGTAACATGTCACAGCTGAGCTGGTGAACAGCAGCAGTTTGAAATAGCCAGTGAGAATGGCTGGTCCAAAAGACATTTTTATAAGAATACCAAACTGCAATGCCATTTTTCATTTAGCTGGTGACTGGCAGTCAACATTCCTTTTGGATTTGAATAAACATTCTTTATATAATGATTTCTTACCATTTTAGTGTCCATTCTTCCTCTTTTCTCTAGCAATTCTGGGCTTTGTTATGTCCCTGCCTGTGATGTGTTGGAGGTGGTTTTCTTCCTTTCCATTTTTAAAGATGACCTTGCAGGTAAATCTGCTTTCAAAGGTCCCTTGGCTCCATTTAAAATCCAGACCTTTAAACATGGTCTTTAATAGTTGTAAAATGTTCTCATAAATTCCAAGCTATGTATTTTCTATATTGTTTCTTTATGGTTCATTTAGTGTGACATTATATAAAAATTTTAAAGAGGCATTTCCTTCTCAATCACTTTTGAGGGAAGTGTCTGGAAAAATCACTCTTGTAACTTTCTGTTTGAGCCATTAATTAGCACACTTCTTGTTAAATGCTGCTGTAGCTTTTGATTCACTGGCAACAGCACACTCCTGGTGTGATGGATGAGCTGTAGAGGCTTAGATAGATAGGCTGTTTGCACGTCATAGTAAAATGAGATATGGCATTCACTTTCAAAATGAACTTTATGGGCTAATACTTTATAGAAGTGATGATGTCGTCCTGGATACTGCAGCTTTGTAAGTAAATACAAATAATGCTCCATGTGTTTTATTGGCCTTTGTCAGTGTAACCTTTAACAGAAAATTAAGACAAACTCTGAGCAGTATTTTAAGCTGAAAGGAGTATTAACATAATGGCATAAATAACAACTCAAGAATTTATGTAGGCAGCTATGAATAAAGAAACAAAGGTTCCTTGAACATAAGAGAGAGTCTGCTGTGAGGGAAAATCAAAAAGTCTCATGGAAATAGAAGGAGCTACTGGAAATCAGAACCCCTTGGGGTGGGGAGAAGTTTAGTGGCTCTGGTTTATTTTGACTCTTCTACAAAATAAAAAAAAAAGTTTTAATATTTCCCAACAGTTTTCTGTTATGTATAACAAACCGCAGAGTAGAAAGCTTTTGACCTAAGGGGAATTAATAACCAAGGGAAAAAAAACAAACAGAAAAATAAGAGGGACATATGTGGAGTTAGCACAGCACTGGTCACCATCCTCTTTCTTGCCCTTGAAACTGCTGAGGGACTAAAGGCAGTGAGGTGCTCAGGTGTCAGTGTAGTGAAAAGACCAGCACAATATTTCACAGAGGAAAAGCAGCCTGAGAAAAGCAGAGGAACCACAGCTGGTTCTGCCCTTGCTTCTGTTGGTCACCAGGAGCTGTCACACAGCAGTGAAGGGGCAACAGCAGCTTGGGCAACTTCTACAGTTTGTGCAGCATGAATGGAGCTGGGGAGCAGTGCCAGAGCTGGAATGAATCCATCCTGGGGGCTCCACAGGAGGCTGGGTGAGAGCCTGGCCCACCTGGCCCTGGCTGCAGGTACCCCAGCCCTGCTGCAGCCCTGGCTCCTGCCCTGCCCCTCAGAGAGCAGCAGGGAGCACAAACAGCACTGCAGGCCTGAGGGGGGTGTCCCAGAGAATTATCAGGGACATTGATGAATCACACTGACATTTAGCCTGTGCTCAGTGGGAGCTAAAATGTGAAAAAGTAATTTCATTCTGTAGCAGATTTTCAAAATACTTGGAGGCAGATATTTCCCTGGGTCATGGGCCAGTATTGTAACTTTCCTTCTGCAAGCTCCTTCCCTTTTTGTTTTTTATATCTGGTGCCTTGTATGTGGCATAATAATAATAATAACACATTTAGGGTAAAGAGAGCTGCCAATGGCACTAATAGCACCACGACTCAGTTATTTACAAATTGAGCGGTATTTTCTTTTGGTCATTACAAATAGAATTAATGAAAGGCAAAAATGAAAAATGCTTTGTAAAGGTGGATGAATCTAATCAACAATTGCCAGGAAAAAATATCCAAACAGAAAATGTTGTCAACTTCTCTTCTACAAAACTTGGCTGGGTTTTTTGGCAGTCAGCATTAAATGCAACTTTGCTCTATTGCTGTGCATCATCTCAGGATAGAAATATTACACAATGCTTGTATTTAATGTATTCTACTTATGTCGGTCAGTAAGTGATAGTACGTCCTATCTAATTAAATCCAGATTTCTGTGCATCTCTTCATTTACTTACTGTGCAAATAATGGAAGCTAGCATTAAAGTATTAGAATCAGATAAAATTGCATTTCATATTTATACAGTGTGTGGAAATGTATAATTTAAAATGTATCTTATGAAATGTAATCTCCTTTACATATTGCACAGAGCTCTGATATTGATCAAGCTATTTCTGGGAGTGTATGATGAGAGCAGAAAATGAGTGTGTTATCCTTCCTCTAGGGATAAGCTTGCTTCTTGCT
This sequence comes from Ammospiza nelsoni, assembly GCF_027579445.1. Taxonomy (NCBI): domain Eukaryota; kingdom Metazoa; phylum Chordata; class Aves; order Passeriformes; family Passerellidae; genus Ammospiza; species Ammospiza nelsoni. Next base: position 13,706,853 of record NC_080642.1, read on the forward strand.
GATCTCACACTGCTTCTTTGAATCAAACTAGTTCTTGTTTGATCTTTTTCTTCTTGTTTAAGCAAGGTTAGTTTCACACAGGAGTGCTGGGATGTAGTCAGTCTCTCTCCTGTAGGTACTTAGCAGAGCAGCGGGTGAGCAATCCAGGGCCTCTCCAGCTCAGTCCCTTCTCTGTCACACTGGGATCAGTTCCTAAGACAAACTTGGCTCTGTTTTCCCAGTTTCAGACAAGCTGAGGCTAAGGGGAGCCAGCAGGGTGTGGCTGACAAGGTGCTGAGAGCCAGAGGTGTGACAGTGGTCACAAGGGTCTTCAGGGTGAGAGAGAGACGACAATGTTCAGAAGGCTTGATTTATTATTTTATGATATATATTACATTATAACTATGCTAAAAAGAAGTAGAAGGAAAGTTCTCAGAAGGCTAGCTAAGCTAAGAATAGAAAAGAATGAATAACAAAGATCTGTGTCCCGGCAGAAAGCGAGAACAGCTCTGCCGTGAGTGGTCAGTAAATCCAAACATCCACAGGAGACCAATCACGGATCCACCTGTTGCATTCCACAGCAGCAGATAACCATTGCTTACATTTGTGGCTGAGGCCACAGCTTCTCAGAAGGGAGAAAAATCCTAAAGAAAGGATTTTTCACAAAAGATGTCTGTGACACAGAGGTGCCCTTGGCAGGAGCAGGAGGCACAGCAGGGACTGCAGGGAGGGCCAGCACACCTGGGATCCACAGGCCAGTGTCTAACTGGGCTGCCAGTGTGAAAATGTGTCCAACTGGGCAGCCTGTTTAGAGACACAACAGGCTCTAAGTCACCCTCCTGATCACTGCATCCTTCAGGCTGGTTCATGTGTCATTCACACCAACTGGGCACAATTCCTGTGAGAATTCCTTAATATTCATGTGCAGGATCTTCTCTTTTCCGTACCAATGTCACCTCTTTGTGACCAAGGATTTCCTTTTGAAATCACAGTTTTGGTTTGTATCAGAAAATTTCAGGTTTCTGCATCACTAATTTTTGCTTTCTGGTCCCCAGCCAGCAGGTATAAATGCAGGAAGACACCTGCCACCTTCCATATTGCTGGTGTACAACTCTGAATAAATTTCTTTGAAGCATTGATGTTCAAATACAGTCATTCTGGACTACAACCCATTTGTAACTGAAACTCTCTAAAATCATCCTCTCTTGTTCCTGATGAAAATATGTCTAAAAATCCTGTAAAATCCATCTAAACAATCCATCTACACTATTAAAATTAAGCAGGACTTTCAAATTTAGGAGACTCTTTAGGATTAGAGCCTTATATTTTAATATCCAACATCAATGCTTCAAAGAAATTTATTCAGAGTTGTACACCAGCAATATGGAAGGTGGCAGGTGCCTTCCTGCATTTATACCTGCTGGCTGGGGACCAAAAAGCAGAAATTAGTGATGCAGAAACCTGAAATTAAAAATTAACTTATAAAAACATGACATGAATATTGCCTATATCTCTGGAACATTAATTGTTATAGCTATTTTGTTTTAGCTTTTTCATTAACCAGGCACTTAAAAATTTTCAAACTAATAAAATTATCTGAGAAAAAACAAAATTGCAACTACTTTCACTCAGTGTTGTTTACCCTTAGAGAAGCAAAATTGTCTGCCAAATGTAGAATGATTCCTTTCTTTAAATTCTGACTGGCAGGAAAAAAATCTGCTCTCTGCAAAAATTATCTAATTTTCTAGCTGTCTCAAGGATGTGTCTCCTTTTATCAGATGATGCCCTTTTTTCCTTGAGTGGAAAACTCACTGTGCTCCATAAACAGTCACTTTGCATTATGTAGATTATTTCCCAAGAAAAGTAAAGGAGTGGGCTTTTGACAATGATGGAAACAATGAGGCATGAAGAATTCAGAGATGATCAAAGGTGCTCATTAGTTTAGATGGTAGGAAATAGAGCCATTAACAACAACACAGTATCTTTCTTGTTACTCTTTCATACATTATGAAATCCCATAATTGTTGCATCAGAAAATGCCTCATTTACTTTTCATGAATCAAATATTTAAAAGAAATTTTCATGCTTCATATCACATGCAGTAGACAGACCCCCTCATTCATTGTATTTCTTTGATGTACTTTTTTATTACTTGAAAGGCTAATTCAGATTGCAGAGGTTTTATTTTATAGACTTGGTGTTGTGAATGATCAGAAATATCTCTCTCTGATATGCTCTGGGCTTAATTCAGCAGTGCTCAAATTAAACCCAGCAGAGGAATAGGATGTGGAAGCAAAAATCCAGTTGAATCATCTTCCATATTCCTGCATTTCCACTCAGAGCATTCTTCTGACAGCTACAGGTGCCTCCCATGTGTACAGAGCTGAGCACATCAGTGGTGCAAAGTAATTTCTTATTCATGTCTCTTTGCTAAGACACAAAAAGAGAATCTAATTTAGGCAATTTCATGTTTTAACCACTGACTTAGTTCAACCTGAAACTATTTTTTGATCTTATTTATTTTCTTCCTTTAAATTATAAAGGTCTGAAAATCTTCTAGTACATGGTTTAGTAGTTCTGATATAACTCCTTCCCTGCTCCATTTGAGGTTGAAGTATAACAATAATACAACTGGTTTAATTAAATTTTTATTGCTTCTTTATGTCTCTTATGATTACCAGATTGGCGCTGTATTTAGATACTGAATTATTTTTATTTAGTAGCACATAAATAGTTTTTAAATTCTACCCACTATGGGCTTTCTCCCTGCATATCCTGCAAAAGAAAAAGGGATCTGTGTGTTTAGAATTTTGTGATGGAATATCCTGGGCAAAGCAGTGGATATATTAGCAAATGTCAGATAAAATGCACCATAAAAATGTATCTTCAGCATCCACAGAAAGCAAGAAATCATACTGAAAAAACCTGCCAGAGTACCACTAAAATCCACCGTACACACAAGAATTGCTTGTTTGTAATAAATGGACACAGTCTCTTTGTTTAATAGTGATAAGAACCTCATCAAGCCATTTCTGCTTGCTCATACAAGGTCTGTGTCCCCTGCACTGCTCAGGAGGTTTGCTGTGAACCCTTCAGGTACAAAGTCCCAACTCTCCTGTAAGAGGCTTGAAACACCAGTCTTACATCCTGAGCCTCAGCCAGCCCCTGCTCACAGCTATTTTCTGTGTGACATCCAACCACTATGTCAGATAAATGCTTTCATCTCTTTTTGTGCTGATTCCAACAAATTGACAAACTCACCAATATTTTGTGAATCCACCTTTTTTCACACAGCAGTGAACTCCCACAATTGAACACAAGCAGAGGAAATGGGGTCCCCGCTTGCAGAAGTCACTGGGTTTTCTCCACGATGAGCAGAGTGGAGGTCAGCACTACCCTGGACTCATGGGGAGCATCCACAGGGAAGGGACGTGGGAGGGTTTGGCAGCTCCTCTCCCTCCTGTTCTGCTGTTCCAGAGCCTACAAAGAGCTGCCAGTGTGGTTAATCATTACAAGCAGTAAAATAACACAGGTACGTGTATGCGAAATGTGGGTGCACTGGGAGAGGATGGGAGGGTGGGAGAGGAAAAAAGACAGATATTAATGACTTCTGTCTGCCCACAAAGTAAAGACATACCCAGTGTTATTCAGCAGCATGAAGATATGTTTTAACAATAACCTTTAAAGTAATGGTAAATAAATTAAATGCTGTTTGCCTGTGCTCCAGAGTTTGAAAAGAAAATCAGCTTCTGCTTCATTTGGTAGGAAGCCTTCCTTTACTCCAGAGAACAGAGTGTAAAGTCACAGGTTTGCATTGTTAAACAGGTTTGGTACTCCAGCTAGGTACTGAATTTCCTTTAAATAAATATTAATACTTGGAAAACTCTGAACCATGCAAAACCCACCATTTCAAATTCCTTTCCAGCACTTTAGCTTATGCAAGACTGACCCAAAAGTAACTTCTGAAGTCCACAGAGGCAAGAAGGTTTAACTTCTGTTTTAATTTTTCCTAAAAAAAAAATTAAAAATTAAAGCCATGCTCGAATAATCATTTTTAATGAAAAAATGTAGCTCTGTGAGGTAAACTCTGATCATAAACCTGATCTTGGGAAAGAAGTGCACCTCAAGACTATCCTGAGTAATTGCTGCATGTTTTCAAGACATCATGAAGATGATCATTATTAAGATGAGCAGCTTTTAGTGCTGGTTAACTGTGACACTGCTGATTTGTAAACGTATGCAACTCTTACATTTTTGTCATGCTATCTCTCAATAGCTCCTTCTCATTTTGCCTCAGAACATGGGACAGGTTTCTATTTTCAATGGGGTTTATTGTCCCGCTTCCTTGCAGATCCATTAGCTAATGGAAAGAAATCATGATGGGCTTGTGTACCATGCCCTGAGATATGCACACCACAGGCTTTTCTGTTAAGAGTTTTCAATCATTTAACACATATAAAGATCATGCTGAAAGGTGAGATTCCAATACACAAGCCAGCTATTTAATAGCAGACACTGTGGTAGTTTTTCTTCTCAAACTATTGGCTCAGATACTGAGGGGACAGGGAGGGAAGGGAAATTTGCTCCACAATAAAGAATCTCCTGACTCAGCCTAAGGGAAGAGATGTTTTTCTGGTTCTGTGATCCAGATCACTCATGGGCAAGACCAGACCAAGGCAGATGGATCAGACAGATGCAGAACAAGCCCAGACATAAAAACCTCAAATAAATCTTCCAGTCTATGTCCCGAGCTCTTTAGTATGATGCTCAGGGCATCATTGCCCTGTAATTTTTAAAAAGGAGAGCACAAGAAACAAAGCCATTTCCTACCTTTTCACTGAATTCTGCACTATGTTTTCTTTCACAAAAAGCAGGCTGAATCTATTAACTGCAGCCATCTTACAGTCTGAAGGCCATTTTTTGCCTGCAAGCTGTGATCCATTTATAAAGTACAGAGGGAAAAAGGCAGCCAGAGCAGGATACAAAATCTCCTGCAAGATGCCAACCTCAGGCTGACACCTCAGGTGCCCTCTTTGTGGGCAGCAGCACCTCCACACTCGTGGCAGGGGGTGAGAAAGTAGTTGAAATGAAGTCATCTCCTTACAGAAGAGTAATGTCATCCCTAAAACTTTTCTTCAGTCACTTTTCTTAAGTTCCACTTCACTGGTTTCAGGGCACTCAAAATTTACTTACAGAACATCAGAATTTAAATAAAGGACTCAAACTGTGTCACCTTTTAAGCGATTTCTTGTTCTTCAAAGACACTGGCAACCTGATACCAGAAATTCCACATCCCTTTATCTGTCTTAAGAAGAGCTTACAGACTTAGAAAGGAAATTTTCCCACCGTATCAAAATTCCACAGAGGACATGAGAAAAGTCAGAAGAAAAGCTCTGGTTTCCCTGACTTTGACCACAGAACTCTCCAAAAAGCATATTGAATGTCATTGTACCCAAACAGAGAAACATCATACCATCACCTTTTAATCTATGATGGATGGCATTATATGGCAATAACAGAGCAATACAATGTCAACCTTCTCTTTTTCTGGGTTTCATGTAAATCAAATCCTCCAAAGGAAGCCAAATTTAAAAATAAAAACAAAGAGAACTGAAGTTTAAATGCTGCCACAATGTAAGTGTGCCAGTTAGAGTCCTGCAGCAAAGAGTTCTTTTTTATTTGCTAGCACACACAAGCTCAGAATACAAATTCAGATAAACACATGATTTTCCCAGGGTGGTCTCTTTGCTTTGGTGAGTCTCAGGCTTCTGATTACCCAGATCAGGTGTCAGACCAGAGAGATAATGTTGGAGCCTGGCTTCATTTGCCCTGGAACCAATGTGCAGGGATCAGAAGGAAAGATCTTAATAGTTTGTACCAGATTTTCTTTAAAGAGAGGTGTAAGAGCTGAGCCATGGTTATTTCATAACTATGCTGGGAAGGACTTGGATGTCTCTACATGGAAAGCAAAACGTGGAGGAATGATGAGCTTTAGGAGTGCCATGGAGATGTGTCCTGTCCTCAACAATGACAATTCTTCTCAGAAGAAATTATGAGTTAAATCAGTTTGTATGTTCTAGGTGCATTTGTTGTTTTGTGATCTTCAGACAGGTGGAAGCACAACCACATGATGTTTATTAATGGCTTAGCAAGAAGGTGGTACCTGTATGCAAGATGAAATGTGCCTGGGAGAGGAGGAACTTTCCTGTGAGTCTGCAAGAGAAGATGTGGATGAGCTGTGGGTTAGAGGGAGTCTAATACCACAGTAAGTGATGGTATTAAAAATAAGTCAATGTTCAACTCATAAACCATGAGAAAAAGAATGAATTGAACAGTTTAGAAGAGAAAGAAAAAAGAATCCAACTCCTTGGATCCAGGCAGTTAGAAATGGTTTATAGTTTTAATAATCAAGACTCGAAATCACAATAAAAAATTTTTAAAACCCTGGACATTGTGGCATTTTTCATTCTCCCTACTTGCAATCATGGAAGATATTTGTGCCTATTGTGCATTCATCAACACTCAATTTTCTGTAAGATGTAAATATTGATAACTAAAATGCTGATGTTAAACCATAAAAAACCATTGTTAAGTGAAAAATATTCCTCAAGTTCACAGAAAACAAGCATTCCATATGGATGGCTGCAGCCCAGTCATGGTACTAGTGGTGTGGAATTTCTCAGTGTGGTGAAAAGGGACATGTGGATTTTGCAGTTTCCCTGAAGGAATGTTAAACTTCACAGACACCTCTCCAGAGAGTCCAGTGACTCAGATGTTTGCTCCCTTCACCAAGGAATCGAATGCAGTACATTTAGAAACTGAACTCTTCACATGGCAGGTTCAGTACTGAACAGAAAAACAACTCTGTGCTTGTCTTAAAGCAATCAAAGTGACCAAAGTAACCAAAACCTCTCAAAGCTTGAAATGCTTGTGTCTAGGTGTAAAACACCACAGCCTTGGACTTGTGCAGAGTAATTGCTGAGCCCCATGTAGTACTCATTAATTTCTTTGGCCATGAACAGTAACACCTGTCAGTTGAGCATTATCACAGTGCTGGAGGCCAAAAGCTCTGTTGTTGCTTTCTTTTGAGGTAATAAATGAAGTGATGCCATTCACATTTTATAGATAAGGATGTTAGCTACAGAGAGCTGAAGTGTCTTGCCTTAGGTCACGGAGGAATTACTTAGTCTGAGCTGGTTATCACTTATTTCAGTCACATAAAAGAATTTGGATCTCAGTTATCAACTATTTATCATTAAATATGTCATTGAGCAAAGAATAAAGAGTCAGCATCACTGTCATCATTCAACAGAAAATCATCTTGTGAGGCTGAGTCATCACCAAGTGCAATTCTGCAATAACACAATGTTTTAACCAGAGCAAGGTTAGAGGCTAAATATTAGAGTTACAGAAAGCATATAATAAATACAAGATGTCTGAAAACTCATCTAGTTTGAAAAAGAAGTGAATATGGTGTGAGTCACATCACAGGTTTCAGAATCTCACAGCTTAGGAAAAGAGTTCTGATTTTGGCTTCATGTTTTAACCTTGTGAAACTCCCACCTTTTGCATTTTGATGGGAAAACCAGCTTTACTTCTTTTAAAGTTTTTGAGGCTTTTAAATTCCCAGACTCAAATAAAATTGCTGGACAGCTAAAACAACACCTAAGACCAAGGAAAAATTTTACAGGAGACACCATGTGCCCAAAGACAGCTGAATTTAGCAAATTGCTATGGAACATACAAACTTGAGTTTTTAGTCATAATTTGTTCTATTACATCAAGCATGCTTGCTCACCCAAACTGGGCTGCAAGGCTGACCCAGCACAATTACTAATTGCTAGTTTATTTGGGATTTTTTTGTCATTTGCAAATTTTGCTAACAATGATTTTATATCACTTTTCAGATACTTGCTACTTGTGACTCAAGAAGATGAATTACTCTGAATCAAGAGTATTTCTGTGAAAGACTTGTTATAAAATCTGCTAGTGGAAATCTCTAATTGAAGATAACATGTTTTAATCTAATAGTAGATCATAACCCACTTACATTGAGATTATATTAATATAATTAAGTTTTAAAGACTTGTTTGAAATACATTGTTTTCTGTGTCATTAATTTAAAATATTTTTAAATTTTAGATGGTTTGGTCACTCAAAATGGATGTTTGTTTTGAACTTCATTCTTCTAACTCATGGGTAAGTTTGCAACTTGATGATCAGATGTGCAGAAATGATTGATATTTTTATTATCCCATAAACTTTTAATATCAATGGCAATAAACAGCCGAGCTAGAAAGCTTATTGTTAATTTTAAATTTATTTGTGTCCTTTTAAGTACTATGGTTTTAGTGTCCTCTTTAATTTTTAGTTTATGGTGGATTTGGTAATAGAGGTTAATTCTTCTGATAAAGAAAAAAATAGCATGTGCAATAGAATGTATTTACAAAGATTAATTTTATTGCACAAATGATTAATCTCCTAACTTTATGATGATAAATATCCAAATAAACTGCAATGAGATCCAGATTATTTCCTAGACTTTCAGAAATTCTTAGAATGATGAGAAATGGGAATGCACTGGCAATGAGTACTTGGTGATGTATGGGAATACCAACACTTTTCCAAGTACCTCTGAAGCCTCACCAGAGCTTCTTGGGCTGAAATTCCTCCATAACTACTGAGGGAACAAGGCAATTACAAAAGGACACTGAAAGAGAAAAAAGAAATAATTAAAATGCTATTTAATTAAATGCTATTTTCAGGATAATCTTTTGATTCTTATGAAAATCATTTTATCAGGATTTGGAAGGAGGTTATTGACAACACCAACATTGCAGAGCTGGAATCTTTTCAGGTTATATTAATAAAAATAGAGAAAGCTCTTCAAAGGATTTAATATCAAATGATGCATTTTGGTGCAGGTAATTACATGCTAGTTTAAATCCATCAAACACTTAATTATTCATTTTGATTCAGTGTCAGAATTCTGATTTGAGTCAACAAGTTCTGGTGTGATACCCTGAGTTTTTATTTTCCATCCCTTTCAGTGTGCAGATGGATTCAATGCTTCTGCAAATCGGCCTCATAACTCTAAAGAGCACTGAGGGATTCTTGTGGCTTTTGTTTATTTGGTTTTTGGTTTTTTTTTTTTTTTTTGTTCTGTTTTGTTTTCCTGTCCATTCTCTCCAGGAAGAAAATTAATTTTGTTAAATCAGTTAATTTAGAAATGGGCTGGGAAGCTACTGACAGTTATAGTGTATTGTTACATTTTTAAATTTGAATAACAAACCATTTTTAATTCTTGGTGATGAATAAATGGCCATAGAATATTATTCTAAGCCAATGTCATAGCTCAGAGGAAACTACAGAGCTTGCTGAGTACTGGCTGACTGAAAATCCCAGTCTGTTTTCTTTATGAATTCAGGCTATAGTAATTTTTCACTGATTTTTTTGATCGGTCAAGCACAGCTCAGATGTGGAATGATTTTTATTCACCCTACAGTGTGACATTGTTTAGCAGGTTTTAAACTAAAAATAAAAAACATTTCTCAATATACAGGAAAATAATATCTTAAAGTATTCAGAAAATACCTCAAGTTATTAATTGCAGCATTTTTTAGATACAGTGAGAGAGCTTGGCCATGGTGAGCTGTATTTAGCCTAAGGCTGAACAAGAATTAAGAAGACAAGGTGGCTTTAAACCAATTGTGTCTTTTATGAATTCAAGGCCTTAGAAAAGGACAATTTGTCTTCCTCACACCAGGTGCTGTGTAAAAGCAGGTTCAGAGCAGCTCAAATCACGTCTGTGGGATTTGAGAAGCTGCCCAAGCCAGAGACCACTGGTGACACTTGGCTGCTTCCTATATATCACAGGGGGATCTCTAAGAGATTCTTGGAGGTCACTGGGTTCCAAATGCTGAACGAAGATGATGGCAAACAGGGACAGGTTTTCAACTCATCAGTTTCAACAAAATCTAATTTTATTAGATAAAAAATGTATCTGTTTTAACTAACATCTTAATATAGCTCTATTTATTACCCAGACAAATACAAATTGGAAAGCATCAAATTCATGATTTCTCTTTGCTGCTTTTTATTACTATAAAAGTAAATAAGTGAACCTCAAAGAGTCATAGAAGGAAACTTCCGTGCAAGTGACTTGCATTGGTTCGTAAGAAAAATCTCTATGATAATAAAAGCAAGGTACTGTGAAAAATGTCTACCAGCTTCTTGTTTCATTGCCATTTTTCCAAAACAACATCCCAAAACCATCACTCTAACCAGGGTGTAAAGCAAGGTATCATTCACTAGAATGCCACAGAAAGGATCATGCTCTTTTACGAGCCAGGCAGCTTACCAAGGACATGGGGATGCACACTGAATCCAGCAAGCTCTTTTTTTTTGAGGTGTTTCTGTTGGTTTTATCAACCAAATGAGCAGAAAGTCTTATAAATTCTATTTTATAATGCTCTATCTGTGCAGATTCTATACAAGAAAAATCTCACATTCTTTAATATTTGAAAACTTCTTATAATACCTTTGCAGACTCAAAGATCTCTGTACAGTGAAGGAATTTTGTGCATTCTCTTTTTGCCAGAGGTACATTGCCTGTGGGAGGGCCAGGAGGATGTAATCTGTGTTCAGTCACTCCTGTAGCCTAAAAATAGTTGAAAATGAAATTAGAAAATACTTCTTCAGCTTCTGCAACAATATGAAGGGGTAGAAAAGTAAGACATGGTTTTGTAAATCCTCAGCTATTTTGGAGAGCAGGAGTCACAAGTAAACTGGGATATTATTTAAAAAGGTGTTCCTGTAAAAGAGGAATACCAAGAGAGCAAAATAAAATTGAGTGTAACAGGGATGGAAGAAGCAGCTTACTGGAACCAATAAATAGTCCATGTAGGATAAATTTAAATGTAGTATATTAATATTAAACATTTTACAACACCATATCTGAATTTCACTTTATTTTTCCATTAATCCATTTCCTATTACTGTTTTTTTTTGTGCAGCCTCTCTGAAAGGGAATTAAACCCCAAAGTAAGTAGTTGAATTATTTCTAACCAAATAACTTCTTATTAAGACTCAGGTTTCTAACTAAATTATTTCTTCTTCCCCACTTTAAGTTAGGAGAAAATTGGCTTCAGCTCCAATTACAGGCCTCTGCTTAAGAAATATCTGCATAATTTGCATAACTTGCTGAGAAGCACAATTTTGCCTTAGTCTCTGAAATGCCTCTGAGCTCAATTAATATTTTCCAGAATTGTCACCAGGGAATAGAGATTCCCAGTGCTGATTTGAAAAGAGACACACCAGGCACTTGGACACAAACTGAGAAAGTTCCCAGGGCTCAGCAGGGCCCATGGAATCAGAACATTTGCAGTAACTGGTGAGATAAATCTTAGATCAGAGGAGTTCCTTCCCCTGACAAAACAGCTTCCTGCAAGTGAACCTCTAATTTCAGTCTACAGCAACTCCAAGCACCTCTCTGCTCCCCAGTGACCTTTTATGTAATCTAACAGGACGAAATATGAAGAGAGGTTTTCCCTAAGGATCAGCATAAACTTCCCTCTGCTTGCTTTCATCCCGTTACCTATGCTCAGAGTACTGCAGGTTATCCTGAACATTTCCAGGTTACCCATTGCTAACAACACCCCCAGGGGGACTCCTGGCTGGAGCTCACTCCTTTCAGCCACGGCGCAATCGGGGAGGACAATGTGGGTGCCTGAGCCCCCACAGCAAGAACCAATCTTTACCAATAGGGTAAAAGATGTGGCAAGAACCAGAAAGATTAAAAAACCCAACAAAGCAATCAACCAACCAACCAAAAAATAAACAAACAAATCCACGCCTCCCAGCCCCACAAATCACTTGCAGCATACTTGAGCCTGGAAAAAAACTCTACTGGAGAAGACACGCATTCTTCCACGTTTTTATGGAGACAATAAACCAAGAACTGGGTAATATGTTCTGATCATCTGATTTAAGCAAACTCAAAGTACTTGCCTAGTAAAATTATTGCTTTATATAACAGTTGGTTCTTTTTGTTTTGATTAATGACTCTGCTAGTTTCTAGGCAGCAACACTTCCTACAGCTACACTGGAGAAAGCACATTTTTTGGAACTGCTGTTACCTGCCAGTGAGAAAATGGTTATCCTGCCAGGGCATTTTACAGAAAGCAATTAAATCTTGTTCTAAAAGAGGAAGTGTCCAGTGTTGTTTTTAAACATGTAAGAATTTTTGAGCATCCTGTTCTTGTTTTTTTCTAACTCAATTGCATTACCAACCATGTGAATGCCTTCAGACAAGACAAATTGCCTTTGTTTGAAATAAATTTCCTATATAAACACATATTCTCTCCAAATATTTTTGGAAACACTCATACTTCCTCACAACCCCTTTTGGTAGCTCAGACAGCTTTTACAGCTTGATTTTTTTCTTTTTTTTTTTTTTTTTTTTGGGCTCAGTGCAGTAGAAGCACATTGTGCACATGTCTTTTAGTGTTTAATCTTTTTCATTTACAGAGTTTGGTCACAGAACAAGGACCCATGAAAACAGAGCTTCATTTCCCAGCCATATAAACCAAAATGGCAGCATTCAAATAAGGAAACTGAAAGGATTTTGACTGTTGCAGAAGCTTGAACACTGTTGTGACTTTTCCTGCTAAATCACGCACAGAAAACTGGCACAGCTACTTTTGATGGAGAGAATGAGTTGCTTTGAAATGTGGTGGAAAAAACACAACCCACAACTCACTGCTTCCACTTCTTCAGCTCTCAGGCAGCCTAGCAAGCAAGAGTCAGACCAACATCTGCAACCAAGTACAAGCTCCTCATCCAACCTATCTTTCAAAGAAATTGGATTAGGACAGAGGAACATTAGACTGGAGTTTCAACAGCTTTTTAAAGAAATTTCTTCAAATTTTTAGCTTGTCTTTGAAAAACAGGAAGGATTAGGAAAACCAAACAGCAAATTTTTAGATCACTCTGCTCTGAATGCAAAAACTGGGAACTAAGTCTTTAAAAATTATTTAGAGTATACAGTAGCAAAGAAAGTGCTTTGACTTCCAATTGCCAAACTGTATGGGTAAAAATCTCATAAAAAACTGCATGGGATGAAAAATGCCAAATTGGTAGTCAGATTTCAAGAGAGCTTCTGCCAGAGATTCATGTTCAATTGTATGAACTGGACATATGGATTTAGTTATATTAATGTGAGAAGAGTTTGGAGCACAGAAATAGTACTTCTGTAAAAAGCCAAGAAATGTAATGCAATGCAGAGGGCCTGGGCAAAAAAAAAAAAAAAAAAAAAAAAAAAAAAAACCCCAAAAAACAAACAAACAAAAAAAAAATCTTTCAAACTAAGGCAGAAAGTGAAAGAAGAAAAGATCACAGAGTTGTGGAATCTCCTGTCCTGTAATAAAATGAAAGCAAATTTCTCAGAGCATTCATGAATAAATCCAGAATTTAGTGCCATATTTCAAAAATAAATAACATTCTGTGTACAGAAAAGGTTAACAGCCAGTCTGCCACTATAAACTTGGTTTTGTTTCTAAATCCCGTTATTGTGGGTTGGTTTTGTTGTTTCTTGGTTTTACATTTTTTCTTTTTAAGAAACTTCCTACTGCAGAGACAACGCAGCCAGAGACAACTCTATTAGCACAAAGCACATTCCAGCAAATGCCAAGGGCTTTCCAGTGAATACAGGGTGGAGAGGACACAGCCTTCCCACCAGAGAGCCAGCCAACACTTCACTTCCAAAGAGCTTCCACTGCCAGCTCTCGATCAGCCATGGGGTAGGTGGAGTCAATTTTTCACTTTTAACATCTTGCTTGCTGAGTTTGCATTTTGAATTTTCTGCTTGGTGCCAACTTTTCCCTCAATTTCCCAGCCTCAGGCTGCTGCTCCACCTACAGAGGATGTCTCCTCATACTCACTCTTCTCCAGATTTTCTGGCTCTGGAGGACAATGAGAGATTCTCTCTGTTACTTTTCTCTTCTGCAGAACTTACGATTAGTTGCTGTATTACTTGATTATTGTTCAGATTAGTGCAGGCCAGAAAACACTTTTCTTGGAGACTTAAATTTGCCTAGGATATTATACACCCACTATTATTCTAATTCCTTGCAAAAGATCCTGAGCTGCTTGTTTTCAATTTATGTGATGCTACCAGAGGATGTAATTGACTTTCTCCCATATGCTTGGTCTGACCAGAATAAAAAAGCTTTGCTGGTGCCTTTCTTATTTCAATAAACTCATCCAAATTCTCCTTGCAGTTAGATCTCTGCTGTATTTCAGTATCAATGGAGCTGAAAAGTATAAAGGGCAATGTAAACACATTGTTATAAAAAAGAAATTCTTAATGAGAACTTTCCATACTAGCAACCAAATTAGCTCTATGATCCTCCAGTCATACCACCTATGTCAGCAAATGCAGTTTCTCAATAATTTCATGCTTGCTTTTTTCCCTGAAATCATGGTCAAAGAACTAATTAAAAATGGTAAAAATATCAGGATCCTAAAAATGGCACTGTAAGACAAATCTGAGAAAGGTTTTAAGCTCTCAGATTCCTTCAGCCTGAGGTTCCAGAACAACATTGTGTTTGATAAGAAATCCTAATGTCTGTCTGTTTTTTCTTTCTTCATGCAGCTGTGGGCTCAGGACTTCTAAAAAAAGATGAAGCCATGAAGACAAGCAAAAAGGACTGGCAGTGCCCAGCAAAAGGCTCAGGAGCTGTGATGCAGCACAGAAAAACTACAGAGCAAGTTTGAGTGATGACTTTAACCAACTCTATCTTTGACCTTTACTCAGTCTTTTTAATTATTGTGATTTTCTTTCCTTTTATTGTGGTTTTTCAAAATGTGTCTGCACTTCACAAATGCTCTGTTTGCTTCAGCAGAAAGAGTCAAAACAAACAAGCAAAAAAACCAAGCCAAAAGTACAAGCCCAAAGCTGGAAACTGCATATTAGGAGTAGGGATGGCCAAGCTCTCATTCCCAGCCCTGTGCTCAGAAGGGAGAAAGCAAACAAAGGCCATGCTGCTGTGGCCCTTCCTGTGACCCTGGCAGTGTGCACACACACCCCAGGGAATTCTGTACCAGCCTGACTGCCACTGAGCCCGTGGTCCCTGGAGCTGCTGGGAGTGCTGTGCACACAGGTCTGGACAGCCAGACTGCCTCACCCCAGGAAAGGGAAGGACAAACTTCTTTCAAACCAGAATTTCTGTATAAACTATAAAAAAACCAAAACCAACCAAACAAACAAACAAAAAAAACCCCCAAAAAACCCAAAAAAAGTTTTTACTATTTTGTTCAGAAGTAAAATGGAGATAGGGACTGAAAAGCCCCATTTTTGGTTCCTTTGGCAGGGCATTGCTTTGTGATGTGAAAGCAGCACCTGCCAAAGAGAGTATCACTCCTATTGCTCACATGTACAAGGGAGCTGTACTGCAAAACTGAAAAATTAATTAAACCATTGTTTATTCAATTACATGCTCTGTCCCTGCTTTATCTAGATAAACAAGCTGAATAAACTTCTGAAATCTCTCAGCCTGAAGAGCCTGAATCCTATTATCAGCTGTTAAATTAAACATTTAGAAAGCCACATTCTATGAAAGGATATTTCCAAGGACCTATGGTACTTAGAAAACAGCACATTTGAAATATTCTGGCATTTTAAACAAAATTGCCTTGAAATTTTCAAGATCTGAGATGGGCCTACAAATTAACTACTTCATTTAATTTTTTCCATCAAGTTTTATGTGGTAAAAAATATTTTTTTTTTCATATAAACCAAGGGGAATCATCTATTAAAGAAGAAATAGTGTATTTGACTTTGTAATATTTTCATACCTGAGATCACAGACCATACCAAAGAGTGTGAAATTCCTCTCTGCCTCTCTACAGATCACTGAGACTGGGTGACATTTCAGAGCAGACTAGAGAAGTTTCACACATTATTCAATGGTGAAAGTAAGAGGGAGACTCAAGCCCAGCACCAGGAGCACTTACAATCAGAAGTTGTGAGAGGCAAAGCAGATGTGCTTGAGCACAGAAACCACCTGGCAAGTGTCACTTTACAGCCCTGCATGTGCAGAAATGCTTTTCACAAGTGGTGAAGTTCACAGCACCACTGGAATCCAATACTTTACTACACGAGAAACTGGCAGCAGGAGCAGCTGCAGGACAGAACTCCATGGGCCAACTACACCTTTTTGGAGGGGGCAAAAAGAAGCTCATGTATTCAGAGGTTTAAACCAGAATATGATATGCATGTGTCATTGGGATATCCACTGGTTTAGCAGCTTCAGCCATCAGCACTGAAGCCAGTGTTTCAAATTTACGCTTGGCTCTTGGACAGAGACTTTATTAAAAAGCCTAGACAAGAAGAAATAGTGAGAAAAAATGTTTAACACATAAAATTCCATCTTTCTTTAAGAGGCATCAAGCATAAAAGCCTATGGAAGAGTTCTCACCTTAAAACAACAAAACAAGAAAAAATATTGCTCCTACTGAGTAACAAAACAAACATAAAAGAGCTTCAGAATTAGATAAGACTACCTACTCTTTCTGAGCAAGCAAAGAGAGTCTGTATGTGAAGTTTTATATTCATTCCACTGCACCCTTGTGTTATTTCTTTATCTGTAAACAAACTCTTATTTTGCACAATGCTGAAAGAAGAACAGCAATTTTCCCCATGAGTGGGTAAAGGCCTCAGAATCAGAAATCTGACTTCTATGTCAGCCTGTTCCCAGTTTTCCTTCATTACTTATGTGATTTTTGCCGTGAGGAAAAACACAGCATCTCTGTCCCAGAAGCAGACTGGGGACTGACATGGGAAGGTTCAAGAAGGTTATTTATGCAAAATAACAATTTTCCAGTATAATGCACCCCTTGATTTAACATTGGATGCAATAATCTTTGCTCAGCAGTGGGAGCGCCAAAGCATCACACTGCTGCTAATGCAGCCTGAAAAAGAAGAGCTGATTTTTGCAACAGCAATGACAATACCAAGGCATGTCAGGACCCTGAGCCCAGAGTGAGTCATTTTTCCTCTGTGTCTTATAACAAGAGGACAGATTCTGCTCATAGGAGAGGTTGGCTTGTTTAGTAGGGGCTTTAGCAGCAGCTTGGGGCTGAGGGAGCTGAGTGAGCCATCAGGGACGTCTCCAGAGCATCACTGTTGCCTGGTCTCAGTGGTGGCAGCACCAGAATCTCACCCTGCACCATCAGGCCCAGGGCCCAGGCTGTATTCAGCACAGGACATTTTCCATCTACAGTTATTCTGTGTTTGAGACTGAGTGCATCTCTAGCCAGGGCACAGCCACCTGTGACTGCGCAGACCTGTATGATAGCACTGGGCTTTGCAGTAAGTTATTCAAAGGTTCCAATGTGGGAGAGATGATGGGTTTGGCACTGGAGTGTCAGGAGGAAAAGGATCATGGGTTAAGCTCAGGTGCACAGAGATATTTATTCTGATGCTTGAAACTGAGCACTGCTCAGATTACAGCTCAGACTTCACCCTTTGGTCCCTCTTGAACAGAGCAGGCAGAAATCTGACTTGGGTGATTAACTCATGTTATTAAAGTTTAGAAAAGAAAATAAGTACAAGTCACATGAAAAAGCTCTGGCTGTAACTGAAACCAAGAATTCAATTGCCACTGTTCTGCAAACTGAGCAACCAGGGCTGTGCCCCATGACCCCTGGGCAGCAGCAATGATCTGCACTGGCACTGGAAGGCACTGTAAATCATCTGCCCAGGGCAATATTGTAGACCTCAATAGATGAGATTGGCCCTTACTGTCTTCAGAGTAGATTTACTAGCGCACTAATGGGCTTTTAGCCCTTCCATCTCACTCAGTGACACTTCCCCAGAGTGTTATGCGTATTTCTGGATAAATGGCAAACCATGCTGAGCAGTAACTGCTGTGCAGCAGATTTGAACTTGGTTTTCCTTGGTCTCTGCAGAGTGCAACCAACAGCACACTGACAGCTGTCCTTACCTGGCTAGGGCCTGCCCACACATCTCAGTCTGAGCAGAAGCTGGGCTGCATTTCTGAGAAGCCAGATCTCTCCAGACATGATGCCCTCTAACTTGCCAGCGGAGTACTGAAGGAAACAAAACACAAAACAGTCATGGATTTCTACCTAAGCTTGAAGCCCATCTATAAAGACTGAAATTTCTATAGCTCACATTAGGACAGGCACAGTATATTGTATGAATGTTCTACAAAAAGCTACTAACTTTAAACAAGACCTGTTTTGGAAGGGGGAAAATGCAGTAAGAGAAATTTCACAGACCACCTGCCCAAAACCAGAGAATCACTGTTTCTCTGCTCTGCTGCACAACCAGCCTGGCAACCTCAGCACTCCAGGGACACAAAAACTTCTTAAGAGGATGGATTGTTTTCCCCCCGCATTTTTAATGTAATTTAGAATCTTAACTGAGAATTTCTTGCAGCTCTGCAGGCTGAGAGGGCAAAAAGCTTTAATCCAAATATGAAGTGCCCAAGGAGGTCTGTGTGTGAGCAGCAGGGCAGCTGCTGCAGTGGCTTTGCCAAGGCTCCAGCAGGAGTCAGGGGTCAGAGCTGTCTGCACAGGGCTGCCCAGGCAGCTGTGCCACAGCCACCACAGCTGGTCCTGGGGCCTGCAGGGCCAGCTTTACCCCCAGTGCTTTGTAGGTTCTGCTCACCTCCTTTCCATGCTCCATTATTTTCTGAAATAATCTGGTTTCCACACAATGCTGTGGAACAATATTGATCCAGTGGTGGTGGGTTTTTCCAAAGGGGTAACCTTTGGGACTCTTTCTGGGTCTTGAATAACCTTTATCACAACCAGAGCAGCATAAAGAAGGGTTTATGATACAGCCTACTGACCTATTTTTGATATTTGTTTCTACAAAATGACCTTTTCCTTGAAGTTTTACTCTATTTATTCCAACTATTCTCAAAACATTGCACTAGAGATGAAAATAAAAATGGATGATGATAATAATAAAAGAAGATATGGCATCCCTAATCTCCATAAAGTGAAAAGAGTTAACTTTTTAGTCCTTTCCAAAAGAAGAAAATCTCTCCTCCTTTATTCCAACTCTGACTGCTCTAAAAGACAGGGGAGAAGGAAGACAGCAGGCAATGGATATAACCATCTACCTATTCTCTTCAATCTACTGTCTGGGCATTCTTTTAAATGTCAGGCTTGCTCTTTGCAATAGATACCAAATTGATTTTGTTGATTTTATCAGTAGATCTCACACTGTCTATATGTGAATGTGTTTTTTCCATAACCAATGTTTAAAGAAAGAGCAGAAGTGTCCTAGGTACATGTTCAGCTTTCTGAAGATGAAAAATATTACTTTTGTTCTTGAATAGTTTTACCTTACTCTATTTGAGGTCAGTCCAATCCTCCTCTTTATAACTCCACTATAATCTTGGAGAGCTTAAAAGAACTCTTCAACTCTTTTAACTATTCCCTTGTGATTGAACTTTCATATAACCTGTTATTTTCTTGAGTTTGCTTTTTTATTTTCAGAAAGGATTCTGAAATAAACCCCTGCCCAAAGCCCCTGCATGAACATCATTGAAAAGACAACCAAAGTTGACCCCAATAACATTTACTTTTGTGGTTTGCATGGCCCAAAGAAGCCTTGGGAATTAACTTTTCTCTGTTTGATAACAATTGCATCACATCCAGAGACTGCATCTATCAAACAGCCTAATCTGAAAAAATAATTATAAAACATTAAAACACTTAGCAAAATAATGCATTTATCCAACTTGTCCACTGTTTACAGAACAACATGAGAGAAGTGACAAAATATTTCATTCCTTTCTTATCTCTGGTCCTTTAACCTTTTCTTGAGGTTGATCTTTGCCCTGTGGAATGGGAAGCTTCCTGTTGGGAGTTAGGTATGAGCAGGCCTTTTGAATGCTGATGCCAGTCAGGGCTTTCAGCATCAGCCCCTGCTCTGCACTGACCACCCACCCAGCACTTTCTGCACCACAGCCTCACAGCCCCTGCTGCAACACCAGACTCAGAGAGGCTCCCATCATTCCAATATCTCTTTTGAATAACCCATCATATCAACATATCTTACCAATAATGTCTTTGAGAGACCCTCTCCAGGGCTGATTGCAGCACACAGACAAAGCTTCAGAATCATCCCTGGCTCAATTTAACTGCCAACACTGACTCAATTCAAAGCTGGGGGTGTCTTAGTTAAATTTGCACTGTCTGGCCATGAATTATGGCTACATTGCTCTGTCTTTGCTCTCAATTCAAGTGCTCCAGTTTGATGTAACACAGGGCAGAAGGAGGCAGTGATCCATCAGAGCATTTAAGCACTTCTCCAGTTTACAGTCCCTGCCCTCTTCCACTGGAGTTAATGTTACACCTCTCCCTACTGGAACTTATGGATGTGACTTTGTCACTTGTGCCTTACCTTGAGTTTAAAGAGCTTTGACACCTCCTTCAATGCTCATGGGAATTTACAGAGAATGTTAACACCCAGCCACAAAATCCAGCCTGCTCTGCATGGTAGTTTTGAATGCAAAGATATAGCAAAGAGTTTAGAGGGGCCTTGATTTGAGCAGAATCCTCTCAGAAAGAAATACAAGAGAGATCAGAGTCCCAACGTTTTTTCATCTCCCCATATCCATCCTAACTAGTTTCACATTGTCTTTGTTTTGCAGTCTAATACATCACAGTTGGCTCTGTTGGCTGATGTAATGTCACTGTAACGCTGTGAGACAAGAGCTGGTGTGTAAGTTATGGAGACGAGAGTGTGCAGGCAGGCCCTCATTAGCCTTAACTAATGATCCTCTAACAGTCACACACAATTGAGAGGAGCACAAGTTACTGAAGCCTTGAGGCTTATTGCACTGGTTTGCAGAGAAAGGTTTCTTGTTTGCTTTGTTCTGATTGAGTGAAACTATTCTCTGCCTTCCTTGCTTTGTAAGAGGCCACAGTCCCTGAGTGTGTTCCTAAACTGAGCTGTGGTTTCTGGGAGACCTGACTTTCATGTGGAACAAAAGCCAGATTTGCCTGGGAGTGATCTGAGGCATGGTCTCACTGTGCTGCAGCAGTAATGAAACAAGGTGATCCTGCAGAGATATACAGGTGTTCTCTTCTGAATATATGACTGACAGCCCCCAAAAGCTAAATGAAGGAGGTCTTTGTGCTCTGAAAAACAATCAGTCCCCTGCAGACCTCAGGGAAAGCACAGATGAGCTTTGGTTTCTGCAGAGGCTGGGAAGCACAACAGGTTCCAGGGAGGGAGAACACTGTGGAAAGCCACTCTCATCTTATGGAGATTGTTTCCCCTTCGTTTCATGCTTAGTTATAGAGATCTCTTCTCAGGGCTTGTTTAGGGAGCAGTTTTCTTCCTTAGATACAGTGATTTTCTCTACTTTCCTACCCAAGAAATGATCTCTGCAAGGGGAGGATTGTAGCTATTTAATATTTGCATTTTATGATTACGTGCTTTTTTAATTCCTTTTTTTTTTAAATTCCTCCCAGAAATCAATGGGTCAGGAAGAAGAGAGGGAGCAGCATCTTTTCTCAAAAGCTGCCGAGCCAGCTCAGGGTAAGAAGCTCCAGGAGAATTCAGGGGCAGGAGAGCCAAGCTGGAAGCTATTTCCATTGTTTCCAGAGTTCATACAGTTTGTCTAAGCAGGTATCCTTCAAAGCTCTGCTTGAATATGTCCAGGGCTCTAAAGACCTGGCCAGGCATGGAAGGCTGCAAAGCATTTCCAGGGAACATTGTCATGGCAATGAAATCACAGAAAAGCTAATGATGGCTCATAAAATCACTGTTTTCAAAAGGAGCAAAAGTGAGAGGCCTCATGGAGGAGGATTTGAGTACAAGAGAGCTGCACACAATTTCCAACTTCACCAGGTGGGAATTCACTTAACCCATCTCCCAGTCTGTGCCTCCACCCATACACTGGGGATGTAAATTCTACTTTCTTGGACTTTTCGTGTTACTAGCATGACTAACATTGCTAATTTACTGATTGCTATTCCTCAGAAGCACTGAGAAAAGGAGCTTAACTCTTTGGAACCTTTCCAGAAATGCAATCTCCCTTCCCCTCCAGCTTCAGTTTGAAGCCATGGGGTGAGCAGGAGCCATCTCAGGGTGGTGGGGAATTTGGGGAATTCTCTCTGCTTTACTCATGCTCAGCACAGCAGGAGGAAAGAGACAGTTCCCTGCTGAGCACATGAGGATTTGTGAGGAGAGCATGCACCTTCCTCTTTCTGTCTTACTAAATTAGAGTTACACACCTAAAATAATATATTTTTCCTGCCAAAATAGACTTGCTTTTCTCTAAGTATGGCAATAACATTCTGACCATGGGGGAGTAAGAACACTGGAGGGCTCTGAGGGAACAAGCACGAGCACTTCAGAGCATAGGTTTATGCACAAAATGAGCCACCTGCAGAAAGTTGGATGACTTAGCACTAACCAGTGGATGTGTAGAATGATTAGGGTAAAACACTGCCAGCATACATGGAATAACATACCAAGTGAACCACACACCAGCATAAATAAATGAGACTTCAACATTAATAAAGTACATAAAAAAGAGTACTTCAAGCATTAGCAGGCAAATGCTATGTTCAATCTGGATTTCATTGAGGATTCATTTCACAGTTTGAGTTAGAAAACTAATCCTGACATCTCATCTTGATTGAATGACATTTTCTTGGTGCGTTCCTTTATGTGACTGGAAAATTATATATTTTAGTTAAAATCCTTCCTAATCAAGACAGGTTGTAGTAGAAAAGAAAGGGAATTTAAAATAAAGTTTATTCTTGGAACAGTGTTTCTCTCTGAAAGATCCCTCAGCGCCCTACACTTTAAACCATTGGTGAAATCACCAAAGTAGATCATGGAACAGCTGGGGTGACATCCTGCTCTAAGGAACTATTCCTGTAAAATTTCATCAGTGGGCAATGAGCCCAGAGTGTGAAAAGTACAGGAAAACTGTCCCCTGCATCCCCCATATTCCTGGTATAGTAAAATGTACCATTTAACCAAAATTACTGTTATATATTTCTTACAAATACATAAACTAAAACTGAAATGCTAAAATCTTCCTTTTAAGGGGTGAAGGGAATATATACAGCATCTGGCTGTCAAATAAAAATCTGCATGGAATTATAAATTGCCTGTTTTTAGCCATCATCTCCTTGTTTTACAAACCAACACGACTGGAACATGATGTGAAAGCTGCAAAAGGGCCAAAACAGAACCGAGTTCCAGCTCTGCAGTGGCTTCAGTCTGGGGTGGAGGAAGGCTCCTGGGGAGGGCACACCTCCCTAGGCTAGCAAAGAGCTCCACTTGCTGGCAGATGCAGCCCCTGAGTTATTGCTTCCCACTTCATTAACCACAGCAGAAATAAACAGCCATAAATCAATTGCCCAGCCCATCAAGCCAGAATAAGGGAATCATATTGTTGAAGAGTACTCAGTGGCAGCTCACGTACTTTCAAATATACTTCTGGTCTGCACTGAAACTTTGGACAAGTACAGGGACAAAATAGAAAGTGGTTCCTAGAGAAGGTGGAGAAAAGGCTGAAGAATGATGCCAGACCCACTGGAGTCCTGCCATCAGTGTCTCTGGGCTGAGCTCCAGAGCAAAAGTGAGGAAGGGAGATTTTGACAATACCAGCTCTTTTGTGAACCCCAGATCATTCTCGTCTGCTACACTGACATTTTGTGGTGAGAAAATTAACTCAGATTATTCATAATCTTCCTATGCTTTGCTATATTTTAGTGCTCAATATACACAAGTTACAGGGGGTTTTTAGTGAAGGCAGCATAATGCTGCATAAAAAGACGGTGCTCTCTATAAATTTTTTTATAAATGGCCTTTGTGAGTATTCTCCCACATCTTTATCATTCATTATAACATTTTTTCTTTTCACCTTTACAGCAAAGTTGAATATGGCTAGTAATTTTTGCCTTTTGTTCTTCAAAAGCACCTCATCAGCATTCACTCATGTGGATAAAATTACGTTTCATGGTGTACAAAAGGTTATTTTGCACAAAATGAATGATCGAAACCAATTTTTTCTGTTTGCCAGAAGTGTGTGTGTGTGTGTATATATATCTATATATCTATATTTATATATATCTATATATATATATCTACTAGTCTTCATATTAATTTAATTTAAAAAATTAAGTTGCTTTTCAAATAGCTGGTAGGATCCCATGGAATAGCACAGTGACAGGGGACTGTAGCACTTTTCTAGAAAGGATATAAGAATGAAAAATGTTCAGGAGAAACATAATAGAGACCAGAGATGAGCCAAAAATATTATAAAGGGCATTTTGATTGCAAAGTATTTACATACCATCAACTCAAATTACAAAAAGTAAATACAAAAACCTTGGCAGCAAGGTTTCTGTGGTGGATTTGAGCAAGATTGCTAGGAAGACATGCTGATTTTTTTCAGCTAGCCATCTAAATTGTTTTAAATTGATTTGAGGGGTTTTTTGTGGTTTTTTCTTTCTTTTTTTTTTTTTTTTTTTTTTTTTTGTGGCAAGGTTTTTCAATCAATTAGTGAAGGGCAGAATGTGACACATTGCCAATTCTTCACTCACTTTTTTCACAGTGTGCTGTGTCACAGGGACTGCTGACACACCAGTGGGATCTCCATCCTGTAACTCCATGCACGCATCCCGACAAACAGATTATCCTGATTGAGACATTGGAACAGCAGCGCTCTCAGTCCCAGGAAACATTTAATGTGGAGAAATGTTGTACACCAGAAGCAGTGGGAAGGGTTCAGCAATCTCTGTTCCTGCCCCTGCTGTGCTGAGCACTGCTCCTTTCCAAAGAAAGCAGCCCCTCTTTGGGTGCAGGTCTCCACCATCAGCATGGCCTGTCTTGTCTCTCAGAGGATTTCAGATTTGACTTTTCACACAAAAGGGCATTCTCACTGTGCCTGAGATCAGAATCAATGCACACGGGGGGAAAGGAGTGGTATCCCTGTTGTTTGGCCTGTTTAAGTCCTTGGCAATTCTACCACAAATGGAACCCCAAATTTCTGATGCCTCAACTGGCTTCTAACATAAAACACTTGCTTTCTAAAAAGAGTTTTCAAGGAAACATGCCTTCAGGATTTAATTTAAGACTGAATCAGTGCATGCAGAAACTCCTGCTGCATTGCTCAGTTCTAAGGAAGAATTAGTTTGAAGGAGAGAAAGTACAATAATTATGCAGCTTTCACCACAGACAGAAGCATGCTGCCAAATAATAAGCAACAACATGAGATAGATAAGCTTTCTTTATTTGTAGACAGTGAATTGGGAGACAAGTTCAAATCTTTTTTTCCCTACCAAATATTACACAAATGGCCTCTAGAGGGATCCAGGTTATTGCTTTTCTGTTGAAATCCCTTAAGCTTGGTTGTCATTTTTATTGGGTTGTTTTTTTTTCTTTCCCCTCTGTTACTTTTCAACTAGTGAATCATTCATCTAGAAATAATGATGCAAACAACTTGCATTTAAACCACAGAGTTCATGACCAGGATGAAGGCTTTTGAAAATCAAGAATTAAAAAAATCTGGAGGGCAAGGTTCACATTCAGTAGAATTCCACACTCAAACAAATCAGCTCTCAGCTGATCACATTCAATAAAAAAATACAATTCCAAAGAAATGCTTAGGCATTCAGCTGCCTATGTGAAATGCAGCTGAACTGGTGAATCTGCAGAGTTAGGTTGGGAATGTGGTAAGAATTGGGCTCAAGTTTCTGCAGAATGAGTCAGTATTTCCCACTTGAGCTCCTAGAGTTCTCATGAAAAGGTATATTGGTTCCAAGTCATTGTTTCTTGATTTGGGCTTTCTTTGCGGATTTATTTCACCTAGTTAGAATTTTCACAGCTAAGATTTTAGTAAGCAGGAGTCCCAAGTTAAACAAAGAGCAAGAATTTAATTTTATGATACTATATTCTACACATTGTTTATTCCAGATTCACCAAATAATGGGTATAACAAGCAGCATCAAGTCAGCTTCAAAATTCAGTCTACAAGCTTTTTTTTACTGAATGTGCACTTCACATGTAATCAAATGTAAATAAAGGAGATGTACTTACCTTAGGAATGTGGAAAGGACTCTGTGTACAGGTATGAAGGGAAGTCAAAGACATGCTCCCACTCTGTTTGCAGCTTTGTTTTCAAGCTCGTATTCTGCAAAAAGAGAATTTTCAGGGACTCTCAGGCAACCATAAGAATCTTTGAATTCAAAATATTTGAAGGTACTATTATTCTGTTTGGTGGAACTGTTGGCTTGTGCATATCAAGATGGAGAGTACAGGAGAGAAGAGAAAGGTTATACCAAGGCCGCATTGTTTTGGAAAACACAATCCTGCCATTGAAGATGCTTTGCTGAAACTGCACCCTGAACTCAGACTCCATTTCAGTCTGTATAACAGAGCATCACCCAAAGTCAGTCTCCAGTCTGGTTCACTGAATTTAAAGTTTCACTGCATTCCCTCTGTTAGTGCACCGATGGCACACCAGCACAGCCCTTTAGTGGCACAGGCCTCTGGCTCAGGCACAGGAGGTGTTGTTCATAAACACTGAACCCAGCCCCAGATCCACAAAAATTTGCTGTTTCTGATGTGCCTTGTTCCAGCCTATAAAGTGCAGATAAATCATCTGCTCCCAGAGAACAATTTTGTGAAGAATATTCATTAGTAACTGCAGGAGTTCAGCTGAGTGACTAAGCCACAAACTCAGCTAGCAAAACTCTACAAATTAAACCAGGCTTTAGATAAAAGAGAAAGATATAACCTTTCTTTGGTGACACCAAGGAGAGCTTTTGTCTCCAGCTCAAAAGGAATTTTGTACAGTTAAAATCTCCTGCTGCTGAGTTTTGGTTTAAATTTCGGTTTGCAATGAAAAGAACAAAACATTTAATTAAAAATGACAAGCTAAATTAGGGCAAAGTTTTCTTATGCTTTACTGTGTACTTTGTATAAAATTAGAACTGCTACAGAATTAAGCGTTCAAGCTTCTTCCTGAGGGGAAAACAAGAAAACAAACAACCACAAACTGGAGTCTAAACTAACATTTCTTACTCCACCAAGTCAGCTGCTAGCTGAATCACTTCATTACACCTTCTGATATTTAGTAATTCAGACACAAAATACCTCTTGAACCAAAGAGCTTCAAAATGAATATTATAATATTTCAACAAAAAACAATATAAAGTGGGTATTTCAATTAATGGATTAAAAAATAATCCCTTTCTAAAATTGAATTTTTTCATTTATTGTACAACTTCTTATTCCCACAGAAATTTTCCTCTCCCTGAAATTTTTTGTTATTTTCTATAAAAACAAACACAATTTGTTTTCCTCTAGCTGGAATTCACAGAAATATGGTTAGGTTTCTGTGGCACGGTTTTTGTTGTCTTCTTTACTCTCTGGAACTTGAATCCACATTTCTAATAATTACCTAATGCATTATTTACAACTCAATGGTGCTCTTGAATGGTTCGATAAGCAAATTCTACCTATTCCCATTCCACTGCACTTTCTCTCAAGACCCCAGCTGGAAAATAATGTGATTATTTTTTACTAATAAAACTCTACTTAATGAGTTTCTCTAGTGAGACTTGTCTCATGGGTTGAGGCTACCTGTCAAAAACAACATCAAAAAACCCCAAAAACCAAAATAAAACAACCCAACAAAACAAACAAAAACCCAAACAAAACATAACAAAATTCCCCCCAAAAATCCCAAACAAAACTAAACAAAAACCCCAATAGACAAAAAAACCACAAACACACAAACAGTCAAAAAACATCCAAAACCAAACAAAAAGTAAAAAAATCGAACAAAAATCCCCAGAAAGAAAAAACAAGACAGAAGGGAAGGAACCCTCAGATATTAAAAGGAGGATTTCTGCATGGAAAATAACAGCATAGCATTCACAGAAGGCTACCAAGAATATTGCACAAGATTTTTGCTGCTTTAGAGCAATTAACCTTGCAGGGAGCTCGGAATTCCAGCCATGCTGGGTCTGTGCAGTGTCAGCTCAAGCTCCTGGATGCCACTCAAGGCAGTTCTGTTTATCAGCTCCAGTGGGCTGAATCCCAGGGGTAAAGCTGCTGGATTTCTGTCATCACAGCCCAGCACAAACCCACCTGGCTGGAACAAAGAGAGGATAGCAGATCACATCTGTTTAGGGGAAAAAAACCAACCCAAAACTAAAAGGTATTGCTGTGCATTCTCCAACCTGCAAACATGGAAAGAAAACTAAAGGAAAAATCACTGCTGCTATTGATACAATATTCAAATAGTGATGTCATTGAACAGGGAATAGAAGAACCAGAGAGGAATTTATGGGAACGGCAAAACCACTCCTCTCCAAGCTCAGAGTACACCCACTACAATTTTTAGTAGCACATCTGGTAATGAAATTCTAAATGCTTTGAACAGCAGGAACTAGTGGTGCTTGTCTTTAATTTTTGGAAAAATCTATTGGCTCGTTCATTTTTGGTTCAGTATTTGATATGCACTGTTACACAGGTTTCTTAAAGAAACAAAACAACTCCACAATATTGCATGGAAAGAGAAAAACATTTCTTTTAGCGTTCCTTCACTTAGCAGTAGTACTTCTGGTAATTAAAGACAGTATGTGTAATACTTTTTAAAACATGAGAAGCCATTTCTACATCTTCTTTCCAATGAATATTGTTAGTAGCTCTGGTTTTTGGATGAAGCCTCTAGGAAACAGGTGCTCACTTTTTGCAATATTTCAGCATATCTGCTCTTTTGTCTAGATTCTTTTACCTTTTCACTGCCCATTTTGTCTCCTTACTTGTTCTTTGTCACAGATTTTCCATCTCTAGATGGAACATGAGCAAAGCAAAAGTGAGTAAAAAACCTGCAATTTTAAAATGCAATCAAGCCTGAGCACAGAACCTTTCAGCAGAAGCCCAAGGTTGGTTTGTGATGGATGTAAATAATGCACAGAAGATGACCTTTCCCATTTACAGGAACTCTGTTCCTCAGATCTTTAACTAGATTCTGCCATGGAGTATAAAAATATCCATCTGAGAACAAATACTCTTCTTATTTTTAAGTTTTTTTCCCATGATCTTGGACTGACCTGGTGTTGTTACTAATAAATTTCCATTGTCACTTTTTATCCCCACAACTGATGAAGTCAGAATGTGTCAGGGGGTGTAGATGACCAAATTGCTTCTTTTAAATTTGGCATCAAGCCATAAAAAAGCCACAGTACTTCTCTGATATCCACACATATTTTGGATTTGCCAAACAAGGAACTGGGCTGAAGTTTGAAGAATAGGGTTTAAGACATTTAGTTTGGTCACAGCAGAAACACAGGAAATGTTTCATTTAGAAGTTGGCACATGAATAATTGCTTAGAGAAACTTCAAATGGAGAACTCCAGTGACTGTTTTTTATTCCAGTTTCTAACATTTCTTTAAACAGCCTTGGAGCTAATCTCAAGGATAACTGTTTCTCCTGCAAAGGGAGCACTAACACACATGACCAACAACATTTATGTTCAACTTTTAAGGTGTTGTCTACCAGCTCAATCCATATAAGTCTGTGTTACACCTTGTAATCCACATCAGAACCCGCTGTGGCTTTCTCATTTTAGCATTACTTAAAATGTCGATTTTTAGGGTTTTTTTTTTTTTTTGCTTGTTTGTTTTGAAACAAACAAATCTGATTCTGGGTCTTCCCTCTTCCCATAGCCAGCTTTGGCTTAGCTCAACACTTTCCCCAAAAATATTCAAGAGCGTGGAAACAAAAAACCCTGAAATTTTTTTGTACTCAAGAACTTGGGTTAGACAAGTAGAATTATAAAAATATAAATTATTCTCTTTCAATTGCACTTAATTTGTAAGCAGGCTTCCCTATTCATGAAATTGATTTATTCTGATGAGACTTTTTCTAGTCAAGTAATTTCAGTTTTACAATGTTGGAAACATAAAATGATTTAGGCTTCCAGCCTCCTGCTAAGGCTTACTTGCCTTCTTGACACCAAAATTCTCACTTTAGCAGAAGAGTGGAATTAAAGAAAGAAGAAAAACGTGCAACATAAAGTGATGTAAAACCTCCTTCTCTGTGCAATAAGTTGTTTTACTCAAGGAGAACAAGCAAACCTGAAACTATTTGGGGTTGAAATAGTACCTGTCACACACATTTGTGATTTACCATCATGTTTTCCTCTATTCTCAGGATGCTGGGTGATTTCTTGCATAACTCCTTAACTAAGAATGCATTGAAATCTTCATTGCACTACATTTTCCATTTCACCTGCTGACATTTTGTTTTCTTTGGCTTTTGTTTTATCAGGAGAACAAGAGACAGCGTCTAGGAGATAAACTTCCACTTACTAGGGAGGAATAGAAAGATTTGTTCCTAAAGAGTGTTCATGGAACTTTTCTGGAATATAAGGAAGCCCCAGGAAAACATTCTTCTTGATTTAAATAAGTGTTGTGATTAGAACAGCAGCCTTGGCAATTTCCATTTCATTTCAGCCCCAAGCAGCTGTGATTCTGGAAAACCTGCATGGGAAGTGAATTCAGAGAATCTACCTGACCCTGTTATTTGGGTCAGATAGACATGAAAATGGGACCTGTTATTTTTACATTGCACAGAATAAAAAATTACTTTTTCTTCCCTACAGCACAGCATATGTTTGAGAAGGTACACTACCTCTCCCTCTTCTAACTGATTATATATTTTCTTAAATTTGTAGAAATAACTTGCACAAAGATCTGTTAGACTTCAGTTTAAATTATTCAATTGCTTCAAAAGCAGGACATTATAGACAAGCACACACTGAGACAGAGTGAGGGGCAAGAAAGAGGAGAATCCCCTTAAAATCAACACTGCTCAACAACTGATGGGCTCAGAACAAAATCTGCCAAATTTTATTGCTTAAATTTCAAGAACCCGATTCAGATATTTTCTATAGCCACTAAATGATTGCAAAAGTACTTTTTGACTGGCTTGTAGGCAAGACATTTCAGTTTCAATTGTAATCAAGATAGACTGTAAAAAACAATAGACTTGCATCAAGTAACAGGGATTGAGAAGCAGGTTTTTCCTAATGACTAAGTCATAAAAAGTGCATGGGAGCATATTCAACCTTCAAGCTAGTTAATATACCAACCAAAACAACAAAAATAAGGTGCTTAAAAATACTGTGAACAAAGTAGAATTGTGACCACTGATTTGAAAATAAGAAGATTTCATTCTTTCCTTCACTGGGACAACAGACAAATTTCAAGTGTTTTCTATGAAGCAGTGATTTCATGTCACTGACATGCATTATGATGATAAACCAAGAACAAGTAAAGGAATATTATTTTATTAGGCAAAGCTAAAGCAATATAGCTTCCCAAATGCCACATGGGTTTTTGACACATTCCCTGGCACGAACAAGGGCATTGTTTTCTCCTTCTATAATGTACAACCTACATAGGCACACATTATATCTGGCAATTCAGCTAGACATGTTTTCCTAATTTAAAAAGCTCACTTGATTCTTACTCTGGTTATAGAGGATGTAAGGATTCCTGCAGTCTGCATTGTTGTATTTGCCTGCCACAACAGCAGTTTGACCCTTAATATTGCAATGGAAAAGGCTGCTGTAAAATTTTATATGCTCAGGGCTACATCTGCAGCTATACTACTTTATTGTTAATATTATTGCTCACAAGGCAGCATAAAGAGAATTATTCTCAGCAGAAATATTTGCATGTGTTTATTTTTAGCTCCTGAACAGATGAATACATCAGCAGGGGTTGCTGTTGAGGTTGTTTCACTGACATCAATCAATTCTTGCCAGATGACAAAGCATCATGGCCAAATGAAGCACCAGTGCAACCAATGGCTTTGATGGGGAGATGTAAATTTAGTAACAAAAGACTTAATGCTGCAGCAATTGCAAATGATGCACAGAAAATACTTTAGTTCTTATTCTTGAATAGTGGATAAGAGATTTACATGGCTTCTATATCTTTTATTAAGCATTTGCCTGAATCTCTATGGTTTCTATTTTTCTTAAGTCAGCATTTTTAATTTAAAGAGGTTATCTGAATTCTTCCTCTAGGTGATATGATTTGCCCTCAGGAGATGTTTGCATTTTTATTATCTTCTAAAATGATACTGAAAAAATGTGTCCAACCTGAGTTTGAACCACTGCCTTGAAACTAAATTTATCCACTTTAACTGACTGTGACTGGGATTTCAAAATTACCCAGTTCCTCCTGCCATAATGGCACTGTTCACTTGGGTGCACACAAAAATAAACAGAACATTCTTAATTAGCTCATCTGAAAGAAGTGCCTCCTAAGCATGTCTATCCAAGCTCTGTTTATAACTGTGAAGTTGTCGTCCTAAGGGGAAAAACTCTTCTCATGCTTCTACTATACAGTCTTAAACTAATGAGTTTGCACTTGGATTTATTAATTAACATGTTTTATATTCTTTGTATAAAAAACTTGCTCAAGACTGTTAGTCAGAATGTAATATGTGAAGATTTAATGTCTTGAATTGTCTAAAAGACTGTGGTGATTATTTGGCTGAGCAATATAGGTCCATATCTTGATGAATTTTGAATGCTGCTGCAATTCCAACTGAAAAGGGGTTATTTTAATCATACTCACTACCTCTACTTATATATTGAACTTGAGAGACAAACCTGTAATTCTAAATTCCTTTTAGCATTAAGGTAAATCACTATCCAAGTTTTAATTGCAATTCTCGAGAACATCTATTTCTCCATTAAAGAACATTTTTGTTTCTCAAGACAAGAAGCAAGTTTTAAAATTAAGACACTTGAGATGCAGGACAAAAGGTCATGTAGATAAGACCTTCATACCTTTTTAATAAATAAAATATCTTTCAAAATGTGCCATTTTCAAAGTGTAACACAAATCATACTGGTCAAAAATCAAATAAATTTTCTGGATGTCAATACACCTTGGCTCATACTGTCACAGTAGAAACAATAGCATTAGGTATGAAATGTACATAATCTCATGTGGTCACGGGCTAGATGAGCTGCAAATGGTACATGGAGTTGGAAAATCCCAGAAAACCTAGTGCTGCTCTGGAAATGGGCACTGTTGCCAGCACTCTAGCACAGGGAGTTAGAATAAGACAGGTGCACAAGTCTCATTTATAAATATGAGTTTTGGCAGGGTCTAAACACTCTCTTCATTAAAGTGAGTGAGAATTGTCTCCACTGAATTTAAAGAACTTACTGAATTTCAGAGATGGGATGGAGTAAATAATTGAATTTAAGACTTCAGCTATTGCCACTTTTCCAAATGTCTGGTTTAAGGTCTTTGTTAACCTTATAAGTGCATTTAAGAGGATTGCAAATGAAAAAAACCCAATGTTCATGGAATGTTTGAAATAACCACATATTTCTTAGCTGTTCTCCAATGTTAAAAATAAAACCAAATACAAGTACTTCAGAAGGGAGAAAAAGAAATTAGCATGATAAATATGCTTTTGCCACTCTGCTTTCTTTCTGTGAGATGTGATGATTTCTCATAGAAATATTGTGCCTGAAAAGCCATATCTGTGTAGCCTTGCATTTGGTCAGTTTGATTGTTGTAGCATTACACCTGAAGGCTGATCAATATCAAATTACCTTGAACACAGCCAAGTCTGCAGCACAGCTGGGCCATGGTATTGTGTTCAAGGTAAAGACATAATCTGCAAGCACAAATGAATTGCCTTTCTCATCTGCCACCTCATCACCGAACTTGTACTTTATCCTAATATGTGGCTTCAATTTTGCTCTGTTATTTCAGGGAAAGGAAATACAAATCACAGACCTGCTTCAATATTGTCCCATAATATTATTGCCACATGTCTGAAGTAGTCTTTTTTCCCCATAAATAATTTTCATACCTGTCTGAGGCATTAGTAAGAGCAGTTCACCAGCTCACACTTGGGCACTGAAGGCCTCAGGATGTGCATGTGGCAGCTGCTCATCAGTCTGCCCAAAGGTAAGTAGATGTGCACCAAATGTTTCCAATACTAATTCAGCTGGTGTAGCACTTCTCATCTGGATATTCCAAACCAAATTTTTACTGAAACTGATCCAAAATTGCAGGAAACTCAGTGTGGGCTTCCCACATGACTCAGGGAGGTTGTTTTAGGCAGTCACTGCTGTCAGCCCCCACAATAACTGTGTTTAAGAATATTCCAGATATAAACACAGTCTTAAAAGAAATTTTTTACTGCTTTGCTAGAGTTTGGGTGTTCTGTATTTCACAGGACTAAGGCCCTCATAGATATATTTAATTATCTTGTCTCAGATTCAACTGCGTTATTAAGACAGACCTAGCAAGCTCTTGCAGATAGAAAAATCCATGGGTGATAGTTCCAGTCACTTGCTTTTTGCATATCTACTTCACAGGAAACAACACTGTCATACTCCAGATTGACACAGTCATAGACAAACAGACTTCCTGCTGCAATCCTAGATGATACAAACATGCCTTGAATATGAAAACTGAAATTCTAGTTATTCAAACAAGAGCTCTTCCAAAACCCGAGATTACATCTGGAGTGAAGACTGATTTATAATTAATTATGATTTAATGATTCATAATCAGTCCTCATCCTTTTTAAAACCCTACTAAAAATAGAAAATTGCCTAATATTCAGGATTACTATGCACAAACACATTATTTGGCTTCTTATTCTCCCTCCTTCTCACTCCTGCCTTTCTGAGTATGAAAATGTTGCACTGTTGGGAATGCAGGCTATCAAAACCTTGGAGCCCAGCGCAGATTGTTACAGAATTCAGCCTTCTAAAACACCTATAATTTTTAAATTTAATAAGTCAGAAGTATTCCACTTGTTGGTTGAAGTTTATCCCATCAGACTGGATGTTCTGGAAGGTGAAGGTGATTTGGAGTCATTCCTCTTATGAGAGACACACATGGCATAAGCTGACCTTGGGAAGTGTTTGTGTCCTGTAGGAGTAGGATGGCCAGCAGAGAGAGCAGTACCTTCAGAAGGGGATTCTCCTCAGCTGAAGATTGAGATTTCTAGTCAGGTGAAATAACACCTCTCTCCTCCATAACAGCTACTCCCAAGCTGGGCTTTCAGATATCAGATTTTTTTCCCAAAGATTTAGTTTGCCAGCAGTACTTGATACAGATGTGAATCTCAAGTCTCTGAAGAAACAGGTTGTTTTCCCTGGATCCACATGGGAAATATTGCACACCTCCAAAAGTTACATATTGCCCATCAAAGGCTGTGCAGGGTGCACAGTCCCTGGCAGCTACACAGAATATATGTATTATTTGATTAAATAACACCACCCCTTCTCAATACTCAAGCTTTAAAAATGAGGGTGACCTCTTGCAAACCATCATCTAATTCCTGCGTATCTTGCCCTGTATTTTCATATTACCTTTTTAACTCTGCACTTTCTTAATATGAGGATTTAATCAAGACCCTAGGTGAGGCTGGCCAATGTAGATATTTCTCATGCTATATTTCGTTCCACAGATTAAATAAATAATGGAACTAGGGCCTGGAGTTGCCAATGAGGTGACTGAAGTCCGCTATTGTGATTAAGGTGTCTTTGTTCCTCAAGCAACCTGGAGTTTGTCATACACAAGTCAAGCTACAAATCAGTAGATATTGGATGACTCAAAAGCTATGGAGAACATAAAATTATGTGGCTTCAGCTTAAAGAATCACAAGCAGAGAGAAATTAGTGATGGAAGGCTTATTAAACTGTCTAGTTCAATCTCTACCAAGATGGGAATATTCCCTGGAATGTATTTTTCAGCACGTTATCAAAAATTGTTTCCATATGAGATTCTGCTCTGGAAAGAGCCTATAAAAGTGGTCTGGTACAGTACCATTCTGACTGAATCTGTGATTTCTTTCAGTTCCAGAGAGTTCAAAGAAATATCTTTTTCCTCTCAGCTGAAGACACCCACTCTTTCAATCACAGCCACTATCACTTAGAATGGATGTTCTGAGAGGCACCCCTGCCTTTATTTGCATTGTGTAAGTGCACATTATGCCTCCACTCACTCCTCTTGCCTTAGGCTCACTGTGATGCAGGGCAGAGGATGGAGGCAGCAGCAGAGGGAAATGCTTTATCAGAGATAAAGTGATGCAGGTTCTTTGTATCACCTGCACTGAGACTTACAGCATCAATGCTGGATCTCCACAGCTGTTCCTCTCCTATTCTGAGCCCACAGTTTCTGAATCCTGACCTAATGAGTTCTTCATCATTCTCAACTTCCTTCTGACATTACTACTGAAATCATTCAGATATTACTGCCACTGTCCCCAAGACACCTGTCTTTTACAGAGTGAGGTGAAGAATGAGTAAGTCACCTGAATCTTGGAGCTGCTGGAATTATTCCTCTGCCTCATATTAGGCTCCTTTGCTATTCTTTTAGTGCCCCTTCAGCTTGTCTTTGACTCTAAGTGTGACCTTTTCATTTCTGTCTTTGATTTTATTCATAGTTCTTTTCTTTTTCCATTTCACAGTTTTAAACTCCCTTCTAGGACTGGAATATGATTTTGATTTCCTTGACTAGAGTGACCAAACAGACCACACTGTTTAACTGGATAAGATTTATCTTGGTCAGTTCTGCAGGACTCATGCCAGGCTTTATGTAAGGGGTTCTCCTGGCTTTGTTATCAGTGTCCATGCTTTAGGGTCAGATTCAGGCTGGCTGAGGGTGAGTGATGCTCATGCCTGCTGACAGCAGGGAGAGAACCTTGCTCATCTGAGCACGGACTGGAACAGCTCAGCTGGGATCTTCTCAGGGTTTGCAGCCAATTAGCCATTTACATTTTATCTTTTTCCCAATTATTCATCAGATTCCTCTTTGAAGGTTTTGCATATCCTAATTTTTATGCTGATTTCAAAAAAGTCCCAATTCTAATGCCATCAAACTTCTTTTTAATTATTCACATTCTCACCACTGCCAGAGGATTTCAGCAGCTCCTTCACCATGACTTTAACAAAAATCATGCTTTTTTCCTCACTTTTCCACTTGCCTGTCAACATTACCCTTTCTGAGCCTTTTCAAAATGTCCTTATGCTGTTTCCACGCTGCAGTAGGCAGGCAAGCACAGAGCATAACACAGTCATCTTCTGGAAGCCTGACTTGCCCTCTCAGCTTGCAGCCTTGCTGCTGACAGCCTGTTCAGGCTCTCTCGTGCAGGAGATGCTGGTAAATGTTTGATGTTGAGACCTGAGGGCCCTGAGAGAGGCACTTGAGCTCGCCTGTATTTGTGTTTGCTGGGTCTCTACCACCAGTCAGGCTTGAAGATGCAGTGTAGGTATAATGGTCATTATTTGTAGATTCCCTGCCACCAGAGCGGGGTTCACACCTCTTCACTTCACTGCAATCATATTTTCTCACAATCACAACAGCATCTGTGGGGTTGGAGCACTTACAATCCTTCTTCACAGAAATCCCGCTTTGCAGAAATCCCACTTCACACTTTCCCACTGTTTTCCAGGCTGAAACTCATCTTGACTACTGCAGCTTCTTCTCTTCCTCTTTTATATTTTACTCTGCCTCATCTTTCATAATTTACAAGAGAAAAATTAGCTTTGTCAGTCCTGATTCTTGATGCTGGCTGTGGCACAGCCTGAGGCTTGCAGATGCATTTCAGAGAGAGAGGGCAGTGTTGACTGCAGCAGCCACAGCATTAAGCAAGACACCCTGGGAACCTCAGCTTTATTTTTACTTTGTCACAGCCTTGCTGAAGGAATGTGGCTATTGCCTGGGGCCTCCTTCTGCTTTGGTTTCAACTCCTCTCATACAGAGTCACAGAATTCTGGTTTAGTTTGGAAAAGACCCTTAAGATCATCAAGGCTGACTTTTAACTGCACACTGCCAAGCTGACCCCTAAATCATGGCCCTTGAGCACCACATCTACCTGTCTTTTAAATATGCCCAGGAATGGGAGCTCAGCTGCTTCCCTGGGCAGCCTGTTCCAGAGTTTGGCAGCCCTATTTGGTGAAGAATGCTTTCCTTATATGTAATTTAATCCCATGAGGTGCAACTTAGGTGCAAATTTTCTCTTATCCTATAACTTCTCAACTGTAAGAAGAGGCTGACACCCCACTCCCCCCACCACTACACCCTCCTTTCAGGTGTTTGTAAAGAGCAATAATCTCTCCTCTGAATCTCCTTCTCAACCACCTCTACTCGCTTAATTGCTCCACATAAGTCTTGCTCTCCAGACCTTTCACCAGCTTTGTTGTCCTTCTCTGGACACTCTCCATTGAACTAATGTGATTCTTCAAATAAGGGTCCCAAGACTGAACACAATACTCAAGATGTGTCCTCAGCAGTGCCAAGTATACAGAGAGGTGGTCACTCTTCCTAATCTTCCAGGAACCTCCTGGAGAGTTTCCTCTCTGCTGTGCTGTATTTCCAGCAGACACCAGGTAAGGTCAAGTCCTGCAGGAGAACAAGGGCTAGAAATTGTGATACTTCTCCCAGCTGCTTAGAGAATTTTTCATCTGCCTCTTGATGCTGGTTGGGTGATCTGAGATGAGTCCCACCATGATATCTGCCTTGTTGGCCTTCCTCCTGGTTCTCACCCATACACACTCTGCCCTGCTGCCACCATCATCAAGCTCTAGACAATCAAGACACTCCCTAAAATCCAGGGCTACCTGATGTCCTCTCCTTCTTTGCCTGTGCCTCTGAGGAGCTGCAGTGCTCCAGCTGTGGAACCATCCCACCATTTCCATGACTGCAGCTGTGCCATGGCGTTACTGCAGCACGAGGGCTCCAGCTCCTCCTGCTTGCTCCCTGTGCTGCTTGCACTGCTGGAGATCCTGTTCACCGGGGCTGCTGATCCCACCCCTTCCTCAGGGGATAAATCTGAATTCCTGCAGGACCATTCTTGAGCGCTTCCATGGTTTCTAACATCAATAACTTTTGTGGTTTTGCTGCTGCATGGATCTCCATCCCACAGGCTCGCAGACCTTGCCACCAAAGCCACCCTTCAATACTGCTGTGTTATGCCCAGGTTCTATCTCCAGGGAGCCTGGCTTTATCCCTTTTCCCCTTCAAATCAAAGTTTGATCCTTTTCTGTGAGCCCTGCTAACACCTGTGCCAAAGAACCTTTTCCCCTTTGAGAAAGGTGTACCCCATCTATTGTGTTGTGTAAACTGACCCAAAATTCTTCCAGTGACGCCAGGCTCAGAGCCAGATATTGATCTTAAGGCATTTCATGTTTTTTCCCTCATTATGTCAAGCAGAAGGGTAGAAGAGAACACTAATTGCTCTCCTCAACCCTGATGGTATTGGCTTCCTTTATAAAAAGCTTTCAGGCCTATAGAAGAAAAATAACCTGGAAGAGAAATGCTGTTATTGCTTGGCTGATGCAGTCCTTGCTATTTTCTCACCACAATCACAGGAACAGAAGTGTTGCACTGCCCCAGTGCCTGAAAGCTCAATTACCTGTGGAGGAGGCTCCTCCTAAGCACAAGAGTGAAGTCTGGAGCCCTCCTAGACTCTCTGGCATCTCACCAGCATGGCAGTGAGTCTGCCAATACAGAAAATTTTTTAACTTTGTGGTTTCCAAAAGCTTTCTAGTCTAAGCATCTATTTACTTTTAATCCTGGAAGGGAAAATAATGGTTGGTTAATTTTTATCTTGCACATACAGGATTGTTTTTTTCTGATCCAGTTACAATAGTAAACTCCTCCTGTTGTGCCACCCAAAAAGGCTGGAAAATGTCCATTCTAATTGCTTTCCCTAGGCTATGCTGAGTGAATGTTCAGCTCCCTGAGGATGGAGTGTACTGGTATAAATTTACTGTGATGGAGCCTCAGTGCTGCTGATTGTTGCAGAACTACCACTGAGTAGTAAATGCTTCACTGCTCTGTTACCCGGGGGGGCTGAGCATTAACTACACTATTGAACAGCAAATGCTTATCATCCCCTATAATTCAAACTATATAAATCACTGAAGAGAGACAATGTGCCTACAGGGAACTCACATGGTCTATAAAAATGTAAAAATCAGAACTATATTTAGCTGACAGAGCAATACTTAAAAAAATAATAAAGTATTCAAAATATAATCTAAGACATGAAACTCATCTACATTTCAATCTACCCAAGGTTTGGTGGAGTTTAATCTCCTCTGCAAACATTTTCATCATTAACAACATTTAAAAAAATAGGATTCAGAAATAAAAGCAATTCCTCTTCTCTCTCCCCATCCTCCAACCATTCATGCAGCATAC
Source organism: Ammospiza nelsoni (assembly GCF_027579445.1). NCBI lineage: Eukaryota > Metazoa > Chordata > Aves > Passeriformes > Passerellidae > Ammospiza > Ammospiza nelsoni. The sequence goes on from NC_080642.1 coordinate 13,747,117, forward strand.
AGAACAACCTCTTTTAAGCCCATCCTTAGAGCAAAGCAAAATGCCAGCATGTTTTATTCACTGAGAAAAGCATTTCTACTTTGCTTAAAAAATAATAGAAGGCTTAAGATATGTTGCTTGTAAACCATGTAACCAGTGAAAGTGGAAGACACAGTTCCCTTTTGTCTAAAGAGAGTTTTTCAAATGCAGGGCTTATGCAAGGTTCATTACACTGAGAAGAAGGCAAGAAAAAACATTCCTCCAAGGAGCTGCACTGTGACTGAGGACATAAACTTTCATTCCTGGGTAAGCAAACACTTTATGTGGAGTGGACAAAAGGAGTTCCATTACTGCCAATGAATTACTCGTGGCTGTGAAGTTAAATACACATGAGCATTTGAATCACCAGAGAACTTTATAATAAGCTGGTGCTGCATATTCCTTAATGTGTACATAAAATCTGTTTTCTGTTCTAGCCTTAACCATGCAATAACCTCTGGAAAGGCCTCACCATAATGCAATTTACAGCAGAGCCAAGGCCTTCAATATATTCTATATTAAAAACCAAAAGCATCCCCAAACATCTCTCCATAGAGAAATAAAACATAGTAACCTTTAAATACACAAATGCAATTACAGAAAAAGACAAGGAGCAAAACCAGATGAGAAAGATCTCGGGGGAGAAGTGGTATGGGAGTTTTTGATTTCTCCATGTAGCATTCAGGGAAATGATGAAAGAGAGGTTTGAGAGCAGAGCTGGAAAATGATCACAAGCAATCAATGTTTCAAAGAGGTCAGAACAAAATCAAATAAGGCTACTAAGCTTTATTCTTAATCCATGGACAGCTTAGTAGCATCCCACTAAGATCTATCCTACTTGAAGATATTCTAAGGAAACAAAGAACATTTTGATTTTTTAATCTTATGAAAGATGATATCATCAACAACTTCTGTTTGTTCTTTTTCCCTTTACAGAAGAAATACCTGTACTTGATCAGCATGTGTGTCCTACCACACTGTGTGAGCCTGAACTAACCAAGAGTAATGAAGGATTTTAAACAGAAATATAATTAAACCATGCAAATATGTTTGAAACACTATGAGAAATAACATGGGGTATGGCTTAATTAGACATTCAGAAAAGAGTTCTCCCAGCACACCAAGCCACGTACATACAAGATTACTTTGTAAGAATGAAGCAAATAATGGCAACATACTTCAGATGTTCTATCAGGGCACCTCATTATCAAGAAGGGAGATAGGACCTTTCTGGATGTATTTGTAATGTGGCTTGAAAGTGTTGCTTTCAGTTGTCTTCAGATGAAAAGTAATAATTAGCTCTAAACAAAATCAAGGAAGCTCAGAGAAAACCAATAACCAGTGAAATCTCTAAAGGTTATCTGGTATTCTGAAGACTATGATTTCATACAGTCCATGGCTTTATCTCCTAGGGGCTATTATTTGTCCATCAGTGGGTCAACACTGAGAAGAGAGCAGAGCATACTAAGAAATTTTAGTGAAAAAAATGCTTAATTTGTGATTAAGGGCAGAAAAATTAATGTGATGCAGCAGTAGTTTAATATGCTGGCAAAACGAACACTTACAAGTAATCCTCCAAAATGTACACCAGCTGCAGAACGCCAGATGAATTTAAGATGTTCATCCCACAGGACCACTCAATGAAAATGAGCTCATGCTTCAGGATTTTCAGATCAGAACCATATGCTGTACACTAGCACATTTGCAATATTAGTACCTTGAAGTAAATTTCTTAGAGCATTATTGAATCTAATTTCCAATGCCCACAGTCAGCAAACTTCCCTCATTTCCCTATGGGGATAACCCTGTTGGACCAGCCTTACATGATATTTATTACTCTGGCACCAGGCTGAGAGTATATCCCATGTTTGACTAAACATTAGATATCCATAACTTCAGGTGATGAAGAATTTAATTGATTTTAAGATTTTTCTCCTGTTGTTACTCATCAGTTGTTGGAACCTGCTGCAGTGCCATGAGTGGAAGTGGAGGGAGACATTTCACACCTGCAGTGCCCAGCAACTGTGGGAATGATGGCACAGGGTGGGCCAGTGTACACAGACCCTTCCTTCTTCCTCTGCTGGCATGTCAGGAAATCCCATGCATTAGAAACAGGCCTTTTATTTTATTTTCTTTATTTTGCTCCTAAACATTTTTTAGCTTTCCGTTGACAAAAATTAAATATCTGTAAGTGAAAAAAAAAATGGCCACTTAAAACTTAATCTAATTTACCTTCTGTTCAGACCCACTATTACACTTCTCACTCTCATTATGTCTGACCTAAAAAGTATATTAAAAATCTTATTATTTTGTTGCTGGCTTTTCTACTTAATTATTACCACAACAGGCAGGTACTCATTATGATAATTAATCAAGACTGAGATGTAAATAGCTCACATAGGGGTTAATAATCAGATAATAACAGTAAGCACTCTTTCTGTATAATTAAGTCAAATGACATGATTTATTCTGGTGCAAACCTACCTCCAGAATGAAACATTTAAGCATTTCACTGTCTTTTCAAACAGCCCTATGCTTTGCAAGCCTACAATATCTGAAGGTCGCTTAAACTCTAAAGTTTTGACATTGACAAAATTTGAATTGAAGTGGGATATTTTTTTTCAAAATTGTAATAATCTATTTGCCATTGATGTTGGCTATCATAATTAAATTTTCCTTTTTGATAGGCCACGCTTCACAGAATCACAGAATGGCTGAGGGTGGAAGGCATTTATGGAGATCTTCTTGTCCAACCACCCCAGCTCAAGCAGAGCCAGTCTAACTGACTGCATCCAGAAACTCCTTCACCTGTGCAACATCATATTCCTGTAAAAATATGTTACAGTTCTAATGTGGCCAGCGACAAAACTCTCACTCATTTTCTAAAACCAATCTATGATTTATAACAGAGAGACTTTCTTGTATTCACTCATAATTTGGAGGGCTAGTCACAATCCTTAATAGATGTATAAGCACCAGCAATGTTATGTGTGAAACAAAAGAAGGCATTTCCAAACCACAAAACAGGAAGGAATGTTCCATAAAAGCAATGGTTTTCTCAAGCTATAGCCACTCAAGAAACAGCTAAGTATTTTTACATTAGTACTAAAATAACTTATATTGCTGTCTCTATTAACTCAAACCTCTTTCAACTATGTGGAAGTAAATGGTAGGATGCAAGAAACATTTCCTAGATAGAAATGCTACTTGAATGATTGCTTGAGAGGAATTCTGGAAGCTACTAACAGATCTGCCATTTTTCTAAGGGCCAGATGTGAATTAATTTCAAATTTTGAGATAAATCTTATTTCTTGAGTAGTCCTACTTATTGAAATAAATTTTGGGGAAGGAGGGGTTTTCATTTACATACTTTCCTAACATGGGAAGATTTTCTGAAATATTTTTTAGGTTTATTTGTCCTTGCAATTTGTTATCCTTTGCTTAGGATAAGAAAAGAAAGAGATCTCCACACATTGTCTCCTCTCCACACATTTTAAGCCAGTTAAGATTGTTTAGACATTTTAAGACCACTGGAATTAATATAAAGAAACTTAAATAAAGTGTCTTTGAGGGAGGATCTTTATTCCTTCTCAGCACAGTGTCCAGGGGAATTCAATGAGGATGATATTTCTCCCTGACACTTGTACTGCCAGGGGATCAAGTATCTGTGAGCTGGTGAATATTCCTGGGGATATCTGGCTGAATGAAGTTGGATCCAGATTTTAATGCATACTTAAACTATTAGTGTCAGCCTTCCACCTTGCACTGAGGTAAAACATTCACTTCCATGAGACAGCACCTCAGCAACAAATGCCAGAAATTTTTCATGAGGCACCTATGAGTTAAGGTTTTTTAGCACTTTTACAAACTTGCTTCCTTTTCCTACTCTGCATTTTTCACTGTTTCCCCATATTTTATTAATGCCAGTCTGCTTGAAAAGGGCACAGGGAAAAGCAAGCATTCTGCAGGGTAAATGGGAAAAGAAATGGACAGAAGCTTTTCTTAAAATGTCACTGCTCACAAAGAGCTTGTGGCAGCCCAGTGTTACATAAGGCTGAGGTTTAAAGAGGTGCTGTTAAATATGCCCCGATCTCTCTCATATTTCTAGCTTCCAATTTTAATCCTTTCCACACTGAATTTTAATTGAAAAGTATTTTAATCTGTAACTTGTTACAATCCCTTGTCATGTTTTGCATGCACTTGGAGCAATGCTCTCCTGAATTAAGACAAAGTAGGAACATCATGGTTGTCAAAAGATGTATCTGACAAGGCCAGTTATTGCTTTAGCAAAAAACCTCAAAGCCCTCTGTGCACAGCCTGACCCATTACAGGAACCTGTTGTGATGGCATTTGGCATGCACATGTTGTTAGAGTGTCTTTTATTCTATTTGCACATGAACTGCATTGTCCTTTGGGATCAGCACACACATTCTGAACATTGCTACAATTGTCATCAGAGAAATTAAATTTAACATGAATGTGGCCCTGACACCAGTAGCTTTATTATAGGTTTTATAGAAGAAACTGAATAAACTTTTAGACAGATAAACTACAAGAAAAACATACATATGTTGTTTCATATAATATATATGCTGTTTAGTCTAATAAAAATGATAGAAGGGATCTACATATCACAATTTCTTTGACTTTGTCTCCTCTCCACACATTTTTACTTAGTTAAGACTGTTTAGACATTTTAAAACAATTAAGAAATATAAACAGCATTATATTAATTCCTATTAATATAATTTATGCCTCACTGTACAGTTTCATAAGAAAACACTTTTCAAATCTCTCCTCCCTATAAAGGATCTAAAATGTAACTAAACCATACAGAAAAGAGTAGTAATAGTATTGGGAATCTTCCAACTTAAAATAGTTGTCAGAGAAGAGGAGGTGATTATTTTCCAGTAAATTTTTGCTTTAATCAGCCATTTCCCACCTTCCTTAACATCAGAGTGCTTTGACAGCCTTTTCCAGCAGCCCTGAGGTCTGTGCCCCTCTGGAGTCAACTCCTTGGTCTGTTCTGGGTCACTGTGATCTCCTACAGGAGAAACACAAAGGCAGAGTTAAGGATGGGGTTTCCTTAGCACAGAATCCAAAGGGTGAGAGGAAAAATGGATCCTGGAGTGGGGCCATTAAGGGCTCTGTCCTTGCCTGCACTGCTGCACTATTGAAGGCTTCCTCCCTTTAAAACAAGCTAATTCTTGCATTTGGCTTAGGGCTTGAGTCTCTAAGTTAGAGGAGAAGACATCCAGCGAGGCTTTTTCTTTGTTCCCAGTTTTCAGACTGGGAAATTCAGAGATTGAGACAACTCCAGCAGTAAGGGCTGAAAATGCTCCTGGCTTTTCAATCCTGTGCTTTGTTCATCATTTACCTTCACCAGCACCAGCACAAGCCCTGTTTTAATTGTAAATCTAAATCAGCTGTGCATCTGTCCCAGGAGGTCTGATTACATTTATCCAAAATAATAGAGAAGCATAGAGATGACTGTAAAGAAAACTCTAATCTTCCCCACCTAACAATCTAGATCTCAGATTAATGGGCTCTTAATTAATTGGGTCAGCCATAAACAGGGTTGTTTGCAAAGACAAGAACACATTAATCTGGAAAAGTCATATTGCTCATATCACTTGGAAGTATTTATAACCCAGTTTTGAGGATCAATTGTTTGCAGTCAGATTTCATCTGTTCCCTTTAAATATATTCAAACTAAAGAGTCCTCTGTAGGTTTCTTCCATGTAGTCCACAACACAGAGTAAATACTTTGGGTCAAGGCAGAACAGATTTTGTTTAAGTATCTCCTATGAAGAGTTGCAAAAACCACTATTGATTTCTGCATGTTTACTTCAGGAAAGAAGAAAAGGCTTTCCTGGTGTTGGAGGTCTAAGGGATTATTACAGACAAGAGAAAAACTCACAGGATCTGTTTCTTCAGTGGCTGTCTGATAAGGGATAAAATGTTTTCCACAAACCTGGGTGCACCTTTGGGACGTGTCGGTTCCTCTGCATTGTATCCCCTGCTGCTACAGCAGCCTTCCATTTCTCAGATCTTACAGGAACTCTGTACCATGCTGAGGAATAAATTATTTATTTGGGGACTTCTGCCTTGTCTGACTGAACCTACTATCCCAATGGTCCTTGGGAGGTGTAAACTACAGTAACTTAAAATGGATGAGATTTTACAGCTTTCCTTGTCTGAGCTTGTTATGGGGATATAGGAAACACCAGCACTGAAAGACAGTGAATTGATTTGTTTTTCTCCCTAAAATACTCAGCACATGCTCTACATTCTATCTTGTATCTTCCTGACCTCCTTGACCAGGTTATTAGAGAATGAGAATTGAAGTGGTTTTCTAAGCCATTCAATTAGAAATAAACTGCATAACATAGTACTGTCTTCATCAGATTTCTGAAGGGTTTAAACCACATTGTTGTAGTCCTTATTTTATTTATGCAAACAAAGCCTCTTAGCATAAAATGCAATTAAAATAGAATAATTTATTCCATTAATCTTAATCTATATACAATCCTGCTTGGTTGTTAAAAAAAAAAAAAGCAGCCAGCTTTCAGCTCCAAAGTTTCATGTTTTGCGTTGGGATCATAGGAGAAATGGAAACATGAAAACAGTCAAGAAATCCAATTAAGAACAGAGGTACTAAAACAGGCAAGTCTTTAAAAGTGTAAGAGAACAGAATGGGTAGCTAAATCTGAGAAAACACCTCATCAAAAATAGTTTCATTATTTCTATCTAATTTTTGCTGTTTATAAAATATATATGACATGACTGGGAATTTCCTAATATAAACCTTGTTTAAAATATATATGTGGATAAACTTTTGTGAAGTGCATAGACATTAAAAACCACATGTTCACCAGAACACATGGGGTGAGGCATTTGGACCAAGTGATAACTTTAACCTAGCAATAAATTTATTACTATATAATCTAAGTAGTCTTATTAAATTTAAAATGCAAGTATTTTAAAATTTCCATTTCAAAATGGAACACGGAATTTTTTATATGGTTTAGAATATTTGAAATTTAGTTTAAACATCTCTAGTATGATTACAGAACAGAAAGTTTGTATCAGAAATAGATAAGATAAAGGAAAACATTAAAAACATACTCAAAAGCAGAAAATTCAGCCAAATGTAGCCAAAATAGTAATTAATTATAGAATAACAGCACAGTTTGGTTTGGAAGAGACCTTAAAGATCATCACTTCTTCCACCCCCTCTGGCAAGGGCAGGGACAGCTTCCACTGCCCCAGGTTGCTCAGAACTCCATCCAGCCTGGCCTTGGACACTGCCAGGGATGAGGCATCCACAACTTTGCTGGGCAACCTGTGCCAGAGCCTCAGCACCCTCACAGGGAAGAATTTTTTCCTTATATCTAATCTAAACCTACTCTCAGTTTCGAACCATTTCCCATTGTCCTGTCACTTCCTGCCCTTGCAAAAAATTCCTTTCCAGCTTTCCTGTAGCTCCTTTAGGTATTGGAAGGGGCTCTAAGGTCTCCTTGGAGACTTCTCTTATTCAGGCTGAACAATTCCAGTTCTCTCAGCCTGCCTTATAGAGCAGGTGTCTTTAGTCGAACAGTCTCACTTCTGGGAAGTGCAGTTTTGGGTTGATTGAAAGCTTTATGTGTTCAATAGGCTTTAGTGTGAGATATTTAAGTGATGAATCTTGATTTTACTTCTCACTTGAGGACCTTCAGTGCTGGAGCCACCCCTGGATTTTGTCACTCTCCTGAATTAATTCATTCTCATTCCAATATTGTCTTCTACAATGTTCCAATTGTAGAATGAGGTACAAAAGACACCAAGAATGCCTTGCCAAGAATTCACTATTTTTGAAGCTATACCTGTCATTATCCCCCTCTGTAAACGTGCACACAGTTGGGGGAGTGAGGAAAGCCCAATTTATTCATCACCATGTGATGCTGGCTGCTAGAAACAGAAAATGGTGCCTGTAACCTCCAGGGAGTGAGTTCATCATTAGATTAACCAGCACTAAGGTAAGGCCATCCATCATTAGAGATGACAGGTGCAGTGTTGGCAGTACAAGAATAATAAACAGAACAACTTGCACTTTCACCGTGCGTGGGGATGGAGGAGAAGTCTTAGAGATGCTGCTGAGGAAGGGGAGGGTGAATAGGTAGTCATTATCTCAGGAGAAAAATGGTAAGCTACATTCTTATTCAGCAGACATGTCTTTGCTTATCAAGTTTATCTGCATTTACAGTACACTATGAGAGCCCAATACATCAGTTACTCAATGTCTAAACATGCTTTTCCAACGTGAAAAATATGTTGCCTATCCTGATAAGAGCTTCAATGCTTTTCATTTAACCTTAGCTTTCTCTGCTTCAGTTTTAATGACAAATTGCTCTCTAAGTGAAATGTTTTCCAGCTGAGCTCCTCTGCACCACATTGCTAGGGAACACCACAGCAGGAATCTCCCTGTTCCCCACGGGAGTGCTGTGGGGTTCAGTGTGACTAGAAAAGGCAACCAGCTGAAGTCCTTTTGCACTCAATGGAGTTTAGAGTGTTCAAGGATAAAATATAAAATCCTTCAGAACAGTGGATGAGCAGAGGATCAAGTTTTCTTTTTTTTAGTTAACAGAAGGGAAAGGTTTCATTTTGAGGTTTCATCTCCCCATGGAGAGTAGACATTTATTAACAAGGGACAGCACAGACTCCCATGGCACAGAGTGTTCAGCATCCTCATCCTTAGTTTAGTTTCAGCCTATCTCTACCTTTTCTATTTGCTTCAAAGTTTCATGAATTGAAATAAAAATACATATAGAGAGTCAACATAGGTCAACTCTTCCTTCTGCAAACTAGCAACCTCTTTACTGTTAATTTATTGGCATCCCTGCTTCCCACACAAAGCTGGCAGGTCTGTTTTGCACACCCAGTTCATGTTGGTCATCAAATACACCAACAAATAAACAAAGAAATCTTTCTCTTTTTATGCCTTTTACCTGTGTCTGAATCTGATCTGTCCTCAGGCATCTCTTGTACACCCTGTCTGCTAAACTTGTCTCATTTGCAATGTACCAGAAGTTGTAATGCTGTAGCATGTGAGGATCTGGAAACATTTCAAACCATTATTTCTTATTTCCTTGGCTCAAGTCAATGTAACCTATAAAAAAAACAAAACTAGTTTTAGCAATGCAAATTAACACTTAAGTGCTTTTTCAGCAGGAGATCAGAACTAGAGATCAGAGTATGATTATTGACTTATGAATGTGAAAAAATATGTAACTTGTATGCATAACAGCCATCTTGTACTTAAAGGTTCATTACCAACTTAATATAACAAACCATTCCACTTCTCATGCCTATAATTCCATGAACTTTTGAAAACAAAGTATGTCATCCTCTCTCTATAATGTCCATCACTACACTACTTAATCAGCAAATTTTACAGAATGGAGATAAAAAGAAGCCAGAGAGCCATTAATTTGTTTTACAACCTTTTATAATTTTGATTTTTGACAGAAAAATGACCATTTAGATAGTTAAATCTGTTAGCACATTTGTGTAATGCATCTAGAAATTAAATTTTGGTGCACTGCAAAAACCTTCATCACGTGTCCACTTCGTGCTGTTACTGAATTCTCCAGGTGATGGTGTGTGAATTCTCCAGGTGAAGGAATGTGATGCTCCTGGTCTCTGTCCTGAATGATGCAGCTGAGCCTGGAGAAGGGTGACAGAGTCACCTGGATGGTGGCAGCCCCCAGGGCACTGAGATAAACCCACCATAGCTCACACTTCATCTTGCCATAAGCTCTGCCAGACAAATCCCCCAGGCACTGACAAGGCTCTGCAAGGAGTGGAGTCTGTTCTTTCTATTTCCATGTTCTCTCTCTCCTCCTGGGTAGTATCCAGCACACTTTAATAGACAACTGGTCCTAAAAATGGAGCTCTGACTAAATAAAATGCACTGAATTAGCTCAATCACTTATCAATCAGGAAATGATGACTTACTGCTATAAATATTAACCAGCCGAAACAGGTGGAGCATTAATGAAGATAGTGCAGACACACACAATAAAAAAAAATAAAATTGCAATATGAAAAATAAACAACACCATTGAGTAACTGCTGAAGATTTAGTTTAGTAAAATAAAAAAAAAATCCTATTTATAATTTTCTCAGTGTGGAGTGGCCTATGTTTTCAATTAATCTTAAAAATTAGTATAGGTAAAAAGAACCATCTTAGCATGTGTATTCTGAAGAAAAAAAGCCCTCTTTAATTAAAACAGCATATTATTTATGTATCTAGATTTTAATTGCACTCACTTGATATACTCACAATTATTTTCATTACAATCAAGCTTTTCACTCGCTTCTTACTCCATTAAACTCTACTTTTCATGGAATGGAAAAAAAGAAAAACGAGTTCTGAACAAAATTATGGCACCAGGCATCTCTTGAATCTGAATTGAACCCCGTTTCTTTTCATAGGAATACTAAGTTTTAAATGGGTATTACTCACTTCTAAACGCTTGCACACGTGGACAGGGCCAGCCCATGGCCATTTCTTCTCTGCATTCTTTCCCAGCCTGACCCGGCCGCCTCCTGACAGGGCCTGCAGGACCCCTCAGCTGCTCCAGCTGGGTCTGGGTCCCTTGCTGGAGGGGGAATGGAAGGGGGCGCCAGGGGTGTCCTGCAGCAGGTACAGAGGGATGTCCTCACCCCCTGCACCGCCCCTGTGCCCGTGGAGGCACCTGGCAGCTCCAGGGGATCTCTGCTCTCCCCGGCGCCTCTGTTGGTCAGCAGCAGCCCTGCGCCCACCCCACCTGAGCTCCCACAGGACAAACCCCACCGTGAGACTCGTAGGAACATACCCTGGAGCTGGTGCCACTGCTCTGGGTCAGTGTCTCTCCAGGGGCTCAGAGCCACGCGTGTCTGAGGATGGGCCAGGCTGGTCACAGAGAGAGGGAAAGCTGCACAAGCCTTCCCATGAGCTGGTCTGGGAGCTGGAGAGAAAAAAGGGTAACCAGATGGAAACAATCCACAGGTGGTAGTTTTTAACAAGCTGTTTTCCCATAAGGATGTTACCAATAGGGTGGTTCTTAATTAGCCAATGGTTATGATGCTTTGATTAAAGGACCGACCAGGTCCACCTGTAGCAAACTAATGTTTAAAAGGCGTTAGGCTCAAATAAACAGGGCTTTTACCATTTGCCTTCTGAAACAACTCTGTGTCATCTCTGACACAAGTCACACAGAGTCTTTAACAAGAGAATCTTTTATAACATTATCATTCTTATTCTGTTACCTTCAAGCATCGCATTAGTTTAGGTACATTTTTCAGAAATGGTCCCTTGGCCAATGTCATCACTCTGGCTCCTGAAACAAATCAAATGGAGCTTGACAGACCTCAGCATCAGACCTCAGCCAGGCAAAGGTGCTAAAAAAACCTCCAAAGAAGCGTTGAATTTCCCCACAACACTTCATTTTTCAGAAATAACCAAATGCCAAACTCTTTAGTGTATCAAGTCCCTCGTAGGTGCACAGTATTTAATAACTCCTTTGAGTCAGTTTGTTAAGCTTCCTGCATTTTTGAAACATCCAACAATCCTCTTAAAATGTGTAAAACATTTCTGAATCACTTTTCTTTTAGAAGTTATAACTCAAACTCTTAATTAATTTCATTAACTTTTGTATTAGCTTAGTTTCACTTCAGTGGAACAAGTTTTTATTCTCCATTTCTGAAGAAATTTAAAAGTAAGTAAAGGGAGGAAATATAATATAAAGTAAACTCACCAAAAGCAATTACAAATAACCCTTGGACCACAATTCTTTACTAAAATAATTAAAATATTAAGTATTTTTTTCTCAAAAATTTGGTTATTTCCAGCATTTGGAGTGTTGAATTATAAGTAACACATTTGCAATTTGTGCTGTTTTGTCACATTAACCCATGTGGCCCACTGAAGAAAGTTCACTTTAACTACTCACAAAGATGATTCACTGCTAAGAAGTTGAATTAGTATAAAAAAGTTTTAGTGTGCATAATTTAAACATCTGGTAGTATAAACAGCATTTTCTTCCTGAGGAAATTATATTCATCCCTCTTTCTTCCCCTTTCAATGAAACATGCTATTTTAGCATGTTTATTTCTGTTCACTTACAAAGCAAAATACAAAAGAGCAATTTAGGTAATGTCTCTTCCCTTTCTCATGAACAGTTTGATTTGATTTTATTTAAACAAAATCTAAAATTTACACACAGAAAATATATATGAAGAATTTAAAGACAAGTTAAATAACAGAGTTGAAATTTTTAACATATAAATATATATATATATATATAAATATATATATCAGAGCTATAAGATTTTTCTGGAAGTTAGGAAAATTCAGATCAATATTGAGAATTTTGAACCTCTGAGTCTTCCCAAAATACCAGGAAAGCATTCATCAGCAACTATGAGGTTTCAGCATTATAATATTCTCCAACTATTACACACACAGACACACCACAAATATCATACATTCTTAATAACCAAGGATAATTCTGATCTGTGCTTACCCTGATGGTCTTTCATTTTTCACCAAATCACAGGTGTGTTCCTGCTGGGAGATCCTGGTCATCAGAAAATCTGACCCCTGGGATCATTCCATTTCCAAGAGCCTTGCAGCTGGTTGGATAGATGTGAGAGATGCCTGGGAAGCATACTGACATTTTGTTCCCTAATTTTCTATCAGTTTATTTAGAACATAGCCCATGAGGACAGTCATAAATTTTGTAACATAATTCTCAGCAATGGCAGTTCAGGTGACTAAATTCTTCTTTTAGTCTTTTAAATCTTTAGGCAGATTTTATTCTGCCTAATTAAAAAATATATATGTGTTTTGGGGTTTTTTTCCCTTGTACATACCTGGGTTACTCATCAATTTCTCAGAAGCCAGCCTGGCTTAGCTGCATGTGCTCTGTGTAAACACGCAATTCGAGCTACTGGACTGTGGCTTACAAGGCCAAGGCTGAGAACAACCTGTTCTGGTTATGAGATGTTCTAGAAAGCCCAACACATGAAGAGGAAGTTCCCTGTCATCCCAAACTGCCTTTCCTCTTCTCTTGTTTTCTGTATTAGAGAGCACCAGTCGATGTCTCCTGCCCGTAGGACACAGCAATCATCACTGACCGAAACCTCACGGCCTGGATGAACTCTGCTGTGAGTGGACACTGGGCAACTCTGCTTTGTCAGGATGTCAAATAACTCTTTCATATTACCCAGCAGGATTGAAGGGGTTTGTTGTCCATCCTTTTTGAAACACAAATTAATGGGAAGAAAGGGATGGTGGGTGGCATTTTCCTCAACTTTCATAACCTGTAGAAAACTCTTGACAGAAAACACACATAAGCAGTTTTTAACACATTTTAAAGACAGGATATTTTTGAGGAAGATTTTCAGAGTTACCTTTAATGGCAGTACCTCAAAATCCAGCAGACGTTCTCTTCAGTACAAATGTGCTGAACACAGCAAGGTTGACTTAAGCACACCACCAAACCCCTTAATTGAGGGGATGTCCTTCACACTCAGTGGAGAAGGTTTTAAAGATGATTCACAACAGCAGCACACTGACATGGTCACTCCCAAGAGAGTTTTGTCTCTGAAATCACCCATCATCTGTGCTGATTAGTGCAGGTTTAGGATCTTTGGCAATCTCTTGCATCTTGGGTAGATGTAAATCAAAAAAACACATTAAATATAAACGTTAACAAAAGTCCAGGATACAGTGCAACACAGTGAGTCCAAGAATCCATTTCACTGAATTTCTCTCAATGCTAAAATTTTCAAACCAAATGCAAAAATCTGTTCCTGTGTATTTATAATAAATATCTGTGAAGCCAATATCAACATTTTCCTACTCCAGATGGCACACTGTGCTTTTTTAGTTTTCTGCATCTATTTCTTCCAGGGGAAGATTTGCTCAATAGTTCTCGCACTGAAAATACCCAAGAAACAATGATATTTTCAGTTATTATTCATTGTGTAAAAATTTTAATTCCTCTGAAATATACTGCCTTAATAAGGGGGAATTATTGCATTTTACAGACAAGAGAAAGTGAAATAATTGGAGTTTTCTGTTTGAGTATCTCTGCTCCTCTGTATTAATTCAGTTTGACTGTTGGTGGAGTTAAAATTTCATTATAGAGTGAGTTATTAGTTCTAATAAGATATTACTGAAACATTATTTCTAGTTTGAAATCATGTTTAAATTATGTACCTTACGAGCTTAGCTTTCAAGGGCTAAACCATCAGGGAAAAATGCTAAAAAAGTAATTCATTGTACTGGGAGGTTAAAACTGGTTCTTGGCACAGCCTGAGCAAGGGCTTGTCTGCAGGCTGGTGAGGATGGGGGGCAGACTGACCATGGGCTGTCTGAGTGGCAGCTCCTGCTCCTTGTGCAGGGGCAGAAATGTGCCAGGTGGACATTCTGACATTGGTCAGCAAACCCTGTCCCTCCTGTGAGCCAGGGCTGGGCACTGCAGGGGAAAAGTGAAAATTTGCTTCACACACACAAATTAAAAGATACTTAGCACACAAATATTAATACAAGTGGGTACACTCTCATTTCCTTTCCCTTCAAAGTGTGTGTCTGGTACTATCTGCAGTCTAGTCCATATAATTTAGAGGATCTGACATCTATTGCCCTGATCTCATTTATCACCAGCCCATCTTCATTTTAGAAGCGCAGATACTCAGTGTACAATTTTTACTGTAAAATTGAATTTGTTTCTTGTGACAGAGTAGGCTTGCTGAATTTATGACTCAGTATTGAACATCCTTCACCTTGGAAGGAGCTCTCCTGCTGTAAAAACCAGGCATCTCTCTCCTGAGGACACTATAACATCATGATACAGATGCCCATCCTGTTAGACAAGGTCGTGCCAGGAGAAACTAAACTTAATTTTCTGAGACTTTACAACACTTAGCCCTATATTTCACTTTACAAGGATAAATACTGGGAAATACTTTATCCCAATGTAACAACTCACCTTTTGATCAGGAGAACAAAAAGTGTTTGATGTTCAGCTCAAAATGGCTGAGAGAAGGAAAATACAAAAGGTGTGCTGAAGACATGTTGTTTCTCTATCTGATGGTTGCTGCCTTTGTCTTTCCATCACAGAAAATAACCAAATTACCTCACCTGGATTTTGGACCCAGACTCTTCATTATGTGTGGGTATTTTATTCAAGACTTTCTTTTTTGACTTTCTGAAATCCTTTGTCACTGGGTTCATTGCTTTGCTCTCACCTTATTCTAACCACTGCAATTACTGTCAAGTTCTCAAATAAAACTACCACTAAATTGGTCTTAATTAATTCATCTTACACAGAAGCAGGGACATCTTGCTATTTCCATCTTGTCTTCTGACTTTCACAACCTATTCCAAGTCTGCAAATCATATAATTCCTCTTTTTGAAGTACTTCACACACTTCTGAGATAACAAAGTTCTGCACTGACTCGATCCCTTTGTCATGCAGGGACAGCAGCTGCAGAAGCCCTGATTTGTCCATCTGGCTCCATCTCTGAAATGCAACCCAAGAGGTTGCAACTCCTCATTTTCCAGGAAGAAAACAAACCTTTGTCTTTCACATCATGCCTTGCCTTCCTCCCCTGTTTCTCCTCATCGTTATTTGTAGGGTCCCCAACCAGCCACAGCTCAGCTGCTCCATGCAAGAAAGCAGAAACACCATCCTGATCTGCTGCACCTTTTGTAGCTCATTTTCCTTCTCTGGAGAAACTGCTGCTCCCAGCTGTTCAAGGTGCTCAGTAATTTTCCAGCCAAAGTAAACACCTACAGGCTGTAATTACAGCCTGTCAAAAGCCCTCTCAGCCTCAAGGAACTGAGATGCTGCAGACTAAAGCTCCTCAGATCTGTCTGGATCCTTTTACACCCCCAAAAAGGAAACCAGTTCACAGCTGGGGAAATATTTTCCCAATTATAATTTAAATTAGAGTCTGTGTGTTCTGCATTTGAATGAACTCTCCTGGGAGAGCAGCTGGATTCTGCTGTACTTGAGAGATTTTAAAGAAGAATTAGTTAAATATTGTTTAAAAATATATATAAATTTAAAAAATATATTAATATATGATATATGATATATGTATATTTAAAAAAAAAAACAAGCAAGCAATCCCAAACCAACAAAAGCACAAAAAAATCCAAACCAAAAAAAAAAAAACAAAAAAAAAACAAAACCAGTTATAAAAAACCCCCCCACATTCTCGTGCTTTGTAAATTACAGGTCTATCTATTTTGCATTGCTCTGCATTTGCATTGATCATCATTCATAGCACTTTCCTGGACCACAGCAACAATATTGAGGAAAAACTGCATGGTGTTTGATGCCCAGTTTTATTCTCACTTTTAAATTCATTAATTTCTGTGGTTGCAAGAAATATTAGAGGATCGTGGACCAAATGTTCCACAGCATAAACTTGCAGCAAATCATCAAAAAAACTTTCAAAGGCTTAGACCAAAGTGTAAAACTTCTTTTCAACAAAGAAGTTGACAGCTTGATGTGCTCCTGATGTGTTTATTCCTCAGCTCCAAGAATGTGCATCCTTGGAGGGACTCTGCCTGATTATTCTATCATAGCACAAGGTATTCCAAGCAAAGGATGTTAAACTTGCCTTTATCTGGGAGAAATAAAAGATTATGTGACTAAGGGCTCAACTCTTCTCAGATGTTTTGGGTATTTTCCCCTTCTCCAAGCAGTTCAAATTCTCTAGGTCCTAATCTCTGATTTTGATTCCTTTTCTACAAATGTTTATTTCTCCCTTACTAAGAACAAATCACAAGAAGAAGATATTTTGAATATGGCTTGGACATGTTTTAGCCAAGAAATCCAGTGTAATCATCAGGCTTGGATTCCCAACATTGAAGGTTTATTTTAGCACAGCATGCCATGTTTAATCAGTTTTCCTAATGCTGCACAGTACTATCTGCTTTGACAAGAATATGTTGATCATATTACAGAATGATTACTGCTAAGGGAGATCTTTTAGACAAGATTAGATTTTGCTTCTGTCCAGATGCCTCAAAGAACATTATTAGTTTTTGGTGTCATATTTTGGCAATATTAACACGATCAGCTTATGGGCTTGCTCGTATGCTATAACTGCAGCAATTTATCTGACAGTTAAGCTGTCAGGACCATGCAGCATTTAACCCAGTGAGCACTGCTGCAGTCTGGATCAAATTAGGCACTGCCCACACAATCTTATCACGGCTGTGAGGTGACCAAGGAATATTCTGATGAGCACCCCACATCCAAGGTTCAGAAATTTGCATTATGCAGCTCAACAGCTGCTTCCAAGAAAGCTGATTACTTCATGGAAATATCCCTAACAATACGTCTGCATATTTTTAAAGGAATGTAGATTGGGGTTTTTTTCCACATAAATCAGCAAAAGGGATTCAGAGCTGTGCTGCTTTCACAGGTAATTAAAGTGGCACGGTAGCCTATTAGTATAACAGCTGGGGTGATAGTAGGTTTTCTATATCCATACAGAAAGAATAAATCACTTGAATATGAGGCACTTTTCTGTCCTTCTTTCAAAGTTACTGCAGATGTACAAGGACCTTGCCTGACCTGTATTTACTGGTTAGACAAAAAAATAATTACAGAAGCTAAGAAGTATAAAGATAAGTGTTAATACATTTTGACTAGAGAGCCTTACAGTATCAACTAAGCAATACTATTGCCCTTAAGTTCAATACATACTGATATGCACTCTGATGGCATGCTTCATCCCTTTTGATAATATGCCTTTAAAAACCATGTCCTTTAGGGTCCAATGGACCATGAAATAGTCTCTACAAAAGTACCACTGGTGCCAATGCTGAGACAAACATTCATTTTGGCTGTCAGCTTTAAGGACTGCAGAAGAAATGAAGCACATTTATTATATACTGATGTATTCTGACTAGATAATCCTTTTCAGTTGTAGGCACTATAAAGACAAGTGCAGATTACTGTGGGGAACATTAAAAAAAAAATTGGGATGTTCTGAAACAGTTGAGCATCCAATTTCACAGTTGGGTAATTTGCCTTATAAACTTGTATTTAAAGGAAAAGTTTTACTGGCAACGAAGTACACTAAATAAACAATCTATAATTTGGAAATTAGCAAGTTGGAGATACTTAGACAGAAATTGTATCTACCAATGCTACATTTATTAATTAATGTTGGAATTTGTCTTTCTATGCTGCTGGCATTGTCAGGGTTTTTTTATACATAACAATTGTCATTCAATTCTGTAAAATTTTAGTCCTTTGTAACCATTTTATGGCATTTTGATTGCATCCTTATTTCTGTACAGACAAAGAAACTCATCCAGGACACCAACAGGACCTCAGGATCCAAAAATAGATAGTTAAGTCATAGTATTCTCAGGATTCAGTACTGGGACCAGAAGTATTTAAAAAATACATTATTTAGATTACTAGGTTTGAGCTGGGTTTAATCAAATTTCTAGACATGAGATTCATACAGAGCTTAGGTAGGAGTGGTTCCTTTGAAACCCACTAGAGACCTGAGACAATGCATTTTACCTTCAAAAAATATTAAAGGCAGTTTCTGTAAGCAAAGTTAGGATGCTGGACTGCAGAAGTCCCTATAGTTCTGTAAGGAAGGATGCTGGTACCATGAGGGCTTTGGTCTGCAAACTTAATAGACAAGGAAATCAATTCCTCTGCCATATTAGTCTCCAATGCTTATGATATATTTTGGCAATGTGCAAGACAAAAATAGCCCAAAAGCTATTGATCCACATTATTTTAGTATCTTCTAAAGTGGAAGTATTAGAAAGTAGATAGTATCAGAAAAAAGTCAATATTATGACAGGCAGCTTAAAACTTTTATACTTTTACCAGAAATATAAATTTCCTGACTCTATACTTTCACAGTTTCATAACACCCAGTTGGCAGCAGCAACAAATATATCTGAGATTGTTACTATGACAGCACTGAAACAAAAATTAACCCTTTTATAGTAAAGAAACTTTGCTCTAAATTTACTTCATATATTTATTAAAACTCACTTTGTAATTAGGGGGTGGTGTCAAAGAAAACAATGGGAAATCTGAGGCTGAAGTCTGGCCCTTCTGTGTGGCACTGGTAGTGCCCAGCACAAGCATTTGTAAAATGAATTGTTTCTTACTTGTGTGGTGTGAGGAGGAACACAAGCAGAGAAAACAATCTGCTTGTGGTGGATCTGAACAAAACTGCTACTTTTGTTTCCTACCCAAATTTACTAGCAAAAAACACACTGAAAGCTGACAAATTATCTTCTTCTGTTAAATACTTTTCCCAAATTCTGACTCCTTAGGCAACAAATTTAGTTAAATATTATTTTGAAATGTCACAGCAAAATGAAAACTTGAAGCATATGGTTTAAGAATGTCAAAACAAAATCTATTTTTTTTCTGTTGTCAAAACAAAATCTATTTCATTTCTTGTTATGAACATTATTTTTACCTTTGTTAGTATCAGCCTCAAAAGGCATTGAAATTATTTTGGGTATGGAGCTTGAAATGGAGTTTTGGGAAAAACTTTAGCTTCACTAACTGTTTAAATAAATCTACTTAGCCAGTCTGTTTTTCTGTATAGCATGTTCTCTCAGCCAGGAAAATCTCCATGATGTTTATTTTCTGTCCCACTCTCTGCATGTCATGAAGCATATGCTGTAGGAGACTGATTGCATCTCAGACTGACAGCTGCTCTGCTCTTCCAGCTCTCTGTCACAGAGGAAGATTGCTGCCATTTGAGCAAAGAAATTCTTCAGTAATATGTTTGGACACTTGCCTTTAGAACTTAACCATTATAAACTGTGGGGTTCAGTTTGCCTGAAATCAACATTCTGATTTCCTAATAGGCTTCTCTGTCAAAAATTCTAATCCATGTTAATCTCAGTTCTTCTGGGAAACTTTATCCTATGCCACTCAATTTATAAATTAATTCCTTCCACTCATTTTGTTTGCAGCCCTTCTGGCAAAGCTGGAGCTGCAGAGAGCACACCCTGTTGGAACACACATGAGCAGGATCAGATTCCTCACTTGACATCGCACAGCCTCTTCAGGGGGAGCTAACTCTTTTTGAACCATTTCCTTCTCTCCAGAATTGTAGAATGGGCTTGGAACAGAGCAGGGCATCTTACAGGTGACCCATTGACAGCCCTCTGCACAGGTTCATAGTACTTAATATTTCATATGAGCTCTGAATCGCAGGTGTTACGGTGCTGTGATTGCAGCAATTAAAACAATTAGGGTTGAAGAGATATCATTAAGTTATTAAAATGCACCATGTTTGTTATTTGCAGAACACATGGCTTTTTGACAAGGTGAAGGAAGCAAGAGAATAACACTGCAAAATATTGAAGTGACCAATCAGATCAGTAGTCAGATGCCTCTTAGGAGAATGTAAAAATATTACCATATAAACCAGCATAGAAACTGGTTTTTTTTTTAATTTCTTTTTAAATTATTTTTGTGAGTGCATTACATTAGAATCACACCCTTAGGTGTTTGTATAGGTCACAACAAATGTATTGCAAATGAAACAAAACATTCTCTTCAGTAAGCCAAGATCTCCATCATGACATTTCCTGGACTGGGAAGGTGACCCAAGCAATTCAAGCACAAGTGGTTATCAGAAACCATCAGGCAAAACAAAGTGCTGTAATGTCACTAACTCTCTCTGCTATGAATTGACAACAGATATGGCTTCCAATAATCAAGGTACAAAAGAAAAAGCATTTTCTGTTTCACACAGATTGGTAGATGCTGGTATCAATATGACAAATGAGAAAGAATATCACTGCAGAACATCTCAGCAATGACCAGCGCATAATTAGTCTAATTAGTAGCAAATTTTTTCAGTGACCTTAAGTTCTCTCCTCTAGAAGCTGTATTACCTGTCCAACCTTTAGGTTTATTCTTTTTTTAATTATTATTTCCTTTTGTTACCCCAGTTCCATTCTCCTGTGGTGATCCAAGTAAATTTTTGCCATAGGTTGGAAATTAACATCAGTAACTATTGTGTCTCTGTCCATGCACTGTACATCTGGAAAAACATTCTCCATGCTCGTGCTGGGAATGAAAAGCATTGGAAGCAGACATGACGTTTCTGTCAAGATTTCTTGAGAAAAGTTATGCAAATATATATGGGTGTCAATGAAAGAAGTTCAGAAAACCTTAATTTGCTCAGCTGTCTAACAGGAACACAGATTTAGTATTAAATTTTTAACTTTTTTTTTGTGCCCTGGCCTATTCTGAATGTTCAGTTATTCAGCCATCTCACTGCATCAACAATGAACTAAAAACGATGAAATTCTAGACTGCTTAGAGAAGCAAATAGAGCAATTTATCAACATTTTCATTTTGGTAAAAAAAAGGAGAAATATATAGCTGGAATAAAAGCAAAATAAGACAGGTAGTCATAAGATTGGTTAAGTTGTGCTCTATTGGCCACAATTCATTGATATTTACTTTCTTCATCAACAGCTGTAAAGTACACAGAGGTCTTTTCCCAGGCTTCAGACTGACACATAAAACCTGCCTGTCTTTGCACAAAACTAAATCAGATTTTAGAATGCATTAGATGAACTCATGTTTTTCAAAGATTAAGTTAATATTTGTTAAAATTATTTTTAAAGAGGCCAAATTGATCTATAATTTTGCCCATGTTGATACAATGGATTTTTATTAAAATGATAAGACAATAATAAATTAAGCTTAAAATGAGAAGAAGAAAGCCAGTGATTTGAAAACTAGGAAACAGTTTGGTTTACAAATCAATTCTACTCCTGCTGAAATAAATAGGGTTCTGTCATTGTATTCACTGAAAATGAGATTCTACTGCTTATTTGGGAGTAACACTTTGAGATTCCTAAAAATTACAGGGGAAAAAAAAACTATTTGGGAGATATTCACTTTCATTAATGAATTCAAGATGTTTCATTATGAAACACGTATGTCTAATACATACATGTGTACTTATGTAATGAATATAGAGATAACATTATTTAGATAATAATACAAAGACATAAACAAATACCTGAATGGACAGAAGCAGAAAGAAACCAATTAGGGTATATTGAGTCTTGAAATTGATTCTGTTCTGGGTTGGGTTTTTGGCACAGTTACTGACACTGATTATTTCTGACTCCAAAGGTGTGACTTCCACTGTGTCCTTTTCCTGCTGGTCCTACTGCATAACAATTGCTGCAATGGTGGTATGGAAGCTTGCATTTATATACAGCCAAGTTTTCCAAAGGAGTACAGTTTTCATGTTTATATCACAGATTTCTTTACTTGCTAGTTTCTGGCTTTGAGTACTTGCTTTTTTACAGTAATGCTCATCATTTGACAGCTTCGAAACCTGACTGTTCATGCAAATAAAGCAAAAGGGTTTTGGCTTTTATGTCAAATGATACAACTGCTCTTATGATTAGCACAGACTTTCAGCCCTGTTGCCTGTCAAAAAGGCAAACAATTCCTCTTATATTGCCACATCAAAACTCCTCTGTACATTACAATGCAGCCTAAACCCAAGCCAATCAAAAATGATCACAGTTCAGTGGAAGGATCCATGTGATCAGGAAAATAAATTCCATGTTGGAATTTCAACCATTCTTTGACAGTGGAAACTTCTGTAATTCAGTAGAAGTTCAAAAAGAATTCCTCCTTCCACATACTTAGGAACACATGAAAATGCTGGAACAGAAAACCATATTGCCCTCTGAGAAGCATCTGATATTTAGTTGAATGCCTTGGGGTGGACAAATGCTGATGTATTAGAGGTAAAAGAGGCACTCTAAATTCCTCTTATGTGTATCAAACATCACAAACTTCTATAGCAAGAGTAAAATATAGACCTGGTATCTCAAGAGCCTCTCAGTCCAGCAAACAAAATTTTGTGGCAGTCCCAAAATTCTTCCCTCAGCCAAACACATGGCAAGGGAACATCTGACATGCCAGCTGATAGAATGAAACTGCTCTGAGATGACAGGGAAAATCAGTATTTTACAGCTATGGATGCTGGCACATCCTCAGCCAAGTGTATTTTGTGAAACTGGAATGTGCTAATACAAAAAGTGTTTGCAAACCATAACAATTTCTGAGGAGCTCAAGAACACACTGTCAGGACTGCATGTATTAAGAAATATGACCATGATAATGAAGGATCTAAAGCAGAAAATGACATCCTTTCAATTACTGGAAACTGTTTTCTCCTTTAGAAGATCAATCAATTTTCAATTTAGGTTGGGTTTTTTTTTTTTTGTTTTTTAGTACACTGTCTGAGTATGCAATATTGAATAATGCTAGAATAAAAAATTGTGTCTGAAAAGAATTAAATAGTCTACCTTTACCTTGAGGTGTAACTTTCCACTGAATTGAGGTTCTTAAGATAAACTTTAATCTCTCAAATCTTAATTTGTCATTGACAAGGAGAAGCAAGGAAAGAACAATAAATCCATCTTTGTAGATGTAAGATAAAATGAAACTACTCCAGTATTTACCTTACATAACCACAGAGGAACTCCAGCTCCTTAGGACCCATTTGCAGGACCTCTCCCCCTTACTTATCATGCATTTGTCTAAAATAAATTTTTAGGCTAGCTTAGAAAAATGCTTCCTACATGAACGATATTAAAAACCTTGTCTAGATTGTACAAGGAACACTAAGAGTTGTTTTTTTTCCAATGTGTGATACAGTGTTAAGAAGAATGAACATGTTTCAGAGATACTTGGGTGGGTATTTACAAAGACAAATTTGCACTGTAACTTGTAAATCCATGTTTGCCTCATGCAGAGGGCAGACAGAGCCCATTAGATCCCCTGTTTGTTAGGCTCTGAATAGGTTTGAGTACCTGGATACTGAGAGTTTCCATTATAAAAATTCCTCACAGTCATTACAGTTCTTGCCTGTCAAGCAGAGCAGCACCTTCAGCTTGCAGGCAGGGAAATGGAGCCTGAGATTACATGTGATTTACTCAAGGTCAGAGAGGAAATCTGCATTAATGCTTGAACTCAAGTTTTGAACCCTAAAATCCAGCTAATTCAACCATTATATATCCTGTAGCTGTGCAGGCTATAAAGCTGAGCACATCCCCATGGTGCTCTCTGAATTAGAGTGAGAACCCTCAATCTCTTGCATGCTTATATGCTGCAGGAAAAAAACTGTAAGGAAAGTTGTTTTATGAGATGAAATATTTAAGTGTGCACTCAGGCACATCAAACATTATTCTTATATACAAGCCAAAACCCCTCAAACAAAAAAAAACCTTTAAAATATAATAGACTCTCCATACTCCACAGACTCTTGGGTACAAGACTCCATCAAATTCTGCAGGTTTGGGACAGGGGCTGACTGGATTCTGTAAGGAGAATTACAGCTCAGCTGACAATTAAAGCTAGGCAATAAGTTGCAGTGTCCTTCTGATCCATCCAATTTTACCAAGCCTGTGAATTTCTTTCTTATTAGTTTGAGGTGAATCAGGACCTTGAGGAAAGTATAGCAGGTTTTTTTACAGTGCATTTAGCTGCAACTCTGTCTTCAATTCTTTCTTGGTGCCCTCAGTTTTCCTTGCAGTTTTAGCAATAAGGATAATTTTCCCTTCTCAGTACTTTACTTGCCAGCCAATCCCTGGATAGTTTCTCTATAAATGTGCCCAAATTCTACAGGGGTGTGTTGCTTTCCTGGACTTTGAGGCCAGATTCTTAGTTTTACTGATATCTTCCATCAGCAGGTATCATGGAAAAGACGTAAGGCTGGAGAAAGCGCTCACTTTGCCTTTGCAGAAAACCTTAAATATGCCTAAAATGCCTCTGGCTTAAACCTCAGAGCTCTCTTGTAGGGCTGGTAATGCTTTTCCCTCCCTTGAAGGAACTCGAGGCAGATTGTTTCCAGCCCAGCCGTGCTGCCAGGGCGGGGAGCTGGATGTGACAGCAGACTGTCCTCCAGTGGAGAGCACCACAAGTGACAGCCCTGCATCCTGCTCCAATGCACAAACTCTTCTGACCAATGTACAGACCCCAAGCTTTCATGGCAGAAAATTGTGCATTTTATTCTGTCTCATTCTGTTCCTCTGCAGACTGCCAAACTAAAAGGGCCTGCAGCAGATGGATCTCTGACAGCGTTGCAGGGATCATTTAATTAAATGGTGCCCATTGGGGCAGCATTCAGGAATCTGAAACTTCACAGCTGGATTTTCATTACACAGAAACATGGAAGATGCCAATGAATTGCCATCTCTATTACCTGTTAATGTAGAATGAATAAATTTAATGAAAAAAACCAACCATCTTTGAAAGTATATGTTTAAGTCTTGTTTAGATAAATGTAAAAAAAAAATCTATACTAACTTTCAGGCAAGTCCAAGCACCTTCTCAGTCCACTTGATCTTCTCAGTAAGAGAGGTAATCATAGAGATTTTAACACTGTAATTGGTGCTGCCTTATAGAAGCACCTGAGACCTACTCCTTCCATTTAGACATCTTTTTTGCACATTGATAATTATTTCCAATAATCTCATTCCATTAGAAAGAGGCTGCTTATTATTTTTTTTACTCTTAACACATAACAGAAAAGCAAGGGTCTTTACTAAATTAACTAAAATTTCTTATCTTGAGTCCCAACAAATTACCATGAAAGGGCCTCCTTCTGGCTTCTAACACAAGTCAAAAGCCATTGCTACAGGGAAGAAAAGGATATTGTGAGACAGATGCTCTATAAAGGATGTCAAATGTCTTTATAGATCACAAAGCCTTCTAATATATTAAGATCAAGACCACTGCCTTCAAATAATCAGCCAACTCCAAAACTAAAAAGGTCATCAGTAAGAAACATTGCATGTGTTTTATCATCTTTCTGTGATAAAGAAGTGGGGGTGAACTACTTCAGGAATTGTGTTAAAACCACCACTCAATCTATTACAAAACTATTGGTGCAGTAATGTGTCATTAGTGGCAATTAGTGAGAGGTTAAATGCTGCATGGAACAGTGATATTGTGCATTAATTGGAAACCACTCATGAGAAAGAAAATTCTCATGAAATTAGGTTGGTATTTCAGAATAACTAGTCTCTCCTTGAAGAGAAGAGGCCCTTGATAAGACTCCTTGAAAAGAAGACGTATATTTTTGATGATTTCATTTACTTTTTACCAATCTAATTTTATATATTCTAGGTTCAAGCTTGAGAATAGAGTGGAAGCAGACTTGCAAGAATGAGACACTGCAGTGATCTAGGAGAGAGAAGGAAGGGCAATTCACTCTGAGACAAGTGGATGGGTGACCAGAGTAAGACTGAAATACTCAGTTGGGATCTGACTCATGACAGTCTTCAAGCAGATGCCTTTTATTGCCCTCAAGCAGATGCCTTTTATTTCCATTCTGTACCTATAAAGGAGAGTAGGCAGTAAAAATAATCTGAAAAAAAGTATTATAAGATGCTGAGGACTGCGCACATACCTAAATAGATATTGCAAAAGCCTGTAAATGCACTTCAGAGGGTCATTCCTTCTGATCAGAGAACTGTGTGATGTGGGGACAGGGGGAGAGCTGCAGAGCTTAGCAGAATAACACAGGGATGTCCTGCAGCCTGTGCCAGGGCACTGCAGAGCAGAGCAGAGCAGGCTGGCGCAGTTCAGTCAGTCCCTGCATGAGGACATGAGAACAATCTTTATGGGGCTGATAAAGGCTCCTCCAGTGCAGCACTTGGGTCCAAATGTTGGCCAAGGAGTGGATATTTGTGAAACAGGTAGACAGCAATATTTTCCACAGAATGCTCCTCCACAAGGGTGAACTGAAATTTCCTAAACTGAAAGATGAATCTGAATGATGAGTAAATCACACCTGCTTCAGACCTAACAAGGCTGTTGTCACCGTTCCTTGCTAAAAAAAGCACTGCAGGACTGTTAGCCCAAGATGTGCCTGAAATGGGCCCAACCTTAGCCCAGATGTTGCCCCAACACCTGGGAACTTCACCCTAACAGCACCGAAGTCTCACAGAAATAACACAGCTCTCATGGCCATAATCTCCATGTATTGTGATAGCTCATAAAACAGGGACAAGACTGATGCTGCACACAACTGATATGAGGTCCCTCAATGTCAGAAACTACAAAGAAATTAGAGAAACTGGATTATTTTTTTGGCAGTATAAAAAAAGTAAATAATGCTTTAAGAAGGTTATAACATCCAAGTGATGAATCCTGTCATGGACCTGCTTCACCTACATTCCATCTGCTGAACTGCCTCTCTGTGCAGGTTGGAACAAGATGTGCCAGAATTCCTCAAAAAGAGAAACAAACAAACCACCCCTCCAACTGTCATCAGCTGAGAGAGGATTTTCTACTTTGGACTCCTTGATTAGAATTTCACCACCAGAATTTCACCACCTGTCTTCCAACAACAGCTTTTTTACATTTTATGGTTATGTTGAAGACTGCAAAGTTAGAAAGGTGCCCCACCCTCAAAAAATATATTATGTGTCACATGAGGAAGGCACATTTTATTGGATGGCTAATAATGTGCTAAAGGTTCTGTCATTCATGAGTAATTTGGTTATCAAAAGTGAAAGGTCACAAGATATTTGTTGGTTTCACATATAATCCATGCCAACTCTATAAATATAGATGTATGTACAAAGTGATGAAATTTATGGGCTTTGTCCTGTACAATAGGTCTGCTCTTTCAGGATAGTCTGAATACAGCTTTCTGATAGAGCTCACTTGAGTAATGTGACTGAAATAATGAAAATTATATCTGTATAAATTTCTTGGCTCCCCTGATTTTATGCTGGAAATTTCCTGTGTTGTTAAACCAGTCAGCGACATCTGGAGAAGTGGATCCCAGGTGTTCTGTCAGCTGAGCGGCAGAGATTCTCTCCTATTCCTCACCTGGTGACTTCCACCCCTCTCTCCTGTGCACACCAGGCACCGTTTCCCTCTGGCCCCATCCCACCTGCAGCAGCAGCTCTGTCAATGGGCACAGGAGAGGAGCATCCTGGCCCTGAGAGTGCCCACACCAAGAGCTCTGTGACACTCAGAGCCTTGGCACAATCAGTGAGGCCCTGTCCGTGTTAACTAGTGAGCAAAAATGCACCAAAGGACAATTCAGCCCACGGCAGTCCCCAAAGGCAGGTGAGCTTGAGAGGTTTCTCAGCAACTACTCTGCCTTTCTCTCAACTGGTTTTTTTTTTTCTGTTTTGTTGTTTTGGTTTTTTTTTTTTTTTTTTTTTGTTGTTTTTTAATCATCAGAGATGGAGTTTTAGTCAAAGATCTTTACAAAAACCCAACCAAGCCACCTCTCACACCTTAAAATGTATGAGCCATTTTAAGAGCATTTAATACTGATACACATATATAGGCAACCTACAAGTATGTTGCTTGCACAAACATTGTGTCATGCCTGACCTAAGACATTAGGAAGAAGTTTTCCAGACTTTTGAAATTTTCCAAGAGCTCTGTTGAGAATTCCTCTTGTTCCTATTTAGTTTACAACTACATTAAATGGTGTGACTATCTAGCTCCTTTGAAAAAAACCCACATATTATTCTTTAAACAAATGATGTATGAATTTATCTTTGTGACTTCTGTTGGATTTGTAGGCTTTCATCCTTTTTTTGTTCACTAACTCTGAATTTGAAGTTATTCACTTATTACTACAACATCTTCCTTAAGTTTCAAAATTTGGTGTTATTTTCTTCAGACTTAACATATATCAAGCACTATCACTTTTACACCAGTTGCTGAACCTCTCTGCCATCCATATCCTGCCAAGTATAAAAGAGGTAGATAAACATGAAAGATGAAAATGAAATGGGAACAGATGGGCCCATCTGCAGCAATACCTCTGAAAAGACTGAGAGCCTCACAGAGATTTATAAACCTTTTGGAGTCCCAACATTTGGTGATCTCATAAAATGATCCTGAAAGTGTTTTAAATCAGTAATTGAAAATAACAATTTTATGTGGAATAAAGGAAACTTCTCAAATCAACACTGTACCAACAATGAGAAAACAATTAAGAGCTCATAAGCTTTTGCAAGTGCACATAACTTGACTAAGAAAATGGAAGATTCCAGGAAAGGTGTACTTCCCCCCTTTCAGCCAAATAAAAAAGAAATTTTTAAATGACTGT
Organism: Ammospiza nelsoni; assembly: GCF_027579445.1. Classification (NCBI taxonomy): domain Eukaryota; kingdom Metazoa; phylum Chordata; class Aves; order Passeriformes; family Passerellidae; genus Ammospiza; species Ammospiza nelsoni. Next base: position 13,776,314 of record NC_080642.1, read on the forward strand.
GCTAAGAGGATGTGACTAGCTGATCCAGGTCTGTCCTTAAGACCTGTCAGTTACCAGGTTTTTGGGGTTTTTTATCAGTCCATAACTTTTATTGGTCTGGTAAAATTCCCTCCATCAAATCTGTGAGGTTCTCCCATTTTTGGACTAAATAAAACTGAGCAAGTATTCTGCCATCCTCCTCCTCCTCTACTTCTCCCTTTAAGTTCTGGTTTTGCTTCTGGATGTGTTAAAGAAGCAGAAATGCATGAGGTGGTTTCGTCCCTACAAAGATATACCTGCTTATCTGTTACATGCTCAGCTCCTTGGTGAGGATGCAGATAGACTTAATGGCATTAACAATTCAGGGGATATCTCCAGTTTATCTCCCCACTTTCATCAAATTTTGGGGCACTGATTTTCTACAGTTGTAATGGCTTTCTTTCTAAATTATCCCTTTTTGTAAGTAGGTTGTCAAACAGCCCAGACAGGGATGATTTCAGCTTGTAAAGAGTTGGCCATGAAATAAGAACAGAAGTATTAAATAATATAATTTGTATAAACTGAATTTAAAATAGCAAGCTCTAGCTCTGTGAAATTTCATACAGCAAGGAATGATATCTCCAAGGCAGTCATGGGTAATGGATTGATTCACAAAAAACCAAGTCAATTTACTAAGAATCCAGTAAGAAAATTAAAACCCATGCCTTTGAATACTACAAGCTGAAGCAGTTGAAAAAAATCCAGGAAATTTCATAATCTGGCTTCTAAATTGTGTGAGATGTAGGAGATGCTCAAAATGGAATTGCTCCAAGGACAGAGGTCCACCCTCTTCAAGCAATAAACTTGAAACATTTTCAAGCAATAGAAAAAAAATATTTTGAGAAGGAAAATTTCTAAGAAATATGACTACAAAACATAATAAATGTTAACAGAGAGACTGCTTGTTTATGCACTGATAACATTTGCAGCAAGGCATTTTTATGCTTTTCCCAGCATGAACCAAAGTTTTGACCTCAAATTCATTAAAAAATCTTGAGAGACTTTGCAAGGAAAAGGAAAGGAAAAAACAGGACCCAAAGATCAGCACCACCAAGGAAAAATGAGAGAAGGAACTACCCTGCTGTGAAACAATAACTTATATCCTATTTCTCCAAAACTGCTTTTTCATTCAGCCATGGAAAGAAATTTTCAGGCTAAAAACCCCCAAATTAACTTAATCTGCAAGAAACACCATTCAAAAGAGAGAGAAAAGGTTACAAGTTTTTCACAAGTCAATGTCTAAAACTTGTTCTGAGAGACAGAATTAATACAAGTGCATTGTTTTGCTCTGTTCTTTCCTATTAAGTCATAGGTGATTTCCTAAAAACAGCTTGAAAGAAATTCCAATATTAGCAGCATGCAGTGTTTTTGAAAGGCTGTGTTCAGCAGCCTTCTGGAATAAGAATTTCACAGAAATTTATAAAACAGGATAAGATGTACAACTGGGAGTCAAGAAAACACCATAAATAATCATTATTTGTTTCTCCTCATCTGTTTTAATTCTGTAAACATAATTCTAATATAATTGCCTCAGGCTCAGTGCTCAAGCTGCAAGCTGGGTTCCATTTCAAGGTGTTCTCAGATGAACAGCAATGCTTCCAAATCAACAAAAGAAGCACAATGTAAATGCCACACAGTCCTTTTATCCTGAATACAAACCAGAGCAACTCGAATCCATTAGGACATGGTGAAAATAAACCCCACCATTTTGGTCTGAAACCAACAAACTCAACTGATTTCTGTATTTCTGCTGCCATTTAAAAATGGATGCAAGTAAAAACAGGAAAGTCTTTTTTCAGAAAACTGATTCATTGTGATAATTTTCAAATTTCCTCTGCAATTGTATGTCTATTATGGCTTTCTTTTCTGTTCAGGTATTTTGGAAAAGGGAGCAATAAAGTTCATCTAGTTTATGTCTAAATACCCATCTCATAAAATATATGATTATCTGGGGAGAAGAGTAGAATAAGGAGGTGACAAAGGATAGGGAACTTAAATTCAATTATTGTAATCTATTTTCATGATAATTTGGGTAATTTCTTAGAGAGAGACATTTGGATCTGAAAAGGTACAAAAGAACCAAGAGAGAAAGTCTAGAAATTGAAGCTGCATCTAGAAAATGCTACATCCTTTTAATGTGAAGAGAAAAAAAATATTTAGCATATTTTGTAAAAAGGAATAGATTTTCGGAACTTCAAATTTTTAATTCTTAATTTTTAGGTAGATATTGTAACACCGATACCCTGCAATATGATAAAAGACAAGACAGACTCAATGATTACAGCAGACTCTACAGCTTGAAACTGATGAATTTGTAAGAAGAAATGCTTTTGAGATTAGGTCAGAGAGGAAAGTTTTAGGGAAAAATAGCAAAAATGTAGCTACTTCATCTTGAATCAGCTGTAGGTGTGAAAAATTACTAGTTTCTCTAGGCAATATTTTAAGCAAATATTTTGGTAGATATGCAGAATTTGTAACCATTCTTTTTTTCTCTGTTGTATCAACAGTGGCAAGGTTCCAAATCTTTTTTTCTTTCCAGCACTTCTGCCACCCTCTCAGCTGGTACAGATCTCCTTTCTTGCCCCTTCACTTGTGCTTCCCAGAAAGAAAACTGCCAAGGAGTTCACTGAATCCTTGCAAACCACGTTGTGATCCAATCATTTTTATTTCTAAAATGCTGAATCATGCAGGGAGCCTCCCATGCAGCATTTATTATTTGCAGCAAGGAAAATACCATCAAGTTGCACAGCTATCTGAGCTCTGAGGTTATTCAAAGCACAGCGGAAATAAAATTACTCTCTGCCACAAAACCCTTCAGTAACTGAGGCATGGAAAAAGGGAGAGGAAACTGAACAGATGGAAATGCAAGGGGTATTTAGGGCTGAGGTTATCACCTCAAGAGTAAAACAAAATGAATGTAGATAGATAAGGTCAAAATGCAGTTTGATATTTCTGTGCAGCTTAAAAGACAAAGGATTTATTTGAACTTTTTTCCTTCCAATTCTCCACAAAGTATTCTCTCCCAAATAACCAGATGGTATGGGTTTGGCAAGTGGAAGTGTGGGGATATCTATGAATGCCCTTCAAGGCGCTGTAACTTCCCTGCCACCAGCAGTGCCTCTACACAGCCTGCAGGGAACATTAATTTCTCTTAAAAACACACACATATCCTGCATATTAAATTCATAAACCTCATTTTAATTGCATTTTTACATGTAACTTTTCCCTACAGAGAAGGTAAAACCACTTAGTAGGTTGAGGAAGACTGGTAAAGGGTGAGGAAAGCCTGGAAAGGTTCTGCTTCTCCTCCCATTTGCATGTGCCCTGCCTGGATAAACAGAATATTTGTACCACACCACTTGAAGGGTCACAGAGCTCTCTGTGGTACCCCTGACACCCTCCCAGATAATGCCAGGAGCCAGGGATGCAGTAAAATGGAATAACAGGAGATTTCCTCCTTTCTCACATCAGTCAGTGCACTTCCCACCAGCTTGCTTTCTCTTAAAGTAAATACAACCCTGATTTTCTCTTCTCCCTGTGCAGAACATGTGTCCTTTAACTCAGGGAAGGAAATGAGAAGGTTATCTCTGAGCCTGTCATACTGCAGGCCAGCCTGTCTAACTTACAAGGTCAGAGGATTCAAAAAGGGAGGTTTTGCTTCTCTTTTTTTTGAAAGGAAATGGAGTGATAAGTGCTCACTTGATTAAGGCAGTGGATAAGAACATCTATTGTAATTCTTTCCTCTCTTTTCATTTCTTCCTTTGGCTTCACAAGATAAGAATGGAGAACTTTTAGCCTGGCATTGATCCAAGCTTTGAAAGGACTTGCTGATTATGGATAATGTTCTTATTCAAATGAGCAGTCCCCTTGAAGCAAATACTAATGTTGCCTAATTGTAATGAACAGAATTTCATGTGATATTTTAAATGAATTTTTATCACATGAAAATATATTTATATATTCCACTCTTTAATCTGACTGGATTTTACCATTGACTTCTGCTAAAGAATAATCTACACCACATGAAGTCATCAAGTTAGATACAGTTAAATATCCTTCCCTTAGAAGTATGCTTCCATAAAGAAAATATAAACAGTCACAGTAAAGGACAAGAAAATTAGGAATTTAAAAATACATGTTAAATGTATTAATAGATCAATTAAAAATTTATACTTTAAACACAAATGTAGTTAAATTCTCCCTTTAAATGGTCTCCTTGACAACAAGAAGTCCAAGCACACCTAGCAGTTTATTATACACAAATAATTTCATCATCTTTATTTCCTTTCTTTAAAGCTTTTAAATTCCAAAATAAGCCTTCTGAGACGGAGAGACATCGGAAAAGTACAAGGCATTCACAGGGTTGATGAACAATGTATTTATGCAGAGATATGGGATTTGTGTATTTTTTATTCTTTCCCTAATAATTCCTAAAAGGTGATTTCTTCTGGACACTCACCAAACCCTGAGCTGATGCTTTTCACCAGCACTACCTGTAACTATCCCAAGGGCTTGCTTTTGACCATAAGCATTCCCAGAGATCATAATTTTATATGTTGAGCTCAAGCAGTTTTCTTCCTCTGTGTTAATTCACATTTATCTGCATTGAATTTCACCATTTTAGTGCCCAGTCACCAGTCTTAGGAAATCTTTCTGTCATTATTCTTGACCATTCTACCTTAAATCTCCAATAACATTAAATAACACCACAGCACTGCCCATTCCAAGGTCACTGACAAAAATATTTGTTTTCAGAAAAATTTAGTCAAAAACTCTTTAAATGAGAAATGCAAGTTCACTTATAGAAATCTGAGTCTTTATACAGTTTAAAAAAAAGAAGGAATGATATTTCAAGGGGCAGCTGAGAATTTTTTTCCCTGGATACAATATTATTCATAGGTGAAAACCTTCAGCCTTTTGGAAAGCTTATTCAAAGCTTAAGAGTTCAGCTTTCTCAAAATGATGGAGCTTTTGATGAGTAAGATTCAACTGCTAACAGTTTATTGACAAAGCCATTGTTTATCCTAACCTAAGAAAATAATTCAATCACAAACCACAGTGAAATTATTTATTCAAAGCAGGAGCATATGAAAATTAGTCTCATTATACCTAGCTATGATTTAAAATCTTTTATTCAATGTATTTGATAGGAGCTTGAACCTTTGTCTCAGTTCAACAATTATAAAAAAATTTCCTGTACAAGTGAGATCCCATAATGAGCAGAATTAATTATTTGGAGTAGTTTTTAAAGTTATCTTTCATAGCTCTTAAAGTCAGGTAAGGATTCAGAGGCATCAGCCTGGAAACCACTTGAGTCCCTGAGTCAACGCCTGTGACTGTGGCCTGTCCTGGTCAGGGTGTGAGGGACAGCCAGGACAGCAACAACCCAAATGTCCATCCCTCCACAGCATCCCAGGGCTCACACATGGCTGGAGTCCAAAATCCTTAATAGGAGAACAAAGTGAAGCAACCCCACTGGATATAAAGACATAAAAAGTATTTTTTGCCATGACAGGTCATACACCCTAAAGCTGAGTAAGGTTATGAATATAAAATATACTTGGTGTGAACTTCAAATCCTTTGCTAGGAGGTAAAAATGAGACAAAATGAAGCTGATGACATTTCAGTCAGACGAGATGGGAATGGGATAGCAGCTTTGAAAGCTGAGAGAGAACTCAAGGAATGCAGAAGAGTCAGCAGCCTGGTATAACACAGTGTTTCAAACACAGATTATTTTCAGAGCTGAATAAAAGATACAAAAGTAACTACAAGCCTTCCTTATCATTCATAGAAAACAATCCCTTCTTAGTCCATGAGGCTATGCAGATCTTTGCATTTCTTTTATTGAAATTCATGAAATTCAAGGGGCATTTGTAAGGATCTGGCAGGTTGCGTGCAGCAGTCTCAGCATACATTAGCTCTGGAGCACCTCAGCTCAGCAGCTCAGGGGGGACTGTGCTGGCCACCCCACCCAGATGTCCTGTGCCATCATCCCTCTCTCTTCCCAACAAATCTCTAGCTGCTGCAAAAGCCCCAACTAGTCACAACTTAGATGGATTCAAATGTTTTTTCAGCATTACTGCCAGGACGTAGAATTTCAACTAAAACCAGAGATTACCTGGTGGACATTTCTATTTATATAATCAGTCAAATCAGCTCTGCAGTAGTTACCAAGTAGCTCCTATTGCCCACTAAAATCACTTTGAAGGGATGACCCTCAAATGAATATTTACATCTTCCACACTAGATGTCCAGAACTGGATGTAAAACAAGAAATTTCTACAAATAATGTCCACATGTCAGGTTTTGCTGCTCTCAATTTTACTGCTCTTCTTTCTTCCCAGAGAACATGCATCAATTCACACAAATACTGCAAGAAATTTATCTAGAACTTAGAACATAATCGAGCACTAAGAATATTTTTGCCTGTTACTGACCTCGTAAACTGTATCTACAACTGATGATCAGCATGCCTCTCTACTTGCAAACTCTCACAAAATAGGTACTTCAGCTGCTTTCTTTTTCTTTTTGAGAAATTCCTCATAATAATTTGCCACATCTGACCTTCTGTCACAAAAGTGCACATCTGACCTTCTGTCATATATAGCACAGAAACTAAAGTGATCTCCATAAAGCACAAGCAGAAATCAAAGAATCCAACATGCAAAATAAATTCAACAAACTCCATTTCCCAGCCTGGTTTCTTTCAGACATGTGTTCTATGGTTAAATGCTTTGGCTCTGACTGAGGGCTGTCCTCCAGTGGGGCATTTTAAGAAACGTTCTCTTCCTTTCTGGTCTCTGGTAAGAATTGATGTAGACATTCATCCATTCCCCCAGGGAAGGCACTGCCAGGGCCTCTCTCCTCTCACTGATCAGCTGCTCAGATGCTGCTGAGATTAACTCAGGACACTGAGGGAACTTCCTTCTGTTAAAGCCATCTGTAAATAGGCAACAGTTTCAAGAACTGCAGACACATACATGGAAAATCCTCCAGAGAAATGAAAACATTGGTGAGCAATCTAAACTAGTGCTGCATCTTTTACTTACAGATTATATTGCAGTTGATGTCAGTGGTTGCAAAGACTATATTTTGAGTCTTAGCTCTCTTGAAATACCTTTCTTTGGTACCTAAACAAGTCATCCAGAACAAACAGAATTCCCTTTCTCAGACAGCCCAGAGCAGGTCCTTAATACATCTGTGGCTACACACAAATATGTGCAAAAGTATTTTCATTTAAATGCAGAATGATTTATTAAGTACTTCCATTTTTAAATCCTGTTGGAATTCAGTCTCTAAACTTTCCATGACTTCTTTCCAGTAAGTTCCCAATCTCTGCATTTACTGGTAAAGGCAACATTCAATCATGCTGATATTGCACTTTGCATCAGACAGATGTATTACCTGTGCATGCATATGAAAATATTAATATGAAGAGCATTATTAAAGTTCACAGAAAAGAGTTTATATCTTTTTGCAGTACTGCATACTAAATACTCTTATAGTGCACCACACATATAAAATCAATCATAGCATTTATAAAGGTCTAAGAAAAGTAGAATGAAGCAATTTGAGCTGTAGAAACTGTAGAAGATTTTTCTTTTACGCTCTACACAAGGATCAAACCTTTGAAAGAAGCATCAGCATTTAGGTTACATGACATTACAAGGATATCATAAACTGGTTTTTGTTTGTTTTTGTTTTTCTAATGTGGGCAGTAAAGCTGAAGTAAACGGAAAGGGATTTTTCTCCTAATTTTCCTTTCTGTCTTGCCTTGAGTGCAGCAATAGCAACTACATTGATGTGCAATGATACACTTGACATCCTCACATTAATAATTGGTGACTCTGCTCATTTTCCCCAGGGCCTGCTGGGTAAATCCCCTGAGGTCAAGTTATTTTTATGGAGCTCTCAGTAGGAGGGAGGGCTCTCCACACCCTCTTTCAGATTCACAGTGTGCTGGCACATCACAGCTGCTCTCCCAGAGATGGGACTATAATCAGCCATGCAGGATCTCCTGCAAAAATCAGAAAGATGCTTTAGCTCTCCCCAGAAGCCCAAGCAAGAGGTACCCACTGCATGGATCTGAACCTCCACCCGTCTTTCCTTCAGCCAAGGGAATTCAGAAAACGTCCAAGTCTAACCTGAATCTGCTCAAAAAACAAAACTACCAACCAACAAACCATTGGCAGCTGTGATTTCTTTAATTTGAAAATAAACCAAGTAAAAAAAATTCCCTGAATACCTCACCAACAGGACAAAGGGGGAAAAGCTATAGAGCCAGGACAAGCTCGAATGTTTCTTCAGCTAAGTCTCAAAGACTCCTTCTTATTTGTTATCTGTTCTACTTTTATATTTTAGCTTTTCGGTTTTTTTCAACTGGTGTACAACTGGGCTAAGAGTCCACATCTAAATGAGAGAAGCACCAGATGTAGAAGTTACTGCATCAAGGTGTCAGCAATGTTTCTCTGTCGTGTCCTGTGGTCATGGGAGCTTTAATAGATCAGATGGTGGCTGTGAAGCATCTAACACATACCCATCCCTCTAAGAAACAAAAGGGAGAGAAAATAGAAAAGATGCATGTGTTCCCATTTCTTCCCAAAGAAATTAACAACCAATAAGGCAAATAAAAGCAAGAGTGATTATCCAAAGTTTAGTATCATTTTTGTTGTAACTGAAACCGTTTCAGTAACACTGGCCCTGTTGAGTGGTTGGCTTTTTTTTTCCCTGTAAAGATTTACAACTGTTTAATAAATAAAAATTTTGAAAAATGCAGATTTACAGAACTCCTCAGTATCAGTGGATGCTGATATTTGTTCTACAACTTTTGGCAGTTTTTAATTATTCCTAAGTTGTCATTTTCAAAGGAAACTACAACTTAGAGAATTTATTATTTTCACTCAAAACTTTATCTCTTGACACAGACATTTCTTTTTCCCTCTGTCCTACATCACTTTGTCCCCTCCTCCTTCAGAGGGTCTTTGTATTTTAGAGGATATCTGAAAGTTCCTTGGCTATTCTGTTTACAGTGTTATTTTGCAGAGCTCTGATTGCTAATGTATTTAGCATTCTGAGTCTAGAATTTGAGCCTTCTGACAAATTATTAATCATGGATATGAGAAGCTCAGAAATAAGGAACAAAAAGCTTACTGTGGCCATAGGCTTGTTAATCTCTCTTATTCAGCAGCTATGTGTGTTGACAGGAATACTAACATAAATCATGTAAAGGGAAAATTTCTACATGGGAACTCCTTTTCCTGAGTGACATGTAGATTAACAGAACCCCTCCTGCTGCTCTGAGCTGTGCATCAACTCCCCTTCAGCCCATTTTGTTGGAACAACAAATCAACGTCAACTTTCTTTACCCACTGATCTGGCTTCCTCTAATCTGTTTATTGGAAAAGAAATAAGAAACTAAATACTTTACATCATATTATTTAGAAGGAAAAGAATAAATTTGATAAATTTAATATACTTTAAAAAAACCTCCAAACCCACAAGCCTAAGATCCCATAAAGTTATGTAGTGAAACCCTGGTTTTCTTATTCTCTCCCTTGATACTGAACAAAGAGAATATAAAATTTCTTTAACTTTCCAGTCACTGTGCTGAGCATTTCAAACCTTAGGAAAATTTTACTTACTGGCAAAGAAAATAAATGTAAAGAAAGCTGTTCCTAAACCGCAATTATTTAATCTTACATAACTCTCTGGCAAAAGAAAAAGAGAAGAGGAAAAAAGGAAAATATGTTAAAATGAAAAGACCTTCCAGAAACTTGAAAGATCTATAGGCAATTGATGTTCAATGAGAGTTTCCCAAACTGACTGTTCCATATCACCTTAAGAGCATTTTCTCCTGCCTGTATTTCCATCAATTGCTCATGAACATGGCAATGAAGAGGATTCTAAGCCTTATCCAAATTTCCAGTTCAGCACATTGACTGCTTCTCCTCAGAGCCTGAGCATTCCATCAAAGAGGAAAATCAAATCACTTGGATGCTATTAGTTCTCTCTAAATCGACTTGGCTCTTTCTTACAGCCTTATTAGACTCATAAGTATCTGGTCATTGCTAACCTTTTTGCAAAGACAGAAAGGGGCTTAGAGTTCCTCCTCCCTTGCATTTACACCCTGAATAATTGAGACCCTGCCTAATTTCACTCTTCTCTTTTTCACCTAATGTATTTGTAGATCCTATTCCTTTCCTTACTCCTAGTAAATATCAATGCACTCAGCATTTTATCTTGACTGATTTTTTAACCCAGAGGGTTTTGATAGCCTTTGAAAGCTTTTTTTTCCATTTGTGTATGTCTCCTTTGTACTAAAGATCCCAACACAACACAGCCAAATTATCTTTCCTTGCCTTCTACATTCCTCTGCTTTTAGACTGTTGGTTCTTTTGCCACTATGTCCTGAGGTTTCAGATTTACTTATCCAGACACTTTTGTACCATCAGTGATTGTTGTTTTGTTAATTTTTCTAATGAAGCCCTCCTGCAGCCCTGTCTGTGCACTCAGCAGCAGCAGTTTGAGCTGGGAGAGCTGCAGAGCCCACCAGACATTGTGAACAAGCCTCAGACAGCTGTGCTTCAAATCCCTCTGTAATGATGATTTCACCTGGGAAGCAATGCAATTCGTGACATTTTCAGTTCTCACTAAAAGCACAGGCACGTTATGATACTACCAGGAAATGAAAATTTGGATTTAAGTGTGATTCCTACTAAAAGCATATTACAGGCCCAGCTAATCACTAAGTCAGGGCCCTACTGGTGCTTTGCTTTCAAACTCCAGGCTAATTAACTGTCTCTGCCAGCTGCAGGTTTTGAACAAGGTAAAAATAATATGTATTTTCTATTAATTTGAGTAATTTGCATTGCTATTGTTCAATAACTGCAAATCATCCAGACCCCTGAAGCCAGACAAGTAGTTGGCTACAAACAGCAATGATCCCTGCTAATTCCTGTCTTTTCTTCTTTATTACTAATACAAAACCCACTGGGATGGATGACCATTATCACCAGACACATATAGGCAGTTGCTTTTATAGTCAGGATTTCACATGACTAGAGGTAATAAAACAAAGATGATTCAGGAACATATGTTAGCTGTTATTTTAATGCAAACATTGTGAAAATGTGAAACATATTTGGTGTTCATACACGGACAACAGCAGAGTCTCAGATGTAAAAAGATATGAAGCAATTTAGTCTATTGAAGATGCTCTGCTGCATAGGGCTGCTCAGATGGGACTCAGCAGAGATGGTTTCTGTTATGCCAGTGATTTACTCTGTAACCTGCTGTTGTATTATTTCTTTCCACTCACTGGCTTTGATTAAGGGAAAAGAATTACTTCTGCCTGTGAATTTGTGCAGCACAGGATCTTTCATTCAAAATAAGGGCCTGATCCTAGAGAACACAAAACAATAAAAAACCCATCAAAAACATCTCCTCAACCATACAAAAACATCCATTCTATACAGCCATACAGCATTATTGGTTGTTAGCTGATAAACTCATGGTAGGTGCTGTGTCTACAATGCACAATAAATGGGAGAAATCCAGTTATGTCCATAGCAATGCTTCAGCACTGCTAGAAATATATTCCTTAGCTAAAGCAGCAGCCTTTATCTGTGCTGTGTTGAAAAGCAACAATTACAATCACTTAATTGACCTGATCCAAGGCAGTTCTGGACCAAACATATACAAGATATCATCACCCAATCTATTAGGGCAGTATTGACATTTGCAGGAATTGCTTTCTGAAGATAAAGATGAAACAAATTTGGGATTGATTTTAAGTATTCAAAAGGGTTTTATTCACTGGTTTTACAGAGTAGCAACTGTCATTTCTGAAAGCCATATGGATTTAAATTGATTTGAAATAGAGTTCTTATTTAATTATCTGGCAAAATTGCAGTTTATGAAACTTACTGATTACTGTGAGAGGCTCTCTGTGGCAAAAGCTTAGAGCAAAGAGAGCAGGAAGTGAGCAGATGAGAGGAGGATTGTTAATAGGCTGAGGAAGAATGAAGACATACAAGGCTAAATCACCAAGGAGTGTGTTTTGAAGTTCTTGTGCATTTCCAGATTGGCTAAGGATTAAGAGCTTTATGCAAAAAAAGAGATTGAATAATTTCTAGGAAAATGAAATAATTTAGACTTCAAAGTGAAGCAGCAAACTTAAAACCATAAAGCTGTGGAAGAAATGATGCTCTTAAAGAGCAAAAATATCACAGCACTTTTAGAACATGCAGAAGTCTAAACTTGTATGCTCTCCTCTGCCCAGGGGGATACAAAAATACCTTCTTCAGTCTGCATCTTTCAGAGGCACTGCTGCAGTGTGCTCTGGTCCTGGCACCCTTTCTCCTGACTTATTTTCACACAAGGGCATCAGCAGCACTGGGATAGGTGAGAAAGTCACTCATGCCAGCACATTCAAGGAAGATTTCATGTAAGGATGTGTGGAAGGGAGGAGGAGGGAAAGGCAGCACTGAGTGTTTATGGATTTCCTTCCCAGGTTAATGGTTGGTCTCATCAATATTCTCAGTGATGATACTGTACTGAATTCTGCAAATCTGCTCTGAAAGACATCCTAAATTTTGAACCTCTCAGTGTTTTAAATGACACAAAACATGGGTGGGCTTTTTTCTGGATCAGACAAATCAGACTCAGTCACAAGATGTTCAGCTTTGTCACAACTGAGGTAGCTTGGGACATACCAAAAATTGAATTCTAGGACTCCACAGAATGTCTTATGCCAAAAGAGAGTCAGGTTAACTCTGGGGTAATGCAGCAAGCTGGTGGGATTTGCAGAATCACAGTTCTGAAGTTGCTGGCTAAATTTCAGCCATCTTCAGGTGATGCAGAAACACTTGAAATCAGTTGTAAATGCAGGGACTGAGAGCTGAGCTCTAGAGCATTTGTGGCACCACAGTTTCTAAAATCACACCCATACCCACAGGGTCTGGATGCCTTAGTGAAAAACACAAAGTTGCTCACAAGTGTATAAGAGAGAGCAGACATTTGTATCAGGTACATCAAAATTCTGATATGTTGCTGACCAGCCTCCAGATGGTCAAATCCTACAGCATTTTGGGGGTCTGAAGGAATTTTACTGAGCCAGCACCTGCAGCATTTGGTTCTGAAGAATTAAATACATTTCTGGCTATGGAACAAAACTCTACTAAACTTTAAAGATGTACTTGGCCACCTCAAAATGTAAACTCAGAGGTCTGAGAAGTATGAAATTTGCTCTGGCAATATTTAATTCTACAGAAACTCCTCCACAAACCATGTGTCTGTGGTTGTTTTTGCTTGAGGCTACGTTGCCTCCTTCCAGTTTGAGGAGATAAGAAATAATTGTCATTTTTCAGCCATCACTGGAAGCAGTCCCTAATACATAAGGCCATGTTATAGCTCCTAGTATTCAGACTGATGCTTATTCCTGGAAAAAATAATGAATCCAGCTGTGTCTCCCTTCAGCTATTCCTCATTATAAATGAGGGAACAGGAAAGATGCTGCTGCTTGCTGTTTGAAGGGATAAGACATTGGGTTTAACAGCACTATATAGGACAAACTTTAATATCCTTTTATTTCTCTGTTTATTTCCAGAAGGAGGGGGAGAAATTGGGCTGAAAATGGCTTTCTAGATCAGTGTGGTAAGCTTAACAGATTCTGTGAGCTTCATAGCAAAAATTTTTACAAACATTATTTTCTAAAATATGAGATACATGAATTGGGGGAGCAAAGCACTGGCGGTGTTTTTTGGTTAGGCAAACTGAGAAACTTATTCAAAAAAATCAAGCTTCCTTCTGAGGTAAAGCTAATAAGAAAATTAGGGATGTAATTTTGCCAAACTTCAAGCTACCATGAGCAAGATAAAACATGTTCTTTAACATTTTTGTACAAATTCAGAAAAAAACCACAGCAAACCAAACCTCAGGTTAAAACAATTAAAATTTTGGCAAGGTTTCTCTTTGTTCACACAGTATTGCTTCAAGGACAGTTCAACAGAAATGCTGTTTTGGTTGAATTTGCACTAAAATTCTGCTCTCTCACCTTCCCATGATTTGCAGTGAGCTAAATTACAAAGGAGACAACTTCAATGTAATTAAAACTCTGCTCCACTCTGAAGAAACATTCATTGCAGAAAGTGAGGTAAACAAACTCAAGTTCTCAGATTTTTAACAAAGCCAAATAAGTTTAATATTTTCCAGAGTTGTTCTGCAAGGGTCAAATAAAATTATTTTTTGACCATCTCAAGTTCATCTGTCACTGGTAAAACAAAATGGGCTTTTGCATATCATTCTCTTGCAACCACTCATAAATAAAGGGTACAGCTCCATAAATCTGCATCTCTTATATGCCCTCTGCAGTTTTATGCCCAAATTAAAAAGTCAGAATCTATTTCATATTGTCAAATGGATCTTTAGCAAGTGGGATTTGTTTTCATATTGTTGTACCTGGTAAGCCTAGTGAATACATGAGATTTTTCACTAAATTAAATGAAAAGATTATTGCTTTTGCCCTAAGCAGACATTACAGAACATGCCCAGGAAGATAAATGCAGAACACAAAACATAGCAGAAGATTGAGTACTTCTCAAAACCAAATTGAAGGCAGTAGGCAGCAAATTGGATTTTCTTTTACAATAACATGCAGTTCACATTCGACTACTGTAATGAATATTATAATGTGTGCTTTCCAATATAATGTCTAGTGATGCATTTCTGGAACTATTTCTCTAAGCCTAAGGATATTCCTGTTACATCATGGCTCAGTACATGGTAATGATAAGTTTGTTCAGTTCGCTGCATAGCCTTAAGGATATCTTCTTCTGAAGAAAGGAAAATATTAATCTCTAGATTTCTCTTTCAGTTAAAATGGTTCAAAACTATGAAACTCAGCAGATTTACAATGTCCTCACACTATCCAGCTCCCAAATTTCTATGGTTGCTTTGAGAACCAGCACAAACACCATAAACAAGCATCAAACCCTTCCCAAAGCTTAGAAAAAATACTGAATTGTGTGGCTGCAAACCCAGCTTGGAAATTATGAGCCCAAACCATCTTGATTCTTCTACTTTTATGAAACATCTAGATGATGGGTTATTAGCACGCTCATGACCCAGTGTTTTCTGGTGGCTCTGTGCTGAGAATGCAGTCCCAGGTGAGCAGGTAACTCTAAGTGACACTGCCAGGAAGGTCACTCTGTGACCCAGAGCTGAGCCCCATCCTATGTGAGACAATAATTTTAACATTTACAAGAGAATCTTTTTTGTTGTGTTTGCAGATGATGGAAAGGGGCCAGTGTGTGCAGCATACAGAGTGTAAAGAAATGGAAACAGGGAAATAAAGATTTTTTTATACTGGATATTAAACTTTACTATATATTTCAAAAGAGAGGAGAATAGTCAAAAAAAGCAATAATGTGAAATGAGACAGGATCATGTGGGTGAGAAGGGATGCTTGGTTGTCATAACAAAGCAATACCTTCCTGCACAATTCAGATCTTCAGGGAACATTTCTTGCTGAATTTAGCTTAAAAACAAGGCAATCAGAAAATACTGATATGCTGAGCCTCAGAGTGATAAAAAATGTACATGGATGCCAGCCTTGGGGATTACTGTATGTGTTCTATCAGATAACAGCTGAAAACAAGTTGTATATCGTGCTGTCTAAATGGTATTTAAAATAAAGGAGCCAAGGAGCTCTGCTGTTTCCATGCAGTCAGGAAGAGTGATGGCAGTGCCTGATGGTTCAAGGGCACCAGAAAGTGCTTCTTTAACAGAAGCAAGCTAATGCAGTGAAACAAAAGATAATCACTCTCAGGGCTCTAGTCAGAGGAAATTTAAAACTTGATTGGAAAAGTTATAAATAACCTGCATTTTTTAAACTCTTATCAGGGAAGAATGGAATTGATATTTAAGTATATAAAAATTTCTTGTAATTATGAAAGAAAAAGAAGAGTAACTTGCCTCATTTTAATCTGTTTCTTTTTTCCCAAAGAAGATTCTACATTTCTTCAACAGAAGGAGGCTTGAGGGAGGTGTGGTGGCCCAAACCCACATCCAAACTCAGATTTTTTGTAAAACTTGAAATACATAAAAAATGCTTGTAGTACTGTCAAAATAAGCTTAATGTTTCTGTCTTGGAGAAATTTCTGAAGTTATTAATATTCTGTGTAATAACCAATGTTTGCTCACCATTCCACATCTTTCTTGACAATAACTTTTATTGATTCCTGTGGATTATTCAGGTCTCACGTTTAGATTGTCAGAAATCTGTTGCCTAGGACTTTACAGTTTCCATGAGGTCAAATTCAGACCAGTTTCTTTTCTAATTAAAAGTGATTAGTTACTGCAGACATTATTCCTAGTACTAATCCTTCTTTGGAGTTAATCTGATACTGCGTCATTACTTATTTATTAGCTATTGATCACAGGATTTATGAAGTACAGGAACTCAACCAAAATAATGTTTCTTTTCAAAAAATCTAGTTTAGCATGAAGATTACAGATAGATGAAATTCCTGGGATACACATTTAGTGCTCTTGCTTTTTTCCATGTAGATGATCCATTGATTGAATTGAGAAATCCATTATCAAACCCAAAAAAGCAGCTATCATCAGCTGTGTTTCTGAGAACACAGTGAGTAATGGCAATGCACCTTCCAAAACTGAAGAAAGAATAGAAAAAACCCCACAACTTGAAAATGCCAAATCCATGCAAACTTGGAATGTGTCATCGTGATGAAATCATCTTCCCTTAAAGTCAGAGTTGATTTGGTATAAAAGAGAGCACCTGGTCAGGGGCCAAATGAACCCAGAGACAACGAGAGGCAGCACTGGGACACTGCTGCTGATTTTCAAGGCTATGCTGGAATTTCAAAGGAGGATGGCAAAAAGGGAAGCACAACTCACCAAAAAAATTATGATTGGAAAGCAATTTTCTATATTCATACTAGAATATAGTATGAATATTCTTTTTCAAGTCATGACTGGGGAAAAATGGAAGATTTTCACAGGTAACAGTAGTTTGTATGCAATAAACTCCAGGTTATTTAATCCATTATTTTTACTTATGCGCTTACAAATTGTATTTAGTATGGATGTTCTCCTACTGTTGCTACTGTGTTACAGAGAATTCCAGACAACTCGAATGTCATTAGCAGATTAAAGAATAATTTAAAATATGGAAATGTTTAGCATAGGAAAAATAAATTATTTTAAAACTTTGAAAACTTAAACATCTTCAGAACATCAAAAACTGAATCAGAGACATCCTTTTCACAAGAGTTCGTGATTTTAGGAGAAACTTGGAGTCAAAAAGCCTCCTAAGTTAAAATCTTAGTGTTTAAGAAAAATAAATATACATATGTTAATATAGATATGTAAAATAGAAAACATCAGTGTAAATCAGCACAAATGTGTTAACTCATTAGCTGTTATAATTTGATGGCATGGACTTGTACAAGTGAAGTGCTTTTCTATTCCCATCCCCAACGTGGTGATGCCTTTTGCAGTGAGCAAAGAGCAAGATTTTCCTAATGAACTTTTGAACCTTTTAAAATGAAATTTGTGCTACAGAGCAACAGTTAACCAGCAAAGAAGATGTTTGGGTTTTGATCAAGCAAATAAACTTGGTCAGCATTAAGAAATCACAAATCAAACCAGATCAGGATGCTGGAAATAAACCCATCCTTTAAATCCAGTAGGAATGTAGCATATTTCCCTGGCAAGATAATATTGGTGTAAAAAATAATCAAATTCTGAACAACATATATTTGTTCTAAGACATAAATGAATGCCTTATTTTGTAAAAATTGTGTCAATAAGAATAAGAAGAAAAATGGAAAAAGATAGAATACTAATATACAACAGAAAGAGCTAAACCCTTTAATTTCTTGTTAGACATAACAGATGCCTGAAGCTTGTGCTGTTGTGTTTAAGCAAAGCTGATTTCCTTGTCTGTAACTCAATATTAAGCTGCAGATTAGTTTTGCAGTTTATTGTACATAATAAGCTTCTGAATTTAACCACATCAATTTGGAAGAGATGCAGGGAATATTACTTTTTAGCACTCAGGAGTTCCAAATTCCTCCCAAGCCAATGGTGATGAATGCCAGCACGCTCCTGCCTTAGGAGGAAACCAAACTCAGACTTTGCTGATGAACTTGTGAACTGTCCAGGATATTTGGAGGCTACTTACAGAGAATCTGTGCTTGACCTTGAGCAGATAAACCTCAGAGAGATACCACAGTGAGCAACAGAAACTTCAGCACCTGAGAATTCTGTCTTTTGCAAAAGTTGTGGGACCAAAATTACACACTGAGGCGTGGAAAAAGGGGCATGGAAGCAGACAATTACATTGACATAGAAACAGCAAAGTATTTCAGGCAAAATTTCATAGCATTCAGGGAATTATGATTGTTTACACTAAGATGAATGAGGGATGAATAAGTAGGGCTATGAACAATTACAGTTTCACAGACTTATTTCCACGTGCCTCCTCTCTGATGGTATCATAGGAAATCCCTTTAGACTAACACTGGAACAAGGAAACATTGCATGTACCCAGAGCACAGCTTTTCCATTCCTGCCTCCAAGGTCAGCCTCTCCATGTGCTGGGGATTCCAGGGCTGCTTTTTCCCCGTGTCCCTGTGGTCCCTGAGCCATCCCCTTCCCCAGCCCTGTGGGAAGAGCTGACCTCTGCTCTGCCTCAGGGAGAGCAGTGATTGAACCAGCCTTTTCCAGAAGCTGCTGGTAGCAATCCCAGCCTGGCAGAGCTCAGAGCTTCTGTTGGAAACCAGCTCTTTGATGTGCTAAAGCTCTATGGGGTATGACAAGAGACTTGATAAGCTTTTACATATTTTTAAAATGTGCAGTAAGAGAACTAAGAAGACACAACAAGGCACTCAGGTCTTGCTCAGCCCTCCCACCACGACCACTGAGAAGCTTTGTCTCTTTTAGAGCCAATAATGTCAGCAGATCTGCCTGAGGAGGTGCTTTTTCCCCTGCAGCCTTCATCTGCCACTGCAGTAGGCCTAATCAATAACCCTGCAAGAGGGAGAGAGATTTTTATGTGTTCAAAGGACTTTGCTCAGAACTCCTCTTTTTTTTTGTACCAGCATCCCAGCTGAAAGTACCAGTACATCCCTATTTTGCTCATCATAGTTTTGTAAGTTACAGTAGCCTGAGGCAGTTCTTCCCTCCTCCCTCCTCCTCAAATGGAATGAATTCAGCCACAGGGCTTTGCAGCATCTGATCAATATTTACTTAGCAAGACAATTTTAAGAAGAACAAAAATTCTTTTTCATCCTCTGGCCTTCTTTCTTTAAACTTGCCAAAATATCTGTCTTGGTCTGAAGCAAGATGTAAAGATTTTAATGAGGAAAGGGAAGTAATGGAATTGGAATTGATTCATTTTGAAATGTTCACAGTTATTCAGACTACAGCTCACATGGAATAGGGTTCATATCCAAAATAAAGGTTTTCCTTACCAAGCTGTAAAACCACTCACAAAGTGTTGAAAATTTATCTCCTGGAATATATATTTAAATTCAAGTGCTTTTTTACAAATTGCTTGTGGCAAAAAAATGTATGGAAAACAGCTGCAATGAGTTATTAAATTTTATTTTCTTATTATTGTATTAGATATCCTGTATGCACACATTTAGTCCTTCAAATACATTTCTTCTAGATAACACCAGTTAGAATAGTACAGGCAATCTGTGTGAGGTTTATTCAAACTGAAATGAAGACTAAAGTCACAACATAACAAATAATTTTCATTTCTAGAACTATGTAATTAAAAAGAAGACTTCATTTCAGTCGCCATCCATATTTTTTCCCCTTCTCGCCCAGCTAAAACTGAGGATGCAATATAATTGGAAACATTAGTAAATAACTGCTTGAAAATAGAGTTTTTGAAAAGCTTTTAGTCAGGAATTTTCTGAAACCACAACTGCAAGAGATAAACTAGGAAAGCACTACAATACAGGACATCATTATCTGATTTTCAATCAGTGGTTAAAAAACGTAGAAGCCTCTACACTAATTTCCTTCATATACATAAACCCTGAGTCAGTGTTAAAAATGCTAGAAAATGTATAGGCACATAAAAGTACATTTCTAAGCACTCCTGTACCTAGATACACTTACATCTTTTAAAACTGCAGTGTACTCCTTCCATGCAAGAGAGAGACAGAAGTGAAGGTGTCACTTTGGAGTATTCAGTCCCTGTAGTACATGCTCAGTCATAAATCATGTCACCACTGAAGTGGCATTTAATCATGTTTTAAATGTCTGTGGTTAAATTGACTCTGTTAGTATATGAGAATACAACAGTTGTCTTGCAGAAATATGGCTATGAGTTCTCCATGCCCAGTTGGTGCTGCTGCTATGTATTGTTAGTCTATTTCTTCCTGTACAAGAAATTTTAAAAATTATTTCTTTGCACTTGAGAGTTTCAATTTGAAATTTCTTTTGTTCTATCCTCCCTCCTTCTGCCTTCTTCACTGACCTGGCACACTGAACCAGACAAAAGCGCTGTTGATTCACTCTTGTTAAGAAATTACCCACTCCTCTCAGATTCCCACAACAGAATGACAGCAAAACAGAAGAATAAAGCAATGGAAAGGAGATTAAAGGTAGAACTGGTCCTCTCCATCTGTCATTGACAAAAACAAGGAAAGAAGGCCATAGTCCCCAGCTTGGGCAAACCCAGGATGCAAATAAGAACATCCAAGATCTGTTTTAGCAGAGCCAGATTAAATTGTAGCTTCAATTAAATTGTATTTTCCAGATTGTGGATTTATCAGGCAACTAATTACAAGGTGTTACATTTTTATAATTCACTAAATTAAAAAACTCTAAACTCAAAATATGGGGAATCTGATCTTTGGAGTTTAAGCAGTTTTTGACACCAAGGGTAAACTCTAGTTAAGAGTATATAGCTTTACCACACTGATGTATGAACTACATAAAACAGTCACAAGAATATTTACAACACTGTCCAATGTGTCTGGCAAAACCAAAATTCTTTTTTAGATTTTAATTTTTTTAGAGAGCCACTATTAAGCTAAGAAAGAAGAAATTCGTTTACTAACAGCAGGATTTTCTGTTAAATTCAACAACCTGGGTAACACAATATAAATTTTGCAGTTATAGAAAATTCACAGAAAAATCCTCCCCAATGTTAGTCACTGTTCAATAGTTATTAATTAATTTTTTTACTAATGTGAACATGTTTTGCATTGTTTCCAAGCTCTAACACTCGAGTGGTATGTTGATGAGAACTTTACACAATAAATCTGAATGGTTACTACCCAAGTAGGATAAAGTGTGTATTGTATGACTGGGTTAACATTGGACAGGTAAATACTAAGATTTTCTTAAGTCTGCCATCTGGAAGTGGCATTCAGAGTACCTTTGCACATCAAGTGCTGTCAGTGCAAGAGTGAGAATTCATTAGTAGGCAGGTTAAACCTCACTTTATTGCTGAATTTTATTATCATGAGTCAGAGTAACCCTCATTCCCTAGAGACAAATTCACTCTCCTGAGATTCCCAGGAATACTTTGCCTCCAAACTGCATTTTAACAAGGGGACAGAAGCCTGAGAAAGGCAAATTATCTGAGAATCAGTTCCATTTCTTACACCTGAGCAGATCCTCCTGGCAGTTCAGTTCCCAGTCCCAAGAAAACAACTTGAAGCTAAGCCAAAGCTGCAGGTAGCTATTGCTGTTTCCCTGCACAGCACCTGCTGCCCAGCACAGGGGAATTGGTTTGCTTTGTATTTGATTACAACGAACTTGACTTTGCTTCATTATTAAAGTGTGTTTGGGGGAAAAGTAATTTCATGTGGGTTTGGTAAACACTTGTCCCCCCTTATGGGACTGGGAAAGTATATAGCACACAATTCTCTGTCAAACACTCTGGGAAAGATGTTTCTGTGCCTGCTAGACTTGCTTGGAGACTGATTGTACAAGCTGGCAGGCTTGCTGGGAGACTTGGGGCTTAGATTTGCCAGGCAATAAGGAAAGCTGATTTTATAAACAAGAAACAGGGAGCAGAGGCCAAAGACAGAGACCTCAGAAACTCATGACATTTGTACCTTCCTACAGGGACAGTTTCCAGTGCATATATACCTTTGTAGGGTTTAGTTACAATATTATTACTACTACTGAGGCTTATTTTTAAAAAGGCTGGAAAAACCACTCTGTTTTGATGTTAAAGGGATGTAAAATTCTATCAGCACAAGTCCCAAACGCTTCATTTTCTAGAGCATCTCTTGATAGTTATTCTGGGTCAGCAGATGATTTTTGCCACCCCAGTGAAATGAGCCATAAACCACTGAAAGCTGTGTTTGCATAAATTCCACAGGGGCTTCTCCAAGCTGAAGCTTGCCAATGTTTTGTGAGTGGAACATGCTCAACATGACAACACAGCAGCAAGCAGAATAAATCCTGTGCTTGACCTGTAAAAGATGAGGCCAAATTCCAGATGTACTGATATCTGTCAGTTCTGACAGGTGAAACATTTAATCTGGAGCTTAAATACAGTTTTTTGTATATATCTGATAAATGGTGGTATTTGGTATTATTTTTTTTTCTTTTTTCTTCCCAATAATCTCGTTAATTTTAATTTTTGGTGTATTATGAGCGGGTGTACATACTGACTTTGTATTATCTTTTAAAGAGGCCTCACATTTATATTTTCTTCCAGCAGGAAGAAATTTGATATTTCTGGTTATTTTCTGATATTAAAAGATCTTTGATATTTTCCTGAATTAGGCATCCAAGGAATATCTGTAGTGACAGAATTTTTTCTGGTTAGATGTCATATGCTGAAAATTATTCCCAGTATTAGAAATAGCTAATAGCTCAGAAACAAGGTGACAAGTCAAATTACTATTTTAGCAAACAAGTATGAACTCTTGCAGCATTATCTGACTGAAAGATAAGTAAATAATTAGTTTCAGTTCTGAGAGGGAGACTTCTCCCCCACAGAACTTATCTGTACTGTTATCTCCCACCATAATAGCTTAGCAAAAGAACTGTTTGCACAAGTGATAATCTAAATGCAGACATTGTCTCAGACCAATTTAGCTGGAGATGGAAGGGTTTCTAAACAAAATCGAATAGCAATAATCTCATATTCTGGCTTTCACTGTGTTCTAGGCAATTTTTTTTCCCTTCCGGATTTGTTACTGGTTGGAAAGTTATGACATTGGCATCTGGGGAAGGTGTACAGCTACCAGGGTCATTGTTCAAGAGTTGCTTTATTAGGATATGCTTACAATCTGACAGCATTTAGTGCAAAATGAAAGTTTTACTTATGCAATCCTGGTGTAAAACAGGGTTAAGATGCCCCTGTAGAGCTGATGTAATTCATGCCTTTGTGCCAGGGCAGGATCAGCAGGGGTGTTTACACTGAGACAGAAATCTCTGCAGCTCAGCTGCTGCTGTTTGCCCTTGGGTGTGCAGGCAGGCACTCAGTGCTGCCCTGCAAGGGACACAGCCCCAGCCAGCACCTTCCCCTTCCTCAGTGGAGAAACCCAGCAGCAGCTCAGACCTGCCCTTCTCAGGATGTGCTCACTCAGCACCTCAGTCACACACACACCAAACTTTATGAATTCCTGCTCAGACCCACTAAAGACCTTCAGCAGTGAGGATTTAACAAGCTCCAAATGCAGCCTGGGCTGGTGTTTCCTCTTCACATGGTTTCTTCTAACACATTTCTTGCCACAAGGCAGAATCATTCCCCTTGGCCTGCCCATCACAGGCATAAAGAAGAGCAGTTTCTAAAGCCTTTGGATCAGCCCTTACCCAGCCCTTCCTTTTCCAGGCCATGGTTCTCTAATCCTCCTCTGTGCACTCCTCTGGACCGCCCCAACAATAACAGCCAGGCTAAAACGCTGCACCTCGTGTGAGCTCTTCCAGCTCATCCACCACAAGCTGATGGATTTTTGCTCTCCCCACTGCAGTTATTGTTCTCTGCTGTTTATAACCCATTATTTGTCTGATTCTGCAGAGCTTTGGGCAGACAGCTGGCTCCTTGCCTGCAGCCAATCTTCCCCCAGTTTAGACTTCTAATCCTATTCTCTTCATCCAAGTGCAAAATACAGGTCTGTTGTGTGAGTTTTGTGGTTTGGTTTTTTTTCCCCCACTAAAGTGCCATCCCCTAAGCCACCCCAGAACAATCTTCTTGTCTTAGACTTTGCTGTAAATCTTTTCTTTGAGGGTTTTCCTACTCAACAGAAAGCAGCTTCAATCTTTGCCCCAAATCCAGTCAATGCTGTAATACATGTACAATTTCTTAATTAGGAAGAGTCATGCTTTGCTCACATGAAGGCTAAAAAGGCTAAAAATAAATAAATTAAGAAATAGATAGTAAATATTGCTATTCAGCCTCTCTCTTACAGCCTCATCAAGCCTTCCTTCACAAGCCTAAGAAAGCTAGAAAGAATTATAGAGCAATTTCTTTTTGACTTCCCTTAACTCTTCCTAACTTTCACTACACTACTTTCCTTCCAAAAATAATTGGGGTAATTAATGAGCAAGTTGCAAATATATCCCTGCTGATTATCTGAAAAGAAACTTGGTATTTTGCAAGGAAAAAGTCTTATTTCATGCAGATGTAAACAAAAAAAGAAATGGGAATTCTGGACAAGGTATTCCTTCACAACACATGCAATATTTCTTGCTTTTGCTGATTAGTCTTGTCACTAATGCAAGTACTTAGGACAGCCATGCCCTCCTACCATTATCTGTGACCAATTATGAAGAGATTTTTAGCAAACTATTAAGCTCAACCCATGTCAAAAGCTGTTTAATGCAATTTTTTTGGGTGATAGATGAAGGATCCTTCTGTCCCCAGCTACAGGAGACATCTGAATTCCTGTTCCACCACCTGGTGAAAGGGCTCAGACACAGCTGCCACAGAACTGGTTTCACCTGGGGGAAAAACACACACCCCAAATTCAATGAAGCACACAAAAAGGAAAAATCATTCAGTTTGACCAGTTTGGAGCCACTGGGTGTGAAACCACAGGCAAAGTCAGCATTTTGGAGAGAGCAGAGAGAACAGTGCTTATCTCAAAGCAGCTCTTGAGGTTCATGTTATTTGAATCCAGGACTGACTCATATACCCATCTTAACACAAGGACCATTGGTTTTCTAAATAGCAATTTCCCTCACCAAAACAAAATTTCCTCTATAAAGGAATGATCTGGAGAAAATTCTAGACCTCAGTAACATTGTGAAATTCTGCCACAGACAGTTCCTACCATGGACAAGCCTATACATGAGATGTTTCTGCTCCCTTTCTCTGGTTGGGTGTTTTAGAGGACTCAAGGGAATCTTAACGAGTGATAAAGCAGTAGGAAAAAAGAGTGAATGAGGGGATCTATGAGTAGTTTTAGTCTTAGTTTTATTGAACATGCTGAAAATCCAATTTTCTGTTAGCAAACTTTCTTTTAAAGTCTAAAAGCAATGAAAAGAGGGTACTTCTGAAAGGTTATGCCATTAGGGAAGAAAAATTGAGAGTCATGAATTAACTCTAAATGCTGCAGCTTTAGCTATGGAAGAGCATTCACTGTGTACAGGACTGGCAGTTTCATGCACATTCAATACTCCACTGCAGAAAAGACTCTGTAATTACAACCTAAATTGTAGCTCTCAGCATTAGGAAATGCATAAGATTTCACAAAAGACCTTGGTCTATCTTTATACCTTCTCTGGAGCTTTCAAAAACACGAGTAGGATTTGCAACTCAAGAAGAAATTCAAAAAAGGTCTCCACAGGGAAAAAAATATGCTGCCAATAAGCAAACTACGAACAAACTGCAAATCTTTTTTCTGAAGCTCTTTAAACTGCTCATGAACATGCAGGTTAAGGAAATAACAACTTATAGACATGATTAAATATAAAACAAATTCATTCCTGAATCTACCAACTATAATCTAACTGTAATGTTAAAATCGTGATGATGATGATGATGATGATTTTCTCTGTGGAGGTGATCAATAAAATATGGTAATGTTACACACATCAAAAAAAAGCGGTTTGAGTGGGTGTCACACAGAGGTATTTTAAATTCTGTTTTGGCCCTTATTCCAATCCTTGTGATTTGCCTAGTGAAAAGGTGTATACGTTCAGGGTCATAGGAAAAGGAATGATTTATAGTCCAGATTCTTAATTTTCCAGTTCATTACCAAGTGCTCATTTAATTTAGTACCTTATTTTCCTCTGGCCAATGCATTAGCCTTAGTGTTTCCAATTTTATATAAGTATACCATAATACCCACTGAACATTAGAAATAAGTATGTGTAATCTTTCTGAAAATCAACTCATTGCAAATAACCCACAGCTTCCTGGTATATAAAAATAGAAAAGATGAAAAACACCCTCAATATCCATTAATCTACTGGAAAAGCATATCTTTTCCATCCAAATAATTGAAATTACTCATTTCAGGCTTTAAAGAATACTACATAATTTCAAAAACAATTGAAGTACATTACCATGAATTTTTCTATTTTGGATTTCTATTTTAAATAGAAAGAATTATTTGTACACTAACTGCTGGCTTTCTGGATACATCAGCTCACTGGTAATGTCATTATATCACATAAAACTATATGAACATATATTTAAAATAGAAGGAACTGGTAAAATAAATTTAAATTCCAGCTGGGAAAATTTGACCTCTTTTAATTACTTCAGTGGAGAAAGAGATCTTTGATGATAATAATATGTCAGGTAATGTCAGATAAAGGATTATTATGAACCTTGTGCTTCAGGTAATTAATCTGTCTCAATATCAACTGCCAATAAATGTCACCACTGTCCTAAAGAGCCACATTCTGGACTTTCATGACATAGTGGGATATGTGCACAGATGAAGAATGAACTGTATATTCCAGAGTTCTATTTACAGACAGATTTGCCCCCAAAACAACCATAAATTAATATTACTAGTACTAAAATATTAATGATCTATAGGAATAGCTTCCTAAAAATTACTAAAGAAAATCTTTCAAAATAATACATAAAAAGAAAAATATGTACCAGATATTTGAATTGCCATATTATCCAATCAGACAAAGGTAATTACCTTGAATATTTTAAGAGTTGTTTTAAAAGAAATACAAAGTCAGCATGACACCAGCATAGATGCAGCTGAACAAAAATACAGTGGAAATATTGTTTTAATAACAGGAAAATAGCAGATAAGCTATCTCTCAATACCAGTGACAAGTCTGCTGAAGCTAATGGGAAATTAACTAATATTATAATTTAAGGGGAAAAAGGCACTCAAACTTCAGGGCAAAAAGCCCACAGAGCAAGTCCGATCTATTGTAATCCTGTCCATAAGTTAAAATCACAGTCTGATGTTCATTTTCCATCTCAGTGCATGCTGTAGTAAACAACTTTAGCAAAATTTAGAGAATTATGTCTTTTCAGAGGCCAAGGAATTGCTAAATCCAACTCCTGAATCTTGCCATTCTTTATAATGACTCATCATGGATCCAAGACTGAAATACAAGTTCCAAACCGCACTTCTGCAGAAATACTAAACAGAAACTGACTCCTCTTCCCTTTATCCTATGGAAGCTCCTGGAAAATTGCCTTTACAAATCTCAGCTGTGGCTAATATGAAGCAGTCACAGCAGAAAATCCAGATGGTGTGATAGTTCCAAAACATACCAAATTTTATGCCATGACCACCATTTGGGTTCCATCCACCACCCAATTAAAACTGTAGGTCCAAACCCACCCATCTAACATTGTCTCCTGCAGATAGTGATGAACTAATGGAAATACCCGCACAAGCTGCAGAAGCTGAATATGGCAGTGATGAATTTTCTTTAGGAATTGCATCACTGTGATCAAATCCTGAGGGCAAACAGAGCTGGATAGCCCTGCAGCAATGAGGAAACTTCACACTCACCTACACATGATGCAGTAGATGCAGCTGGGCTGCACTGGGGCCAGTGGAGCCCAGCCCAGAGCACTCTGTGAGCTGGAGCACAAGGCAGGGCTCCTGTCTCCTCTGTTCCACATATCTGAGCTGAATATTATGGAGGAAATACTGCTCCTCATCTGGAGCACTTCCTTCATCTTCTCAATCATTGCACCTCAAAGTCAAAACCAATAAAAAGTTGGATGGTTCGTGTCAACTGCCACCAGTTTATTTTCTGTTGTTCAGTAATGAACAACATTTGTTTTTCCTGATGTGACAGTGAATGGCTCTCTGACGTTTTCTTGTTTTCATCATAAATCTCTGGCCCTCTTTTCTCATCACTAGATATCAGCTTCTACTTCCAACTACTCCATCAGCACGTCCATGGGAATTGATGGTTCAAGCAACATTCAGCATCTTCCCTTTCAGACCCTTCTGCATGCACTACAGACTCTCTGCAACACAGGAGATATAAAACTTCACACAAAGTGTGTATTTGACTGTTTGTTTTTGTTTTTATTTTTTTTTTTTTTTCGGTAGGAAACAATCTTTTAAAAACAGCAGCATTTTCCTGAAATGAATAGGTAAATATGAACTACCAACTGATAGACTTGTTTAGGGACGTGTGTTTTTAAAATCTGGTTGAATCACAGGATAACTTAGGTTTGAAGGAACACAAAAGGTTATTTAGGCCAACCCCTGTTAAAAACAGATTATGTTTGTCACAGCTTTGTCCTGACAGGTTTTAACACCTCCAAGTTCAGATCTTGTCCCTTTGACATCCATCTCCACAGTCTGCACAAGGCTCTTTTGCTCAAGAGCCCTTCACAAAGACAGACACCTCTAATAACTCCAGTCCTGCCTGTGGTGTCAATGGAGCAGCTCCATCCATTATGGCACAGCCCTCCTGATGCAGCTGAACACCAGAACTGGTCTTACCATGTGCAGAATAAAAATTTTATAAAAAGAAAAAGGTTTTGAGAGGCTCCCCTAAAGCAATTTGCATGAATTACAAAATTAACCTCAGGCTCTCAACCTCATTCACACCTTGCTACACTTCCATTTTCTCCTAATCTACCCTGTTGAACAGAAAACAGAAACAATCCTTGAATCCATAAAACCGTGAACTTTTCTTCACTGCAAGCAGTCATAGGAAGAATTCAGATATTTTTTCCAGTAAGTCAATGCAACTCAAACAAAATTCTTATATCATCACAAGTGAATAAATAATACTGGTGGCTTTAAAAGACCCATATTAGTCCTGTATTCATATTTTCCCCATATAATAAAAACATTAAGAACAAATTTGGTCTATTATGTCAGTAGAGAAATATTTTCAGTTCATCTTTCATATCTGAATATGATAACTTTTCTGACATGTTACTGAAGTGTATGCCTACAATAGCATTTTGGACACTACAGATATGGTTTCTAAGAAGAAAATCAAAACTGCTCAGCATGTCATATTTTAATACTTTTGGGGTACATTAATCTGACTGATAGCACTGTGAAATAGCTCTTTTTTTTCTTAGCAGGAATAGACCATTTGTATGTATTTATGATTGGCTCCATTCCAAAGCTGCTGAGGTTTTATGTTCCCTCAGTTACTGCCATAGTTATGGTTTATAGGTCTGTTTGGTGAAACTTAGGGAAATATTCTTTCCATATAGTGACAGCTGCTGTAATGCCAAGAAACATAGAAATTGCTACTTCCATTCATCATGATAAAACTGATATGCCCTGAACCATTTGATATCATACAGGTTGTGACTGGGGCTTCTTCAGTGCTACCAAATTGCTTAAAAATGCACTTGCAGGTCACTGGCAGGTCACTGACCAAAGGTGTTTACACCCCAACCACCATGAAAAAATGCAATTAGAGGATTACATGGGAGGGTAGGAAGAGGTACATGCTTGGCTAATAAAGATGAAACAATCAGTGGGTGAAGATAAAGAAGAATAAAGACCACTTAAAAACTGTTCAAAGAAAATGGGAAGATGATGCAAAGAGCAGCACTTCAGTGCAGATATAGGAAAAAACAGAGACATAGAGATATAATCAATGGAGCACTGTAGGCAGAGACTACATGATGAAAGAATAATGTAATCAAGGAAATGTTCAAAGGAACAAGTGATCAACCTGAAAGAATAGATACAGAAAAGCATTCTGTTTAGCAATCTGTGAAATGGGATTTGATAAAGCACACATAAGGAGATTGAAGCAGTTCATGGAAATGCAGTAATAAAATGAAAGATTTCTTTTAGTATTGGTTTTTTGTTTAGCAGACAGAAAGAAGTGTATTTTTGAGCTGTTTTGTGGTCAAAGGGAATCCACATGCTGATGACAGTGTGCAGAAGAGTGTGCAAGTTTCTTCAAATTTTAGTGAACTAAAAATGGAGAAAATCTCCATTGCTAAATGACTGAAAAGGAGGAAATGTGTAGATAAATCACAGCTCTCAGCAGTAATATGAACTGGACAAGGACTCAAATTCCATTTTGCAGGGAAAAAATCCATGACAATATTTTATAGGTAATGTAAAGAAAAGGATGGGAACCAAGCAAGATTGGACATGCTTTTAAAAATATAATAAAGGAATTTCAATTTGTGGATTTCAGTGCTCAAAATAGCAAATTTCCTAGTAACCTTGGCAGATGTTGCTGACTGCTAGAATTAATACACTTTGTGAGAACTGCAAATGCAAACCTCAGACTAGTTCAAGTGTGCTATACAGTGGATATTTCCTCTAACAGACATAATCTATGTATTCTATCTCTTGAAGACCATCAGGACTTGTTCTTTCTTTTTTTAAAATTTGTAGACCATTATTCTGTGCTTAGAGACAAGAAAAAAATTAAGTGGCTTTTCTGGGAAAGTACTGAAAGAATATGTTTGGCTGAACTCATCATAAACATCCACTGCAGTACTGAGCCATGGGATGGTTTCAAGTTAAGCAAAACTTACAGCACATCTTGAATTGGATTTGTAATCATATGATGGTTATTAAAGCTGTTATAGCCAATACTGCATGCTTGCAAGCAGAGATAAAAAGATCCAAGTGCAAACTATTATCAACATAAAGAAAAACTCCAATCATTATGCTCCCTCTTTTTCTTGGAAAGGATAAAATGGATCATGGATATGGAGGTCTCAGACCATTAAACCACTATTCTCAAATATGTTCTATCCTACAAAATCCAATTTATATAGCCCTTTGTATGCTCTTATTCATAGTTCATATATTATACAATCCAATCTGAATGATTATTTATCAATTTAATTTATGCTTTACCATTAGTATATAACATTATCATTATAGTCTCAATGCTGTCAAGCATTAATCTTCCAGATAACTTTATTTTCAAAAAATTTGACTTTGCTAACACCACTAAAGAGGTTGTGTTCAAATGTTATTTCCTGAAATGACACACTTGTCAAGCCAAAACTAGCATGCCATACAATTAATTATTCTTCTTCTGATAAACAGAGGGAAAGCAAACTAAGAAGTTAAAAATTGCAGCACTACGTTCCTCTAGGCCTATGTAGATAAGTTCATATTCTATCATCCTTTCCCTGTCACTGAATAGAAAATAAATGAAGGCTAATTATTCACAAAAGTAAGGAGCTATTACTTTCTTAAGAGGGTCTCATCAACAAGAAGTTTTATGTGCCTGTATACTTTTTGATTAGTTCCATCTAGAGAGAAATTATCATTATGGTTACTCCTAATCAAAATGGAAAAATAAAATATTGTTCTTGAAAATTTATTGTATTGTTAATTGCCAGGTAATTGGAACATACTGTTTGGAACCAGTGAAATACAGAATATTCCAACCTTGGCTCTTGGCTTGAAGGAAGAAAATTCTGATTTTCCTAAGGAGGTGAGGGAGGAGAGCCGAGAAGTAAGAGAAAACATTACTTTGTTCCTTCTCCTGTTGTCAGAATTTGGATCCCATGTGCTGCTGGTACAGCCAGGGTCAATTTCTCTCCCTCCCACCCAAGCAATGGAAGCAGAAATGGAATTGTGGCTCACTGGCAGGAGCAAGTCAGGCTGCTGCAGGGGTGGGGAAATGGCCCAGGTCTCAGTGCTCTGCCTGAAGCCACAGTGAAATCTGGAAGCACCTCCCCTCTGCCTACCAGATCCATTTTGTTGTTTATGAGGACAAATTTCAGATGGAAGGGAAACTAATTCCCACTGCATTATTGCATTTGTTATTCTAGCATGCATTACAAATTTGCAATAAAAATTGTAAGGAGATAAATATTGATACATCACCCAATATATATCATAAGGCATAGGTTCCTTTTTACAAGTCCTATTTTCATAAGAATGCAGTCAGTGATATTTCTCAGTTCATCAGAGACACTGCTCTTTGAAATGTAAATGACACTGCAGGGACTGAGGAGTATTTTGCTGACAACTCTTTTTCTATAATGTATCTTGGACATAATGTTTAAAAACCACTAAAACATGGAATACTGTGCAGATCACCACTCGGTTTACATGACATTGTACATTACACAGAGGTGTTAGATTAAAATACAAATAGGTGTAACATATTTAGAGTTTAAAAATAATTGTTTTATATGAGCAAAAGAATTTATAATTTGCAAAGCAAGAAACAAAAGCATTTGTAACATACACTGATGGACACTCTCCATTCTCTAGGTTATCTGGATTAATTCTCTTTTTGTCAGGCAATATGAAAAAATTATTACAAAACTGCAAATAAATAAATAACCTGTATCATAGAGGCCCTTTGGACAGGCAATACCCACTGGGAGGCTGTGTTACAGGGTTTTAATTACTACTATTCTCTGCTCCTTTGAAGTGTGGTGGTGTTCTTTGAGATGCCTGGACCAAGAGCAGAGAGAGAAATCATGACAGAAGTGTGCAGCATAGATCATAAAAACTGTTTGACTTGAGATTAGCTCATTTTATGTGCTAAGAAAAACAGAACTTCTTCCTGGATTTTAGACTATCTTTAATAACTTGGGTTAATTTGGCACTGATGGTTTTGGAAAGTGGATATTGTTCTCTCTTGTGCTGTACTTTTCTCCCATTAAAATAGTCCTTTAAAGAATGATGATTATGTTCAGTTCTGTCTTTATCCTGTATGTCTTCTTTTAGCAGAACATCTGAGGCAATTATTGTCTAAAGGCATAATAATCTGAAAGGACTTTTTCTATTTCAGACATCTCAACTGGTTTTATTTTGTTTAGTCATTATGCCTTCCATTCCTAGAGAATGAGAGCTACTATAAAATTGGCAACTCCAATACCAAATTCATACAAAGCTTTCTTTTCTCTCTTGCTTCTGCTATAAGTGAATGTGGTTTTGATGAGAAAGGTATTTCCACAAATAATGCCTATCAGAAAGCTGGCTGCGTGTAATAGAATTGCTTGAATTACTATTGCAGGACTTAAATTTTATACAGCTGAGGATCATTTTAATTTCAGTCTTTCGGCCATTTCGTTTTTTCCCTAAGCAACAACAATAACCTCCCTATAGAGATTGTACTACAGGACAGCATAAGCTCTATTTTTGCAGAACCTGTAAATATACAGCTTGGGCTCCTGCCAGCAAATGAAGCAAACGACAGTGCTAGAGCTTACTCGAGTCAGTTGATAGACACTTAGGGCTGCAGTGGGTTTTCAAGCAGGATACAAATGTTTACTTTAGTCTTCAGCTCAACTCCTGTAATCTCCCCTCTGCCTTCTTGACTCCATTTCATTAAAATAATTGGACATAGGCACTTTTTTTTTTTTCCTGTAAGGATTCTATTGCTATTTCTGTACTGGGAAGAGTGAGAAGAACCAAAGAACCCAAAGGAACCAAAGAAAGGTTCTCCTGGAGGATTAGTTTGTACTTCATGGGATGTTGGACAAGACATGCCTTACATAAGAGACTCCTTGATGACAGCACAAGTACTTCAGGACTCTAAATACTTCCAGTAGCACCAAGAACAGCAACTGAGATTTAAAGAGTAATTCTGAGTTTACATAATTCCAGCTTTTTTAGGTAACTATCTTAGCTGAGAAAGTCTATTTCCCCACTCAAATTTTTGCAGCTTTGAATAGCCTGAGATCTCCTCTTGCAAAATTCCTCCAGCACACACATACACCCTTCACACTCCCACATTCACCCTGCTTGGTGCCTATTTCTTTGTAGCTTGGTTTTCTTTCATAAGAACCATCAAAAACACGTCTGACTGGAAATAACAAAGTACTTACTCTTTCATCTGTATTCCCTCTGCCACTTTTCATTACAGAATTCCTTCATTTAAGGATAAAAGGGAACTGCTTGAAGCAGCTGAGGTTAGTTTATGGCACTGTTCTGTTGCTTTTTCCTGTTGCCTTTCTCATCCTAGGGGCTGAACCCATTCATCCTCTCTAACTCTATGGGCAAGTTTGAGGCTTCTGCTTTCAGAACAGCCCTGACACATCACAAATCCACAGAACTTCTGCACAGATACATGAGAAGTGAAAGTCAATATAGTGCTCAACAGCAGCTGCAATTTACTGACAATCCTTTGCCCTGTAGGCAATCCCTTGTGGAACGGTGGACTACATGTGATTTTCTGATAAACAAAAATCGACATCAATGTCTTGGTACTGCAACTGAAATATTTCCCTTTCACTGCAGAACACTCTGTGGTTCTGGTTATTCTCTTGTTTCTTTTGCCAATTGTAAATGAGACAATGGTAATGTGGAAAAGCAAAGGTAATGTGAAAAGTTCCCATTACTTAAATCCTAATAGTTAGCAAGGCTGGAAATAAGGTTTTCTTATTAAAAAAGCCCAAAAAAACAAACAAACAAAAAAAAACCAAAAACCAAAAACCCACCAACTAAAAAAACCCCCAGCCTACTGAAAACACATTCATGTCCCAAAAAGGGTTTTACCCTTTTTTTGTTCCAGTGAATTTCCTGATGGAAAATGCAATGAGCTAGTATTTCAGAAGGGCAGATCTCATTGATGCAGGCCATAAGGGATATTCCCTTTATACTGATTATGCAAGTTGGGAACATTTTTATAAATAATATTGGTTTTATTAAATATTTTCTGTGACTGAAAAAAATTTTAAATATTTTAATTTGAAAAATTATGTTAAATCAAAAGAACAAGGAAAAATCATTCAAGAAAAATATCAGTTTAAAACTATACGAACACAGAAAAAACCCAGGGTTTTTTCTTTGCTTGTTTGTTTGTTTGGGGGGGGCTCATTTTTTTTTTTTTTTAATTTAAGACTCCCGGATTGACCCTCTAAATTATTTTAGTACTCATAGTAAGATTTATACAGGACGAAAAAAAATAACCCAGCCCTTAGGTCCTACACCTCCTGGTGCAAGTCATCAAAGCTTTTTTGAAAATCCAACTTTTGTCATGTAGCAAATTTAGAAAGACTTCATAAAATGATATTGTCTCATGGTTCTTTCTTTGATTTTTATCTGAAAGCTAGCCTTGAAAACTGACAATAGGTGTCAGCAATTCTGATATAGTGCAATGGTTTGCATTGAGATATTCTGCAGAGATTACATGAAGCTGGGACATCCTTTCACAAGATAATGCAAACCCATCCTTTCACAAGATAATGCAAAAATATTACAATTTTCCAGATGGAAGAATATATTTGACACAAAGGAAATTTACTCCTTGATGCTCATTATGAATGACATTTTAGCATGCAGGTTAAAAATAATGTGGCTGTTACATAACATTGATCAAGAGAGCAAGAAGATCTGACTGAAGCAAGCTTGAGAAAGAGAATTTCCAACATGATAATGAATTCCTGCCCTCCTGAGGTACTGAAGTTACAGAATCCTAGTCCCACAAAAGCCACTGAAGGAAAAACTTACAATGATTTCAATGGAATTTAGCTATAAATCAAGGAAATTCTGTTGTTTAAGTGTGTTAATGTATTAGGACAGACAAGTGTTCCTAAGAAAAG
Source organism: Ammospiza nelsoni (assembly GCF_027579445.1). Classification (NCBI taxonomy): domain Eukaryota; kingdom Metazoa; phylum Chordata; class Aves; order Passeriformes; family Passerellidae; genus Ammospiza; species Ammospiza nelsoni. Next base: position 13,812,244 of record NC_080642.1, read on the forward strand.
CTAGGATAAAAGAATTGATTGAAAATTGCATCCAGAAAATGGTTCTGCATTTCATTTTATCTCCAGCATGCTGAATAAAAACCAGAAAAAAATACAAGACTGAGGGAAATTGAAAAAAATATAGGACCCTTTGCAATGCTTTCAATTTGATTGTATAAATAAAATAGAATTTAGATTCCTTTTCTATTGCTTTATCTAAGTTTAGTTTTATCTGTTATTATTGATGTGAGTCATTAAAATGCATATAATGAATACATTAATACTGAAAATATTTTATCTTTTAATTGCAAGAGGCAGTGAAAGACGCATTGGTCCTTTTCACTGACATTCTAATGAGTAAAGAATACTACTTCAATATAGAAAGATTAAGAAAGATCTAGACTGGCATCCCACATTAAATCCGTATTTTATTATTTAATCACACAGCATAAGCTAAGCTGGTTATGGTAGTTCTTGTGTTGTATTACACAGGTATTACCAGGGTAGCTAAAAGGATTTAGAAAAATCACAGTATTGCTAATTTGGACATAACCATTAACAACTACGGCTTTATTACTATGGTTGAAAAGCCAGACAAGAGCTGGAATTTATCATATTTATTAGGAGCAAAGAGTAATTTCCCTGCTTTTTTGTTAAAACAGCGGTGCTCAGTCAAACAGTGCTTGCTTTTGAAGTAAAAGACATCAAATCACTCTCTATATAGAGGGAGATAATATCTGGCAGTTAGTAAAAGACAGACAAAAAGAGTATAACTCAGCAGAGAGAGAGGACATAGATCAGACCAAGGAGAAAATAAAAGTGGAAGGGAAAAAAAAAAAAGAAAAGAAGAAAAGGAGACCAAGGAAGAAAACACCAAAATAAAAACTATATTTTGAGGCCTACTTCCACAGAAGCAGAAATATGATTTTATACTTAAGAGATTAGACTTGTCATCAATCTATAAACTCTGAAAGCAAAACTTGAAATGTGACTGGGTAGAAACCTGGTCTGCATATCACCTCTACCCCTCACCTGCCAGTCCCAAAAGATTTTTAAAGAGGGCAAGAAGCAGCTCTGTGTGTGTGTGTGTGTGACAGATAAAGCCTTTTTGTCTTGCAAAGCACAGAAAAGCAGCAGCTGCTTTTACAAACACATCATTTGTGAGAGATGGAGTTGAACTGCATAATCAGCATATCGAGATCACTGGAATGCTAATTAAACCCCAACCAAATTAAATCCCACCAAACAGGCACTCCTAACTCTGCTGCACAAATGGATCCACCTGTTGATGGGAAGCATCCTTCCTGAAATATATTTCATGTCTTATGGTGGATATTTGTCATAAATTGCATCAGCTCTTCTCCTGGACTATGATTTTACCCTTCCCAATGTGTGGGCTAATTCATTCAGCCTGAAAATGCAGCAACTGGAAACTCTGGCTTGTTGATATTTTAAAAGCTAAAAGAAGGCTTAAAGCTGTATGCAGGCCATTTGAACAAGTGAAATCGACATTGGGGCAGCTGTGGATGCTTTCTTTTGTTATATGTTTTTTTTACATAAGTGGCTATTACAAATCAAAGTATTTTTGCACGCACATTCCTCCAGTCAATATGCCTACAAGGAGAGACATCTCTAATGGCCATCACTAGAAATCTTGAGTAAGAACACTTGGAAAAGGCCAAATTTATCCAGCAGCTTTTTAAGGATTGTTTCAGGGACATGTCAGGTCTCCATTTCCACAATATTAAACTTTAAAATAAGGATGAAAAACTGAAGGATTATAAAGAAAACAGCAGGTAGAATAAACATTTATCCATTTGGGGTTTTTTGCAAAATAACTGAGATAACCTATTTATAAGAAAGGAACAAAAAAAGGAGGAAATGAGAGAAAAAGATGGAGGTGATCCAATAACTGAAATATTTTCAGGACTTCCAGAATGTTTAATAAGAGCATGTTGCAATTTACATCGAGATGTGCAAAATTCAGTACAGTTTGCACCTCCCAGAATTCTGGAGCTGCCAGCTCTGAAGGAATGGGGCACATAAATAATGTATTTCCTGTTATTCTTGGTCTGCAGCTGATCTCCTACTGAGCACTGAGAAAGAGTTTTAGAGCCCTAGGAGACAGCTGGTGCTGTCTAGCATGTTTGACTGATTTTGTGAGCAGAGAATGAAAGGCATAAAAAGCAAAATAAGAATCTAAGACTCAATATGTATTTTCTCCTGAAAGAAAACTTGGAAGGTTACAAAGATGTGCAAGAAGGCACAACTAAGAGTAATCTGTTCTAAAGAACGATATTATTTGAAAATGAAAAGTCTCAAGTAGATTGGATAGAAATCCAAATGTGGATCATGTAGTTAGTAACCCTTAATATTTTGCATTTCAATCCAAGTGCCGGAAAGCGAATGACTGTCAAAGATTTGCATCACTTGAGACTGTGCACCTCAAATGTGATGCCATCCAGGATTCAGCTGCATTTTTGTGACTGAATTTCAGCTGCTCTCCAACCCAGCCTGCAGGGATAAAGGTTTCCAGTTCTGGGTAGGTTTTCTGGAGCGGGCACTAAACTTATGGGTGGTTCTGCTTTTTCCAAAGAACTATTCACACTGACACTGCTAGGCCCCATTCCTGCTCTCCAACAAGCAGGCCAGCTGCAGGGAAAAGCATTCCTCCAGCTGCTTTCTCATCCCCCTGCAAACCATTTATTCTCTTTGTAGAGTTTCTCTCTTTAAGCAAATCAAGCTCCCTAAGCCAGAAGTACTCAGCAGAAGGGTTTCCATCTGATGGTTCCTATTTACAAAGACAGGCCACCAACTGACAGCCATGGCAGTGTCCAAACACAAACAACTGGGCTGAAAATGTGCCTTTTCTCACAGCTTCCTTAATCTGACCTGTGAAAAGGCTAGAGATTAACGATGAATTTTGGCTCATTCAGAAAATCTAAAAACCAGAATTCCCACAGATGAACTTCCCGTACATACTTTTAGAAATGAAATTCCTTTCTCAAAACAATTCTCTTTCTGACCAACTCATGACTCCTCCAAAACAATTCTCTTTCTGACCAACTCATGACTCCTCCAACTCATGACTCCTCACCAAGAGAGATGAGGGTTGAAACCAGTGCATTTTACAAAGACTCAGTAAGACGATGCAGAAATTAAATCCCCTTGACTAATAGGTTTCAAACATGAAGCCATTGTAACTATGCCACCAACAACAGAAGTTCCAGCAAACTCACACCACCTCTGTGTAACAGCTGATTTAGCAAAAACCTCTTAAAACATGTCCCAGCTTGAAAAGTATTTTCCAGAACTTGAGAAAATGAGACAGAAACTGCTGCTTCTATTCAGCCCTGAATAGAGCTAAAATGTATAAATCATGGTTCATGAAAGAAATATGGGGAGGAGAATTTCTCTGCATCACAGAAAATGAATCCTGGGCAGGTAGCCTTCAAAAGATGCACATATTGCTATCACAGTGAGAAAATTCCAGTGGAAATCAATTTCACACTCTTTATAGGCCACTGTAATCAGCCAGGAAATGAATTGGCATAACCCAGAGGAAAAGGTGCTATCAAACAGGGTCTTGATCCAGTGGAGCACTTAATCTTATGCTTAATATGAAGCACCTGAGCTGTTCCATTGAGTCACATATGCACAACTCAAACTTGGCCCAGAACTAAAAATAACTGAAATAATTTCTGCCAAGTTGTCTGTTGTACCCAATGCTTTGTTCTATTCACATTGCCAATCAAAATATTCTCATTTTTCAAACTAACTTAAATTATTTAGCACATACTTGCCTATTTCTGCCACTAGTGCTTGGGCTGAATGCCATTCAAAGTTCAGGAAGTTGTTACGAAAATGTTGATCCATCATATAATATTTACAAATAATGAGGCATGCTTTCTTTTCAACGACAAGTATAGGTTTCAGAATAAAGTCTTTGTTTTTCACATGTTAACAGCTTCAAAATTCTCTAATATCTCTGTGGAATTTTCTTTTTCTGAAAAAAATGCCTTAGTCATTATACATATTTTGAAAAGTGGCATAAAGGCTATCAAAGCATAATAATTTTCTTTTATCTGGGCAGATAGTCAGATGTATTTTTTTTCCAAATACTATTTACAAACCCTCTACATATACTCTTGGTTAATACACCAAAAATTGAAACAGATTTCAGAGACAAACTTTGAAAATAAATGTTCTTTAATCAGCAATATAGTCCCAAAAATCAGAAAAACAAAGAAATATTGACAACTGAGCATGAAATACAACTTAGAAATATGAAAACAAACTTCAAATTCTCAATATAGCTAGAAAAAAATGCCAGTTTGAAATATGAATAGGAGGAAAAATAAGATGAGACAGTGCTGAGACTTGTTTGAGAATCATTGAGCTTTAACCAGTACCCCAGAAGCCAGACAAAGAACTTGCAGATAAAATACTGTTAGAGTACAGAGAGGTCAGCCCTCCTCCACACAGAGTTAGGTTAAAGCCATTTTTATTCCACCTAAGGTGATTCAAATCTTCTGAACAGTTTAATCTGGCTGCTCCAAGGGGCAGAGCCTTGACAAGGGAAGGTAGAATGGGAGCAGAAATGACAGGGGAGCAAGGCAGAAAAACCCAAAAAGGCAGGATGGGGCAGGGTGGGAAGGGAGGAGTGCTCTTGGCTCTGATGCACCTGGACAAAACACCAGCTACCACTAATGCAGATGATTCAGTATTACAGTCTTACAGAAAATTCTGTCAGGACACCTATAGGGAGTAAATTATAGCTGGAAAATTACGCTATCAAAATGTCACCATTTGCATTCAAATTCACCTGCTACTTCTAATAGTGTAATTTCATATTTAAGATTATGCAGATTTAGAGTGTACTGAAATGTGAATAAAACCAACATACATTTTACCTATTTACTTTCTATTGCTCCATAATCACCTTCCAAAACTAGCATTTAAACATCCACAACTTAAAGAGATTGCAGATTCCTTCCAAATTGAAGTTCAGAGCTTACATATATTGTGAATTAGCTAAAACATTGACCTACATTACCTTATCAGAGAAAAAACAAACAGCCACCAAAAATATCTTGAATATAAAGGGAAAGCCAAAGCAGTTCCAGCTGTTGTAATCAATTTCCATTTGCAGTGGGATTAGAAAGCTTTATTTAAGGGAGCGCAGCACACATTCATCCCACAGATGGGAACTAAGGGGCTCTTTCAGCAGAGTACTCAGGGAAATATTTCTCTCCATGCTTGCCAAGTTTGTTATATGTAAACTCTAATGGCATTATTTCTGACTTCACAGGCTCATACTCCCATAGAAGGCAGCAAGGAGAAAAAAACAAAAATTCTTTCAGATTAATAAAAATTGTATCAAGGTGAATTAAGCCCTTGTCTTGCAGGTTTGCTTTGCATATACTTGATGTAACTGAAAAGACTTTTGGACATTAAAAAGCCCCTCATCTTTTAATGAATTTTGTATTAATTCCTTTCTTTAAGTAATTCAACATTAAAGCCTTTTAGAACTATGAATGATAGAGAAGATGTGTAGTTTTAAACAACATGTGAGATAAAGAGATGAAGTTATCCCAAAGATCTTCATTTTTTTTTTTTTGAAAAGACAACAGGACATTGCTGGATGCAAAGATATATTTGCATGCTAACCTGGAGATAGTTTCACCCTCCTCTCATATATGTTTGCAGTTCATTTCACTTTTAAAAAGAAAATGATGAAATATTTTTTTGCTGCTAGCAATACTGTCACTGCTGTTTGGAGTGCTAGTTGGCAGATTGAGTGACCAACAATATTCACCATCTATTTTAGCAAAAAAAAACCCTATGAGTTCCCTTTTAATGCTATTTGTCTCTAAGGGTTTTTCCTTAGGCTACTTCAGAACCCCCAGCACAGAGACTGAGAAAAGGTAACCTATTTCTGAATACTCTGAAGATTTATATATCTTTAAGCATTCATCCATAAAATGCATCGGGTTAGCCTTCACAACTCATCATTTTTGTAACTATGGTAAAATGGAGACATTAAGTTTCTTTTTTCAAAACCAGAACCCTTTGGCAGCCCACCCCTGACAGTCAGTAAAGGAATTTACATTAGACTGCTCACAAATGAGATTTTATTTATTGTACTACACATTGCAGACCTATTAACCTTATCTAAAAAAAAAATAATCTGCAAGAAGTTATAGAAGAAAAGAAAAATCTGAATATAGAGCAAACCAAATCAGAATGCTCATCACCTAATAATTTCAAACGTATTTCACTGCAAACAAATGTGACAACAGTGCACACGAGCAATGCCCACTTTCAATTGCTGACACAAAGGTCCCCTTGCCCCAGTTCCAGATCAGTATTTTTGCTAATTGTATCTGCAATAATTTGCTAGTCAAGGAAAATGAGTCAACACTTGAAAGGAAGAGGTAAAAGAAAAGTGCTAAAAGATATCAGTCTGGAGGGCCATACTCAAGACTCCAAGCTGGTTGCCCTCATCCTTTTTGCTTGGCCAGACACAGAAATCTCCAGTTTCAAAAGCAGTTGCCTTTGTCTGAATATCTGCTGGGGGCAGGTTTTTGATGTGACACAGAAATGGCTGTGGTACAAAACATGAGCATTAACTCCTTGGAAATAAAACCAAACACAGCCAGAGCGCTCATTACTATCTGCAGACTGGTCTCATCTCTAATCCAACTTCTGGTTTAAATATATGCAAACCTTAGATCTCTTCCTAACAGACTGATTTTAATTTGGAGTCTGACCATAGCTGAGACTTCAATTCTCATGAACTTTAACCTCCTGTGACAAAATTGAGCACATTTGCTGACAGAATGGTTTCTGTGAAGGACTCTTGAGATGAACAAACAAATGAGATGTTACTGGATGACCTGATCACAGGAGGATGCTGAGAAATTTTTGGCCAGGATTTTAGAACATGCCAAACATTGAGCATGCCTAATCTCCAACTATTTTAGCTATGTATAATGGAAGCATAGCTGGGCCTGCATTGGGCTGTCTTGAAATAATTGCATTTGAAACAATTAAGTCTTTAAAAAGAAAATGGAAGTCAGCCATGAAATTCTCAGTTGAAAGGTCAGAGAAGTGAAGCACTTACAATCACAGCAAGAGGTCTACAGACTGTTAGGCAATAATGGAAATATAACAGAGAAATTTAGAGATTGATAGAGGAGCCTGGGAAACCTCCTTTGCCACTCATTTTTGCTGCTGAGACAGTGGGACCAGAGCAGCAGCTTCAGAAACTGTTACACCCAGTAATCACAGGTATTCAGGGGAAAAAAGAGATAAGCAAGAAACCATTTGCTGAACACAACTCTGAATTTGTCTCTGAACATGAGGAAGCAGAGGAATGTCCTCCACAGCTCAGAACAGCCAGAAAAGAAATGAGCTTGAAGAAAAGGTGAAGAGGGACTGGAAAGCGTTTTAGGGTTTTAATTGTCCCTACAGTGCCAACACCTAAGAGAGAGAATTGCCAAAATGCTTCCATGCTGGATTGCCTTGCAGAAACAAAGAGAAATGAAAGGAGATGAATAAGCAGAATTATTGGTCATCTACTTACTGATATATTTTGTCTTCCTTCCTACAGTTTCTTCTTAACAGCTGAATGAAACCCACTCAAATTCTCAAAATCATTCACATGGCACCAAGGGCCACACTTCAGGAAATTGTTATACTGACTACATGATATGAGAGTGAGGATTACTTTGAAAAATGTGTTCTACAAGTTCTGAAAACCAGACCAAAATACTCTTGCAAAAAAAAAAAAAAAAAGTTTGGGAATTAAATTTTTGGAGCACACTAACAGAACTAGTGGAAACAATACAAAAAACTCAGTCCTGTGATGTAGAGTAACCAGTTTAGAAATAATATAAATTGGAATATTTTCATTTGTTATAAGACATGTTTCATCTACAACTTTAAGATTTCGGAGCTTTTGTGTCTATTGAAACTCAACAAACTTATTGTACAAATATTCACAAGCTGCCTGCACAAATTTATGAAAACTCAACTGTACAGGGAAATCAGAGCAAGGCAGAAGTACAACTGCTCAAAAAGAGTGGGAAGAGAAATAAAAAATAATATGTGCTTATTTCTTATTCAGCATTCTCAGCATTAAACTTCCTCACAAAAAATCTCTCTCCTTACAAAAGCAAAAGAAAGACAGCAAGATGAACTCTGCAGAAAGGAACCTTAGAACAACATGTAAAATCAGTCTTTATCATTTATATACTCACTGTATCAACACAGAAAAAAGTTATCTAAGCAAGCTGAGAATTAATTCCAGAAGATTTAACAAAGTTGTTTCTGTACAAAAGTGCAAGCAAAATTTTTAAGAAATCCACATTCCTATCTAATTTCTTCCCAGGGATTCTTAGACTGTAAAGGTGTAAACTGGGATGAACTTCTCAATCCTTTTGTCAAAGAAAGATTTTTAAAAGTAGGGAAAAGAAAAAGAAAATGTATTTTAATATTTTCCCTTGCAGTCAAGTTCAGATAGAAGTTCTCACAGACAGCTGATTTAGCAATCCAGACAATTAAATAATATATTTCAAGCCATTAAAATGTATTAATTTTTATGTTACACTTGAGAAGGAATTATTTCTTAGGGTTTTTTCCTAGCTTTCTTCCCCCTTTATGGTTCAAAAATAAAGATATGTTTTAAAAAGTGACACTTCCTTTCTTTTTTATGAAAAAAACTTATCAAAACAATTAGCTGATTCTACGAGCTGGTTCATGGAAACTAAAGTAACAAAATTCAGCAGTAAAATTGCTACTGAGAAATTATTACATGAATATGTGTTTGAAAGGACTAAATACAATTTTCTCAGATGAATAAGATTCTCAAGTTATAGCAGTTTTTTTATCTCTGATTTGTCCTTCTGGAAATTTTTCACAATTTCACTGAAAGTCATATCCTTTTATAAAATGCTTCAAGAGCTTAGAGCAACATTTGCATGTTCTATTTAATTCTCTGATTTCCTCAAAGCTATTTCTGTTGAGGTAAATCACCTTTCTAGTGAACCACACAGGCTTAGTCTTCATGATCTTTAGGCTTTTTCAATAATGTTACACTTTGAATGACATACTTGAAAAAAATATTAGAACAGGGTGCCATAAGAAATTTCATTCCATGTGAAGAAACAATAAGACAATGTGGATTTTTTTTGGCTCTGCTCCTGAACAGCATTTATGCCAGTATTTAATACTACATTGCTAACCCAAATAAGATTGAAAACCTCACTTTTGTGGAAATTGACATTAAATTTTCCACTTCTTCTCTGACAAAGTCGTATCAAACAAAAAATAATGGCATAAAAGGCAGATATTTTTATTTCCCCTCTTGTTTGAATATGAAAATCCAAAGGTAGAAATCCATTCCCACTGTGCCCTGAATATAAGTGATTGTCAACAACTAAAACAAACCATGTCTATGGATAGGAAAGATGTTCACAGACTCTCAAATACCACTGGACATGACTAAAAATGCAATGAAATACAGTCTAAGGACTCTGATTATAAAACTGAACCTTATTTTGCCATTTTTTTGCACAAGAAACAATCAAGCTTGACTTTAAAGTGAAATGTTCACATTGTGGTGGTTCCTGCACGTTGCACTTACAGCTTCATCCTGAACTTACAGGAACACTCGAGCTGTGTAACAACACAGTAGAGCAGACCTATATTTTGTGAAACAATCTACCGTGAAATCTACTTGCTAGATTTATTTTTATGCTGCTCTAAGCTATATTGAAGATCATTTTTTTTCAATATCAACGTGCAGCATAAGAGCTGGGAAGAACAGACTTGGCTTTGAGTCCCCTTCTTCCCTCACTCTTTGTTGCACCAAGTGCAGGCAAGCTGTTTATCTGAACCCCAAGCCCTTTGGACAGTCTCAGCTCGACAAACAGATATGATATATGGGCACTCACACTCCTCCTCATCTGTTGCCATGGCATTTTGCCTGCTCACAAGGTGATTGGACAATTTTGCAATGAAAGTCAGCAGCAAAGATCAAAAGCTCTCCTGTGGAACAGGGCAGCCTCTGCCATCTGTTTTGCATGATGCTTGACAGGTACTGGGAAGAATGGATGAGAAGGCAATGCCATGTCACGCTTTTACCAATTTTTCCTCACTAGCTGACATTTTGTCCCACCTTTCTTCCGCCTGCTACTTGAAAAAATGCAAAACTTCAAAACAGAAGAGAAACAACAATCATCCTCCTGTAACTGAAGTAACTCACAGAAGTTGCTAAACAGAGGCCAGCAGACATCATCAGACATCTGTAACATCTGCCAGCATGCTAGGGGAAGCAAAAAAACCCACAAAATACTACCAAAAAATGTATGAGTTTCCAGCAAGAGATGGTGAGTTGTGCACTGCTACTCTGTTGTTAACACATACTAAATAATGTTAAATCATCATTCAGAAAAAAGAATTATTTACAAACAAAAGCAAAGTTTTTGAAAGAAAAGAGTTGGGGTAGAGGTAGAAAAGATTCAGCAGCTTCTTATAAGCAGATTTCCTGGAAGACAGACTTGAAATACTTTAAAATAATTTTTAAAAGGACCAAATGAATGGCAACAGATTAAACTAAATTAAATGTCAATTTACTGAGAAGGTCTAATTCTAAATTTTGGGGACATAAGCAGCTGTCAAATGCTTGCTTCTTATCCATTACTGTAAAAAGATAGAAGGAAGATATTGCCCTTCATTAAAAGATGGAAAGTGGGGTGTCTAAATTGCAATAAGTTTTGTAACATTCTAGTTTTCATTTCCTACTTGGTAGGACAAAAATCCACAGATTTCTTTCCCTGTCTTACAGCTCTTAGTGCATTCTGGTTTATTAAAGACAAATAACTGTGAGCATTTGTATGATATCTCATTTGTCTGCATATAAGAATATTACAAAGCAATCCAATTCAATTTGGAAGGCCTTCAACAACAACAGCCTTTCTGAGTATACTCTGAACCACAGCTGATGAAGATTTCCTATTCGTCATTCCTGACCCTTCCAGGGTTCCAAATGTTCTCTCTGCAGGGACTGCCATGAGGGCAGAAATGTTTTTCTCACCACAGGCAGTCCCATCGTTGCACCTCCCCAGGTGAGAGTGTTCTGATGTTACTGAGGGATCTGCCTGCAAATCAGAGTAGAGGGGCAGTGCTTGGGTCCAGATGAGCTCTCACTGCAATGCAGCAGCTCCCAGCAACGTTCAAGACAACAGCTATTATGGGGAAGCTCGTATGGATATTCCTCCAAAGAACAGCCTCATTTCTAAATTATTTACACGTGTTATTTTCTATTCCCCACGCTGTTATGCATTTGAATTGCTTTGCTCTCATTTATAGCAGTACACATTACGGCTGAGATTTTAAAAGCCATGAATCCCTCAGGTGGCTTCAAGATCTAAACCTAATCTCTTAGTTTATGCTCATTTATACAGGATTTGCAAAGGAAGATGCTCTTTCATTCTAGCAGGCAGTTTATGCAAATTATTTTTTGTTATCAGATGCCCATCCCTCAGTATCAACATTAATTAGCAGACTGGATATTGTGAAGAATGTGTGCAGTTGATGATTATAATGGGCAAAAAGGAAATCAGGCTTCATTTGCCATAGAAATAGCAGACATTATATAATCAATACATTTACTGCAAAATATCTCTGGTGACACAATATCTTATTTCATATTAATATGATAATGAACTTAGACTGGAAATTTGATTAGTATTCTCACATGGAAAGCTGTAGTACATTTCACATTAAGCCAATGTCATTAATGTTTGGCAATATATACTGAGAAATGCAAACATTAGCCACAGTGTGACCTAAACTGTGAAAAATTTCTCACATTTTTTCCAATGATTACAAGAAGAGATTCCTAAGGCTCCTTTGAAGGAAAGATTCTTTTCTTTTTTTTTTTTTTTTCCCAGCAGGTCCAGGAACAAAATGAATGAAAAACCAACTTGCAATAAAAGTACAGCTTCTCAACACCACATAGAATGGCCTCTTCACTTTCAGATTCTCACTGTCAAAAATTTGCTTTCAAAATAAAATCTGGCACTATGTCCCTTGGTTAAATAATAAAAATGCTTTTGTCACTTAAACTTCATTTTCACAAATAAAAGGAGAAAGAAGAAAGGAAAGCCCTCCTGTGGGCTGCAGCTGCTGCAGGTTGCAGGTGCCAGAGGAGCAGCCCCTCTGACAGGATGGGAGTTTCTGGTACCCACTGGCTGTCAGTGCCAGCTGGGATTTGAAGGAAAGCCCATTCCTTACATCAGCAAACTGCACAGCCTGCAAAGGGCAAATCCAGTCCCATCTGCCCCCTCTGCTTTACTGCTCCTGTGGGCTTAAGGAGACCATGGACCCTTCATCCTTTCTAAACAATTACTTATCTGCTCCAATCCACGGAGTGTGTCTCAGAGAATTGTTTCTGGGGTTTTCTGTTTCTATTCCTGACATGCATCATTTAAGCTTGTTCCAGCTACTGATCCACTCTATCCTTGCTCCTTTCTTTGAGCTTTAAATCTTGCTACTACAGCTCTGAAATGTTCTCACTTCATAGCTTTTTGCAGTCATGATTTTCATTCATAGTCCTGAGTATGCATATTTTAACTGTGAATTTTCACCTCAAACTCCAATCCCAAGAAAATACAACACAATTAAACACTATGTCAAGCACGTGGTACAGGTTTAGTCAGTTATAACCAATGTATGTGTACCCACCCTCGGAAAGTAGGAATCACTACCAATAACACACACGAGGTCTCAACATCGAAAATGGATGAGAACAGCTCTTTTGTTAGAGAGGTCTTAGCAGGTAAATACCAAATTTGGTGGTGACACAATAATCTAAATGAAGATTTTATTAAAACATTTAGTAAAGGAAAATCCAAGAAAAATAAGCAGTGGTTAAGGGTTGGGGGAGGAAAGCAGAATAAAAGCACTAAAATAATTAGGTCATGTAAATGCCTTAACAGCTTTATTCTGTTAAAGTATCTCTGCTAAATCAGACACTATATCTTGGCATATTGCATTATCCCTGACAGATGGATGGAAGAAGACATTCAGAAATCCTTACTCTACATGACTCTACCAAACTGATAATATAATCAATACAGCTTCAGGGCACATGAAATTATCTGAGCATATTAGTTAAATGTGACTTCACACATGGAAGTGTGTCAGGGAGACAAGGAGAAAATGAGTGTGATATACATTCCTGCAGATACATATGCTTGCAAAAGCAGACAAACTGAGAATTAATCTGAATTCCACCAGCTAACACATAGATGAACAATTTGAAATAACTATGAAAAGACACACTATTACCATTTCATTTTCCTGAGGCAAGTAATGTGATTTAAAAGTGCTTAAACTTTTCCCATTAATCCTGATGCAGAAAAGAGCAAACATAAACATTCTATTTAATAGTGTTTTGTAGTTAAACTCAGAGAGATTACAACACTCACTTGATTATACTTTGTCCCTGCACTCTGTCACCACTCCCATTTTTGTTCCACAAGTCAAGTTTTCCCTTTCCCATCCATACTGACAGTAAAAGTTTTCCACCTCCTCAGCCACACAAGCTGAGTTTCAATCATGTAGCACTTTAAAGACCCCACTGAAGAGTCAGTGACCGTATAAAACAAGCCACATGCATGAATAGGTGTGGATGTGACTCCAGCTGAACCCCTCTGTCCCTGAGGAAGGAGTCTCCACTCTCATCATTCACAGCCACTTGGCCACTGCCCCTCTGTCTCAAACAAGAGGCAACAGGCCAGCTGGAAGGCTCTCAGGGTTGGGATCCAGCTTCCTGGCTGCCAAAAGCACACACACATGTAGCTTATGTTTTGGATAGAGGCATTCTCCAGCCCTCATGTTGGAACAGTGATGCATTAGGATATTCCAGATTTGCTGGAGAAAAGAGCAGAGCATGGCTCTCTGTTAGCAATTGACCCTTCACCTGGGAGAACAAATCCAGGGCTTGGTCACTGAGCCAAGCCTAATTCTGTGTCTTACATTACACTGCTACTGTCTGCTCTTATTCTGAAAAATTACACTGAAAGTAAGTCATATTCAAATGTCTGCATGGACTTTATATGTGCTGCAAAAGCCTGCTAAATGGTCTTGCTCATGGCAATGTTTGTATCTCAGTCTTTGAGTGGTGACATTTACAGAAACTGATAAACTATCACAAATAAGAAGAGGCATCTCCTACCAATCACAGATTTTCCCATGGGCAACACTGACAGCGCAGTAAGTCTTAATTCACTCCCTGAATTTTTTAGCTTGCTTTTTGTTTCCACACAGAGCACACTAATTTACTACACCAGAGCTGAAGAATCTGTTTGCAGGTTCTACAAACACAGCAGGGATGTCAGCGAGAGACTGGAGGTCTAAGGAGGCTGCTCTCCGCTGTGTTCCAGGCAGCAAGTGGAGCAGGAGATAGATCAGCCCTTTACAGATGTTTTAGTGCTAAACCAAATGCAAACCCAGAAACTCCACTTCAGAGAATAAATGCAAACTGTCAGGGATGATGGGCTGGATGAAGCAAAAGCCTTCTTTCCATCCATAAAAGTGGTGATAATCACAATGAGGGGAAACACACAAGCTGCAGGCAATGCTTATGTGCCTTGTGACTCATTCATAAAAATGGATTCCTGTGCCAGTCACCTTAGGAAATGCATTTTCTCTTTCTCGTATTCTAGACAGATGACACAGAATAGTTTCAGGAACTAAATATGAAACTTAATTTTGAGGGATCAATTACAAACTCAGAGTGGTAATATTGCAGAAAAACTGAAAGAAAGCTCTCTTTCCCAGAAAAACATATATGTACCTTAGATTATCTCATTGTTCAGCAAACTTGAAACTTTTTGATTATTTATTTTTTGATTAAATCCTGATTACAGGTGGTGGTTGCACATATATGGAAACAAAATCTTTAACATTTTCATTTCTGATTTCAAGAGACTTGAGAACATGTTATACAAATTTGTCCTACACAAATTCATTTGCAGAGGGGAAGCTCCTCACACCCAGTACAAACCTTACTGTAGGCACACTGACAAAGCCTGGCCTTTTTTTATTGTGTCAAGTGATAGACTATGAATAGCAAATATTCTATTAATATTAATTGATGTTCAAGAACACAGAAAAGCAGCATGTTGTACTTACAGCTGTTTTTGTAGAGGATACAATATGACACCCAAGAATTCTTTCCATTGTCTCCAACAAGCAGTAGATTAAGTTATTTGGAGTCTGTGTATCCAGTCTGCCATAGCTATTGTATCATGAGGAAGAACATCTGAGTGCTAATGGATACCAACATTAGCATTGAAAAAGAGTGAAAAGCACACATAAGGAGCTCCATAAATTTGTTATAAAATCCATTACTAAATGTTATTTCGCATTTGCTCCCGAGGCTTTATGCTACTCTAAATTAATAGTGTTATGGTTTCTATTTCACAGATTGCCTCAAAGTATTACATAAAAGATTAAAAACCACTTTATAGTAACAATGGGAATCCCCTTTAATCACATCAAGAACAGCAATCTGTGTTTAAAGCCTTCATTGTGTACCTTAAGACCCTAAATTATAGCCCAAAGCATAGTCTGAACATCTTGTTACTTCTTGGGTTGGCATCAACATATATGAATAGCTGCATAGAGGTCTATATATATTAATTGGAGAATAATAAACATTTAAATATTAAGAGAGGTCTGACATAGCATAAAAGTCCAGAATATAACACACTCTGATCTGTTAAAGACAACTTCAATCATTAATTTCAGCCATGTGGCACTGTGCTCTTTAGGGTCACCAAACAAACTTGTAGGGAAGGACTGTCCCATGAAAAGGGGAAAAGCTTTTCTGTACTGATTTGTGTCCCTTGCTGGGGGTGTTGATCATTGTGGGCATGACTAGAGAACCTGCAAACCTTCTGAAGCATTTGGAGGGATGAGGAAAGAGGACAGCAATATCCAGGAATAAGACTCTGAAACATTCAGGCTATCTCAGTGAAAACACATCACAGCCCCTCCTCAATTCCAGTTTAGTGATACTTTTACTTCTGAGGTGCACCTGAGAGAACTGTTAGGGATTCACAAGGAAAACCTCTTCATTCAGTCCCCCTCCCACTGCCCTGCTGCATGCCAGGGCTGTGCCAGCAGAGATTTCTCTCTAGAATGCATTCCTTCCAAACACATACCTGCTGCATTTCCAGCTCCAAAGCTAATTAGCTGAATAAAGAACTATGCCCTGCTCTCCTCAGCATCAGTATCGGCGTGCTGGGCTATCAATCACTGCTCCCTCCTGACTAAAATATCAGTGGTTTGCAAATCTCATTGGAATTACTGCAAATGCCCCACCAGACAGCACAAAATAAACAAGAAAAAATGCCCAAAGAAACAAACAAATGAAAAAAGTTTTGCAATAGGAATATACATTGTAACAAAATTAATAGCTTTAAAGAGATTTTGTACAAAAATAAATTAGAATGTATTTGTTCCACAAGTAATTTAAACAGCTATCTGTTAACTAGGATTTCACTACCAAGCAAGACACTCATCAGGAGCACTGGTGTCACTAAAGGTGACTAAACCTTTCCAACGTTGCTGTCCTTTTTCAGATTTCCTATGAGGTTTAGGCCACATTCTTATCAGTATCTTAAATCAGGGATTATGCCACAGAGCTGGAGAAGTGCTGGCATTGCTATGGCACAACTAAACAAAGTCTGATCAGACCTACGGGGATCAAAGAGAATTCAGGTGCTGTTTAAAATTTAACCAAAGTATTTACCCCTTAAAAAAGTAGATCTGAAGTGCTGCCTCAATGTCAAGTATAATTTCTGTGCATAAATCTTATTGCAGTCTAAAAGCCAGACTGACACTGAAATTCCTCTCAAGGACATAAATTGGTTGCAATTTCTTGAGTGCCCCTGTGCTTTTCTTAAGCAGAGCCATGGCAGCAATCAAACAGCTCCAAGCTTGACACAGGTTTGGCCACCTGCAGGTTTGCAGGATCCCACGACAGCTACTCTCCATTCTGCCTGTGTCCCCCTCCAACACCTGCTCATGCACCAACATCTGCGTCCAACACATCTACACTTCATTTTGAAAGCAATTTCAGGTTTTTCCACTCTCAGCTGAGTGATATCTTACTTTTACACCATGCGCCATGGTGCACTGTATGAGATTCAATTTTTAATATCACCTAATATATATTTTGGTTTTTTAAATTCTAATTATACAGATTTATATCCTCCAGGTATAAACACATTGGTGATCCTTAATAAATGCATGCTGTTCCAGTAGTAGAAGTTCTATAAAATGAGTTAAGGTGCCTTTGAGCTAAAATGTGCTACTCAGCTCCTACTGAGTGGAAATCTCATATGATCTGGCCCATTATATAATAGAAATTTAATTTTTGTCCAATTTATTTCAAACTAGCTCTTAAAGTAATGAAGTTTTCTCTGTAAAGTCCTTCAATCAATTCAACTTCTGTTCACCCCCAAGCAGACAGCCACAACCACATATGAGAAAAAGAAATCCTTTCTTTCATTTTCTTCATTGATGGAGTTATTCTGGATATAGTGGCATGCTTTAGCTTAGATTCCACTCTGGAAAATTTCAGTTTTCTTACATTATATAGGAAAAAGCAGCTAAAAATTCATGTGATCTAACCTTAATACCAATACAACTGTTTGACGTGCAATCATATTTCAGTCCCCAGAAAGCCAAACAGGAGGATACATTTTGTGTGATGGAACCCAATTGCCCATGTCAGGTGATCTGAGAGCAAATAAAAGCCAAAAACCCCGAGGTTATCAGTAACCTTCAGCTCTTCCTGTTTAGACATAGATCTGATTTCAGGGGGAGGGTAAATAATTTAGGTCTCGAGAGGCTTACATGTAATTAGTTTTTAATCCATTTCTACACCCAATGCCTCAGAGGATGATTTCAACTTTAAATACATCTAATTGGATGTATTTTATTTGAGAAAGCCTACAACATGCATAATAGAACTACCAGGAGTTAAAGTACAGTTTTCTATTTTAATGTGTTTATATTTAATTTAAAATTGGGTAAACAGGGCTTCACTCCCTGCTGGAGTAAACAGGTGAAACCCAATTAACTTCAAAGGGACTGTTCTCAGTTTGCAGCATATGTGAAAATCGTGGATGATTAGAGTCTAAGAACACCTGCAAAGTGTCATTATAATGCCAGTGAAATGAAAATATTTCACACTCCTTCTGCAACACCCCTGAAAAGCTCAAGTTGATTGTGGGAGGGGAGGGATAATTGCTTTGCTGTTCTTTCATTTGACTGAATCACTAATCTTGGATTAAAACATTGATAAAAATATGTATTCGTTTGAGCAGTGGAAATAAAATTCTTTGATAAATAGTATTACTCCAGGCTGTTAATTCTATGTGAAAGCATTTAAGAATACTGGTAGCAGTAAATACTGGAAGTCAAAGTGAGCTTCTGCAATTCTGCACAATTTTTTTTTTTTTTTGACATGGAAGGACATTGCACGCACTCAAGTCCATGCAGTTTTTATGTACCTTTAGACAAACTTCTCAAATGGAGAAACCTTTTTAGCTGATCAAATATGCATTGCAGAAGTTCATTTACATTTTCCCTATCAAGACTAGCATATTCTGATATAATGGAAGCAGAACAGCCGCTTTTCCATCAGAGACATGTAAATATTTTAATTTAATTTCCTGATTATATTGGCTTTTTTGATGATGTGCTTTGATTTTTCATTTTTACACATAATTATATAACCAAGTTTGGAATAAAATTTAATTGCATACCAATCTTTTCTGCTGCCAATAAGCTTTGTAAAATTATTGACAAAACTACGATGCTTTATGACTTTCTGACAAACTGAGACCATGGACTACACACACAGTGCAGCACAGAGACATAGCAGAGATTCCTGATTCCTTTACGTCTACACAGCACACCCAAAAGGCAGCATGGCTACCTTGGCCTGGTTTTGCTTATTTCCTATGATGTTCTCCTGCAGTGTGTATACAAAGGCTGAGACAACTGTCCAAGTGCTATAAGAGATACTCAAAATGTTTGATTCCCTTTCATGCACAGGAAAACACTACAAGCCTAATATGAATATTGGAACGAAGGGGCACACAAGACAGATGATGGACTTTGGACCTGGTTAACATAAGATATTTGATAACAGGATGCCTTGGCAAAAGCAAATGGAACTTTGAAGGTTAGACCTAGATAGCAAGAAGAATAAATTAGACAGGTTTACCGGAAAAAGAAAATCCTATTAAACAACGCAAGCAAGAGATGCTGTTATATGCATAAGTTTGTATATATGATTTCAACCTAATCATTGTAGTACACATCACTAGTCTCCCTGAAACAGTATATAAGTTCTTGTATCCCACAAGAAAATCAGATTCTGATCACCAAGTCCGTCTCCCTGTCTCTCTCCATCGCTGACATATGAATATTTGTTACAGACATCTTTTATGAAAAATCCTTTCCTTAGGATTTTTCCTCCTGAGAAACTGAGAGGCCTCAGGAACAAAATATAAACATTGATTATCTGCTGCTGTGGAATGCAACAGGTGCATCTGTGATTGGTCTCATGTGGATGTTTCTAATTAATGGCCAATCACAGTCAGCTGGCTCAGACAGAGAGTCCGAGACAGAGCCTTTGTTATCGTTCTTTGCTATTCTATTCTTAGCTAGCCTTCTGATGAAATCCTTTCTTCTATTCTTTTAGTACAGTTTTAATGTAATATATATCATAAAATAATAAATCAAGCCTTCTGAAACATGGAGTCAGATCCTCGTCTCTTCCCTCAACCTGAGACCCCTGTGAACCCTGTCACAAATATTAGTAAAGCATGAAGGCATCACATCAAAACCCACTGCCAATGCACAGTAATTGTCCCATGGGGAAATTCCTTCCCCAAACCTGCTGTGTTTGCATACACCTGCTGCTCTGCCAGCTGAGAACATCTGCCCCAGCTCTGAGCACAGAAATTGGTGTAGCCACACAGCCTTGGGTGTCAGCGCTGACTGCTCCAGAGCCGGGCCAGCAGGGCCAGCTCTGACAAAAGCCACACAAGCAGCTTGAGAGAACATCCCTGTGCATGACAGCGATGAGCTACTCAGGGAGCACCAACGTGATAATGGCTTATTGAGAAAACAAGTCTCCCGCAGAGAAAACAGATTAAGCAGAGCTGTATAGATGTTTCTAGATTCTTATTACATCTAAAGTTAACACAGGCATTCTTAAATATAAACAGCAATAGCATAACATAACTTCAGATGCTCTAAAGCTGCTTTTTCATCAGAAAGAAGCAACTCCAGTAATTAGAATGTGACGTGCTGGTTAGCACAAAGGAGTAGCAGAAGCAACCCTTTCTCACTTCCCCGAAGGAGAATCATTATTGTAAAAATATCTGTGTCTGGCAAGAAGAGCAGTTGTTATGCACTGACAGAGCTCACTTTAAACTCCAAAGTAATGGAAAAAAGGAGACAAATTCTTAAAAGACAAAAGAATCAGACACCAATTACTGGCAGCAGCTTTGTGAAGAGCTTTGTTGAACAGAATATCAGAATGTTAACTGAGCAAGAATTAGGGTAAAAATTGCCCTGGTAAGGACATCTGAAACTCATCTAGGTACATCAACAAAAATGAAATGAGAAAAAACAGACAATTTAAAAGTTTTGCACAAACTGCAAGAATATTAAAATTTAAATGGTGGATTCTCTTGAAATGGATGTGATTTTTTATCTATAAGTATTCAGGATATCTGTCTGGGGAACTGAAATATTTAAATAATTTACCAGTTTTGAGAAGTCAAACAGAGAACAGCTGATTATCTCCAGTTATCCTTTTGCTTCTAAGCTCACCTTTATGACAGATCTTATTACATATTTATGACTTAATGACATAATGTAAAAATGGGTCTAAGTCCATAGCACTTAACACCTGGGAGTCAAATCTGTGCATATTCTCAGTGCATTCTGCAGGCACAAGATCCTTCCCAGGGATAAATATTCCAGACCTGTGTCCAGTGATGCTACACCTTTCTCTTGTAAACAGCTAATAAAAGTTTAAAACTATACAGAGTAAATCTGGACAAGAGGAATGACACAGAAGAACATCATTGCCATATTTTTGAATTGTGGCAGTTGTGAGCATTTTTCTCAACACTTTTCTTCTGCTGAGCATCCTTGAATTCTCTGATTGGATTTGCTAGGTTTCTAAAAATGTCACTGAATAAATCAGAACACCAGACCACATTCTGTGAATTTTTGCCACAAAATTAACTGCCAGTAATGAGCAGCAGATCCTGCTTTTAGCAAAATAGACAGATGGTCAGTTAATCTTAAGCCTTGGCAAAAACCTAAAGGGAATATTACTAAATAATAAAATAAATGAACACATCAAATCAAGCCCTACTTTGAAAATGAAAATTAAGCTCTATTCATGTTATTCTTAACCAAAAATCATGATTATATTACACCAAATAAAATTCCCTAGGGAAGAATTTTCTCAAGAATCAAATTGCTCATATTGCTCCAGTAATTGCAAAGTTGTACTGATAAAAATATGGAAAACAAGGAGATACTTGAAAGGAAGTCACCTCTTAAATTTAAAGTGTTCTTTAAAAATTTACCAGCATGCTATAAACTGTAAAATTGATTTAATTACACTTCCAAGAAAGTTTGAGGAAAAAAGGGATATGATATATTAAATAGAAAGTGTTCATAAAAACTGAACACAAAGTGGTGTTTTCATGCTCTCCCAATTCACGGAAATAAAAATTGATTTAAAATATTGGGAAATATCACAATGCAAAAAAATTATGCAAGTCCTCTGAAAATGAAGTGTTTTTATCCCTTCCCACACTGAGAACAGGGAGAAGCCTGGAACACATAATTTACAGTACTGATTTGGATAACTGTCCAGCCATATTTACATTAGAATCTTTGAGTGCTGCTTTTCTTCATTTGAGGAAAAACACTCTGTGAAAAAATATGGGAGACGAAATTTCCACCTGGAAATGTACAATCTCTGTCCTTTCCTACTATAAATGAAAACAGGCACCAACAGGCTTTAAGATGATGAAATTCTTAAACTACTCAGAGGTTTTCTGAAATTCTGAACCCCTTGCTGCATATTTAAATTCAGCCAGTGGCTGCTGCAGTTTTGTGTTTGTCATGGGATGTTGCCATTCAGCCAGATTTACGTATCAAGGAAAAGAGGTGGAGTAGTTTAATCACTTGTTCTGGCCTGCAAGAGATTAATCTGAATTACAGCCTCCCAAGTATCATTTAGCTTCCTAGCTTTCCTGGTGCTGATTACTTTGTAGCACATTTGTGCAAGGAGCTTGTTTTACATTTATTTACAGAATGTGAAACCCCGGAAGCATGTCTTGTGTGTTTTGAGTAACAAGCCACATGATCTATGCAATACCTAAAACATAAAGTTGGAATCTATTTACCACTAAAATATGCCCTTAAATATAGTCTCAGTATAGGCACATCTCATTTAAAGTCTCTGCACAGAACAATGTGAAAGTCTAGAATTAACAAGCAGTTAATTAAAGTGCCAAAGTATATCCATCTAAGAGACAGAAGACTAAATATCCTAAATTAACTTAAGATTTATAAGCAGTTCTTTGCCATTACCCTTTCAAAGCCTGAAGACACAAGTTAGTGCCTGAATCTGCAAATTGGGTAGAGTGTACCAATCTCTCTTCCAGAGTGACTATTCTATCAGGGAATGAGAAAAAGGTAATCAGACAGAACCAGCTCTTTCAGCTTCTCCAAAACCAGTGCACAAATGATGTTTGGTCTGTTTAAACAGACACAGCCACTAGAATACTAATTTCCAAGGGGATTCATTTCAGAGCAGTGCCATTTCTGCAATTCAATTTCTAGGGAGTCAGAAACCATAACAATTAACATGACAAAAGAAAAATGAAGGCTCATTCCCAGATTTTGATCTGTAGTCTTTTCCATCAGCAGACAACTAGGAGAAAACTTATCTCACCTGCATTTGGACTTGTAGAGAAACACATCCTGATGGCAAAACTGAAATCATCTACTTGCCCTTGCACCTGGAAGTCAGTCACTCCTAGAATGTTATGGGAAAATAGTTGTATAGAACAAGCTACAGCTTTCAAGTTTAATTATGGTGTTCTGATTTGGAGAAAAAAATTCTAAAGGAAATCAGTATTTTGGAATAGGATAAGAAAATTAGATGCAGTAGGGAAATTAGATGCATTAGGAAAAAAATAATTTTGGGATTAAGAGAGAAAGTGAATAAAACTGAAAAATCAAGTTCATTCTATTCTGAGAAGCATGTACTATATAAAGTTTCATATGTCCTAGGAAGGAAGGATGGAAGGAAGGACGGAAGGAAGGACGGAAGGAAGGACGGAAGGACGGAAGGACGGAAGGACGGAAGGAAGGAAGGAAGGAAGGAAGGAAGGAAGGAAGGAAGGAAGGAAGGAAGGAAGGAAGGAAGGAAGGAAGGAAGGAAGGAAGGAAGGAAGGAAGGAAGGAAGGAAGGAAGGAAGGAAGGAAGGAAGTTCTCAGTATTATACAAGTTTAGGCAATACAGAATTAAATACCCAATCCCAGATAATGAAGGCTTAAAGGTATTTTAGGAAAACAGTTTCTAGCACTGTATTAAAAAAAATTCAGAATCTGTAGTAACAAAATCCAATGAGAAAATGGTTCATGCCATAAATAAAAGACTAAAGAAGTCAGCCTTTCATACAGCTAAAATGTCAGCAGGGGAAAAAAAAGAAAAAAACAATATTATAAATGGGGACTATACACCAAATCTGGGGATACTGATGAGGTATGCAAATCACTTTTTGAGACACTGCAGGGTGAAGAACTGGGACCTTGTGTAATAAAGGAAAATGTTCTCCATTACAGAGTGAATAAGAAGATAGAGGAAGTATTACCAGGTATCATAATTTCAGGTTAGCACAGAGAAGATTGAAGTGACACAGCAAAATTGAAGGGGAAAATGAGATCTCTACCACTGATAGGAAAACTAACAATCCAGGCTTAAATTGCAGCAAGAAAGGTACAAGACAGGCATCAGGAAAAGCCTTCTCAAAGTACAGAGAGGCAAGGAATGGAATATATGAAGTTTGTAGAAGTTCTTTCAGTGAAGGCTTTTACGGGTAGATTCAGTCTTTACTGACAGACATTCGTAGCCACATTTGATGATGGACTTGAGTGGGATTTCTTGTCACCTTGAATTCTGACAGCTCTATTTCTTTCTTGTTGCCCAGAAATTAACATCAGAATAAATAATTCTACTCTGCAAGCTAAGCAGATACCTTAACTCAATAGCAACAAATTTGGAAAGTCTTCCTGTTCATTTTAAAATAAAACTATATATGAATTTGTGTGCCTATATGCAAATACATACATTCACCTCCATGGAAATAAGATGGACCCCAAGTAGGTAATTGTGTCCCTGTCAACCTCACTGGTTTCCTGTAAATTCCAGATAACTTTTCTGAGCTAAAGGGCATATGCTGAGGTGAAGCACTGATAAATTTTCTCTTTTTTAATTAAATTACTGCATTGACATGTCACAGGAAATTCTTTTTGTTTAGTAACCACCAGCATTGGGGAAAAAACCTGATGGAGTAATACATTAAATGCCCCCCCAAAAATGCCAACACTTAGGCAGATTTTCCCATGTCCTTTTTTTCAACAATGTTTACAGCAAAAAAATTTAAGAATACTCTTTTGTAATTGTAGCACATTAGAATGTGCATCTGTTGAGACAGCTAAAAATCCAGCTTATGAATTATTTAGACTGTTTGGAACCATAATAAAACCCATTTGATTAAATTTCTTAATCAATATAAAAGAAATAATGCAACTACTGGCAACACCTGGTTCAATAATGTTTAAAATAGTCTGTAAAGCGCTTGCCTGGCACATGAACTGCCCTTCTGCCAGCATGAGTTATGGCCCCAAAGAAACACTGACTTTTCTAAGGCATATCTTAATTGTTTAATATAAAAGGAATCCCAAACATCTATTTTCAATGTGGGTGTATACCAGATTTGAGTTTGCCATGAAAAATCCCTGATGCCTGATACTGAAACAATCTGTTTAATAAAACAATGTCTCAGACAACCCTTATTCCTCTAAAAACAGCAGTATAAATATTTGGGAAACTTGGTGGGTGTTCTGACTGTAGAAGAAGACTGTGGGAAGAAAAAGACAGAGAGAAACCGGCAAATATGATTAATAAAAGTTTATGAAATAAATAATGCCTAAGGGTTAGCTGCTGCAAAGATAAATTGCCCCTAGAGGAGACAGATTCTCCTCTAGTTACGGAGAAATGAGCTATCACTTTTGGATAGCTTAATTTATAAAAGAAACAAACTTCTGAGCCCAGAATTATTTATAGAGTGATATTACAAGAAATATGTCTCAGCTGTTAATAATCATGAAAGAGAACAAGGAGATGTAATGGTCAGTTATCTATCAAGAGATAAAGTGGGAGAAATGTATCTTTTTAACTCACCAGATTTTCACACCCTAGTTATACAAAAAGAACTTCAAAGGTTGGAATATTGATTCTCCTAGAATTGGTCACATTATTATATTCATTCCTGATGGCAGTATGTCATTTTTGAAAGAATGCTGCAGTGTGAAGTGGAACAATGCCAATGAGATCTGTGAAAATTACCTAAAATGCACATTTTCAAAGGCTGTTGATAATAATGAGATACTCTCCCAGTCAAAGTGGACCCTGAAAGCAATATGCTGTGGAACAGGCACGATGCTTTTAATGTGTAAAGCACCTCAGTAAAAGGTGTCCTTTGCTCTTTGGCATGAGACAGCTCTCCCAGCACAGGGAGGGCTGCAGAGCACTTAGCAAGGCAAGAACCTCCCACAGAACAAAACACTGCTGGCCCTACTTTCTTTTACATGAGAAACAAAGCCCAGGGTGCTCAGACACCTCTGGAGCACTGCACAGCCACCAAAGCCATTGGTTCTTTCTCCTCAAGATGCCCAAAGTGGAATTGCAATTTGATAATGAGATGAGGTTATCCTTGCATGTGCATATTTCATTTTGTGGCACCGATGACCACAGACAGTGTGTTTCTTCAAAGAATACAAAATAACCATAATAGGCAGTGCTTTTTGGGGAATCCAGTCTCTCAGGCAGCATGGTGAAGTGCTGTTTGGATGGTGAGAAGAGTCGCCATTGCAATGGCCCGGCTGGATCAGGAGAGACTCCCTGAACCTTCCAGAACCTCAGCCCTTCTGGCTGTGGGAGCACTCTGTTGTGAGGGTGATCTGATCTAAGATCATGAACAGCAGTTCCTGCTGAACTCCTCAGGCCATCACTCAGCACAGCTTTCCTTCCCTGCTCCCCAGCTCCCTGCCTTTTGAACTCCCAAGAGAAATGAGGATAAATTTCCTCCAAGATTTCCCCCTTCTCTCCCTGTCCTTGGTCCAAGCTGAGGCAGCCAGGTGGGCTGCCCTGGGGCTCTGCAGGGCTGTCCCAGCCTGGGCACCTGGGGGACACCATCACCAATTGTGGCTTCTGAACACAGCCCGTGAGTAAAAAATGCATTCAGCTCTTTAGTCTGTTGCATTTTGGAGCATTTAATTTCTTAATGCATTAAAAATAAAACAATGACTAGCTGACAAGTTATTTTAGCATAATTGCCTAAGGTTGTTACCACTCTGTCTGACAAAATTAGGGAAAAGTGTAATCATTGCTGAAGGGCAAAAGCAGTCAAATTACAGAAAGCTGGCAATAGCAAGTTAGTTCATGATAAAAATGTTAAACTGAATTATTTTCTAATACTCTTTCCTCAATATCCATGATCAATTTCAAAACATAATGTGCCAGTATCTGTCCATATGAAAACACAATACCAGAACACAGATGTCATGGTAGAGGACTTCACTGACCTTTAAGTAATAAAAGCATAGCCTTTCACTTTAATAGACCTCAGCATTATTATGATTCTGTCCTGGTTAACCACAACATATGAGTTATTACATATTTTATCCAGGTCAGCTGTGTTAGGATCAGGATTTTAAAACAACCACAGAGAACTTCAGTAGATTACACAACTCATATATAGGATTTGATAGGTCTGAACAGCAAAAATAATTACTGAGTCCTTTTAAAGGAAATGTGAATGCAAAGTGTGAATGTGATGATTATATTAAAGTCAAAGAATAAAACATATTTGAGGATTATATTTTGAGCTCCTTGAAGTAAATTTTCTGTCCACTTTGAAAGCAAGATGACTAGATTGAGACACATGACAGATGAAGCACCTTGCCAAGCAGGGTGCTTCATCCACTCATCTCTGCATTGCATGCTCTTGCATGGCATTAAAAAGCAGCTGCAAATACACATACTAAGGGAATCACAGCCACAACCTTTAGCATATTAATATGCCTTTTGTGATGCATTAGGAAGGCAAAAGTTCAACTCTCAGTCAGATCAAACACATTCTTGTTATTTACAGTTCCTGGTGTTACCATTTGCCACACCAAACAGCCCTACTGGAATTAGCCCTCCCAGTGACTGGAAAATTGAAGTAACTTTTAATCTTGGCTCCCACCCTACCAAGGGTTGCATTAATGGCTTGCTTAGATTAGCCTGCTGTGCAGCATCACACCCCAGCACCACCGCTGCCAAACTCTGCTGCCACGGAGTGCTGAGAAACACCCTTGTTAACTGATGCAGGAAGAGAGCAGGGAAATAAACCATTCTGACACAGAAAAAATCCATCCAGCACATATCTTTTGCTTCTGGAAAGTAAATACCACCATGTTCTCATGGATGAGAGAATCCTTTTAGTGTGAGTGCAGTGAAGCTAAGCAATAAAACAGCATTTGGCACTTTGCTTTTCTGAAAACCCAATATTTCCTACTAAATCCACACAACTGGTGAATGCACAGGTTACACAGGTGATTAGGAACATCTCAGCCTGGGTCAGTAAGCTCAGTGTGCTACTAAATTAAAGATGAGGCGAGCAGAAATGTTGATGTATGTGTCAGATTGGGAAGCCTGGGCAGTATTGCAAACTCTGGTCCTGTTGCACTCAAGTTGTCACCATGACAATCACCACACACCCAGCAAAATAACCCACTGTTTGCTAAACAGCTCCTTCAGGATGAGGCATGGTTTGTTAACTGCTCATCATCCCTTTGGGCTGAACACCCTTTGGTGCAGTACCTGAGAGCAGGAGTACTGGGATTGTTCCACCAGAAAACTCCTGCAAAAACTATGTCAGCTAAGCACATGTTAAATGTTTCCGATGGAGTTAAAACAGGATTCATTAAAGATTTCATATCATAGCTTAAAAATCAAGAATGTGCAGCTAGCTGGTGAAAGTGTCGTAAATTATACATTAAACTATCTGTCTGACAAAAACACCCAAAACAACAGTAAGCGATCATTTATGGTAAATGCTTCCTACTTAAATGTTATCTATTACCTCTGTGATTTTACAGCCTAAAAATGCTTCTTATCTACCTCCAGTACTTCAATATCCCTTTTAATAATCTTTTTAAAGTACCAAGAAGGAAACAAAGTGCAGTAAATTTGAATTAATGAGCAGGAGAGTGCAGAAATGCCTATCCAGCTGCGTAACACTGCCCTTTCAGAAGCAATCCTCCATCACAGCATATTTTACACAGCCACAGAAAGCTTTGCTACACATAAGATCCTTTACTTGCATTGCTGTCCACACACATTCTGTCCTTGGAGTAGAAGACTCAGTGAAATGAGAAAAACCACTGAAAAACTTCAGACTAGAAGCACTGTACATACAGTCCTAAAATTCATATATTGCAGGTATCTGAAAGACCCAACCTCCTCTTCTCTTTCCACATTGGCAGGATCTATATGGAATCCTCCCCTAATCTTCACACTCAATCTAAGTATGCCATGCTACAGATGTCACTTTCATTCAACACCTCACACTTCAAAAGTTTGCCCAGAATATATCCCATGTTTTATTCCTATATATTCATTATATAGGAATTATATATTCCGATATAATCATGTTTAATTCCTATTATAATAATTCTTTTTTTTGCTAGATACATGCAATAATTTAACTGTATTTTCCAGCATGCAGCAGTGAATTCTGTAGAGTTGAGCCACAAAGACCAGATCTTGAACCACATCTCATTGCTTCCCTCAACATCTTCATCTTTTTCTTCAGACTCCCTTCACATCACTTATATTTCATTGAGTTCTGAAAAACTCAGCCTGAATACCAGTTTACTATTGAAGTTAATGTCATAAATAATGTCAATTATCACCAAAATCAATGAAAAGGTACTAGAAAAATTATCCCTCATTAAGAGATCATTGTAAGGGATTGAAAAATGAAGTTACAATAGCAATATTTAAAAACTGTTGGAAAGCTTATTATACCAGTGTACAAATAGCAATATCCAGATTGTCTCCCCATTCCTTTTTATCTGTTGTCTCTCATTTCTTACTTCAAACTCTTAGAAGTACAACTTGCACATGCAGTAGAGAATCTGGAAAAGGACACCCATATTCACTAAGATAGAAGCATAATCAGCAGATGCTCAGGGAACATTTTCCTGATACAAACATGCAAGAGAGTGGCCCAAGCAATCCCCACTTCAGCAAAGCAATTAAAAAGTAACAGAAATCTTCTGGTTCATACTGATCACTGACTCATGACTGGAAAGGAAAAAGGGAGGGGTTGAAACTTATTTTCCTTATCATCAAGTCACACCAAGTAGACACAGGACACTCTTGCATAAAAAAACCCAAAACTGTACTTATTATGGGACAAGGAATTTGATCACTGACAAAATAAGAAACTGTTCAAGGCAAGACTCCCCAGATTAAAAATAAATTTAAAAAAAAATGAAACAAACCAAACAAAACTTAAGACTATATTTTTGATATTATAGCAGATGGTAGCAATTATTGCCATAATGGAAATTTATTATTTCCACATATATATAAGTCGTATATTTATGACTTACAGTCTCTTAAACAATTTCTCTTTGATAATAAAGCCCAACTGTTTTGCATAAGGCTGTGGTACATTTACTAACAAAGTTGGTGTGTAACAGGCAATTATTACTGCAGTGACAAGACTTAATACCCAGTGCAAGAAAATTTCAAACACTGAAAAACTGGTTTGATGACTGTCTTCCCAAAAAGAATGGTAATGCCATCACTTCTGGAAAAAAAATACACTGCCTGAAAAATGCCAGGTTTACTTCATTTGGTAGACTGAGAAACCCATCAGCATAGCATGCCAGCATCATAGAAAATTAATGTACCTTATATTAAAATGAGAGACCACAGTATGTTCAAATTTAATTAAATGGCCATGTTTGTAGTAAATACAAACAAACTATTTTTTATTCTGCAGTCACTGACAGGAAAACACTCAGACATGCATGTGAGAATGCATAACAAAGCAACAAACAACATATGTTGTCTTTAAATGAGGTTATTATCTCCCCAGCTTTTCTTTCTTTGGCACAGAAGAGTCAAAGAGCTGGATGTGAACTCTCCTCTTATTCAGCTTTTTCCATGGGTTACCCTGGAATAGTTCCCCCTTGTTTAGCTCCCTTATGTGTGACTTCCATGGTGTTTAGCTCCTCTTCAGATTGTAGGAAATGTTTATTGGGGTAGAGTTCAGAGCTCTAGGGTTCAGTTCAAAGAGCACATATGCAACTAATCACTGAATACCTTGAATATAAAAAAAAATAATTCATTCTGAAGAAATAATTTTGTATCCCAAAGCTTCCTGTGTATTCTCTCTCTCATTGAAATTATTGAATGTAGCAAGATTGGATTTGTGGAACGGAGAACAAAGAACTGTGGAAAATGAGTTTCTTGGTTTATGTGTTTAACAAATCCAAATGTGTTTTCATACACTGCAAGCCCTCATCACAGATGAACATTGCACAAAAATGAACCTGAAATAGAATTCTACTCACATTTTGCTGTCAGTCACCTTCAGCCTGGCTTGGTCTTACTTCTCCATCTCTACTCCTAAAAGAAATATGGAGGAAATTATTTTAATTTAGTATCTCTGAAGTGTCATACAACAGAACTAGAGACAAAATTAGGTTTCTATACTCCCTGTTATCAACCACAGGCATCAGAGTCATAAGAGTTGCAGTATTTAAAAATATTGCTGCAGTCATTTGTTTACATGTGGTCTTTCATATTCCAAAATTTTCTGATTGGAAAAAAGGACAAAGTTCTCATATTCTCATTTGTTCATGGGGTAAGACTAATGCACATAGAAAACCTCTGAACTATAAATAAGTGGATGAGCGTTTCCTAATGCAGTTTATCACTATGTAATGGTCGTGAGCTCCAGATATAAAATACAATTCTATCAATAACTGCATTAATGGTGCTTTAATATGCCTAGGATGAATGTTTTTAGTTGCCTCTTAGAAGAAAATAATTAAGATACTTTCACATAAAATACTTTTCCATATTCCACATGATGAGAATCCAAAGTCCTGCCAAAAATTACCCTTCATTTCTTCCTATCTTCCAAGCAACATATTTTGAAAGATTATAGCTTTCCTTAGCATTTCTTGATACAATCAGAAACCTAATTGAGCCTAACTGAACCTTTAGGCTCAATTCTTGACTCCTAACCAGAAATAGACCTTGATCACACTGAATGCATGAGTTAAAGATATACTCATTAAATGCATGTTTTATTAGGAAATAATATATGTGGGAAAATTAGCATTTTATGCATGATAATTACAAATTTAAGTTTGTTTTTTTTTTTAATTGCCAATTCATATCTGTAAATAAATTAGAGTGAAGCCTCAGAAAACGTGAACTGACACCA
The DNA here is from genome assembly GCF_027579445.1 of Ammospiza nelsoni. Classification (NCBI taxonomy): domain Eukaryota; kingdom Metazoa; phylum Chordata; class Aves; order Passeriformes; family Passerellidae; genus Ammospiza; species Ammospiza nelsoni. Next base: position 13,844,160 of record NC_080642.1, read on the forward strand.
TTCATTGATTTTTGTAGGGTGATGTTCAAATCCAGTACCTAAGTTAAGGTACATATTAAGTTAAATTGTTAGTACACATTGCTTTTTGGAGGCACTAGCATAAATTTTAATGTAAAAATTCTACTAAACATTTATCGGAAGCATTTTCTGCACCTCGCACAAGATATTTCTTGTATCTGTACTCTATTCACTACATCCATATTAGAATTTTCATCCAGGTTACAGTAACATTTAACACCAAAGCATGAAATTTTAATATTTGTTTAGCATTTTGCTGAATGCTTCCCTCAATCTCTTTTGTTAAGCTAGATGAGGTTAATCTGTATTTAACTCTTTATTTGACCTAAGAAGTTTTCAAATTTTCTTTTAGAAAACAAAAAAAATAGATTGGCTTTACTTTACATTTCTCGTTAAACAATCAAAATAAAGCTTTGGAGATTGTGTAGACACCTGAAGAAAACAGACCTTTTTAAGAGTTCAGGTCTCAGCAGTTCCTATTTTGTTCCACTGTTAAAAATGTTTTTTAAATTTTTGATCATTTAAATTCAATATCTAGAGACATAGAAATGCAAATTACAAATTCAGCAAAGTTCTACTTGTCAGCTTTTCCACATAGGTAGAATACAAATACAAAGAAAATGACATAAACACTATTTTTCATGGGACAGTGGGTGCAGCTACTGAGGATTACAATCCAAATCGATCATATTCTGTTCCTGAATTAGTTATGAAATTGTGGTGGCGCACCACAGAAATCATACAGAAATAATGAACCTTCACAAAACGGTGCTCTGCTCAGAGAGAGAAGGTTTTGTGGTCCTAAAAATAATAATTTATTCTAAGACAGACTGAATTTTCTTCTTGACTGTTCCCTCCCCCCTTTTTTCTTTTAACTTTGCCATTGGAAATGGCAAATGTTTTTAAAGTTCAATGTCACTATTAGAGGATATTCAAGTTCATATACTTTTATATTTCAGATTAGATTTATTGCCTTCTTTTTATGCTTCTGTGAATATGTGTTCTAACTAAAAAAAGCTAAAAAACAACAAAAAGCATTTGTGAGCTAAATAATAGCATAGCCAGGAAACATGTGACCGTATATTTATCAAAAAAAAAATTAAATCTTAGAAAATTACTTTCAATTGAGTGAATTCATTATAATCTGCAATAGATATTTATAGTTGGTCATATTGCAGGTGGTATCTTGGGATAATCTTGCTTAATTTTTATATGAATAGGTTTTAGGATGGTTGTTACTTCAACCAAATCTTCTGTCATTAAGTGTAAAATGCTGGACAATGTCATTAGTGCAATTAATTAAGCAGCTAATGCATTGTGAGGAGGATATTCAATTATACCTCACTGGAATTGCATACCATGGGTGTCATAACCAGGTCAGGTTGAAATGCTTGTATCTGTCATTACAACATCCCTCAGTGCAACAGAGAGTCTGAACTAAATCATCCAGTGACTATTCAGCCACTAATTTCCTATTTCAGCCTTGTCTGACATATATATGAATATTATTTCTCAATTTCCTCCTTGAACATTCATCCCACGTGAACATTAGCAGCAGACATGGTACAATGTTGGCTTGCAATAAAAATGTGGCTACATTTAAATGCAATCTTTACCAAGAGAGAACTATTACCTTGAACTATATAAAGGTAGAAAATTTTATCCAATACTTTCTGTCAGTTATAAGGCAAGAAGGTTAGCTCAATGTGTTCATCAAAAACACTTTAAGACAGGATATTATTGCTCTATCCTATTGCATAAATCTATGAGACTTGAAATGTTTATTTCACACCTTTTCCAGAAATTATTAGAAACCACAAGAAGTCAGAAATCACAGAATTTTTAAACATCATGAAGATGAAAGTGGTTGAAGACATGAAAAGATTTATATACCTGTTGGCTGGAAGAAATGTGGGTTGCAATCACCAAAGTAAATATTTCTGAATAATATTCAGGAAACTGATTTAGTAATGACATTTAAGCTTTTAGAGATTATGCTGAGTTACAAAATGGATTTCTGCTTTGTGTACTATTTTCCAAGACTGCCTGAGTAGAATTGGTAGTTACAGGTTTTCTGGTGTAAACTTTTTCCACCCCAAATATTCTGCCAGTAGAAGCTGAATGTATTTGTGATTAAAAGGCAGCTCCAATAAACTTTTGAGTGTGTTTATTTCAATAATTGACTGCTAACCATCCCTACTATACCAAATAAACATTCCTGACCTGATTTATGGCTATATTTTAAGATTTTTTTGTTTAAAATTTTCAGATTCAGCATAGGACAGATAAAAAAAATTTCAACATCTAAAGTACAAATTAAAAAAATAAAGCCCTATCCACAGACCAATAATTTTATCTTTCTATTGTTTAATTAATCCACCATTTATCTCATTTTAAAAAGTGGATACCAGCAGCTGAGTGGAAGAATAGTGCAATGAGAGCTTTGCATTCTGCTGCTACCAAATTTCATAGAGTAAAGTGTAATACATTGAGGCACTGGCTTTAATGACAGGAGAAAAGGAAAGAGCTGAGTTCAATCAATTCAAAACTGATTTTTATTTATTTTCTTCTATAAATGGCTTCATATTTCAACTAGATAGTGCTCCAAACTGTACAGTGGCAACTTAGAAATATCTGAATGTTTTGGAGCTCCTCAAATGCAAAATGTCCTAACCAGATATTTACTTCCCAGGAGCACATGACATCTTCAGTTAACATGCTTCCTGGTCTCTAATCTGTTTATATAGCTGTCACTCCTATATTCAGTAGCCATAAAATTTTGCCCTTGATTGAAGAAAATGAGGTATTTTTACCATTTTACCATGTGATGATTTCAATAGGTGCAAAGACGTGGCAACATCTCTTATTTCCCCAGCTTTTTCTAGAATATTGCCAGAGAAAGATTTGTTTTTACTTTTTCTCTTACATTTCAATACTGTGAAAGATTGAGATAACCTGATGTGCTGAATCTGAATTTACCCTCTCAAAAGTACAGTTTAATTAGACTGGAATTCCAGTGACCTGTATATTTATCAAGCTCCTCTGCACTCAGCATGCAGATCAGCACAGCAAGTACTTAAGGCTGGAACAATCAGAATTACTAGGAGATCTTTAATTAAATGGGATCTCGTGATTGCCATGGTTGTTATGGCAACTCAGGCTAAATAAAATAATCTGAGTGATACCACATCAGCACTCTTTGTTGTTTTTAATGTAGGATTATGATCGCAATCACTATATTAACAACTGTGCTTACTTTATTAGCATGATTTATTTCTTCTTGGGAATACAGCCTTAGGGATACATTTTAGGCTGCTTAGGCTCCAAGCAGACAGAATTCATTAAATCCAGTCACTGATGTCAAATATGTTCCTGCCATGTAACTGACCTCAAGATACTGAGTCTGTGTTCTGACAACAGAAGAGTATATTTTTAATATGATTCTGATATTCTATCTCCTCCTGCATATTTGAAAAGAACTGAGTATCATAGCAAGCATCTTTTATAAAAGTTAAAGTAAAAAATTAATGGCAAACTTTAAAAAATTCACCACATAAATGTTAGATTTATGGGTTTGTGTGTTATCATGCCACTCCATTGTGCCTTTGATGCTGGGTGACAATTTACAGTTCAGTTTGACACAAGAGACTTGAAAATAGAGATGAAGCTGAATTTTACTTATTCTTTATCCAGTGAGAAATTAAATGGAAGCTTCTGTGAATAGTAAAGAAATGCATGACATGCAACTTAGTGATGGAGGAACAGAGAAAATGAAACCCACTGCTTTATAATTAAGTTCATAATTAGCAGCTCACAGCAGGAGGGGTGAACAAGAAGGATGAAGCTGCACCATAACATCCAAAATCAAAGCCTGAGCTGTTCATGGCATCGTTGCTTCTCTTGGATTCAAAGAAATGTGAATTCCCACCAAAGCTATAACTAAAACCACCAGTACAGAAATTGTCAAGAATGACACAGATTTCATTTTCTCCTAAGGTTCAATCTATGGTTTGCTGTTCTTTAACCCTGAAGAATCTTACAGGTTGTTCTAATATACACCCAAATACAAATAGTGCAGATCACTCTGTCAGCAACCACCAAATCATAAAGAACAGTATCCATAACAGAGAAAACAAAATATTGCAGGTGAATTCCAAAATATTGCCAGTCCTTCAAACAGCTTTTGGTAAGTAACAACATATTTGTCGCTAAAGTAGCACTGCACAAAGTCAAAACTGACACACAATTATTTTATCACCAATGATGTTACTTATTGGTGATCACTTAATGATAGATGTCTTAGTTTGGTTTTGCTGGTTGGTTGTCAAGGTCATTCATTACCCTTCTGCTGGTGCAAAGTGCAGGCAACTAACAAAGCTCATGAGAATTAGAATCTCAAGAATCTAATTGCAAGATCAAACATAGAAAGTTCAGAAAATTTTGCTTATAGAGAGTTCTGCCATCTTTTAAACAGGAAAGTTTATCTTGCTGGCAAATTTCTTAAGACAAAAAATGACTAATACAAATGGTTACATTTTCATTTGTTTCTAGACCCCTCAAGTACATAGACATTTCTGGATCTCATCCATACTGGAAATTTCACAAGTCCTCTGGGTGTAACCAAGTAAAAACCCCCTTCAGCTCCTGTGGATGATTAGAACTATGGTTAATTATTTCCAGATTTAAGTGCTTTCACTGCCCATTTCTTCCCACAAAATGAAAGAAAATCCTGTATAGAATCCTAGCAGGACTCATGCATAGCAGGAGGCAATAATTAATCTGAATTGGAATAGAGACAGTAAATATGTGGTGCTGGATGGAGGCATGGCATCAGATCACCAAAGAAACCAGCAAGTATCTAAAATTTGCTCATATTTACCATCATAACTTTTGCTTACTTCAAACCCTTGGAAGACAGACTTGTTTGTTTTAACACTTATCACCACATGCTATTTATTCAGTGTATTTGATTAAACCATTACATCATCTGAATATCAATCAAATCTACAACTTTTTGCTCTGAGCTTCAAATTGAATTATTTTGCACTAGCAAATCTGCAAAAATTTCTTTGAGAAAAATGCAAGTGAATGAGAAGCAAAGAATGAAAATTAATTTCTTCATCTATTTTGGAGGCAAGTAGAAACTTTAACTAAGCTGCAAGGGGGGGGCTATGATTTTGCAAAATGTATAAAATGTTGCCAATGTCATGAAAATTTACTCAAACTTACACAGTCAGAATGTAGGTTTTACTTCAATACAGCTGTATTTCTTCAAGTCAAGAACAAAGATAATTTAGTGCCCCATTTTTTTCCTGATATTTGTCATCTGCATGCTGTGGTCAGGTAAGCTTAGAAATTCCAGGTGAGTTTGTTGACTACCTGTCAAACATCATAGGAACTCTTGTTATGCAAAGCACTTTTGATATTTTTATATTTGCAGGTCATTTGCTTGCTTGTTATTGTGACAACTCAGGGTTGGTGGCAGTGTGCCCTTCACTTGAACTGATCCAATGTTTATTAACAGCAGCTGAATGAGGGAGGTCAGGAGCAAGTGGAACATGAAGGTTCACATCCTTTTCAGAAGGAAGTAGAATATTGCAAACAGCATATCAAATATGTAGCAAGTCCTAATATTAAGACTTCAATAAGAAAAAGCTACATTCAATGGAATATTTTCCAGAGTAGAATCAAAATGTAGCTCTTGGCAAACAATATTTATCAAAAAAAAAAATTTTTTTTCCAAATGTCACTATATGTGTTTTTAGATGCCTGTTAGTACCAATTAAATGAAATTACAAGTTATTAAGTCAAATGAGATTTCCATGCTATTCTATTAATTTGAAACGTTATCTCCTCTGTAGCTATTCAACTACAGTGAATCCAAACTATATTTAAAACAGAAGCAAATGGCTGTTCTCTCACTGTGTTTCTGAATTGTTTGGAGTATGCACATCCCATGTTTTCAAAAATGATTCACACAGAAATGTCACATTAACACAAATAATACATTAATTGAGATGTCATCACCTTATTCCACTGATGCAAAAGTACCATGCAGCAAATTGTTTTCAGTAGGAAGTACACTCACCAGCTCTAAGTAGCTCATTTAGAGAGTTCAGGAATTAAAACAACCCACTCTTTTAGCCTAATTGATCAGCTAGATTTTATCTTCCACATAGTTGTATTGGAAATAGCTAAGCAGACCAAAATGTAAACATAGGCGTGTCTCTGCAAACGCATTCTTTTGGTTTCCAAGAACTTTCAAGAAAAATTGTATTTTTAAAATGGATCCTTCTCTTCGGTTAAAACTATTGTTTTATGATTATTTGCATCCACCAAAAACATGGGTAGTTGACAAAAATAGAGATAAAGGAATTACATATAGATAGAATTCCTATGTCGTTGTGCAATCCATCAAGATCTGACCACTACATCAAATGCTTTGACCTCTTCCAGTGCTGCAGGAAAGGACAGGGCAGCCAAGGAAGAAACAAAATAGATGCTACTCAGCATGGTCTGCACAGCTCATACTTGGAATACCTGAAGAAACTACTTCACTGTGTTTATGGAAAGACAATAAAAAGAATAGAAAAATTCTAACCTTGAAAAACTAGGCTCAAGTTGAAGGTATAGACTTGCATCTAAGGGTGAAGGAAAATAAACTATGATGTTTTGGATGCATAAGATTTAAAATGGAAATGATAAGTATGAAATTAAAATGGGTAAAATTTGCTTTGGAAGGAAGAAGAGAAGCAGAGAGTTCAAGAAGACCAGTTACTGGAAATTAGATCTATTTCTCCAATGCTGATTTTGGACATCCAATGTAGATCTCCAAAGAAATGCAAACAGAAGTCAATTCATGCTCTTCTATGATAAAAGGGAGGTTTGCCAATGAGATGAAGTCTACAGCCAGCAGAAAAATCAAATATTTACAGAGAAAGGCTTAAACTGTTCTGCCAGAGCCAGCTTCAGTAGGAGTAACTTAATTGATGTTAATAGTGCTTTAGCTGACAACTCAGCAAACTCTGACATGAAACTGTGTCATCTGTGTGTGTATGAGGATTTCAACATTTTCATTCTATCCTATTCAGCTGCTCACATTTCTGCTCTGAATATTACTCCCTTAATCTCTTTAAATCTGTGACTTTTTTGCATAATAAATTAAAAGCCAGCCGTAATGTGTTAAGGCCTTTTTTCCCTCTGACAAAATGAAACTTAGGAATCTGCCAATACTAGGTAAAACCTTTTGTTCTTTAAAATTCCTGCAGACAAATTGCCTACTGCAAAAATATTGCCTGCTACTCACCAGGCTTCTCATTCTGAATATCTTTTAAATTCTCACTGACATGTGACTTCATCAATGCCACTATAAGAATGCCACTCAGCCTCATTAAAAAAAAAATGAAAGGGAAAAAAATCAATATTGTCTTCATACTTTCTTTAGTCAACGATTTTTGGAAGCTAAATCTCCACGCTTACTTTTTCACCCTCCTCCTGATAAATAGCTTAAAAGTACTCAAGAAAAGTGTCCAAATACCCTAAAGTTTAGTTTGGATATACTTGGGCATTGAATGAGCTGGTTTGGGTTTGTTTTTCAGTGTGAGTAGCACTTTTGATCAAGCAATGTGAGAAGGCATAACTGGGTATTTTGGCTCCACAGAGGGCGGCAGACATCCTCTGACAGATATTGAATTATGTTTGAGCTGGAGACAAACAAATGTTCCAAATCAGTGCTTAGGTGATTTATCAGACAATATAAAGACAGTGTTATAATTTTCACAATGTCTAAAATGTAGCTGTGTCAGTGGTCTAAAGTCATGGGAGTTCTTATCTTTTAAAACTTTTATTTATTTATTTATTTGGAACGGTTTTAGCAGCATCTTCCAAAGCAGAAGTTCTGCTTGCCAAACATTTTCCTGCAACATCTTGAGAAGTGTTTGGTGTCATACTGCAGTTTCAGAGACAGCAGCAGATGAGACAAAATTGATTGCAAAGTTAAAGTTCTTGCTGTTTTTATGACAGTAATATTTCTCATTAAGTAGCCAGACAAGTCTTGAAATCACTGAAAAAGTGTATTTTTTATATGAAATCCTATTATTTAAAATTTCCTGATTATCTAGGAAAGAGCTACTGCTATTGGCTACAAAATGTATGGCTTGCTGCACAGGCCTGCACTGTTATAGGCAGTAAACTGAAGAGATTTATGCATAAACTTGCAAACAGAAAGAACAGATACTATTATTTCAAGAGATAATAGAAATATCTCAGTAAATAACTTTATCACCTTCATTTGACACATGCTTATTTTGGGATCTCCACTTATCTTCCTGTGAGTGGCGGCCAAACTCCTTTCTCCCCTCCAGGACACTATTTCAAGCAGGCAGGTTAATTACTGCCTGCATTGACTAGTTTTCTGCAGGGTAGATGCACTCTGCAGTTGGTTTAGGAATACTGAGCCTTTGGCAAAGAGCAAGCATAAAATTATCTTTGGAATCTTGCCCTTGGAAAGTATTTCTAGATACCTGAAGCAGACAAGTGACAGCTTTATCAAAACTTGGGAATTTGCCATGATGTAAGTATTGGAATTACTGAGGCTGTCCCTAAAATGAATGCATGGCATTTCTGATGGGTGGATAAAAATTGGGAGCACAAAAATTAAGAAAGGCATTCATTTTTTTTGAAGGTACATTATTCAATAAATGTCAATATATTAAAGTTGTCAAGTGTGTTAGAGGACACCTTTCAGGAAGTTACTAAGATATGCCTTACATCCAGTAATGGGTTTCTTCTCTTGGTCAATTCTTCCTCACTGAAAGGAAATACTTTTGCATTCATTGCTTGCTAGAATTGCAGAAGGAGTGATTTCCTAAAATTTAACCAAGAACTCTCTCATGACAGAGCCTGTACCCACCTCAGCTCCCCCCTGAGCTGTGTGCAGGTAACTTGGAGGGCTGGGAAGTGTCAGCAGCTCAGTGACTACCCAGGGCCAGCTCCACCAAGGAACCACCTGGCTGGAGTTCCGAGCTGTAAAACCCTACACAGAATCTTGCTGACAGGGCTCATGGGCTCCCATGGGCACCACAGCACAGCCAACACTCAGCACCTGCACTAGGCATGCATTCTCCACCAAAGAATATCAGTGCCCTAAGCACATTCAGTTCCATTACTTGATTTCTACAGGGTGTTCATCAGAGCTGTCATTAACCTATCAAAGCCACCTGGAGCCAATTAGTTGCACCAATCACATCTCAAAAATGTACCAATAACAAAGCTACATCCAGCTTTAACTTTTTGTCCTGTAATGTTATTATGTTATCTCCTTCTTTGGTCCTTCATCTCCCTGCACTAAACAGTTTTATAGTTAAGGAACTACTCAACCTTCTCTGAAAGAATTAATTATCTGCACCACATAAGATGCTGTGCTTCCTCTTATCTTTTCTAGATATACTTTTTCTTTCCCTAAACCAGCTATCATAGTAGCCACACCTGTAAAATTATTGTGTTAAGATCACCACACCCTCATTTTAAATACTTAACCTGAAAAGGGAATTTAGACATTCAGTTTGCTGTAAAACAGTCATCAAATACTGGTTTTTCTTGTTTCTCTACATGTCAGCCTATTAATTATTACTTTTCATTTGCTATCAAACAGTTACAAAAAAAAAACTAAACCAGCTTTGGTAACATGACTGATGCCAACAGCATTTCGGGGAAAAGACTCTTGAGCTTTCTATTTTATTAGATGTCCACCAATGCCACATATGCCCTCTAAAATTTATCTGCATTGATAGAAGGTGACAACTACACAAATGCTGGAGCGTTTCAGTAACTCTGGATCCTTATGTTACAGATTCTCCCTCACTCCTTCTCTGCTTTGTTCCCACAGCTGCAGGGTCCCTGTACTGAACCCACTCACACAAGGAGACAAGGGGAGCAGTCTCTGGCAATGTGAGCACAAGCTTGCGCAAAGATGCCCTGATAGAGACAAACAAGACACTCACCAAGCTAATTTTGGTGTTACTGCTAAGCTTCAGATGTCAGTGCCCTTACAAAATCACAAGTTGAGTTTGAAAAATGTTCAGCACCACCTTAGAAGCTAACAGGAATTAGATTCAGTCCTGAATGGAAAGGTTTAATACCAGCTCAAATACTGTTTTTGTGTTTGCTTTGCATTTTGCATCCAAAATGCAGAGAGTCAAACCCTTCAGGCAAAGCTTTTTCATTAAATGATATATATATTGAAAAGAATAAATGCAATGCTGCTATATTTTTCTTTTTAGACAACATGCCAAATTTAATCAGTTTGCTTCCCATGCCTGCCTGATTTGATAAGCAATGATAGCTACTGAAGGTAGCTGATAGCAAGTGGCAGAGATGATAGTATCCAAGCTACTCTTTCTTTAAAAATCAACCAAACAAAACCTTAGCAGAAATATTATCTGTCATGAAATATTTTATATTAAAAAAATCAAAACTATGATCAATCAACAGCAGCTAGCAAATATGTATGATTTGAATCACTAAGGTTTAATTCACCATTTGTTATGAGAAATAAAGATATTCTCAATTGAGAAGAGAATATCCTCAGAAAAGAAAAAAAAAGAGCATTCTTCTGCCTAAAGGCTTACAGTGACACAAACCAGAAGCTGAGTAAATTTTGGAAAATTGATTATTGGTGTGAGCATAGTTCACAGTATTGTAAGTGGTTTGACTAATTATCATTTATTTCCACTACAAGAGCCTCCAGGACCTGATGCCATGCCAACAAAAGTTGAAGGAGAGGTACAAATTGACTTAAATTAGTTTTGCATCAAGAGTATATCTCTGATTTCAGCAGAGAAATATAACTACACAGAGCCTTAACATAGTTCCCTTCATCTAGGAAGTCACACTTAAAATCATGTATATGCATTGAAAGTAATTTATCTCAAAACTAACCCCATCACTCCCTTTTCCTCCTCACCACATCTGTGTTTATAGTTAGAAAAATGGACAATGATGATGAAAACAAATGGATTCAAACACATTATCTAACTCTTATTTGGACCCAGGCCCCCCATGCCAGTACTGGGAAGAGGTGAACTACACTGCGAACAAGACCTCACATCTGCCCTCAAAAAGCCAAAAAAAGTGCTACAGAATTCCATGTTCTTTCATCAGTTGCTTCAGAATACATCTCCTTTAAATTTTCTGTTTGATATCAAAGGGCTGGAACAAACAAACCACTGTTAAATGATTGAGAAGGTGTTGCTTCTGTCCAAAGTTATATCCATAAATACAAAAAGAAATCTGAAATGCCTGAACTTCTTACACTAGTTATGATTGAAAACAGCTCAAATAAACTCAGAATTAGACACAGTGAGTCAATAAAACCTGAACTTTCAGATGAAAGGATTCTTGATATGACTAAGATGGTTAAATGAAGCACCTTCAGATCTTGTCTTTCTCAGCTGAAATCTAGAATAACTTTACCAAGAGGAGAAGTTTCAGATCTGGTTCTGACAAATACACCCCACACAATTCTATTAATTTGTGAATTTCAGATTAGAAGTTTACTTTTACTTGCTCAAACAAAGAAAAACCCCAACACTTGTACAAATGAGTAGAAGTCTTTATGTTCTTTAATGATAAATGCTATGTCTTGAAATCATTATTTCTGAATAGTTCTTTCTTTGCTTCCTTCGTTTTCTACCCAGACAGCGATATTAGGGCCCTCCTCAGCCCCAAGGGGAAATCGCCTGTCCCTGCACTTGTCTTCTCTTTGGGACCATGGTTCCAAAGAGGTGCAGCCATGTGGAGATGTGCTCCAGACTGATTTACAACAGGGACTTCTCAAGGTAGGAAGTTTGTATATGCCATGTACAACTTGGCACTAGTTTGTCTTGGCAGGTGACAACAAATGTCAGTGCATTAAAAGCTTACTAGAAATTCACATTTAGCACTCAGAACTTCTTAGGAAAGTCACTGATTAACAGCCCTGTAGTGATGCAGAAATTCTTCTGCTAGTCCAGCCCAATGCAAATGACCGAGCTGGTCTTTATTTAGTACATGCTGGAGCCCAGCTGCCAGCAATGATAAACAGTTCCAGCCAGATGATGATTTACTGCTCCTGTGCAGCTGTGAGCATTAGGTAGAGAAATGTAGCATGCAAAAAATGTAAAATCAGAAAGGTGCCATTGCTCTAGTCCTAGCAAAAGAGCTATTGCTGTTATTTCAGAAGACTACTGCCATTAAAGTAATTAAACACTGACAATTTTGTTCACTCCCTATTGAAGATGACTGAAGTTAGATTATATTACAATCTCCTCTAACTCTTTGTGCAGTATAACTCCCATTCAAAAATAAATCTTGAAAAGGTAATTGATTATCCAGGACAATTCTAGCTTTCATTTTCAGTTAGGAGCTGAGGTGGCAGACTGGGCAATGCTGATGAATGCTAAACAGCCTGTGACTGATTTCACACGAATACTCTGCCAGCCCTGTAACACAATGAAGTATATTGAAAGTGGAAAGTACAAAATCTATTTTAAATTATACAAAGACTGTATGCTGGGAGAAAAGAATCAACCAATTAATTTCTAACTCCATCAAAAGCTAATTTCCTTTAAATTTTTATCTTTTCAACAACAGCATTACTCTAACATCCAAAAAATTCCAAATCTATTTAATCAGGTTGCAGATGTACTTTCCTGGTAGGTAATTCTCTTATGTCCAGGTAAGCCTTCTTAAAATTTCATTATCAGCTGTGAAATATTTCCCCAATGTCCTGTGAGTGGCACTTACATAGACATACCAAATATTTAACTATTTCAAGATAATCCTTACTATTGTAAATTTAAGCCTGCAATACATTTAGGAGTCTATGAGGGAAATGTTGAGGTTATGAGTTGCCCAGAATACCTGAACAGAAACAAGCTACTTGTAATAACTTTAGGATAGCTCAATGAAGTGGGTTCTACTAATCTTGTAATGTAGTGCTGAATTGCCTGGTGGGATGAACGCAGCTAACACATTATTAACAATTTACTTTTTCCATTTAATGCTAAATTTCCTTATTTTAATTTTTTTCCTTCCCACAAGTGGAAGAATAGGATGACATTTTCTACAAAAAAAACCAATTCCAAGCAACTTTATTTCAGTGAATATGCAAATGACCTTGTCAATATGTTTTATTTTGACAGGTTGAAAAATCTACCCTTTATTTTTTTCCTCCAGCTACACAAAGGAATAGCTAAGCCAACAATAAAAAAATACATATCTGTTTCAGCAGTGTTTCATGAACAAAAATCAAAAACCTAGGATCCCCCAAAAGTATTAGAGTTTCTTCAAGTTAGCACTCTTCAATGGAAAACATCCCTCTCTAGTTTGAAAATCTTTCAAAGACTGTCAGAAATTTGAAGAACCAGTGACCTCATTGAGATGGAATACCTACATGGAATTGTATTCCCTGATAGACAGGAGCAAAGAGCTCCCTATTTTCTTGGTGATATAAGACTGAAACCCAATCTGCAGCAAATTTCATAATGGGAAAAAAACCTTGTAAAATGTTGCTAGCTACAGCAAAAGGTGGAAAAGTGAAGGTAATCATAAGAATACAAGTAAATCTTGCATTTGTTTTAAAGCATTATTTTAAGACAGTCTTTGTGTATAAGAAAGTAAGGCAGTACAAAATTGAATATTAATATTGTAAAAGAGAACTAGTCCATTACAATGAGCAGAATATGTACACTATTTTTTTTCTTTTCCTGAAATAATCTGTGTTCAGATAAATCTTCATGAACATAGACTGAGCCAACAAGGTACTTGAGACTACCATGAAGGGAGATGTGAGACCACCAGAGGCTCTCCTCCAATGACTGCTAAAACCAAAGGGAGATTGCTGACCTCTAAATATAGATTAGGACTGAAGTAGTACCTCAAAACAGCATATTAAGCAAATTCTATGTCCCTTAGCTTTTGCTTTATGTTGGCCTTAAATGCACACAAATTTAGAAGGAGGCAGTTTATTCATAGTATTGTCAGCATAATCAGCACTCTCTCCATTATTGTAACATTTTTCCTGCCATTGGTGATGGCTCTGTAGGAAAAAATCTCCCATAAAAAAAAATATACAGTGAAGATTGGATGTATATAACAGGCTGAGATACAGAAACCTGTTTTCCCTCTCTGGGGCTTTGTACAGTCTGTGTTGAATGAACTGCCTATTTTCAAAAGAGCAAGGAAAAATGAACCAAGATTAAGACCATTGGATGTCTGAAGTGACTGATTAAACTCAATTGAAAATATTGTGGGCTTGTACACCCTGTGTACATGAAATTAGCTTTAAGAGAAAAATGCCATCCTTCCCCATCCCCACCAAAATGATTCTGCATTGAGCTAAGTCTGATAGATTTTACTCTGAGACATCAAGTTCTTCCTTAAAGACAGTGGAAATAAAGCTCTTATTCTGTGACAGAGAAGGTTAAATTGAAGCACTCCTTTTTTGTATTTGACATTTACAAATAGCAGAAGTCATGCAGTAATGAAATAATAATGAAATTATAAATAGGTTACTCTTCATTTAAATTGCAAAGATGTGCTTTTCTGCCTGCCTCAGAGGTCACACATGTTGGTGTGCAACGACCTACTGAAAACAACTCCTTAGCAGAAATGCAAAGTTCAGCAGGTAGTTTACTGTCCAGTGAAATCTTCACTTACAGACTATGCAATTATAGAGTAACAGGTATAACTTCAGTTTTACAGTGCTTTTTATGCTGCTATCTCAACCTGCTTGACTACTGCTAATTAATTCATCTTCCTGGTCCCTAAGGGATTAAACAATTCGCCAAAATTAAAAGACAGATGGCACAATAAGCAATAAACTAAAAATATTGATTGAAATGATTGAAATCTCAAACCTAACTCTTTGAGTAATGGGGATAACCTTCATACACAGAAGAGAAGAAAAACCATTTCAATAATGTATTTAATATTTAGCTCCTCTTGCTGTTTATTTTTGTACATGCTAAAAGATATTTCCTCAGAGCTGGGCCTCCTGAAATTTCAGAAGTGGCAGAGAATTATCTACCCACAGTGGTTGTTCTTCTCAAGAATGTGAGATACATTCTCACACAGTATTTAATATTCCATACACAGAACGTGGGATGGATTTTCTATTTTTGGCTGAGTAACAGCTGAGAAAAAAAAAAAAAAGTACTGTCTTGGATTACAGAGAAACTGTCCTGTGGCAAAGAAGGACCTCATGAGATTTTGGATATTCATTTTTCGTTTAATCAGTTCTGACAAAAAAATCAGCAAAATTCCATACATTGTAATTGAAACTAATTGACCTGTGGGCAGATAAGGGCATTTATTAAATGTCTAACATTTCTGTAGATGCTCAAATTAAAATCTTATTTTGAAAGCCTATTTTCCCTGCTTCTAGTAATATCCCAATGGAGTATTGAAAATAAATTTTGATTTCACTGAGAAAAATAAGACCACTGAAGTATTGTGATTTGCATAATTTTAAAACTATTTAAAAAACTCATATAATATCATAGTCACATTTTGACTTCAAAAAGAGTAGTGAATTCTAACAAATATTTAATTATTTTTTATCAGAAATAAATTATTTTCTTGGGTTTCGAATAAGAGAAAACAATTAAATTCCTTACAGGAAAAAAAGCAGGAAAGATGACCAATGGTCAAAATTCTGGGACCACATGCTGCATGTAGTGCCTTCAATTTTAAAATAATAGTTTTGTCTTCTTTTGTGAGCTGTCTTGCAAATCAGCATCTATTTCTGTAACTTGTCCATGCCCTCAGACACTGACACCAAGTAATTTCCAAAATTATTTTTTTATCTCCCTACTCTAGCTGGGGCATGTGGGTGCTGTTTTCAAGCTGCCATATAGTAGAAAAAGAGAAAGAGAGCAGTAGAAAGTTCATCAGTTTCAGAGTTTAACCAGCCCTGAGCACAGCTCCTCTCCTCAATCACTGCACTCTCTGCTGCACCTCCCTACATGTGGAACAGGGGCAGCAAAAGCTCCTTCTCCCAGATGGAAAGTCTGCTTTATCTATTTAGACTAGGAGCTAAGGAGCAGCAGAGAGGGGAGTTTGCTCTTGAACTAAGTCACTTATTGCATTGCAACTTTTTTTTTTTCTTTTTACTGTATTTTGTACTTGCCACTGATTCCTGACCCTCATTTCAATACACAAACTCCACCTGCAAGTACCACCCTTCTTGTGAGGAAGTTTGGCTGGCCCATCCACCTGGTGGCACTCATGCATCTTTGTAATCTTGAGTTAATTAAAATGTCTTTTTTAAACAAATAATTACAACAGTGCTGCCACTAAAGCCAAGTGTTTTGCTAACATTGCTGGAATCTTTACTTTGGAAGGTACAATGGAAAGTACCTCTTCTTTATTCCCTGGGAGCAAAAAGCATCCTCAATGCTGAAATAAACATCTTTTCCACAAGAAGGTACCTATAAACAGTCTTTCCATCTAGAGCTCTACTCCATAAATTCGTACTGTATTCTTGTTCCTTTAACCCTACATTGATATTGCTACTGCACTGAAAAATCAATCTCCTATTTTTATCCTGTTTGGTGTGTATGCCCAATATTTTAATCCATGATGTTGCATTTACAAGATGTTTAAACTGTGCCACTTGAGTAGACCAATAGCTTCTAAATAAATTAAGAGGTTTCAAGTTATATGTACAAGTTTTCCTCTCCAATAAACAAACAAGCATCATAGTGCTTTGCCTCTTGCCTTGGGATACATTATCACTATAGAAAATTTGACCTTCAAAACTGCTTCACAATAAGTTGCACAGTGCGAGAATCCAAATGGTCAGGAAAGTTTGATTTATAGGCTAAATTTTATTTTCCTGTTTTGAACATATTCAGATATTTTCTGTAATTCTATTTCAGTTCTCCAAGTTTACTGAACCCAGCCCCAGAATTTCTCTTTAACATCCTCCTGCACACACACTGCCACAGCCTTCAGAACTTTC
This sequence comes from Ammospiza nelsoni, assembly GCF_027579445.1. Classification (NCBI taxonomy): domain Eukaryota; kingdom Metazoa; phylum Chordata; class Aves; order Passeriformes; family Passerellidae; genus Ammospiza; species Ammospiza nelsoni. The sequence goes on from NC_080642.1 coordinate 13,861,180, forward strand.
AAGATTTCTGAAGGTGACTCTGGAATAGTTTCTATCATCATAGATGAAAGTTGACACTTTTTAGTCCTTTCACATTTCAGAGTCATATTTCCTCCCTACCCAGATATTCCTCCAGACTTGCTCATTCCTTGCCCGTGCAGTAAATGTCAGAACTGCAGAGTGCAGCCCCGAGGACTGAATGACCCAAATACATGGACAGCCAAGGTCTGTGGCTAACACAAAATCATTATTAGATATATGCAAAAACACCCTCTCAAAGCAGGACAAAACCTCACACAGGGACTGGCAGAGGCTGGGTCCTGCTCAGTGCAAACAGCAGAGGAACAGTGGGGCCACACAGCCACGGCAGCTGCCCGAGCTCTGCCCATCAACATCTCAAACTTCCTCAGGTAGCTGAGAGCAGAAATGCATAAAACAAACACAGACAGCTTCCCCTTCACTAAGGCTGAGGTAAACCTCTTGTATATTGTGTTTCAGTAAAGAATTTGTACTATTTCTGAAACATCTTCAACTGAGTTTTTCCTACTTTGCATTGAATATTTCACGTTACAGACTACACAGAGATTTTAGCTCAACCTCCTTAAAATTACACATCTTGTGTAGGTTAGAGAAGGGGCTGGAAAGAAGGAATTCAGCAAATGCTCTGGCAGAGCATGGCCCTTGAGTAACTAGAGCATAGCCCTATCTCAGAGCAGCTCCTGCCCTGCCAGGCTCACTGTCAGCAGCATTGCTGGGCTCCTTTGCTCAAGAAGAAACTTTTCAGTGACTCATCATTTCTCACTGACTATGAAAAATATGCACATTGCTCTGAACATACAGGAGCTTAGCTGGCTGACAAAGAGAAAGACAATAAACAGATTTTTTTTCTTTTAATGGAAAATTTTATGCTGCAGAGGGCTTTCTTTCTTTCTTTCTTGCCTTCTCTCTGTCTTTCTTCCTTTTTCCTTGAGCAACAAAATGACAACATTTCTGGCCTCACAAATCTGCCGGTGCACACACATTATTGATTTAAATTATGAGTGGATAAAATTGATCTGTACAAAATGAACGTGCCTAGTCCACAGCAGAGATCTCACCAGGGAAACAAGTACTTAGTTCAAGAGTTTGCATTTAGAACTTCTAAATAAGAAGAAAAATACAAGGAGGGGTGGAGCCATAATTAATAAGGATAAATAGATGCCAAATAGATGCTTTTTCATACTCTTGCAACATCTCCTTCTGGCTAATCCACATTCAGGCTGTAGAGATGCACTGTCATGCACTGCAGCATTTGTAAAGTACACCTTGCATTTATAAGCTTATTAAGAGTCACAATGGTATTCACTGTACTGTTATTTTTATTGTTATTATTTACCTGCATGTCTCCTCTTCAGGCACTTGGAATCCTTAAAATCTATTCTGGACTCAGGTATGGTATTAGTCCAGATCTGTGACTCCTTTCTTCCACTCATACCTGTGCTAAACTATCCAATTCTTAATCCTAAGGGGTTCTTAATCCTTTTCATGAAACATAAACAAACAAACAAGACTTATTTAGTCCTGGCATGAGAAATAGCTTTTTTTCATTAAATAAAAATCCAACACTGCTCACTGAAATGAAATATTTCAAGCTTTGACTATACTAAACAAGGGTATTGATTTTTCTAGGTTTTTCTATTGTGAGAGCTCTTGTAAGTGATAGAGACCATTACATCATTCTGGTTTAGCAGTCAGGATCTTTTGTGGAGCCTTTCCAAGCTGCTGGCTCTTTTTGTAAACAGTTTGCTTTTAAAAGCACTCAGACTTTTTTCATCTATTTACATCTCCAGTGGCAATTTTATTCAATAGCTGAATACAGGTATTGCACATCTGGTATCCATAATCTGGATGTTATTATCCATCTGGTACTTGCCCTTTTTTGTCACTGCATGGAACTCGATAAGAGAGTGAAAATCTGCAGGCAAGACTAAGCTAGTAGAGTGTGGATTACAGATCCTTATTCCACATGAAAACAAGCCTCAGGAAGGATAGTAAATTATATATTTGTTACTCAAAGAACTTTTTTAACTGTGCAAAGACTTTGGAGTGGTAAGAAATCTCCATCTATCTGCAACCTTAACCTTTACCTTTGCTAGTGCACATATTAATATAAAAAATGCATTATTTTAGTTAGAAAAGTCTCATGTAAAGATACAGTCTGTCCTAATTCAGACCAAAAATTTATTTTTAATCAGCTTCATTTGTCAAGTCTGTTGATAAGGCAAGCAAAAATTCAGAGTGTGAAAAAAATCTGACTCATTCTGTAAACAGAAATATACTCACCATAATACAGTAATGGGGTGGGGTGGGAAGGAGTACAAAACCATTTTTCAAAACCTGCTATAAGTGAATACAGGTGGACTTTGGAAAATTGGGATTACTGATATGGCTGCAGAGTGCACTCTCTGCTGCTTTCTTATTTCTACTTCCCAGTGAAGTTATATGATAATTTTAGGAAAGGATGAGTAATAATACACAGGCTCTATGCCTTTGACTTACAATTAATTCTGCACAAGTTTCTGTTGGCTCATTTGTAAAGCAAATAAAATTGTGTTCTTCTACAGCTCGTGTCTATTACTGCCAGTGCATATGGAGGAAAATGAGGCTGTGACTGTTCCTTTCTGCTCCACACAGAGTTAAAGATATTGCAATGATATTCAGAAAAGGTCTTGTCTGAGGGCTGTGTTTTATCTCAGCATTTGAATGTGATGCTGCAATCAGTGTGGAAAAACTGAATGCTACTTTCCCCAAAACTTTAAACAATAGCACTTGGAGCATAACTTTGTTAGGAGCCAGGAAGCATTCCATGCAAAATCAATCTTCCATCTAATCAAAATGTTATCTATAAGGCAAGAAGGATAATCTGAGACTAATTAAATTCCAAGTGAAAACAATTACATTTTAATATGTATTCCCCTTAGGATATTGTCACTTTTTACCACCCTGTTACAATCATAAACCAGAGAGATGCATTTGTACTGCTAACCTTATCCACCTCAACCCAGGCCCAAAGGATAATTCAAGTACAATGCACATCCACACAGAACAGAGCTATCCAAACAACTTGGGCAGCTTGATCACCATCTGGCCCAATCTGGCTTTAGCAGAGATTAATTCTAGGTCATCCAACTCCTTTATTGTTCTCTTTTGATACATTTCCAGTATCAGTCCAGTATGAAAAACTGCACTTCAAATTATGGAATTTAAAAGAATGAGCCTTTTACAAGAGAAAAAAATTGAAATTATTCTCCCACAGAAAATACAGGATAAAAGTTCCTGAGATCTAACAAATTCAAATGATGTGACAGACATATACCTCCCATTGTGCCTTCTGTCATGGCTGGCTGTTCCCACAGGCAGAGGAAATCTGACAAACCTCAGGTCCAGAAAAGGGAATCATTTTTTGAATTCAAGACTCATCTGAAGGACAGATGAGATCTAAATAAAAACAGTTCTCTGAAGGATTATTTCTAAAAATGGGATGGCAGAAACAGAGCTCCAAAGAGAGTTTTCTGATTTGCAAGCTGCAAAGGGAACCAGACTATCCCAATGGCAAAAACGGGACAGCAACACCCCTGCAGTGGGACTCTGTACCCTTCCCAGGGATTTGCCACCCACAAGGGAGCCTTCCCAGCTGCTTAGAGATTTTTCAATTCCTGACAAGCATGAAAGGGATCAGGATCGACACTGCAGCAAAATTGGCACCACCACTGCCTGGCTTTCCATTCCACTCCTCTCCTAGAGATGATTCCAATTGCTGTCCAAGATGCACAAAAGCAGAAATATCTGCCACTGAACAATGAGTGAATACCCACACCAGAAATGACCTGAACAGAAAAGTGAGGGGGTCAGGAGTTTTCAGAAATATCTTTTTCAGAAATCTCCATCTTGAGTTCTCTACTATTCCAATCCCAGCAGAATTGCCCAGTATCCTACAATTTTATTTTCCTGCTTCCCAGAAAGTGCTGGGTAGAAGAAAAGGCATTGCAGTTGAAGGGTACTGTACAATTCTACCACTACAGAGGAAAGTAGGTGCAGATTCAGGGCATTCAGTGATTAAACAGATGTCTAATTTTCAACACACACCAACAACTGCATTAGGTGTCCTCTCACTTTCAGACAAAACCCTTAAGATACCTTTGGAAAATAGGTTTTACTGCAGCAAAGATACTTGTGTGTCTATTCAGGTAAAGAGTGATAAAGCTTAGTGATCAAATACCACAAAAAGTGCCAATTTCCCTGATTTTGATATTAATAACTTTGTCACTAATCTGGAAAGTACATGTAATAATTAACAACAATAAATTAAATTTAAAGGGTTCTTACAAAATTAAAACCTACCTTTCACCTAAGCAATTACTGCCTTGCCTACACTGAAAACTTGTATGGGCTAAGTCTGGCTGGTGCAAACCATGATGATCCTTTGTTTGAATTTAAACTTTAGTATGCCTAATGAGCTGCCATGTATCTCATCAAAGCTGGTCAGCATTTTCATTGAAGTATTTTCCTCTCATTGTGCACTTCACATTTTAAAACCAATATTTACCCCTACAATAAAAATATCTCAGGTATTTAACTCAGTAAGAAAAATAGAAATATAATCTCCTAGTATAAGCAAGCAAGAATTAATCACATTTTTCCACTCCTGTACTATAGTAAAGCAGTATATCCTAAAACTAGTTCAAATAAAACTAAATTTACTTTGTTTTCTAAGTAACTTCTATAAATTTACTTACATTTGTTATGAGATTCCTTTTAGTATCAGATACAACATGACTGTAGGAAAATAAAATTGGTTTGTTCTTTCTGGTATTTATTTGTATAAAGCAGACCTCTTCTCTTCCTCCTGCTGGTTTGCTATTCTGAAGGCAATGACTTCTTACCATGAGTTAATGAACAATACATTCTGTTAGGAAAATTTGTAAGACATAATAGAAAGGTGCTTTGAGCACCTTTAACACAAAAGTCTTCCCACAAGATTCACAGCAGATGTCTCTCCAGGAATGCAAATTCCTTCCCAATGCCCAACTTGCTACCACCAAAGGGCCCTTGATGGGCCCTACAAGGACTCCAATCTCCCTCCTGACAACAGATGGCAATATTCTCCTCTCTTTAGAAAACACTGCTAACACTGGAAATGGTTTAAGGCAGAATTCAGATTTCCCAGCCTTGCAGTGTCTGATTATGCATACAGCAAATATCAGTAAATGAGGCCTCATAGCTTAAACATGAGATATCAATCCATGGAACAGAAGCTTTTTCCATGTTGATGAGAACTTCTGTCATGCACTCCTTAGTAAAATCTTCCTGGCCATTTCTACTGGTTGTAAATGGCAGCGTGCTATTAGAACTAAGCTCAGCACAACCATAGATTTTTTAATTGGGTATGGAAGTTGGAAGCCACTCTCAGTGATCACACAAATATTTCATCTTAACTTTTCCTTCCATGCTATTCATGGAAGTAAGCTGAAATCCCCCAAGGCTTGGAAGCAAGGGCAAAAAAATCAGGAATAGACAGATATTTGCTTTAAGATTTGCATAAACAATGCAATGAAAAAGATACCAAAATAACAAGGAATTTGGGAAATACAAACACAAGAGGTCCCTGTGTTCCTGAAGGAACAACAAAGTAGTCAGCGAATAAACCTGGAGACACAGTCCCAGGTACTTCATAATCTCAGGAGAAGCTCACAGTTACCCAGGGTCATAGCTATAAAAACACATTTAAGTCTAGGTTTTATTCAAGGTGACGTATTTGGTCATTCTCACCAATGACAAATTACATTGGCAAAGAAATTTTGAAAGTTTAGGAAACGGAGTTAGGGTTTATAATAGTACACAAGCCCCAATACTCAGCCTAATGAATTCACTGTCCTGGATAGTGCAAAGAAATATTTAAATACAATGAATATTATTTAGTGTCACTGATTTTTCATTTGAAAAATATATACTTATTTTTTTAACAGTGTAATGAATGAAGGTAAATCTAAATGTTATAAGGTATTAAAATGTTGTCCTTATATTATTTTAATGTGTAATTTAGTAATCAGGGTAAAGGACCGCTTGATATAATGTAACATGAAACAGACATAACCTGTCAAATCCATTAGACTTAAAAAAGTATATCTTTAACTGGGGATGAAGAAGAAAAGTCATCCATTTTAAATGGACAAATATGTTACCAAACTAATTCAACCACTGTAATTGCACACAGTGGAGCCCAAAGGGTTTTGATGCTTTACAGGTTAAAGATTTCTTGCATGGTTTATTATAGAGAAAAACACCTAAGGGAAAAAACCAGGATAAAAAGCTTGTAGTACAGAAACTCAGAATTTGTGCTATCTCCAGGGGTCCTTAATCCACCAAAAGAAATTTGCCATCTGAACTCTTAATCTCCCAAAATATAGAGGGGAGAAGAGAGAAGGGTATGGAATCTCCAGGATGAATTATTCTCCATTCACTGGGCTGTGTTGGAAGCAGGAGTTGCTTTCTGACATGGGTGCTCAAGGTGCATGAAAGTGGTTTCTGGTTTTGGATTTCAAACCAGCAAATTACAGTCTGAGGCTGACATTTCCTTTGATCTACCTGATCTACATTTAGATGAGCTTCTATTTTTAATTTTTTTTAAATCATTATATATGTCAATGTATCACAATTAAAAGGCTTCTCTGACATTTATGCTATTAGTTTGCTTCATCTGAAACAATTGCTAATTGTTGAAATACATGCATTCAAGACACAAATAACTCATTTGGCAGAATTTACTCATTTCAGAGTCTGTCTATTACTATTCTCTTTTAAATGGTAATTTAATCCAAAGCAGTATCAGTTTCATCACTGGACTTCAAAGATTAATTTAAATTTGGCTCTTTTTTTGTAGGCAGAACTCCCACATTAGAAGCAACGTGTCCAGACTCTGCATCAGCAGCAGGCAAGGGACTTTGCTGAAAGGTCTGGACTGAGACAACAATTCAGATGTTTTAAAAGCTTATTATCTTTCTAAAAATGAAAATAATTTATAATGTCCTTACATTTTAACCATAGTAGCTGCAGAGGAAAGATTTCAGGGGTTTTTAATTACCTTCAGTATCCAAATAGCTGTGTTTCAGATTCTATTAATCTTTTTGATTAAAGCAGGTCTGCTGCTGAACAAAACTGTAAACATACTCATTGATTGCAAGATGAGTTAGTGCTAGATGGTTTTACAGCAAGTCTGTATGATCACAAATTCCTTGTAAAATGCATTGGTTTTGCTCATGTTTACATTTCCTTCAACAGTCTTTATGAAAAGTTTACAGTCTTATGACTCCATAGATTTAACTCAGTTATCTAACAAGGTACTTCACAAGACACCCATATTTGCATATCCCTGTTCACTAATCTCTGTTCTTATTCCAAAGCTCAGCAGTGCAATTTATACACTGGAAATAACAGCAGCAAAGAGAACTTGAAGTCTGATGGTATTTTCTTGTGGCATTCATTCAGTTTTGTGTTTTATCTCATGGGACACACAATCAGGCTAAGGCAATATTTCAGCTCAATGTCTTCAAAAGCAAGGGACTTCAGAGAAGGTTTGCTTAAAACAATGCAAAGGCAGTAAGAAAAGAGACAGGGAAGAACTGAAACAAGAACTTTGCACTGTTATTAACTCTATCCTCAACACTTTCAAGGCATACAGCTTCATTCTGCATGTCCTAAATTATTTCAGAGATTACCTTGGATGTAGTTTTTAAAGCCAAATTATTGGGTACCACTTCAGGGTCTAAAGTGATCTCAGAGTCCAAAACCATCTGCCTGCTTTCCTCTGCTATTGGAAAGGTTTCTGTGCAATCAGATGGAGTGAAACAATCTCCATTAAACTGTTATTCATTACAAGCTATTAGGGAACTTTTTGATGTGAATGGGAACCCACTACCAATAAAGCCTTTTGGCTGTTGAGAATGGAAAGCATTCTTCAGAGAGATGATCAGATTCCCTACATGCTGTGAGAAAATGTTTGGATATCTTTTCTTATTTGAAAGCAGATGTAAGAATCAAATTAGCTCAGGTTACCACGTTGAAGTTGGCAGACTTCTATATTAGGCAGCAAATAAAATAAATCTAGATTTGAACAAGACAGGGATGTAAATGACAGACATTTATGTAGGTATCAAAGATTTATGAGCTGCTGCTAGAAAAATTTTCAGTTCCCTTACTCTTCTTTCAAATTCCACGAAATACCCAGTTTTACTGGTATCTGAAATATGTGTTTTTATTAAAACAGGTCTGCTACTGAATAAAACGATAAACATGTCCATTGATTCATGAGTTAGGGCTAGACAAGCATTGCTGCTTATCCCTTTTTTATGCTCATGTTATTGAGGATACCATTTGACAGGTTTAATTGACTCTGTAGAGAGGGCAAGATCATAACTTGAAGATATAAAAGTTTATGGCATTTTATCAAAGCACAAAGAAAACCTAATTGTGCCTAAATGAGATCTAGTAAAGCAGCCTGCTATTTCCCAAAAAGTATTTTTTCTTTGATCATTTAGCACACAGTCTTGAAGAACCAACTTCTACAGTGATGCTGCTTTCCAAAATGTGTTTTCCATATAGAAATGGATGCATCGAACTTGTAACAACTTACTTAAATATTCTTTTATGTATCCCAGAACCTGAAGGTCACAGAACATAATGCAAACTTTTGTGACAGAATCCTAAACATACACAATCCTACTAGGAGAGGAATAAAAAGTCATATGGGAAAATTTTCCCACATTGAAAACCCTGTTATATATGAACAGAATATCCCCCCTCAGCATGAGTGGGAAAACAAGGCATTTCCAGATACTACACAGTAAAAGATCTGCTCTGGGCTTAAAACAGCAAATATCTAATTTCTGAAATGAAATCTTTGTGCTACCATTATCACCTATCTGAAACAAGGATGCCTTTCGTCTTCCACATAAAAATAATTCCCATTGCAGTTGTTTTGCTGCAAATAAACAAGAAAAGTGTGTGGTGAACATTGGTTCAGCATGTCCTGTGAGCACTGGCTATGGAGTCAGGCTTTGTGCTGCGTGAAAATCAAATCCCCTCAATGGAAAAGCACAACTGATCATATTCATGATCCTGAGGGATGGCAGCTTAACATAAAGGTGGGCACTCAAAGAATTTGCAATACCAGACACCACCTCCTCAACACAAGTTAATCAAGAAAGACACCGCCCCAAATTAAACCACAACTCCTTTAAGGAGGTTGGACTAAAAAAAAAGCTTTTGAATTATATGCTCCTGTGCAAAGCTTCTGTTTCAGCAGTGAACATTGTCCAGAAAAAATATTTTTTAACCAGAATATTTTCAGAACAGTTCCAGTTTAGGTATCTTGATGGTCTAGATGGTCTTGCATCAAGTGCCACTTTTCATGATACATAACTCCCTTCAATATATTGGCTAAAGGAAAAGAAAATGTGACTTTAGGGTGCCACAGCACTTGAACCATCAGAGAAAGAGTTTGGCAGGGTTTTGTAGCAGCCAAGCTAGCCTCAGTATAGGGAGGGAAGATCAATATGGAGAGAGATCCTTCTGCTTTCAGGACCAGTAAGAGTACAAAAGATAGTCACTGCTCTTCAAAATTGCTGGTTCAGTAAGTTCCCACTTCTCAACAATTTTAGCACTAAATTTATGAGCCATATGACAGTACTGTAAATTAATTTTAGAACAACCCATAGATGATATATAGGTGATGGGATAGCCCTACCTTGTCTCAGATGATTAATTGCCATACTTATTTTGCTACAAGAAGCAATGTTACTACTCTGAAATAATAAACAAGGTCAATCCCATATCCATTCTATATTGAAAACCATGCACATGATTATCACAGATGGATACTCTCCCAAACTGTAAAACTTACAATTACATGTTTTGTTATATAGATCCTTCTCATCTCTCTTTTAAAATAATAGACAAGTAGACAGCCTGGGCAACCGATTTAAAATTCATTGCCGCACAAAAGGCATCAGACAAAGAAACAGTTAAGAAGTTTGCCCTCATTCAAAGGAAAGATTTTTTAGGATAGTTGTGATTCACATATAACTATCCTTTGTCAAGCCCACATAGTCTGAGGGAAAAAACCACCATCTCTTATATTCTTTTTTACAGCTTAGCCATCCTGACTCTGACTACAGCAAGCTCCTACAGGCCGTTTCTGACAGACTCTGGCTATTCCTGCTGGAATATGACTGCAAGTATTTCCTTGCTGCCTCTGACCACAGGTTTTCACCTGGCTCAACTATGACTACAGGCCCCAAGAGCAGCCCGACATCCATCAGACCCAGGCTGACCTCACAGATCTCCTGCAGCAGCAGCAGCTCTCTCCCTTGTTTCACTCTTCTTTGTGTCTCTCTGGCTCATTCCTTCTTCCCCAGGGCTCCTCTACCTCCACAAGGTCCTCTTCCTCCAGGCTGGCCAATCCACCCCTTTTATCACACTTATCTTTATTAGTCACAGCTGTGACCCATTAAGGCCAAGGCTGTTTTTCTTCTTTGGTAATCAGTACAGCTGTGACTTAACAGGGCTGAGGTCGCTTGTAATCCCTTCCACACCTACACCTATCCACCATGAAAAATGGAGAAAGAACTTCTCCAAAAAATTTCAATTAGACTTTGCCTGAGTAACACCAAAGGTGTCATAATCATAATATGATTTTTAACAGAAGGATAAACAAACATGGATTTTAAATTTTATATGTGCCTCTGAATCGAGCAGTGCTTTTTAAATTAGTATAAATACAATCCCATGTGTAGACAGATGTTGATTTAACTTGGAATGAGTAAACCAATCTGTTTAACTCTCAGAAACACTATTTAAATTAGTGTATCCTTCAGTGTTTGCAAAACACCTGTTTTGAAAAGCATTTCAGTGCGGGGCTGTACATACAGCTATAGCTACATTCTCCTCCCAAACTCCTGCATTTCATTTCCATTAAGTTGGTAACAAAGAGAATACATTCCACCTATCACTTCTAAAACAAGAATTTAAATAATACCTTACTAAGGAAAACAATTGAACCAGAAACTCACATTGAAAAATATGAGCAAAGCCAAACCCCTAGCATACAGCTCAGCTGAATCCAAACTCCTGCACTCCATCATCCTTAGAAATACTGCAGAATAAAATTTGCCAGTCAATAAATATTTTTCAGTATTTGAATAAATATGGAAACCGCATTATCAATATCTAAAATAACAAGGGTAAAATAATATTAATATAATAAAATCACATTGGTTTCTTATAGGCACCTGTGAGAGGAAATTATTTTGCCATAAGACAGATGATTCTCTTGATAATTTGATTAAGGGACATTTACTCTCATTTTTCACCATTAATGTCACAGCATGAGTATAATAGAAAAATCTTAGTTTCAAAATACTTCATCTGACATCTAGAAATTAATTATATTTCATCCTGTTACTGAGAAAGTTCTCTGAGAACTGAAAGTTTAGTTCCTTTACATCAGAAAGATCTCTGAGAATCAGTCCAGGGATTTAAATTTAATAGTTATACGACAACCACTATATCTTTCACTGAATAAGACCACACAAAAAACCAAAGATATTTGATCACTTCTTTTTTCAGAGCCTATCCAGCCATGAGTAGGTATAACTACAGTAAAATAAAAATAACCAACCAAAGCCAACAGTTATGTAAGACAAATGAACAGTTGAAAAGTTAGCTCTCATTTGAAGAAAAAGCTTTTTTGAGCTGTTATTCAAATAAAGGCACCTTTTTTCAATTCCAACATATTTGGAATGAAAAAAATTTCTAGACTGCATTTAAAATGAAGTTTCATCTATTCCAACAACTTCATACCTGAACAGTCAAGTGTAAAAGTATCTGGCTTGAACTGCCAGTAACCAAAAGACCTGGCTAATTTAAAGATTTTCACACAGACCTCAGAATTTCATCTGAACACAAGCCTTTGAAAAGGGCATATTTCACTCTGCTGGGCTCGTGTGGAAAAGAGCAGCATCTACCTAAGGAGCAGCTGAAATTTCTCTTCATGCTACAACACGACAACATGCTGCTTCTTACAGATCTGATTATAAAAATATTAGGAAATTCATTGTTCTCTTTAAAGCCTCCACAGCTATGTCATCATCTGGTATATGCTACCAACTGGTGTCACCAGCATGAGGCTGGGAAAGCCTGCTGGCTTGTTTGAACTCTGGTGTGTCCCTTCTGTTTTCTTTTGGGTGGCTTTCAAAAGCTCCCATCTCCTTTAGGCAAGTGCTCAGCATGTGCAGGGCAGAAAATCCCTTTGCTTGTATCCAGCACAGGGAGCAGCTGAGGGAGCCCCACCAGGAGAGGAAAGCTGGATGAGGGACCAGTGAAACACAGGGGCTTCTACAACTATTTCCTAAGTATTTTGCTCATGGAATGTTTTAAGTTGGCTTATCAAGAATTTTGGAATGTATTCCAAAGTACAGCTCTGCTCCCAATCGGAAACACACAGAGATTCACATCCTGCTCATTTCCACTGAGGCACTGTACTACACTCAGGGGCAAGGCAGGGCAAAAGAATCTCTATGTCTGTCTGCTTCCTCCTCATCCTTCTGATCTGGCCACTGTGCCTCTCAAGAGGCACATAAATAAACAAGCAAGCAAGCTGATGCCCTCAGCAGCTGCTAAAGAAAATGTGTCTCCAAAGTTCTGATGTATTTTTCACTCCAAGCATAGAGTTGTTTCAACAAAACCCCAAATCATCTGAATCTTTTTGTTCCCAAAACATAGGTCAAAATCATGAGTAAGCAGAAATGATAACAGATGTTGACATTTCAGCATTTGGCTGTGGCAAAATCTATATAAATAGGAACTGCAGAAGACTTAACTGTCTGTGGTGGCCCATACAGCATCAGGAGCCAGAGCTCCTGAAGGCAAATCCTTTGGGAGGAAGGGTCTGTCCCTCCAACAACCTGAACAAAGGCTGCAGATTGAGTTGCTGGAGATACATCCCAGGCCTTCATGTTCTGGGCCTGTATTAGCAGTCTCATCATACTGTGGATGTCACTGAATTTAATTAAAAGAGGTATCAGAAGTCCAGTCTATTTTTTATATTTTAAAAGCTCAGGCAATAGTGTCAAAACCCCAGAGAAGCCAAATTAGACATAAAACCCTCTTAGGTCAATGAAATCACCCAAAAGTAAATCTTGCACTTAGACTAGATTTTAATGGATATATTAATTCATTAAATCTGCAGCTCAGCCAGCTTACATTAAACATCATTTTCACAAGTAACAGTTTTTTCCCTGTTAAAGAAAGTATATGCACCCCATTTAAAATAAAACTGATATGACAGGCCTTCATAGAATTAATTAATGTCACATCTTGAGAGAAAGGTGAATGAAGGGCATTTTAAGCCAAGAATAAAAAAAAAAATAAAATTTGTTTCACATAATCAGAGATGTTGTTCTGTGGATCACAGAACACATACATGCAAATAGAAATTCCTAACAAGCACACAAAAAAAGCAAGTGTCATAGCCATAACTGGACAATAACCTACTTTTGGAAAATATATTTAAGATAATTTGGGCAAGAAACTTACTTTAATTGCACTGCTATAAGCATTTATCTAGATTGTGAGCTATTTCAAGAGGCCTTGCGGTTCTAAAAAATCTTAGAAAACCATTCCTACAGGAATTATATTCATACACACTTAACTTACTCAGATCATGGGCTGTATAAATTCTTACTTTTAAACCTGAGAACTTTGTTAGTGCATGCACATTCTGAGAGCTTTTCTCTGACAAGGCAATGTTGACTCATATGGCCAAATTTTTGGGTTGGATTAGAAAACCTACTGTGCAGACAGAGCACTGAGCTGGTTCTTTGAAAGTGCATTTATTACAGCAGTCTCTGCAAGAGGGAAAGCTCTTCACCCACACTTGCTTTGGGTTTTGGCAAAGCCACCCCTGTTATGACATGTTTCATACAGAGCAGCTTTGCAGATCTACCAGGATTGTTGTCATGGCCATGGTGCCCTAAGGGTTTGTGCCTCTAGGAAGGCAAACTTTGGGGGCAGAGTTTAATCTCCATCAGGCTGACAGACATCGTGCAGGGGAAGAAACACCTTCTAGGAACAAAAACCTTTCTGAAACAGAATTAATCATCTTCTAAGCTGAATGTGAGCGGTAAGACACGGGACTCAAGTCACCACTTCAGACACCTGAAAGAAAAGCCAGCTGACATCTGGGGCAACATAAACAGCGTTAGGAAAATCTGATTATTTCATTGACTTTTGGCCCAAGCTCAAGGCACAAAAATACATCATCCTTCTGCAGTCTGTAATAATTTTTAAGTGAGATTCATGTATAGACATCTTTGTTCTCCCTCTTTTACCCAACAGCTGGAAGTGCAGAGCCACGAGAATGGAGACTTGGGGCCCAAACTGTTGTGCAAGCTGGGATGTGTGCAGCCCTGGCTGGATCTAGTAAATTCTTTAGGGGAAGCATCCAGATTGGAGGCTTTAAGGCAAGTTAGTGAGTTGAACATGGCTCCTGAGGGTGCAAGTTTTGGATCAAGGAAATAATGGATTTTCTGTTATAATTTCACCAGAGTGTTCTCTTTCTCTATTAAAACCAAATCTCAGATATTTTATATTCTGAAACCTCTGTGGTAAAAAAAGAAATAAAATCCTGAAACTTCATCTCATGGGCTGCCTTTCAGTATAAGTCTATACTGAATGAACTCCCCACAATTCCAAAGTTACAAATCCTATTTGCTGAAGATCAGGCATCAGGGTTTTTTCTCCTCATAAAGAGAGAAAATTAACTCCAGATAACTAGAATAAAGCAGCCAGAGCTTCCCCATACATTCCTTTCTGGGATATGGTACACAGTACTAACTTTTTTTAATGTACCAGAAACAGCAGAAAATTGGCACATTTGTCTTTACAGACATAAGAACTGTACCATGATTAATCCAAACTGCTTATAGTTCTTTTTTAGCTGTTTTCTTTCACACAGAAATATTATGAAGCTATACCTAATCATACCTAAACAGTGTGTTACTGTTTGTTTGGGGCTGTTGGAAAGAGAATTATGCTTGTTTTTCCAAAGGCACAGGAGATCTTCCATATTCAACTCATCTCTTACATTCTGCTTGTGTAGGTCTGTGGAGGCATCACCAGAGGGAAATAATAATGGAAATTAGAAATGAAGCAGACTGCTAAAAACAAAATTAAAGACCTCCGAGAAATTACAGTCTTCAAATTTGATTTTTTAAAAACTGACAGCCTGCTGAAACTCAGAGAAAGATAAACACATTATGTTCAACTTCTGGGTATCTGCCTTACAGTGACAAGAAAATATCCTTACTTCAAGAAAATGCACTTAAGAAAAAGGAAATAAGAAACTGAATGTAAGGATGGCTGGAAATAAAACAATTTCAAAGGCTTTGACATCAAACAGTTTATTATCATCTGCTTTATAATTGCATCTGCTAGATTTCTAATCTATCAGAAATAGAGAGATTCTGAGCTTCTCATGGGACCAGTCAGGTTTTAATGAGAAATGCAGATGTGAAAGTTAAGCTCTTGCTTATCAAGAAAGAGTGAGGGAGTGGGGGAAGGAGATGGTGATCTTGCAAGATAGAAAAGAATTCTACTACAAAGGCTTCTCTTTCCAAATGCAAAAAAAACCCCACAAACTTCTGTTGTGAATCATTTCATTAAAAAAAGGAGATCTGGTTTAAACAGCTTTCAGTCCAATTTTAAGAAAAACTGAATGAAAAAAACTCAAAGACAAAAACTGGTTAGTGACAAGAAGAAGCCTTGGCACACTTCTGCATTTAACACCGTCAAAACTATTTTAACCAGGACAGTAAAAACATGTAGCTTTACAGCAGTACTGAAAGGAATTAATGAGGTATTTTGCATGTTAATTTTCCAAGAATATGTGGAAGGACGGCAAGAGGAAAAGTATATGGTTTTGGGTTTTAACAAGGAATAACCTGGGCTAACAGAACAAGAGTGCATAGCTCAAAAGCAGCTGAGAAGGCGCATGGATGCACTGTGGAAAATCAGTTTGCTTGGGAGGAAATGTTTCCACAGAGAGGGGCTAACAGGAACTGGCTGGAATAAGACAGGAGAAAAGTCTTTGTAGAAGAAAGTGGCGCCACAAGAAAAGAATTTGGCATTTTCACACCCATGGACAGATGCAGTGAATTGGTTTCTGCAATGGAGATAGATACAGGGCCTGGATATTGCAAAGTCACGGATGAGGGGTGATATGCACAATGGGGCCTAAAGAGCCAACACAAGGCAGGGATTTCTGCACAGCCAAAAGGGAAACAATGCAAATGAGAACCTGATGGTGGGGAAGAAGGGTCCTGGGTGGCTGTGCTGAACAAACACTGGCTGTACATGGGCAGGTGGAGACAAGGACATGCAGCTGTGGGGCTGCCACCAGCCCAGGTGGGGACAGCAGGTGACCTTGTGCTCTGGGACAGCTCTGCCTGGTGTGATGTGTGTAAGGGGAAAAGCTCTCAGAAAAGTGGTTGAATCTGCATAAATGAAGCTTTGTAACTAGTTTTTCTCTTTAGGGGTTTCAGTGAAATCAAGACACAGGAACTGACTCCACTGTCTCCAGATAAATGGTAATGGGTAAACTGGAGAAGCTTAGTAACAAAAACATGAATTTTGGATACTTGCATGGGCCATGAGGTTTTATTGAGCAGCATCCTCATTGCAATGACGGTGTCAATAAAAAAAATAGCAGGGAGCTTCAGGAGAATGATAAGGGAGGGAAAGTCAGGGACACAGGAGAGATTTTGAGATGAATTAGATGAAGGTCACTGGGATATTGGTGAGGATAAGATCAGACTCTGTGCAGGCAAGAAACTTCTACATCCAGTGCCCAGAGATAAAAGGCAGAGTTGTGAGAGGGGAAGGGAAGGCAAGCCAAGGGCTGGGGTAAAGTCAAATCATTTATAGCCAGTTGTCTCAGAAAGGGCACATGAAAAGGGAGAAGTGGAAAATGGATGTGATTAGAATTGAAAGGCTGTGAGAAGGAATTGTCTAATCTGCTTGAAAGAAAAGTGAGCTGTAAGACAAAGACAGAGGACTGCATTGTTTCCCACCATAAAGGCTCTTGGGTTGGATCTGGTAAATCAGCCTTTGTTTCAATTCTCTGGTGGTAGTGTTTAATCTCAAGCAATTATCATTGCTTTGCAGTATTCTCTGCATCTCCCCTAACTAAAACAATATAACAGTGAATAGGAAGACATTTTAAGGGATTCATCAATTCAAATATTTATAATTTAGACAGAATCTCTTAGTTTCTGTTTTTTTTGAAACAAATCCCCATGACTTTTGTTTTTCCTTAGCTGTATTTTACTTAACCTTGCACAAGCTGTTTAATCTATATTCAACATAATTTTTTGCCATTAATCATATCAGCCTGATTTCTTGTCTGTGGTTTGGTAACTGCACCCTTCTAAAGTGCAACCTAAAAATTCATGCTAAATGTAATGTTCATTAAACATTTTTTTAATTTTTCCCCAACAAGTATGAGAATTTCAAATACATGAGTGAATTTATTTTTGTTTTTTGTATAGGTAGGACTTAAAAATCACAGGTTAACATAGACTGGAAGAATCCTTATGAGGTCTCCAGGATTATCAGCAGTATGGAATTTCATCTTAAATGTCTGTGAGGCTAGGAAGAGAAATTCCATCAAAAATACAGAATACAGGATTTGTCCACTTAAAACCTCTTAAAATACGGCCAAGTTGCTGGAATTAGGGCTAAGAACAATATTACTGGCTGTAAAGCTCATCTTTCCTTATGAGAGGACAAAAAGTGAATGGAACATCTCAATAGTGATGCTGGAAAATAAACACTTCTAGGCAGAGCTGGATGGAATATTTATACAACCTCTATAAAAAGTCATTTCTGCTTTGACACAGGGAGAAAAGTACCTTGGAGTGCAGCAAATCCAGTTTTACTTCTTAAACTATTTCACATTTGCTGCACTGATTCAGCTGAAGTCAATGCAGGCTGTAAGCACAAACAAAATGCTTTTTGGTGTTTCTTCTGTGCTAAAAGTTAAGCACACTGGATTACAAATCCTATTTTCACTGCTTGTAGTTCTTTGCAGGGATACTAAACCTTGCAAATCAACTCCAGTTCATGAAGGTTACCTACACTCATGATTCACATCCTATTTTTAGCTATAAAATATAAGAATACAAATTGGAAATATCAAAAGTGTCCAGTGGTGATTTAGCTCTGCTGCCATTAAAGTCAGTCTTCTAATTCGCCCTGGACAAAATAAAGTTAGTTAAATCCAAAGCAATTGCAAAAATCTACTCAAGTGTTATAAAGTGCATGGTTACTCACTAGATCAAAGGAGGTTTTAAAACAATCCTTAGGAGAAAGGGGTCAGCTTATTCTTTCATTAAAAATAATGGAAAATACACACTGGTCCCTACTGCAGTGGAGAGATACCAGGTTCTTGTGTATATTTGTACATTCTGGGGAAATGGGCCTTGTTTGACTAAATTTAGCAGCTTTTTCCTGTGTGCTACTCTTGTAAATGAAAACACAATCCCTGTAGGCAATCTCACAATATCCCTTTGTCACAAACTTAAAGATCTCTATACAATTCCTATAAAGACCAAACACCCATATTCCCTATTTATGGTCCCTGATGTCTGTTTGCTGAGTGAGGCTTTTTCTCCTTCAAGCAGACCGAACTTACACAACCCTACTGTGTATGTATGTAAGGGACATGATGGCCAATTGCCAGGAAATGCATTACCATGAACAGCTTCTAAAATTATTGCCACTGGTTTTTTCAACCAGAATTGGAACTGCTTCTTCTGGAATGTACCTGTACACGAGAAAAGGAAAGCTCTGCTTTGTACCACTCATCTTGGATTCTCTGTCTTCCAGTTTCCAACTTGTAGAATTAATATTTCAGACAGAGATTTTCTCCAATGATATTCACTTGATTTACATTACTTAAGCATCTTTCAGGCCTGTGTAACTATCAGAAAAAAATGCAAGATGAAAATTTAAGTTTCGCAGTGGTCACAAGTTTCAGACGAAATAATTTTTTTACTGTTACTCTGAGGGCTAAGGAAAATCAGAATTCACATTTGACATATCCACATAGCAAATGCTATTCCCCCCTGAGTGCTCCTAAATTTTGTCTAAAGAACCCCAATCTCTGCAGACAGCAATAGGGTTCCCTCTGCAGGCAGACCACCCTGGCCAGCAGTGCTGGTGCCCCACCACACAGCCCAGGCAGGGATTAAACTGGAATTCAATCATGAAACCTGTATAAAACACTGTAGAAATTCCAGGGTGAGACGGTTTCTCTGGTGCTCAAATCTGTCCCTATCCTGTGGCTGCTGGAGCAGCAGAGCAGAGGTGTCACAGAATCACAGAATCACAGAAGTTCAAGACTGGAAGAGACCTATAAGATCATCAAGTCCAGCCGATGTTCTAACTGTTCAACTAGATCATGGCAGCAAGTGCCACATCCAGTCTTTTTTTGAACTCTTCAAGGGATGATGACTCCACCACCTCACTGGGTAAATGATTCCAGTATCTGACCACTCTTTCTGTGAAATATTTCCTTCTTAATTCTAACTTACATCTCGCTTGGCGCAGCTTGAGACTGTGTCCTCTTGTTCTATCCGTTGTCGCCCGGAGAAAGAGGCCGACCCCCAGCTCACCACAGCCACCCTTCAGGAAGTTGTAGAGAGTGATGAGGTCACCCCTGAGTCTCCTTTTCTCCAGGCTGAACAACCCCAGCTCCCTCAGTCGCTCTTCGTATGGCTTGTGTTCCAAGCCCCTTATTAGTCTCGTTGCTCTCCTCTGGACACGCTCAAGTAACTCGATGTCCCTCCTAAAGTGAGGGGCCCAGAACTGGATACAATACTCCAGGTGAGGCCTCACCAGTGCCGAGTACAGTGGAAGAATGACCTCTCTGCTCCTGCTGGCCATTCCATTCCTGATACTGGCCAGGATGGCATTGGCCCTCTTGGCCACCTGGGCACACTGCTGGCTCATATTCAATCGACTGTCAACCAGCACCCCCAGGTCCCTTTCCACCTGGGCACTATCCAGCCATTCCGTCCCCAGCTTATATCGGTGCAGGGGGTTATTGTGGCCGAAGTGCAATACTCGGCACTTGGACTTATTGAAGTTCATCCCGTTTGATTCTGCCCATGCGTCTAACCGTTCCAAGTCTCTCTGGAGACCCCTACACCCCTCTAGCAGATCTACACTCTTTCCCAATTTAGTGTCATCAGCGAATTTACTAATTTCACCTCCATCCCCAGGAGCTCAGGGCTCCTGATCCTCCCTCACAGCAACATCCCAGGAGAGATGTTCCACCAGGAGCTGGAGTGAGTGACTGACCTCTCAGAGATGGCTGCAGGGCCTGACAAGGTGATGACATCCTGCATCTTTATTTTTACTGCATCAGCTGACTGGAAGGATCATATCTCAAGCATTTTAAATGAACAAAGGTCACAGACATGCAAATGTCAAAAATAAGATGTGTTAAAGTGGAGCCAGGGATGTCTCAGTGAATAACTCAATTGACTCTCCCGGATTAACTGAATTCTTTTTTTCATTATACCAATGTTAGTTGTTAAGAAACAATTTCTAATTTACTTATTTACATTTTTAATTATCTACATTGGACAAAGAGATTTCACTTTCATCATGTTTTAAATAAATGAAATATTCTTGTTTTATGAATTACTTGAAAAATACTGCAGATGTTAACTGAATTCCACTTGAATACCACCACAGAAGTTGAAAATTTTCGTCTCTCCTGTTCAATACCTCACTATAACTGTTAATTTTTCTGTGCTTGTCTGTATATAGAGAATTTAAAAGAAATGTTTCACTGCATTCACAAAAGAACTAATGAGTATCATTGTGAATATAAAGAAAATGAAAAGTTGAAAGAGGCAAAAGCAGAGTTCTACAAATGAATGAATTTAAGATTTATTTTATGTATTTACTGAAACACCACAAAAAATTCCCACTTCCTTGTAGATGATTTTTCATTCTCTACCTTCATCTTTTTAAAAAGATTGTTCTCCAGCTGTGATGCTTTGACTGTGAAAATACTAACAAAAAGCAATTCCACCCAAACAAAACCTATGCAAGGTACTGACAACTCATCCGTTAAAAATGCAAGAAATAGAATTTTCTTTTCAAGGAAAGATATTCAGAAAAATAAAAGAATCTAGGAGTGCTATTTTCCTTCTTTCTGTTCCTTTTCTTTCTATAATAAAAGTATTTTATAGTTTTGACCTTCTATACTCATAGGTTCTTTCATTTTCCTTTTTTTGTTTTGAAAATGCTCCAATATGGCTGCACTGCAGCATCATCGAGTTTCTTTATTTGACATACCTATTTCATTTCTCATTCAAAAGCAAACTGAAAACATAGTCAAACCTCTTGCTCTTGATGAAAAGAGATTAAAGTTATCAGCTATTTTGGAAAGTTTCTGACATCTGGGCTTTTCAGTTCCTTCAATAAAAAACAAAACATTCTCAGCTGTGCAAAACCAAAACATTTCCTGGATAACTGCAAACAAACCAAGGTTTCCAAGCTGGTTCTGGTATGCCAAATGTCCTTAGGACCCATGGCTAGATCCAGATGTGCTGTGAAATGAAGATTCCCTTCATTAATCATCTCATTTTTTGTACCTTTATCAGCTTACAGGATATGCAAATAACTAACAACAAATATCAGGGCACACCTAATTAGAATTAAAAAAAAAAATTTAGGGGCCAAACAGATAATGCACTTTGTAAGGTATTTGAATGAGAAATAAAGCCATCTTCAGAAGATTTCTTGTCCTATTTAGTCATGTATTGCTGCTTTGGGAAATAACTTTGAAGTGTCTATTCTGCCAGTGGAAGGCAAAAATATTTTGTTTCATCGTTTATTTATACTTTTAGATGGGGAGCTGGAATTATTTTTCAGTAAGCATTGGCAGAGGAAACAAACTTGATAACATAACAGTTCTTGCCATCTGCACATACTTCACACATTGTCATATAGAGTCACTTGGATAGGAAAACAAACAGAAAATTGCCGAGTTCTCTGAGTTATGTAAAACGCTCTGCTTGTCAGTACAATTCAAGAGTGCCCTCACCTACACTGAAGGAAAGATGTTAATCTAAATTTGACAGAAGTGTCTGCAAGAGGTTGGGAGGATTATCTGTGAAGTTTAATAGTAGCAGCAGTTTAGGACATATTTAGACCTTCTCACTTGCACGAGGCAAACTTCAGGAGTGGAACGAGCCATCTGCTTCTGCACAGAACGGCCTTTAAAAAGTAATCTTTCTGTCAGGCACTGCTTGACTCATTCTCAGAACCTCTTCTGATGGAAAACCACCAGCCTATAGCACCTGAGAGTATTGTCTTCTGTGGCTGTCAGAGAAGGAGGCTCACTGTTTCTTCCCGGTTCCTCTGCAAGTGCATTGGCAGCAGCACCTTTGTGCAGTCTGCTACCTTTTGCTGGCTTTTCCTGAAATCACACCTTCCCTTTGCACTACCAGCAGCCTAAGGACTATCTTAACTTGATTCTGGTCCTGCAAAGAGACTAAAGTCAAGCTCAAGCCCACGCTTTAATCTGAATGGTTACATCCATTTTACCAGATTCTGGAGCAGTCTGGGTGCATTCTGTGGCCAAATCCTTCCTATAACAATGAAAGGTCTCCAGCATCACTTTTTTTTTATCCCTGTTTCCCGCCACACTCATGAGCAGGCACTGACATCACAGTAGGCCCTCCTTGGAGAGAAAATCTAGGGTGGGCAGCAGCCCATGGTCATTTCCAGTAGGGTTTGCCATCTGAACAAATGGGGTACAGCACCCATCCAGCAGGACAGGACACCCCCCCACCCTGCAGTTCAGGTGCTAGAACCACTGCTATCAAGGACAGCACATCCCAGAATATGTTAACTGTGTCACTGGTACAGTGATACAGAAATTCTATAGGGGGAAAAAACCCAACAAAACAAAAAACATCAGCAAAAGCAACATAACACCTAAAGTTTTATAGAAACCTTTAACAAAAGATTATTTTTTGAGAAAAAATAAGCATCTTATCCCACACAAAGGATATGTCTTATCACTCCCTGCTGTGGTTGTAAAACTGTCAATCAAATCAGATTAAGTCTTATAACATAATAACTACATATCATGGTTTGGTAACAGGCTGGAAGTCATCTGGACTAGTAGTAAAATGCACAAAAAAACCAAACCCAAAAACCCAAAACAAACCAAAACTGCCTCCCAAACATAATCCTTCACAGTGCCATAAAACAGTCAAATAGACTTTTGAGAGATCATGCAACTGAGATTATTCTTACTCAACAACACAGTTTTTGTCCTTTCTTTCTGTCTTGAGGTTAAGCAAGCTAGCATAACAGGTATTGTAAACAGCACTTAAAATGAACTGCCTGTGCATGATGTATTCTGGGGGAAAAGCCAGAACAGATGAGGAATACATTTGAATACTAAGGTAGAGTCACTTCCACCCCAAACCCTCTTCCCTACAGAAATATCTGGCATCTTTAATAAAATACATTCCTAGTAGTTAATTGAACACACCTTCCTGCAGCTTAAGGAAAAAATGTCTTAGTAAATATATCAAGATGATAAAGGAGATATATTTAGAAATCCTGTGATATGAAAATACAATCACAGCATCCTTTCAAACAGTGCAAGGGAGATCATCTGAAAGAGTCACTTGGAAGCTTAGGCTCACACAGGAAGATTGCTGGTGTCTGTATTATCAGCATTCCAAGCCAGGGGGGTTTCCAGTGCTGACATTGCTCTGACAAGTTTGGCTATGGCCAAATAAGGTGGGAGGAAATGTAAAAGGCTTTGGGTGTTGGATAATCATTTTGTTGGGATTGCACTCAGAGGATGCAAAACAGAAGAAATAGGAAAAATATCAAGAGATAGCAGTTGCCATCCTGTACTTAATGCAGAAATTTCATAGATCTTGTAGAAGCTTCCTTGTGTTCCTACACATATTGGCCAATGTCCTCTCCTCTGCTGCAGGGGCCAGCGAGAGATGTCAAGGCAGCTGTAGGTATGAGAATCTAAAAGCTGCTTGCTGGAATTCCAGCCATGCTCATGGGGGTTCTCTTGTCCCCTGTGTGCGCAGAGAGGAGGAGCCCAGAGCTCTCACTGGCAGCGGGGCTCCAGCTCAGCAGGGAGAGAGCAGGAGGGAGCCTCAGGCTGAGCACAGGGGCAGCACCCAGCTCACACACACGGGGAGGCTGCACAGCACCTGGCCACGAGGGGGAAACTGGGCAGCCCTCAAAAATTCATCTCACCCGTAATGGGACACTGGAACTGTGTAAAAGCTGAGAAAGGTAAAAAGATGGCCCTTGCACAAAGTATTTGCCAAATTGCTTCTGTCCACGTGAATGGAAGAGGGATGTGAAGCCATTCTTGACCACTTGACTGGTTTTAAAATGTCAGACTATTAGAAAAACAGCAAGGAATAATACTTGACATACAAAATTCAGTAATCCAACTATTTGGCCGTGGAGCAGGTGTTACAAATTTTTCTACTGGGAGACTGCCACAAAGAATGTCCAGGTTTTGCAATAGACTCCTGGCATTTCTGTGGATTACAGCCATGGTCTTACATGGTGAAATGGTGATGGAAATGCTGATGACACACACAAAGAAAAAATAGAGAAATGGACAGTCCTGGAACAAACCCCTATGTTTTAAAGCTCATGCTAGATATTGCAAATTTGTAGCTTTTTCAGAAACTATGGAATTCACAGATAACATTCCATCATTTTAATCATCAACAATGTAAAGTGAAGTAGAACCAGGAAAGTTAAGACACCTAAATACAGAGATGATACCTTCCTTTCTTTTGATTTTGTACACGAAAGGGGCTCACAGTCTAAAAAGTACATCAGCCCTCTCTGCACTTAAATAAAAACCTTAGAAGTCTAAGAAAATGTAATAAATGCAAGCTGTGGCTCCAAAAATGAAAATAATTCAATTTTGGACACTCGATTCACCTCAGTGTCAGCAACAAAAACAAAAAACCATCTGTGTTCCTAAACTTTCTTATCAATTCAAGACTCCACAGGGACCAGCGTCCTGCACTTACAGCAGGTAACAGAAACTAAATGCTTCCCAGTTAATAGGGAGATACTTTGCAATGTATCAAATTACGGCTGGAAAATTAGTTTATTACTTGCATCTACCACACAAGATTAGGGCATGATGTAATCAGGAGGCAAAGACTTCTCAGGAGAAAAAAAATTATCTGTGTACTTCAGTCTTTAGCCTGTCTCTTGTTTCTGGGATAACTCATGTTTTGATGCACTTAGTTGGCTGATCTAATGCAAAACATCTTGAGGAACACAGAACATATGGCTTGGGAGGTTGAACATGTGTAAGGAAGGAGAAATGAATTCTTCAAAAGTTCAGCTGCGATGAAACTGTCACAAGTGATGCACTTCTTATCTATTAAACATGTCACTATTAATGTCAAAACAACTCAGAGATAGGCTTAAACACAGTGAAAATCCCTTGAACAAAAATCCATGCTTTGATGAATTTCATGCATTTATCATATAGCAGTGTGTTATATACATAAATGCATTTTGCTTGGAAAATTAACTTACTCCATTTTTAATATGAGATATGGATATGATCTTCATAAAACTTTTTACTGAATTCCAGCTGCCTTTGCCTCTGCATGCCTTCCCCCACTAGAAAAGAACTCAAACCACATTCATACTTCAAACTGGACACTAGTGTTGCACTGTTTCAAAATATAATTATATAATTTAACCCTCTTACTAACAAAGAAAAATGTTATCAAAATACGTTTAAATCCTAAATCCTAAATTTCAAAGAAAGGCTATAAGAGACTGTTAGCAAAGCTAGGAATGGCTACAAAGACCATCTTCACTTATAGTTACCAATATGGCTTGGAGTGACAGGAAAAAACTGATCATGAGCACTAATTCCATTAGCTCTCGTTGCCCACGGTGCCTCTGTTTCTGAAGCAAAGACGTTTTTCCTGGTCTGGCAACAACTGATATGAGGAGTATGGTGTGAGGATGAGGCTGGACTGGCTGTAAAGGCAGGGCTAACACAGTCATGCCTTCTGTTGTGCTGCCTGTGGTACCAGAGGAAATGCAGAGAGCCTTTCAGAATCTCTTTGAAGCACTGCTGGAGTGGAGAGCTCTGCTGGTGCTGCTGTAGAGTGTGTGAGCAGGGAGTTTATACATGAAACTTTGAAACAGAAAAATTTTAACCTTTGTGGTAAAGATTGAAGGAAAGCTATGGGCCCACAAGACTGCAATAAAAGTTATGTATTTAATTCTTTTGTGTGGAAAGAAAAAAAAATGACCATGTGTGTTTCTGAAAGTACTAATTATTTTGCCAGGTTGAATCACAGCTGAGATGTATCACTGTCATTAACCTCATTGTTAATAGTCTTTTCAATAAATTATCACAGGGTGTTCCTTACAGCCCTTTCAACTTAACATAAAAGAAAATGATCTATCACATTTAAAGGCTTGAGAATCTGAGTCTTAACACAGAGATGAGTGAAGCAGCCCTCGGGGGCTACAGCGACTTGTGGACTGAAATGTAATGAAATCAAAGACAGCTCTATTGCAAGGCAGAGGGAAGCACAGCCTGGGATCTCCTACTGGCTGTGGCCACCACCAGCACCTGCAGCTCACCCTGGGCTGCACAGGAGGAGCAGGATGTGCACACAGAACTTGAATTTTTAATAGCAATGTGTATTGCACAACTGCCAGACTCCTGGTAAATCCATGGTTCAGCCACCTCACCCTTCTGCAATCTCACTCCTCTTCAGCCTGGATCTGCTGCCACAGAGCCCCTCCTGCCCCAGCCCCACCTCCTCCAGAGCCCCCTTGCTGGCTCCCCCAGGGCTTTCACCCACAGAGGAGAGTCCTACAAAACACACAAGCCTTTGGCATCTGCGTGGAAGCGGGAGGAGGAGAATCTCTGCTCACAGAGAAGCAGCCCTCTCCTAATCCCGTGGGACTCAGCCTCTGAAGGGGATGCAGGCTTGGCTGGCAGGGGCAGAGGCTGGACAGAACCCGGCCCCTGCACACAGCGGGTGCACACAGACACTCTCAGGCTCTCATAACCATTCTAACATTCTCAATAATGCCCAATATCATTTTCTCTTCCAGTGCCTCAGCTTTAGAAGCTGCTCCTCAAAGCAGATTTAGATACTTGCTGATGACAGGCGACTACAGGGAATGTTGGGAGATTTTGTTGAAATCTTAAACTTTTCATTGTTTGTTTCTCACATATGCAGCTATGCCACACACCTTGTTGCTAAAACTATCATTTGAAAAAAAAGTGTCCTATCCATTTCACAAGTGCACTTAGTCACATGGAAGGAAAAAAAAAGAATGACCTTACTTGGGAGGATGGGGGAGGAAGTCAATGTTTTAAGGGAAGATCAAAAAGAATTCATGCTTTAATTAGTCTCTTAAGTTCTAATGATAAACTAGTTTTGGGACGATTGGAGGATTCTGCATTCCTCCTCCTTGTATACTAAGATCTCCTTTCAAAGAAATTCTTTTATTTTCTCATTTTGGGGCAATACACCTGAACAGTTTGATAAACTCTATCTTTTCTAAGTTTGTTATTTCCTTAATCCAAAAAGAGTTAAAATACAGAAGAATTATTTTATATGTGCAGACCTGCTGAATTCTGACATTTTGCAGAGGACAAGTACAAAATAAGAAAAAAAAAAAAAAAACCAAAAAACCAAAGACCCCCAAAACCCCAGCTTTTAAGGCAAACACTGAGTCCTCCCTTAATCCAAAAGTGTTTCCCAAATCTGAAACTCTTGCAAACT
The DNA here is from genome assembly GCF_027579445.1 of Ammospiza nelsoni. NCBI lineage: Eukaryota > Metazoa > Chordata > Aves > Passeriformes > Passerellidae > Ammospiza > Ammospiza nelsoni. Next base: position 13,889,115 of record NC_080642.1, read on the forward strand.
GTGCAATAAAGCGTGCATTGCTGAGCAATGTCCTGCTCACCAAAATGGGAGGAGTTTGCTCTGCCGTAGCCAGGATGGAATGCTCACCACATCACACGGATGGGTTTGGGCTCTGACCTCCTGAGGATGCCCAGACAAAGCTGCCTTGGGTCTGGCTCAGAGTTTTCACCAGGGAAGGGCACCAAGGAAATGCACTCCCTTGCAAAAGGGAGCAATGCAAGTTTTCAGCTATAATTAGACAAGTCATGGAACTTTTAATGAACTGTACTCATTAGTGATACAGCTAACCAAGGCAATTAAACCCTCTTACTATTCTGGTAGCTATAAGACTGATTATGGTGTTCTCTTCTCTTCCCTTTTTTGTAATTTTGCCTTTAACAATTAGAGCAGCTGCAGCAACCCAAACTAAAGAAGCAGAGTTTTGTTGTGAGCTAATAAATTCTACTTTGTATTGCATACAGATCTTAATTATGCAAGATATTTTAATTTTTCACAAGGACATAACACTAAAAAAGAAAAGATAAAAGAAATAAATTATTTGTGGAACATAAAGCAGACAGACTCTAGGTGGCAAAAACAGATAGCAATAAAAATGAGAAATAATTTGAAATTGGCTTTAACAAAGATAATTTTTGAACCTGTAATAAGTAAAAACATGAAAAGAGTGTCTAACAATGATTTAATTTCTTTCCGGCAATAGACTAAACAAAGTCTGCTTATTTTCATTTATGAAGTATAAAGTTGTAGCAGTGTCTGCTAAGCAGAAAAAAAACCCCAAACCAACACTAACTTTATTAAGGTAAAATCATTACTGTTATTTGCAATTTGGCAGTGCACAGAACCCTGGAATGACGTTCAGTCTGTTTCTGCTCCAATGTATGGTAACAAGCTTCATGAAGAATTTATAATCTGAGGGCAGGAGGAAATGAGAGTATATTCATTGTCATTGCTTTACAAAATAGTCAAAAATCCATTCTATTAAAGGAAATACTCTCCAACCTAGGTAGGCACTTAATTCCCCTTGAATAAAATGAATTTTTTAACTTAAGACTACATATGCTGAATCTCTGACATCACTCCTCAAGCCTAAAGAGGACGGGAATTAAGATCTTGCAGCATATTTCCTTTTTCATCCACCACTCTAGAGCTAGAAGAATTCACAGATGGAAATACTCAGACATTTTACACAAAAAAAAAAATTAAGATACAGTATTTTCTAAAAAGAATCCTCTATAAACAGGTGTTGATGTTATTTCACTGGACACTGCTATATTTGGCCACTCTGGGCAGAAAAAATATTTAAAAACTGCACCCAGATAATGAAATTCATAAAAAATACAATTGAAAGACATGTGAAGGATTTTTTGAGAAATACAAGGCAGAGGTACCCCACATGTGGAACATGTGGAAATAGAGAGTTTTCCAAGTATAAATTCATATTTATTATCATTTATTATCATTATCAAATATCTCAGTTTGCACACTGCCTTAGTATTTAATATACTCTTAGTATGATAGAGAAGTATTTTAAATTTAGATGAAAAATGAGGAGTGTATCTCAATTTAAATAAACCCAGAGAATACCCACAGATAGGTATATAACAAAGCTAATTATAAATCTCCTATTTAGATGTAGCGCAGTTTGTTCGCTTCCTGAGGCTCCTGCATACAGAGATGCACAGAGAGCAGGATGCTTCATTACAGATAGAGGAAGGCACCAGTTTGAGGCAGAGAACAAAAGCAGAGTCCTGCATTCACAGGATTAAGCAGCCTGGAACATCCAGAGGCTCGTGCTAAACACAGATCATTATCTGCAAGAGAAACAGGATCCTTTGGAGACATTATTTTCTCACTACTATGAAGCAAAAAGATGAGGTGAGGACTCATCAGACCATTGGTCTTTTAACCCGCTCAGACAGAAGCTGAGATACGAAAATGTTAGGATAAAATTTAGCAAAAATATGTAACAATATTTAAACAATATTGTGTTATTATTTATCCAGCTGGCAGGGGATCTCAGTTTGTTCACATGCCAAATCATTGAAGCACCACTGGACATGTAAGGGCACATCTGAAGCAACAAAAGCTGAGCATTTTCTCAATCAGAAAGACAACATATCCCTTGACTGGAGATGCACTGGAGCATCAGTGCCGTGCAGGGGTGCCTGCTGCAGTGCTGCACAAGAGTCTGGTGTCTACAAATACTGAGGCAAGTTAAAACTACATGTCTCCTTCACTAGGGAAACACTATCTTCTCTCATGGCATTAAAAAATAAGGTTTTGTATTTTTTTCCTTCCACTCTATTAACATTCTATGTTAGTTTAACAAAGGATTCAGATTCTTTGTTAGTTAAACATAAGTTTAGCCCTCATTTTACATCTCTGTAAACAAAAACACTGTTTGGGGACATTTTTAAAATAGAATTCTTTTCCTCAAAGGAAAATGATCCTTTTTTATATAAGGAAAAAGAGATTCAGTAATTTTACTACATTTCAGCAATATTTAATTTTTTATTCTAAAGTTTAGAATTGTAATGTATTATTCAAAATTTTCCTTGCTAGAGCTGTACAGAACAGGCAAATTTCCTGAAACCAACAGAGAGGCTCCATTTCAAGCATTTTGCTGAACATGTTGGTTATAGCTTTATGTAAATTAATCAACAGGACAGCTATTCTTTTTCGTTTTGGCCACATGTGTATTTTGACTGAATTTTTTTAGAGATAACAATAGAAAGCGCATCATGTGAGATATGAGAATGTTTTAAATAGCTTATATCAGAACTAAAGCATTTGCTAATCCAGATACAGACAGGCAAATTCATTCACACAAACACATTTGTATTTCATTTTTTTTTCCCCAAAGGGCCCTCAAAATATGTGAATATTTCATATGTGAAGAATATGAATACTGAGTGTTTAAAACTGCAAGCAGGGTACTATAAAATGCCTGGATCTGAACTGAATGTACAGGGATGATTCACACAATCAGCCCTGCTATTGTGCAGTAGATTAATTCCCCCGAAACTCCTGGTACCTACCAACCACTGCACATCCCTTATGAAAAACACATAAGCCTGACACCTCTAAATTTATACTTTATAATCCAAATAATGCTCAGACTAGGGCTCAAATAGTAATCCCCCAGAAAATACACAGCTGTGCACTTGTCTAAGGAAGATAGGCCTGAAATACCTTGGGGTAATTAAGAACCAGTGGGTTACCAGGGAATACACATGACAGACAAGAAAATCCAGATCACAAACTGCACCCTTAATGAAAGCCCAACAAAATGGTAATGGCACCTGAACTGCCTTTTTTCCTCCGCTTAGAGAGGAGCTAATACTGAGAGAGAGCAGGCAAAAATATATCACCCTCTTTTTTGCTGTGAATAAATGAAATGCCTGATTCTGCCCTAAAACGCCTGATTCTGCCCTATAAATCCATTTAAGAAGCTAAAAAAGAAAACCAAAACCAACCAAAAATAAAATGTCAAAAAACATGCCATAGATTCAAATAAATAGCCCAACATCCCCCAGCTGGTGTTTGACATATCAAAAGCCAGAGGGGAGCAGAGCAGGGCTCAGCAGCCCAGGGATCCACAGCCTGGGACTGTGGCAGTGCCTGCACAAGGACAGAATCCACAGCCCAGGGGAAAGGAGTGGATGGAACCATTTTGCACTCTGCTGAGGTCAAGGCAGGTCTCCAGCTGTCCTGTTTTAGGAACTTTTGAGGTGTTAGTCCCAGCTACAGGTACCATGGCAGAGTTGTGTGCATGGTACAGAGCTCTCCTACCTTTGTACCAGTGGCCAGACTCACTCTTGCAATTTCTTGTCCCTCTGCCCCATCAAGGTTTGCCTGAATCCACCCCACATGGTGTTATTTACAGCCACATACCTCTGATGTGACACAAACTTCCAATAAGAAATTTTCCTGGATATCTCTGCAATACTGCCACAAGAGAAGACCCCAGAAAATACACCAACATTGCCCCTGAATTACTTCTTCAAGTTGAATACTTCTCATGTTGTAGTGTAAAATGAGAGACAGAAGTGTTCATTCATCTGCCATGCAACATAACTGTAAACTTAGAATAAAGATATGCAACATACCATCTTTAATCATATCTAATTTATACAGAGAAGTTTAAAAAGGCAGAGCAATCACATGTGAAGTTTTCAGCAGTCATTTTCCCTACACTGCTCTTTTATTAGGAAATTGTATCACATTGTCAGAAATTTTAGATAAATCTTCCTTATTCTGAAAGGTCAGAGATCATCTCACCATTCTTTAAGAGGGGTAGAGTGCTAAATAAGAGAAGAAAGCGTAGATGGAAGCATCTGCTTCAGTTCTCCCAGAGTCCTGAGTGATAAAAATTACATTAGAAAAATTTCTTCATGCAATATTAAGCTGCTGTTCTACACTGAATTGTCATCTGCAACAGACAGAATTATCTATTGGCTATGACTTTATTACAGAAATTACTTTTTACTACAGTGTTAGCTCAAACAGATCCAACAATGAACTGCAGTCTGTCATCTAATACCATGGATTTTGCAGCCTTTGGATTAAAGCCTTTGAATGATAGCTTGGTGCCATGTTATGATGTGCTTGGATTTTTTTACTGCTGTTGGGCTTTTACTGAGTGCACATGGCTATACTGAGTTTATTTTCTAATCATAAAAACCAAGATGACGTCTTTAAAACAAAGAAAGTTTCATCCTTCTCTTCCTATCTGATGCTGACAATATTTAGTAATGAAAATCTGGTTTTTAGTAGCCTCTAAGTATTAATGAGTATTATTTATTATAAATAACAACAGTGTAAAAGACATGGAAAAAGAATGGATCACAGTGTTCAAGTCTAGGTGGATATTGAAGGTTTGCACAGATCTTGTGGAATATAAAATATTCTAATGGCAGCTTCAACTTTGGCCTGTAAAATCAGACAAGTGCACACACAGATATTAACACACCATGGACTCCAGGAAAGCAAATGCCTCAGCAGCAAAGGAGATCAATCATTGCCTCAAAGAACTTCCTCAACAGAAATTTATGTCCCCCCAGAGTGCTTGGCCCCCTTTGGCCCTGTGTCACTCCTGGCACCTGCCACTGTCCTGCAGAAATCTCCTGACACCAACATTTGCAAAACCAACAAACACAAACACACTCTGAATTCCTGATTTAAGAAGATACATTAAGTTTTGCAGGATAACATGAGGCATCTAGCTCAGGAAGTGATGATAAACAACATCTCAGAGAAATAAAGAGCCTTTGATTCTTAGTGTTGTCAAAACAGATCTTCCTGGGCAAATGGACTGCAAAGGACTCTTTCAAAATGGGCCCCACACATTGTCAGGAAGATTACAGACTGATAGAAATCACATTTGCAGCATTCATACTGCAACCAGTTTGAGTTTAAATTATGGATTCATTTGTAATCTAAAAGCATTTTAATCTCTAAGTTCATGGTAAATTATCAATAGTTTATTTTTATTAACATGATAAGTAACTGATGTAAATTCATTTTACTGTAGAACTATTCATACATAAATACTTTGTTTTAGGCTGAAGTCTAGATGGCTTAAAGAGATTTAGGTCAGTTAATAATTTGAGCCAGCATATTAGAGAAGTTTTACTGTGCAATTACCAAGTGACTTAAAGTTATTTCTTTTCTTATTATAGCCTGAAAGTTCCTACCTATCATTTCTTTTCCTATTGCCCTAAATTCTGATAATTTTAATTTCTCTTCTCTTTAATTAAGCTACCCTTGGGCTTAAAAACTCTGAAAGTTTTTCCATTTCATTTTTTTAATAATTAAAACTGATTCAATTTGTTTCAAAGGTCTGATGTTTAAACAGGCAACATTCTCATAAACCCTCAGCTCTGATTGTAATAAGAAATATATTTGTCACCTTAACTTTGTAATGTATTTGGAATGAACTGTTCATTGCACCACTCTTTCAATTTTTTCAGTCAAAGTAAATTAATGTGTGTTCACAGCTTGAAAAGTGCTGTACTGCAAGGCATACTCATATTAATATGTGTTAAGCTTTCTGGAAGCTAAAACAAAACTGTGGTCCTGATCTGGTGTCTTCACACTTGAGAAATGTGAAGTTAAAATAGGCAGCTTCTCTAACCATACACCATATCAACACATATTGCATAAGAGGGCTTGCAGAACTTATAAAACTGTTTTAGGAAAAAGTTTCAGATGGAAAATGGAAGCTTCCAGCCTTAAAAGAGGAAGTCAGAAAAAACCTGACTTGTTACCTCTTATTCTTAGAAAATGAACTTTGCAAAGTTTTACCCTACCCTTTCATACTCTGGCCAAAATAAATCTTTTTTTTTTTTTTTTTTTTTCTTTTTGCTGTTCACAGCAAAATGGTCATTCTGGAAACTCCATGTTTCACCAGTTGCTTCTTTTTTCACACTGACACACCCTAAGCAGGCACCAAGCACTGAGAAAATGGAAGTACAAAAGGAAAACAAGAAGCATAAAAAATTAAAAATTATGAACCACAGATTTCACTTGTATTAACAAGATGCAAAATATAACATTTTGTTTAAGACCCTGACACAGTTCTCAAACAGCTTGCTTTTGGAACAGAGTGTAAGAATTCTATATAACCCTGAAATCTTTGCATTGCAGGTGCTGCAGCACAAAATGGTGGCCACACTCTTTCAGGCAAATCAATCTTAGCACTGGATCTATATACCTTTCCATTTTGTGTGTAGTTGCTCTAGAAGAATGAGAAAATATATTGTAAGACAAGTTGACATTTCTTCAGTATTGCAGAAATTTTTTATAAAATATTAAATATTTCCACTGGAAATCTCACTGCTCTCAAGTATATTTTAATATTGACAAGAGCTTTCAAGCAGAGGATGTAATCTTGACATGCCCTCCTTAGCTGGTTTCTTCTGTTCACATACATCTATAATTCCAACGTGTTGGCAGATCAAAATGCCAAGTGGATTACAAGAGAAGGCAAACACAAAAGTAGATAGAAATGACCTTGCCATCAGTGAGAGGCAGGAAGAAAGACATAAGGTGTCAAGTTTTCAGTTTGGTGGCTGAAATGAAGAACTAATTCTATCAGCTCTGTCCATCTTGAAGGAAATTACCTTTTTTGCCTGAAGTCTGTCTTTTAAGGAAATTGAAATAAATATTACTTCAGTTGCAATGAAATATTTTGACTCAAAAAGTGCAATTAAAACAAGATTCAGGCAACACAATTCTGACCAGACAGAACCCAGGACAGGTTACCTGGTGTTCTAGGTCCTGTTTCTTCAGCTGCCAAATAATTTAAATTTCCATATTTCATACTCTTAGTTAAGGTCTGTGCAGTGTTTGTGACCAGTGCCTACAACACCTTACACATCAGTGGCCCCAGTATTGCTTTTGGTTTTAATTTGCAGGCAACAGCATTTCTGAAACATTTTCCCAAAGGCTGTGTGAATAAAAAATAAACAGGATTCTTAGTATTCCCCTTTTTTGACAAGTTGAGAAGTACTTTAACAACTTGTCCATATGCCAAATCTAAAAATGCATAGGAAAGAAGGAAACAAATATTAGAGAAGAAATATGCAGAAAAAGAACCTTATTAATGTTCTGGAGGGAATTTAGAATTTCTTTCTCTCCCCCTACCCACATGATTAATTAAGCAAGGTCACTTTATGAAATAAAATACATTACAACATTAAGGATGATAAAAACCAAAGGAAAGGTTTCACTGTCTCACACAATAGATCAGGCTCTCAGTTACCAGTGATTAATCCTGTACCTAACCACCTCTCTGAAATACCAACCCCTTGCTTTGGAAAAGCATCTATGCCTTTTTCCACCCTCTTGACCTCAGAGGAGAAAGAAAGGGATACGACAGCCATAAATGCTGAAGATGTAACTCTTGCCTAAGATTCACCATGAGATGGTGGAGCATAGCCACTGCACAGAATCCACCCCTGGCTTTGCCTTGCTCAGGGCACTCAGGCTCAGCATTCACTCTTCTGTCCTCCTCCACAGCCACAGACTCTGCCCTGGCATCTCACTGTGGATGACCAGGACGTTTATTCAAAAAGACAAAGCTAGACACTTTGCTCTTTATCCCCTCACCACACCAGCAGCAGCTTTCCATAAAGAATAAAGCAAAAAGAGGAAAAGCATATATCTTAGTGACATGAGTGATTTATAGCCCCAAGGAGCGATAAAATGATCCATGACTAGAAGTCAGTGTTTTTATTAAAAATGATGATTCCCAGTCATGGTGCTTTTTCGTTGTGTGCATAATTAATGTTAGCTTGTGAAAGCTGCCAATGACGCTCATCACCAGCGGATGTTCTTATAATATATGTGTGGATTTGAATGCATGATGAAGCTTTTCCATCTTTTGGGATTCAAAACAGAAGTTTGTGAATAATGCAAGACTGAAAACCAAAAATAACAAAGAAACTGCTACTCGCCCAGTAAGCAGTAGAGAAAAGAGCAGAGAATACAAAGTAAAGAAACCAAAACAGGCCCAGACTTTCCTCTAAAAAAACAGAATTGTGTGAAGATCTATTTGATCTTAGCTTAGAAAATATCTGCAAATGAGAAATTCAAAACCATTTTACTGACAGCTTTGAAGCAGCAAATTCTCTGTTTACTAAGTCATCAAAATGGAGAGAGGCAACACTGGAAGTCTGCACTACCATGTCTGTCTGTCTGAACACTGGCCTTGAGAGCATACCTCTACTGCTGGCAAAGGAGCCACCCATGGGCAGCAGGGACCTCCTTTCCAGAGCCCAGCATGCCCCATGTTTGATTCCTGGTGCTGTGGTGGGATCCAGCAGCTGTCGGTGTGCTCACACACGAGGTGTGCCCAGCCCAGGAGAGGCGCGTGCGAGCAGAGCCGTGCGCGCCGCCCGCGCACAGACAGCGTGAGCTCTGTGCACGTCAGCAGGGCTGGGCAGGGCTGGGAACCTCAGAGCACCTGTGCACACACAATTGGAAGACTAGAGGTTGCATCCTCATCTACAAGTTGCAACACAGAAAAATATTTATTACAGTGTTTATACTGAGAACACTTCCCAACTTACATTACTGCAGCGCCGCTACTCTGTTTTAATTACTTCCTGAATCCCACTGCTATACTCCAAATCACCTCTGCGTGCAAAGTAGCCTTTTCTTGACTACATCAGTTTATTTGGAATTTTTTCACTATTTCAAATACCACAGAAAACCAAACAGTATTGACACTCCAAGAGGAGAAATACTGTCAATAGTTATGTTTCCAAGTAGCATTTCTTTTTATTCTGCATAGGGTTTTGGCTTATCAAAATATTTACTAATGGGAATGACTTTACTCAGTGCCTAGTGGATCACCAATTACACATTAAAGAACAAGTCATAAAATATTGATAAAATCATTAACTACAGTTTTACCCATTTACGATGGCTAAAACCACAAGCTCTACAATCTTAATTTGATTCCCAAGGAAATAAATTATTTCAAGCACAGTATTTGATTGCTAGAAGACTTCAAAAAAAAAAAAAAAAAAAAGGAATGAAAAACATACCTTTCCCCAGTTTCAACTTTGTGTTCATGTGTTTGCCTCACCATTACACCCTGGTGATGAGAAGTAAATGTCCCAGACCCAGAGTTTTTAGGCATGCTGTATTCCTGAAATAGCACTGTGACTAAAGTTGCAGCTCATCAGAACTATCCGTAATCAGGCTCTTTATCAGATTAGGAAGTACCCTAATAGTGGAATTTTTTGTCTTGATGTTCTTGACTGTTACCCCTCCATTCCTTTTATGAGACACTCGGGAGAATGTTGACATGAGGCCAGATATGAAATATTAATTTGGTTCTTCAGACAAAGATTGTAACTTGTTTCCAGAAAGCTACTCTGATACCTTTTCTTTCTGGACAAAGTGGTTTTTTCAGTCTTCTAGTGATCAGTCTAAATCTTCAACAACTTTTACTTCAGAAGAGAAGCCACTGGATTTGGAAGCAGAACTGGCCACTGGCTCTGCCATCATTATGGGGCACCACTTTTCCAACTTCCACAAGAAGATCTCCCCAAGTCCAGCACTTAATTAAACCACAACAGCAACAAAAATTAGTTATCCTGTAGCTCAAATATACAGCTAAGACCAATAGTGCTAACTAATTTGTCAAAACTTGGAGTAAAATCCAAGAAAAGGCATAGCAGAAGTTTAAAGCAAAGTGTCTTTGCCCTGCCTTGGCAGGGTCAGGCCAGAAGAACCACAGAACTCCCAGCACAGACATCCATGGAGACACAAGCATCCACACACTTCAAATGAGCTGCCCCACACAACCTGGAGAAAGCTTTCAGGAGCTGTCTATGCAAGCATAATCCTGCTGTATAATTTATACCAGTTTTACAACCTTATTTTAAATCTATCAGCACAACTGAGAAGCAGGTATTTTGCTCCCCCTGTTGTACTCAAGTTGTTTTTTCTCAGTTGTTTTCCAGAGTTCCTACCAAGTTGCTAATGAGCTGTCAATTATTTGTGCAAATTAAGAGGCAGGCACGGAGAATTAGCTGCCAGAAAAGAAACATTTCCTCGGGTCTTCTGAAATGCAAGGCTACTTTTAAGGATTCTCTTAAAATTGGTGAATCTTCATCTATATTAGAACAAAAGCTACTTTATATAAGGCAGCTGACCATTTGAAATGTGCCTGCTGTAGTAAAAAAAAAAAAGGGCAGCAAAATACTAAATACAGAGATACAATTCAGCAGCTACATTGATAGTAATATTTTGAAGGGGAAAAATGAAAATGTCACTATTGTCTTGGAGAGAGCACCATAACCTGATTGCAGCTCACATCACTACTGATGACAACCTGTTTACTGAGTTTGTTTTCCATAAACAGTTATCAGTTTAGGTCTTTGTTCTTTAAAGGAGCTTCCTGTTTTAGCCTCTTGTTCTTGACCCTGCATGCACCACATGTCATTTCCCAGTTGGTGCTGAGCCACACAAACTTCTCAACCAAGGAAGAGATTGTTGGTGGCAGAGGTAGCAGGAATATGGCCAGGAAATCTCAGCACCTTCTCAGCACAGATGGAAGGGAAATTTGCTTCATCTGTGTTGGAAAAACCATTGAGTTCTTCTCTCTCTCCCCTTGCCATATTATCCCCTACTACTCATTCCCACCCTGCAGTTGTGTGTGGCTACATTCTGAGAGCTTGGAAACCACTAATGTGAAAAATGAGAATAATAATATTCTAACCGTCTTTTTTCGTCTCAATCACCAGCTGCCCTTACGAGACAAAATTAGCAATTTTAATCACAGTGACACAGATTTTAAATCATCCTCTCCAAGAAAAAATAATGATGTTTTTCTAAGTTTTAATTATGCAAAAGGCTACTCTAAAGAGGCTACAGCAGGCTATTTCATATGCTTAAGTTTAATCACATGCATAAGTCATTATACAATCAGACTGGTATTTTTGCTGGGAGACCCAGCATTTTCCCATTAAGGGAGGACTGCTTCCCTTTGTAAGTCCTCCTGACTCTCATGTTTGAGAAAGCTGGATTCAAACTGAACAGATATCTATGGATATCTAAAAAGCTGCATTGATCTCCAAAGAAATATCAGGGCTTTTGTTGCAGGAGGGGAAGTTGGGTGACTTTCACCAGGTGCTTCCTCTACCAGAGGGTACGGACCAAAGGTGAAACACAGATGCCAAGAAGAAAAGGCTTAGAAATCCCTGAGAATTATAAAAATAAAAACTGCTAGATCCTTATTCTGCTTGAGAGACCAGTACTGACTGGAAAATTTCTATTTTACATGAAATTTTTGTAAAAATTTTAAAACTTATCAATTAAATTGTGCTGGTCTTTTAATGAAGAAAATAAGGACCATCCAGCATAAATGCAGTGAACAGGATCATGTACACGAGCGTTGAGAGCAGGGAAGTTTACATTTAATTCAGATTTCACAGAGACTAGAAGGGCTTTCTGAGCCTGCCCCACTGAAGCTAAAAGGCAGACAAGAGATTACCAAACAAGATACCCAGCATCATTTTATCTGCTCATCTTTCACCCAGCTCCATGTGTGTGAGCTACAGGGTGATGTACAAGCCACACTCAACACCATCTGCCTGACTGGAGCCCAGAGCCCCGCAGCAGGTGCCAGTCTCTGTTAGGTCAGAAGGCAGTGCTAGAAGTTGTTGCAGGAGCTCTTTGGGCTTCACATCAGCCCTGTTGTAATGTCTGTTCTGAAAGCTCCAGCTCTCCTGCTGCTAACCCGTGTCTCTGCTGGGCAGAGGTGTCCCTGGGAGGAGCTGCAGACCATCCCTGCCCTGCCAGGTGCTGCAGGGGCAGCTGCCCATCAGTCTGAGCAGCCACTCCCTGTTGCACCAGTCCACAAGCCAAAGAATTTTAGCTCCTTTCCACTACCTCCTCTTCCAACTCCTTTCCACTACCTTTCACAAACAAGTCCACTTAAGGAGGGGACACAAAATGAATGTCTTTTCACCTCAGGAAGATTTATTTCTCTGGCATCTGCTGAAATCACCTCTTTAGGAACATAAACTCTCCAAAGGAGTGATTAAAGCTTTCAGGCTGCTGGAGTGGGGCCAGCTCTGAGAGCCCATGGTCTGTTACAAAAACTCAAGTGCAAAACCCCCAACCACTCAACAAAACCCCATCAAGCTAAGTATTGCAGGGAGTGGTGGATTTTTCCACTCAGAAGCACAATGCTTTTCATTTCCATTAGCAGTGAAGCTTAGACATGTCACAGAAGATTGTCACAGGAACGTCCAGGAATGGATGCACAATGGGTGAGGGAGCTGATGGACCAGCCTGGGTTTGTTACTGCTGTAAATCCATACACAAGTTATGACTGAATTATCTGTATCACAGTCAGACCCAGAGGTCTCAGGTGACATAACTGGAGGCAAAGTAACTTGCCTATGGCAAACAGATGATGAACAGAATTAAAATCCAGGTCTCCTGAGTCTCAGACCAGATCATTTTTTTTTTTTCTTCTGATACCATCTGTGATACTTAAGAAGCCAATTACAGTGGGAAAAACATTTCAACAAAAAAAGGGAAATTATTATAAGTTGATTTCAGAGATTTTATCTTCTTCCTAGGTTTAGTAAATTTTCCTGAAACTTGGATGTCTAGAGGGAAAATGACACTTTTGCCTTGTGTTATAGAAACATCATCTGGCAATGGAACATTTACCTAAAAGAAACCACAGACACTAAGCAGCATTACCTCAGAAGACTGCACATTTAAACTACTTATCAACTAAATTCTCTGTTTTCGAAAAAGGAAGAAAAAAATAAAAGAAAGAGCTTCTATATTCCTGAATAATAGGCTGCACAAAGCCTATATTTGAAATTAAAATATGACAAGAAATTTGCCTGTAGAGAGAATTCCATGCATAATATGAAAACATGAAAAATAAACCCACATAACTTTTCTTGCAACTCAAAAATCAGCAGTGATGGAAAAAACTGCTGCATTTTTTGCTACGTGTTAAATGCGTTTTCCAATTATATTTTCCATGATAAAGGACATAGATGCTCATTTAAGCTGACTTAAGACAAAGTTATTCTCTAAAAGATTTGTATCTTTTTTTCTTTGTAAAATTACTTAAATCAAATAACCCACCCCCTTGTATTTATCCTCATTCAGCAAAATATCTGTCACAAACCTGTGCCATACAGACCACAGACAAGGCAGACTATAGAAACTGAGGAGTCAGGAGTGTGTGCAGCATCCTCCAAGACACTGACTCACTTTTATGTCCCATTGATAATATTAATAGTAACTTACATATTCAGCTTTAGCACTTCTATGACACTTTATTTCTCACAGCAAAGAAGATGGTGGTTTCTCAGGAACTGTTAACACTGGAAAGTATCTTCTGATCCCAAGATAGAAAAGGTCTGAACACTGATGTGTTCTGTTGTACAGACTTTTCTCATTCACAATGTTGACTGGGATGGGCAGATTTTAAAGCAATATAAACACACGGCTTTAAAGGCAAAACATTTGAAATAAACGAAAACAAACATTCTCTTTATTTGCCATCTTTCAATTAGGAGTAAATTCTTGGTCTCACTGAACCTAGGATTCCCTCCCAAGTATTACAAATACATCTGCAAATTTTCTACTGGCAAGGACCAAAATAAGGAAATCAAGAGTAAAGACATAAAAACATAACTCATAGCAGTTGGCATCTTTCCCTCAACTGACTGGATGCCAGTGCAAGAAATTTCACTGTCATTTATCTTTGTATAAGAAAAGGCAAAATTCTGCTAAATATCTTTCTGAGCTTACAGCAGTGTCTACCCAGGAATGGAGCCTGAAATGCTATTCCCTCAAAAATGCCTCATTATGGAAAGGTTTCTACAACAGGAGGCCTTCAGTTCAGTGAACTACTTTCAGGTGAATTACACTGCACACACAGAACGGAGCTTGATAACTTCCTGTGGAAAAAGAACTCAGAATGAATTTCAGTAGGAAGTTGATTCAATTCCCAGTGTGCCCTTAATGCTATTTAAGAAAAACACACACAGGCTATTCAATGCCCTCTAATGGGAAGTGCATGTCTACAACTCTAGAAAATGCAAATCAAATGAAAAGGACAAATGTCATGGAGATATATTTTGTAAATGTTAAGTATTATGAGCCTTCTTTTCTACCACAAATAAAGTTTATTATGCTACTACACTGCAATCAACTACAACTGCTTTTATGCTGTGAGTAATGGGCAGAATTAAAAAAAGCAGCTGGTGTAGTAGAATTGACCTCTGAAAACAGCTCTGCATTTTTCCTCCCACTATTTATATTATTTCTGTAACCTTTGGAAAGAAGCAAACTTAGGACCCAGCCTACTGTACAATTATCTCTGGTGTGACCAAGTGTCCCTCTGCTTTTGCTTAATGAGCCCCTGTCCCCTGCAGCCCTTCCTGTGCACCAAGATTTGACCTGGCCCCCCTCACAGCAGCATCTCACCTGTGTGTGCTCCCACCTTTACACACCCACGTGGCAATAAAGCCTCAGAAGCCACACACAGGACATGAGTTTGTGGAAGTGAACAAAAAAAAGAACATGAGTACCAAGTCAAAAATTCCTGTCTAAAATGAAACAAGATACTCCTGTTACATTCCATTCAACACAGTATCATTAGATTAATAATAAAGATTGCACTGTGCCCATCAGAGCTGGTGAAAAGCCTCTGACTTCCAGTTCTCCCAGTGCTGCAGGATGCTCAGTTACACTGGTGCCAGGACAGCATCCTCTGTTTCCTCCACAAAGATGCAGGGCATGATCAGCACTGAGTCAGCCCAAGGCTCCTGACCACTACAGGCTAAAGCTGGGGGCCAGGATTGCTCCAGCCCAGCTGTGGCAGTGAAGGATGCCATCCCATCGTGGGATAATTAGGCAGGAAGCAGCCCCAGAGCCTTGGGTTCTGTGGTGCCCAGCAGAGAGTGAGAAAGTCAGTGGCTGTACAGAGAGAGCTGTGCAGAGAAAACTCCTCCTACCCTCAGGGAGCTCTCCAGCAGCAGCACAGGAGTCAGGGCTGCATCCCCCGAATGGATCACAAGTGTTGGTGGCCCAAACAGCCATTCCAGACTGCTCCTTTGTTAGCCCTGATTGCAGGAATCCCATGAACCCTTTGGATCACCACAGGATCCCTTATTCTTCACTGCAAAACTTGCTGGCTCTCAAGTTTGTCATAAACACAGCTGCCTAAACTGAGAATTTCCCTTATTTGCCAATCAGCAGGCAAACCTCGTGCCCAAGCAAAGGCAATGTCTTCTCCAGAGTAGCATTTTAAAATATGTGGAAACAATATTCTTATTATTACCTTTATCATTTATGACAGGAAGATCTTTAATATATGGGTGAATTTCTATTTGGAGAAATCAATAGTCTTAAATAATAACTAAGATTTCAAGTCTTTCAATCACAATACAAAATAACCTGCTATTAACTTTACAAATGAGAACCAAGTTAAAAGGCTTCTAGCAAATTACCAGTGAATCACCAGAATTTGCTTCAGGCAGAGATATTATTCCTAAATTGTTGCCAGTGATCTATACCTTTAGTGTTTTTTATTGCTAATTTGCACTGGTTTCTCATACTCTTCTTCTAATGGATCATTACAGCAGCCAGATAATTTGTACTGCTGCCAATAACTGTCTCAAGGTAAGACAGTTTAGGTAGAGCAAGAATAATGCACAGCAAGAGTGAGCCTTCGAAAAGAATTCCAAATTAAAGCATTGCTATGTAAAAAAACAGGAACCACTTAACACAATGGAAAGCTACATTTTAAGTATCTCGCTTTCAAAACCAAGGCCATCACAGCTGAAATACTACTTTAATGATATACTGATAAAGGCTTCCTTTTTTAGTTTTTGAAATTCTGTTCACTTTCTTGTATGCCACAAAAACATACTGGGTCAAGCTGTACTTGAAAGCATTGCAAAGTGACACAGGCATCCAAAAGAATTAAATTATAACAGTATGGAAAACAAAACAGAAAGAAAGAATTACATATACTCCGAGATTTTTCAAAATGCTCCAAACTTTTATTATACATAAACCACCTCAAACTTTAAATCTTGATATAAAGCTGGTCAGTTATTTAAAGCATAATGATAACAATAGTTTATAGATCAATAAAAAATGATTGAAACCAAACCTAATAAAATCTGAAGATGCATTAGTCACAAGTAGTACTCAATTCATCTTTGGTATGGCATGTTTCTTTGACTATGGATTTTTCCTTCCAACAAACCTCCTCAGTCTATTCCTGGAGGGCAGCTGAGCAGCCCATGCAGCTGAGGCAAAGGGCACTGGAGAGGATGCTCCAGGGAACCAAGCTCAGACTCAAAATCCCCTCACAAGCAGACAGTCTGCAGCACCTCCATGCACACATTCCTGGAGTATCACGAGCATCCCACAAATGGAGCCAATCCAGCTCTCTGCTGAGCACCCACATGTGGATGTGCAAGTACTGGAAGTCTCTTGCCTCATCCTTGGGGTTCACTTTCCCATCTTCCAGCTGGATTCAACTGGATTTGCACACAGCTAGTGTGATCTTCACAAAAGGCAGACTGCCTCTATGCTTATGATTGTTGTTAGAAATGGTTGCTAATTGCTTTATCTGCCCTCTTAATAGCTACTAATTTTTTTCAAAAGCTTGGTGACATTCTTTAAGGACATATACAAGCATTTTGACCTTTCCTTGTGATCAGTGAGCTGGAATAGCATCATCTATATAAAGCATAAACTTACAGTGTTAATTGCGCATTTAATGCACTGTATGACTGTCACCTCACTCTCCCTAACTGGTTTTGGGCAGCAGGAACACAGGGCACTGAATTTGGGTCGCACTCCACTCAGGCTGTGTCACTCTGGCCTTCTCTGTACATATTCCTAAGCCAGCACAGTGACATGCAGCTGTCAAGGACTCCAAACTCCCTCCTGAAAGATGACACCTCTGCAGTGTATTTATGAGCTCACCGTTGGTGTTTCAGGCAGATTTGAATACATTCTCTTTTCAGGAGCCTGGCATGTTTCTGTGGAGCTTGGTGACAATGTGCTAGCTTGTCCTGGGGTGATGTGACCAGAGAAGAGATTAGATCCAAGGAACAGGCCTGGCCAACAGTCCAGCTTTGTGCTGCCATCCGAAAGGGTGCAGAGAGGAGCTGACTGCTGACAGAGCTAAAAGAGGCTGAAAACAGAACTCTGTCAGGGACAGCTGCCTGGTGACTTGACAGCAACAATTCTTACCTCCTTTCAGTGAAGGAGGCTGAAAACACCAGGAATGTCAGGCTCCAATTTTCCCTGCCCAGGCAGATGCCACAAAAGAAGCTGAACCTCACAAAGCAGTATATAGTAAAGTAGAGATACAGATTTTCCAGGATCCTCCTCACTTTAGTTCCATTACTTTAATAACATTTCTACCAACTACTCTTTATGCTACTTATCTCCTTAACTTAGGGGGTATATTGTGTTTCTGAGAACTAATTTCCCTTAATATGCAGAATTTTCACAAATACTGGGTTTTCTCAGTATTTCTGCAGTGATTTCTTTCTCTAATTCTGTTTCTAGGAGAACACTCCCACTGAACTGCAGAATATTTCACCCTCTGTCCCTGTGCAGAAGCAGCATTAAAGCCATCCCCTATAACAAACTGGTACAGAATAACCAGCCAGGAAACCCCAGCCCCATCAGAGGGAGAGCAGAGAGTTTGCTTTGTTATTTTAAACACAAAGGAAAACAAGAGTGGAAAAGCATTTGAATCATAGTTTTGGTCCTTACCAGCTACAGTTTGTTCATGGAAATAAGAACCTTTTTTTTGAGAGGGGCCTCAGTACAGTCACCTGGATGGACACACAATTTACCCTTTTAATGAAGCAGTGTCTTTAAGAGGTGTAATTGAAGAGTCTGACCTAAAATCTCACTGGCATTACAAGTGCTTCCACAAGCTTTCTACATAAGTTAAATAAAGACATGCCAGGGAGATTAAACAACAATTAACAAAATGGCTGACACACAACAATAATAAAGGAAAGTTACCTGGAAAAAAAGGGAAGGGGTTTGGTTTGAAATTGTCCTTGAAAATATGATCAGTGTATTCATAAGTATTTTCCAAAGGTCCACCCTTTGTCTTCATTCCTATCTATTCTGTTTGATATATTGCGCTATCATGGGGCATTCTTCTGAACTTATATCAAATAAGCCCATCCACTGCTTCCTTTGCCAGTGCTGCAGGTATCAGCTCTGCAGCAAGGGCCAAACTCAGATGAATGATTTGATAAATGTGCTGGCACTGCAATGCTTTCCACTTTGTGTGCAAAAACAACAAAACTTTTTCCTAATTTAACTCTACTAATTTTAAAATTCCTTTTTACTTTTAATTATGCGGAAATTACTTTTATTTTCCTCTCAACTAATATTCTTCACAAGGGTAGGAGAAACCCTAATTTAAGAATATAGGCACATTTTCACTTTTTGAGAATAATTAACCAACTTAAAAGACATTCTTTTTGAGAATACCAGAATATGAATATAAGTCTTCAAAATTGTTAAAGCTTATTCAACCCTTATATATATATATAATTATTATACAGAAATTCAAAAGCATGGGTATGAATTTATTTATGAGTATAAAATGGAAAATCATAACCACTTGGATTTTTATCTATTTTGACTCAATTTGCTGACAAATCCATATGCAAAATATATATTTCTATTTACCTATTCCTTTAAATCCAGGAATAGTTTACCACTGAGAAAAACTATTTACTTTGCATTTAACTACAGAAAATTGTGTTGCACCCATTTTTATGTCCTAAACAACAGGGCTATATAAAGAAAGAGATAGAAGGATCAATACTCCACTCAAGTGATTCATAAATCTGAGTATCACCAAATACTGGAAGTCTATATGTATAAATTACTTACCTCAAGAGCAAGATATAAATTACAAGGTGCAAACAGCACTAATGGAGGGTTCAGAAGAACTTTGTGAGGAAAAATTTAAAAAGCAGATCAGGACACAAAAATAACAGCGAATCAATTCAGCTTATTGGCGTAGCTAACAAATCATCTCTTAGAGAAGAAGTGCTATGATGTTCCATTTAGTAATAAAAGCATTAGGAAAATGAAACTTCAGCTCTGATAGTAAATGACCAAGACCATTCAAGTTTTAATGTGTTGTTCTGTCATAAATAAACTTTCTCAATGGTTTGTATTTTTTCCTTAACTACTGGATTTCAATATAATTATTTCAGGTTGTCTCAGGCAAAACCAATGACAACAATATGGAGGTGAAGTTGTATCCACTTTACCTGCACTAATACATGGAACAGTTGTCATCTGGAAGGCTTCTAGATCAGTACCTGAGTAATGTCTCAGATTTTAAATTGCTTGGGATTTCCTGACTGTAAAAGAAATCAGGTATGGAGATTGTTTTCATTTGAGCTGCAGATATGTCAAATGCAGCCTTTAGATAATGTCAGTGAAATAGCAGAGGTGAAAACAAAATTAAAATAAATATACTAGCATGTAGTCGGCAGCTAGCTCACCATTTCCTGCCTAGGCTATTTTCCCCTTGTTGCTGCTTGGGAGAGAGTTACTTGATGTAAATAATTCAATATATTGATGGAGGAACTATTTATAAAAGGTTCAGCACAAAGGAAGATGTGTTGCTAAAAGCAGTGAGAGAAATGGCTGCCATCGTTTCCAGCATATTCTGATTTGATTTATGAACCCATGCAAACCAGTCACAGTCTTGGCACAGCTTCTTTCTCTGGCTATACATGTTGGAGGAACTGCCCATCCATAGCTGCAAGCAGAAACCCAGCTAAGGGATGGTTTAATCCTCCTTTTTCTTGCACATTCCCTCTGCCCTGTTCACATGAACTCCTCATGCACAGCAGCTGCTCTGTCCTTTGGCACTACCTCAGATAAAGGGTAACCACCTTCCACATGCCCTTGGGAGCCACAAGGCCCACCAAAATCAGAAAAGAGAAGGGAGTGATGACTGTCCATCCCTTCATGATAAACTACTGCAGATACAACTGCATTTTGAATTTAGGCATGTCCCAAAGCTGTATGGCAAAAAAAAAAAAAAAAGCTGAGACAGGCCCCTGAGGAGCTAACCTTGAAAGAAATCTCTACATTGGTAATTAATTTACACCAACAAGCTGATTGACTTACGACTTGTGCCTGCCATGCCAACATACCACAAACCCAAGGTTAATTGCAGCCAGAGAAGGAGAATTTGGCAGTGAAAGCTGCAGAAAGCAAAAATGTGCTGACAGAACTGTACCATCACCCCAGCACTGCAACCACTCCTCAATAAAGGAGCTGAAGGACTGGCTGGGCAGCTGAGGAATGAGAACACATGTGAAGACTACTTAAAGCAAGTTAGAAAAGGAGTTATGATTAGGGAAAAATTAGGAAGCCAACAGAAGAAATAAGACTGTGATTTTGTTTTTTGTTTGGGTTTTTTTCCTGTTCAGAATCTAGGAAATGAAGCAAGGACAAATAAAGAAATTGTTTTGCCACTCTGAAAAGAAATCTAAAAGGGAAAACAGCCCAAATTCAACCCACTACTGCAGATTACTCAGAAAGTGCAACTTATCACTTTGATCATCCCTTACTCTATTTACATCCTGGGGCCAAGCTCACAAATATCCTGTGCAGGGGCAGGAACACTCAGAACAACTTTTGCAGTGAAATCTTCTCTCCACAATGGCATTGATAGCAAATTGACTCAAGTTTATAAAGAGCTCTGGCTTCTTTAACTGTGTTCTGGGTCACTATCTCATCTCTGGAAATAGGATACAGACACTCAATAGCAAGTTTAGCTTTTATTGAAGTGTTGCTGTGCTCTGCCCTCAAGAGCTGCTCTCCAATTAGTGCCAGTTAACCCATGACTAACCAAATCCACTGCTGCCCTTTTCATGATCTGTGAGAATATTTTAAAAGTAGTTTAAAAATTCAAACTGCTTTTCTTTTATTCTGTTTCTTGGACTTGGTTCCATTTTCCACATGAAATGTTGTGTGGAAACAATAACTTCCACAGCAAGTTATGTGAAGAACCTCTTGTTACATATTTATTTTTGAACACTGTATTCAGAAAAAAATGATATCAAATTTTCCATCTAAGTGCACTTCATAATACCAGGATGTAATCTGTACTGGTTTTTAAATTTAAATGTAATTAGCTCACAGAAAATGTCAACATGACACTGATACTTTCTTTCCACTGTGGAGTGAAGAACAGTTTGGAAAAATGTCACTAGAGTGACTCAGATCATGTTCTTTGTAGGTGTTTTACAGCTCCATCATCAACACCTTTTATTCTGTTCTTTATTATAAAAAAAAAATGGATCTCAACAATGCTAAAGGAGGGATGAAGAAAAAATACTTCATCTAGCTCTACTGATTTCCCAGATTTGGAAAAGGCTATAATTTGCTCAAAATGTAAAAATTGGAGATTTTAAGACAAATATTCAGCTGTGCCTTGAGCATGCCTAAACAAAATTATGACTTAGCAGGATTTGAAGTCTGAAGAATCTTGATGTCTGAAGTACTATTACAAGACTCCAATATTTCATGTTGAAGGGAGACTTTCATTTTATAAAGGCTCAGAAAAACACTGGTAAGCTTTAATGCCCAAACTACAGATAATGGAAATACTTTCTCTAAATTTAAAAGTTGATTCTTATTTTTTTAACCAGAGACAATGTTCAGAAGAACACAAAAATACCAGTAGCAACAGAAAGAATCACCTTCCAGCATGCAGAATGAAGATTATTTTCACCAAGTAGCATAGCAGACATATCAGGCAGAGTAATGATCCCTCACAGAGGGCCTGTGTTTGTCTTTTACTTTATTTGCCACATCCACTGGACTTTAAGCTAGAGTGTTCAAAAGCCAATAAAGGGAAAAGCAACCTAAGACATCGATCCAGGAGTTAATGTGCAAATTAACAATTCCTGTGTTGCAAACATAAATTTTCACCCTTTAGGAATCTGCTCAAGTGCTCTGGAACTGACTGCATCAAGAAGGAAATGTTAATTAAACATCCCTGTCCTAATACAGCAGGGGCATAAGGCATATATAAATTAAATACCTGAAAAATTAGTTGGCGTGGTTAGATTAGCAGTGGATGAACTAGACAAATATAAAAGTGATAGGTTATAGGATGGGATCCAAGAATGCACCCTTGAACATCAGCCACGCAATGATTTCCTTGTCACACACAGCACATCCATTACCACTGCCTGAGTTCTGAATAAAGAGGATTTCTCCTGGCAGAAGTTGTACTGGGTGAGGAGAGCAGGGTAGTTACACACCATAAGTATGGGAGGAAGAAGCCCAGCCTTACTGAAATTGGGATCCTTTTTCATTCAATTCAGTAAGATAGAGTTACCTTCTGGCCAGTGAAGGAATCAAGCAAGTAACCACTCCAAATTATGTTAAAAGCTGCCTTTTAACACTAACATTTTAAGCCACAGTGATGCTTGAACATGTTAAACTTTCAGTACTCCATGCTTCTACCTTCTGTTTATATAAGATGGTCCCTGCCAGAAATTTGCATGTAAAGTTTCCTTCATTTGCAGATAGATTTTCACATCTAAATTTACCTATTTTAAGCAAACTTAAAAACCACTGATACTGTAATATCACTGAATATTCATTTCTTATATATAAATTGATAATGCAGCCACATGATTTCATTATCTTGCTTAATTTCACTCACAACAACACACAGATCTCAATGGTGAGCTATATTACTTCATATTATTCTCCTACTTTAAATCATGAACAACTTTTCTTTGTTTCTGCTTCAGAAACACAAATGTAAAGTTACTAAAAAAAGTTACAATTTAGTACTTTAGATACACTTGCTGTGTTTTTTAATACTACATGGTGCAGTATTGCCAGAATGTTCAAAGCATATAGATCCCTTCTATATAATGTAGCATTAGAATTAAACATGGGGATGATTTTAAGGTAGTATCCAAATTCCTTTCCCTGAACATTTCATTAAAAAAAAAAAAAAAAATATATATATATGTAAGTTTTTCCAAAGAAAGGCCACCGCAGTAATGAACATATTCAGTGACAAGCTCATACATGCTTTTCAGCAAATTGGAATGAGAAATCCCAAAATGTGAATATAAATCGTTCAGCTTCACGATATGCATAGACTCTTTATTTTGATTTCTCTCCAGATTTCCTTGCACTGTACTTTAATAGAATTTTGCCAGAACATTTACATTTTAAAAAGAAAATCCAGATAAAATGTTTCCTCTCAATACAGCTGTATTTTCAGCCAATGCAAACCTTACCAGTGGGAATCAGAATATGCTCTCCTATGGAAAATACTTTTCTTAATAATATTAAAACTCTTTAATATTGCCATGCAATGAAAAGAGCAAATTATAATTGGTGTCATCGCTGAGAGATCAATGCTTTTCTCTTCTCTATTAAGAACTAAGAAATCAATACTTTTTCTTGCTATTAATCCCCACCTGATCTGGCTTCTGACATTATCATAACACCAAGCCCCTCTATGACTGTATAAAAGGTGACCAAAACAGTCTTTGACCACAAGAAAATATCAGCATTTCAGATGTCGTCTGTACTATGAGTCCCTCACCAGCTCCTGATTTTTACATTTTATATGTTTTTAACCAATGGGTACAACAGACATTTTTGTTTGTACCTGCTAAACCATCCTCTTTTGGTTTTAAACAATTTCCTCTCCACATTGTTTTTGTTTTTACACCACAAATGACAAGCTCAAAATAGTGTACATCATGCTGGAAAGTTGAATAAAAGTTCAGACATTGTCTCCACAAGGAGTGTGTTATTCTATAGTGATTTCTATGTTTATTTTATGAATCGAACATAAAATTTCCATTAGGAAAGGGAAATAAAACTCTCAAAAGGCACATATTTAAGATTTTGCCTCTATCCAATCCCCAAGAAGTAGAATTTTACCAGCCAAGGAATCTTAATTACATCAGAATAACTGTGAAATTACATTTTTCATCTTTCTAGATGCAATAATGTTGCAAACACCAAGATGTTTACTGATGCTTCCAAATCAGGGAGGAATTTTAGATGAGGAAGGGAAATATTTGAATGCTTTTACTAAATACGGGAGTGGAGAAGATAGAGGGTGGTAGTAAAGTGCAATTCACCCAGAACATATAACACTGGTCTGAAAAATGAGTAGGAAAATGGTACCTACAGAGGAGGTTTCCCCGAGGGAATGGAACAGGAATGCTGAGGAATGGACAGCTGGACCCTGTGGATTACCCTGCCCATTGGCTGTAGGCACCACTTCATTTGAAACACTGTCAGTTCTGAACACCTGAAAAGTGAAAATTACCATCCATGACTCAAATTAATGTTTTTTTTCAAATAAGAGCTTTTGTTTTCAAAACACATGGGGGTGTTTGCAGTTATTATAAAGCCTATTACAGCTAACATGTAAAACCTTACAGCTACATGTTCTTGTGCAATGTAAATAAGTACACCTACCCCAGAAGTTCCTAGACTTAAAAACAATCCTGCTCTAACTATACTTGATATCAGCTAATTATATATTTCTTCCTACAGCTTTTAAGTCACTATAGAATAAATCAGACTTCATAAAGATGATGTCCCTCGGGAGTGACTTTCCATTTAATTTATTTATAGCCACACTTTGTACTGCAAATGACACTGGGAACCCAGATAAGCTGATTGGAAGGATTGCTCTCCCCTATTAAATTAGCTGCTACCTTTAACTAATTAAAATCTTATTGCAAAAATAAAAGGCTCAAACAAGTTTGGCTTGTAACAAGGAATTGAAATGCATTCTGTGCTAGGAATTAGTGAGGAAATAATGACTACAGCAAAGACTTTTCCAGTTTCTGAATGCCTTTTATGCCAAAAGAAATAAAGAAATCTTTTCAATGAGTAGGAGAGCTTTCCAAGAAAGCTTTTCATGTTTTGAAAAATGCAGAGCTGTTCTAGAGATGTTTTGAGCAGGCAGTGAATGCAGGCCTGAAGAAGTGCAAAATGCCTTTGTCTGCTCAGTCCTAGGTTTGCTCAGTGGAGCTTTGTTTTAGAAAAAAGTGGATTCCAAATTGTAGAAAATATTGTACAGAAGTATAATTCTGATTGTTTTTTAAACACTACTCCTACCTGTGATAGCAACAATTGCAAAGCAAGTTTTGTTTGGGATCTTCAAAGAAAATATCTCTGCATTGTCTTGAGAACTTCCAAATACCAAGACAATGACCATTCTCCCAGCAGGCAAACTAAAGCCTGAATCTTGGAGGTAAATGGGGTTAAAATGAAAATCTAATACCGACATTTTATACATTTCTTTTGTGACTTGTGCTTTAATGGGGAGACACTGAGTTCACTGACCTTGTCTCTATTTTTTACTCAATATCCAGTGAAAAGGTTTTTAGATCTTTGCACTAGTACTCACTGTTTCTCTAGCATGAATTTTTCATCTTCCTTTCATTGGATAATCAGTAATTGAACATTTCTTAGAGACCTGGGACTGTTCTGCCTTGTAACCTCAGACAGCTCCCACATAAATTGCAAATCTAATAACAAAAGGCTGTAAAAAAGAGAAATTAATTGGCTGCAAGAAACCTGGGCAAAACTCGAACTAATATGAGATCCACCTTGGCTTTCCAAGAATAACCAGGGCTGCTTGAGGCTGGTTCCAGCACCATTTGTCTAAGCCAGGAGCTCAGTGTTGCTCCTCCAGGCTTCATGGTTTTAGGCCTCTCAAAAACTTGTCAGCCCAACGGAAGGACCACCATCACAGACAATAATGTGGGGATCAAACCGGTGCTTTGCTATTCAGTCACAGCCAAGTGCTTCCCCCAGTCAAACTGATGAGCAGACTTGGATGATCACCTGGTTAGTCATGTAAGGATTTTGTGCTCATCTCTGGTCTTTCAGGTGACAGGCAGGGATCTGGGGCAGTCACTTGCTCTCAGCTTCAATGTTTCTCTGCAACATTTACCAAGCTGTTAACAAACTTGCACCAAAAGAAAATGCAAGTGAGGACTGGAAAGTGATTTGCAAAGGTTTTGTTTATTTACTAAGCTATTAGGCTCCCTATGTACTGGTAAGGATAGAGGTCTGTTTGGTGCTTTAACTATAAACACCTTCCTCATGCACAGCACTGAAATGTCTCATCCAAAGGTTGGCATTAATAGGACATTATTTACTTATTAGTTCAGCAGTTTATTACACTGAAATTTAAATGTACTAATCAAATATTTATTTTGTAATCATGTTACATTAATGCTAATTAGCAATGTATTTATTGCTTCATGGACTACATTTAAATTTAAATGCTCCAGTCAAAATTTTGACATTAAATTGCACCTACCTAATTAAACAGTTTCTAATGTATTGGTTACTTTTAAATACCATTAGACAAATTCAATTTTTTTTTACTGTAAGGATGAATTTTCTTAAAACATCACCTAGATAACTTTCTAATTTTTATCCTATGAATTCAGTATTTCCTTCATAACTACAAACATGTAATTATGAACCAAATATATTTTAATTTTTTTTTCTTTTTTTTCTTGCTAGTATAATATAGAGAAGCAATTTCAGAAAAAAACCCCAGCATTTTAGGCTAGACTATTAAAATGTACCAACTCACTTCAAACTTCCAAGGAAATGAATAGATTTAGATGTAATTCACAAGGGATTATACCTGAGATTTAATTATCAGCTACTCACCAGCTGCTTTTGTTACAAAGCAAGGAAGGAATAGCCTGCACCTCAAGACACCAACAAAAAAAAAGCCCCACATATCAATGAAAATGCCAGCCCAGTTCCTACGGAACCATACATGATTGTGGCCAGGTTTCTGCATGTCCATAGTTCTGAGGGAGATTCAAGCAGTTTTAGGAAAACACAGCTGGAACAATAGAAGAAAAAAGCTCTAAAAGCAAGCATTCTTCAGTGGAAAAATCAGTGTATGAAAACTCGAGTGTACATAGGAAAAAATCTTATATACTTCACAATTCCAGCTTTTCAAATAT
The DNA here is from genome assembly GCF_027579445.1 of Ammospiza nelsoni. NCBI lineage: Eukaryota > Metazoa > Chordata > Aves > Passeriformes > Passerellidae > Ammospiza > Ammospiza nelsoni. The sequence continues at coordinate 13,916,693 of NC_080642.1, forward strand.
GAGCACACTTTCTTGTTATCAACTCCCATAAACTCCTATTCAGGATGGAAAAAACTCATGAACAGACTTTACAGGCAGGACAGAGACAAATGGAGCTCAAGATGCAAAGATTCATCATCTTCACAAAGCTGGTTATAAACGACACAGGTCAGAATCTCCTTTTCTCTGCCAGATAGGAGCATTCAGTTTCATTAACTTCCCACAGGCAGAGGCACAGTACATCTCTCCTAAGATATGTGAGATGTTTAGAGGGAAAATGGAAATCTTCAAACTCCAAAGTCTGGATGATTTATTTCATGACCTTTTGTCCTTCCCTTAGATGCCAGCATTGAGTCACAAGGTTTGTTCTTTCTTTCTTGAATAACTGGCAAAGCTTTAAATTTATATAACAAATTCCAAGGGTTTTTTGTTTTGCTGTGTTAAAGATTCTAAGTTTCAGTTACAGAATTATCAGAAGCATACTCCAAAAGCATTCTGATGTTAGTGCTCTGTTGAAACTTTTTTTATTTTTTTAGAAAACAGTAATAATGTCAGGCTACAGTTGAATTCCCCTTCCCTTAAGAGCTTATTCAAGTACTTTATCAAAAAGAAATAAAATCTTGTTGCTCTCATAAACTAAAATATGAAAAAACCAAACCAGCTGTCATTTTCTTTACATTTGCTGGTTTATACTTTCACTTGGTTTTTCCAATGTCATTTAGTCTCAACTGAGCCTTCCCTAAAGCTCTTCGTTTGTCTTATGCTGCTGAAAATTTTTGCATTTCCGCAGTGCCTAAAATAATCTATCCAAGGTAATTTATTTGCCAGTGGCAGTGTCTAGAGCAGAGATCAGACACTCATAATCCCACCCCATTGTTCTCATCTAGAAACATCTCCTGAAAGACAAAGCTCAGTTTAAAGGAACTTGAGGTCAACAGGCCTGAAGATTTGTGCAGATGTATTCTGTTATTGGCCATTCAAAACACAGTTTTGGATTCAAATTTAATATAAAATTCAAATTAAATTAACAAAACAATAAGAGTAGTTTGGATGGGATAGAACCTACAGTTTGCAGTTTTTCTAATAAACTAATGTTCAGAAATGTAGTGCATTTACAGACGATGATGCTGGGACTAAACCTCTAGTGCCTCTGCCAGTGCATTTACTGAAGGAAGAGAATGATCAGGAAGAATATTTCCTGAAAGGGAAATTATGAGAATTTGGAGATAGAACTGAGAAAGAAAAAATGTCAAATTGTAAAATAAACAACAAAAAGAAATCTTAATTATAAAGAAGAAAGTCTTGGAGTCAGCCATGTAGCAGAAGACTCTCAGCATCACAGCAGTCATTCCAGGGATCAGAAGAGAGTATATAATATTCAAAATATATATTGCTCTGGTAGTGAAGAAATTTTGGAGTTGTATAGCCAGGATAATATCAAGGCTATACAAATTTTGGAGTTGTATAGCCAGGATAATATCAATATCAATAGGAGCATTCCTATTTATAGGAATGTTCACTGTTGCATAGCAAGACACTGCAGTAGAAGGGCAAGAAATTTGCACTTTCAAGTCGACTTTAGAATTTCTCATTACTGTGCCCAATAGATTGTTAAGAGAAGAGATCCTTCAAGCAGCAGCTCCCTGGGAGAAGGGTAGGAGGGCGAGGGTGACACTGACCCAACACAGAGCCAGGTGTGCTCACCCAGCCAGCACCAAGTGCCCGTCCCTGCGCTCACCTTGCCCTGCTTTGGGACACGTCCCCAGCCCTTCACAAACCCTCCTGTACCCCTGGCATGGCCCAGGCATTCTCCCCCTGCAGTCTCAGTGGCTGAGACCATAACCCCAGGTTCCCTGCCAGGGCCAGGGGAGCCAAGGCAGCAGGGCTGGGGCTGGGAGGAGCAGCAGGACTCAGCACAGGCTGCCCAAGTTTGAGGAGCTGACTACACCAAAAAGCAGAAGGAAAATATTTAAGTCCAGTGCAAGTCTGATTTTGTGAGCTACTCTTTCTTACTGCTCTTCTGAAAACGGTGCCAGAGCTAATTTAAGTCATCTGTGACAAGATGGCCCTTTTTAATGAACTTGCTTTTTATCACCTGCAACTGAACTGTGCCCCTCACATTTGGAATGCAGTGTCACATACAGATACTATTACATTTGCCAGAAATATTGCTGCAAGTTTTCTGTGTCATTGCAATGCTTATTTATTCCATCCAAAATTTATTTGAGATACTGACTGAATAAAGTAGGATTTTTCTTTGTCTGACAATTGATTAAAAAGTAATTTACCACCTCCTTTCTTTAGAAGTTTTTTTGTATGTCACATTCTGATATTTTCTCATTCTAAACACAAGCAAAAGACCTTTCAGTTCAAATGGGTATTTTCTTGATTCTGAAAGTATTAACGTGGATTTCAGTATTTATAAGAAATTACCAAATCTTAAATCTTCCTTAGATAAAAGTTATTTTTCATTTACTTTCATAACAGCCAGTCTTAGAACTTAATGAAAATACTATTTTATTTAAATTAAAAAGTAGGTCAGATTTTCATTTCCCTGAGAAAGGGGTAGCAGTGCACTTTTACCTGCTAATTTACTAAAGTCTACAGAAGTAAAAATATATGAAGAGGTCAGTACCCACTAGTACTGCATTTTAATTATATACAGTTATCCCCAAATTAAATTTTGCCTGCCGGCTGATTATCATCGTTTAAGTTCTTCAAGCACTCACAATTATTTTTAACATACTGTCTTTCAGATGTCTCACATGCCATGTCAATATTCTTACAAATGACTCCAAGGACAAGAAAAATCCCACTACTAAATAAAACACAAAGAAAAATACTTGCTTCATGATCCAGTAACCATGAATAGAAAGAAGTTTAGCTCAGAGCTGAGAACACACTGTACTGAAGAAACCTCAAATATGGTCCAGTTGGTTTCTTTACTACATAAAAGATATTATTGATGTTATTGATTCCTAAAAGCAAAGGAGATTCCTCAGCAGCTGAGTACAGCACATGTCCAGGCTGAAGCTCTCCTGGAGAAAGGAGGATGGACTCACAAAAGCCTGGGGAGAGCTCAGGGTCTGCTCTGCTCCCCAGCCCCACCACGGGAGCCCTGGCTGCTCTTGTCCCTGCCCAGCTCCTGCTCCAAAGGCAGCTCCCACAGACCGGGCCAGCCACAGGGCACACACAGATATCATTCCCCAGGCTGCACAACCCACGTGCCAGGTCAGTGACTATTCAGTCCTTTATTCTATTACTGATATCTCTGTGTTTTATTTTGTTTTCTTGTGCTTCATTTGCTTTTTTTTTGTTTCATTTAATAGCCAAGGACTGCATAGAAACACTACAAAATCACAGGGCACTATGTCACATAACTAAACAGCCCACATTCACTAAAAATATTTCCTTACACCTACCACTTTTTTGTTTGTGTTCAATCCTCTTTAATTTCTTTCTGCATCATAAAGCTGCAGCAACACTGATGGAGGTCAGTTTAATTTCAGACACTGCAATTTCACACAGAGATAATGGAGTGAAAGTGCACAGAGAGTCCACTGCTCATTTCCTATGTGTACAGGGCTCAAATAGAGTAAGGTGCTTTAAAAAGTGAAGGGAATAGTTAAAATAAGGAGATTTTAACTATTTTACAAGATCTGATGCTTTGCTACCTGTTTATATTTTTAATGAGATCAACAGACACCATGGCAATGTAACCAGTATGAAACTCAGGCAGGTGAAAAAGAAAATTAGATCTGATTTTTGAGAATATGACATATAGGATATTGGAAGCCTTTACCAACTTCCTAAAACAGGTAGGCTATGATCCAAATTGCATAAATATGATGAAAAATTAAACTCAAGAAAAGCCAACAGATATTTAAGATTTTTCTTATCAACTCATTAAGAAGCAAAATTTAAAGTCAGTTACCAGTGCTCTAAGTGGAGTTCATTAGCGGAACTTTTTGCACTAACTTTTAACTGATGGTTCCTGGCTGCACAGGGTGTTGGTCTGTTTGTATTTCATTTCTTTTCACTTGGAATCGATATGTACAAGATTTGCTATTGTGGGCTGCCTCCATATTCCAGATGGCCTCCCCAAAATATTGGTCCACCTCCTGGTTCCACCTCCCTACAAGATGTTGTAGGAGTTTTGTAGACTATATCAAGCAATGTCTCCAGATAGTTCCCCAGTGCTATTTGAAAGCTCAGAAGCTGCAGCCCACCCAGCCACAGAAATGCAGTCAGAGAGCACCAGAGGATAAATGGGGATCTGCAGGCAAAAAGGTGATTTAGGAAGTCTGCTGAAAAACTTAAGCTGAAATTTATGTGCTTTTAGAGAACACAGTTTGAAGCTCACAAGAGCTGTGGTTCCAAAAACCTCAGAGCAGAAGAAAGGAGATGTTGGCTCACTGCAAAGGTTTTGCTCAGCTGGAGCTCTGGCTAGAGCTTAATTTCTTCGCAATGTGAACATGTTAGAGAAAACAAACTGAGAGTGGGATAAAACTTAAGACTGGGATTTAACTTCTGTATCCAGCACCTGATATTGCACAGTCTGTGCACTACTACAGGTTCACTCATCTCCCTTCACAAAAGTCCAGCATACACTATACAAAAAATAAAAACCAAACCTTCCAATCCCTCTTATTTCTGTCTTCAAAAGGAATCCAAAGATTCTTAACAGTTACCAACTTCCAAAAAAAAAAAACCAAAAACAAGAGGTTTTTTCAAAATCTGCCAAGTTCATATGTGAACTGGAGCATATCATCCACAGCAGCCCACTAGCCCAAGTGAGCTCAGTCACCATCTGACAGTGAATCTCAAAGATCTCTCCTGATCTGGGTTCATTTTTCAGCTGTCAAAACAGAGGCTATCACTACTGCTGTCAGAATTATCATCTGAGTCTGAAGAAAAATTTTTCTTTAACTGTTCACACCAGTCTGAGCTCCTCCAACAAGAGCTTTAGAAAAGTCAAGTAGTGTCTTTGGTAGAATAAGCAAATTACATAAAAAGAAACACAGAAACAGTTGGAAACTTTGCAAAGTTTACTTTTGAAATCTCGTTCCACTTGTCACTTAGGAAACACAAGTTCTAAGCCCTCTTTCCCCAAATGACAATATTTCATGCTCACTGAAGCAGCACAATTTCTGCCACAGTATTTAAGGTTGAGAGAAATGAGATTTCAAAAGCTTATTAATTGCTAAAAATATGTATCCAAAGGGAAAAACATGCAACACAATGCATCAACGTCATTCCAAGTTTTCTGACAGCCTGAAATACAAGCTTTGACTTAGCTGCAATATAATCATACAAATGTCAATTAATTGTTCCCCTAGTGATCAAACTTCCAGCCTTTGCATCTGCTGTAAATCCCTGCTGACTCCCAGACTTAACACAGGACCAGAAACCTGAGCTGTCCCTGGCCCAAAAAATGATAAGCTTTTCTTGAGAAAGTGCTTAATATTTTTCCTCTTCAAATTCTATTGCACATTGAATCTTAAAACTAAATAAAGCTGTAAAATAACCATCTGTAAAAATAGGTACAAGTGGGGTTGTTTTATTTGTATAATATTTGCATATTTGAATTGCTGCTAATCTTTGAAACTTATCTATTGCCAAGAGCTGTTTTACCTATACAGAATATCCCAGGGGAATTATAAACACAGGGTAATTTTTGCAAGGATTTAGTCAATATAATTGTGCAGTGCAAAGTAACCTGGTTTCCACCCTCAGTTTGTGTGTGCTTCCTTTTGCTTCTAATTCAGGACTGCCTGCAGGAGGTTGTTTGCTCCCTTGCTTTTTTTCCCAGATGTATTCTTAAAAAAAAATGTGTCCTGGAATTCAATACTCATTCAGCAGCACTCTCAATTTTACTCCAAATAGTCATATAAAACCATATTTCTCTTATTTATTCATCTATGGCTATGACTTTTCCTCCAAAGCCCCAGTAATTGCTAAAAATTGCTAGATCTAGTTTTTATTTAATGGAACCTGAATACAATCTGTTCTGGTGTGACCCAAAGTACAGCAACTTTAATCAGACTTAACGTCTTTATTAAAGTGATTTAATAACCGCTTTATTGATTTAATTCATATCAGAAAGCATCTAAAGTTGGCAGACTTAAACCTCTCAGAACATTACCTTTTTAATTCCAGGAAGAGAACTGAATCCTGGCTAGAAAAGCTCCACTTTACATATACACATGCAGGCTCTGAACCTTTACCCAACACAGCCTGCATTTTTCCATATGCAGTGAGCCAAATCACAGTCATCCATAATACTGGGGAAAAACTTGGTAACAGAAAGGCAGTTTTGTGCTTCAGAGATGCACAGATGAAACCATTAAATACAGAACTGGCCTGGGTGTAAATTCATCCTGCTCAGAAACCTAATGCCACAGTCAGCACACACCAGCTCAAGATTTATACATTGCTGGGTCCAAATACCACTGAAGGAGAAGATGAATAAGCGTGGGCTGTTATTCAGTGCATGAGTGAATTAAGTACAGTGGTCCCAATTTCAATGGAGATGGTGCAAATTAAAGAAAAAATAGGACAGCAAAGAAAAGAAACTCTGATCTTATCACCTCATTCACTTTTGCAACATATATGTAACTGCACAGACTTGAAATGGAAGAAGCATCCTAACTAAAAATAACTGAGTTTATATTAATTAGTGAATTTTTCCCTCAGTGAAACAGGCATGAAAGTAGATGTCAGGTGTCTCTGCTCAACCTTCTTTCAAGTACTGATTGACAGGAATGGTAATGGCTCAATCTGAAGGAATAATTTCAGTAATACTTCTTTACCTATCCTCTTCCCTATCCAAACACCAATGGTTTTTATGACTATTAAAACTGTAACATATTAGCACCTTGTCATTTGCCTAAAGTGACTATAACCTTATTTTAAGAACCTGTGTGACCACTGGTAGGTTTTCTGTTCCAGGTACTCTCATTTTGGGGAAAAACAAGGAAGAAAGAGAGAACCTACATTTTGCCTGAGCAAATAATTTTGCATTATCTTGTTGAGAATGTTGCATGTCTCAAAAATCTCAAAAATGTTTACCCAAATGATGCAGAATGAGAAGAAGGAAAATAATTGCTACCTTCTATAGGAAGGAGAAGCAAAGGAGCAAAGGAGACCTTGCTTTTATCTGGATCTACTCAGTGTTTCTGGCTTTGCTGTAAATTCTGAAGTGATGTGCATTCAGTGGCAGGATAAGAGTTGCAGGATGAGTCCCTCCTGCTGGAGCTGCTCTTCAGAGACAAGATTTCACAGCCTGAGACATGGGGCAGGTTCCCACCTCAGCATCCCCGGAGGTGCAGCAGGTTCTCTCCCGTCTGGAGGCTGGACATACTCAAACAGGAGCCTTTCACTCTCTTTCCTTATACTGGTATTCCTGAGTTTATGCTACAAGACTAACAGTGATAAACTCAGAAGTTGCAATTCTAGGAATCATTACACAAACCAAGCATGGTGGCTTGCATATACTATATGTCTCTGGAGGAAAATATAACAATAAACTTAACAATCAAACAAACCAACCACCAAAAAAAAACTTACTCTTTCACAGTTGGGTCAGGATTAATAAAACCCATGTGGATTCTGTGGATCTGGGAAGAGCTTATTCTTATGAAAAATTGATCGAGATAAAATTTATGCTCTGCTGTACCTCAGTAAATCTGCAGACTTAAAGCCATGTCAGTGGAACTGCTGTGGAATATCAGCAGAATAATTAATATGGTAGTATAACTGGGGAGTTTGCTTCAATATAGATCAATTTCCAGACTTAGACATGTAGCATTTCTCACACTGTCATTCATAGATTCTGAAATCAAAATGAAAGATGACACCAGCTAACAAAGCAGGTCCCAATATATGTAGATATCTTACATCAGTACCAATAACTTTTTTCCAAGAAAGATTATCTCCCTTTAATCCTAATAACATCAATGTTTCATACAATTTTGGTATGTGTCCACCTCTTTGTCTTCAGTGCACTCGTGTATTTTTCAAATAAACCTGTTATTTATTATGACAGCTGGAAATTGACCTGGTAAAGTCATCTATGTTCACTCCGTGTATTATGTTACCCTCTAATTCCTGCCCAAAACACAGTTGGAAATTAAAAGAAAAATATGTCTTCACCAAATTTTGATTTATAAGACATTCAGTGCACTTTTAAATGCTAAATTTTTCTACAGGAAGCAGTAAACTGCAATAGGGAGCAAAACAGAGTTATGGCACATGAAATAGAAATTAAAATGCAAGTGATTGAATACATATTCACAGAAGTTTAAGCTGGGTAACATTCAGCAACAGAAAAACATGCAGTTTTAGACATACCCTTGCTATCCTGTCAGTTGATGCACACTTGTTTGAAATAAGGCAAGGAAGTATAAAGCAATCTTTATCCTGAAGGTCTCCAAGAGTATTTCTTGGGGTCAGGGTGGTGCATGTAGACACATATAGCAAATGGAGACCTACAGCTTGGAAATCTCACTGAAATGAGAAAAATCCCTCATCACTGTTGCCTTGAACTCAAGGCAGCAATCAATATTTCCTGTGGGTTTTGGGGCCCTCAGGAGCTGCAGAGGAGGTGATGGCCTGGTTAGAGCCACCCTCATGCCCTTTCCTCCCCAAGCACTGCCAGCACAGCAGCAGCAGGTTCTGCCCTGGGCTGGCTCCCCTGTGGCACAAATGGAACATAATTCACACTAAAATATCTCAAACTGCAAGACAAGATTGATCAGAGGCTTTTGTGTCTCCTGCTCCGAGATGTGGCCCAGTAACACCTGAGCAGGCCTTATGTACTGACACACACAAATTTCATGGCTGTGTTTAGGTTGGATTTTCCTCCCACAAAGTAGGCATATGCTTTGCTAGGTTCTCTCTAAAGTCAGTAGTCCAACACAAATGTAACAGTATTTGAAATTAAATCCAGGACTGGTGGACAAGTCCTCCTCAGATTCTGATTTGCAAGGGGAGAGGCTGCCAGGGCCTCGGAGTACCCTCAGACACAAACAGTAAAACCCCAGTAGGGGAACTGCTGCAGCCCTAGCCAGGAAAATATCAGCATAAGGCAAATCAGAATAGAAACGGAGCTCTATTAACCAAAAACTTGGATTTTTTTTTTTTTCAAAGACCAAAAGATTATAAGCAGTTTTATCAAAGGGATAGTAGCTGCCCAATTTTTTCAATCATTTTAATTGCAGGCTAGCATTCATCTTCTTATCCAGCTGTGTAAACTCCATCACTTTGAATCCACAGCATATAATTAATCCAACCAGAATAGACTCAATTTTTTTCTACTTATCTTGTTTGTAGGAAGGTAGCCTTTTATTTGCACTATGTTACCTCTGATCCACAAAGTGACCCAAGGGAGTGTCTTACTATTCACCAAATCCCTGTCTCATAATTTTTTCATATTGCCATGATGAAACCTACATGAACCAATGACAAGAAAAATGAAATTAATAAAAACAACAGGAAAAAAAATAACAAACCTCACATACACAAGAAAACACATAGAAGAAACTTCAAGACAAAACCCTAAGGCCTTCTAAACTCCCCACAAGATATTGCAGTATACAATGTACCTAATCTTAGAACCATTTTGACACATTACTTCAACATTCTGTGAGGACTTAAATGGTGGATAATAAGACAGGACTTTTCCTCCTGGAAATCCTGCTATAGGTTGAGCACCTGAGTGAGGAACTGTAGTGCCCAAACCATTCCTCAAGTCAACATTTTCTTAAGGGTGCGCAGCAAATTTTGCACATGATGAAAACCATATTTAAAGTTGCAATCCGTGATAGTCTAGATCATTGCATCCAGAAAATTAATTTCCACTTGTTGATGAACAAAGTCTGCTGTGAACTTTTAATATTTTTCTATTAATTTTTGAGTGAATATTACCATAAATGGATTTAGTTTCTTTTAATGTATTACTTTAACATTGGTTTGTCTAAAAGATGCTTATTAATACTTCTGTAACAGGGAGGCAAACTGATACAAATCATGTTAAATTTCTCTCTCAAATGCCTGTTCCATGAGATTTAGCAATAATCAGGGTATAAATTGGGATGATTTTCTGATTGGGTTTTGATAAATGTATTTTAAATCTTATTAAAGAGTATGTCCTGCATTCCACTGTCATTTCCAATACTGTTCCACAAGGCTTGTGCTACACTGTCATATGTAAGACTGGTAACAGAAAGCAATAGAACACATGAAAATTAATTACATTACATCCAGTAGAAATCAAATATCTCAGATTGAAGCATGCAGGGAAGATTAGCTACCAGAGAGACTATCCATTTTCTAGTATTAATCCTTCCCAGGATCTTGTTTACTGAGGAACTTTATTTCAACACATACGTGAGTTTTACATGCACATCAGTCAGCCCAAACAGTCCTTGATATTAGGCTAAGCAGAAAACAAGAGTGATTTTTGTGAAAACTTTTTAGAGATTTCCTTCAACCTCAGAAGGTCCCAGCTGGAACAATGACAGAAGTTACAAAAGGTAGAACAAGGCCCAAATGAGCATCCTGGATCTAATGTTTGTGAGAAGGGATTTGAGCTTCAGTCCCCCGCAATGGAAGGGGGTCACAGTAATGATTAAAGTATTTGCTATGCAGATGTGCTTTGCTCTCTTGAGGAACTTCACTAATCTTTTTAATTTCCCATGAGCTGTGCCCGTTTAGAACAACCAAATAAAAAGGCCTGCTAACAGATGAAGTTTTATAAAGACAACTCTTAAAATTTCTAACTTCTCTCTCTGTATGCCAGAGGCATCAATCATCCTTTCAATATCATCAGCTCTCTGCAGAGATGACATATATTTACAATATGACACTGCACTGAACACTTGACACATGCATTGGTTTCCTGGCTCTCAGTGCACAAGCCTAACGAGCAAGAACCAGCAACAACAAATCAAACTGAGGTTTCAGGACACATCAGACATTCCAAAGATGCTTGGACAATTAATCATACACTTCCACCCATTTATGTTTCTCATGGATTGCCTTAGATCGGCCCAGGCAAGGAGGGACAATGTTTCTCTTGTCACTGAGCAATTGGTAACCCACAGGCTGGAAGCCAGGCAATGTCTCTACTGTACCTTCTCTCTCACTCCACCATTCCCTGTGACAGTCCATGCTTACATGTCAGACTGCAAGATGGAATTAAGGATTTCAATTGACCCATAAAAATATTTTCTACTCTAACCAGCCTAGAGAAACTAGCACAGGGTCTCTCCCTAAGTATTTCCTTTTCTTTCCTTGACTTCTTCCCTCTTCCTTTCCCCTGTCACTCAAAATTTAATCAAAACAGAACTGTATTATAGATAAAGGATTAAAAAAAAGAAAATCCCCATCAAAGTAAAGCTCTCATCAAACCTTTTTCATATGCTGATTGGGGATCCTGAAATATTCTGTTTATGAGGTTGCACAAAACTTCCTCAAGTGACAGATCAGATGTGTTTCCCATTTGTAAATGTGGCTGACCCAACAGGTGGGCACCAATGCATTACTCAATCAACAAGCTCTAAGCATCATTCCCTAGGTGAAACTTATCCTATTTTACGGATAAGAGGGAAAATTTTGAGACCTATTTTAAAATTAAACTCTAATATTAATATTAACACTTTTATAGCCCAATGAAAAAAAACCCTATATAAATATATATAAACAATTTAGTTTTCTTCTCATATATTTTAAGCAATTTCTGTCACCTAACCTTTAAAGAAAGATTTTGCCCAGTAGGGGAGTGGCTGTGCAGTTAAAATTTATCTCTTTATTCCATCCTTTTGATGAGTTTTTTGAGACATTTAAAGCACTTGAAATAATGCCCATCTTCAGCCTTTGTTTTCGGGTTATAGATGTGGTTTAGAATCTTTTTATGTTCCTGCATTTAAGACATTTATATTTTCAAGAGCAATCACAGGCAGCAGAGTTTGCCTGATCTAGTGTCACTAATGGAACTTAAATGACTCTCTTTTTTTGCAATTTAGAGTTAGTTCCTCCTTTTTTCTTTTCTTTTTTTTTTTCTTAATCCAATACATTGTGTGGCTGAAAACTGTAAACAAGAAACCATAGGCAATAAAAGAGCAGACTTGAGCATGGACAAAAATCAAATTATCTCTGCTTAACTCTTATCTGGCAACTACCAGCTCCACCAAACTTTTAAATAATTTACAGAAAGGTATGAGAAAAAAACAGGAAACCAAATATTTATGTCTTTCATGCCTCTGTGCAACTCTTTCAGTTCCTAGGATGCTTCTAACATTTCCAAGGAAATGTTTTCTCACTCTAGTACCATAAGGTGCTGGCATTATACTTGAAGGTACATCAGGTGAAGTTTCATAATGCAGCAGAACTTGGAAAACCCATTATATTTTTGACCCATCAGCCTTGAACTGAAACCATTTTTAGCCAGAACAGTGAGTAAAAAAAAATTTGTACTGCCAAAATAAAGTTGACTGCTACAAGTCAGGAAAATATTATAAAAGATACCGGAGTCTCTTGATAAAGTAGCTGCTTTTCTACTGCTTCTAGAGGCACCCTCTCATGAATTTCTTTTCTAGGTACACAGAAGAGTGGACAAGTTACAGGGCAGGGGAACAGACCACTGGCTACCCTGCAAGGACATCACTAAAGGTCAGGAGGCTGCTCATCCGTGGCTACAGCAGCCCAGGACAAAGGAGGCAACATCAGAGGAGGAGGAGAGAATTGATTTTTCTGCATGGACAAATGGGGATTCTCTTCCTCAAAGCAAGGAAATACAAGCTACTGGGAATTTTCAGGGGATATAGATGAGCAAATTAAAACCCTTCATGGACAAGGTTTGTGCTGCCCCTCTGGGTTCAGTGGAGAGGATTTGTGATCCATGCCTTAGTAAGCACAGCTGTTAGCCAGGGGCAGTACAACATCACAAGAGAAAGCAGACTTACAAGCAGAACTATCTGCAGTTATTAAAGGTGCAGGGTTAATACTGACAACATGCTTGAGGGCTAAGACACTTCAGCAATCAGCATCATGCTTAACTCCAGTGGATGAATGTAAGTTACAAACTGAAATTATGGGGAGAGGGAAAAAAATTCTGTCTTTAGTGTAATCCTGAAGGGAGTCCAGAAAGCATATTTGAGTCTGCAGGCTTTTGCTGTTATCACCTCCTTTCACTCATCCACACACACCCCTTTGAAAAGCACTTAAATACACAAGAATACATTAGGATGCCTTTGTTTGCAGAAATGCTCTAACTATAAATCTCTAAAATTTCAGTAATTTAGGTCTGAACACAGAAAATGAGGATAATACATTACATAAACCACAACTGTAATTTGCGTTCCTCATAGTGTTTGATATCAGGGATAGTGTTCAGTCATAAATAAAGGCACAGACAATAAGGTGCAACCAAAGAGGAAAGAAAATAGTTTGCTAATATTGCAATTGCATTTATTTTTGCTTTAGCAATATATTAACAAGTATGGCCCTTAGCATGACTGAAGAGAAGAAGTGCTGCAGAATTGAATTTAAATAATGCTACCAGGACTTTATGTCTACCAAACTGTTCAGTTCACTTAGAACATGATTTAAAATATTTTTACAGCTTGCCAAGCCATTTGCAAGGACTGGTTGCAATCACAGCAAAGGCTATCACATCTGAAACATTCGTGCACAATCAAAAATCTTTGATTTTTCTTTGTTCAGATTACTGGGACTTGCCATCACAGCCTCAACTTGGATCTCAACAATGGGTTAGAGAAAGAAGGACCTGAAAACTCTCCTGATCCTTTCAGTTACAGGAACTTTGCTTTCACAGCTATGTAAGGGTGATCGAAATCAGCTTGGGAGGAAATGGAATTCATCCTACAGCTACACTCAGAGCTTTTCTTCACATTATCTATGAGGCTAAGAAGTATGAAGAAATAGATACATATATATGCAAAATTAGACCAAATAGAATAACTAGGAGTTTTATTTTGGCTGGGTTATTTTTTGGCAAAATTTAATGGAACATATTCTGCTATAACAGGGAACTACTCATGCAAGAAAAAGGCACAAACACAAAGGTTATATAAAATTCTCAATATTAGTATTCAGTGGTAATTTACACAATATTTTCAGCACCATATTTCCTGTTTGCCAGTTTTTAAGAAAAAATAACAATTCTATTACTGATGCATATCAAGACAGTAAAATATTTTCCCGATTAATTATACATCCCTATCTGTACACTGGTCATGCAGCTTTAATGGAAAATATTTAAAACCTTTCCATGAGAATTCAGCACATTCTACTGTTCTCATTAATATTCCAAGCAATTTTCTGCTTGTTGATCAACTTTCTGGTTTAACAAAACTATAAAATGTGGATGACTATGTGGATCTTGACAGGTACACATCTCCTGTTAAGACAGCATTTCCCACAAAGAATTCAATTATCTACAATTTTGTGCAATTCATTATAGCACTAAAATTTTCAGTAAAGCATTGAAAGAAAAACATTTTTTTACTGAAAGAGATCTTATACAGTACCTTATCCTCCCTCCTTAACAAGGGAAAACAAGTTAGAGAAAGACTGGGTAACTGTAGACCTAAACTTCCTCTCATCATAGTTGAAAATAAGAGTTGGACATTATAAGTCTCATGTTAAGTGCCAAGTGATAAAATTTTCCATACCCAAGGCAGACAATGGGGAATTTTTTTCTTTGTCTTTTAAAGACTTCTACTGCAGAAAACCTGTATTAAATGAAGACCACTGCCACAGCAATGAAATGGTCGCTGGGCACCCAGAGCAGTAAAGATGAAGGTTACGTAGCAGTCTGCCTGTAGCCAGTGTCCATAACCTCGAGAGGCAGAGCTGGAGGAGAGGCAGCAGGCCCTGCCCCTGCCTGTCCCCTCAGAGCCCTGCTCTGTCCCCAGGTCAGTGCCAGCAGGGCCAGGCTGTGCCAGCACAGCCTCACACAGCTGTGACACACTCTTGCAGGCAGGTGACATTTGGGGACCCCAGAGCCAAAACCATAAGGACACGTTCTGACCCTCCAGCAGCAGACAGTGACACACTGGGTTAGCACAGGCATTTTACTTTACAGGTTAAAATAGAGGTGCCAAAGGGCGCACAGACCTTTCACTGCTTTGCAGAAATCTCTGGTTTTGTCTCATTCAATAATCCTTCAGAAACAGTTCTGAGACCCTTGACAAACCAACCCAAGCATGCAAAGAAGACATATGATGACCAGATGGCCCATACTCTCATCCTTCAGCACCCATATGCTTCAAGTGTATTTTCAGATTTCTGCTAAAGAGTGGGGCTTTGGAGTTGTAAAGATCCTACTTGGCAGGAAGAATCCTTACAGATGTTGGAAAAAAGGCTTTCACCACAGACAGATCTCAACTAAGCACACATTGCATTAAGAATTAAGCTGATTTGCTGCATATCCCTGAGCCAGCAAAAAATTGCAGTTTTCTCTGATATCCTACTGAAAATACTAATTTTATTTTTTTAACTTGTTTTTGGGGGAGCAAGTCTAGAGTTTAAACAGTGTGATTGTGATTGGATTCTTCTGGTTGACAATACTTGACACAATTGATAATATTGAAAAATACAAATAAAATAAATCCTATCAATTTTGGTGATGCCTTTATCTGTAGATTAAAAGCCAAGACAAAATCTTCAAACTCCTACCAACGCATCCAATTTTCTACAAATCACTAACAACTTTTGAGTCATAGTAAAACAGCATATTTTATTAAGTATTAAACATTATACAAGATTACAAGAATGTAAAAATATCAGTAAGAATAATTTAAAATATTGTACACATTTCATTGAATCAAAAGTTCATCTTGAAGTTTAAAAACAGTTGATATTTTTGTGTTTCAGATAAGCTTTTCTGAACTCACCGATCACAAGACAGGTAATAGATGATACCTGAGGCACTGGTATTCAGAAGTCTGCAAGATTCAGGCCAGCTGAGATAGGTGAGCAAAAAAATTAGCCTTCATAGCTTTTCCTGTGCTAAAGTAATTTCTCTAGGGTGAGCTGTATATATTCCCCACCACCACATTAAGAAATCTCTCATAGTCTATAGGATCATTAAATGCTTAAAGATCACTTGTTCCAAGCCCTCTGCCACAGGAGGGGCATTTTCCACTGGACCAGGCTGCTCAAATCCCCATCCAGCCTGGCCTGAGCGTGAGGAACATTTGGCATTTGTTGCATAACAGCTTCCCCAGAGTCCCTTCACATAACAACACACAAACGCACATGGACTGAATTCCTGACTTCATCCCCCACCAACAGAAGCTTTTGTTGTTAAAGCTACAAGTACAAGGCAAGATAGATTCAGCTATTCCCAATGATTTCATCAATTCTTTTGGCGAAAGAGGAAAATGAATTAATTATTTTATTAATTCATTTTAATTCATATTAATTCACAACCACCATGGCTGTGCCTAGCTCTGTTTGTAGTTGATGAAGAAGACCAGGCAATTTTAGAACATTATGTAGCTGATCACATGGAAATATCTCCTTGAGGGTAATGCTAATTAAATCCTAGTTTTCACTGAGTTAATAGACTAGATCTCCAGCAAGTCCAAAGGGAGCAAAACATGACTAACTCAGCAACTCATCACATCTTGTTTATTTATAAAATCATGTGGCTTAAACTGAAACATTTCCATTTTAGCAAGCTGAAAATCCAAAAGTAGAAACATATACCCAAGGGTCTGGAAGAGTAAGTCTTCGAAAAGTCCTACCTTCTTTAGAAGTGCATTTATAAGCCTCTAAATATTTTTCAGAGAGGTCAAAAGCTTGAAATAAAATATGATATGGTAATAGTGGTACATTTTGTCCTGTCTACTCATGGTGGGCCTATCATGAATAAAAAAGCACAAAAAAAAAAAAAAAAAAAACCAAAAAAAAACCCAACCAAACAAAAAAAAAAAAATCCTCTATTTCAGCCTCTAACTGTCAGAAAAATAACATGGCACTGAAGAAGAAAGCCCAGAAAATACATGGACAGTGCAGCTTCTGTCCCAAATCACACAAGAGCGGCTCACTTGGGGCAGAGAACCTAAGCCATAGCAAACTCCTCTTCCTTTTCCAAAGTAGAATATGCTTGGACATGTGCCAAAACTCTGGAAGACTTTCCCCTTTCCCACTGTCATTGCCCTTCCTCTGGTCATGCACCACATTCACTAACCCCAAAGTGTAATGACTGCCAAGATACAAATTAAATTATTCCAGAAAGTTCTCTATGACTAGGATTGACAAACCATGAGTAAGGCCAACAAGGGCTTCAGCCACTGTCACTGATATGAAATTATGATCTATTTAGACTTGTCAATATTCAACTCTGTACAAACCAAAATGTTGGTATATATCAATCAACAAACTCAATCTGGATCCCTCCATTAAAATGTGCAATTATTTCTATTTGCAGTCTGCAGTGTATTTCCATAACACTGAAATAACACAGCAGATGTTAGTGTCCATAAATCCTCTCTTGTGACTACTATTACACTGCTTAATGCTCCAGTTTTCAATATCTAAAAATAATACATTTTTAAAACTATGTTTTTAGTTACAATTAATATATTTATACCTTTCTAAGGGAACCAAATTATAAAGATATATTCTTGCATTCCTAATGAGCTCTTTTAGTCCATTTTAAAATAAAAGCAAATCTATTATATAATATTATGGAAATACACATAATGCCAATTAACTAAAATATTAAAAATAATATTAGCAAGATATCAGTCTCAAAGACAAACGAAAAAAGTATATTTATCATCCACTAGACAGGGAATAGAATAATTGTTCTTAAGTATGAATTTTCAGAAATGACATGATTTACAATTTTATACTTTGATTTATAGATCCTGAAGTCATAAAATGTTAAGTGACTTTTCAGAAAGAAAAATAATTTAAAAATGTGTCAAAAACTATTCATCCCAGTGTCAAAGCACTCCAGGTCACCACTATTTCTCATTTAAGTATTCTAGGGATTTAATTATATTACTGCTATAACAGCACCTAAGATGATACTTAATATGAAAGAAAAACCCTGCAAATGTTATGATACAAAATATCCAAAATCAGCAGCAAATTCAGTCTTTACCTGTAATAATACCAGCTTCTTACACAGGAATATATAAGTCCCTGCAGAGTGTATATAATTCCCTACAGAGCAACAGGATTTTTCATGGGAGTCTGACACTCTGGGAATTTTACTGGGAAGATCTCAAATTCTGCAATCTGCCACTGAATTTTCCCTCTTCCCCACAGCTGCATCCCACTGGCAACTCAGAGTCCTGCAGAATCACAGAGCAGGTCAGGCTGGGAGGGACCCCAGTGGTTCATCTGGTCCAGTGAGGGAGACTCCTCACCCTCTCTGGGCACTCTGTCCCAGTGCACGGGCTCCTGCACAGTGAAGGTCACTCCTCACCCTCTCTGGGCACTCTGTCCCAGTGCACGGGCTCCTGCACTCTAAAGTTCTTCCTCATGTCCATGTGGAACTTGCTGGGTATCAGTTTCTGCCCGTTGCCTCTTGTGCTATTGCTCAGCACCACCGAGCAGAGCCTGCTCCTTCCTCAGAGCCCTCCCTGCAGAGATTTGTGTACATGGGTGAGGTCCCCTCAGTCCTCTCTTCTGGAGGCTGAGCAGGCCCAGCTCCCCCAGCCTTGCTCAGAGGAGAGATGCTCCAATCCCTTCATCATCTCTGCAGCCTCTGCTGGACCTGCTCCAGGAGCTCCATGGCTCTGTTGTGCTGCGGAGCCCAGAACAGGACACAGCACTCCAGATGTGCCCCACCAGGGCACATCTGGATCAATTTATAGACTATCCTGTTCACCCCCCTGAAGGGAAGGGCAGTTAGTGTAATGTGGAATTGTTTTTTGTTCCCGACATGCATTACTTTATGATTTTTATTGTGGAATTTAATCTCTCTTTTAAGAGTGGGAGAGATATCATGAAACAAAAAGAAATAAAAAATTCCACCTTCAATGTCATTCCACACTTTCTGCCCAGCAATTCAATTTGTCCTGTCTGTTGACAATGCCACCCGACTTTGAATCTTTAGTAAATTTCAACAGAATACCACGCTTTTTGTGCCAAAGCCATTACTAAAAACATTAAACAAAATTGGTTCCAGGACTGATGTTCAGGAACTCTATTAAATAATCTTTCAATACATTCTGCTTCCTCGTTTTAACATGATTTATTCTGAGTCAGGTTTATCACTCCATTTAATGCTTATTTTCTGGAAAGTGTACAGAAATATAAAATAATTCAATTCAACACCCTGGCTCGAAAAGCACTTGCTTTTGTGTGTAGCCTACAGTTGATGTATTAAATGACAATAAAATGGATAAAACAACCTTACTGCACTAAAAGTTACTGCCAATATACGACATTGTTAAATTAAAAATTAATTGCCTGAAGAAACACACAGAAATGCATACATGCGTACTTCCAATTTTTTATTTAGGGTTGCTTAATAATTTATGGCTTGGGTAAGAACATGCCTCCTTCAGCAGAAAAATGCTAATTGCATTAAAGAAGAAACAATCCCTGGAGCACAGAAGCGAGCATTACTACTTGTTAGTCAAAAATTAATACTCAGCACTGTAAGTCATTTTTATTAACTTACTCTACAGTTGCAATGGCTGCACAATTACATACAACAGTGAACTATTCCCTAAGACTTGAGATAAATGATGAAATTAATTCTTAGTTTAGTAAAATACTTTGTTACTTCAGTCTCTCTACCAAAGACTGAAGCCTAGAATTAAAAATCACATTTTTCCTTTTTTTTTTGCAGTGTTTTTATGATTTCTGCTTTACATGCTACCTACTGTTGTGCTTTCAAGTACTGATATCAGTCACAATAACCATTACAGCACAAAACTAATGAAACTGGTTTTGGTTTTTTTCCCTCTCTAGCTGAAAAAAATGACAGCTTCAGCAAAATATTTCCTTAATTTTTAGTGCATCAGGACTCCTTTTCTAAACTCAAACACTTGCAAGTGATACTTTTCTTTAGATGTTTTGGGGAATTTTCCCATGTTCCTCTTCTCTAAATAAAGCAACCTGCCAAAAGTGTGCAGAAAAACTGCATAAGTCACACTGAATTTCTGGCAAAAACTTTCACCTTTGTCACAATTAAGTGATGCACCACATAAAAAAACATACCAAGCCAAAATCCAACAAAACAATCAAAAAGAAAGCCACTAACAACTGCCATATTACAGCAGAAAAGTCTTCTCTTCCTCTGTGCCCAAAACACATATTTATGTCTTGCTTTACCTCTTGATTTTTGCCACCACAGCAAAACTGGAGAGTGTACCCAAAATGCGGGGTGTGCATAAAGTTCACAGAGCTCGTGCCGCATCAGACATGATGTTTTTGAGTCTGACCCTCTGCTAGGACTCCAAAGTCTCTTATAAAACTGCACTGCAGTGAAACCATCTCAAGGCAAAAGGGTTTTTTTCACCATGAAAATAGTTGTGGGGGACAGGACAAAGGATGGGACACTGGGACAGGACAAACAATGCAACTGGGAGAAAAATAGGTAAAAGCTGGAAACATACCTCAAGAAGAATAACACATAAGCTACATCTGGCTCAAAATACCCTTCAGAGAACTAAATTTCTGGAGGCTGCAAGTGTTTCCCACAGGGAAAATATTACTGATTTTTTCTGTTCTCGGAATCCTTTTTTATTCTCCTGCCTACACATTTGCTGCTGCAGAGGATGGGCTGCCATGAGGACACCAATCCAATGTGGATCACACCTTTTGATGGTAAGGAGGTCAGCAAACAAAGATCTAGAAAACAAAGCTTTCCCTCTGGGGTTATGTATTGGCACCTTGTGGTTTCTCACCTCAGACTGCTCTGCATTTCCACCCCAGAGCAATGGCACAGCTCTCTGCAAAGAGCTCCCAGCCCTGTGGATACCCTGGGTGAGAGCTGCCCAGCACATCCCTGTGGGACTTTGGCTGGGACACCTGCACTGCAGCTCCCTGTGTCCACCATTAGGGCAGACTGCAGAGCTGTGAACACCTTGCTTACCCAAGAGAATATATTACAGGATGTAATATAATCTAAGTAAACAACCCGGCAGCCTCTCCAGAGCAACAGTTTTCAGTTTTTAAATAGAAAAACATGGCTTGGGAAGGGGTGCATCTGAATGTTGTCAAGAAGAGTTGCTCTTTACAGGCAGATTTTAATTTTTTAAAATAGGTAAGGTTTTGTTCAAACCTTCCATAAAATGTCACAGCTAAAAAGTTGAACTTCGCCAAAGGCTATGAACAGTGTAAAACATTGTTTTGATTACTTGGTCAGCATAGAGATTTTATTTCCCATCAGAACACATTACTGTAGAGAATGTTGACCAAATGAACTCTCTCCTTGTTTGTGTCTCACCTAATTAAGCATTATAATTATAAACAGCTTCAGGCTGTCATGATTAGACTCCTGTTGATTTTACCACTGTTGTATCACACGACTCTCTGCTCCCTGTCCAGTCACACAGAGGCTGCACACAGGCTGTCCTTTAAAACTCCTGGCAACTGGGTAGCAGTGGAAGTTTTCAAAATCAGCATCAAACTGTGCACATTTAGAACTAATTTCTGATCAGTCTTATCTTTAAAGAACACCTAAACTTGGTACTCATCTGCTTTTTCTTGAGAGCAGAACTTATAGAAAACCAAAACATTTCTTTTTGAATGTTTGTATTTTTTCAAACTAAAGCAGCTCAAAGCAATTGCTTCCTGGTCAAATGTCATCTCTGCTATGATGTTAGTAAAAATATTTATCAAAATTAATATTCAATTTTTGGCACACATGTCCACTCTAATTGCATTTTCGTTTTCACTGCTCTAATTATCCCAGTGGCTTTAATATGAATCAGACATTGATACTGTGCATGGTCTCAGGAGATTTAAATTCCAGAAAGTGCCATGGTGGCTCTGAAATGGCCCAGTAGGTTTGGTTTGCAGAGCCCATCTCAAGCAGGGAGGTTCTTTCTCTGCAGTGACATAGTGACTAGGGCAGAGAGGAGACAATGAAAACTGCTCATGACCTACCAAAATGTAAAAAGCCAGCAAGGACAGGTCACACCATGGGGCTACAGCTGAGGCTGGTTGTAAAGCAGTTATACTGTGTTAATCTGAAGAGTAATGCACTGCATTTTCCTTTGACTTTGTATCATTTGAAACCCCTTTCCATGCACAGCTCTGGGCTCTCTGTGCCAGGCATCTCAAATTTATCCCTGCAATTCCTCCCTCTCCTTTCTCTTTCTGTATCGCTGTGCATCAATGACCATTTTTCAGTGCTTCCATTTCCTTGCTCATTTTTTGCCAGCTAGCACACTGGGGAAAAAAAACACAGAACAAAAACCCCAAAACCAGCAAACACTGGAGTGTAAGACACGAGGCAGTTTGAAATTATTCCCACAGCAGTAATTCCCAAACACACTCCAGCAAACGAATCAGGAATGCGCCAAACACACTCGGTTTTCCCTTCATGCCACATGAGCACATTGTGAAGCAGGTAAATATACTTGATTTTCTAGTAGTCTTTACTCAATACAATTCCATGTGTCTTGGGAGGACTCCCAGCAGAGAGGATGAGACACTACTGTAGAGGGGTGGTAAAAAGCAAGAGAATAACAACCTATCTTTCCTCTAATACAGTAGAATGCTACAGAAATACTTTGAGGATGTCTCAGCATAGATTGTTCAGAACACAGAGTTCTGAATTTTTTACAGAAAGAAGTCCTTTGGGAGAAGAGTTGGTAGGCAGAGTTTGAACTAACTCTAGATTCAAAAAAACTACCAAACCTGAAAATGGTGCTGTTTTTTCCTACCCCATATCTGCTGACATCTCTTTATTCCTTCCACTGTCAGTGATTCCCAGCATGATGTTCAATAGGGAATATTTCTGTTCTAAACTTTAGATCCTTTCAAGATGCATGGCTCATGTGGCAAAGTCAGTGTAAACTCCCATTCTCTTAAAGATATACCATAAATTAATTGACTTCTCTCAGCCATTTACCTACAGAAATTCTTTGGTGTGCGTTTTTATAGCATACATAAAACTTTAATAATATCTTGACCAAATGTTGTTCTTTTTGTTTACTCCTGAAAGCACAGAATTCCCCAATAAATGAACAAATTCAGGCCTCCCAAAATGGTATTGCTTTTCAGAGTAGAGCAAATCTTCAGAAAAGCATATCCCTATCAATCCACAGAAGGAATCATCTGCCAGTCCCACTTGCAGATTTGAAAGCCAAACCCTTTGCCTCATTTCCTGACATCTAACCTGGCCAAAGGGGTAGCTTGCAAGGATTGCCAGTGAGCAAGGTGAAAACAGCACATCAGAAAAACAGTGATTTTCCCATGTGGTGGGAAAGAGCGGTATCTATAACCTTTAAATGATCAAACCATGAATAAAAATATATAGGTGCAAAGAGTACGTAAAAAATTCCTGATGGCATGACACATTCTTATAGGTATGGGTTAGAATGACAGCATTATTCCTAAGTGTCTGTATATCATTTGTATAACCATGGTACTGAGACTTCTACACATACTACATATTTTATAGAAAAATGATTTTTTGGGAGTTAATTTTTTACTATGGAGTTTTGAATTTTATTTGTACTATTTTTCGTGCATTGTAGCCTGTAAAATAAATTCCTGCTGGACTATGATTCTTGTAGCACACATTTTGCAGAAATAAAAAAAGGAGAAAAAAATTCATATGTAATAAAACTTTAGAACCTTTTAAAAGTTATCTAATCTAGCTCTACCTTCCATAACAGTGTTATTGCAGTTTTTATGTCTGCGCTTTTGTGATCAGCCTGGGTTAGCAACAAGTAGGATTTTTTAAAAACTATTTTTTTCAAATCCTATTGGCTTTGTCTACTGGCAAAAATTCAGAGTTTTGTTGTTCCTTTACGTAGTCAGTATTTATTGAGGAAAAGAGCAACTTAACTTTATCCTGTTCCTGCAATATCTACATTTCTCTGGTGTGGAAGTAAGTTATGCCTAGAAGTTGGGACCCAGAGAACTCCTGAAATCTCAGCGCATTCTGATGCTGCCCTTAGTGCTTCACTGATCATCACCTGGCCCAAAATTCAGTTTAAATAATTTAAATTTAAATAATAAATGCATTAAGAGAAAGGAGAGAAGAAACTCAGTCCTCGAACGTTTTTTCACTTAAAAGGAACAATCAGAGCACAGGGGAAGTTTGAGAATTGTGCATCACAAGGCTCCCTGTAGTGCAGGTACTCCCAGTCCCAAAACAGCTGAGCAGATCCAAGAGCTGTGATTCACATGCAAGAACCAAACATTTTGAGAAAGGATGAGCCCATATTGAACACAATGCCATGAGCAAGGGCTAGTGCAGAACACACAGTTTTGTGGTGTACTGTCAGGATTCCAACCTCTGACACACACAATTGGAAAGCAAAAGGTATGAGAAGCTGATAAAAATATACATTGTCCAAAGTCAACATTCAAGGCTGAAATTGTGCTACTGAACCAAAAATAGATTAAAGATATAAACTAGACAGTACAGGCTGAGTATCAAAGGGTTATCAGCAAAAATTAATTACAAATACTGCCATGACAACAAGATGAGAGAAGTTACTTTTCTAATTTAGGAGAATTTCATTTACTTCTGATCATGCTAGAGAACAGAATCCTTTACAACCATACAACCCAGAATTAAAAGGACATAAATACATACATACACATAAATAAATATATAAATAAAACCATTCAAACCATTTGTATAAATATAGAATAGCTACATGTAAATATAAACATATGCTCATGTAAGCCACTCCTTGCCACAGCCTCTCCTAAAAAGAACTCATATCATCCCAACTCTCATGAGCTCAGATAATTTATGCAATAATTTTATGCAGTGGAATTCCCAGAGCAGAGCTCCCCACATGCACATGGAGCAATCCTTCTTCAAGTGCTGTAATATCCTTTGTGAGTCTCATCATTAAAAATACCCATATTGGGCTGGTTTCCCTTTATGGCAGCTCCCTGAAAGCACAGAAATCTGTGCTCTGAAGTTGATATCATCTCTCTGAAAACCAACATGGACATAAGGACTATTTGTGCCTGGAGCACATTATTGCTCATGTTAATATTTTATGTCTATTGACTCTCTTTGCAAATCGCACCACGGAGTGTGCTCTCAGTATTGCTGCAGTTTGGTGGGATAAAAAGAACCATTCTGTGGGGGCTATTCTCTGTTTGTTTTACAGCAAGGGGTGGCAGGAATTGGATGCTGTACTTACTGCTCAGCGCTCCAGATGCCTCAGCTGTGAGTGGGCAGGAACAAGAGCTCACTGTCGCAGCAGGGAATCCCAGAAGCATCAGAGCTCCCCAGCAGCTGGCACGTTCAGAGCAAATGGATCACATCACAGCGCAACTCAACACCAAGGCAGTAAAAAGACAAAGTGGTTTAGATGAGACTGTTAATTTCAGCCTCACAAATCCTGCTTGTAAATATTGAATTGAAAGCGCAGTAAAATAGAATGCCCAAATTTTGATTAAGGAACGGAGTTGTTCAAATCAACTTAAAAGAAGTAAGTCAAGGGTGTTTTGATGCAAAAACATCGTGTGGAACTACAAACAAGACAGTTGGGCTGGAAGCATCTTTTTGCGCTTGCAAAGTGGAGTTTTAAAATACACTGCAAAAAATGGCTCTACACAGAGTCCAGGGATAAGCTGTGGAGCTCCTTGCTCCAGACAGAGATGGTAAAAGAAGAGACTGACATGCTCATGAGTGAAAAAATTGAAAAACAATACTAAACTTGGAGGTCACCTTTGGCTCAGGAAATCTCTCAGCAATAAATTGTTTACTGAGTGAGTATTACAGTAAAGTATTACTACAGATACGTTCTGCTCCTATGCCTTCCCCTAGATACACACTTCAAGCCACTTTGTACTTAGATCTGAGCCTATAAAGATTTTATGTTCTCATGAAAAATAACACAATCAGATTATAGATTTTATAGGTGAAAAATTTCAGTCAGCAAACAGTAAATTCTAACTGAAAATGTTTTCTAGAGGCAAGAGTATTCCAAGGGGAGATGTGACAACAGAAAAATAAAATCTCTTTCTAAAATTGATGTAAAAATTGAAATAATAATAAAAGCTGTCTCAAAGATTATTTACATTTCATCTTGGGATCAGTGGAGTCATAGTGCTCTTGAAAAATGCACCTATACCATATGTTGGTCTCCTAGTAGAAACAAGAAATAATTCAAAGTACCAAAATGAAGTTAGAGTGAAATCCAGGTGAATAATGTTTGCACATTTGACTGCAACTGCCAATTATGGGATGTGTTAGTGCTATGTTCTAGGCATTATTTGGGGACTTAACTCTATGTCCAATATGTACATTCACAATTCATACAACAAAAAAAATATATATCGAACCATCTATTTGGTGAATATTTCTAGACTTTTTCATGGCCTGCTTCTCAGTAGTTACATTGATGAGGCATTGCTGAGATTTTAGCAAATTTTAAAACAGCATTTTCTTGCTTCCATGTGAACAAGCAATGTAATAGTGCTCCACTAATGAAACACTGACAAGATCCAATTGTTTAAAAAAATACTGCAGTAATTTCCATATTTCATATTTAAAATCCCTTTTCCCACAGAACACAGAAGGCTTAAAACAGCTCGTGCCTTGGGCTTGTGTTCTGTTGTATTTCACACACTAGAAAAATGTCTGGTTAATGGTTTGGTAGAAGAATTCTGGCTGAGGCAAATTTCTCCATTGTTTACACTGCA
Organism: Ammospiza nelsoni; assembly: GCF_027579445.1. Classification (NCBI taxonomy): domain Eukaryota; kingdom Metazoa; phylum Chordata; class Aves; order Passeriformes; family Passerellidae; genus Ammospiza; species Ammospiza nelsoni. The sequence goes on from NC_080642.1 coordinate 13,943,519, forward strand.
TATAAAAACTAGAGTAAGGAATTTCTTGTCCTTTCTTCTTACACTGTTTATTTACTTTCATGAAAACCTGAAAATAGTTATGTACTCTAACAGAGCAAATTGAAATATTATTATGTAACATAGTAAAATAAAATGTAAACAGATGCATTTTAATAATATACAATGAAGTATTCTATGGCTCATTAAACCATATTCATTACTAAGCTGGATCCACCGAAACAATTTTGTAGCTTTAACAATGTACCAGATGTCAGATGTTTGCTATGTCAGATGGTTTTATTCTTTAGCCACTAGGAATTTACAGTCAAGCTTGCCTCAATAAACACATAAATCTGGTAACATGTATCAAATTTGCGAGTATTAGTTAGAATTAAATTCTAGACAGTAGTCAGGCCCCATATAATTTTAAGCAGAATTTTTTCTAGATAAAGTTCCCAAGTGGAAAACCCTGGGGAGTGGGAATTTATTTTGGTCCAATCAAAACAATTTTTTTCAAATCACTCTTTCTACCTACAAACAAACCTTGTCACCTTGAATGAAGAAAAGGTTCAGTTGAAAAGCCCTCAACTGAAATTTTCTGCCACTTTTAAGAGATTTCTTCTTTCCGCCTCTCCCCATTCTTCCACTCCACAAATCAGAGGGGAAAAGACTCCAAACAACCAACCACAGACATTTATCTCTGAGTTACAGCAGCCACGAAGGACTGCTGGAACCCAAGCTAACAAGTCACAATAACTGCACCTATCGCAACTTCCATCAGCCCACTTCTGTGTTTTTTAAAAGAACTGGAAAGAACCTGATCCACAGGATCTCTTAGTGAGAGAAAAGATCAGTTTGTCTTTGCCATTACTTACATCCAAGCTGTAGAACCAAATGACCACGTGCTGCTAATGAACACAATCACCACCCCTCAGGTGGATTCCAAGAGCTTTTGAAGCTGTCTGTACCAACAACTGACCACAGACAGTTCTAGTCTGTTATTTATGGCCACCCTAATGGTTTCAGGTTTTTTCCAGTCTCCACTGAGCAGAGCTGTGCCGTGCTCTCGTGTTATCAATCTTAATAAAAGCACTGGAGCTGATAACCTAGAACCTAAATGATTTAGTTTAGCTGCCAGATCTAATATTAGTCCCATTTTCCACTTGTAAAATTTGGATCTTGCAGCTAACAAGCCACTTTTAATCCAGCATTCTGAAATCTCCTGGCTCCACAAACTGAAAATGGTAACAGCTGCCTACAATGATGCTAACCTGAATCCAGCCACAACTGATTTCACTTCTACTTGAATTTTCTGCTTTCCAAGTTAAAATGCCATGTAGCTTTATGGGAGGTTTTATCAGCACAATATGGTTTAGAACTATCCCACTCATTTATGTTGTCTTTTAACTGATTTCAAAGGCATGGATGTATGCCAAGGAGCTAACATCCAATCACAGCTGCAAAACATCCCAGGCTATCAGAAGCATCTTTAAATAATAGTCTAAAAGTTATAGCAAAGAACTCAGTTGTACATCTGGAAATCAAGCATAGATCCAAACACAGGCACAACTACTACTCTGCCTTTACTCTCAGTTCAGTGTGGGCTGACTTGAGTTTTAATCACTATTTCAGGAAGACAGGGGTTTGGTAGTTTATTTTTTTAAGTACATACAGACAACTTCAAAATCTGCTCCTCTTACCAGACCTTTACATTTTTTAAATTAAACTAATTCCAAAGATTTCATAATTCCTCTCTTTATCATCACGACAAGGAATCTTTCTGAGCTCCAGCAGCCACAATAATTGGCAGCTGTCTGCACTGACCACTGGAAAATATTTTCTCCATCCATACACCTGCAAAAAGAAATTCCCAGAGCAGTCTGCACAGCTCAGTGAAGGCAGCCACTGGGAATGCCTGGAGACAAAAGGACCAACAGCAAGGATGGATTTCCCATCTTTGCCAGTTACATTGAAACCAACTTGAACTCAGGCCAGACTGAAATAAACATTTTTTTACAGATATGCAAAACAGACATAGGAAAGGTGACTAGACCAGAACCATGTATAACTTCTCTCACATCTGAATCTGTTAGATCTCTCTTTATCTCTCTAAATCTAATCACAATGCTCACAGACACTGCTGGCAGTTCTGGGCAACCTCTGCCCTCACACTGCATGTACAGAAGAGAATCTGAATCTGAACACCTTTTCTCCCCGTGGGCCTCTAAACCACACCAAAAAACTGACCCTTTCCAGGGATGTACAACCACTTTGGTTGTTGATCTTTCATCTGGTGGCAGTTTTCAAGCTGTCTGTTGCATAAGTCAATAGCTGCCTCCTCCAGCTTCAGGGCGTCTCGTGAACACAGCCTGTTGAAATGGTCATCTGCCTCCTTAGACCCAAACTGTGCTCTCAGTGTGTAGATCATGAGCAACAGATCATTCATAAAAGCTTAAAATAAATGTCTGCCATACCACAAGAAAATAGTCAGACATCAGTGTTAAATACTTCAGTCACCATGCCAGATTGCAAATTGGGGGGCAGAAAATAGTTCTGAAATGGTGCCTTGTTAAGTGCCACTGCTAGACTCAGCACTCAACATTTGGAACCAGGCCAAATTTAGTTTAAAAAAAAATTTCTACTCATCAGATATTCGTCTGCTATGATGCTATGTGGGGATCAGAAAAAAAAATCCTCCCAAAGCATCACAAAATTGAGAAAAGGCAGTTTGTCTTGAAGTAACTTCAGCCCAAAAAAAAAAAATCTCCTCTGGACTTGCTGCAACTGCACAAACAAAAACTGAGATCCTTTCTCTGCTCAGGTGAAACCATCTCCATTCAGGATTGTATTTCCTGATGGTTTAATGAAGCATTTTGACTTAGTTTGAAGAAATCATACTGGGTTTTGTTCCCCCTCCCCTGCTGTTTTCTTTGTGTTATCTTACAGTAGAATATTGAGTCAATTCAGGGATATTAACAGATGTATTGCTCTTTTTAGAACCTGTTCAATGCTCTTTATTGATCCAACAGTTGATAATTACAGTGGTAAAATGCTGTCAAACCATTGATATTCATTATGAAGATGAAGCACCCCACATAGAAAGGATATTTTCCAGATGAGCCTTCAGAACACTAAAATTTCAGCTTAGTTTCTAGTATATGTTATCCATAATTAGAGTATCTGATTTATTGATTCCTATTACTATATTTTATTTCCACTTTTAGTCAGACCAGCCTTTCTGTTTCTATAGTTACTGATCTGATGTTCTCTTTTACAAAAGACAAAGTAAGGAAAATTTATCCTTTTTTTTTTTTTTTTTTTGAGGGAAGAGAGCCTGCTCCTTCCCAGAGGCAGAGGGCAGCAGCTTCTTATAGAAGAGAAGTGGGCAGACTGTGGGTCTTGGGCAGCACAAATCTCCCATCCCAGGGCTCTGAGACATGGCCAATAAAGGATTGTGCCTTCATGGAAATCCTCAAGTTCAGTAGGAAAGGCTGCTTAGTGCCACATTTCTTGGTCAGGGCCACAGCCCAATTCTTTCCAACTTATGCATGTGTTTGCTGTCATGCACTGATGTGGCCTCAAGGTAGCTTCACTTTCACTGAGAATTCTCAGAGACAAACACCTTTCCAGTCTGGAGAAATACCTCCTAAAATTAACTCTTCCAAATCCTTCAAATCAAAGAAAACATTGATTCACTCACAGCCTCCATCCTCATGCACTCACTAATTCTGCCCTGACAGTAAAGTAGGCATTAGAAGACAAGATTATTTCGTAGACTTCATCTGAAAAGACTTGCACATTTCCATCAGTACACATTTTGCAATGCTTGAATCACAAATGTTTGCCCAGAGAATGCACCTGGTCTATTGCAGTTCTCTGCACTGATTTCTGTGACCTATATCAAAAAGGTTTTATGTGCTAATTCCTCTGTCAAACCTAATCAAGTGGGAGCTAATCTAGCCAGGATGGAATCGGTAGAAAATTTTTCACAAGTGACAGAGAATCCATTGTAATTTTTTATCCGCTCACACTTTATATTTTCCTCAAATTGTGAGGAGGGGAAAAAGAACCAATGCAAACAAACAAACAAGCAAGCAAAAAACCTCCCAACAAACCAAAGCACATCAAAATGGAAGGACCATAAGTCCTAGAAGCCTAAATACAGCATTTACAGAGGTACATGACATTTTGTCAGCACGATAGAGGTTATGTAGCACAAGAGAATAACATCACCACTTGTCATATCCTTTTTGTCAGTATTCAGTGTTTTAAGAATACTTCATTGTGTAAACAGAGAGCCTTCAGATAAGACATGAAATAATTCTCCTACAACTACCCACAGATTGATAAATTAATCACATTAATAAAATACTGGTTTCTTTGAGTCTGACTATGAAGACTCCATATATTTGTGTCTGACAAGTTCTTCTCCAGATATATCCTTGCTGAATTTTCTCAGGTTCCATTGTACTAAGTGACTTTCCAGAGTACAAAGAAAATAAAGCAACAGCCCCCAACACAGTGGGGGGACACTCCAAGGTAGTACTGGGTTTTTTACTGATTTCAGGGAACAAACAGCAAATCTGCATTGCAATTTGGATAACGTGCACTGAAAATAGCACGTGACATGCATTATATATGAAAACTTGATAAAATAAAAGTATTTAAAAGAGATGTAAATTCTTTTTTACTTAAATGATTGTGTCTAAATTTTTGCACAAAACAGGTAAGGAGAATACCTTAGGTAACAGCCCTGCTGTCACAAACTGTGCGGTTGCATGTCAAAGAGAAAACAGGATGAGGTTCCAGCACCCTATTTCGGACACTGCCTTTTTTGCTTGCTGAATTTTGTGCTCTAAGTATTAGCTATTGGAAGTGCCATTAATGCTGTCCAGTTTGTCCCAACATCCCTCTCCCATCACACCACAGAAGGTGCTTGAAGAATGAAGAGTTTCATTTCAGTTGTGGATGCTCAAAGTGATGAGTCTCAAATGCTTTCCACATGCTCATGAGCCTCTGGGTTTCCCAAGGCCATACACCTGTGATTTCAGCAAGAAAATCCTACCAGCACTGTGTTTCACTAAAGTATTAATTACTGGGCTTAAACCTCCAGAAACCATTTCTCCTACAATTAAATGGATGTTTCTGGTTGGGACACTGATAATCTAAGGGCCTTGATTTTACTAGACTGTTAGACCTACCTATGTAGCTCATTCAAGATCTTTTTTGTACTTTAGCAGATATTACACAAAAAGAAATATTACCTAAGCAGACATCAAAGAAAGGGACTTGCATTCAGAAGTCCTAATTGACTGAAAGAATATATAACTCCTAAGCATGAATTTCTGATAAAACAAAAAAATTGTTTCAGCTGCACATTGCCCTTGACATTGTGCTTGTTGCTAATAGATTAACATGCAGTTTATGTGACTCTGGGTGAAATTTAATTTTCATAATTCACAAATGATGAAAGCCTTGTAAGCACTAGAGAGGAGAAAACTAATTTGCATCCTATTGTGACTTAATGTCATTTAACATTCCATACATTTCTGGCAGAGCTGCTTCAAACAGTTTGTAGATCCCACTGGTTATGTCTGCATTGCAACGTGTCCCAGGGGGAACTGAAATATTTTTTACAGATCAGTGATCAATAATATTAAAAGAATCAAGAAGACCGTGAAAACAAAAACTGACATGAACTGCATTTTTCCAAACACTTATGGCCCAGTTCTGACCTCTGTTCCTCAGCCCACGAATCTAGCACCACTCCAAAAATATCCATGGTTCAACTTCCAATGAAGAGCTTACTCAATAAAGTTTGAATGTTTGCTTTGTATGCAGAATCCCAACCCAAATTTCTTACAGTGTTACTTTTTTGGATGGCACCCAAGAAGCAGGTATCTCATAGCTCTCATTTGTGCTTCCCCCATTTGTTTTTATGATCAATCCCTTTCTTTTACATAGTGAAAAAAATGAGATATCCTGAATTATAATTCTGATGCACTGAAAAGGCCAGAAACACTCCGCAGTAGTTTGGAATTTGTTCTCTCCAATCCAAAGGAAAAGTGATGTTCAGTCAAGGCTCAATGGTGGCACATGCATAGTGGAATGCACACAATGTCAAAGCAAAAGTTTTCATTTTACTCGGATGAGGGGGGAAAGTCTGTGTAAGAATTTACCATTAATTATTGAGTTTGAGTAATCCTGATTCATGTGGATCAGGAAATTAGGTGTAACTGGTCCTGGCTGCTCTCACTACTTTGAATTTCTCTGACAACATGATGAAGATAAACACAATGGAAATTTATGGATTCTTTTGGAAGGAATTTTTTTTTCACCGTGGTGTGAGCATCAGCTTAATATTCTGGGGAAAACAAAACCAATACAGAATCATACCAAAAAGTAAGTGTTCCATTTGGGAACTCAAAAACTAGTTCCATTTCAAATTCCATACCATAGAAGCAACCCCAGTGTTTCCTGTTCCGTATTTGCTTGGCTATGACACAAGAGAGACCAGAGGAGACTCCCAGTTCTTATGACACACTGCTCTTGCTGCCCAGTCCATCTTGCCCCGGTGATGGGAAGCCAGAGTGATGGGAGGGAAGGTGGAGATCCTCACAACACCACTAAGCAGTGGTGCAAGGCAGGGAACAGCCCTGAGGATCTGCCACACCCTCAACCAAGGGTCTGCTACCCACAACCCAGGGCTGGTTAGCAACACCTCTACCTAAAAACTCAAACCTGTGAGTTCCTGTCACTCTTGGAGTATCTGACCTAAATTATCTGCAAAGCCCCTCACAACACTGGGATAAATGCAGAAAACATACCACAACCCCTTGTTTGAAAATACCAGCTTACAACATTTCTAGGCATGGAAAAGACAGTTTCAAAGTATGATAAAAAAATTTAGAATAGCAGAATATTAGCCACCAACTTTGTCCTGGTGACTCTATGGTCTATAAATGCTCCCTACATGCTTTCAGAGATGCTTTTCCTTCCCCATTACCCATTTATCTGAGTACTCCTCATTCATTTTAATACTGTGACACTTACAGAAATAATTCTATTCTACATCATTTCTGTTGCAAGCTATTTGCCTATTAGGGCACACACATATCCCCGAAGGACAAAGTACTCAAACTGTACAACAAAATGCATAACTCTCTGAAACAAATCAGATCTATGCATGCACTGCAGATAAAGCATCTGTTCAAGAAAATAACAGGTGAAAAAGTGTTACATACAATTTGTTCTCATCAGAGGGGATTAGAAATAGATTGCTAAACATCCATGAGACACATGAATGCTGAATGCTAGAAAGCAGGGAAGCAGAGAAAGGTGCCAACAACTTAAGCTCTCCTTTGTTGTTTTCCATTTACAAACTAGCAGGTACACAAAAAACCCAGTCATGAATGTTTGATTAGTTTTGATTTACACAAAAGTATCTGTTATATTTCTTTGAAGGGTGCTTGTTTATTTAGTGTCTTTACAATGGCAAAGCTAACAAAGACTATGCATTAGCTCAGCCTCATGCTGAACAAGGCTCTAACTGATATAATTTGACAGGGTGAAAACTCACCAGGTTTCCTCATGGTAGCTTTGCATTTTTCTGTCTTGGATCTCTAATAGATTGGATAACATATTCCCTGTTTCTTTCCAGTACAGGCTACAGATATTCATTAGAATTTTTAGAAATGTTTTTATTGAACTAGGTTTAAAATAAAAAACACTACCTTGCTTAATTTTATTTCATAATTATGTTTCCCAATTAAAACACTGCCAAGTGTTTCATTCACTTCCACGAGTACTTTGAAATAATTTTTCTATTTCTGGAATCACTAATCTCAAATGAAAGGTCATAGAACACTAGTTGACATTAAAATGCAGGTGACAGTGCCTTTGTCAAAGGCAGAATTAGGACTTCACTAATAAGATTAAGTAAAAGAAATACCTCAGAAAGGTATGAGGAAATGAGTGTAATTACATTTGAAGACAATCCATGTGTAGTATGCAAAATCAAAGAAAAATATACAGTCAACCTGAGCAGATAATTTTAACAATGAATAAAAACGTTCAGGATTTTTGAAGGGATATAAAAATAATACTCTCATATCTTACATGTGGAATTAATGCCATATGGAGATGCTATGTATAATGATAGTAGTTTTTAGACTTCTAACAGAAAGAAAGGGAAGAAAATCTAATGCTATATCAACTTTTTCATAGATATCATTTAAGTATTTGGAAGCAGAATTATTCCATCAAGATAAAAGGTTAGTGCAGTAGGTTAAAAGCCTTTACTTTTATATCTAGCACTGCTGATTAAGTCCAGAATTGTAACACAGGTGAGCAAGTTTCAAGATTTCAAATCTCCAGGCAGCCAGCAAGATCAATTTTCTCTGCTACTAAAATCAGTGAATTAGAAAATATAAAGCTGCATATATAAATAGTTGGGCGTCATTAGTTGCCATCAGCACCTGCTACACCATAAATTCAGAAGGATCTGCATGGATTTTTGGACATCTGCACTATTGCAGCATCCCTCTACCACCTGCAGAGGATACAAACCCTGAAGAATAAAACCCAAACAGGTGGAATCACACATTGCATTAGTTGGCAAAGAAAACCTGGTTCAGAAAACATTATTCTGTCAAGAATTTAATATTTGTAACATTAAATAATGCACAGCAGATGGAATTAGACCATGGAAAGTCCTGAATTGGTGTAATTTCCTGCTACTTTATGTGTCAGCCCATCTGGGTGAACCCCAGGCCCCTATCCAAGTGAGTGCCTGTACATTTAAATCTCCAATTCAGTTGATCATAAGGATGGTAATTCATTTTGCCACTCATAAAACACACCCAATGAGAGAGAGCAAAACTTTTTCCTTTCCAAGATGTGAGTTCTTCAGAAGCTCAAGTATTCCATTTTAATACTAACACTTGATATATGCATTGATCATTGGAAAGTGAAGCTTGCTGGCCCCTCTTTCTAACCATCAAGAACAATCTCCTTGAACTGGTCTTTGCCACACAATAAATAAATTAATCTACTGCATCCCTCTCTGAACTAAGCATCATTATTGCCACTCCTAAAGTAGCCACAGTATTTTTTTTTTAATAAATAACTTTTGCTTATAGTTTGACATACAAAAGTTTAGGTTGTTTCCTGGTTTATTCTGTTTATAATTTCAGGGGAAACCAGCAAATCCTAGCCCTAAAGCTAGAGTACTCTTCATTGCTGTACATGTCACTCCTAAACAACACAAGGTGAAAATACAACCAGACATTTGCCTTGCACCTTTAAAAGATGGATGGAAAGGTGAGAGATTAGCTTAGAGAAACATTATGTAACAATTTCATATTTTAAACTCCTTTCTTAGCTTGCCACAATACAGACAGCAAGACTACCAAAGTACTACAACAGCAGCAATAGATACGGAAAATTATAACAAATATCAACTCATTATTCATTAGGATATAACAGCAGAATTATTTTTGTTTATACACATGATTGCTTACACAAGTCCAAAGTATATCAAAGGTCTGATTTTACCTGACATCAAAAAAAAAAAAAAAACAAAAGAGAAATTCAAAATCTTCCACTTAATAAAGCACACTGAAGTCCTTATACATATTAATAGTCCTAGTAAGCCTTTTGTGAGTAAATTAATGACAGGAAGTTTGCCATTTTTATGAGTAAACTTTGAAGAAAACTCTCTTACTAGTGAATGACTTCACAGGTTACATCTGTACCAAACATCAAAGCCACACAAATCCTGTATGACTGATGGTACTGGAACAAATGAATTGTAGATCTAATTCCACTGGAATGAGGATAAAGCCTCTAAAAACTCAATATTTCATAGGCATGTATTTTGATCTTGTCCCTCAATTTTACTATTCAAAGTTCTTTTTCAATTAATTCCTTTTTTCAAATTCTTTATGCAGAAAAAACTCCCTTACAAAACACAAGAGAGCAGTCCATGATTAGCTCACAACTATTAATATTTGAAAAGTCAGCACCATATTATGAGTTTGAGTTTCTGTATGCATGGAAATATCCAAGTGCTTTAATACCAATGTGAATATGTGAGCAATTCCAAGCCCTTTTTGGATAATGGATATGTAAGGAATTAAAAATAATGACAAGACAGCAGTGAAATTAAATTATTTTTTGGCACAAGCCTTTACCATAAGGGATAATGAGGAAATTTCTATTCCAAGGGCATTTGTTACAGGAATTCACAGTGTGGGCTTAAGAGAGATTGAACACCTTACAAAGGAAATAATAGAGCAACCTAAGAAATTCAAGTGCAGTGAATCGCCACCGTATGGTTCTTGTTCCAATGTTCTGGAAGAAATGAACTATGGAATAGCAAAGTTACTGAACAGTAATTTAATGAACTTAAAAGTATCAGCACTTCTTGAGTTTAGAGGCCCTCTTACTGAGCCTGAGTCTTCCATTGGAGGCAAAAGAGATCTCAAAATACAGAGCCAGGGGAATAACTTTAGCCTGAAGAAGCTACTTGAGAGTCTAATTAAGCATAAAATAGTGTAATTATATTTTAATTGGTTCAAATTAGAGCGACTTGGGCAAGAAACAATAATGCCTTTGCAATCAATTACTTGTGTTTGAGTAAAGTTAAGAACAGTGGAGAGATGTGACCGACCAGCTCAGTGAAATGCCTGTGGCTTGTCATTCACCCTGTGCTCCAGCTCAAGTAGCTGCAGAGCCACAAAGAAAAGTCCTACAGGTTTGTTAGTTATTTTTTGGTTTGGAAAGTGACAGATAATTCATCTTGAGAAATTAGTTAAACAATAAAAAAAGTAAACTACAATTTTACCTTGTTCATTTTCATATTTGAATCTTTTCAGATCCATTTCAATTACACCCACTCAATCAGGGGCACATTCATCTCACTTTGTACTGCAAACATTTACCTGGGCAGAAGTGGGATGCATGGTCAGAAACCAAACCTGTGATACACTGCAGGAACATCCCAGTTCAGTGTTCCCGGGCATCAGCACCAGTCCATGGGATTTCCTGCAGGTAATGGAATGCCTCCTCCAGGTCTCTTACTGCACACTTTTATCCCTTTTCTCTGAATCTGAACGTGCAAAGTTTTAGCTCACCCTCACTATGCCTCCCTCTGTCTTCTTGTGTAGATGACTTTTACCTTGAACTCCCTGGTAGTAACCCATTTTATTCACAGAAACCTTCAGCTCCTCCAGCTCTCACTGCAGGGCTCTGGTTGGGGTTTTTTCCTTTACAGCATAATCAGCTTATGCTGTTGACATACTCCATAATTTCATAGACCTTGTATGCCTTGATATCAACTTATTAATAAAATACTTTAATCACAGGAGAAGTCTCAGAAATCACACTCTTAAATGTTTATTCTGCTACATAAAACTATGCAGAGGGAGGGAGAAAATTACTTTGTAGCCTAAAAATTCATGAGAAGCTGAGTGATTGCAGTCTTCCAGAGGCAGCGTGAAACAGGCAATTCAGCCTTTGCTTTCAAAGGGAATGAATTAACTTACAAAGCTGGTCAGGTACATCTGTGATGTTGACAGGACCAACCTTCCAATTCCAGATTGTAGCTACTTGAAAACTCATCTGACAAAGTGATCTGCTTTGAGATCTCCCTCATCAATTATCAGCAAGGTGTTTAATATCCCCTGGAGGATGGATAAATGACTTATCATCCTTCTTCTTTCCCCAAAAATTTCAAAGATGATATTTTGAGCTTGATGTCAGAATATCACACTTTAAAATATTTGAAAATCGTGCATTACAGAAAGAAAGAGGAAAAAAAGCATTCTGAACTATGAGTTAATTTCCAGGGCTGATGAAATTATAAAGGATGGAATTAATCTAAAAGAGACCAATCTGCTGCTGCTTGTTTTTATTGAAGCCCCAGGAAAATAAATAGCCTTATGACAACCTTATGAAAAGTGTACTAAAATACCAGAAGCCAGGGAAAGGAGACCCTATAAAAAAAGTACATGAAAAAGTTAAAGAAGGGAGAAAGTGAAAACAAACCATTAAAAATATAAAATAGCTGAGATTTTTATGACAGCAGTAGTAAAGGACTAGGGCAGGTGTGTGATTCAGGCTGCATAGAACAAAAGTATTTAAATCAATGAAAGGGTCTTGTATGTTGTCATTAAAAGTCTTTGTACCTGCACAGGTACAAAAATATTTGCAATGGAAGGTTACTCAACTACCTGTGAGCAATTCTAAGGTGCTTTTAATAATGCTTTTTAATAGCACTAAACCTGCAGCAGAAAAACAGCTCTGCTAATTTGGACCTACACCTTTCTAATATTCTTTTACCTATTTTGTGTGAGCATTACTCATATTAATCTGAAAGACAAAAACCTCATTTACTACACACTGTTAGAGACTGAGTAGAAGTGAGAGCTGTAACTTCCAAGCATCTGGTTTCTATACAGCCACTAAAAGCTTATATTGATCCACTTTGGGTGTATTGGAGTATTCTTCCTGATCTTAAAGAGCTGTTTAAAATGCATGTCTGCCAGCAGCATAATAAAATGAAGTAAGAAGAGAAACAAACTTTTTTTATACTCCAAGATAAAAGAAGGAAACCACTACAACAGTCCACAAGAGGAATCTGACTATTTGTGTCTTTTGTACAATTTATAGCTGTACCTGAAATACCCTCTAGAATTTCAATAACTTCACTGCCAGAATTGCCCTTAGGAGGGAAATCAGAGAAGAACAAATATTCTTGAAGGACTGGTGACACTGACTGAGCAAAATTACAATGCCAGGAGAGAAACCCTAGCCCTACTGCAAATAAATAGGCAAATCCTACTGCTTTTGTTAATTTAACATAAAAAATCCATTCCAAAAGAATGAATGGCAGCAGCAGCATGGCACACCCTCGTCAGAAAGAAGCCAACTTCCCTCTAAAAGTAGTCATTAAGGGAAAAATACTGAGCATATAAAACCATTGCCTTTCATTGCAGTTTTGCATTGAAGGTTATGCAACATAATTCAAATGTAACATTTAAATCCTCTCAAAAGAGCACAATGATCACTCAACTGTGTCTGTAGCCAACAGCAGCAAAGAAAAAGATCAGTGTGTTGTAAATATTACAAGAAGTTTTTCTGTTGCTGAGAGTTTGACCTATTGAACTTTCTTCTGGAAATCGAATGGCTATTTAGAACAGAAAATATTTTAAAGTTTAGTAGTAATTTCCAAAAATCAATAATCAAATTTATGCCCAAGACTGTGTGTAATCTCACTGAAACTCCTTTTCTGCCCACCATCACTTTCCAGTACTTGGCTACAAATGAGCAAACCACAAAAACCACCACATCCAAATGAAGATGTGCAATCAAGCTATTGAAGTAAGCAGGTCCCAGGGCCTGCCAGGGAATTATCCCAGGGCTGGCACTTGCATGGCTGTTCTGCCATCACCCCTGACCCTTTGTCATCTGAGCTGAGCCACGGGAGCACCAACCCTACCCCAAAATGCACAGAGCTGGGGGCTTGTCCAGTCCCCTCTCTCCAAGGCAAGGCTCACAAGCCACTGGCCACAGATTTCAAAATCCAGCTCAGTATTTCCCTTTCCAAAAGAAGGCAGAGAGGAAGAGCACATGGTGAGCAGAAAAACGTTATTTCTTCAGCCATCAATTATTCTGCCAGATCCTGCCCATAGCCCCTGGGGTTTTCTCCCTCCAAAAAGTGCAGGGCATCAGAGAGCAGCAGTGCCTGGCCACAGTCTCTTAATCATAGGGAACAGGATTAAGAGAAAAATCTGATTTAATTCTTCCTCAGCTTAGCTCCACTGTATCCTTCTGTGCAGTACCACCTACCATACGACTTAACCTGGGAACTAACACTGGAACCAGGAGCTCAAGCATTGTAGTATGAAAACAGAAATAACACCTTTAACAAAGATTCTGTACAGTGAATGCCATTTATTGGCATCCATCTACAGCTTTTTTAGTCCTGGTCTAGAGATTTTTCACAGGAAATGAAAGACAAAATTTAAAATAGTTTTACTAAACTTGCAATACAATTTACAAACAGCACAGCTGCTGCTGGGGCCCAGCACTGACTGCCCCAGTGCTCCAACCCAAGCGCACATGCATTTATTATTGTTCACCTTCAGCCAGCACAATGCCTGGCTTTCTTCTGGTTTGCTTTGGGTTGCTTTTTTCCACCCTCAATGATGAACAGCATAAATCAATGTCCCATAAGCATCATTGCACCCACTAAATGGCCAAAAGGAAACTTTAGCTGGAAGCAAGACTCAATTTAAAAAGCACCCCTGTGAACTTCAGCTGAGAGCTTAGCAGCTTTTTTACTTAAAAATTAAGTATTAAAACAATCAATTTGTTGAAAAAAACACTCGTGGAGTTCATAGAAACAGATCTTTTTGATTTTCAGAATGTTTCATAAAAGTTGTAATATTTTTAATGGGTTTGAGCTCAGGCTTTAGAAATCAATATGTTCAATGTTTTAGTTTGACTCCATTACAAAATATAAAAGTATACTGCACTGACACATCAACCCCCCCCCCCCAAAAAGAAAAAAAAACCAGTAAAAAAGACCAAATTTAGGTTCATGTTTTGACAGAGTTCAATAATCTTTTTCAGTTTTCTCACATAATGGGGGGGGGAGTTTATTTTAAACTTAACCATCTCCATTGTCAAAAGAAGTTTTACTAAGAGTGAAAGTGCAGAGATGAAAGAAATAAAAGAAAATTTACTACCAATTTAAACCTCAAACTTCAAATTACTGACTGCAATACATAATAAAGCTTAAGAATTTGACTTCCCTTCAAAAATAGACATCTCAAGAAAACAAAGTAAAATCAGAATTGTGAGCTGCTTTCAAGTGGGAAATGAGAATGAAGAAAACTGTGGTAATATTTTAACAAAAATGAGGTAGTCTAGGGAGGGAAGGGTTTGCAAACAGAATAACTTTACATCATTGGGGATCCTATGTCAGTTAGGAATTTTTTGCAATTTAATGTAATATACCACACAATGTGACCCATATAACATTAACTAATCATCTTAGTTATTAAAATGAATAATTACAAATGTTAAACCAGTGGCCCTTGTCACCCATAAAGAGATAATTGGGTTTTTTCAATCCTGACTGATGCTTACAGAGCTAGATCCAACACTGACTATACCAGAATTCTGGTGATTATTTCCCTTCCACAGAAAAGAAACTCCTGATGAAACTGGTCAGAACAGAGGTGTCTGAGCACCAAACTGGGGGCACTGACAGAGCAGAGCAATGTCTGCGCACAGACAGTGACCTTGACAAAAGCTACGAGCAAAGAGGGGCAGCAGCAGCTGCTGGCTGTGCGAGCTGTGACCAAGCAGCAGCAGTGGGTGACCAGGGAGGAAGATGTCAGTCGGGGTGAGAAGCGCTGCGCGCACGGCTTAGCAAAGCGCAGACACATCAAAACCTGAGGCTCAGCCGGAACAAGGGCTTCGCTTCAAGTACAAGTTCAAGGCTGAGGAGCAAACTTTTAAAGTGTGGCTGTGAAGTGATCCCTGTGCCAGACCCTCAGCACTGCCTGCCCACTGGTGCAGAGCTGCTGCCACTGCCAAAGGGGCCCTGGGAAACACAAGGAAACCTCTGGCACTTGAGAGCCACAGCAATGGGTGGGAGCAGCTGTGGGACAGAGTTCGACCCCAGTTGTGAATTTGGGAATCAGAAAAGGTAACGGCAAGGTCAGAGTGGGCACAGTGAGATTAAAAAAATCTGTCATAATTTCAATGAAAAAGGAAGCTTGGCTGTAAATATGCTCTATTCTTAGAAAATGACTTGTTGCAGTGAAGGATAATTGCCTGAGGAAGCCCCAGAAGCGAGTGCGCATGTGGGCATGGTCTCAGCAGGAACCAGTCTGAAGTCTCTTACCCTTCCTCTTTGGGTTTCATATGTTGCTCAAGGAACTGCTGAACAGAAAGTATTGCAAGAACTTGAAAAAGCAGGCTAGGAAGAAAAGACAGGGCCAAACTTTAGGGACAAAAATATTTGAGATGCAATGACAGAGCTTCAGACGATTTTGGGATTATCCTCATCTCTCAGACAGATGTCTCATGACATGGCAGAAGGAATTAATACTTTGACTTTGCTACAACAAAAACCCAGAATGATACTGAATTCTACAGATCAAAATTTAGGTTGGAAGGCAGCATTAATCTTGAAAGTCTATATAAAATTGTAAAGCAAGATTTAGGAATCATTCAGGGAGCTTTTTAGCAGGCTAAATGCAATCCTTCTGCAAGGTAAACTTACATAACCTGTAATGTAGGGATTTATTCTGTGCCATTTATAAGGAAGTTCACATTTAATTTTAAAAACATCTGAAAGTACTTTTCCTAATCTACCTTCTAGTATAAAAAACTCTTTTTTTAAATACATTGTTTGAAGTACAAGTACAAAGACTTAATGACTTGTGCAATTAAGCATTTGCTTCTGCATCCTGAGCATTACATTCATTAGAGCTTGAGCCTGAATTTTTTTCTAAAAACATGAAACAACACGAAAAGAGTTTTGAAACTAGGCAGCCACGTTTTCAGCATTGATATTAACAACACTATTTTTACAGGTCTGATAAGTGACCTCATGGATTGGTTTCATCCAGCCCAGCACACTTCTCCCCCTTGGGGGAGCAGCTTTCACTGCCTGTGCTCGTCTGGTGTTGAACACACACTCACAGCCCACCAGCAATGATCCTGCAGCCTCAACCACTGAGTTCTGGTGGGTTTAAACTCCCACTGAATCTTACATACGCTGATCTATGGCAATTGGATACACCTTAAAGACATAATTATCTTCTCTACACATAGTGATCATTACAAAATTATGATTTAGATTTTTAAAGGTGTCTAAGGTGATTTGGCAAAAAAAAAACTCCACCAAAATCTATCAAGAATTACTCTAATTTTTAATGATTATAAGAGTATGAATTTAAATTGAATAGGTTATCAAAGATAAGTTTAAAATTCCAATATTTCATTTAAGAGCAAAATCAAAAACATACTTTTCTGCTCAAGGGAAAAAAACAGTGCAGCCCTTTTTGTAACAAACTACTGAGAAAATATGCATAATGGGAAAAAGCAAAATCATTCTTGTTGCTAGATATAAACTGACACTGGCCAAAAGCTGTTTTGCATTTAATAAAATGGAGGAGTGGAAAAAGAGAAAAGCCTAGTTTCAGATCCATGGGTCAATTCCAATCAGTCACAATTCCCTTTTACAGCTTTTAAAAGGTTCTCTGTAATGATGGACAAAACCATTACAGGCTCATTATTTTTACTGTAGTAGAGTAGGGATATTAAAATTTATGAGTAAAATAAAATTGTCCCCAGGCCATAGATCTCACATATAATAGGTGCTCATTCACTGGGTCCTTTTCATATTAATGAATGCAGAAAATACAAGTTAGGCTAAATTACAGGCATATAAATACAGTGAGATGGTTCAGATGGCACATAAAATGCAATGTTACACTCAAAATTATTTTTATTACTAGCACAGAGCACAGATATACATTTCTTCATGTTGATTGTTTCCTCTTGCTTTTGCCTATATGTTTGTACTAATTAATCTTTATTTAAAATTTCATCAGATGGCACTGCAGTTAGGAAAATGCTATTAATACTTTTCAAAAATAAAATTAATTCCCACAATTCTTTGTTTGTATTGCATTCATAACTGGTTTTTGACAGCAGAGCACTTTAAATGCAAGTCCAGATATTTTGGACATATTCAAATAATACATTCTAGTTTATAAAGAGAGTCACTCAAGATTAAATTGTATTTCACAACTCCAAGATTTAGACTGCTATAATTTTGCTTTGATATTCCCAGAGAAA
The DNA here is from genome assembly GCF_027579445.1 of Ammospiza nelsoni. Taxonomy (NCBI): domain Eukaryota; kingdom Metazoa; phylum Chordata; class Aves; order Passeriformes; family Passerellidae; genus Ammospiza; species Ammospiza nelsoni. The sequence goes on from NC_080642.1 coordinate 13,961,381, forward strand.
TAAAAAAGTTTTTTAAAATTTCTTTCTCAAAATAAGTCTTTATTCACATAGCGAGTGGCTAGTGAGATAAGGCAAACTTTATATACCTAAAGAAAGGCTAAAATTTCATTCCTCTCTAAGGAAATGTCGGTAGATAATTCATTTCAGTTTCTTTTCCAAACTTCCTCTTAATACCTGTATTTGCAATCCCTTTGGAGCTCCTGTCAAATGCTTTATTACAGGAAAGACTTTAACAGGGCAAGATAACTTCTGTATACTGTTTTAACTGGGTGTATGTCAGCTGTGTCAAATTTTAGCTTTAAATACACTTGTAGGGAAATAAAGCTGCTGCACAAGCAGTTGCAAACTATTAGCTTTATGAAGATTTATAATTAAGACAAAAATTTCAAGGTGGACATGGGTAAGACTGACATTAGAGCAGTAAATCACAACTCTTTCAAATGCTTGACTCATTTTAACTACCCACCCAAGAATTTTTTCCCTTTTCTTCCAAACGACTGGAGAATTTAGGAACATTCTAGCTGAGAAAATTAAGCATTTCACCACCCAGAAGCTTGTAAAGAAAAACTGCTTTGGAATTCAAAGGCTCATATGTTAGCACAAAAGTCTGCTTCATTCATGAAAAATATATTACTCTAGCCAATACAGCCTAGGAGCCATCTTACCTGGGAAAAGTTACATGGACTAGTAGTGTTTGAAGAGAAATATACTAATTTCATCAATCAATGGAGAAAACTAGGAAAAATATTAATTCCTGAAGGAAAAAATTACAATTCCTAAAAATTTCTGATTGCTTTAAAAATCAAAGTAGAATCAACACTATTACAAAAAAATGTGCATGCCTGGAACCACCTCCAACCATTTCTGTACAATTTCAGGGGAGGAATTACAGCTCAGTTTGGTTTGGAGTGCAGTGCTTTTTATTTTTTTTCTATATTTTTATAAGAAAGAGAACACAATTAGATTTAAATCAAGATCCAGCAGCTGAAAGTGAGACCTAGCTCTTCCAGCTGTGTGCAAAAGTCAGAGCCCCTTTTCACCCCTGCTTCAGAGACAGGCTATGCTCCCAACAGATGCATTATTTTAAAACTCACACACCAAGTGCTGCACACACCTCACTGAAAAAAATGCACATTTGAGACCCCACTACTGGATGTGGCCTAAGAGAAAACAGATGTGGGCCACCATGGGATAAAATGAGAAGACAAAGAGTACAACTTTATCCCATTTTTGTTTATCCAGTTTTTATGAGACATGTGGAAAAGAGAGGAGAAATTAACAAGATAAAACAGCAGAAGAAAGCAATAGAGATAATAATAATAATATTGTATAAAATAATCTGTATATTCCTGTATGACTGGTACTGTATTATTAAATTGCAATATAGTTACATATCATAATATCGGTAATACTGACACAATAAAGGCAATGGGGGGGGGGGGAAACACCTCTGTATTTTCTGTTTTGCTTCCAAGAAGGACATTTTCTGAAAGATCACCCTTAGAGCTGTGTTCTCCTGTTGAGCAGATGGCAGGCCCAGCAAGATGCCACCAGTGTACACAAGAGCTGCAAGAGCTGCCCAGTGAGTAAGCTGGCAGCCCTTGCATTCCTTTTATATCTTCTTTACACTTGCAATTGTGTCAAAACTACTCAGACTGAAAGGATTGCTAACAAATTTAAATATTAATGGCATAATGTAGGAATAAAATTTTGCTGCCTCACTGTAAGGACTTCGCTTGTGTAAAGAGATGGGGTTGGGTTTTATTTGGTTGGTTGTCCAAAGCTGTTTGAAGAGAATTAAAATTCTTCACTTTCTAAATTATCAGGCTGCAAAGAGATTTAACTTATGCAACGGCATAAAACAGTAACTACTGAACTTCTTACTACAAGAATTTTAATGAATTATTTCAGAAGAGCAAGGCAAATAGATCTTTGCATAGGTAGTAGCTCATTCAATCAAAACCCACTGAGAATATAATAAAATCATAAAAATTTTAAAATAATAATAAAAATAATTTTTAAATGCACTTTCCTACCCAAAAAACCCTCAAAAACCTCACAACCCAACATATCTAGGGCAGATAGAAGGGGGACTGCAGCAGAAAAGAAATTCACCTCTATACACCCCCTAAACAGTTAACCAGAGAGATCAGCACACCAGCCTGGACCTCAGGATGTGTTATCCCAGCTCACTGGGTCCCAGAGGAAAGCAAGCCCCATAACCAGACATGGGGGAGGAGATCTCCTGACCATGCAGGGAGAATCTAGCTAGTGCTGCAGTCTCCCCAGCCATGGGAAGATGGGAGTCAAGGAAGATTTTTGGGGCAAATCTTCAGAATCTGCCTTCTCCACCAGCACAGCAAATCCATCCCCACTATTTTCCACAGAACAAGGGCCAGCAAATAGCTCCACTCCAGATGTGCTCCCAAGGCAAAGCAGCTATGTACCTTCTCAGGGGGACTGGAAGATTTCTGTACATTTGTACATTTCTGGACTCTTTAGATAGAAGTGCAGGGACTCCATGAGAGGTGCACTTTTTTATTTAAAAGCCTATATTGCTTCTCTGTCACCGTATGACAGGAATGGAAGGGTGTGGAATCAACCAGGAATTACAGACTGCAGCTCCCCTGTTTGATTATATGTCTCTCTTTGTTCTCTGCACTTTTCACATTTCTTCTGAGTGCCTTTATTTTTACTAGATGGGCAATTACTTTTTTTTTTTTTTTAATCACAACTGCACTATCTCTTTTACTTTTATCTTACCTTTCTTCACCTCCTCTTTGGTTATCTTTTCATTTTATTCTATTTCTTCCAATTAGTGGGGAAAAAACAACCTGCCAAACTAAGATGGAAAGTACAAAGAAAAATGAGCAGAGAATGCTACTAATGTTTTTGTAAAGAGATAAAAATGCATCATTAAAAATACACCCCAGAAATTTTAATGCAATCATTCTGAAATATATAAAAATCCACCAACAGATCTATAAGCAGTACTCCAAATACTGCATTGGTTTTTTTCATATTCTTCCCTTCTGTAGGTTTATTCCGTTGTTTGGGTTTTTTTTAAATCACCACTGGCAGTCACAACATTTCTTATGGAGATTGATTTCAGACAGAAAATCTGAGCCATACAAGACAGTCCATGAGAGAAAATACACACCAGCTATACCAAGACCACAACACCGCTGTAAATATGAACAACTTTAGGCTTAAAGGACTCTGAAAAAATATCTAGCACTTATAAATAATAGAAAATCTACACAGCATCCTGAGAAATCATCTGGTCCATCTCACATCTCAAAACACATCAGATATGGAGACATTTGACACGTACTTTTCTACCTGCTTTGTTAAACCATGTGTGATGGATAACCCAGACTTTGCTGGCTGATAGATTATCCCTGTAGACAGAAAATTCCGTTCATGTCTGGGATGGTCAGTCAAGACTACACTATGGATAACAAAAGTGGCACAGCAAGCCCAAAGCACAGCACAGCCTAGTCCTGACACCAAAAGCTTCACAGCCCTGGTACTAATTGCTATGATCTATGCAAGGGCATGGACCCTTGGCCAGACTTGCTGCTATAACATCATGGATCACTGTCCCAGCCAACATTCTGAAGGTTCCTGACCTTCTTTATTGGGTTAAGTATTCTTTTTTTAAATTTTCAAATCAGATTTCAAACCTGACATTATTTCCCCACCTCCCCTGCTGTGTCTGACCCCTGGTCTTTCTTGAAGAGCAGTACCAAAATTAGCAGTCCCATAGCTGAAAGTCTTACCAGCACTCAGAAGAATTCCCTTTGCTCCTATCACAGCTTTCCTATTTCTAACACACAAGGGGAACCTAACCTATGGTTGCTTTTCTGTTACTAACATGAAGACACAATTTATCATTAGAAAATTAATTCTCCCTACCCCAATATACCTTACAGAGATAAGGAAAACAAAATTAAAAAGGAGAGAGACCCACATCAAATACTGCTTTTCTTTTCATTGAACAACTGCAGATCCATTCATGCATTATGAATGTCCAGATAAGCAGAAGGCTTTTCCTCTACAATTTAAGATAGAAGAAACAAGCTTAAGGCAGGTTGGTGCACTCAGCTGCTAAGCTATACTTAGTTCCCAAACATTTTAGCAATTCAAAGCTCTCACCTTTTATAAAGGGCTATGACTTCCAAGGTAACTGAGGGCTGAATGGAGACTGGTAGATTTTCATATGCTATTGTTCAACTCTAGTTCTGAGGAAGGCACATCTGCCAGAAACTCACAAACTCAAAGAGGGAAAAGCCTTGGAAAAGTTATTTGCCTTCCACTTTACATATCCTGCATACAGACACAACTACAATCTCAGAGAGAACACTAGCAATATATATGAATTGCAAATATTCCACTTTTTAATAAATAAAAGATCAATACATCCTTTGAAATCATCCTTGCATCTTGTCTTTTGCTAACCCCTTACCCGTAGAAGCTGACATTACAAAACAGAGTAACTTGTATTTCATCATCTTGCATGCAGAAAGGAAGCAGAATCTCTCTCTCATTATTATGGACAATGGGACTCAGTGCAGCTTCCTAAGTATTGAATAAAGTGTGCTCTTTTCTTTCAGGCACAGAAAAAAATATTTCAGCCCTTTTTTTTGTTTCCTCCTGCTTTTCTTAACACTTTGTAAAGATTAATGAATGTCCCTGAAGAAGCATGACCTTCAAGGCAGTTATGAAATGGAAGTCAGGAACTCCACTGTACTCATTAGTTTTATTTTAAGTTAATCTGTTCTGGCTTTCATTGGTAGTAGTTTAGGGCTCTTTTCTAATTGTACTTAACTAGAAAGTATACAGATATTTATCTGTATATAACTGTTAAGGGGTTTATTTCCATTACCTTTTACCATGAAGTTGTTCCTTCATAAGCAAACAAGCTGAGATCATTGCTCATTTCTCAGAGCACATAGAGATTTTCATATTTCCGGAGTGAGTGCACAGCTGGTGCATCACCCACCAACCATCTCAGACAGCAACACTGTAGTAAATTGGTATTAAATTATTCACCAAGCTGTGCGTAAAAGGAAGTTTAAATTTCTTTCTGGAAAATGCTATTAATACCTAAAGAACCAGGCATGTGAAGCAAAATCTGCTGAACACATCCCTGTGTACATACCCAACAGATCTAACTAAAATATGATTGTTGTGTTTCAGCAAATGAAGCCCCAAGGTAGCCTAAAACTGGAAGTAAATGTTTTGGATACTGGCTTTTTCTTTGGTTTTATGGGAAAGTTGTTAAACATACGTACAGAGATACATCTATTTCAAGTGTTCAAATTGATATCCTCTGATTTTATGTAAAAATAAAAATTACTCCACTGCTTTTACTACTGCAGTACTAAAGCACTGTAAACTAGCTTTTTTTCCTCTCTTCTGCAGTATCTGAAGAACTCCTGCACTTTCAGTCACATATCTGCATCATAGGCCAACTTTCAAAATTGCATCTCACAAAAGTAGTGAACTGTTAAAAGCTCTGAAATGTTTTTAGTCTACAAACATACATACAAGTATATGTTGCCTGAAATTACTGCAGCAATAACCACAAAATTAGGATATCATATAAGATCACATAAATAATATTGCATTTCAGAACATAAATTTAACAACTTAGTTTCAAATTGCAACAGGCTATTTTAATTTCTTTAGACACAATTTTTCCTTTTTAGTACTCCTTCATTGCACAAGCATAAAGTCAATAGCAGAAGTATTACTGCCTCATCCCCTTAGTCCTCCATTCCTCACATTTTGTTTCATAAGTAGAAGGTATCAGGGCCCCTCTCAGCCAAAATTTCACATTGAACAATAGGAGATACAAGGGAAGAGCTTCATGCAGGCAGTTTCCCCCTCACTGTCCCCTCATGTGAGCAGGAATATTTATTCAGTCTGTTATTCCTGGGCCTTCTGGATAACAAGGACTTCATTGCTTTCCTTTGCCTTGAGAGATGAGAGCTCATTTTCTGAGAAACTAATTTTGGAATGACTTGTAGCTGCAGTAATTTAAAGCAGGAAAAAAAAAACCAAGGCAAAGTTATGAATAGGCATTTGGTAATTTCCATTTTCTCTTCAAGATAGATTCCTTTCTTATGCAATGTGAAAGACAGAAAGCGGAGCTCATTGCCACAGTGCAACACCAGCTCAGACTGAGAGCATCACGACTTTGCCCTGGCATTGACAGCAAAGAGACAATGCTGCTTATTAGCACAAGTGACATTCATTACTATAACCAAAGCAGCAGCACCCCCTACTCATAAATCCACAGGTAATCTTACATTGTTATAGCTGCAGTGCCTGTGCTTCCTCTTTGTCACTTATAAAAATAGTTTTTATTACAGTCTATTCTGGGTGAAGGTCAAGTGAGAGAGACAGGATTGGAAAGTGAAGTCTTGTAAATGGAGACAGCACATAGTGCAGATTCCTTCAATACAAATTCTCCTGCCTGCAGCATAAACCTTGACCTAGAAGGCCCCTGCATCTTGAGCATTTCAGGGCTTGAAATAATTTACTCTATATGCAAGAATTTACAAAAGATGTTTCTGACCTCAACTGCACAACCATTTATTCTAATAGATGGAGGTAGAGTTACAGGCTGGTTTGGATTAGATTCTGAGGGGCAGGGACACCTTCCCTTTTCCCACGTTGCTCAGAGCCCATCCAACCTGGCCTTGAACACTTCTAGGGATGGGGGCCACCCACAGCTTCTCTGAAAAACCTGTGCCAGGGCCTCACCACCCTCATTGGGAAGGATTTCTTCCTAATAGAGAATTGCTATCCATCCCCCTTTGGTCCAAAGCCATTACCACTTGGATAGTTCTCTTTTAGAGAACACTTTACACTAGGGCTTGCTCTGTGATTGCCAGACTTTGTCTATTAAAGAATGGAAGAATGACTTGACAGGCTATGAAAGACAAAACCTTTCTCTATTGCAGCTCTATTGTTCAGTTTTCTAATTTACAGATCACAGTAGTAGAAAAGGTAATTCTATTCAAACACAAAGAAATGTGTTAAATTGTCTGAAAAAAACATTAAGTATTCTACAGAGAAAAGGAAAGAGGTGTCTGCTTGTCTTCTGAAATGGTACCTGCTTTTGAAATAGCCACAGAGGGATATTAAGTGAATCAATATAACCAGTACATTTATCTGAAAAAGTGGGGACAGCCAGGTCATAATTATTACTGGTGTGTTGTTAATACATGAAAAACAGCAAAAAAAAAATGTTGATTGATTGCTATGAATTTCTGGCAGCTGTAGCTTTTGAAGCATGAAATACATTAGCATTGTATTCTAATGTCTTTGATAATTTTTCTGAACTGATGCTTGTCTTCTGAGCAAGGCATATTATTTATTTACAAAGAAGTCACTGGCTGTAAAAAATTAAACATGTAGAAAATAAGCTGGCCTCCATTTTTTTCTGCAAAATGACATTTCTTTGAAGGACAAAGGAAGAAATAACTTACACTGTTAGTGAGAGATAAAGGTCTAATTTCATGTTCATTGTCCAAATACCTTTGCCCTTTACAGGTTATTAACTGTAACAAGCTTCTGGGTGAATTTATTGCATCGTTACACAGCAACTATAGAATATTTCTAGTAGAAAAACCCACAGTGATATAGCAGCTCTGTTAAAAGGACCATTTTTGAAATACAATGCCCGATTTGTAAGAGTCATTAAATAAGTTTCTTCAGACCAAGTCTTCACATGTACCATAAGGGTTCTCAAGTGCCATAGCTTTGACTGTGCTTACACATTTATATCTTAATTATTTTTGCAAACTCCTATCATTCTCTATGTATAACTGACCACTGAAGAAAGTAAAATGAATTCTTTTATTCTTCTCTGATGCTTTAAAATTTGTTTCTGCTTGAGCACAGAGATTATATTGGATACAAGATGTAAAATAGAAACACTATTACAGGGATTTAAACAGTCAGAGCTGAACTGGTGGTACTTTTCAAAAATTTCTGCAAGCATCTCAAAAGAAGGAAAAAGAACTGTAAGGGAAGCATGACAGAGCCAGATAATCAGCAAGAGTAGGTGCTGCAGTCATTGTCACACCTTAGGCAAGAAAGATATCAAGAAATAGAAGTAACTCCAGTTCCTTACACTCAGCAGGGTTAAATGCAGTGGTATTAATTTCAAATCAGCAGAACAACCCCCAGTTAGAGACTTTTTTTACATTTATGAGAACTCTGCATTTGTTTCTGAGATTTGCAATACAAATGCATGATTAGTGTAACAGAACTTTTGACTTATGAATCAATACAAATTTTATGCCAGTACAAGACTAGCAATGTCTCTGTCAGGCTGTCAGCCTAATTGGCACCTAAAGCACCTGTCTGCCCTTATGGCATTGCTGACTAATATTTGTATTCACACTACAGGTAATCCAGGCTCTTACCCAGCCATTTTTTCCTGACCTCTCCTGTGCCAAAGCTCAGAATTATCTGACCTAAAATTAATGCTGCTTTTAACTTCTCTAATTGGAGTGCTTGCCCATTCTGTCTGCAAGAAGGGAAAATGCTTGCAGACCCTCATTGTCTGCCCAGAGTTCTTCCACTCTTGATAGAAGGATGGACAACTCCCACAATTTATGGTGAGGAAATCTACATGGCTCATCTTTTTTGAGAAGAAAACAAAATGCCTCTGCAAGGCATTCACATAAATCCTGCACAGGCAGAAAAAGCCAAAACTGGAGACAGCACTGCTCACAAGGGCAGAGCTCCCTGGGTGATTGCCAATACAGAGACCCTGTAAGCACTCAGGTCTGGAAAACCATCACCACAGCAAAGACACATCCATGAGGGTAAAAAAAAAAACAACAACTCTTAGGTGAAGTAACAAGGCAAAGGCTCCAGCTGCTACATAAAAAACCTGCACAGCTGCTACATAAAAACCTGCAATTCTTCAAGCTCACCTTTAAGGGCTCTGGAGGGACAATGCCAAAGCAAGATATCTCAGATGTGCCTCTTGAATCCTCGCTCTATAATCACTAAAGATTTATTTCCAGCTTGTGTGGTCTCTGATGCTGGCACAATAAAGCACAGCAGCATCATCTGAGTGTGACTAATTCCCATGCCTCCACCTCAGCACCCACTTATAGCAGTGTAAGAGAGACCCTGGGGATCCAGACTGTGGCTCCAATTCATGAACTCATACTAATATATTTTAACCTTGTTGGTGCGTTCTGAATCTTGTATAAACATATGAGATTAGACTGTGAGGCTAAACAGACATGCTCAAAAGAGACAGAAAAATACTAATGCAAAATAGGTTTCTTTCAGAGGAAGAAACATACATTTTGACTTGCAGCACAGATGCAGGATAGCTAACATTAAGTTCACGGGTTTTTTCTGTTTCTTCTAAAGTTATGCGTACACATTAAGTGTGCTGGCTCTCTCTTCAGGAAACCTGATGTGTGCCGAGGTAAAACAAATTCTATAAATTCAATGCTAACATTTAAAACTGCAAGCTTCATTGTAGTTAGCATTGCAGTGTGATTTTTCCATTCCAGTTTGACTAGGGATTGCTCAGCCAGGATGGCTCCCTTGCAATAGGAAAACTTGGCTGTCATGGCACGACACCCATCAGTGAGGGCACCCAGCTGCTGACACTGGCACACTGTGACTCTGGGGCAGCACTTTCCAGGCCTCATCACACCCTGAGAACATTTCAGTAGGCTCTGAAAATCCCCAGCAGAGCAGATTCCAGTGTCCTGTAGGACACAGAGCAGCAAGGCTCAACATGTACGTCCAGAGGAAGGAAACCACACACTTTGCAATAGTTGTGAGGCCTGTCAAATGGCTTTCTCTGGCACTAATGAAGATTTGCCAGTATTTGCCCTCAGCACAGTCCCAGCCAGAGCCCCACAGGAAGCCAGAGCTGGTATCTGCAAATCTATTTCTGCTCCTTCAGAAGCTGCAATATCAAACCATATACCCAACATGTGAAAAGGATTTTACCTTCCACAGCCTAAAGGACCCTTAAAAAAATTAAGCCAGCTGTTAAGAAGGTAATTTGTACTGAAAAGAATCTATAAGAAACTGCAGGAAATCACAAGGAACAATTCTAATTTTCTATTGGGCTCCTGCCTTCCACTCTTCAGAGCACAGATTGGAAAAGCTTCATATCCCAATCACATCCTACCCTGGTTCTTGCTGGGCATTCTGGCAAAGCCCTCTGGGACTAGGAATATCTTGCAGGATTTAGACAGATTTAAGATGCCCTTGGTGCCTTGGTAGTGCTGCAGAATAATATTCAGGAATTTTAATTTACAGTATTCAGGTGTAAATGTAAATACCTGATTGAAGTATTCAGGTGTAAATGACAAAACACAAGATAAAAAATAGGGCTCACCTGACTTCTCACACTGACTACCAAAGGAGGATTAGAGTTTCATAAATAGTCCCATATTTCCCTGTTCTGATGTTCGTGGGAAAACATGTCTAAAATAATGCATGCAGGATCACAAGGTTTATGACATTTTAAGCCAGAATAATCAGGTAAAGAATTGAAAATTTAGGAAGCCACCCTTCTCCAGGCACTGACTCCTCTGCTTCAATGTCAGCAGCAGATCCTTTGGATACAAACAACCTAAAGCAAAAATTATATTTCACTTTTAATCAGAAGATATTTCTGTTATTTCAGGCTGTAATAGAATAGTAGAAATAAAAGCATCCTGTATAGACTTTTATTTGGCTCTTGTTTTGTAGTGGTTTTATTTTGGCTTTTAAATGTTGTTGTTGGTTTTTTAAAATAATAGAAAAAAAGTTGTAATTTCCAGGAAAGGTTTGATGCTTATTTCATTTGCTCTAATTTTACACCTCTGCAATGCCTCAAGGCATATCTACAATCTGCAAATTGCTCTATAAGTGTGGAATAACTTTACCAAAGGCAGCAAACTGTAATTTACATCAGTGTAACTAAGAGCTAGGTATATCTGCTAGTTTTTAATGGCCTATCCAGCTTATTCTAAATGCTGAATTAAAGTGACAAAGTAAAATAAACCAAAATGAAATGGAGAATTCCTCTGTCTCCATCTGCACATTACAAGCAGATATTGCATAAAATATATTTATCAGCACTGTGACCAGCTATAAAACGTCATCTGTGCGAAATGTTTATATACTGTAGCATAGTAAAATTGTCCCCCTGTTAACTCTAAATCAGCTTCTGAACAGGTATTTCTGCATCTTCATCTGCAGGCTTGCTCAAAGGAAAATGTCATTTAGGATGTCTGGAATATCATTTTTGCTGTGAAGGATGTCACAGTTGAATTGCAACTTCTCATAAAGGTAAAAATTGCTGGATTTGGTGTTAATAAATCTTAGAGACAGATCACAGGATTATTTGCCTTTTTCTTTTTAAAAAAAAAGGTTAAATTTAAAGTGAGAAGCTCAAGACCTGTAAACCTCAGTTTGATTAATATAGTGTGTCATCTGCATAGTGCAGCTAAGGGAATTCATGCTGTTACTTCATCAGATCTCACAAACAAGAGAGTGCCAGGACCTGTCACCATCCTCACCACACAGTCTGTGTGACTGCCAGCTGCATCCAAACATCTGAATTAGCTCAGGCAAAATGCAAGGAAAAAGCAAAAGCATAACCTATGCCACTGCCTTGTCATTATTTCCTGACTCAACCAAAGTTTAGGATACATCCAATACATATCAGATGGAAAAAATACATTACAGGGTTCACTCCCTCCCTCCCCAAAGCAAAAACTAAAGTATCAGAGATCAAAAAAAACTCCTCTACATAACAAAATACTCTTTGTGATCCTGAACTGGTTTTTGGCAGCACTGTGTTTTCTCTGGCATTCTCCACGCTCTCATTGGGAAAACTAAAATTCAGCAGTAAAGAAAGCAATCTGTGTCATACAGTTGCATAAACACCAGCTTCACAAAACTAACAAGTTAAAATGCTCTTTAATGCCACACTGACAATGGAAAAAACTTCCAGTAGCAGATCTAGACGCAAGCTGGCACCTCAGTTTTCACAGTACATTGAGCCCCAGAGACTTTGCATCAATAATTCTTTGGGAAAGAAGAGTCAAGTTTTAATTGAATAAAAATTTTTCCCTTTATTTTGTATCAATTTGAACTAGCAATTGAAAACAAATACTGTAACTGTCATAACTGTATCAAATCTGTAACAGAGCCTTAATTCTTAAAAATATTGCCTTTTTCAGTCATCCAGTGCTTTTAAGTACTAATTTTAGTAACCTTCCCTTCCCTAGCCCCTACTTTTAGTGATGAATATTCTTTCTTCCTCAGAACCCTATGGACAGAAATTATTCTTACCCATATAGCCTCAAGTATTTTTCTAGTGTGGTACAATAAAGCTAGCTTCCCTTCCTATAGAAGCAACAAAGTTCTCTACCAGAGAATTATTCTGTGCTAGTAGTATGAAGATCCAGACACCTTTAAATTTAAAGTGAAAGCTGGCATTTCAGAAGTAACATCTTCCTTGAAAATTAAGTTTACCGTTGACAATACATCCATTTATTTCTGTGTAGGGTTTTTTTTTGCTTGATCATAAAGTAATTTCAATTACAAAAAAATTGTATCCATAATTGAAATAATTTCAAGAATAAAAAAGTCAGAATTAGTCATATCACATTCCCTTTCTTTCCCAAAGCTTTTTTATGTATGTATAAATAAACACACCACAATGCCTTACATCACAGTAGCACAAGACAGATCTATTTTAGCTAGGAGGACAAGCTCTGACACAAAACTGCATAAACTAAGAGTAACAGGGTTAGTAGGTTTAGAAAATGTAGGTTTTTTTATGGAAGATAAACTAAGGCAGAGCTCTGAATTTTCAAAACCTTTCATCACCTTTATTACCTCAGGTAAGAGCAGATACATGACCACTACTGCTCCCATTATAGACTCGAGGCACACTCCTGAGGTAAGAGGAATAGTTTATAAAAAATGACCCTCCAGCACTGTCAAAAAAACCCCCAAAACAAACAACTCAAACCGCCTCCAAAAACCCCAATCAAACAAACAAAACATTCAGGGTACAGATACAAAAGACATGTACTTCAGAGAAACCATAATTACATTTTTTTTACAAATTTTCTTTGACTGGCCAAATGGAAAGATATCTTTTCCAGCTGAACAGAGCTCTTTTTATTACACTTTAAAGAAATTGCTTCATTTCTTTTTCAGTCTCACAAAGTAATCAGAAGGCACCAGTCTAGCGTTTTTTACTAAATTAAGATGGTTTCCCACTTTTTTAGCATAGGAAATAGCATTTCTGTGAACTGGACACCTCTACAGGACAATGGCAATAATATTCCTCTCCCTCCTCTCCTGGAGGTCCCCCCAGGAGGCTGCTCCTCCTGGCTCCCAGGTGCTCTGAGGGATGAAGATGTCCCTGCTGAAGCAGCATTTGTTCCACAGGGGCACAAGGGAAAGCGTGGCAGGTTCCCTGTCAGGCTGTACAGTGCTCCCCATGCCTTTGCCTCTGTCCTGATTAAAGTTTCATGTGACCTCTTCACAGCAAACAGCACTCACAGCGCCCAAGCAGGCAGAAATAACCAGCTGGTGTTTCAAGCCATGATCTTCTCCCCAGAGCCCGACGTGGAGAAGAGCATTTCCAGCATTTCAAGCACCAGGATGTTACCAAGGGAAGTGTGGGCACCACTTTCCCCCTTCACTGTTCTAGTTCACCTCATTTAAGTTTCCATATCACTCTGCTTTCTCCGGTCACTTGGATTTTTTTTAAGAGCTAAATGAATTTTTCTTGGCCTTCAGGAAATTGCCTGTGAAAGTCTCAGGCAGATTCCCTCTTGTCTGAACAAATGGAGCCAGAACAGCTCACAGTGTCACCAAGTTGACTGTACCAGATGTGACATAGCACAAAATGAGCATTGCAAGGTTGCACCAACCAATTAGATGGTTATTACAAATTTTTAAAAATATATCTTCCTCTGGCTACAGAGGTATTTTCTCCTCTGTAACTAATGAATGGACTGTCATCATCACCTATTTTATAGCAAAGGAATTATTTTAATTTAGTAGCTATTCACAGGTAGACTGGTGACTAATTGCTAGCTTGAATGTGGTTCATTTATTAATAAACTAATTAAAGCTAAGATACAAATGCTAATTTTGAGAACAGGAAGAATTACATAGGGAGAAAGAGCTGGATGCTGGTCAAAATGCTCAAGTAAATGTCAGCAGACTGAAAGAAATTACATTGTAAAGGTCTGTCATAAGTGTTTGTGCTGGAAAAACTACTTTGTTTCTTATTTTCATTTGGAAAAGTCTCATCTGTCACATTTCTTTCTTTCTTTACAAGTACTCATAAACTATGAGCAGTGATGCAGCTTAGACCTTCAGCACTCTCCTGTGACCTTTTCAGTCACACTGATGAATTAATCCAGAGCACAACTATGCAAAGGGAAGTATTAAGGCAGGCATATAAGGTCATAATATAATTGGCTTGCAAAGTGTTACATCTATCACTTCCATTATTGAATCTGATATCAGGATTCTTCAGATCTGCAAAGCACTGAGTTACATAACTGACTTATGCCCACATACACACAAATGACCATTGTCTGGGGGGTTTTAATTAAAACATCCCATTACCTGCAGTGCCAGTCCAATGCCAAAATGCTCTGTATTTATTCTAGATAGAATCCAGACATGAGCTAGCTTCCCTAACTCCATCCACAACCAGGATATAATGTTTCAGCAGCAACAGAGTCACAAGCAATATGTTAAAATAGATTTTGAAATAGCTTCACTAATAAATAAAACTCATTGTGAAGAGTGAAAATTGGCTTCCTATTTATTCCAGGCCCTAGGTAGATCTGAAATAAGCCTTTGCTGTATTTCAGCAGCAAAGGCTTAGATATTATATGTATATTCAGACAGTGCTCACAATTTCTCAGGCAAAGCAGAACATGTAGCTCTCTGAAGATTTCTTATGAGGTGTATCATAAGTCAGTTGCATTTACTTAACTAGCATATTTTCAGGAATGTTGAGCTTATGATCTCCATGATTAATAGTGATATGCTTATGAAATGCAAAGAAAGGAAATTAACTGCTCTGTCCCTGAAGAATCTCTGGCTTTACCAGATAATTAACAAGTTCTGCATTTTTAGCTTATGATTAGCAGCAATCAAAAATATGATCTTTATTATGCTGCTTTTTTTCCATCAAGACTCCTGCAGTAGAAAATGAAGACAGCAAAGGAAAGAGCAGAGCAATCCAAGGAGATGAGTACATACAATGCAACAGAGCACAGCAACATTCTCATCTATTCCATAAAGAAAGTTTAAATATTGGAGCATTCTAACTTTTAACTGTACACAGTTAAAGTGTAAAGTAAGCAAAGACTGTACTTCCAAATCAAGCCTCCAGGAATCAGTTTTCTAGCTTATTTTATAATCCACATCAAATCTAAAGGCAACAGTTGACTGGGAGATGAGGTACAAATGGAAATAAGGTCAATAAAACAAACTTGAAACATAAAATACTGTATGACAGATTACTGTTTGGACTGTACATGTTGTGTAGAAATTCAATGCTTAGATCTTTGCATTTTTCCTGTACCAAAGAACATCCTTCACTTCCAGATTTCAGCAATTCAGGTTGTTGAAAGTTAGTTCTTTTCAGAAAGCTATTCCTGCAAAATGCAGCTCACAGAGTACAATAGGGAATAAGCCTTCGTTGTTGTTAATGTGTTTCTTGCTTCAGGGAAGACACTTAAAATTCTTAGTTCTCAAGCATTACTTAAATTGGTGACAAAAAGACATTTTAATTGTTTTCAAGACTGGAATCTCTAAATGTGACATCTCTGTAGCTGGAGGTATGCATTATTTAACCAGAACAATAGTTCTCATTAAAACTTAACTTAATTTTCCAGCTTTCTCAAAACATCTGCTACACATGGGATCTGGTTTTGTAATGAAAATAAACAAAATTTTCTAGTGATGCTACTTTAGTAGCTAATCCAAGAGATTTCTAGGATTTCTTCACAGCTTTGATAAACTAAATGTTATTGCAGCAGAAATAATTAGTAGATATTGTCGTTGTTATTTTAAATCTATTACTTTAAAAGCTGATGCCACAGCTCGACTTAGTTACCATCATTTAAACAAAGCTCTGGCAATCATGTCTTTACAGAGGTTTAATGAAAACAACTTCTTTTCTAAGGCATATTTTGAAATTAATACATGACAAGTCACAAGCATAATCTGAAAGCTGTGCATGTGCCAGGGATGCAGAGGATACAGATGTCAAAGCATTGAAAGATTTGGGGCAGTTTGTAATACTTGATAGCAAAACTATTTGAAAGGTATTAAATACTTTGGAAAGAGGCATCATAAGCATTTTTTATAGGTTTTGATACTGATTTTCTGGATTTGCAGATTTGTCAGCTTGCCAAAAATATAAAATACAAAACAGTGCCGATCTCTTGACTGAGAGTTGTTGTGATCCCAACATAAAAGTTTCCAGAAGATACAAGCCAGGCCTGCTTTTTTACCCCAAAATAGATTTACAGCAAAAGGATGGAAGCTTTTACTTGTGAGTTTTGGATAATGCTCTCTTTCTTTTTGCTGAGAATAAAAAACTAAAAGCAGCATCCATGCCAGGATAAGCATGTAAATGTTGATTGTCAACAACACATTTTCCACTGATAGCACATGTCCAGGTTTCAATCAAACATTAAAAACCATCCAGATGACATTTCACCTACATTGTACCTGTACAGCCCAGGTGAACTGACTGTGGAAAGGGACAGGAATAAGCAGATATTTTGGATAGGAAACATATCCACATGGCTACTGGCATATTTCAGTGCCTCTAGACTGAATCTTCAAGCACCACAAACCGGCTGACAGACACACATCTATACTGGATGGAAATTTCCTATCATTATCTTTTAGTGAGAAATGAGTTTTGGTGAAAAAAGATAAAAGTTGTTTTGCTAAAAACCTTCAAATACAAAGCTGATTGAACTTTTCCAAGTGAAAGGAGTTTTACCACATTTCCATTTCTTTTTGTTTCAACTGCATTCGAAACTGACTGCACATCTTTTAATCTTCTCAAACTGAGCTCCATCAATTCCTTCATCTGTACTTTTCACTGGTAAATAAGGTTCCATCTGGGTTGTAAAAACAGATGAGGAGGGTACAGTGGGACTGAAAGCTTCCAGCAACCAATTGCCCTGAAATGTGCTCTGGTCTCTGAACACTCTGGACCCAAGCAGATAAGAAACCAGCTGAGGCAATAATCACCTTCTTTTTAATATCTCCTCCTATTATGCCTTCTATTTCCATTCTGGGTCTCATCCCCAAGCCACAAATTATTTCTATTTATTGTCTAATTCATTTTATAGACAAACATGCTATTCAGATTCAAATATTTCATCTTCTTAAGGTGTCTTGGTAAATATCACATATGCCATAGAGCAGTGTTAAACCTAATGAACAGATTATATATGGGCTTTTAAAAGGGATTAACTGATTAACACTATGACAAAAAGCACTATCTGCACTATACTGGTTAAAGAGGCACAGGTTTCTCTTCCCAGAACTATCTGGGCCACAGAGGCTGAATCCACATAGTCTAAATCTTAGACATGTTGTAGTCACAATAAGGGATAGGGTTGGAAGAAATCATGTTTCATTAACAGATTCAGGGGACAAGAATAAGATGTATATGTTCCCTGTGCAGCAGACATAATGAACAGAAATCCTGCAGAAATTTCATATTTTGCACTAAGAATGAAACAGAGCACCACTTGAACACCCCTTCTGCTTGGCCTCTCTCACTGCTCCCACCAGAATCATCCACCCCCACCAAGAGAATTGAAAATAAAATGTTTGGTGGACATTTTGGGTTATATTTAGCCATTGCCTAGTCATTATCTCTAGTTCATCTCCTCCTTCCAGTAAAATCTCCATTAGCACAGCTGAAATGAAACCTCTCAAGTCTTTAGACCCTCCCTGAGGTCTAAACCAGATGAAACACAGCACAAAGAAACGCACAGGAGCTGCTTCTGGACCAGAAGCATCAGAGTGGGAGCTGAGGCAGGGAGTCATCCAGAGATGAGTGAGAACACCACCTTTGTTACCCAACACGTTGGTACTGTCTGTTTGTCTGCCTCAAGGCCTCCTGTTTCTAGTGTATTTCATAACTTGGAGAATTAATAATTTCCTACTAAGACTGCGATACTTTTCTCTAGTTCATGTGTTGAGGCAAGTGAACAAAACCTTAAAGCTTGCCTGGTCTGTGAAGTGTAAATAGAGTTGGGATACATCGCATTTAAATCTTCAGTCTATTTTTTTTTCTTTAATTTTTTTTTTTTAAGTTTTTATATAAAAAGTTTGAATCACTTAGAAGCTAAGCCATGACTTGCTCTCCTGCCCCCAAACACAAGTCTGTCTTTTTCTCCAGCAGCAGTCACAAATTTGCTCAGGACTCCCCGGTGGGGCACACCCTGTGTCCAGAGCTGAGAGGGTTTGGATGAGGCTGCCCTGGGTGCCCCTGGTGGGCTGAGCCCAAACCTCACCCAGAAACTACACCGAGGTTTTTGGGAAGGCTGCCTAGAGGTTAATGAACAGCCATCTCTTCATGCAAGCCAATACATTAAAGATAAGGATTGTGTTTGTTTGTTCTCTTTTCCATTTACTGAAAGCTGAGTAGATGCTAAATTATGTTTGTACCAAATTGTTATTAGCTGTTGAAAACTACTGCTTGGCTTTTTTTCTTTAACGGCTTAAACCAATATTAAGGATAAAAACAGAATAAAAATAGTTATGCATCCTTTCACATTCAAGTGAAGAAAATTATTTTGCACAGCAAGTATTGAGATCAATTAAAATCCTTTACTTCAGATATAATTAACAAGCTTCACAAGCATAAAGTGATTTAATTTCCTGTATCAAACCAAATGCTGTTTTCTGTCAGTAAATGACTATTCTCTTACAGCAATACACATTAATAATTCATCATTGCTGTATATTCAAACAGATGGGACTCAATGAAAACTTCTAATGAAAATTGCATTAACTTACATCCAGCGTGCACAATCTTTAAAGGAATAGTATTTTCTTAAATGCTAAGGATTTTCATTGCACAATTTCCTAATTAGACTTAAATTGCTACATTACCAAAATAAACCAGTCCTTACACTGGGTGAAAAACAAAAAGCAATCTAATACAGTTGTATAAAATAAAAACAAATAAACCCAAGGCCTACTCCTTCAATAAATAACCACAAAATAATTTTATGAGCATTTATGCTTACTAATATCCATCTTTGTATTTGATTTAACTTTGATGAGGTTCAATTAATCTGGAAAGTGACGTGCACACTGTAGGATTTCACTGTCTGGGATGGCAGAGCAGAAAATGAGCACACAAACCTCAGAGAAGCAGGTGATGGAGACCTCAGTCACTCAGCACCCTGCAGTGCAGAACAAGGCTGTGAGACCAGAGCCACTGCAGCTCACTCCCTGCCAGAGAGGAGAACCTTTCCTCTTCCCAACACCTCCTTTTTTAGTTCTCCATTTCCTTTTAAGATCTCAAAGGATAGAAAAAAAATGGGGAGAGTGTTGTGTGTGTGAGAGAGAGATTACTCCAGGTCAATAAGGCTGAAAAAGACAGTGAGAAAGAAGGAATTTCTTGTCTGATCTTAGGTATACTGAAGTCAATAGGAATTAATTGACCATAAATATTTTCATTTCAATGCTCCATATAAAAGCAGCAGCACTACCGGTCTCTAATACTATAGTTTTGAACACAGGAAATCTTAGAAGATCTGCCAGTATAAGTTGCAAATAAGCTTGATAATTCTACAAGAAAAACCAAAACCTAAATCTGCAAATGCCAGCACCATCAATCCCATTGTGATAAAAGCTCCCTCCTTTAGTTTTACAAGGGATATTCACCACAATGACGTGGCATGGAAACACTTTTCTCTCCTGAACATTTTACCATTGCAGCTGGTACCACTCGTTCTTATTAAGCACATTCAAACAAAGAATGAATTCTGCTCTTGTTTTCTCTGTTGGTGCTGCAAAGGGCTGAATACACTGACTGCTCCAAGGACACCCACAGCTCTGAATGCATGCACAGCCACAGCCAGGATTAAAGGAATTTCCCATGTAAATGCCTGCATCCACATTGTGATCCCTTGCTGGTGAGACAGCACACATTAAGTACATGATTAGAGCAAGTACATAAGTCAGAGAATCTTATTTATGCAGATGGGATGAAAATATCACAATGGGATCCCCTTTCTCTTGAGCAGTGAACAGAGATACTGGTAGCAAAACTCATTTTCCTCCATTATCTAGGATACTTGAATTTGACATTTTCATTCTACATCAAGTTCTAAAACTGCAAAAATAAAATAAAAACCTTAAGGTAAATACTTTGCGTTTGCAGCAGAGCAAAGAGCAATTATTTATTCACATCTCCATTACACCTTCCTTTGAAAGGGCAAGTTTTAGAACTCTAAAGGAAATTAGGCGAAATAAGTTATTTGAAACTGAGGGGAAATGAGTGAAGAAGAAATAAATAGAGCTTTTAAAGACATGGTGAAAGTGCCAGCTGATATCACACAGCAGTGTCCTTAAATAATATCCACGCTGAATGTCAAAAAATACCTACTTTCTGTGTGGTTCTTGACACATGCCATAACTCAAAAGTTTACTATATTGCACTATGAGAATAAAGTGCCCTAAGAAACCACAAAAATATATTATAAATGCAATTTTAGAAATTATTTTTGATACAAAATCCACAATGTCATTCCTTTTAGATTTTTCTACATAAAATAACAGTGCATTTATTGGAGTTTTGCACCATGGCACCAGAATTCGATCACTGCTGCTCTAGAAATAAGCCTCGAGGATTTGAATATCCCATCTTAAATAAATGTTTGGTTCCTGGCTTTGTAAAATATGATACTCAATCTGTGTTTTTAAAGAAAAAGCTGTAGAGAATGTGTTGACATAAGTCTTCTGGATAAATTTTTCCTCTTCTAACAAGATTATCCATGTGTATTTTTCTGACAGGGACCAGAAACAGAAAACTCCCTTTACATTGCTCTATCATAATGCAACCTCAGAAAGAACAATAAATTAAAAAATCTGTTGCCAAAAATTGAGTTGTTTGTTTCTTGGCTCTCCCAGATGAAAAACACTTTTGTTAAATCATTGCAAGTGAAATTAGGCAGCTTGTTACTGAAGCCTAGTCGTTCATTAGCATTTTAAATTCCTGCAAAGGGACAAAATACTTGAATATCTGACTGTCTGAATATTAACAGATAATGTTTTATGTTTATATGCAAATACATAAAATCTGTAGCAGAAATTAAAGAACAGTGAGGAAAAGTGGGCAAAAGTTCTGCTTTTTCAAAAGTTCTTAGAGCTCACAATGTTATCTTAATTATTTTTCCTCTCATCCTTTTTATTATTTTCACGTCATACTTATTTTATAATTCTGCCCAAAACAAGATCTTTATGCTTTCATTTGCCGTAGGCCTTAGGACTGGCTATAAATTAGTATATTTCTTCCAACATACTGATCAAAAATGGACAGATTTAACAGAATTTGTACTATAGAGACTCAGCATATTTGTTCAACATTACACTACAAATATATACACAAAGATACATGGAGAAGACAGAATTATGGAGGAAGGTATCAACTCTTAATTAAGTATAAGAACCTATTGTCCTGGCCTACTAGCAGGAAACAAACAAGATTCAATCAACTGAATCTAATACTAGATTTTATCTGCCTAAATGAAGAATCCATCATAAGTGGACAAACATCCTAGTGGACAACCTAAGGAAGAAAGCCCAATAAGAAATCTGTTCTCTATGCAACTGTTACAACAACTCTGGCAAGAGCTGATAGAAAGATCTCAAAAAACTTTCCCAATATGCTGTTACCAAGTCAATTTTGTGCTATTTTTGCTGCTTTTACAATGGGAGAGGGTGTCCTACAAGAGAGAGGCAACACACAGCTCCAACCATTTAGGCCTGTGAGGCAGGAGCTGGCAGACAGAGCCTTTTCTCCTGTGCCCACTGCTCCATTAAGTTCTTCTAGAGGAATGGTTGGTTACTCATGAGTCCCAAAATGTACCAGAAGTTGATAAGGAAACACTCCAGCTTCTACAAATTGACTGAGATTTCTAGGAGTGAAAGTGTGAATTGCAACAAGGATGGCATTCCTAATTAAACAAATATAATCCTTCTTTCCTTCAACTTCCTAATTTCTCGGGCTTATGCTTGCAGCCTCTAAGATATGCTGCTTTAAAAAATACATCACAAACAGCACAAACTGGTATCACATTGCCAGCAGTCTCCTGGAAGTATGAAATTGCAGCAAAATGTATAGACAATAACACCACGTATCACCTTCCTGCTCTGTAAGGAATCTTAATTTCAAGAACATTTTCAAAGCACAATACCACAGTGCTAAGTACTAATAGCCCAGGCAGGCAGGCTACCACCATGCTTATTAACTCACCTAGGGGTTCTAGCTACAGCCCACACGCACAATTTCAAAGCTTTCCTCTCCCCTCCTACTCCTTTGTCTAATATTTTTCACTATAATCACACTCAGAAAGAAAATTATAAAGCCAAGAATGACAAGTGTGTCTTGCCTCAGCTAAAACTATTCAGAAATAGTAAAAGGCAAGATCAAGAGGCATAGATATAGACAGTCTTTTTGCCTTTCTAGCAACAGAAAAATAAGTTAAACTCTTGAAGGTCATTTGATGAGGAAAATTCATGGTTTCTGTTTTTCTGGTTGAGAGTCCCAAGGATTTCCACAGCTCATTTTCTGTAGAGGTCAAATCCAAGCCATGAAATTTCCTCCAAACATACAGCCTTTTTTACTGCAGCCATACACCACAGTCAGCACCCTCCTACTCATCTACAGAAGACTAATCACCCCAGGGTGCAGCTCAACATAAATGGCTGTAACAAGGACTTTGCACAGCAATAGCAAGAAAAAACATCCCCAAAGTGTCCACAGCAAAGCCTGGGCTCAGATTTCCCTGGGGAAGCTCTTTAAGTCAAGCTTATGTACACATTGTTCACAGTTCATTTCCAGTCTCTGCTTCCCAACAGGCAGATGTTCAAAATGCAATGTCCAGCTCACCTCCCCACTCTGTCAGACGCAGGTGTGCAAGGGGACAACTCCATAAACCAGACACGGCACAGCTGGGACAGCCACCATTCCCAGCAAGGCATCACACAATTCCAGGAGCCTGCAAGCATCTGCCCTGCTTGTTCTGTAGCCCAGCCTTTTACCCCCTCCTGTTGATGCCCTGCACCTGTGTGCCCTCTGCTCCCTTGGGTGGTTGCTCAGTGCCCCTGGGCACTCCATGGCTCGTTCCCTTCAGTGCTGCTCACCTGCTGCTCACAGCTGAAACCAACTGGGGATGGGGCTCAGCCCATCCCAATCACCACAAACTGTGTGCCTACATAGACAGGGTGTAACCCAGAAATGCACATTAATTTGTTAATCAGCCTTCTGGGGCAGATCAGAAGGCACAGCAGAAATCTTTATGTTTTCAGGTATTATCTTTCCATTTTCTCTAAGAGGAAAATTTCCATTTCTGTAACGTAAGAAGAAGAACCCCACACAAATTCTCTGGTGACAAGAAACAGATACCCTAACTGCAGAAAAATCTTGATTTGAGAACTTAAATTACCCTTAGAGGAATAATTAAAAACTCAGGGCTAAAGAGCTGCTTTAATTTCCCCCCACTTTTTTTTCTTTTTTTTTTTTTTTGTTTTCCTACTTTCCTGCAACAAATACAACACAACTGCACAGTTAAAATGGTCAGAATCCATCACTCAACAGAGAATAAATTTTTTAAAAAGTAGTCTCTCTTACCTTTGAGAAGCATTTCCTTTTGACTGCTTTGGGTTTCCTCCAGATGAAGGGGCAACTGGCAGGTCTTTGTTGATAGATACTGACTGCAGGTGATGTGAATCAGCACAGGTAAATCTCACATTTTCAGCTTTCTGGTGCATCACAGAGTAGCAGATGTATTGCACAACATCTGGAAAGTGAATTGGAAAATAATTCAAGATTAATATCTTTCATATCTTGCTTTAGTGTTTCAGGGGAAATTGCCAACAATGGAAGGACACTAATTATTACATAATCAAGATTAGTCAGTGAGCCTAATTTGTGTGAAAGATGGTGGGGCTGAAGGCAAAAGGAGGCAGTTTTAGTCAGCCTCTAAATAAGAACTTCGGGGAGCAGCTCATGCAAAAGCATTTGCCTTCCAGAAAGCCAGGAGGCATCTCCTCTTTCATAACTCAAGTCCCGAGTCCCAGATCACTCTAGGCTGGCAAAAGGCAAATCAAGAAAAGTTCAAGATTGTGAACTCCATTATGGAATTTTAAATACAGGGTAGAAACCAAGATGGCAGTGGAAACAGTGCATCCTACTCACACGCATTTTTCTCCTAATACAGAAAAAAATATTTAGAGATATTTCAATACCACATATTCCTACTTATTAAATATAACATTTAGGGTGTTAATACTATTGCTTAAGTTCTGAAGATCAAAATTTAGCTCATTAGCATGAATCCGTTTCCATTGTGTGTGAAAGAGCAGGAACTCTCATACATCTTTCATAAAGGACACCTCAGCATCTCTTCCCACAACTCCTTGGTATTACTGAGTTCTTTTCCAGATGTAAGAATATACTGCAGCTGAAGTCTCCGCTCATTAATTATCTCAGTTCAGTTCCCAGCTAAGCTGATCCATTTCATTAGGAACCAAACATACTGAAATTATACAAATATTTTCTTCTACTTAAATGGCAAAAAAGAAAAATCCCACCCTAAATAAAAGTATCCTTGGCTCTGCATGCACATGCAGAACTTTGCTTTTAGTAGAACTTCTCAGTTTACATTCAAATTCATATGAAAGTAGAAGAAGCAAACCAATGCAGACTGACCTTAAGGCAAATTGAAGCAAAAAACATTTGAAGGTTAGAATGGTTTTCCTACTTATGATCACAAAATTAAATCAGCCCCAAAAATCCCAAGAACAGCAAAATACCATTTAACTGAGTAATATATTTAGATAGTATATAAAATATAAAATTATCACAGAATTTAAGGTGGCAAAATATTGAAAACCCAAAACCAAACTCACCTATAGTCACAAGGAATCAGTTCAAGAAAATTAACTAAAATGTTACTATTTTCCTGCAACTTTATTTAATTTCTTCATTTATTAATTTACTTTGCTGAACAACTACTGTTAATTAATGCAACATAAGTAGAACTGGAAGGTAAACTTTTTATGTCATAAAAAAGCCTGAACTCCATTCTTTCTTCAGAGTCTTAAAACTTACAGTTTTACTCATGAGTATCTTTATTTAAGTAAAATTGGAGTCCTTATTTAGGTTGCAGTTCAAAGATTTGTTATTGTATTTAAATAAATCACAGCAGCACATAATATTATATCATGTTCTTATCAGGATTCTACATTTTTTAAGAAAGAGATGGTAAAATAAGCGAAACCAAGAAGGCAAAGAAATTCAGTGTATTTTCTTCTCCACATCCAGTTTCAACAACAGAATTATTGTCCAGCTGGAGCAATTTTATGACTCGATAAATTTCAAAACCACTTTCCGAACATAGCAAGATAGTATAAAAAATAATTCATCCTCAAGTTTAATTTCACATCTAGAACATAATGGAATATTTAATACTTGTCAAGTGAACTCTGCAAAGTTACCTTACACTGTTCAAATGTGGGGAAAATGAGAAACAAGGACACATTTGCCCATCAGAGGGTACAAGACTATTTGTGTGTGCGTGTGTGTGTGTATATATATATATATATATATATTTATATATATATGTATATATCCTACTTAAAGCAGTTTAAAAGCTCACAAAACCAAGCTCCACAGAACCCTCCAGCCATGGTTTATTTGCTCCTCCAGGGCTGCTCCTGAGCACACCTGACATAAGGAGGAATTCTGCTCCTGCTCCCGGGGCACAGCGTGACCCTGCAGCCTCAAAGGGCAGCACATCCAACCTGGCACCCAGGACACTCAGCCCATTTTGATCAAATCAAATTTACTGATATCAGCTGTTCTTATATTTGGAAAAAAAATAAATGTTTTAGTGCCTTAGCAAGCATTAAATAAGCATTAAATCAACCTACTAAAAAGTAATCCTCTGTCCCATAAGCAAGCAACATATTTCAAAATGTAAAAAGATGTGAGTCATAATAATTCAACTTTGAGATTCAGTAATTCTTCTCCAGACAAGCTTGTTTCCTCAAGAGAACAAGTGCCCTGCAATCCTGGCACAGTGGAGCACTTCAGCTAGCAATGAATCCTCAGCATAATATTAAAACCCATCACATCACACAAATCTAAGACATACACAATAACATAATTTTATATACACATAAATTCAATTAGAGTCCTCTTTGCATTTTTTTGGTTAAACCAAACAGTATTTATCCACTCGTTCTTTTTTTTTTTTTTTTTTCTTTCTTTCTTTCTAGCTGAAGAACAAATAAATAGATTCTGGCAGAGTTGCACCCCCAGAAGGACTCATTCTTGCCTGTTGTAGGACAGGCTGGGAATCCTAGCAATAATGTGGTTTTCTTCCAGGGCTGGAGCCTTCATGAGGACAAGTGGCTGAGCAGGGCTGCCCACAATCCCCTCAGTCAGTCTGATGAGCTGTGATCCCACTTGCTCCCACAGTTCCCTTTAGTGCCTCTGGACATTGCAAAATCAGTGTGTGGGAGATTGGGAACACTGGGTTTCTGTTTCAGAAGGGGTGAAAATGGTTATTTTCAGAATGAAGTCATACTGATGTATAACTAGCTAGTAAAGATAATACCACTGACCTCTGCTCTGTTCAAGGGCTCATAAATAATTAAAACATAAAATCTTTGTCAGTGGCTGGCTAAACACAGGCATCTAAATCCCATTTAGGCACCCAGATAAGAAGCTTGATTTTAAAAGGCCTCTGTTTACTGCCTTTCACAATACTTTTCACTGACCTCTCATTTACATGCATTTCCTTACCTTAAGAAATGTTTTCTTTTAATTCAGTGATTTACAGGAGAACCTTTCTGCGCATTAAAGTGTCTACTCTAATTAGTAAAAATAAAAAGGGATTGTAAGGCACTGCTACTGAAACAGTGTATCAAAAAATCAGAACTGAGGAAAAACAAAACAAAAAAACCACAGTTTCTCAAGATCACTGTATACCTAAAACTACTTCCACAAATGGAATTTATCTAAAGGTCAGACTTAAAAAGCAGCAATTCATAAATACTAATTACCACCTTGCCAGTGATTGCATGATAACATTTACTGGCGCATAATTGAATAGCAGAATTTAAAAAACAGAGAGCGTGGGTAGATTTAATAATTAATTCCTCCCACACTAATCAGTTTCTGACTATTTCTTATAATAAGCACAATTCAATATTCTTGGTTCCTTTTCCTTTTATTTTTTCTTTGTGAGTAACAAACTAGGAGTCTGTCTTTCTAAAACTAAAGGGAAGGGGAACCATTGCAAATAACAGTAAATAAATTCTTTAATGGTTTTAAATTTCTAAATGTTTTAATTATATCTAAGTTTTTGCTTCATTGCTGAATATTACTATGATTTTTTGTTTAACAAAACATTGGATCTTTTAAATTATCCCATTAGAATTAGATCACCTTCCCTCAAGCCCTCTTCCTAAACTGCACATCTGTAATCCAGTGCATTTATTTATGTGTGCTATTGTACACATACTTTAATAGCCATCACCCTCTATCCCAACAGCTGGGCTGTGGTTAAGGACAGCTCATCTCCTCCTGCTCAGGTCTGAGCAGACAGAAATCCCTGTGCTGATCCCAGTGCAGGGCTGGGTCTGTCAGGGTGCAATTATCTGGATTTCAGCGCTGATTCACTGGCAGCCACAGTGAGCTCACTCATGCTCTTACTGTGCAAGGGATAAACAGGGCTAAAAGCACCAGAGCATCTGCCAGAAATATGGCAGGAGATGGGCTCAAAATCACACACTGGTCTAGTGACTTGGGGTATTGTGAGCACAACACACCACAGTAACTGTTGGCTGTAGGGGAAGTGACAAAATATTAAGTCAAATATAATGTTTTTTGTTATTTCATTTTTTAATTGCCACCAAAATTCATATTTTCACAATATTTTGTTAGAAAAATATGTTCTGCTGTCCTATGCTGGAACAATGTTAATAGAAAAATCCCAGCAGCAAGACACACAAATCTGTACAGGCAACATGGAGACCACATTGCTACAGCACTTGTCGGAACACACAAAAATATTCAAGATTATACCATTATAGTAGAACAATGATTATTATACAAAATTTAAATTTCTCTGGACAGAAAGCAGTCTCTGAGGAAGGAATTTTACTGCCAGCAACTTCAAAGTGCTCTCTTTTTTTTTAATTACCTTGAGTATATTGATCAAAGAATCCCTAGAAGTATTCCTCAACACAGAGTAACACAATGATTAAAAACTACCTATTCATCCACAATACAGGCCAGAGAAACAGCAGTTATTCCCATTGCACTGAAACCATCAGGGGAAAAAAGAATTTTTTATGTGGGACTAAGGCCCTTTGTCCAAGATCTGTGAGGCAAGACATTCCCCACAGCAGGGAAGAGGCAGATTCTGGGTCAGTGCCTCAGGTCTCACATGACACAGCCTTCAGCAGAGGGGCAGAGCACAGAGGTGCTGTGGGACAGGGATGAGCAGCAATTCCTGCCTTTGCTAATCCCAGCCCTTAGCCCAGGGTGGCCTTTACCACCCAGGGTTAGGGTTTTTAAACCAGAAAGCCCAGAGCTCCAGGCACACTGCAGCTGCAAAAGGCATCCCAAGGGGAACACCAAACTGCCATGACATGGCTTCCTCCACAGCTTGTTCCTTAGAGCCAGCCTTAGCCCAAGGCAGCCTTTACTGCTGAGGTCATTGCTTGACCTAACAGCACATATCAGCTGCTCAGTTTCTCCATGGAGGCTGATTTCCTCCATGGAATTCACCAAAGCTTCCTGGCTGTGGGAAATGTGCTGCTCTGTGGTGGTTGGTTGTGTTTTTTCACTCCCTTCCCTAGAAGTGATCCATTATTTCAGCAGCTGTGAATCCCATCAAACTACAGCTTCACAAAAACAATTTAGGAGATTACATAAGCCCATGGAAACCTCTCCAAAGTTAGTTTGCAACTTCTATTGGACTACAAGAGGAAAGTAACCAAGTTTGACAAGACAAGGAGCAAGCGGAGTGACCCTGAAATGGGTCACACAACCACAGGCAATCCAAGGTCCTTCCCACACCCTAACTAAAGGTAAGATACACAACTCACATTCAAACCACCTGCAGCAGGTTCACTTTCTACTGGGCAACCATCATTACTTTAAAAGTTCATCAGGAAGAGAAGGGGAACTGGAGGAGGTAAAAGCACAAAGATCGACCAAGTACTTGAGGGGGACCAGCAGTACTGTTATTAATATTTCACTCTTCTATGAAAAAATGTTACAGTGACTTTTCCTGGTAATTCACAAAATCATTTAAGATCTTTAGTAGACGAAATTCACCTATAAAGAATTCTGCCAAAGTGAGAAAGCAATATGGGAATGTTTGGTTTGCTTTTTTATGTGTTTTCTAAAAAAAGGTTAGAGAGCTATACTTTAATGTCTATATCGTAATGGCAACAACTAAGATTTACAGAAAGGAAAAAAACACATAAGTACTTTTTGGTTTTATCAAAGCTCCCATAATTTCTACAAATAGGCTAGTACTTATTTCAAAATCTTTCTCCCATCCCCTGGAAACACATTATCTTTTCTGAATTTCTTCAATCTTGCACTGCTATTTGAAAAGAAATAATGTACCAAAATACTCAGGCTTAAAAGCTTGAATTTTGTGTAGTTTGCTACAAAAAATTCTACCAGAATTTAAATTAAAAATCACTGTTCCTTTGTCCAGCAGATAACCCTTCAAACATTTCACAACCCAAATAAAACTTTCTCCTTGGGAATACATGAAAGATCATTTTAGGGAATATGGCAGACAAACTATCTATATTCTGCCAATGATTAAGCAAACTGTTTTCAAACTTGAATGGATGAGGGGGCCTATTTAATATTGGGACTGCTTTCTGACAGTCTTAATTTACACATCAAAAGAGAAATACACTCTAAGATTTTGTCACTGTAATGGTTTTGCTATTACATTAACTAGCAATTACTACACAATGCCATGCAAGCTGACTAGGCTTTAAATGCCAAGTCCCAATTTTGAAACCTCCTTAGGCTGTTATTTCAATGTCTTCTACATTTTGAAGGGAGAAAATTACAAAGGTTACAATTGCATGGATTAATAATGGCTAAAAATGCCTACAAATGCTCTCTTCTAGCCTCTGTGCAAGGAAGCAGAAAAATATCAGTTGTGGTTTACCCTTTGCTGTGTTCTAGCTAGTATCTATAATGTAAAGCACAGCAGTGGAAGCTGTAGACATGTTCTCTTCCTGTTCTCCCCCTGGGAAAGTGCTGGGCTACCCTGGGACAACTAATTTTGCATTTGAGCACCATTACAAAAGCACATTGCACAGTAGGAGTGCCCTTGGTTGTGTTGAGTGATAAAGCATTTTCTTCGGGTTTTTTTTTTTATTTTTGTCTCTCACAGCTATGAGGTATTACTGACCTAAACCCTGTGTATATTTTGTTTGTGTTCCCAGTAACCACAATTATGAACTGGCCAACTGCAAATATTCAACTCTGATTTGCTGATTGTTTCATCCAAAGGTTCTGGCACAGATGGATTCTCCCTCATATACTTGGATTTGTCCTTTCCACACTCTGGTTCAGCTCTTAGAGCGTTTAATTAATACACCACTAGGCAGACCCTCATCTGGTACAAATCAGAGGTTCACTGTGATATAAATATGGCTATTTTTGAAATAAACAGACCAATGTCTCTGTTGAGGAAAGCAATAAGCATTTGGGCATGATTTTCTCTGCAGTAGGATTTAATACCTGATATCTTTCCTTGCAATCACCTCATTTTCTGTTCTGCACTTGTTCAAGTTTTTTTATTGTGAAGCCAGTATCACCTGCTAAGGTGCATAAGCCAAATTCTTCAATACAATAACAGAGGCTTCCTAAAACAGAGACAACACTTAGAGTTGTGCAGCCCGGTCACACAGCTTCCTAATTCATCCTTCAAACAAAATTCCAAAGGGTTGACATTGATTTTGGTGGATGCCTTTTCCAGGATACTTGATGGAATCAAGTTGGCTTGTAACAACTTTGAAAGAGAAAAGAGTAAAATAGGTAATCAGTACAATTAATAAAAATAGATAAAATAGAGACTTAAGAACTTAATATACTTTTTACATACTGCAGTTATTTATGTTTCCTAACCAATAGAACTTCCAATACATTTTTTGTCCATAATCCCTTACATTTCCTCCCCCATTATTCTGGTATTGTTTCTTATCATTAGGTTTTCCCACCCATCTCACAAAATTACATTAATTTGACCAAACCCAGAGTCACTGGGAGGAGTGACTGAACCAGGAGGACCCTTGGTTTTGCAGTAGTTCCTGCCAGGCAGGGCTGGGAGCACTGGGCATTTGCAAATGGACCTTAACCCTTTAAGTGTTCCTTGGTGCTCCTCAAAAGGCCCGTTGATGGCCTCCCCACACTTATTTTGCCATTAATATTCAAATTCACTGTGCTGAAAATATGGCCTCTAAGTAGGTAAAGATTTGAGTAATCAAAACACATCCAACACATTTTTCTGTCTAGAAAAGGCTGTGGAAAGGAAACCAGGCTAGCAAATGAACATGTATCATACACAAACATCTGGGGCCCCTGCTGAATTCACTGTACAAGGCAGTTTTAGTCTCCCTTTTTGAGAATCCCTGACAAAAGAAACACTTCCGTTTGCTCTCTATAATGTGAGGGTGCAGATGCTATTTCTAGAATAAGGTAACAGACATTTTACTCCCTCTGGACACCCCACACTGGGAATTCACCAGCCAGTTATGCAAAGGACACATTTGTAAACACACAGATTGCTTCCCTAATCTCAAAGCTTTCTGTACTGTAATTTTTCTCCTCTTCAGCATCAGTATAAGCAGTGTTTGACGTTATTTACCTCAAGACAAGAATCCTTTTATTAGACAGAAAGACCAAAAGACCCTTCTGAACAAGAGAATTAGCAGTTCCTTCTTGCTATAAAGAATTGGATTTTTTCCAAGTATTTGTTGGCTACATTATTTTTTTTCTCTTCCTGTAAATTGGAAAACAAAAAAGTGAGCTTTCAGGGACAGTTAATTGTTTCTTTAAACCAACTATAAAAGAATTCTTGTAAGGCAAGAGAACACTTCCCTTCATTTTTAGCTACTAAAACCTCACAGAAAAAAAAAGAGATGATGTATCCATAAAAGGAGCTAAGAATTATACAGATAACCATCTGCTTTTGGATTTGCCACTCAGTGACTACAGATATATATTTAAAAATTACACAAAGCAAACTGGGAAAAGTTAAGCATTTTACTAGGATATCAAATTACTTATTTACATTGTCTTTCACCTTAACCTTTAATCCTAGAGGAGGAATCTGTTTAACCTAATGGTGCTATTCAACTGGGTCTTAATTTTCTTTAATTATTCATTTCCTGTAAACAAACATTCCAGGCATCTATCAAGTCCACAAACATGAAGCAGAAGAGACTTCAATAATTCATTTTATACCAGTTGAAAGTTTCTTCTACTCCTCTATTACTGTTGCTGTGCTGCCAGAATCTGATGTTCAGAAAGAACCAGATGCCAAATTTAATATAAAAACTCAGCAAAAACTGCCACACCTTACCAAAATAAGGTGTATTTATGAGGAGCTCTCACTAAAGCTACTGAGAGGTTCGAGGGCCTCAGGGTGCTGAGCCAGCTGTGCACCCACACCTTCAATTGTGCCCTGCCCTTGGTGACAGGGCTGCAATCACAGCTGCAAAGCACCAGCCAGGTCACAAATAAACCTGCTCCTGCTGATGGTCTCTCTGATGCTTTGGCAGGGGAAAAAAAAAAAAAAGCCATGACAAAAACAAAGAGAGCAATATCTTCATTCTGAACCAGACAATGGGAGTGTGAACACTAGAGGTGCTAAGCACTTCATGAAATACAACCATGAGGAATCTGCAGGCATGGATCATGAGCAGATGAGATTTAGGAATTCAGTCATCTGCATTAATTCTCTTCATTATTTTTCTTTTAAAAGCTGTAGATTCTCATAGTTATGATTTCATTGTACTTTAATTCACTTATGCTTTAAAAAGTGAAAAGGGTTTTGGGGGTTGGGAGTGGGGAAATAGGTTGTAGTTATGGTTTTAAATAATTTATTCCCCAGTTAAATCCAAGCTATTTTAATGATTTATTAAACATTCTACAGTAGTTGTATTAAACGGAGACCAAGAGAAATTAATGATTAGGCGATAATAGCTGGAGATCCTATCGCTGTTACTCAGCTAAATTGATTTTCTCAGAATAGCTAAATTTTAAAAAATTAAAAGCTACATGAAAAATTGCAAAATTTTTTTGTTGAGCACACTACGCACTGTTAGATCCCAAAGGGAAAAAAAAAAAATAAGAAAACTATTTTTTCCTAATTCTTAAAATGTCAGAACACATTGGTGTTTTTATTAAACTCTTCTACAAGATAGGACTCCCCTCTTCTGTGTAATTTGTATTTCTTTAGTTGAAATTCTTTTCTTAAAAGAAAGTGCTAAGTCTCCCTGACACAGCTAACACTCAATTCCCTATTCATATTAGCATGAAACTCCCATGTTCTGGGCATTGTCTCATCCCTAGTGCATCCCTCTTCACTCACAGCTAACCCATCTCTAAGATGTTATTCAAGTTATTCCCCTGTCCAATAAAGGTCACCTCCCAGTGCATTGTCCCTAAATCTCTCTCCCAGTGAGGCCAAGCAGTAGTGAAATCCATCCCATTCCCCTTAAATGCTGTCACCCACCTGGAGTTACAGCAGCACCAGGAATCTAAACTGGGGAAATTACACCTCTTAGAAACCAAAAGACTCTGAAAACCCTTCCATTTAGAGAAAAAAAAAAAGTATGTTCATTTGCCAGGCTTAGCATCAAGTCAGAGGTTGCTCCCTGAATAATTACTGTCATAAGAACTTCTTAACCTCCAATTAAAAAGAAATATTACAGATGAAATTAGCCAGCTGCAGATGAATAGTCTTCAGAAAGATATTTAAAAAAATCTGAAAAGACTGTCCCTTATGCTTTCTTCACAAAGATCTGGCCACTAATAACTTCCTTAGTTCAACAGACTATAGAAATTACTTTTTTTTTTTTAATAGAAAATGGAAAACAAACTTCTCCAAATTTATTATAGCCCATTTATATTCAAGACTGTAAATTCTCAAATCCCATCTGCAGTAAATTACCAGGGAAGCAATTTGATAAACCTTCACTCAGCTCTTGATCTTAGCATGGGTATCTCCATTCTAACTCAGGCATGTGTCCAAGATCCAGTATGCATTCATGCAGACCTGCTAAATGATAAATACAGACCAGTCCAATGCCATAAAGCACCTCAAATGTCTCACAGAAAGTCGAGTTATAAATCACATAAGGAAAATAATTCTCAGAACAACTACACTGAAGCACAGTCAACACTTAGCATCTGAAATGCTGAGTACAAAGTTTAAGGCAGGTGTGAACGTCTACTGCAGCTGAAATGCAGCACAGGGAGTGGGACCAGCACTCCACAGCATTTTGCATTCTGCCTAATGAATTCTTGCCCTTGCAACCATTCAAACAGCTCCAAAGCTGACTGCTGCAATAGCAATGTAGCTGTTGAGAAGTCAGCACTGTGCTATAATCTGTGAAATAATGAGCAAAACAAGCTGAGCAAACTCAGCAGGAGATGAAGGCCCACTTCAGCAAGGCAAACAATACCCTGTATTCTCATGGTGCACAGAACTTTTACAATGCATTGGGGAAAAAAGTGCCTGCCTGGAGACTCGTGTAGGGGAAAGTGCTTCTTTATCTGTACAGGTTTGGTTGCAATCATCTTGGCCAGGCAAACAGTTCAGGTCCTAAGATGGTGTGGGCAGGAAGCAGATGTCTCTAGAGGTCTCCCAGCGCAAATAATCCATTGGTTGAGGCTAAACAGTATAAACTACATTTCAGATGAAAACAACAGGGACTCAGGGTTATTAAACAGAGTAAACAATAGCAGTAGGAATATTTATTAGGGCTGCTGGAATGGGACCCTACAGTATCTACTTAGATATTACATCATGTGATCCACCTTGGAATTTTGCTTCAAGTCATTTGCAAACTCTTGAAACACGTGTGCTATGCATATAACCTGGATTTCTGGATATTACCTCCTGTATGCAGTTCTAATGAATATTTTAATTTTCTCCTCTTTTCATAATGAGACTAAAGATTACATCCCACTGGTTTTATTATTATCCAGCATCAATTCTGGGCAAAATCATGGTGTACATTCTTGAACTTCTCTTTCCAGCCACTGAATCAGCCTAGCTGATTCCCCAAATCCTGTCTCAGCACATCTGTGTATCCCAGCTACATCCACTGGGAGAGTGCTGAAGATCTTTCTGTGAGCTCTACCTCTAGCACTAAGCACATTCATTATTTAATAAATTGATGAAGATATTTTTAACAGCAGTGAAAGCACAGTATGGAACAGGGTAACTAAAACTACCTTAAAAGTTGTAATCCCTGTGTAAGAGGAGCCCCTCACAGTCATTTTTAGGGAGGGCAGAAATTATTACCTATCTCACAAAGTTTCATCCAGCATGAACCAGACTGAGAACAGCTGAGCAGCTGATACTTTGTACACACAGCTCAAGTCTGTAGTCTACTTTTAGAGTTTTATGTACTCTAGTTTTTATTAGAGTAACCATTCTAAAATCAAATTATCTGAACTTTTATAAGGCCAATCAAAATCAGGTCTTGTTAAACATTTATTAAATAAGAGAAGCTGTAGCAGTCTGAAGAGAAGGTATCTGGTCTGAGTGGAGTTTTAAAGTTGCATTCTGTAAAACAGTGTACTGAATTGCTGGCATATTGGGCTGGTTGAAACCATAAACACCTTCTATTTCTTCAAATAGCTATTTTGGATTCTTGACAATTATTGTGATAAATAATAATGAATAATGCCTGCATCTCAAGCATTCCTATTTGGAAAAATGGAGTGAAAGACAACCTGCTTTTTATAGCTGACTAGCAAAATTTATCCTTCTCTAGCAATTTATTTTGGAGATAGAAGGGTGAAAAATAAATTTTTAGATATTTGTGTAAATGGAAGGAGGAAATAATTGAAACTCAGTTGATTGGGTGGCACAATTATTTTTTTGGTAGGTTTCTTTTGTTTTGATTTTCTGTTGCTGTGTTTTTTTATTAAAGTGAAGGTGTCACTTAGAGTAACTATTCTTCTTTTATGTAGAAAAGGTCTTGGGATGGAGAAAAATGTTTTAGGTCCCCTCCATGAAGATGCATGTGTATGATACAGTATAGACACCCCTTGAAACAAAAGCATTCTTGTAGCTGTAGATATTGCCCACCCTCAATGACTACTTTAAGCTCTTCACCACATCAAGCAGTGGAGCATTGTCAGACTGTAGATATATTTATCTACAGAAATGGATACCTTCTCTATACATACTTCTTTAAGCATTCTATAAAATCAAGCTATTTTCAAACGTTAAACAAAAATTTTACTCAAGATCTCTCTGTAAATATATTCAAATCAGGATACCTATATTGTATCAATGTTACTAACTTTTATTATATATAGCAGGATTATAACTTGTATATCCCCTACTCTTTCCAGAATTGTAAGGAAACATCTTTTGTGGTATAATAGCTCTCAGACAGTTTTTTTACAAGTGTGTCTGTGTGTGTGCTTTTTTCCTTCTTTTTCCAGTTAAAACCTAAACATAAACAGATGAATAATCTAACTTTGTGTTTTTCTCACTCTTTCCCATCTAGATTGTATCTATCTGCTTAGAACAAGATCAGAATTCTGGAAAAAAACTGTTCCTGCAAAACATACCAGTAATTGTGCGCTAAAAAGGTCACACTGCAACGCTGCAGGCTGCTTCTGTGAACAAGATTACAGATGTATGTATGATTAATTTGCCATTTTACTAAATTTTTTTTGAGCTGAAATATTAAAAGTGTCATGCAACTTCAAGAAAATAAAGTGGTTATCACTTCACTGAACTACAGGCATTAACAAAAATACCAGTGACACATTATCAAAATAATCTGTGATCAGAAATTATTCCCATATATTTCCATCAAAGGAAGAATATACCATTACAAAAGTCATATTAACCAACTCATATCAAATGAAGGATAACAGAAGGACTGATAGCCTCAAACTCCACTATAGGATCACTAAAAGTAAATATGTGGCCATAATTCCAAGACATACACATTCAAAAGAAATGTTTCTTCACGCAGTAAATAAACAAAGAAGCTCCAATTATTTTTTTTTCTTATAAGAAGTTTTCTGCATGGAGCCATGGAACCACAGTTTCACTCTTCCAACAGCTCTGTACCCCGTGCTCTCTGCCTCAGGCTCCTCCAGGTGATGTTGAGGAGCTTCATTCTGGTACACACCCCAAGCTAAGGTTCCCAGCCCTGGCCCCTGGGGGAGAAGGAAGCACATGGACAACTCACCTCAGTTTTACTACCTTGGGTGGGGCCACCACAGGGTCAGCCTGAGGAAGCCCTAGAAAAATGGAATGGATGAAGGGACGAACTCAATTCCACAGGTATGACCTCAAAGAAAGACCACTACTGTGACCTTCCAGGCCAAGGGAACCCACCCAATGGATAGCAAACTTCAGATCAGGCCCCAGGAGTTTCTATGAAATAAAGACTTTAACAGCCCTCCAGAATGGAGGGTGGGGTGGACAGATAATTCTCAGGTCTGATATATTTTCATAAGCTCAAGACTACATACTGGCAGCCACATTGTGTACAAGTGCCCTCACCCGATGAGCAGTGCTGTCCATCCCCTTGGGACACTCGGGGAGGGATGGTGTTCACTGCTTTAAACAAGAGCTGCTGCACAGTGCCCACCCAGACACTGGCACACCAGGAAGACTTCACCCTCTCCTCTGCTCTTCGCTAACAGTACCACAAAATGATAAAAACCTCAATAAAAGCCTTCTAGCTGAGCAGTAAGGTTAAAGCCCTTTAGCAAAACAAGGCATGCTCTCCACTTTTTATCACACTATTGGCATAATCCTAAAAGCGGATGATACAGTTATCAGCTGGTCCTAGACCTAAACCTCCGTAGAAGACTTTCAATACAAAAATCTCCATTATCATCTCACAAACCAGCACGGATCCAGCTCATAAACAGTCACAGTTTAGTTTTGCATTTTACTGACTGTCTTCTAAAGTATCTTTTGTTTATGGCCCACCCTGTCTCCATATTTTGCATAATAATTGACAGAATTTGCTGTGCAATAAAGTGGGCATTTTTAATCTGGACACTTTTTGCTATTCATATCTTTCAGAAGTTGATATCATAATGGAAATCTCCAACATCAAAGATAAAGCAGCCTTTACATTGTGAAATTCTTGCAATTAAAAGAAAATTGGATGCATCCATAGCATTAGTTCTTAGTTAATTGCTAAGCATTAATTTTTGTGCATGGCAGGAAGGCTCATCTAGATGCAAATGTTTCTCCATAGAATCAGAATTACTTTTATGACTATTTTTGTTATTAATGCATTACTATTTGGGGGCTGTGGTGTGGGGAGTGTTTCTCTCTGGCCAAGGACAAAAGCAGCACCATAATCTTAAGGGCTCATGAAGAAGAAAGCACCTAAAAACTAT
This sequence comes from Ammospiza nelsoni, assembly GCF_027579445.1. Classification (NCBI taxonomy): domain Eukaryota; kingdom Metazoa; phylum Chordata; class Aves; order Passeriformes; family Passerellidae; genus Ammospiza; species Ammospiza nelsoni. The sequence goes on from NC_080642.1 coordinate 14,000,361, forward strand.
GATTTTCTTTTTGAACGTGCCATGATGACTGACAAATAGATCTCTACCTCAGTTCACACTTCAGTTTGTTACTGGCCTATGAAGAAATTCATTCTCCTCAGCTCATCCCATGGCTTCCTCACATGCTACAGTTATAATACATCAGATTTTTTAAAAACTTTGAAGTGACAGTTCTGATATAAGGTCACACCTTGTAGAAACAAGGGTTGAGACTCACAGTTTTGAAATACATTGACTGTTTAGTCTCTGTATTAGCTTGATACAAGAACATCTGAGTGACCTATTTTGCTTATTTAATGAGACTGTAAAGAGAACACTTTGCATTTCTGACAAGGATATTTTTTCATTGCCAAAGAAGAAATAAAGAAATGGCAATTTGAAATGCAAAGGTTTATTTTAATTGGAGTAAAACAGCATGCATTATAATAAAACCAGACTATAGCTGGTGTGGCTGGGTCCTGTAAAGCAGACAGCATGTATAAAGAGTCAAAAAGGCAATTAAGATTTTGGGAAGATAAAATAAAGATAAATGAGTCTGTGGGCTCTTTTACTTTCAAGGGCCAATACCATTCAAGACATACACATTCTATACATTCTAGTCTCAAACCCTACATAACAAGGGCTACAAAAATAACTAATTATTCCATTTACTATTAGGTCCTTTGTCCTCAGTGAACAATACTACAATTACTAGAGATTTACTTGACATTTAAGTAAAACTTATCTAAACTTTGCAAGATAAGGACAATAGTTATTGAAAACTATAGAGAGAAAAAAACAAAGCTCTTGATTTATGACTTCTCTTTCCAAGGTTTCATAAACTCTTTTCTATGCTCTTTATGAGGATATTTTTTCTTCACTCTTCCCTCACAGCTTCTGAAGTTACCTTATTGCCACCAACTCTTCTCAACATCTGGGTTTCCCTGGTTTGTGGGACTGAGTATGTATTGAAGTATGATTTGTGACAGTATTTCCTAAGGCTACTGCAAATGCCCTGGGAGATGGCAGCAAATAAACACCTCATGCTCTCTGCTTTAACCCCAGTAGATCAGCAAATCTACAGAACCTGTCAAAATCCTTGGGATTAGAAAAGCTAATGGGATTACAAGTTCTCATGTTATTTTGTAAACTAAAAAACTCACTGACTGCCAAGAGACCTTCTGGACACTTATGAGCATTCTGGCACTCCTAAGAGATCAGATCTTATGCTGATAGATCACAGCATACCAATGGAAAAACAGTGTTGTGCAAGCACAGTACCTATGAGCATTACCAGGAATTGAAGATCCTTCACTACTTGAATAAAAACATTTTAAATAGCCCGCTACAGTTCTCCACATCAGTTTCATTATATCCAGAACTAAACTACCATGTCAGTCATTTAGGCAATGCAAAATCTGGCCCAAATAGAGGGGGGGTTTTCTATATAAAGTTTATGGTGTTTCCAGAACTATTATAAAGAAAATAATATTTTTCAAATTAATGTAAAATAGCCACTGATCACCCTTTCAGATAGGAGTGCTTGGCTCTCCCTTTTATGGTCTCACCTCAGTTCATATGTCTGGAACAGATGATACAAATTGGTCTTTTCTTACGCCTTCCTCCCACTCACTTCTTGTCATTGAATGGTAGAAATCATATGAAAAAAATCTGAATAAAGCCTTTTTTGGCAGAAAAGGTTGCATTAATGAGAGACTAAGATCATTCATCAGATCAAACACCACATCAAAAAATGGCTTGTAGCTTAAGTTTGCACTTCCTTGCATTCATAAGAAAATTCACAGTAAGCTCTGCATCAGGTTGACATTTCATTGATGTCATTTCGACTCCCCTTCTGATGAAATACTGCACTTTAAAATTTCACACAGAATAACAGGGCTAAATTGAAACTAAAACATTTCAAGTCATGACTAAAATGATGAACTTTCTTAGTGGACAGCCCTAGGGCAGAGCTCCATCTCCAGCCGTCCGGCAGGGCCGGGAGCCGTGCTGGGTTTGCTGTGGGATTGCCTGCCCAGCCTGCAGAGCTGGGGCAGAGCCTGAGCCAGCCCAGCCTCGGCTCCCCAGCACCCCATCAGACACTGGGGGAGCAGCACAAGCCCTGGGCTACTTTTAAAAAGAGTTCTTGGTGTGCTGGGAAGCTGACTCAGGACACCTGCACCCTCAGACACAAGGCTGTTGTGCACCTCACTATCAGACCACAGATTACATAAGCATCACGTGTAAAAAATACACACCCAGTGCCACCAATTCACAAGCTTAAACGTAATTACACTCAGGATAATAAATGCATTTGGGTCTGGAAAGATGTAGCTTCCCTGTTTTAAATAGAAATGAATGAAATATCACAGCACAAAACTACATCTCGAATTACAGGCATTAGTAGCAATAGTAATCAGTTGAAAATGAAAATTAATTGAATACAGCATTGTTCCAAACCACTTATCTAATGTGATCAAGGTATCATTAACTAATTAAGTAGCAATGCTTGAATGTACTGCTTATTAAAGCCCAAGGTCATATGAAGGCCACACTATCAGCAGAAAACATGGTAAGGAGGGCTATCTTTAGAAGGGTTTACACAAAAATCATGTAACCGCACATTTACCAAGTGCCTTCAGAGCTGACCAGTCAGTTTAAAAATTGCCAATCCTTATTTAAGGGTATGAAACTATGTAATAATGCTATTATAACCTATAAGTAGCTTTTCTCAAAAAAAAAAAAAAATTCCTTTCAATGCAGCATACCAATGATCTAAGCACACTTACCTGTGTATTTCAGACACAGTCCTTGAGGATGGGAGGGTTACAGAACTTGTCTATAAGCTAAATGTTATTCAGAGCCAAAAACTGACAGAAGTTTGCTCAGAATCCTTCCACAGACATTCAGGACTGTAGAGGTGGGGGTGGCTGGGACATCACTAATATTTACATTGCAATGTGGCTTTTGAAAAGTTACACCCTTTTCTTGAAAAGGTTCCACTGAGTTGCACTGTGAAGTGAAAGGTTCCACAAGTTCCACTGTAACTTCCTCAGTTAAGACAATTTAATTTTCCTCCCTTTAAAAAACACAAACAAAACAAACAAATAAAAAAACCCAACTAAAGTACACAAGAAAGCCTGGCTTTTTCAAACAAGTGACTGATACAGTATCTCTGCTTCTCAGAATTTATTTCCCTTCTCATCTTCACTTGGTTTGGGGTTTTTTATTGTTTGTTTGGGGTTTTTTTTTTTTGGTTGGGTTTTTTGGTTTGGTTTTCCTGGGGGTAGGGGGTTTTTGTGCCTTTTGTGTGTGATCGTTGTTGTTGTTCTTTGGGGTTTTCATTATTATTGTTTGAGTTCTTTTTCATGTTGAAAGGTAAGGGCTCAGGGAATAACACGGTTTCAGTAAAACATACATAGCAAAAGCAATTCCAGGAAATATAGATTTAAGAAATGAAAGTAGTGTGTGCCTATGACAAGTAAATTGCATGACTGTTGGGTATAGTTCAATTCTACATCAAGAAAAATCCTCTTATACAGTGGAAAAATTAATTTCATTCCCCGTGGCCTGAAATTTTTTTTTTTCTGACATTTGAGAGAATTGTAATTGCAAAAGTACAAAACCACATCTACCTTGTCATTTACTTGTTTCTGTTGCGGGGTGAATATTATCATGTACAACCCTGCGGTCCCTGAACAGTTCTTTGGAGAGCTGGGATTGCTATCCCTCTTCCTGATGCTTGGTGTGAAAAAAGACTACTTTTCTTTTTCCAGTGAGACAAGAAAAGTTTATTTTTCTTTATAGAACTGGCAAACAATTTCTTGAGTATTTGTTATTTGCCTCCCTTTTTTAATGCTATTATCTACTTTAACCTGAGCATGCCAGAGTGACCATCCCTGAATGCCAAGTGCTGTAGCTCAGGAGTGAGGTTGGACCAGGCAGGAAGATTGCCTTCCTCCTTTCTGCCCCCTGACCTCGACCAGCATCCTTGGGAGCCTCTCCTTGACCAGCTCCAAATGCCTGGAGGAATAAAGCTCAATAAGGGTAAAAAAGGAACGTTGGAAAATCAGCAATCAAATCTATACTCAAATCCATGCAAAAAAGAACTGAACTTCCCCTAGCCTTGTAGTCAGCTTTTTTTTTTTTTTTTTAATTTCTTATAAAATGAGAGAAGTTAGGAACTGTGAATAGTGTCCTGGGGTGCGAGTAGAGACTCCATCCCCAAAAACAAAATTCCACTGAATCTCAGTAAGAAACCAGTCACTGAAATGACCAAAAAGCCTTGTAATTGATATATCTTACATAGAACTGGGTAAGAGAGACCTGAGTCTGTGACTCTTTATATAAAGGCAGTGGATATGGAATGAAAATGGGAATTGCCTCCCTTTAAAGGCAAGTCTAAATACCAACAGTGAAATGTGGAGAAAAATAGACAAATGCTCTTGTCTAGAAAGGCACTAGGTACACAACAGAAATATCTTTGCCTAAAGGTAAGTAATTGCATTTTAAAATTGTATTTCAATCAGTAAGCCAAAAACAAGAGAAAACCAGGAACTGTTAATGTGGAACATAATTTAATATTCAAATTTAAACATTTTTCCCTTTTTATTATCAGTAACTACAGCCCTGAAACCAATTGGTGTTTCTGTGCTTAGTAGGAAACGTTTGTTGTCCTAAACAACTACTTTTCAGTCTTTGAGGCACCAGAAACACAAAGTAAAATAAATTATCCAGATTTCTCCAGTAGAATTAGATAAAAAGAAAACAACCAACTTGGTAAAGCTTCAAACAATTATCTATTTCACCTCTATGACTCAGCTCTTTATGTTAGGTTCCTATCTCGAGTACAAATCAAGTTTATCACTCAGATTCTAATCAGGAAATTAATTAGGAAGAAACAAGAAAGCAAAGGAAGGATGAAAAAAACATTGTATTGCACAAACTTTTAAAACCTGACAATTACACTTTACGATTTCATTTCCATGGCAATACAAAATATCTGCTTCGCTGATTGAATCATTTGAAAGAAACAAACTCCTTAACAAGATAACTCCAGTGATGTATAAGATGATTAACAGAGGTGTTTTACTGATCCTCTTCAGGCAGGTTTGGGAGTTTTTTAAGTGATGACTTGATTAGAAATGATTTTGGAACAAAAAGGCAAGAGACTGCCACATTCATGTAGAACCAACTATAGAAATCGCATTTTCAAATTTCACTCCAGGAAAAATGCTCATTTAGAAAGTTTGTCCAGAATCTGTAAAAGTGGCATACATTCATGCTGATTTCAATGACCAGGTTCTTAGACCTCAAAGTATTTACCCCATATTTGCTCTTGTTTGGAGAGGATTACTTTTTTAACAGCTTGCTGAAAATTACTGACTTAGGGCTGTTTTCTCTTACTATCCCTTGGCAGACTCTTGAATGAACCCCTTTTTTTTTTTCTACTCAATTAATTTTTGATTTTCATGAGCAAGTTCAGTGAATGACAAATTATATGGAACACATTTCTCCCCATCATTCATGGGCAATAAGATCCTCTTCTTTCCCTAAGGGAAAGACTGGCAATATCCCTACTGTATTTCATGATCCATTTTTTCCAGTACAAGATGTTGGTGTTGGTCATGGCTCACTGAGAACATTACTTTTATTGCCATAATGGAATTGAATTTAGTCTTTAATTTACATTTTGACTTCTTGAGAATAAATTAAATTATCCTTCCATTCAAAGGGCTAGTTCATGGCTTGTGGCCTCCAGGAGGTAAAAAGCTTAAGCAAGAGGCCAATGAAGCATAATCTTTGTGCTTTTTCTTTGCATAAACATGATTTTCAGTCCATTTGTGAGCATCTAACTGTGGGGCTGGAGTTTGTTTGCAGAATAATTCATGGGAAGGTTTTCTCTATTGTTAATATGCATTTACCTGAAAATAAACTGGATGATTCATCATAAAAATCTGTAAGAGCTGGATGGATATCACAGGGCTTACTTTGGCAGGAGGTTAAATAGGAGATTTTTAAGTTAAACAGATTTTGCCATTATTCATTTAATCAGTTAAACATTACAGCAATTGGAAATCTTAAACAGGAATGCAATTCAACCTTCATGGATTGTTCGAAATGAAAACCAAGCCAGCCTGATGTTCATTCAACAACATTTTACACCACCATGAAGAATCTGAAACCCTTCCTCATTGTCTCCCTTACAGTGTGTAATCTGCCACGGATTGCACAAAACAGAAAAGCTTTTTCTCATCTCCTAGACAAACATGACAGGATTTAGGCTCTGGCAAGACTAAAACAACTCAGCCAATTAGTTTCTGTAGGCTGCATTTGCATCTGAGCTGGGACCACTGCCACCAATGGGTTACATTCAACAACACGCAGTTACCCAAAGCTTTTATTTTAATTAGTAAAGTTTCACAACAGAATCATTTAGTCATTTTTCTGGATTGATTGGCTCAATTTTAGTGAATGATTTTATTTTTTTTTTGTTAGGCTGCTCTTCTCATACTTCATTAATAAGGCAATAAATAAACACCACAGGTTATTGAATGACATAGCTGGAAAGCTGATTTGTGATAACTCATCATTATTGGCTCCAATGAATTACATGGATATAGTTTGTCTACTGCTGCCATTTCTTCCAGTATGCTTTATATTCATGTTCTTGAAGAAAACCAGAGTTGTTTCTTGAAGTAAAAAGTGTGATTTTTGCTTGTCACTTCAAAGTAATCTTTACAGAGCAACAATATTGTCAAGCTGAAGTTTAATTTTATCCTTAGAAAAAAATAACAAAACCGAACAAACAAACAAAAGTGGCAATTTTTGTTCAAATCTCAACAAAACACTTGTCTCACAAAAATACATAAACATCTAAAGCAGTCCCTTTTGATAAACAGCAGCACCGACTCACTCTAAATATATATTTTATTGTTTAACCATTTTTTACACATCTTCACCAATTTTCCAGTTACATTCTGGACTCAGACTAAGATGATCCAAGCAGCCCTCATAGCAATGTCAAATACAGGAACTACTGCTCTCACTAAACAGTTCCCTTTGTGTAAATCTAGGCCCAGAATAAGGGCTTTGAGGCGAATTCACCCTGAGAGATCATAAACTGTTATCAGCCATTATCACCATCCTCTTGCTTTTTCCATAACTCAGGTCCTTTCTCAAATATTTAACCTCTGTTTGAGCATGACCAAATCAAAAGCCCTCAGACAGAGGGAGTGTGTTGTTGACTGAATTCAGCTGCCCAAACCATGGAGAACATCTACGACCTGAGGTTGTTGTTTAGTAGTCTCGATTTTCACAGATATCTGTACATGCAAGTAATGATTAAATACTGCTTTTACTGTTGTACCAAACTATTGAGAGCAATATTTTCTGGAATCTAGAACTATTCAAGCACAGTGACCCCTCGCTATTTAAAATTACAGCTTGAGATTACCATAAACTACATCCTATTCACATAATGTGAGTTTGCTACACTCTGCATAATTGCTTTTCTTGTTTATTTATGTGGTGTCACAGTTAAACATTGAAAATCCCTTGTGTCTATGATCTATCTTTAGTACTGCTTTTAATCAATTGGCCAAGCCTGGAATTGAGTGAGAATGTCATATAAAGTTAATATGACAGTATTGTCTATCAAAAAGTTATGTTCATTTCCTCAGATCCATATCCCTCTTAACTGCATTCATCAAGGACCCCATTAGACACTCATTATTTCCACAGTCATACTGACCAATTCTAATAGTCAGGTAAATAATCCTATTAACCCTTTAAAAATACTAAAGAAACATAATCTTCTTCCAGAATGCCAAAATTTACTGCCTGGGAGCTCTGGGGGAAAGAAACAAACAAAAAAAAACCATCAAACCAAGATTCCTTTGGTGAGTCTCTAATTCCTTTGGACACTTGTTATCTGCAACTGCTAGTAGGAAAGAACTTTCTCAGGCACAATTCAGCCTCATGAAAAAGTCATTCACCTGGTTTGGATGAACTTTGTTACTGCCATATGCTGAGAATATGCCATCACAGATATGTACTTCCCCTCCTTCAGATCAGAAATATTTATATTCTTATAAACTCTCTTCTATACTACTATCAACAATTTTATCATGTTTGATTACCAAATTATCATTTGGACTTCATCTCCTCTCAATGTATTAGAACCTACATTTTACAGCCTAACTCTGCTAATGCTGGATTCTTCATAATGCCATCTTGCTATTTGATCACAATGGAGAATTGATAGAGAAATTAGAAACTCATCTAGAACAAGATAAACTGAATATGAAAACATTTTTGGCTTGATCAGGACAGTAATCAGATCACTGCTGAGTATGATTATTTAGCTCAGAGGTCTTAAAAACATTGACAAAGCCTCCAAAAAAGCCTAAATAATGTTAAAATGCATGCATAAGCACAAATATTAAATGGAAGTCCATCTTCTAGTAATGAGAATGTCAAAGAACGAAGTTAACTGTTTTCTCAACACAAAAGTCACAAGTGGAATTTGGTATGAGTCTTCTTAGTTTAGAGAAATAAAAAGCAAATGCCAAAAGTAACTTTTTCAATGCACAATTACAGATCTGTGCAGGATCTTTGGCCACTAGAGCAATTGTATTAGATTAATTACTCTGGGCTCAGAACTCAATCACTCCAAGGCTACATATCTGCACAGTCATATGCAAAATTGAGCTAAATCTGTGAAAATGGAAAATATCCAGGACTGGCATTGAAAAATCCTCTGCCACAATGTGCCTTCCAAACAGGAACTAGACTGGGATGCATTTAGGAAGGAAATTGCACTCTGAAATAATTAAGTCTACTCCTCCCTCTCACAGCAGGTTGAAGACAGTATGCAGAGATTACAGAAAACCATATTTCATGTCAGCATTTCAGAAAAACACTGCAATTCCACAGCTACCACCTCTTGCAGGTATTTAGGCTTAAGGCACAAAATAACCCTCCTGCACCCGCCCCTGCCACCAGGTTCTGCCGTGCTCACAGCTGAGATGGCATCTCCTGGCTCAGGTGTGGCACAAAGAGCAGCTGACGCCAGCACAGGTAGGATGAACATTGCAGGGCAATTCCTGATTTATGGGAACAGCCTGTGCAGCTGAAGGGCACCTACTGTTTAGCATATGGTGTATTCAACCACATCCCACAGTCTTGTATAAATCTGAAACCATAAACACTGCAGAAAGGGGCAAAGGCAGCACAAAACAGAACAGTCTGATTAGTTCTAGATCTTTTTCTACTACAGCTTTAATGAGTTCCCAAGCAACCTGCCCATGCTCAAAGTAGAACAGGGAGAGGGTACCTGGAAAGGGCATTGGGATGATGCATCCAGAAGGCAGAGGAATAATACAAATGCTACAGGGAGAGATAAGATTTCTCTTTACAATCAGCTTCATTCAAGAAAAAGGACATTTCTCAAATACCTGTCCTATGATGACAGTATAAAAGCAAAAATCACAAATTTTACAAATTCTATCTATTTACAGGCTCTTATCCTCTCTCGAGCAGTGTATTTAACTCATCCTCATGTGCATAATTTCTTAACTCCCAGAACTATTTTTAACATAAAAATCTGCATTGTATTCCAATGTTTCTAACAATAACGTTAGAAATGATCCAATTTTGCAGCACCAAAGAGTGAAATCATAATTTCTTACATTAAGTTGTGTAAAGCACTCAAAATTACCTTCTCAACCATTTTTGTGGCAATTCACATGCAGGACAAACAGCTGCTTTTTATGAGATAATGAAATCAATATTGCAAACACAGAACCCCATGTTATTTGACTTGAAGAAATCACTAAGGCCAAATCACTAAGAAATATAATACATAACCTCACAAGAGTTAGAATATGGTCTCTATTCACCGTGTCAGTGCAGGTACATTGAAGTGGCAAAAACCTCAAAGTTTAATGCAAAAGCTTCAACCCTGGTCTTAAAAAAACAAATGAAATAGTAAGAAGGCCTATTGCAGGCCTCCTGCACATGTATAGGAGGACTGTAAAGCATAAATTACTCCTATCTTAAAGCCACAAAAATTATTCCGTTTTTCAAATCCACCACAGCACTAGCTTAAAAACCCACTGCACATGGCCATACCAAATAGTCCAGCATTTTTGTGAGTGAGCAACCATCCCTTCATGATTTCACTTCACTTTAACTTCCACAGCACCCACTCCTGAGCAGGGCCACCACTGCTCCAACATCTAGGGACAGCCAGCAGGGAAACAAGCGCTGTACAAAACATTCAGCTGCTTCAGAAGGAAAACACTGGCACCAAAGCAGCAGAAACATTTATCTGGATTAAGATACTCTATTAAATACATCTGTTGTGGAGTCTAGGGACAGCAGGGGTTGATTTCAGAGACGTAGTTTTGTCTAAACACAATGACATCCCCTCACTCCATAAAGAATGGGTTTTTTAATGAGTTGCAGCAAAGCAGGAGCCAAGAGAAGAGGCTGGAGCAAGAGCAGATGGTCAGTCAGTGCCACCTCCAGCAGGACACTGACCAGGGCTGTCCTGGGCCATGTCTCTGCTCTGAACTGGTTTGGTTGGGCCATCCCAGCTGAGAGCAAGAGATGCCAAAGGAGGTCATTGCTTTGCTTAGGTATTTGCCCAGGAATAACAAGTTTTTATGTCATCTTCCAGGCAATGCTACACCTTTCAGATGCTGTAATTTGAACATTGTCTGCAGATTTAATGCATTGCTTGGACTCCCAGTGGAGCTCCCAGTGCCTTGCACAGCGACCCAGAGAAAGCCATGGCACACCAAAAGCAGTGAAAGAGTCCCACTTTTACTAAAAAAACAGATGTTTTGAGAAACATCAGCAACTTACTGTAATTATTTATGCTTTGAAATCATGAAGTGCTTGTTAAGGAAGAAAATGATCCCAGCAGACACATCCCTTTCTCAAGGCTCCCACTGGAATTCATTCCCAGCCCCTGCTCTGACATGCAGGAGCACAGAGCAGTGCATGGTACCCAGCAATTACAAATTCCCATCACCTCTGACAGATCCAATGGATCTGACCCACAGCTTAAAAGAGACATCATCAGCTGCTTCTCCTCAGACTTCAAGGCACTTTCTAGCTGATTCATCTCTTTCAGGCCATAAAACCACTATGCTACCATGCCCTGAAAGAGAGATCCTAAATATGAAGGGGAAAAGTAGAGTGGGAGACAATTCCTGCATTCCCTTCTTTTCTTACAGCAGCTCCAAGTCAGGTGTCCAAGCCCAAGGCTCACTAATATTAAAGCAATGCAGAACCAGGCAGAAACTCAGGACAAGCTTTACTGACCATGATGAAAAAACAGTGTCAAAAAAAGGAAAAAGGTTGTGTTCAGTGGAACTTCACCAAGTCTCCTCATTCTTGTAAAGAAGGGAAGGGAATTGCCTGTTTGAAACTACCAAACCCATCTGTGCAGCCAAGTGATACTGAAGAAAAACACACCAAAAAAAAATTAGCTGTAGACTGAAGATCAATAAGTGCATGAGTGCATGGGCATGGCTAATGACTAAATAAATACTGCTGGAAAGCTTGGAAGGAAATTTGGAACATGGCTCAGAATTCCTGGTCTACTGATTATGTATCTGTAAGATCTTGATCTGCATCTCACTGGCAGAGGCAAGTTTTTACAAATACTAATTACCCAAATGTTTTTTAGACAAAGTCTAAAATATAGTCTTTTTAATGAAGCCAGATCACAGCCATTTAAAAACACCTGGAAATAATTCTGGGGCACTGGTTCAAGTGCAAATACAATTTACAAAGTGTGGCATTTCAACCAGCTTACTTGCAAATAATGAATACAACTATATAGCCATAGAAAGCCAGCTCCTAATAGTAAAAAGAAGTATGATAGATATCAGTGAATTAGGCAGCAGTAAAAGCATTTTACAGAGAAAACAAGTTTGGATAGTAATTCTACCTCTGGACTTTCAAAGGGTATTTAAAGTTCCTCAGTAAAGAGGGCCTCAGTTCACTACAAGTCACCCAAACAGGGTGAACACAAGGACTGGCTTAGCCCAGCTGCCCATCTTAAGCTCTACAAGCGGGGCTACCTGGATACCCCACCCCCAAAATGGGATCCTCAGGATCTCAGGCCAGGAGCCCTGAGCAGTTCAGTCCCTGCTGCAGCTCCAGGGGAGGTTTCCATGGGGAAACCTCAAGCCAAGAGGCTGTGCTCTTCAGGATGAGCTGCTGAGGAAGGCTGCAGGCTCACAGGGTCAGGATTTGCACAGGAGAGCAGTGCAGGGCAAGGAGCACCCAAAAAACCCCAAAACAGAACAACCCAACTGCTCCCACTCACACTCAGCACTGCAATTCCTGCCCTGAAAGCACCTGGTGCCTTCAGAAAATCAAAAGCAGGATCATGAGAATTGCCAAGTAGAAAAACCTGATAATGCTCACCAGGATGGATCCATAGCAGGCTGAGACCAGGGCAATGCTTTCCCCCCACATAGAGAGGATTGAGAAATTTGCATTAATATTCACCAATTCTAGGCTGACTTCAGGGAGAAGAGCATTTCATTCTGAGGCAAATATCAAGGTGCCTTCCCCTAGAGCACTAAATTCACTTCTAAACTATTGTTGTTACAATGAAGGAGCATCAACTAAATTATTAAATAGGCTATAATTGTTTCTTGCCATCTCAAGCCCAATAAAGACATTTTCTACAAGCCCTTGTGGAGACTTGGTGGTGGAAAGAGGTTTGTGACACAGCAACAATTTTCAAAAAGGAATTAAAAAATGATATTTGGAAAAGGAATCCAAAGTTTTAAAATCAGAACCACATGGAAACTTTCTTCTTTGATGATTCAATTTGTACTAGCAATCTGAGGGTAAACTGCTGTTGCAACTAATATTTTGTAAGGTACTCTGTGATGTAGCCGTATATTAACTGCCAGACTGCTGGAAAACATTCATTTTCTGCCAAGCTTTCCTTTTTTTTTACAAACCTATGAATAAATATAGTGGAATGTTATACAGAATGGCTGTTTGATAAAACCTTTTTTCTTGGTAGACCTAACTTTCATCAGACTTCTTTAATGTACAGCTGGCATGCAAGACAAAAAATTCAATTTTAAACAGAAAAGTCAGATGGTGGTTGAGTAATTACTCTCACCTTTTCTATTGAACTTTGTAGTATAAACTTTGGACTGGATTTGACACACTTCTAGATCCGTGCAGAGCAGTCTGCAGTACTGCATACAAAGCAGAACAAGGAAACCCAGACCCATGTGGAGTGCAAACTCAAAAAAGGTTGGACCCACCAGCTGCTTTAGGTAGTAGCTTATCTGGAGATCAACCAGCTGTTTTCAGCTGCCTCTTCACCAGAACTGAGCTACTGTCAGTAAAGGAGCAAAACAACTTCTTTTCATTCTATTAAAACCTATAAAGCAACAATACAGCCAAAAAACTCAAAATAAAGGAATAAAAAAACCAAACCTCAAAATAAAGGAAGTTAAACCCTGTATTTTACAAAAAAACCTACACTTTAGAGGAGAAGCCTTTTCTTCATGCAAGTAGGAAACATGACAACTTAATTTTAGTTATAATTTAATAACTGAAGAAATTAGTCTGTGCTCTTGTGGAACCATATTAAGTGGGTAGATTCATATCCCAACAGAGGCATTTACAGCATACTAACTCCAGAGACCATTAAAACCCTAAGAGGGAAGTTACTCTCTGCCTCTGCATGCATACAATTTCTCAATAACCATGCCTAGCCCTTATTAATGACCATCTTTTACAGCATGATAATCTGTAAAAAAAAACCTTCCACTAGACTTCCTAAAAATCACACACTAATTCCGACAGAAACAACTGCTATTTTTTTCAGGAAGTCCTAAATATTTATTTTGTTATTAACAAAAGTAAAACAAAAGCCTTAATAATATTGGTCCAATGATTACAGACAACTGATAGCACACATCAGCTCATGTACTTGCCTAAATAGATGGAATATTTTTATGATTTTCAAAAAACACACAGTGAGAATACATTAATAGAACATCTTCCAGCCTAGCCCTAACAGAGTGCTGATTAATTGAGTTTTCCTGAGCTATTGCACTGACTCACTATACACACACCCAGGTTCTGGGCTGCAGCAGTCACCAGCTCTGATACTGAGACAGAAAACACATGGACTCTCATGCTTACAAAACTTTGTCCCCTTCAGTGAGAACAGGAACAAAACCAGGTTTGTTACTGGAGCTCCCACACATGAGAGCAACTTTCTGCCCTGCTCTTTATACATCCTTTTACATCAATTTCAACAAGTTTTAATTGGGCAACAAAACAACTTTAATTTCCTGCAATGTATATCTAATTTTAACTGTTAAAATGCCTTGAAAATTGGGACCAAACACGTATTTAGGCCAAATGTTACTTTCATAAGGATTTATTTTAATTGCTTACCTCTAACAATTTACCTAGGTAGCTTACAGGTAGAACTAAAGTTTAAGATGTAGCAAATTAAAATCTGTTTAGAATAACCTCCTACAGAAAGCTTGCTAAAGAGGAAAAATTCTGCGATATTCAAGGAAAGACAGACCTTACTTTGTTGAGTGACCTTACTAGAAGACCTACTCTTGTTGCTCTTCTACTATGTTCAGAGAAAGACCACGCTGAAATTTTGTTCTATGTAAAGAACAATTGCACCACTTTTCTTTCTGCTACAACCCAGAGCCACCAGACATTTCAGGTAGTGGCTTATGTCTGAATAAGTAATTTCTATTCAAAGGTATCAAGTTTTTTTCCTCTTAGAGAGTCTCAGAGCATGTACAGCTCAGGATATATACTTATACATGCTCACACTGATGAAATAGGATATTTGCTGAACATAAACCAGACACTGGTCTTGGGTATTTAGCAACCAAACCGGAGAACACACACATTGCACTGGCAAAGAGAATTTCATAAATAAGTATTTGCCAAGCATGTCCCATCTTTTGATACCATGTGCTCTGTGATAGGAAAGCAGGCATGGCACAGTAATAAATTTTATTATCTAAATTCCATTATACTCAGAGAAAGCTGAGCATTTCACATTCAGCAAAGTGCTATGGTTGTTCTGCCACTGAAGTGTTGGGAGTTCCCACTCCCCCCTGTCCCTTCAGTCTGGAAATAAACACACAAGGTTTGTCTTTGTAACAGATTGCACTAAAATAACTGGCATCCTTACAATTCATAAATGTTTGCCAAATAACATGTATGCAGAGATATCTTAATAATAAACACAGCAGCTGTGTGCTATCTTAGGATGTAATAGAGAAACAGGGAGAAATTATCTGCTGTTATCGTGTTACAAAATGAGAGTTGAGACAAAAATAATAAAGGCATTGTTTATGACACAGGTTGCAAACAAAATAATGTCTTTCAGAACTTTTAGATGAAAAACCTGGAGAGCTGGAGAGGCAGAAATCCACAGAGGCAGTGTCCTTAAATAATCAAAGCAGTCTAGCAGCAGCAAATGAAAGTCATCTTTTGAATGTGTGTTTCTCAACTTATTTTTTTTACATTCAGTTCAGAATCCCCATGGACACAAACATTAGGGACAGCAAAACCCATTTGATCCTAAATTCCCCGGTAATTTCTCAGCTGGCAAATTCAGTGCAGCCAGCTCCCAAAAAAGTGTGCAGCGCATAGGTCAAGCAACAGGCTGAAAGACGCAATTCATTTGTAACAGAAACTGTATTTGAAATTTTGTTTCATTGTACCTTTCTCAGGTCACAGCAATCAATGACAGCAACCAGCAAAGGCAGAGTAAGCCACACTTGCAGACCTGACTCCTATCAGATACTGGATAAAAACTGGCCACAATTTCCACTGAGTTTGTATTTCCAAGTATCTCACAGAAAGATAGAGCCCAGTTATTGTTAAAGGGACATTGTCAAGAGTGGCAGACCTGAATTAGACTTGCCTGACATGATCTGAACTATTGATTCATGCACATACACCACATCTTAGCAATGAAATACACAGCTCCAGCTCTTTGAAGTGTTTCAGAAAACAACATTCTCCACAATCTCAGTACCATCCTGCCTGTTTGAAAGACAAAAGTTCTGCACAAATGTCAATAAATATTTCAGACTCTCAGTCACGATGAGAAAGCATCACCTTGTCAGGTTGGTCAATCTCACATAACAGCACTCTGGAGCTTATAGACTTTCCAGGCCAAAGGAGCCATTGCTAACTCAAACTGAATTCAGCTCCAAGCATCAAACAGTATTTTACCTTCTTTTGTTGCATATTTGGGAGGGAATTTAGCGTGTGTGTGTGCAGAGGCCACTTGGCTGGGTGAGTGTAACTATACTGCAGCTTTTAAGTAGAGAGGCATCAGAACAGTGTGAGAGATTCCTTTGGGGATCTCCTCACTTCCATTTCTTTTCATAAAAGTGCATTTTAAATGCAGTCTAAAAACAATGGCATTTTCCTCCTGTACAAAGATGCCTGCATTAGAGAGAAATCCACTTACAGGCATACTAATGGCAGCCAGCATTTCTGGTGATTCACAGATTCCAAGAGAAATAATTTTTTAGTGCATAAAAGTTGCAAAAATAAGTTCCAAGCAGTTGTGTAACAGTGAAGTGGCACTTAGGCAGCTGCTAAGGTGTAACCTCACTTTGAAGTCACACAGGTCATCTGGAAACACAGATTGGAGCAGAATTTTAATAACCTATCTCTAGGTGGAGACAAGGCCATGCAGGCTTCCACAGGAGTCCATGAATTATGTTCTGTATTAGAAAAACAGTACTTTCAGAGGGTCCCTAAAAGCCATCAGCCTTAAAACAGAAGATAACACCCATTTTATATGCCTTCCACCAAGAGGGGGAACAGCAAAACACAGTGACATATGTTGGAGTGTCAAATTCACCACATGAAATGACAATTTCATTTACATAAAAGCAGCATTACAAGGTTTTAATTAGGACTAATGGTTGTTCAACTCAGAAAAAAATCCAAAATATGGTAGAAAGTGAGGAAATGCAAGTAGGGTAAGTGTAAAATACACTGCAATACATTCTTTGCTCATTTGACTGGTACAATTTTTACCACATTCCATAGCATGATATGAAGTGTCCAGCAGTATATTTTTTTGAAGGATAAATAAGTTCTATAACCATTATAACACTAATCTGTACTCTGTAAGGGCCTCCAGTCTACACCCACTGGAAGCATTTGAAATGATTACATTTTGTTTGCACAACACAAAATACCGTGTGGGGTAAAGCTGATGGATTTAGGTCTCCATTTCCCTTCCCCAAAGTAGCTCGGGTTGGTGGCATTTCAACAGATATTTCAAAATCATCACTTGGAGTTGCTGAAAACAGTCAAGACTCAGTCCTGAAGAGAGTGAGGATAGCAGGATGGGATCCCTGAAGTCTGGAGGGTCTCCTCTTCCTCCCAGCCAACCTCACTGCTCTCACCCTGGAGTCAAACCTTTGGCTAAGCCAACTGAATTCATCAAACAGCAATTTTCTTACCAGACAGCTTTGCCAGTCTAATCTTAGTGAGGTCTGGGCACACAGGCAACAGAGAAACACTACAAATTTGGAATTTGGTCTGCTCAGTCTTCCAAGACTGAAATAAAAAAATTTTTAAAAAGTGAGGACTTTAAAGTACTACACGTTGTCAATGAAGGCACCCAAATTTTGCAGTTGGTCTGAAAACTGTTTCATAAGACTGGTGAAAGGTTTGCATAATTTGGAAAAATTATAATTTGTATAAATTATGACTTTAGGGTTTGATTTAATAAGGACTTGGTCTGCCTTAAAGCGCAATGGTCTGCAGGAATCACTACCTATAATTGCCTTGCAGAAAAATTGTAGGTCCTCAGCACTCCATCCTGTTGTATATTAAACTCATAAACAAGAGAAAGGGTTACAAATACTTACAACCAGGGATAACTTGCTTTACCCCTCTACCTTCCATTTTTTAAGCCTGTAAAGACACTAATTCACATCAGTCACATCCCCCTACTGACAACATAGAAAGAAGAAATAAACCCACAGAGAAAGACAGACACTAGGTTTTGATTATCTCAGCCCAAAAGTGGTTTTACAGCAGTATAACACTGCTGACTTGCATTCTGTTCCCTTTGACTTTGGTCAAATCACAATCATAAAACTTTGTCACTGGCAAACCTGCCAGATGCCAATACATCACTCTCTGTTTTAGGAGTGTTTGAGAAGCACATATTTCATCAGGTCTTTTTTCCTTCTTCCTTTCATAAAAAATTAAAAATAGCAAAAATCAGCCAACCAACAAAACTAAAAAATCCACACATATCTCCATCTGGGACATGTTTAACAAAAGCATGGAAGGATAAAAAGTGCAACATGACCTGATCTATTTAGTAGAACACTTGAGGAATGAGGTGGTGGAGAGAGAGCAGAGCCCATGTGTGGAGAACCAAAGCCAGGAGATTCAGCTCTTTAAAGATCCACTATTATGTGGGGCCTTCTTGGGAACAGCTGCAACCCACTAAGCACTTAAACACTGCTTATGAACTTCATTAGTCAGACTCAGGCTGCCTCAGCTTTTCTGTGTATGTATTTGTTGGCTACTCATAATTTTACCTAAAGTCATCCCCTATTCCATCATAACTATCTTTCTTTAACACACACTTGAATACAAAACCACAGAGCTCAAACACAAAATTCAGATATTTCTTCCCCTGATCAGCTAACAGATAGAGCTGAAAAGTAACTGGAAAATCTTAGTTTGCCAGCCCAGAAGTGAAACTCAGATCTTGTAACCATTTTCACCCTATATGTTAAGAATATATTAACTACTATAAGTGCACACCCCACTAAAGACATTAGAACAACTGAAGTTCCTCTTGCATTTCAAGACAAGCACATTTCCAAACTGCTAGAATAGATCACCTTGATTCTTTAAGTAAGAAACATACTAGTGTAAAATGTCCCAGAAAACATATTAAAAGATCAGTTAATTATTTTCTGCAAGCGCCAAAATGAAATAAAACTTTACACAAAAAAAAAAAAAAAAGGACAGAAAACTATTTCTTAAGTACTCTTGAACACAAGTTTCACAATTACTTGAAACCAAGCTAACTCATTCTCTGATAGCTTAGTAAAAAAAAAATAAATCTGTGGCCACAAGGAATAGGAAGCCCAAAACTTTCCAGTACTGGATTCTAAAAGGACAAACTTGAACTAAGTACCATAAGGCAAGTTGACACACTGAAATACAGTTTAGAAATCAATCTCTTTTTGCGATCTCAGCCCAACTCCTGCTGTTGTCGTCATATTGCAAAAGCTCCATACCTTCACGGTGACTTCTCAAGGACAGCTCCTCACAGCACTGACTCCTTCTTCTTCACAGCACAGCCAACAAACGCCATATCTCACCCAGCTCACCCACTCTTTTGTAACACTCAGCTTCTTATTGGACACAGCTGTGGCCTGTTAAGGGCAGGCCTGTTCCTAATCTTTGGTGATTGGTACAGCTGCAACTCCTCAGGTGTGAGATTACCTCCTTCACTATCTTTATTTTCTGCCATTCTGTCCCCCCACATCCTGCTGTGCTTTAGTTGTGCCCAGCCCTCAGCAATGGGATGCTTTGCAAGGCAAGGCTGGACAGGGGGATGCTCCCAGCCTGTGCCTGACAGCACATCCCAGGCTCACCCTTGAGGAGATGCTGCTTTTCCTGGAGCTCCAGGGCCACAGGCTGCCCTGAGACTGCCAAAAAAGCCTCACAGAACAGTGACTGACCCTCCTTTCTCCTGTAGGTAACAGCTGTGCTAGAAACTTAAGCATCCACTGATTGCATTAACTCGGCAATAAGTTGTAATTAGAAAGATCAGCTCCCATACACTAAGGCCAGCTCAATGGCATTAATCCCGAGCTGGAAAATTGTTTGAAGTTTATACTGAGAAAATCACTCTCAAATACACCTTTTTAATTTCCTATTCCTGTTCCCCAAACTCAGGCTCAAACATAAACTGACTTTTTCAGAATTTTGAATCAAACATTGGAAAATACCACTGTGAAGAACCCAAGTGGTCACTGAATAATAAACTGGTTTGAAATTAATTCATAGGACCACCTGGAATCCAGACATTTCCTGTTCTACGAGGGAGAAGTGCAAAAGCAGTTTGGTAAGAAAGGGAACACAAGAAAAATGGCTTCAGATAGAATCAATTTCTATAGCAGAAAATTATAGGTAAGTAGATTAATGCAGTTCTAGTGCAGCTTTGCAATGAGAAGAAAAATAATTCTTGCTTGCAAGAAGTTCAAGGACATGAAGTAAGGCACAGAAATTTGTTGTTGAAAACAAGTATTTTATTCCTGCACCTGCAGTATTGTCTTGCCAGACACACAGGCTTGGCCAGGCAGATGTCTTGCCTATTGTGCCAATTTGGTAACCTAGCTACGGTATCAAAAATCCACTTAAAAGACAAAGAGAAATACTGCATATTCCAAGAGAAGGATAACTGGTTTTGTTAATAAAAACAGCAGTATTGAAGTAACCAGTTCTGGCTATTTTCAAAAATATATCACAAATAGACAAAAAATCATCTACAAAGTAGGGTTTATGCATTCCCTACTTTTTGCACGTAGCAGAAAATTTTGAGAAAGTTCCTTCAGGAATATGTCAGAAGGATGACTTTTATTTGGGGTTGGAAACCAGGTTACACATCAGAAGAGAGTCAACAACTGGGTATATAAGTCAGCTTGTAACAAACAGGTTGTCCTCACATTCTGGTGAAAATCCACATCAATCATTAACAACAAATCTGACCCCAGACTGAACTTTTATACAAATTAAATTCATCATTCCTTGCTTGAGCCCAAGTCATATATGGTTTGCTTTTGTGGTCAAGGATTGGGTAGAAAATTGTATGTTAATAAAAAGAATTACTTTCTTTACTTACCCATCAGAACCACTCAGCTTAGTGGACTAAACTGCAAACGAGTTGCCTTGCACCACAAATAATGCCTATCAAGAAAAACACAGGAGTAAAGGCAAATATTCTTCACCTTAACAAAAATCCTTGTGTGGAAAACTGCAGGCTTTTCTATAGTTCTTTGGAACACAATGCTGGAAGAGGATTTCAATCCTGATAATAACTTGTCATCTTGATGGTGAACAGAAACATGGAAAAGTACTGAAGATCTAGCAAGAAGAGGACACCTCATCCTGTGGAGCTTAAAACAGCTTTACAGCTTTTAAAACACCCATACAAAATATTTCTAAATTAAGAGTTTCACACAATGCCAAAAAAATCCAAAATCTGGGTTTCTAGAAAGCTTTCTTTACAATGATTGTCATCTTTATCCATTCTTGACTGACATTCAGAGCAACTCTTACTCATGTTGTCTTTTCACTGTTTATTTACAGTGCCTCTAAACTGTAAACAAGGAAATCATCAGTTTTCAAACAGTAGCAGCAGTAGTAAGACAAACGGCTTGTATCAAGCCTTGGTCAATTTGATTATTGTCAAGATATATCATGTTTTCACTGGTCGATTGTAGAAACCAAGAAAAAAAGTTCCACAATTACTTTGGGACAACTCTGTTAGTTCAGATAATGCAGCACTTCCAAAATCATGTCACTTCCAAAAGGCTTCCTCAAAAATGAGATTAAAGAAGCAGTTTACATTGTAATATTCAATTTACAAGTTAGGAATATGACCATTAATCAGGTCTCTAAGGCTCAGTGTATTTAACCAATGCCACCTTTACAAGCTCTCCTCCCAGCATACCAGTTGGTTTTGATACAGTTGCTTCAGAATGAATAAAGACCTTAATTAATTACAGGAATGTCAATAACTGTAGGCACTAATTGGTCAGTTAGGACCATGAATTTTCACAGTTCCCAAGCAGTTATCAGTTCCTGCTATTCCTTATGTAAGTTCCTATTCCAAATATTATGTATTTGCTTTGCTGACACTAGAAAAAGGTTTCTTTTCTGAATTCTCAGTATTTCATTCATGAGCCCTTTTTATGCAGCGATTCCACACCTGACAGCAGGCCCTAAAGCAATCATACACCCTAAACAATTACAACAACTCATAAAAATAGGCAGTGCATAAAACGTTACAGAAGAACATTACCTTACAATACTTGGCACCCTCAGGGGATCCATTTTCCTTTCACAAACACATAGTTCCCTTTGACATTAATGGGAGCTACATGAATAAGAAAAAAAGCAATAGATCCTTTGCTTGAAAAACACATTTGAGCCAAGTGGGTATTGGCAACCTGTTTAGCCCAGGTGATTGGTGGGGGCCCTACCCAGAGATATTCCCCTGCAGGCTGCTGGCTCATATTCCATCCACAAATGTCATTACTGCTCCGAGCATCACTTGCTGATTTATTGTCTTGGTGCTCTGAACATTCACTTTTAAGGGAGAGCACTAATTGGGGTGTGTTCTCTAAAGTGGTCCTTCCAGTGTGTTTAGACACACTGGTACACTCCAGTGTTAATTATAGCAAAACAATTTGTACAGCATTGGAACAATTCTCACCATTGGGAAATATATAGTAAATTAGAGATAAACTTTTAAGTTTCCCGATCTCAGCACAGTTAGACAAAATTAGATGCAGGTCATTAAAAAAAAAGTCAGAACTGCTTTGTAGTCTGTATTTTCCTTCACGTTCCAGAAAATAATTACACAACAACAGAGGTAAGTAAAACAAACAAACAGGTTACACCTTTGGCATCAACTGTTAAAAACTACAGTATCTACATCTATGATATATATCCATATAATTATATTTATATCTATTTGGTTACAGAATTATAGAGACCAGCCATGTTACAATATGCTTCTATAGTACAGTTATGGACCAAATATTTTGAGTTCATCTGTTCAATCTCAGCTGGAATTTCTGATATGGAGCCAAATGCAATAGCTTTAAGAAGGTAAGGCAACAACATCACCAGCCACCAAAACCCCAAACAAAACAAATAAATAAATGAGTAAAAACAAACAAATTAACAAATAACCGAAATAAAATCAGGAGGCACAAGAAATATGTGGCTGTCTAATAAGCCTCAAAAACTCACCCACATTCACAAAAAGAAAAAAAAATTCTTCTGCCCTATTCGCTCATCCTTAGCCCTCCTGTCAACCTTCCATTTTCTGACTGTTCTCCCATAGCTCAATTTGTGTTCTCTTTTCCTCAGTGATGCCTGGAAATGTAAGCCTGCTTTCAGTCACCTCTGTATATTCCACATCCTCTGCCATTAACTTTGCTAATTACTGTAGAATTATTTTCTGATGCTTTCCAGACCATTAATTTTTAAAAATCCAATCAAATCTAGATTTGTACCTAGATCACATTTTATTATTACCAAATGATGCACCATCACTGACTGTTGTCACAGTCACACCACAATTTCTGTAGGCCTTTACAGCGGGAAAGGCAGAGGCTGCTTAAGATTTCCATGGTTCTGAACTAAGTACTCCTTCAGCAAGCCTAGCAGCCTAACCATGCCTTGTAATTGATCTTGTCTTCATAGAACTGCTTTCCTCTGAAATGGAGATCAATTCTGCTCATATCACAAGACTTCTTTTTGGTTTTGTCATTAATCTCAAGAGCAGGATGCTCAGATAAAGCCATTCTGCCATGTAAGTACATTTGTCTCTTAGAAAACTGACGAAAATCTTTCCAGTACCTGAGATTAAATTTATTAACACCACTAAAAGCTATCACTGATCCCCTCATGAAAACACACAGGACTTTCTGACAAAAACGAATTAAGAAATCATCTACAATTTGGCATCTTGGACAGAAATCTAGATGTCCCTGTTAGGGACAGAAACCTAAATTACTGTTGAACATAATAACTCTCTAATTTCACCATCTGCCCTCAAAATTACTCCATGTCAAGATGGCATGCAGGACAGGGGATATCAGTTGACTTTAAAACCAGAACTGTAAATAAATTCATTGTCCTTAGTCACAGTGAAGCAACTCTTGACCTTTTAAAAAGTTAACTCTGCTACCTCTGGTTGCCCACTACAACAAAGAATTCTGCAATATTTTCAAATAAAAAAAATACTTAGGGATAACACACAGTTGTAATCTCAGAATACAAAGGAATTTTTACTTTGCAAGCAGTTTTTCAAGTGTACATTTTTATACTCTCACCTTGACCTACTCACCCACTGTCTGCCCATTAAGCAACTTCAGTAAGGATTATTTTTATCACATGCCTCTAAACAGATACTTCTCTAGTGGTCATAGAAATAAAAAAGAAATCCCACACCAAAAAGAAGGCCTTATCCCATTCTTACATCATTATCAAGTACAAGGCTAAAAGGATTTTTGACATCCAGGCAAAAACAGCTATAGATTTGCAGTTAAGTTTCTGAAATCCATAAACTAGAATGTTAATTAACATTTGCAGATAAAAACACAGAAAAAAATGCAGTTAATGGACAATTTTTTAAATGAAGGGAGATCGACAAGCTTCAAAGTGCAACAAAATAACAGATTTGCTCTGTTTATCCACTCCTCACAGAAATATCTGCAGAAACATGTCAAAATAGCATCAGATTTAAAAGTAACATGAACCATCTAAATAATTGCACACTTGGCTGTGCACAAGTATTCTGTAGCTCTGTAAATCATTTCCTGCAATGATATAGCCCTGCCTGGATGCTAAGCCTCTCTGAGAAGAGCTCACAATTCAGTTATTAAAACACTCTACCCTGAGACAAGACAGACAAGAGCTGTCTCACACCTATTAGAACTCTGTACTGACTTTAATTATGGCCCAGATTTCCTAATGGCTCTGGGTAACTCCTAATAAAATGAAGATGATGTATTGATTTTAGCCACCAAGGACTTTGCAATTATGGGGCTTTTTTCTAGAAAGAAGAAATGAAGGAGGAAAAAAATGCACAGGGTGATTCACTGGGCCACAAAGAATCATTCTCAAAAGAAAAAAAAAAATCATGTTTTCCCCTCTTCCCTTGTGCAAGAGAACAAAAAATAAAACCATTATTCTGTATTTCAATGCCTGCAGCATATGCTTTTACAGGGTAATCCCTTGTGTGCAGAGACATTTTATTACACAAGAAACATTCCAGAAAAGAGCAAGAAAATCCAGTGAAACTAAGGGGTCACAGTAGGGTAACTTTTATTGGGCACATTCTTTACATCTTTGGGGCACTGAAGCAGTTAATGTTTTAGGAACCTTTCAGTCCTGTCATTATTTACAGGAACTCATCCCCCTGCACTGCAAAGCCCAGAACAAGCAACAATAGAGTCCGTGACCCTCTAAGATAAGAAATCACTCATCTGATATCTCCCAGATGCAGATAATATTTGGTAAATATTCACAGAACCTCTTTTGACTTCTATGCTGTGAATTTGCTGGACTACAGCAGAAGAATATAAGGAATCATGTGCTCAGGGATAAATTAAACTATTTCTCTTGCACATAAATGGGGGTTTCATCCCTTTCTGCTACTGCTGAATGAAAACAGAGACATAGACAGAAATTACCACAGTGACAAAATTAGATTTTTTTTATTGACATAAACCCCAAATCTAGCTGGGTTGATCTGCACAGGGGCTCCACAGTCAATGATTGACATTAAGTCCCCATGATGCATAAACTGCAAATTTTACAGGCATTTTTTTCTCCATTTTTTTTAGAGTTACAAAACCAAAATAAAGCAACAACAAAAAAATCCCAAATCCAAAGAAACAGAGAAAGCAAAAAAATGACCTGGAAATAAATGGGAGAGTCACTGCAGTCACTGCTGATAAATGTTCAGATCACTGAGCCACTAGAGTGATACTAAATATTGAGAAAGGTAGGATGGCCATAAAAGCAAACTGGCTTAGCTGGCAAGTTAAAGCTATTCACAGCCAAACACAAGGTCATACATTTGGTAAAGGAATTCAGAACTGGAGACTGTATCCTGAAAATCAGTATCTAAAAAATTGTTCAAGCAACATATTGGGCAAACAGCAGCATTTCAGGATTCTGGCCCCATGCGGGGAGAGACTGGGACAGCTGAAAGCCTCTCAAAACCAGAGCTGAGGTCTGGTTGCATCCTGCATGGTACCACCATCTTCTTTAACCAAGAATACATTTCTGAAGCCTATTTTAAAAATAAATAAACTACTTACAATCCTGAAAAGTAATTTAGACCCTGACTCAACAGCATTTAAATATGTGTCTAAACATCAATAAATTGTGCTGTAAGATACAGACAAATGTTTTCCTCTTCTAGAGTCTTCAGGCTCATTTCCAGGCATTATCATTTTTATGGCCAGCCATTTTCTCTACAATTCAAGCTGGGAATGCTTCTTTCAGACAAAAGAGAACTGCTGGCCACGCTCTCAAAAGGCACATTGAGCCCAGAATAAATAGCTTGCAGCTCCTAAGCAAGGTCACACTTCCATCAGCACAGACCACAGCAATGCCAACAGGTCAATGTACTCTTACTGAGAAGTACATCACATTGAACTCACTATTTTGAATATTTCTTTTGTCTCCCATGAAAAACAGAAGTATTTGTATGCAAACATCTGATGTTTTTAAGAGCCTTTTACAGAATTCAGTATGAACAGTAAGAACTGCTACTTTTACAGCATTTTTAATAAGAGGGGATTTAGTATTTTTAATTATATATAAATTTATTCAGATATTTTTGTATTAGGTGTTCTCATTATTTTCACTCACATTAAAGGCCACATGCATAGCTAGCAGAGAAAAATGAGCAGTAAACTCCTATAGAGCTGCAGGCAGGGGAGGGGGCAATGCATTTTTCCCTAAATGTTCATCTAAACACAGCAACCAATTCAGCCTATTCAGACTGAACAAGTATTTAGACTGGCCTATTTAAGCACAATGACAAATAGAATTTCAATGTCATATCTTCAAGGATAAGTTCTCCCTGTCCCCCTGGCAGGCTGTGGTGGGTTGACCCTGACTGGGTTCCAGGTGCCCAACAAAGCCCCTCTATCACTGCCCTCCTCAGATGGACAAGGAAAAACATAAAGCAAAATGCTCTTAGGTCAAGATAAGGGCAGGGAGAGATCACTCCCCAGTTACTCCCATGGGCAAAGCAGACTCAA
The DNA here is from genome assembly GCF_027579445.1 of Ammospiza nelsoni. NCBI lineage: Eukaryota > Metazoa > Chordata > Aves > Passeriformes > Passerellidae > Ammospiza > Ammospiza nelsoni. The sequence continues at coordinate 14,027,453 of NC_080642.1, forward strand.
CTTGGGGAAATTAATTTAATTTATTACCAACCAAATCAGAGTAGGATAATGAGAAATAAAACACAAATCTTATCACACCTTTTGCCCATCCCTCTCTTCTTCAAGATCTTAACTTCACTCTCAAGTTCTCTACTTCGTCCATGCCAGCAGGATAGGGGAACAGGAATGGAGTTCATCACACATTTTTTCTGCTGCTGCTTTCTCCCAGATGGATAATATAAGATTATAATATATAATTATAAAATATAATACCAGAACTTAGTGACTCAATCCACCTACTTGAAAATAAATAGTTCAGCTACTAATAACCTCTGAAATAAATATATACTATAAGGACAGTAAATAGCTCTCCTAGGAATCACAAGTCTGCTTCATATAAGGTGAACCACAGCCAAATACCAAGAGACAATATAATAGGTATAGGAAAAACTGATTTTGAAACAGGTCAGAAGGGAATTTTTGATTTTAAAAAATCCCAACCAAAAATACAGTCAACATTTATTCTTATTTCTATTTTTTAACAACCTGCTGTAAAAGTCTTAGAATTAAGTCAGTCCTTTGGTATCTTGAAACATGCACTTGCATGTTCCTGTGGATTCAATTTTTCTTCAGTAACCTTCTGCTTTCAAAGTCTGGCTGTTCTCAGAAGACTTGTGCAGTCCTCTGCAAGTATAGCAGAGAGAAGCCTGTAAAAGCAGTTTACTGGGTGCTGGGGCCTCAATCCATGATCCAGAAAAGGCAGACATGAAAGGTGTCTGTATATGTTTAAATCTAAAGTTATAGATAGGCATTCCACTAAGTGAAGGGAAACCAAGTGATTAACATGTTTCACATCTTTTCCCAGAGGCTCTCTTTTGCCAGTGACAGCACTACAGGGTTAACAAAAGCTCAGTAAATTATTCCAGTGGCAGCTACACCCTCACCATCTTTTTCCCCTGTGGCTTTTCCATCCAGCTAACCACACAACAGAAATGGAGCCCCAACATTTGGGAGGTCTGCGAAGCAGCAAAAAACCAATCAGTTCTGGTGACAACCATCAGCTCCAGCCTGCTGTGGGATGGGGCAGGATATCAAACCCACATCTCAACCCCATGAGCTGTCATGCTGAGGTGAGGCCAGACCTACAGCCGAGGTCAGAGCTGTGTACTCAGGTCTTTCAGAAGGAATCTAGTACCCCAAATATGTGGAACTCCCCTGGATCCAGAAATTGCTTGTCCAGATCATTTAGCAATTCAGGCATTACCCACATGACATAGGGATTGTCACAGCACCTCCCTCCCTGCTGGTTTCTCCCCACAGGCAGGCTGGCAGTACATTGTACAATGATTTGATTTTCTCCTCATCAGCAGCAGTATTCTATTGAAAACACTGTGCACCAAGCCACATTACCCTTGGGGACACTCATCACTTTTATGGAGGCAAAAAAAGAAAGGAAGCTGACAAGAAATAACAACTGCCCATCATGACAACCTTCCAAGGGTCCAAAGTTTTCTGACAACATGATTGTCATTAATGCACTACAAATCCTAATTAACGTGAAAATGCATGCCTTGTTTCTTCTTCCTTTCTCTAAAAGCAGTCACCATTTTCAAGTGCTGTCAAAAGCGGCACCATTTAAAGCTCAAAAAGTTGACAAAAATGTGAGCAATTAGCTGCTGTCAAGTAAAAATGATGGTCTAAGGAATTACACTGCTAGAAGATTGCTGCATTGGCAGAAAATATGGAACTAGATCAAACAAGTAAGCCTTGATCTGTCCATATAATTTTTTTTCAGAAGTGATGATTCACAAGAGACCAGGTCCTCTGCTGCTGTACCATCTCTGGAATCAAACTGCACTTTTCCTGGATGCTGAATTACTTGTAATTCTCTCTTGAACTCTAAAGGAGAAACAGTGGCAGACTGAATTTGTATAGGTACATTTCCCCACCAGGCAAACTGAGGAACAAAAAGGTAAATTGAGTCAATGCAAGTGGCTTGGCCCTGTCTTTCACTGCTGAACGTGGCCCAAATTTGGCTTTCAGTCAGCTCCTGCCCAGAGGGAGCTCCACCAAATAAATGAAGTCCAGAAGGACACAGCCTCTCCTTTCTGACCACTGTAAACTGACTGCACAGGCCATGAATTTAACAAAGCTCCCTCATGATTCTACAGATACACAATAAACACCACATTTCCAAATTACTTTGAGTTCTTCAGCTGAAAAACAGTGCAACCCCAAGGTTTTGTAATATATTAGCAAGTTCTACTGAGCTTTCATTTTCAGAATCAATTTAGAACCAAAGCATTAACCAACATCTAAGACACTCAAGAATCTGAGAGGCAAATAACCATCTATACATGGATTCCAAAGAGGGAATGAGATTAACTATTGTATTTTTTACAATTTCACTGCAGCAGTCTAAAAATACCATAAAGTATACCACTATTAAATAATAACTTCTATAATAATTCAAGAGAACATAAAAGAAAGGTCCATTAGATTTTAAATAGAGCTGGCATGTGATAAAGGTTACAGTCACATTCAACTGGATTTACTTTCAAACATATGGGTTGGTTTTTCTAAAAAAGGTTTTTTAAACAGAAATATATATATTACAGCATCTTTGATTAGCAGGATTGTCACACTGAGAACAGGCTCTAGCACAGGATGGAGAGAAAAAACCCCCAAAGAGCTGGAATTACAGGTTGTCAGGGCTTTAGAACGAATAAAGCATTCTGCCCTGTTTTTTCACTAGATAGCATGGCAAATAGGTTTTATTTGCTGTATTACAATTATTTTTATTTACCAAGATCAATCTCCAGATACCTGCATTGATCCTGCTACACTTGAGGCCGTTTAATCTAAGGAAAACTGTTGTTAAGAAAAATGTTTTTAAAAAGCCAACAATAGCAACAAAGGGCATCTTGGGGAGTTTTAATGAGATTTTTCTGTTCAGTGCAAGTTTAACATTCCCACAGAACACATCAATACCACTTTTTTCTCCCAGATACGTTGGGGAGCATCCTGCACTTGAACCCATCCAGGAAGATCAATTCCCCCCTGGCACTTTTGAGTCTCTTGTCACTGCTCTGCAGCAGAGTATTGGCCACACAGCTGGCAGGAGGGCAGAGACAAGACAGGTGTCTGCAGCATCCCACTCCTTCCCAGCCATGGTCAAAAAGGTTTTTGGGTTTTTTTTTTGGAGAAGGGAATACTATGTAGTCCAGCCTGGAAAATGTGTGTTCTTTACTTAATTTACACACAAACATCTGTGGACAGATGAAAACCTGACATTGCAGTGCTGGCAGCTGTTCTCCAATCAAACGTAGAGCACAGCTTTGAGAGGGCACTAATTTAGTTAGGGCAGCAAAAACCAGCAGTACTCAAGGATGAAATTGTCCTCCACCCAGTCACTTAATGTCTCCTGGCTACTTTTAAATTTCCTTTGAAGTCTTTCATTCTCATTTTCCTGTTTCACTTTACTCTTTCAACCACTCATAGTTTCTCAGGACACAGTGTGGCAATTAATTTTTTTTCCATTTCTTTACTTGTAAGCACAGCCTTCCTGAATTTATAAACAAAGCTGGCCAAAATTATAGAAGACTTCAACTATTTGGTGTGTCCTTTTCTTTCTTAAAATAGACTCACTCACAATGTATTTCATAATAAAAATTACATAATCACAATTGCCCCTGAGAAAAGCAGGTTAAAAGGACTAGGGTTAAAGCCACCCACAAACACAGCTTCTCACTTCAGTGCAGTGATTGGGATCTGGTACACAGAGGAAAAGCCATTTATTTCACTTTTTGAAAAGAGAGAAAGTACTCTGTAGTGAATTGATTGTCCTTGATCTTTTCCACCCACACAGTCCTTTTTCTCTTTTCTCCTGTTTTTGGGTCTCATTTCCATGCTTTATCAATACAAAGTGTGTGAAACTGATCCATCACATATATACTGCTATCCCAAACTGCTAAAAAACCCCAAAAGCTGAAAAAGACCACCAAAACAATTGTACAGGCATGACCTTAAAAGTTTCTGGCTCCCCTGCCAAGGCCACAGACAGCACTATGCTGCTGGCCCTGCTTGGGAGAGCTCCTTGAGACAAATATCATTGCTTCATCCAACCCTCACAGCAAGTGCAGTGATAGAAATGAGTATAAATAAATGCCAGCTGAATTCCTAGCTGGTTTTTAATGAAGATGCTTAAACTCAGCCCTAAGAGGTTTTGCACTGTCAAGGATTACAGCAAAGAATGAAACAAACCACACACAACAGACCTGATTTAAAACTACCCACATACCCAAGCCATTCTCCATACATCTTTATTCTCAATTCCGTGACATTTTCAGAGACAACAACAATGGCACAAAATACTCTGAGATTAAAACACCTCCTTGCAAACCCTCTCCCCCATCTCCATTTGCTCCCAAACTGCTACTCCTGTTACAGTTCATACTCAGTGTTAATTGCAGTTGTAATGGCAAAGGTCGGTATTGATCCATCAACCCATCTACCCAGCAAGACTTCACAAGCTCATTCTCATTCATACAGAATATTGAACAGTATTAAGAGCTATTGACAAGTGAAAACAGGGTCAAGGACTGTGTCTGGGCTACTCCCTGCAATATTATCCCACCACAGGCATTCCAATAAGCTCTTGGACTGGGCAGCAGAACGAGACTAGAAGAGATCCAAAACTGTAAATCTGGGATTTTACTGACTAGAAACCAATTGCCAAGCATTTGCAGTCTTTGGAAATGCATCTCTTCCCAGCAGAAAAACACCAAACCAAGAAATCAATCTCTCCACAGGATCCTCCTCACCAAAGGGTGCAAAAGCAGCCGCTCCATCCTTGGGTGTCCTGTCACAGCCTTTGGATCAGCACAGGCCAAATTATTACTGATTCATGATCCAGTACAACTCCTAGGGTGTGGGCATCAGTGAGTCCCCCTTACCTATGGCAGAATGCCTGTCAGAGGCCGAAGCCTGAAGATTTTTGGGGAGGTGGAAAGTAAATAACTCCCTGGAAGGCATGGGAAATCTCTATCCTGGAATCTGAACCAGATCAAAGCCCATATGCTCTATATTCATAAACTATTTATTCCTATTATTAGAAACACCTCAAAGGGACCAGCTTGCTGAAAAGAAAGGGGCTCCTCATGTCAGTGTGTCAGAAGTAGGTCACCCTAAAGAGACATTTATTTTAGAAGTACATAATTCAAACAATTCAGCAGCACCTGATACAGATTAGTGCTTTGGCATGTATCTCATACATAGTTGCCAATGTTCAAGCTGGTGGCTCCTAAAGGCTTTTAAAAGATTAAATACTAAGCCCAAGACTAACCAGAATGGAGCCCAGGAACTCTCAGAAATGAAGAGCTTTGAGAAGCTTGGAAAGCTTTTCCTACTGCACTCTCTCTTATCCTGCAGGATTTAAAACCCTCCTAAATGTAAAGAAAAAAAGATAATGAAATCCAAGGGATGAAATCCACAGCACCTGGTTGGTAGTGGCATCTATGTAAAAGTAAAGTTTAAAACTTCAGGATTAAAATTATTCTGTGTGAAAAAGAGCAATTCAAACACTATTGGTCAGGATACAAAAAGCTGATCAGCCTTGCTGCCATGCAGAGTGTTATTTTATTTTTTCCACAATCTTTTGACATAAATACTACTCTTCCACATGTTATAACTATTTACTGCCATGCAGGGCTGAGGCGTTCCCGCCAAAAGGCAGAAAATTTACTTTATCTGTAGATTTCCCATCTCCTTTCAGCTCCTTTTCCTGCTAGCAATGGTTTGCTACTGCTTCTCCCCAGCCCGGAGCCCCCAGGCTGCACCCCCAGTGCTGGGAGCCGTGTCCCACCCTGCCCCTACCATTGCTCAGCTGCAGGGCTTTCAGAGCAGCCAGACACCAACAGCAACAAGGAAGGGGCTGCTGCTGGGACAATGTTGATATTCAAACATAGGACAGCACAGTGAGCACTGGGGTGGCCCTGCCCAGGCATGGGGGCTGGAGGGTGACACTGAAATCAGCTGGAAAATAAAATTTCTAGCACAATTTGAAGCATTAGAAAGCAGACGTTTATCAGCATGGGATGCACCAAAGGACTGGATGTGTGTGGTGAAACTTTCCAACAGGGTATTTATTCCACCAGGAGCATGCACATTCATTACAAAGTACTTCCTAGCTCATACAGAAAAAAGGCAATTGCAGGAAGGCACATGCAGACTCCTGAAAGACCACACTGAGGGGAGAGGGTGTGAGAAATCTGGCTGGGGGTCAGGCTGCAGCCCCTGGCCACGCTGACCCCAAGTGCACCAACATCGCTGGATATCCAGAAAACCCACCTGTGTCCCAAGGGGAGCTGGAGGATGCAATCCAATCAATTTCTACAGCAAAGCATGGGTCACAGAGCCAAAACCTTTTCTGCTGGGCCTGTAGAGTTCAGGGTGCTTGAATGGAGGTGTAAGACAGAGAAGGAACCCAAACAGCCTGGAATGCTCTGGCTGCCAACCTGTGTCGGACAGGTAGCAAAGGAAGCAGCTTTGGGCTCAGCATTGGTTAAGCAACAGGGGAATAATAATTACCAAAAGATACAATTAGGAGCACCAGCTCAAAAAAAATTACATTTGGAGCCTGCTTACACCTAAGATTTTGTGCAAATTGCTTTCAAATAAACAAATCTCTATTAGTGAAAGGAACCTCATCACCAATTTTCAATTTCACTTATAAGATGAACAATATGGAAGGTGATTTATATTGAATATCCAGTTGGATTAAAAACAGTTTGGTTTTGGTTTGTTTCATTTCTTCGTTTAAAAAAAAAAAAAAAGGCAGTAAAACCTATCAAAACCAGAAAACAGGAACATAAAAAAAGACAAAAACAAACAAAAAAAAACCATGCCAGAGTTAGGAACATAGGAATAACTCAGGCACAGATAAAAAAAGGAAAAAAACAAGTCTCTTTATTACAGCCTTCCAGAGTAGTGGCAGCAGAGAAAGAAAATGCAACTGATTTTATCCTCCTACATAAGCCAGGACACTAATGAGATATGGCTTTAATATAAAAAAAGAGGGGAAAATAGCTTATATCTACACAAACTTGTTGTACCTTTCAGTTAAACATCTCCTTCTGCTCTCAGTAGCAGCCCGAACACATCCTCCGGGTTTGTAATTCCCCAGCATTCCCTTCCCTCCAGATGCTACCCAGGATTTTAAAAAATTAAGTTACATAAAAATACTTTCATTACTAGGAAATGGAATTTCATTTCATCCTATTCAGACAACTTAATAACTGTACAGATTACTGTACCTCATGTTGCATAGGAAACCACTTCAGAAAAAAAAATGAAGTCTTTTCAGTAGAAGAAGGAAGAAAATGCATTCCAACAGATTTACATTTGCAGTAGATTTGCATCTGCTGCTGTAGCAAAGTGTCACTGGTAGAAGCAGAATTTAGATAAAATACATCCTTATAAAATGAGTATCATACCCATTTACCACAGGAGAAACTTAATAAATCAAGACTGAAAAAATTATTATTCATTCAAAAGACACCACATGGTAGGATGTGTAAAGATAATCTTGACATGAATGCAGTTATCTTCCATGGGATAATTTATATGGCTTCCTTTCATGGAAGAACCAGTAACAAGGTATAACAAAGCCCATAATTAATCTGAAAACAAGAATGCAACATTAAGTTTCCCAGCACCTCAGGTTTTCTAATGAATCAAATATTTCCTGCTGTCTTTCATCAAAAAATAATCTAATAAAGTTTTATTAAAATGTACAGTAACAGAACAGATAGGTTTAAAGTACAGCCTCTGTACAGTGTAATGAGGTTTTGGCTCATAAAAATGCTTAGACTTTCATTAAAGAGATCAATGAAGCCAAAAGGAAATTAGTTTAGCAGAAGTACACACGCAGGTTCTGCAGGACACCATTGTGTGTGAGCAGCAGGATGAACCAGGGCATCCTTCACAAAAGAATATAAATGAAGGAAAAGCCACAGAAACACAATAACAAGACAAAGTCTTGACAAAGCACTGAGGGGCAGTGCCAAGCTTAGCAATAACCTCGGAGTGCAACCCATCTGAGCAAATTCAAAGAGAGAAAGGTGGTGTGAGGAAAAGCAGAGCACTGCACAGCCCTGGCATCACCAGAGGGTGCAGTGGAGGATTAAAGGAGGCAGGGTTTGCTTCCATATAGAGATGTCCTGTGCAGAGCCAAGGATTATATTTAAACTCTTCTACACATCGAGTTCTGAGGCAGATTTATGTGTTTTAAACTGGGTGAACACCACTGCATTGCTCTGCAACAACATACATAGCTCAAAACACAAGGAGACAAACTAAAACCAAACCAAGTCTAGGACTTGGAAATGTTTGTATTTTCATTCCAGTTGCAATGATATATAAAAATTGACTTTAAAGTTTCCTAGGCATAAGACATAAATTTTTAGTAGTAAACATTACTAAACAAGAAATAACAGTCATGTTGTAACAGCTAGAAGTCCCTCGTAGATCCAAAATATGCTTTCATCTTGTGACTGCTGCAAATTTCTGAGGTCACTAAGTACCCCTCTTACTCTTCCCACTAAAGCAAGCCCAGCTGTCCTCAGACTGTTTTCTCCAAAAGTGTCTGGCAATAGCACTGACAGTTATTGTTTAGCTTTTATTGCACTCTTTGGAACTAAGGAGCACAATATGTATTTATACACACACACAGAGAAAAATACAGCTATCAGACTCTTTTGGGCTTTCATTGAGCTGGTTTTACCTGTTCACCTGCTTTTTTTATTTAATGGTCCGACAGATATAAATATATTTTTCCAAATACCTTACTGGGATGCTCCCCACTACCCAAAGTAAAATAAATATTATCAGTTAAAATTTAGATCTGTTTCATATGCAGTGCTTGCAAGAACATTGAGAACAGCCACTCTTAAATAATCAAACATGATTAATAATCTCCAAAAGGAATAACACTGCACAAAGTCCACTTTGGAATTGCCACCAAGAAAAAAATAACCCAATAAGCAAATATAACTTCTGAAATCCAAACACTGCTGAGGAAACTAGCTAAACATAAATCTAATCTAATCTGAGACAGACAAGTTTAGGGTATTACCAAGCAGCAGCAGGAAAATAATGACCTTCCAGGTGTATCCATTTTCCAACCCATCCATTGAAATACATTTTTCAAAACTATAGGCCAGAGTTTTCAAAGTTGCAACACCAAAACAAAAGTTTTATGAGGGTTATATGCTGGAATGCAATCAAACACTTATTAATACTCCCAGTCTTGGTTCATGTTTTATCTAGAGTAAGAGTGGGACAAATAGCTTCAAGTGCTCTCACAGCTGGCAGGAAGACTTCTGAACACAATTAGTTTCCTTCTGATCATAGGAAGATTTAAAAGTCATGTACCTGTAGTCACAATACAAGGGGAGGTGGCACCCATGGCAGATAAAAGTAATATAAGAAGATTAGTCCTATTCAAACTGCTCACACAATGTTTATGTGGATAGCTTAAGGGATAACAGCTCTACTAAGAAAGGTTTCCAGCTAAAAGTTTGTGCACACCAGGTTTTGGAATTGCTGTGCTTGGGATTCTGGCCCCAGTGGTGCACAGCAAACTCCTGGCTGCCATTAGTCAGCCAATTCCCAGCAGAGAGAAATTTGACATCTGAGAATGAGCTACATTCACAGGATTGTGGGAAGTCCATGTGTAGTACCAGGCTTGCATGACACAACTCTTCAGCTGGATGTGTTCCACTTAGGCACTTTGTCATCCCACTGCACTCTCTGGGCCAAACAAAGTGTTTGGCTGGCCCTGTTCCCTGGGTCATAAACAACAGAGACAGCAGCCATGGAGTCACCTGCTTCTGCCTCCCTGCAAGCCAGGCAGCCCCTGGGACACTCCACAGGCACCATCCACAGCCAAGAGGGGCCAGAGGCACAGGGGAGAACCAAGGCCCTGGGCAGAGCTGTGGGGCCAGCGCCAGGAAAGGCAGGTGGCTATAAGAGAGCAAAAATAGCCATAGGTGCTATACTGTGGAGAGACTTTAAAACCACAGAAAACTGCAGGAAAAAAATTAAATCTTAGCCTGGGATAACACAGTCAGCTTCATTCTCTCCCCACACATCCCTCAGTCACTGCCAGACAAGTTGCTGCTCAGTCACCCACTGCCTGGGAATAGGAGTTTGTAGCAGCTGATTGAGAGTGACTGCTCATCAGTATTAACTGCCTATTCCTAAATGGCTTTGTCCAGTAAGACAGACCCAAGATGATTACTGTTGTCCACAAAGGTCTATTGAAAAGGGAATAATAAACAGGGAGGAGAGCCAGAAATAGATTCAAGATTGGCAGGTTTAATCTGGAAGTGAAGAGTGATAACCAAGGAAACAGAGGAGGGTTTCAGCAATCAGGGAAGCCACAGGAAGATGTACATGTGAGCAAGCAACAGAGCAGGAACTTCCAGCAGCTCCAGTGGAACACTGCTCACTGCAGGGATTGTGCTGCAGGATCCCTTCAACTCAGAGACCAAGCCTAAAGCCTGTCCTCCCCAAGTCAACAGCACTGTCGCTGTCTGCAAGACAGAGAGATTTATCCAGGGATTTGCAAATAGGGCACTAAAAGTACCGATTTCTAGAATATTTTACTGACAAACAAAAACCTGTTTTGAGAAAAACAATGAGACAATCACATGCTTGAAAAAACAGCTTGTTGTACAACCAATAATTGATGTAAGTTTTGTAGCTGTCTTAGGTTTGCTATGCTAAAGTCTAAGCTGGCTGCCAAAATATCCATAATATTAGCCTTGGGCTTCCTCACAAACCATAATACTTCCTTATTAAAGGCTATATTGTATTTTAAAATATCAATTAAAGAATTTGCTATAGATGGTATTTTTCCTAGAGTTTAAAATGGCTACAATTATCCTTAATTTATAGGAAGAGTGTTAAATCTTTCTCAGCTTTGTGAGCACAAATGAAATTACTTCCATTTAGATTTTCTTACAGTGTGTACCTGTGCAGCAATATATGCTTAGCACAATGAAATTAAGAACATTTTCATAATTACAGTGATTTTACTAAAGATTAGTATCTCAAATATAACACAGCAATGTTCAATTGGGTGCTCAATGGGAAAAAAAATACAAGCTTAAGTTTCAGATGAACTCATTTAGTAATCTAGAACAGCAGCTAAATAATCAATAATATAAGAGATGTGCTGCTTATTCTATTGATTAAGAACACAGGCACCTATTATTCCAACTAAATTCTAGAAAGGACATAAGAAAAATTAAAGTGAGACACAGAGTTATATATTATCTATATATATGTACATACAATGTTTCAAGAAAAATTGTGTTTAGGGAACAGAATTACATAAATTTTCTACAGAGCTGAAAGATGCATGATTCCATTCTTTGGTACACAGAAGAATGGGATAAAGCAATCAGAATAGTGTTATGGTTTGAGATATACCCCAAGGAAAACAATGTGTACTCTCAAAAAAAAAAAAATAAAACAACAAACCACAATCCTGAAAAAAATATGCCTGGATGTTCACAGCTGTCTACTCACTAGGATTCAGAAATTTAGAATCTTCAAGTCTGTGTGAATGTGCTCTTAGCTAAAATATGGACTAACCCTAAATAAAACAGAGAGGCAGCAGTATTTCCCTCTCTCCATTTGCCCTGCTTCACGATAAGTACTGTACAGCACACAGAGCTCCACCACAGTCACCAAGGACCACAGGGATGCACATTGCAAACCTGGACTTTTGGAGACCTGAACGTTTCACCTTATGGGAGCTCCCATCTTCCCCCCAGCACATCCCTCAGAAGCCAAGGGAATGAGGTGAGATGCACCTGTCCCAAGCAGCTGGGGACTCTCAGGGACAGCCCTTTGGAAGCAGCACAGCCTCCCCTGGCATCACTACAGGGTCCAAATGAGTGCAGGGGAAAGGGGGGAAGCACTGCTTTAACCTCAGCAAATTGATGGATTAATATTTTATATCGTGTCTACATCTTCTGTAAATGGATGCACTGAGGTGATAAAGCAGGCAGGCAGAAAGAAAAATCTTTCACAAAATCTGGAGAGCAAAATAACTTCCTCGAGGCAAATATAATTAATATTAACTAAAAGGAGTGCCAAAGAATGTTGGGGGCAGGGAGACTGGCATGATGGATTGTCACCTCTAAAGAGAACAGAAAACTATTGCTTGGTTCAACATACATGGCAGAAAAAATTTATTTTAATTGATTAGCCAGTGTCTTCTAAGCAGTTTAAGGTTTGTGTTTCCAACCACTTAAGTGAATAGGATTTTTGACATTGATTGCAGTAACCACAGCAATCCGCTTTACAGACTTGCCCACTGCACAACTATAAACCACTGTAGTTCTCAACATTCTTTTGTTTGACCAGACATTCCCCATGTTACATTTTCCACTTACTCTTGGAGGAAAAATATCTAAAACTTCTCAACAAAAACAACACAAGACTTCCTAGTACATACACTTTGGGCTGAAAATCTCCCTGTAAAATCTTAATACAGCCAATGAAAAATTAGTACTGAAGGGAATTTTAAGGGATAGGCAAAAATATTTCCCTGCCCCAAGGAAGGATCAGCTGCTTCTTGATATTGCTGAGAGATGCCTATTTCAGCTGTTCTTCAAAAGTACCCATGGCATAAATGCCATATTTCCACATTCAATGTGCCATATTTCCACATTCAACTCTTTTTTCTTCTCATACGTAACAGAAATCAGATTCATCACCTTAATTTTGTCTTATCTATTGAACTATTCAGGTTATTCCCTTCCTTTCCAGTGGCCTGTTTCTTGCCCTGAATGAGGGAGTTGTGGCTGCCTGTTTCTAGAACAAAGAAATCCACACTCTCATACCTCCTATTTTCTACACCCCTGTGCTTTCTCTTTGCTTCCCATCTGACCTTCTCCACATGGTCCAACTCCTCTTTGATAGGCAGTGAATGGAGAACCAGGAACCTTCTCCCAGCCTAGCTCTATGCAATTATCTCAAGAGCATGGCCTGCTCTCCCTGACACACTTCCAACACAAGCAAACACCTGTTGTGCAGAGGATCCTCTGCACAGGGCTCTGAAGCCCAAAAAAGCAGCAGGTGTCAAGATGGGGACAATTTTTTAGATTTTTTTTTGTTACAAGAAAAAACTACTAAAAATTATTTTCTGAATACCTCTAAGTAACAACATTACATTTCACATGTCCTAGTGAGCACTCCTGTATTTAGGTGCTAAATGCAGCACTCTCGGATTCCAAGCACTAAGCCTCATGCACTTTGCCTTTGCCTGTCCTTATTCTTCCAGCCTGATTTGTATGGTACACCTGAGCAGCAAAGCATGGTCAAGAATTGCTCTGGCTTCAGAGTGAGAAATTAGAGAATAAATACATGGAGAATGAAATCTAAAAATAGAAATCATCTTCTAGGATAAGAAGATAAGAAGAGGTAATATATGGCCCATGCCACAAGCCAAAGAAATGCAAAAAGAAATGCCTAAACTGAACGAAAAGATGGATGAGGTAGCATAATATATGATAGTAAGCAGAGAAATTATTTTGCTCCTTTTTTTTTTTCAGTTCAGGGCAAAAAAATGCAGGAAAAAAGGAAGGTATTATCCTCTGTTCCTTTCATATAATGCAGCTAACAAGTTCTATTATGATATTGCATTACAACCTACTCCACCACCACTGAATAAAGGCATGTATATATTACTGTCAGCTACCAGTTTCAGAGCTTCCAATTCCAGAAACATGAATCTATTTGGAAAAAAAAAAAGTGCTCCTGCAGAGTAATAAGTATTAAAATTCTTTGTTCCCTCTGTGCTTACATTGATCTCCTCTAGTTTCCCTCCAGAGGTTTTAAGAAATGATATTTCACCACAAACACTTCCAAGCTCAGGCTGCAGGCTGGTAGGAATCTATGCTTACCCTTAGGACTTCCTAGAGATACTCCCAAGATTGACGTAGACACCTACCAAAGTAGAAACATAATGGTATAAATGATAAATGAGGACTATATATAACCATATCAACCCTTGGAATATAAATTGCGGATTTGACTAGGGATCTTTTCCTCTCTAATGCAGTCCTAGTTTGCAATCATTTTTTGCAGACTGTACCTTGTACTTCAGGTGTAGTTCATGCTGAAGGAGGGGTTCACAGGGATAATGTGTTGTCATTGCAGTCAGCCATCCTGCAATAAACCATTCCCCTTCCACACCAACTACCCCTACTCTTTCATTCAGAACAAATTATGAAACCTCAGAACAAAGCAGTACCACTGTGAGATTCTTTCTGTAGGTTTTGTGGCATGTGATCAGTTGTGTGCAGGATGCAAGAAGCAGGACCAAGCAGAGCCAGCACACTCTCAGGTCACTCATCCATGAGGTCACTTTCTTGCATTCTCAGCCTGGCAGCTGCACCTTCATTTATGAAAACTGCACCTCCAGTGATGATGCAGCATGATTTAAAGTATATTTCCATTCAAGGCTCAGTGAACAATTAACAACCCTGCAATGATACTGTAGTTCAGAAATTCATGCAGTTTCAAACACCTCAGACCATCTGTGTTCAGAAACATTAGAGCTTTGGTGTTAAAAGTGTTCTTATCAGTAGTTAGTTAATGCCATGATAAATCTGAACAGTGAACTTGACAGTATAGAAACAGAGTCAAAAGAAGCAATGTATAATTTTTATTTCAACACATTTCTCTAATTCCTAATTGGACCTTCCTGGACTATTAAGATAATTAGTTATTTTTTCCTCTCAGTTTGTGATATTTCAATTTTTGCATACACTGTGCCTGGGAGAACACAATGTTCCAGCTGAGGGAAAAAAACCACTGAAGGATGGTAATTAGAGAAAATAGCAATGCAGAGTTGTGACCCATATCATGAACATTAACAAGTACTCCCGAAAGAGATCCCACTAGGAACAACAAGTTAATGATTGTATGAGAAATGCCTTAAGTTGTTCTACTTGAAAAGGTGCAAGCTACTGAGCAGGGTAAAGTGTCTGCTGGCAAAATGAAAACAGGATTTGCTGACAGGCCCCCACCCAAACCATAAATCAAGTTTAATATTCACGATTTAATATGTTTGTACATGGAGAGCATATAGAGGAGAAAACTGTTTCAGATACAGACAACATGTCTGGTTAGGAAGCAAAAAAGCTCTAATTTCTTGTTTCATAGAGTGAAGAAAATGTGTTTCATTATATGAGTGAGGTAACAATATATTTTTAAGATGTCTGTATATGTTTTCAGATATGCATATATATTTTTCAAGAGACAAACAGGTTCCTTGGCAATTTGAACATTTGGATCTTTATCTGAGACAGTGTTTATACATGACTCTTATTTAACTATGAATTTATTTATCATCCTTCACATCTTTCAGTAAGTTTATCCTATAAAACTGAAATGAGAAGGATGATATAGTTTTGTCTGCTTAGTAGCGACCCTCGACTCCAGAATATTCAGATTAGCTATCTTGTACCCACACAGATTAATCTCAAAACTTTGTTCAAGGTATACAGAATAGGCAGGCCTGAGCAGAGACACCTCCAGATACTTTGTCCCTATGAAAATCAGGCAGCAATTAATTAACTCCTTTTCTTTCCCTTCTTTTCTTTCCTTGGGATTAGCCAGTTGAAATGCTTACAGACAGCACTACATCTCCACCACCTAAGGCTGGTTTCAGCAGTGGAGAAGAGATGTGCACTCCCATAATTTCACATTAGAAGACTGCATTCAGCAGAAGAATCTGACTGGAAAATCCCCCATCAGTGGCAAGCCTGAACTCAGGGGGAATGTTTGTAAAGAAAATTACCAGCAAACATTGTATTCAGTGCTTTAACATCACACACCAGATTATGTCTAAAACTTCTAACCTTTACAAAGATTTCAGGAATAATACCTACAAGTATTTAATTATGCATTCAGATAGAATAGGCTGGGCATATAAACACTATGGGAGAGAGCGGACTGTAAAATGAATATGGCTTTAAATATTATTTTAAAAGCAACAAATAGATTTCATAGGTTCAATAAAGGAAATGCATTGTAAGAGCAACACTTTATAGGCTAAAAACAAATTAACATGTAGTATGATAGTTATCTGAGTCACACATTTATGATCTTAAACAGCATTAAAACACTAACTGGGAGAAAAGTGTGACAATTTAATACTTAGAAGAAATGCCTTAATAATTGAGAAACTACCTTTTTTTTTTTTTTTTTGCAGTCTATCACAAATATTGCCATCAAATTTATCTCACGTTTTTCCTAAGTAACTTACTATGAGATTTATAATCCCTTTAACCTGAATCAATCTGTATCCATAGAGATAAAAGAAAAAAAAAGGGAACAATATGGAAACATATTAAAGATTCCATTCAGCTTTCCCTGAAGGCTCCCAAGCAGTTTCAATTATAGCTGTGTCAAACAAAACACTCTAATGGTCCCTATACATGTTGTTTCATATATTTATATTCCGTGAAATTACTGATAGAAAATAAGGACCAAAGTGAAAAGTTCCTAGCAAAGCATGACTGAAGGCAAGCTTTAGATAAATTATACATCAATTACAATTCTATTCTTGTAGCTATTACTGATACAAGATGTTCATGTGTCTAAATAAAATCCTCTCATTGGTGCCTCAACATTTCCCAAGTTGTTCAGGTGCACCAAGGTGTCACCAGGTTAAAGACAGATAGAAGTTGTGGGACTGTCATTCTGCTTTAATTCTCCTACTGAGAGGTTTGGGTTTTTTTAAAATTTACTAAAGGCCTTTCATTTTTAGGTACCTCAATATTTTTAAGGATTTCATATGGCCCAACTTCAGCTGATCTTCAGCTTAAGCCAAATCCATACACTTTTTCAAGTGTTTGATTTTGGCCCTTCAGAGATGCTGTTTAATTAATAGCAAAGGCTATCTGGTAGAGGCTTTATATCCAGAATACAGGGCAAATCCTTTCCAAAACCTACTGGAAGGCACCTAGGAGATGACAGGGAAAAAATGTAAATGTATTTTGAAAGGCTCAGTGGAAAACCCATGGGCTAAGAGCAAGTTTAATTAGCAGGAATATGTGGGACACTGGTCTATGCAGCTGCTAGAATTAGAACAATATATGCACAGTCAACTGTTTTATATTTACATAGGTCAGGTACATAATGTACAGTCTTGGTGCTGACTTCATTAATGTTTGGATAAAAGCTTAAAATGTTTGGGGTTCATAGATCAGAGCAATTAGAAACAGGGACCATTTGGTGCAGGTTTGAAGGGTGCCTAACTTCAGTGAGTGACACCTCAAAAAGCTGGATGCTGTGAAACATCACAGGGAATAGTTGACAATGAGATAGTTACTATTATCAGCACAGTAATATGCCTTGCTCACTATTTCAAAATAGGGGGAAAAAATCTGGCTTCATGTCAAATTATGATCCAGTTCTTGTCAACAGATTAGCAATTAGGCCAAAGAAGCATACTGATATTCACATTTTGTGGAACTAAAATGCACTATATTTATCAGCTTCTGTGCTTTAAAATAAATATTGACAAAAAAAAAAAAAGATGGGAAAAATTATTTGTTATCCCATCTGCCACTCAAAATGTCAAGTCTGAGCAATGCTATTTTCCAGTCTTTCCTGATATGTGATCATCAGATATTGTTTATCTTGACTTTGTGATGGCATTATGAAAGAATCGTCAAAACTACAAAGGTCAAGTTGTTCCTTCTGGTTTGTCAAACTGTATAATCCTCCTTCAGTGGACTTAGATTTTGGGAGAGATGTGGATGACAACAGTTTAAGAGAACTGAAAACCAGTTCTGACACTGAAAAGCTTTTGGAGAAAACAAAATTTATTGATCATCGGACAACAAAGAAAGTCATGTTATAAAAACTAGTAAGGATTTATGCAATGGTACATTTGCCATCATAGGCTCCTCATGGCTAGTGAGGATGAGTTTGGCTAAAGGGAACCCTTAAGCACATTATCAGAAGGGCTGAATTCAATGTAACAGTGCTTATCAATTTCCCTGCTGTGAGAATGGTCCCTGGACACTTGCATGGGAACATAATTTTTCATAAGTTCAAATGACATCTGATGGTGTTTGGAGTCCCAGGCTAAAGTTGCAGTCCCATAACAATGACTGCATGTGATCCATTCAATGGTTGGGATGTGGTTGTAGTCCATACACGGTGGGACAATGTTATAGAGACTACATAGAGTTGGTACTCAGACGAATTAAAGGATGATGCCTCACTTTTCTCTGTAGGAACAAAACTGACTGAGCCCTTTGGAGGCAGGAACTGCAAAGGAAACTGGCTTACATCTACTTCCAAACTACACTGTTTGGGAGAACATTTCTGAAAAACTACCTACATGTGTGACATTTGATATAAAGCTTAACAGAGGAGCTTGGCCCAGGAATAAACTTCTCTTGAGATTTGAAAATTATCAGATTGGAGTAAGAAAAGTCTGTGGTTGAGTGATTTTAATTTTTTTAACTGAATTTTATTTCTTAGAAACAGCTTACACCTTGGAGCTGTATGGCCAGATGCCACTGAGTTGGAAAGGTTATCTATAACTGTCCCACAAATTCAGGATATGGATATTGATTACACAACTCTAAGTTGTCCATACTGCTGGATTTTGGGGGTAAACACACATATATCTGCAAAACACCATTATGAGATCCAGGTTTTGCTAGCAGCAATATATATTTAATGATAAAAGAGTATGACTTCTGTAGGCTCAACCTCACATACTCATTTGCAGATGTTAATGAGGTGGAAAATTAAAAAAGACAACAGTATGTGGTATTTGCTAATTCCAAGCACTAAAATAAGTTATTTTACATGCCTAGATCTAAAATTTTCTTAGCCAGAGATCACCATGCTCCAGATTTAAATCACTGAAAATGCAGAAGTGTAAATTACTGAAATTTGTTTTCACTTGGGGCTGTTTGGCTCATCTGTGAAGATGTACAAGTTAATTATTTTTATTCTATTAGAAAAATATCACTAATGAGATGTGAGCAGAAGGGAGAAGAAGAAGCATGCAGCTGAAGTTATTGTCAGAGTCTCTGCTGGCAGTGCTATTTTATATGCTCCTGAGAATAGAATAACAAGTACATCCATATAATTTAAGAAGTCAAATTGCATTTTTTCTCAGTTCACTTCACATAACAAATAACATGTTCAGTATAAAGTCCAAAACTACATGTTAAAAAAGCAACAGCCTTGTGTTGAATAAGTACCCACAAGAAAAGAAATTAGATATAAAAGAAAACGGCATGTTTATATTTCAGTACTATAAACAGTTCTCAAATAATTTGTAGATTGGCACCTTGGTTGAGCAGTCATTGGCTCAGTACAGAGACGTACATTTTGTCTCCATTGGCCAGTGGCTGGGTAACAAAGCACCTTTCCTTGCCTCAGATGGATCTCAGAGCCCAATACACCCTTATTTTCCTCTCCTGGGCAGTGGCAGAGCAGTCCTTGCCACCATTCCCAAAGATGCATTGCTGCAAGAGCCCTCAGTGCCGCAAGACCCTCACATCCTGTGCCACAGCTCTGCGTGCCAGCCTTGAGCACAACACAAACCCAGCGATGCCAAAAACAGGGCTTTTACCAATTCTCAAGGGCTCAGCTGCTTCCTGACGTGATTTGAAAGATTTATGGTTGCATCTGACCCCTGGCAATAGCCTCATCTTTGTTGGTGACTGACACAAGACAAAAGAAGATTTTGTTCTCTCTAATTTGCATTTTTGCTTCCAAATGTGTACACGAGTCTCAGTGCTTGAGCACAGTTCCTGCTGGTTTAGACACAGGGAGCAGAACTGAAGGGACTAAAATGGCTCAAAAATATTGCATTCACCCTTCAAATATATCTTTAATTTTTTTCTTTTAAAACCCTGAAAGATAAGGACTGAAAAAGTGCATGTGACATTTTTCATTGACTTTGTAGTCTTTCCAAGTCCTACTGATATGGTACAACTTTAATGACAGAGTTACTATTTTTTGCCTTTCAAGCAATCATGATCTCAATGAAAGTGACAGTAAGAGATGCTCCCACTGAAACTGTGTCTCAGGAGATAGAGCTTTATTGGAAGAAATTCAATACACCTTTGACACAATGAAAACACTATTAACAGTAACTAAAATATATTCATAAAAGAAGTTTCTTTTCAATAGCAAAATCCTTGGTATTTACACTGTTAAAGAAAGGAAGGATCTCTGTGGAGCTTTCCAGTGACATTGGGCTCCCCTCCCTGAAGCCCTGCAGATGCAATGTGACTCTCATGGCACAGCTATTTTCTTCTCTTCTCAGAAAGCTTGGTCTCAGTGGAAGTGACACTAAGAGGGAGATGCTCCCGCTGAAATTCTGTCTTTGGGGATAGGAATTTCAAGGAATTTATTTACTTATGGCAGAGTGAAAACTCTAGTAAATGTAACTCGGGCATATTCACAGTAGTGGGAACTTTACAAATGCAAAATCCTCAGTAGCTGAGACTTCAAAGGACAGCAAACACCACAGCTGGAGCAGAGCCTTAGAGCATTTTGCAAAGCTCAGGGCAAACAAACAGGTCTACCATCAGTAAGAATGCATTATATTTTGAAGAGAAAGTTGATAAAGTTTCCCAAATTCAGCATAGCAGAACAAAAATTTTCATTCCATGCTTAGTTTCTGTGCCTAAACTCTGTGGCAGAAAAGATCTCCTTAAACTGCTTCTAATAAAAGGACAGTGCTTCCCCTACAATTACAAAAACTAGAGAGGCCAAAGTGACTTTGAAACACAAACCAGCCATATGAGGTGGCTGCAGGGGAAAAAAAAAACAACAAACAGTCACCAAATCTACCATCAAAATCACACTCTGTGGCCTTAACCTTCTGAAGGTGACCTCATGCAACCTCACCTGGCAGGCAGGACAAGATGGGCAGTGTCAAACCCACATTGTTCTGTGTCCTGTCCACAGAAGCTACAACCACACTGTGATTATGGAACCTGCTTCCTGCACAAGAAGCGTTTGAAAATTGCAGCAGCAAGCAGCTCTTGGTCTTTACTGCACAGGCGTTAATGGAAATTTCTGCCACAGACTCTTGATAGTAAATTCTATTTTTGGGAAAGATAAAAGAAACACAAGCAAAAAAATCTCACCAAAAGCAGAGAGAAAACCCACACACACAACAAGAAACTGGAACAGTCAAACAGCCATTTTCTCCCCTTACAGATCTCAAAATGTGAAATCACTTAATCAAACACCAATTTGTACAACTCAAAATAATACTGGGAGTGGGAATCAGCTCAATTTCATTCTGAAATTTTACAATTAAAAGGTAACTGAAACACACAAATTAAATTGGAATTATTAGGAAAACTTCCATTGTTATGGTTACCTTCTGTTCTCATGTTATGACATCTGGCTGTATTGAAAACTTAGCAACTCACCTTTCTTGCAAAAAGCAAAATTTTTCTTTAGCACCAGCCTGATTTTGTTATGCAATTTTCCTTCAGAGATTCCACTTTTTCTGTGGCAGTGTGTTTTACAAGAACAAGCAATGGAACCAAAACAAAACACTGCATGTTACAAATATTTTACTTTTTATTTAAATTATGAATAGAACTAATCTTACTGCAATAACAACAGTAAAACAAAAGTAGTACGAATGGAGAACTTGTAAGTACTGTCATTGCTGACACACAAAAGATGATTCAGAAAATGAAAATTTAATCTCCTCAAATAAGTGGGATCTTAGCTGTTGACTTTTATGTGCATGGTATTTCATGCAAAGAGCAATAAATGTGTATTTTCCTGAGAGTGTGAGAATGACAGCAGTGAAATATGTTCTCAGTAGCATCTCTTCTGGGCAGTTACACAAATTGAAAGAGCAAGAAAATGAACCACTAACAACGCTGCAGGTATTACTATTGTTACCATTGTGCTGTCTTCCATACTAATTGAAGAGGATTTGAGTTCTCATGTGTTCTAATCTACAATAATTCATTCACATGCTTTGTTTTTAATTAAACAAATCTAAAGAGAAAAGAAAGAGGGGGAAGAACATATGAGATGACAATCAGGAAAAGCAATAAAATGCCTTTTTTTAACCCTTCTGCATCCATTAGATGCAGATCTGAGAGGAACAGGTATGATGATAAGACCTTTATGATGCTCTAAACTCTGAAGTCAGAAGACTCTGGGCTACTCCTGGATGTTGGCATCCAAGCCCTGTGCCCCCAGCCTGAGCCCGCAGTGCTGTTCCTGCGAACAAGGGACTCTGCACTCGCTCCTGCCCCACCACATCCCATCCCTCCCTCTGACATGTTGATTCCTAGGATGATAATCATAATCTCAGTATTTGTCCATGTGTAAAATTCCCTGGGATCCCGTTTTCAAAGAGGCCCCAGACTGATTGCTAACATTTCAGCAGCAGCTCTCATCTGAAGCTTGGCACACACAGAATTCTGTCTGTATTTGTACAGATCAGGAGATCTTGCATCAATCAAGCAGCAGAGGAGCTCTCTGAACTGTGTGCTCTGGCAGCAGCAGTTGTTTGAAGTTCACAAAGGAGCTATGTCATGTTCTTTGCTGCTCAGCACTGCCTGGGAATTTATTGTCCTCTAGTTTTTCATGCAAAAGCTCAATAGTGAAACCATCAGTGCAGAGTGCTGAAAAGACAGATTGCAGCAGCACTGGAACAAAGATGATTTTGTTTTTGTGCTTCTTTCCTTGGAAGCATCACTAATGAACAGGTTTTTGGTAATAGTTTTCAATGTTTTACCTTGTTCTTCTTTTATGTTAAAAATACACTTGTACCAAAGAGAAATCTGTTTTCCAAAATAAAACATTTTGGCAGAAAAATAGAAAGAAGAAACCACAAACAAGTGTTTCTTGCATTACTCTAGAGAAGCATCAGTTTGAAGGCCAGATAACGTGATGCAGTCACCAAATGATACCTTGTCTGCTGGTCATCAAACAAGAATCTCAAGATGCCTCTTTGGATGCAGGCCAAAATCATGTGTTCAGAAAGCAAAAAGCACACTGTGTTTTGTGCTTCAAGTACCAAATAAGTTGTACTGTACCAATACTGGGCTCCCTTCCAAGCCTCCACAGGCTGCAAAACAGAATTGCAAGCAAGAAATTGTCCTATGGTAAGACTTCTCTTTCAGTTTTGCACCCAAATATATCCTCATGTTTATCTGGCTCTGGATTTTAACTTTTTTTATACCATGATTTTTAACCAGTTATTTTTAAAAGAAATTATTTTAATCATAAAATGTGCTGCTTTACAATCTGAACTAAGAGGAATAATCTCCCAATTCATTCATTCCCATTCACAAATACCTTTGGACTAAGAGGGATCATGGCTTCCCAAAGGACAGCTCAGTGCTGCCCCAAGGCAATTATTGGTCCCTCTTGGGGGTAACCAAACCAATCCATTTAATGTTAGGCAGCTGTTGAACCAAGGCAGATACATGATGGTCCTTGCATCATCCAGCCCCTAAATAAAACAGGAACCCCATTTTTGCACCCAACAGAAAAGAGGGCAGAGCAGGCAAAGTGAGTTCCTGTGAACAGCCCCCTCAGGTGGGAGCTGCTCTTGTCCCTCCTGTGCCAGAGGGCTCAACTCCAGCTGGAGATTGTTGGAGCTGTTGGGTGCCTTCCCCTGCGCCAGGCCCAGAGCTGGTGGGTGAAGGGTTTGATCCCAAATGAGACTGAAGAACAGCCACAGCCACCCTTCTTTAAAGCATTAGCTACCTGGGTCTCATGGTGACACACACTGAAATTAACAACATGGAAAACTGAGTATAAACTCATAGCAAATTCACAAAGTTCCATTCTCTTAAATAATTATTTCAGCAAATATTAGGTTAATGTTTAATTCACAATTACACTGCAAGTTTCACCAATGGGATCGCTCTCCCAAGAGGTGATGTTCCCTGATAAGGTAAAACAAGGTGTGAATTGGAGACGTGCTGTTTCCTGTCACATCCAATATTTCCTAGTCCCACTCCACATCAGTGACACTTTACAGACAGATGTTACTGTCTGTATGAGCAGTGCCTGAAAAAACACAGAGGTGTTTGCACAACAGACTGTTTGTGATGGGATCTACATGCATTGCTTTGGTAACATCAATGAGGACAACTTCCATGAGTAATATATTATAGTAAATCCACAGAAAGCCTAAGAAGTCATGTGTAAGCAGCCCTGATTCAGCAGTTCTTCAAACAGAAATAGAATACCAATTAGTGCAGCAGAGAGATGCAGCACAACCAACACTTGAGTCAAAAATATCACTGAAAAACTCCCATTTCCTCACTTTTATAAAACGCTCCTTGCTTCCACCATCCACTTCTCCCCTCCTCCATTGTTTATAAAATTGTGAATTGAGACAGAAGAGAGAAGCTGGAGGTGACTGTAAGGGGGAAAAAAATCTGTACAAATACAAAAAGCATTTCAATCTTTCACAAATGGCTACAAGTTATAGTAGATGCAAAGGAAATTATCAGTAACAAAACAGACAAAATTTAATGAAGCAATAGTTTCAGCATTAGTCCCAAGAAAGACCAAATCTTGATTTTTGCACTCAATGTAACAGATTAAATTTCTTTGCCACAGGCTAGAGTTGGCAACATTACGTAGTGGTTCTGAGTGTCAGAATCTGTTATTAAACATAGAATACCTAATTCTACACAGCATTCTGCATTTTTTAAATTTTAAATATAGTCTTGCATATATTTTTTACTGAGGTATCTGCTGAGTTGAAACAAAGTCAGTGGAACTGATAGACAAGTAAGGAATTAATTGTTTGTCACGCTCAGAAGTATCAGATAATGGTTAAGAAACAGCCCATGCTAAATAAAGGCATTTCTTACCCAAAGTCTTTAACAAAGGTTGGGAAAATCTTTGTTCATTATCACTAATAGAGAAGAGAGTCACAAAGGCCTGGTAGAAACAAATTGAAAAGTATTTGGCTTCTCCCCTTTGCCTTTCATGCCAGCTGCTTGCACCATCTATAAGGCTGTCCCTGTAAAATTTCCAGCTATTTTTGCTTCCAGCAGAGAGGCACAGCATGAAGCTTATCCTCATCAAACAGCCTGCTCCAGAGCCTACCAGTCACTCATTTTAATGTGTTTCTGTCTTTCTAATCAGCTTGGTCAATCTCTGTGTTTTTGCATCTCACATGTATATCTACACATTATGCTGCTGATGGTTTATTGAATTTATGAAATTTCTTTACCCTGGTAGACCAGCCAATGAGTTTTCCACTGATAACTGTGGTAAGCAAGCTTCATCCATCATTTCCTTTTTTATCTCTGCAGGAAAAAGCAATAGTCAGAGAGTCTTTGAAAAAAAAGGTTTGTGACCTGACCCTGTACCTTCAATGAAAACTAATTATTAATTGATAATAATGGGATTTTTCTTAGGAGTATGAGACCTGTCAAAGCATGGGCTGGAAAGAAAGTTCCATTAAATAGCTTGGCAATGATGCGATGTTGGTTGACCTGATTGTTCCTCCTTCAGGAGCTATAAATCAATAGCACGTGCCCAGATTCATGAAAAAGTTAAAATCTCTTTCATTAAATATTATTCAAGGGACTTTTGCTATGTATTTTTATACATTATTTAATAATTTGATTTATATTAATTCTTATTATCCAACCATGAAGAATTTATCATTTCCTGTTCTTTGTATTACAGTCTGTACAACTGCATAATGAAAAAGTAGACCTAGAAAGAAACAAATTGTTGTTTCCATCCTCCATAGAAAATAACAACCAGATCCAAATACAAGCTGTTTTACCTGATTGCAAAAAAATGCTGTAGTTTAAAAAATTTCCTCTGACATTTTTCATTATTAGTTTTCAACAGGCATATTGGGTTTCTATTTTACATACAGATAAATGTTCACCTCTTTGCCAGCAATGAAAAATATCTCCAAAATAATACAAAATTAATTCTCCATGGTACCTTCATGAATCACATGAAATTGTGTGCATAGAACAATATTTTCTGGGATGTCAGCATCTCATTTTGCATGCAAGACGCTGAAGCAGACTCTGTCTCACTCCAGCATGAGACAGATCCTTCAGAAGAACCTCAGCCCTAAACAAGGCAACTACCAAGAATACAAATATTTTTTTTCTCTCTATTTAACAACCAAAAAAAAAAGTGAAACTTTTAGCTTGAAAAGCCTCAAATGGAGCAAGAGTCACAGTAATATTTTGTAATCTTTTGTACAGTAGTTCTCTGAGGGGTCTATAAAACAGTTGCTCATGAGAGACAAAGTACAAATGGGAAATGAAACTGAGGTACTTTTGGGGGGCAGCACCAACAGAACCTCCCTGCCTTGGGACTGACCTTGCCAGACTTCACGTTTCAGGTTAATCAGAAAACCTGGAAGTACAGGAATGTAGAATTTGGACAGAGCTTTGACCCCAAACATTGCTAGTACTGAAGGTTGTAATATCCTAAGTTCCTGATTCAGGGTAAACACAATTTATAAAGTCTGTCTTGAGATCACACGTGTTGATTTAACCACACTGTTACTGTTCCTGTTACTGAACTGGTCCAGAACTGGTTGATTCCGATAATTTCCTGTATGAGAGAGATATTTATTCATCAATAAGTTATCCAGACCTTTGCCTGGGTCAGAAGTTATCCTTTCTCTTCAACAGTTTCTTTCTCCTTCTTGGTGTTTCTCCTGTTCACTCTTATCCCTTTACATTGTATATAATTTAAAATAAATAAGGGTGTTTTAATTAAATCCTATTAAGAAGAGCAAATATATCCTATCTCATCTCTCCTCTTTTTATTGTGCTAAACTAAACAAAGTTTTGCTAGTCCCACAGTTCTTTTTCCACTCATTTTTCAAACTTGTAGCCTTTTTCTGAATGGTAATTTCTCTTCATATTGCAGGACCAAAAACTAAACTTTTGCAGATAAAAAGGCCATTAATTACATAACAGTACCACTGCTCTTGTGTGTCCACACTTGTCAGGAAGGAGCAGGAAGGAGCATTTGCTGTGGGAGTTCCACTGGGCACAACTGAGTATGGAACTAAGTGCACTTTTAGTACAGCAACATTCACTCTATTGAGGCAATGGGGAAAATGGAAGCTGGAAGTGGAAAGAGTGAGACCTGCAATTTGATCACTGTCTGGGGAAAACATTTAACAAACAAAACAGAAGAGTATTTATGTCAAGGTAAATGTTCCAAACAAAAGGTGCAACCATTTCCTCAAAAAAATTGTCAAGGGAAATCTTTTATCCTTTGGTTCTCCTTGCTCTGCAATCACCTTCTCCCTCCATCTGCAGGGTGAGAATTATGTAGGAGCACACGTGGAAGTGCTTGCATTTGTCATTGTCTGTGGGCTTTCAGAAAATGCTTTTGCTCAATGCAAGCATTGGATCTTTGTGTAAAGGCAAGGCACTGTTCAGTGCTGAGCATTCTGCTGCATTATTTCCATGCTGGATTTTATTCAGAATCACACTTGGTATTTTCCAGGCTTTTTTTCCCCAGCATAGCTAAAAAATTCCAATTCTTTGTTTTGCAAACTAACTCCACTGAGTCATTATACCATCTTTCTGCCAGAACTTCTGTGCTCTCCTACTTTAAACAATCTTGTTTTCCCTAAGCCAGACTTTGCAGCAATCTTTTAGTTATTTTGGGTGTTCTGATCCCTGATACAATCTGCCCTCAAATTCCATGAGTCCCAAAGACATTAATCCAACCTCACTAACTCCAATGGAACTGCTTTGGGTTTTGTTCTGACAATTCAGCATTCTTTAAGTCTCTAAAGTGCAGTCTGATTTGTTTTGTTCACTTTTTGTAAGCTGGAAAAAAAACCAAAGAAACAAACCTAGGGTGTTACTGAGCTTAATATTTTTTAAAAAATACCTAAAATTTATTCTTCTTTTCACCTAAATCTACTTATTTGAACCCTTTTAAGTTATCTGCACCACCTAGAATTACACTTCTTTTTGGTAACATCTTCGCTAATGTTTATTTTTATACTAATTTTTTTATCTCCCTGCAATTGCTTAATTTCAAGTGCTATGATTAAAAATAACCAGAGTTAGGAGTTCTGGCACAAATTGGAAGGGACTGCTTAACCCTCCAGCTGCTGTGCTGGATGTTCGAGGAAGGAACTTGAGAGAGGAGGAGGAGGATGGGCACAGGTTCACTTCAGTGTCCCTGCCCCACAGTTCCAGCCCTCCGGCCCCACTGGCTGCTCTGAGGCAGCTGAGGGAGGAGCTCTGCCCTTCCCACACAGCTGCCACCCCTCTGTACATGCTCCTAAATGTCCTGTGACGTGTGGCCATGTGCAGCACAGAGGGTCAGGGAACACAGAAGGGTACATAGAATATGTTTAGAGGTCATTTACTGTCTGTTAGAGTGAAAAAACTCTGCAAGTGGGAGGTCAGATGATAGCCACCATAGTGCACGATTCCTTTCTCTGTAGAGCCCAATGATAAGAAATATTTCCAGAAAAAAAAAAGAAAAAAAAAGTTATTTTCTTAGGTTACCTGCCAAGCTACACCAGCAAGATATTCCACATATCAATGCACAAGGTACCCCATTGAGTCAGTTCCTCTGCTAGAAAAATTCAGCTCAAATGACACCACGGTGGATGTGTATCTCTGCTGAAGGAGTCTCCAGGTGTGCTCAGCACCCTGCCCAGGCTGCACCCTCTGAAGCCATGACAGTTACCATGGCAGCCACAAAGAGATATTGCAGGTTACCCAGAGAGGTAACCTGAAATGCCTGAAGAATGTCATTTAGCACACAACAGTAGTCTCCTTCAGAATTCAGACAGGATTTTCCACTTCAGCCCATTTTATACTCTTTTTACAGACCTTCTACTATAAGACAACATTTTCTCTATTTTGTTTGATTAACTTGAGTACTTTCTTCCCTTGTCCAGAAGATTCTCTGTACCAATTTAAAGGTAAGCAAAACCCTTGCTCTTGAAGCCATAGATTGCAAGGAGGGAATAAAAAGTAACCCACTGGTATTGTCACAGGCTTTCTCTGTGTCTCTGTCACATCCATGTCACACTATGAAGGGAGATGATGGTGTAGGGATACTGAACACTTTTAAATGACAATATTTCCCACAGAGAATCCAGCCTCACTGGTATCCAGCAAATACTGAGCAGGCACAGACACATTCAAATGTAAAGCCTGTTATTCACCCCTGTTTCTGATGAAGGATTTGTGTTACCTAAGTGGAATGCATCTTATTGCAGCCCTGTTAATCATTCTGGTATTTGCCAGACTGTTTAAATTGCACATCCTGCCTTGTAGTTAGGTATGAAAAATGGTCCAGAAGTGCTCATGTGATTTTGGAGATGAAAACCAATAATAGGCAGCTACAGGACCTGCCAGAGCTACACTGGTATCAGGATACCAGCTCCCATCTGGGAACATCACACCAAGAGCTGTGGAAACAGCTCTTTCCTAAGTCACTTAAGTCCTTTTTAATTTCTTGGCAGCAGTGTTTGAAGAATTTTCTGTGTTACAGCTAATTTCATTTCAAGAAAATGCAAGCATCTTCTATTTCAAATAACATGAAAAAAATATCACTGAGGGAAAATGAAGAGAAAAATAAGCAACAGTAATGGGAGAAATCATAAGCACATGTGCTTGATAAAGATGTATATACTTTAACTGAAATGCATAGTCAACGTTTCAGAAAGTTATTTTTTCCTTTAAATAAAAAAAGCAAAACAAAATACATGGGGAATATTCCTTTTTTTTTCTTATGGAACACCGTAGATATTGCCAAGAGTTAAATCTTGGACAAAAACAAAAATCCTAGGTAAAACTAAAATAGCACCTAACAAGTAGAATCTCCCAGTAGCAGGGAGCAAGTGAGTTGGAGAAGTGGTGAGGAGAGCAGAGAAGAAAACATGAGCCCTGTGCAAGTCAATTCTTCCTTCAAAAATAGAAGCAGCAGAAGGAACAAATTAGCAGAGTTTTTTTAGGTACAACACAGTGCAGTTAAAAAGAAGTATGATGTAATTGGGGTCAGGGAGATTTGGCTTATGCAGGAGACTGGCTAAGATACCAGACTGAAAAAGAAAAGGAGACTCATCAGAACTGAAAGCAAATGCTGGAAAAGGGGAGATTCAATACCTAAATTTCAAATTGCAGATTTGAAAAGGAACAGAGGACACATCATCATTCTAATTACATCATTCTAATTACAGAAGTGAAAGTATTAGATGTTGGAGTACCATAATAACCCCATGTCCTAAAAGGCAAAATATGCCATATGATCCCATATACTCAGCAATGGGGGAACTTCTCTGCAGCCTGCCTGGGAACACAGCAGCCTATTGGCCTGCTGGGAATGGAGACAGGAGCAAGAGAGAGCAGGAAGCTGGCTGAGATATTACAGCCAATGCTCTTTGGGATCAGACACCCCAGATTAAGCTGCAGCTGTTGTATCTGGGGTTTTTTTCCATTTCTGTTGAATTCCCTATATTTTTTAGGACCTGATAGAATATTTTTGAAGTTCTCCTCTTTCAAGATATTCACGGACAAAATTATTAACTTATTTCTGCAATGATGATTAGAAGAGAGCACAGAGGTGTGGGTGAGGAGGGGTCACCAACTGTCCAGCAATTGCTGAAGGAAACAGAAGTAGTGGGACAGCAAATCTCTGACAGACTCCTCATCCAGCATGATGGAGAGGAGCCTGCCTCTGGCAGGAATTAATGAACAGCAGAATCGGGCAACAGTCTTCTGCTTACAATACAAATCTGAATTCATGACTTCAGAAAAGACTGAACTTCCTAAAGGCTGACATTCCAGATATAGTGAAATTGAAAAATATCCCTGCTGTGATGGGCCAAGCACAGGTATAAATGCGAGGGTGAGGAGACTGCATTCTGAAAGACATCTTCAAAAGCTAGAAGTGATCTGCCTTAGAAACAAAACTGCTCTGAACTTCTGTATCTTCCAAGCCAAACAATTCTAACATCTGCACAAAGATCCAAATATCATCTTTGTATAAACTGCTTGAAAGTCTCACACACACCTTTTACTCTACTCAGAAATGCCTTTCTTCCATCTTAACATCTTCCTTCCTTTCCATCTATTAATTCAAGTAGATTCATCAGTTACCAACCTCAGGCAGATCATTAACAAACAACTAAATATGATATAATAAGGTACCCACAGTGTCTCAGCATTTTCCTTTATTGTCCCTGTCTTAAAATCTTTATTAAATATTAATGAACTTTCTTGAAACTGCTCCTGCAAGGAGGTCTTTTCAAAGGAAACACACATCTGATAATGTGTTTCAGTTCAAGTATTTCCAAGTGTGTTCTGCTTCCACTGTTGAGAACCAGTTAAATTTTTGCCTCATCTTTCCTCATGCAAGCTATGGCTGATTCCAGTAAAGTATCTTAGCATGCAGCCTGGTATAATTCTTTCAATTAATTAAATATAAAGGGAAATGTATACCAGAGAGGTAATTAATAAGAACAAAAAAAACAAAACAAAACAAGTCTCAGGTAAAACTCTGCAGACAACTTTACTCTTTCTTTCAGACTTGTGCCATATTTTTGTCCATTCTCCTTGAGCTTTGTCCTCTCCCCTGCTTTGCTGAGCAGATCTGCAGACTTTAGACTCAGGTTTATACAGGTACTTTCAGAATACAGACATTGAGCTTTTTCCAATTCAGTAAATTATGCTTAAAATTGACTTTCTGGTCGTTTCTTCAAAGGTGTCCTTCTGGCTTCAATATCACAAGGCTCTAGACCTTCAAATGCACTTGTCCCCACACTTCTAAAGATCCCCAGAGCATTTTATCCTATTCCCATCCTTTTCATTCTTTAAATTTTTATAATTATGTTTAACTATGAATAATCTAGTAAACACCTTGAAATCCCTTGTATTTATTTAATGTTAATCAAAGATATTATCATGTAAAATAAGTTACAATAGTTACAATGATTTAGAGAACCTTAGGCACCAAAACAGTTTAAATAAATTGACACAGCACTCAGAAATATGCTAGAGTGATGAATTATTTCTAATCCATTAATATTGCAAACTCCTTTTTACCATTTCAAGGCTATTTTTATGTGGATTCAGGGCTTATATTCTAATGTTATTTATTTGAAATAGCAAATAAAAGCAAACACTCAGCCTGTGAACCTTTCTGCTTTCTTAGGATTCCATTTCTCTACACTGTCTGCCTGGGCTCTTTAAAGTGCAATATTTTATTCTACAATATTATATTCTATCAGCAGCTACTTGGCACACACAAACCATCACACTTATTCAACTGAGAGGTGCCATTCTGTAACCATTGAGGTGCTGGGTACATACACTTTGGAGGGATTATTATGGAATTCTTGGTTGCATGATTCAGCACTATTTAAAGTCTGGGTATTTAACAATAGTTGGGTGTAATTTTTCAAATATTTTTGAAAGAAAATAAGTCTGATATAGGTGCACAGAATTTCAGACCTTCACATATGGAAAAATTTGGCTTATTTGGTCTGCTGGAAGTAGGGTTGACTGCCATGTGTATAGAGAATGGGGATAGTGGGAAGAGAAGGAAAGACAAACACCAAGGAAAAGGGATCAGGGACTGTTACAAAGTCCTTAGCTCCTCTGAAACAGAGAAAGAAAATCACCATTTCTAGAATTCAGAAGTGTTAAGCATGATGGAAAACATTGAAAATGATGATATGCCATAAAAGAAGTATCTCTGTAGAGCTTGAGACTTTTATCATTTGGTTGGAGTTCCAGATGATCCTTGGATCATCGTTTGACAGTGTATTAATGGCTCTCCCTCTGGGGCTGAGGGCTCCTGGTTTATTTCTTTTTATTTCCATGCTCACCAGTTTCTTGCTTACACTGGCACAGTATTGATGAGGGCAGGCATTATCCTCCCTAAAGCATGTGTTCAGCATCTGTGAAATCTGGTACTTCTACTATGCAGGACAGTCAGCAAGAGAGATGTTTTGTCTTGGTGTTAAAATAATATGTGTTTGTTCAAATTCTTAGTGTTGTAGGTCCTTTTACTAGCACTTTATTTATTCAGTAGGCTCAGTGATTAATATAGCACAAGTAAAAGGCTTCTGGAATAATACCTGAAGCTCCCAAAAGACTATTCTATCCAAACTGTATCTTTTAATTTGATCTCATTTTTAGTTTGGAAATTAGGGAGCGAGACATTTTAAAATGTTGCACGTCTGCTAAATTTCCTTTCCCACAGTAAATTATGGCCATCTGAGAGCAAATTTGAAAGACAGATAAAAGTCTGAAGCTGTTAGGCACATTCTGGAAATCAGCAGCTGTACAGGAAAGAAACAAATTAGTGCCCTAACAGAGGGAAAGACACGATTCAGCCATTATAGACTTCTCTTTGGCAGCTGCATGTTAACTGCAGAAAGTGCTATTTCCTGTCAGTGGGATCATCTCAGGAGACTTGGGAAGAAGCTGGGAGTAATGCAGTCAGAAGAGAGGACTTAGGACACAAATCCATAGGAAGGCAGACCTCATTAATTTAAAATCCCTGATTGTAATGAAATGTTCTTTCTTAACAACTACTTTTGCATAATAATTGCAATTTTATACATGTGTATACATTTACTATACACACAATTCAGTAATAAAAATAACAATTTACAGAAACATTAGTAAGTGCATAATTTAACCTCCTTTTTTTCCTTCCTTGCTCTTCACAGAGCTCAACTTGCACATGTACACCCCCTCACCCCATCTCATTCACTAATGAGATGTTGAACCTATTCAGTGAGAGATTTATCAAAGAAAGACTGCATCAGGAAAACCAGCAGGTGAACTGCATATCAAGGAGAACACTGAGCAGTAAATATTTTTCAAGGTACAAGAGATAAACCACACAGGTATTTCCTTTTTTAGAGGGGATATGAGATTTTTGAGATTAGTAACAGTAATGAGAGAAAGGATATGGATCAATTTCAGAAAGGAGGGTGTGAGGAATGGGAGAGAGGGAGGAAGGAAGGGACAGAAAGAAAGGGAGGAAGAAATGGAGAGAGAGAGAGAAAAGGGGAAAGAAGAGGAAAGAAAGAACAAAAAAGAGACAGAAAGAATTAGTAAAATATTGATAAAAAATTGAAGAAAATTAGATTACTACTGACCAAGAAGAGTTTTGGTTTTGCTCTCAGTATTTTCTCTAGAAAACCTAAAAAAGGGGGGGAAGGAAATCGGTGTTTTCTTCTTTAGCTTTTCAACTACAGCTGCCAGGTTCTGGAATGCAGAAGATGGAACAGGACAGCAGTGTTATGGGCAGGGAAGATGTGTGGGGAGGGGAGAAGAACATTTTGATAATGAACTTGTAGTTTAGCAGCAAATTGTTGTTGGAAATTCAGACTACCCAAAATAAGTAAAAAATCATTGTGGGCAACAGATTATTTCAGTATTTCATGGTACCAATAGCTCTTACCAACAGAAAGAAGCAAATTGTATTTTTAAACTGAAGTCACAGGATAAGTGTTAAGACTTTAAAGGATCTGTAGTGCAGTCTGAGCTATAAAATGCTGCTCTAACTGCTGGTTCTAAATCTCCTTGACAGTTATGTCTGCAGTTCTAAAACTGAACTACTGAAACAGTGATACAATAATAATAAAAGCAATGCAACATAAGTCCTGGATGTACTAGATTTATGAAAAGGATATTCTTTCTTGAAAAGGGCAAAGAAACTCCAATTAGCTAGGAAAAAAAAGATGAATAGAACTTTGTCAGTATCCACCAATGTGACTGTCATCCAGATAATGAATTACACGTTCCTTAAACTAATCTGATTGTTTAGTAATGTCATGTTTTAAAAATTTACACTTACAATTGACACTTTCTTTCTGTATTTTGGTGTAGCAAAGGAGATCACTATTAATATTTCACAGGAATAAGGAAGAAATTGACAGTAAAAAAAAATAGGAAGAACTGTCTACAAACAGTCTGATCAATACTAAACATCAATAGGGCTTGTGCTTCTGTACCACTGGGTTACCAGAATACAAGGGTATTGTTAGAGCAGTTTTCTGGCTTGATTTCTTCTGTAGAACATTGTACAGAAGATTTTTAAGAAAGTTTTCCACAGAACCTCAGCATACCAGTAATTAGAATCCTTATATCACTATAGAGATGCTTAATAACCTTGAACCTTAGGAATACTGGATTGAGTCCTATTTACATAGACCTTAATGCTGCATTATGTATTTGAGCACAGGAACAATCAATTTAAATTAGATTTAAATCAGATTTGAGTTTAAATTAGGTGCTCAAGTTAGACAGGGACATAAATATTTTGAAACCTGCCTCTTTTTCTTCATTGATCTAGTAGAACAGACCAAGGCAATGGCAAATCTGAGTCAGAGATTGTTGATCTCATGCTCTTCCTGTAGTCCCATCAGCATCAGACTGCAACTGGGGAAAGCACAGTCCTGTGGGCTGCCTTTGAAGGCATCATGACACCAGGTAATGCTGATTGTGACAAGAGGTTGTGGCTCCACTGGCTGGCCACACAAAGAGTAAATATCTATGGGCCTATCTCATACCATTAAGATTGTATTTGACAGGTCTGAATATATGATTATATTAAAATTCTTCAATAATTTAACATAATAACAACTCAGCTTCCACTGTGCTTTGTATAGACATGAGGTGGGGAAGAGTAATCCCACAGCTCTATCAGTGCATCTCATTATCAGTTTCTGACAGCTGCTTCCTCGTGCTTCATCCTGATAGAGGTGGCAGAAAGCTGCTTCAGAATTCCAATTGTGCTTTGTCTAAGAGAGATTGTACAGTGTGCATCAAACACACAGTCAAGAAATCTCAGTTCTCATTGACTGCAACAGTGACAAAGGATTTTAGACCAATCTTGTTCCACTCAGACTAGAAGAGTCTTAGCCATGTCCTCCAATGGGACAACTCAGATGAAAGAGTGCCTAGTATTTTTCTGAGAGGGAGGAGTATAAACCCTGTACTTTTATAGCCAATCTCATTAATTTAGAACACAGATCAACTTTCTCTCT
Organism: Ammospiza nelsoni; assembly: GCF_027579445.1. Classification (NCBI taxonomy): domain Eukaryota; kingdom Metazoa; phylum Chordata; class Aves; order Passeriformes; family Passerellidae; genus Ammospiza; species Ammospiza nelsoni. The sequence goes on from NC_080642.1 coordinate 14,063,535, forward strand.
GCTCATTAATATAAGAAAATCAGTTCAAGGAAAAAACACAACTCATTTATTTATTCAGTTTCTCAGCATAGCCACCCTCAATGCAGTCAGTGTTAGGAGAACTGAATGGGTTGGAGAGACTGAAAATTCAGTATACTAAATGCAATTCAGGGAGGTGGGGGAGGGGCATTTCAAAAATTTCAAAGAAAGAGCAGTAAATGCCCAAAAAGTTAACAGTGCAGAAACAGTGATAGATTCAACCTTCCTGATTGAATAAAATTATGGTTCTGTAAAATCAGTGTGAATACAATATCATGCCAAGTTTTCTTTGAAGCAGAGAGCAAATTGCAACTTCTACAGAATTTTACCCTTACTTTCAGGAAAACTGATATGCATGAGCCAACTGTCATTCACCTACTGTCAGTGAGTGACACACTTGGAAATAGCCATAAAAAACTGCAATGAACTTGTCCCCCAGTACAATGAACAGAAACCTTTCTTTCTCTAAGAGTTCATTCCTTGCCAGTGCAGTTGCCCCATGAAATTAAAGAGAAAGTGGATGAGGAGCTGCAGTTCCATTTTGGCAGTGACTTTTATCACTCCTAGAGTTCCAAAATAAAACAAGCACAAATATCACCCAGTGCTTGGAGGATATACATCTCCATCTACACATGGATGTACAGGAGCTGGGGGTGGGGGTTGTTTGTTTTAGGTTTTGTACTTGTGAACAACATCCAGCTCATTTCAAAAGCACCAGAGCTCTAGCAGGGAACACTACCCCCACTATGTCATCAAGGTTGCAGGAAATGACAGCTGATGAACAGACAGCCAATGTTTTACAAGTGGTGATAAGCCATCAACCCAAATGTTTTATTAGTAACTCTTCTCAAATGATTTTGTTCTCTTAGAGGAAAATATCCTGCACCATACTGTACTGTAGAAAAAGGATAAAAGTTAATTTCAAAACAAACTGTCAAAAGTTATGGTGCTAAAAGCATCGCTTTCACAATAAAATTAAGCTTTTCCTCATATGAATTATGTTGCCACAGAAACCAGCAGCCATAGGATCTGAGACCATTTTCTGTAGAATAGGATTCATGTGACCTTGAGTTTAATCAGTAGTGATGGTATTAATTTAAAAGCTGGAAAATAAAAAAAAAAAAAAGGTACTCTGTCATTTTCTGAGTTAGTAGTTTCACAGCTGGGGGAAAGGGCCATTCCTTTTCAGTAGTGCAATTTTGTAATTTGAACTCCACTGCCATGAACACTCTTGGACACAGTGGCATCTTATTAACTTCACTGGAGTTGTTCATAATTGCAAGCACAGCTGACACATCCAGCAGCAAGACTTTGGATGGCAAAGCTTTTAGCTTAAGAGACTTCAAAACAGATTTTATCTTTTTATTCGTCAGAAAAAAAAACCCTCCAAATATAGCTGAGACACTTCAGAAATGATTGCTAGTATGCCTTGGAGAGGCAGATAAGGAGATCACTCGAGGGAGTTCTCCCTCAGCAGCTCCATATTCTCTCCCACGCCCTGTAATTTCCACCCTGGGGAGGCTGACAGAGATTGGTTCTACCTATGAAATTTCCATAAGTACCAAACTAAGTGCTATTAAACCCATGGAAGAGAAATTTGATGTTAAATTGGACTCTCATGCTCTACAAATGGGGAAAAATTAAGGGATAAAATGGAAATGCTTGAAGGTACACACTCAGCTATAAATACTCGATATTAAAAAAAAAAAAAAATCAACCAGCTAATGTAAGAAATCTTTCTGCTCTGTTAAAAATAATGGTATTTTATGCCATAAATTAGAAGCTCTAGAGAAGCAGGTGTTTTAGCATAAGTGGTGTTTTCAAAGGAAGCTGTGACATTGAAGGAATTTCTGAGTATTTCACTTCCACAGCATGGCAAAAAGTGCATCTGACCCAGAGAGCCTGCCAACAGCCACTCAGAAATGTGAGCTGCCTGCAAGAGTTTCTCCCTTCCAGCTAAGCATATTCCAATTTCACTGCTACTTTCTAAGTAAACTTAAAAGTCTAAGAATCTTAGAATTGACTCAATGGGAACAGAATTTCTAATTTAGAATGGGTTCAAAACACATCATATGCATATTTTTATTGAAAGAAATACCATTTTTAAGTTTTTTCAAATATGTTTCTTTATGGAAGAAGATAAAGTTGTTTTCATATGTATTTTGTGATATAAAAGCACTAATTTTCACACAAAATGTAAATAGGATAGTTTCTTAATATAATGTATATTGACAAATATAATTGTAATCTTATAAAAAGTAGAAGTAGCCTAGAAACATCTTTACAGTACCCAAGTGGGGTAGGAAAGAAAGAGTTTTAATTTTTACTGAATGAATGCAAGTTCTTAGAGATGAAATGGCTCTTCCTACTGTCCTAATCTAGTTTTATTCCAAGAGAAATTTTCCTCCTTCCAACAACATGCTTTGTCAAAAAGCTGCACAGCTATCCCTACACCTGTCTTAAGTGCAAATAAACATAAAATGTCCTTACTCTGATACCAAGGACAGATCACAGTGGTGAGCACACTGTTTGGAAATCAGACATTTCCCAAGATACATCCATTCTCAGCTCTCTCCTGAGATCTGTGTCAATCAGATTTTGCTGTCATTCCAGTACAATTTCAAAACATGGGCTTCATGACATCCTGGAAGTGAATAACACAAAGCTTTCAGGAAACAGCCCCTCTCTGAGGGAACCAGAACCATTTCACTGATATCTGATAGTAGCAACATTTCAAAAATAGGCAACCTAAACCTATCCTGCACTTACAAGAGATCAGGGAGAATTTCTTTTGTATCTCCAGTGTCTATGATTTAGCTTTTTTCTCCCCTACATGATCATGCACTTGGCAGAACATTCCAAGGTACTTGCAGATTATTAAAACTAGTTATAATAGAGATTTTTAAAATATAAAAACTTGCCATGATGTGTTTTCGTTATAGAATCAGTGGTTTGTAATCTTTTTTCCCATAAGGGGCACTCTATGTGTACCACATAGTGCAGAATGCAGATACTCTCCAGGTCCCTGAGGTAAGAAAACATCATATAAAATTTAACACTCTCCTCTGACACTTCAGTAATAACTAATGGCATGAGCTGAAACTTGGTAAGAGGAAAAAAATAGAAAAACAAAGGAACTAAAAGAAACACAACCAGGGCTTCGGGCTCAACACATTTTAGCATAACAAACCTGCCACATTTTGCGGCTACATTAGAGATTTCAGACAATACTTCAAACTTATTTAACATCCTGGTTCCTGCAGTGCTCATTTTCTTTCCCAATCTTTATTAATTATCATTTGTGTTGTGCTGAAACACAAGAACTCTAGAGTTTTTTTATTCTTGTTCATTTGTTGTGGATGCCCAGTGAAATATGTGACTGCTTTTAAGCTCTGGTGTGCACAAAATACAGTAGCAAGAAAGTATTTATCTGACTATTTTACAATGACACTAATTAGGATAAAGAACTGTACACAGAGAAAGAAAGAGGTGATGATTAAAAGAACCCAAAACAACCTTTTCATAGAAATCAGTGCTATTCAAAAAGATTTTAGAACCAGAGCAGAGCTGAGACTACACAACAGAAGCACTTGAGTTAACATGGAGCTCAAACAGTAAATATGGAAATATGGATTGGTGGTCAGGAAATGCTACCTCTACACCAGTATGTCAATGAGGATTTTGGTGGGCTGTGGTATTCAGCTCCAGTGTCCCTGTTTAAAAAGGTAAATTCCTAGACCTTAGCAAAAGTGCTACAGTAATTATTTTACATTGTAAAACAACCTATATTTTGAGAAAGAACAAAACTAATTCTAGTTCTGAACAAAGTTCTAAAAGTTCTAGTTCTAAACAAAGAGATGATGGTACAGGGTCAGTTACCCAAGGCTGTATAAGATTCATCATCTGTTCAGCTTTTTCAATCCTGATAAGATTTTTTAGAATTAGCAGAAGTTCAGAAATTCAAAGACATTATTGGCCACAAGCACCATTACTGGAATTCAGGCCGTCTCTATTTCTGTAGAAGTCACACCAGACAAGTTTAATAATCTCTTCTGACTATGGCAGTCTACAGGTCTACCTAGAACTAAATGTTAAAAATATTGTTACAGCTGCTCAAAGTATTATCATTGAATTTCACCAATATTCTTTGGTCCTTAAAAAAGCCTAAATAACACTCTCATTTTGTAAAAGCAGTAAGGCTGGACTGCTGAAGAGCCTATTTGGAAGAGCTTCTGAAGTTTTCTCCAAATCTAACCACCCCATTCCTTTGAATGTCTTTATGTCTTGATAATATTTTAAAACACTAGATCACAACCACCCCTCCATAGCTCCATATTCTTTTCCCTTGAATTATTTGTAGGAGGACATCTAGAACCAATTAGCAATTCCTAAGTCATAAGAGTGGGTTTTTTGGTTTTTTTGGTAATACAGTGTTTTCTTTCTAGATTGCAAAACTTCTTTTTGCTATTATTCAACAAGAACTAGTTCTTGTTTAACAAATAAAAAAACTGCCTGTTGAGCCTACCTTACTTTCTTTAGGTTTTTGGTGGGGTTTTTTTGGGCTTTTGTCTCCTACTTCATGTCATCAACATTTACTAAAGAAAAAAGACAAAGCACAGGATCTAACTCAGCTCTTACAAATGAGGAAAGAAAGTAATCTTTTTACTTCAGAGCAGCAGACTATTTGAACCAACATTGAAATGAAAAACTGATTATATAAAACCAATGCTGACTATGAAAAATTGTCTAAATCACCAAAAATCACACCTTTGGATAACTACATTAAATTGTAGGCAGCATATTCAGGTGGAAGTTGGAGGTAACACAATTTCAGTGGAATGCAGGACTTCATCATTGTTCTCATTTCTTTAAAGATACTATCCTTAAGTTGTGGGTCAAGATTATTCTGACAAGATCACAAAGTCATATTTCTAGCAGAAAAATAACCTGTGAATGCATTTGATCACCTGGCAATCACATTTATCTTCATCTATACCAATAATATGTAGTAATAACAATGTTAGAATAAATGCTATCAGAGAATATTTGGAGATGATTTTCTCAGTATATGTTATCAGTATAAATTTAATGTCTGTCACGTACATCCTGTTTTCCAAGGCTCACCCGAATGTTATCAAGATGCAATTTGGCAGCAAAACCATTGTAACTATCTATGTCTAATCTAATCCATCTAGATGTTAGAGAAAACATTTCTATTGAAGACTCAAGCTGAGGATTAATATGACATGATTTAACTCTCAACAGGTAAAAACATCACAGGTGAAATACAATTTACAAAGAAAATTATGATGGTCAAGCTAGCAAGGAGTAATTTGTTCTAGAGCCACAATTGAACTGCATATGCCCCTTTCCTAAGGTTAGAGTCAAGCCTAAAGTCACCTACTCAGGGAATGTGCCTGGATGAATCTAGAAATCCTGCTCTGGGCTTCTCTTCAGTGTTAACTGTGTAAGTACATTCCAAAATTTGATTATAAGAAGCTGTCTGAAGTTGAGTATCCTCAACTGAACCAACCCTGGTAACTTCCTTGAACAACAGGACTAATTATCACTTAGTTATAAATTATTAAGGAACAAATAATTAGCTAGTTATATACTATTATCCATAAAACAGACCCAGAATAATTCTGCTTTCCACTTGCAAATACAAACCTGTAAGAATCCTATAGACACTGTTTTTTGTAATCCTTTTATCACCTTGAGGCAGCATTTTCAAAGCAAAAACATGATGCTTCCTGTATGTGTCATTTTTACAGTTTTAGATAGTCAGCCCCCAAACCCTTTGTAGGCTCATTTCACACCTTGGCCATTATGCTACTTGCATACTTTGCAAATTAGGTAACTTTATTAAAATAATCTTGGTTTGCTGCTTGCTTTGAGGCAGGCAAATTGCACTCTAATTTTGGAAATGAAAGGAAACTAAAGCACAGAGACTTTCAGAGTTATGGGGGAAAAAATCAGGCCAAAACAGAAAGGCTCGCACTGAAAAACAAACTTCTGGTTCAGAAGTCAATGCACCATGACAGTGATTATTCACCAGGACAAAACTTCAGAAATGCCTGTACAGTTCCTCCTTATTCACAGAGCATCCATACAACTTTGAGACACCTGATCTGAAAATGCTTTTCCTGCTACACCTGTCAGAGAACCAAGCTCTCAGCAGGAGCTTGGATCCCACTCTTGCCAGCCAGCTTTCCTTGCTTACCCTGCCCAAAACCTCATCAGTCCTCTCTTGGTCACCTAACCAAAGCTGGGTGGCTTTGGGGTGCTTCTTTTCATTAAAACAACTTTCTGCCAGTGGAGAGCCTGAAGGAATTAATGCCAACTGAATGGAAACGGATCTGGTTTGGCTGGTCTTAAGAGGCAGAAAAGTGTTACTCTAAACTGAATGTAAGAGGAATTTGAGGTTCAGAAAAACTAGAGATACAAGGCGGAAAGACAAACATCTAATAAAACTTATGACTGGAATCTGCAAAAATGCAAAACGACATGCCTGGACTTGCATTCCTCAACATTCATAGCATTCCTTACTGAAGTCTATTCTTGACAAGACATATGCATGTACAACCATTTTTAATGAGACTGCTCAGAGTCAGATTTTAAAATCTTAGAACTCAAAAATATAGGACTGGTAGATAGATTGGTGTTCTACCTGATCCCTCCATCTGCGGCATAACAGCATCCGATGACTGAGGAAAAGGGAAGATCACCTGCACTATGCACCACCTTTGAACATTCTGGGGGTATAAGAGCATTTGAGTCACTCCAGGTCACCAGATTGTTGGATAGCTTCAAGTTTCAACTTCCCACTCAGTGAATTCAATGGAAGACATTGACTTGGAAGGGATCACAGATTCACAGAATTCTGCAGAAATATCTATTGTCAAAAAAAAATTTAAAAGAAACACTAAAATTGTCTTCAATGCCATCTGCTCCCTCATTCTCCAAACCCAAACCATGGCCAACTGTACTTAAACATTTTTGACAAATCTAAAAAAAATTTCCTCCAGTAATGAAAACTCCATAATCTTTGTTGGAAATTCCTTCTACTACTCAATTTTTAGTTATTATTAGAAGGTTTTTATAACATATTCTAACTTATCCTGTTGAAATGCAAGGTCCCTATAATCTATTCATTAACTACAATGAACATACAGTTGCTTCCAATTCCTTAATAGGGAAATTAAATATACATCTGTATCTTTACACTTTTTTTCTGATAATTATTTTCATTCCATACTTGGTTTTCTAAACATTTATTCATTTTAATTTTTAATTTCAAAATGGCTTATAATTTTAGAAACAGATTTTTTCTTTAAACTAAAAAACTGATAGCTCTCCACCATCAAATTGTGCTCTAAAATAAAGATATCTATTATTTTTTTAAGTTAATATCAGAGACTTATTGAGCCTCCATAAAGAAAAGTTCAGAGAGATGTGAGAAAGAAGAGAAAAAATTTTTTTGCACAATTCACTTGATTGTGATTGGTGCAATTATAGAAAAGAGTATGCAAAGAACAACAGTGATGGTTCTGTGGTATTAAGAACGCTTTACAGTAAGAGGGCCAAACAGCTCAACCTGTTTATCAGAAAAGAATGAATGGTGCCCAGAACAGATCCAGAAGCACATTTGCAGGAAGAAAACCCACAGCTAAGGCATCTCTAGTGCAGAGGAAGAGCAGAGAATGAAAGAAAACTAAAATAAGCACAGAGAGATCATTAGCCACTGCAAGAGTTCGTCACTAGCAATGGTGGATCCCCAACTATCACAACCTAGAAGTCCGTTGGAATTCTATGATTTTGGCAACAAAACTGATGGACAGAACTCTGGCAACTCAAAAAGGTAAAATGGCTAAAATGACCTGATATTTAGAGAGGGTCTTCCAGCTTAGAACTTCACTCTACCCAAACTGCAAAAAAGTTAAACCATTACTGAAAAAAAAAGGAACGAAACAACCCCAGAGAAATGGTTTACAAGGAAAGTATTCCTAAGTCAAGCCTCTCACAATTCTGGTTTGTCTTGAGGGAGAGCAAGGGATGAGCCAAGCTGTAACTCAAAGTATCTGTCAATTGCTACTCATGCTTTAAAAAATGGGCAAATAATAAGAGTAATCAAACAAAGAAATGTTTTGTCCATGATCAAGGACTTGTAATGCTGCTTTCTGAAGGAAGGACCTCTGATGTAAGGTTTTCATCTCTTGTTTGCTGTTCATAGAGCCATTGAGAAGTGAAACATGCAAACATCATAACCTTAGCCTGCAACATAAAGCCTTCTGGCAAAAGATCAAAGATGATGGAACATACAAGTTACAGATAAGGCTTAAAACTATAAAGCTTGAACCAAAGGCTTGAGAATTCACAAGTCTGTTTGTAGAAGAGATATCTCCAATAATAAGCATTTCCTCCATGGAAACAAGGCCTTGAGTCTGGGCTGGATCCAAGGAGTGACAAAGGACAGCAGACAGCGAAGGTGCTGCAATTGTTTTTAGAATCTGAAACATCACAATCCTCATAAGTACCATTTCTTTTAAGGAAAAAAACCAAAATATTGCAATTTGCTTCCCATTCTAATCACCAAACAGCCTTGCAGGAAAACCAGGCAATTTGTCAATAACAAAAAGAACGAAAGAGAACCAGACACTGGCCAAGAAAATCACAAAGAAAGACTGCAGATCAGTTTTTCCAAACACACCAAATGCTCACAAGTGATCACCTCATAAATAAAACCTGAGCTCACAGAGCCCTGCCCCTGCACAAACATCTGCCTCTAACAGCTGTGCCCCAATAACTCACCCAAGAGCCTTCTTCCTGCTCAGCAAGAGCAGTGGAGCTGCTCTGAAAGATTCACAGGATGACGTCTGGGCAAAGGACTCTGGTGCCTGAGCTCTAGTTATTACACACAACATTTACTAATATGCATCATCATACCTTGAAATATTTTTCTTTTTTTTTGAAGAGGATGTTTTAACTAGTTTCCAGTCTAAAACAGGTGATAAATTCTTTCAGTTTCTTTATTCTTGTCCACCCTATTCCTGGTGTGAGTTATTTTCTAAACCACTGAGATGATAATTTTATTTATTGTTGTGATAAAACCAGTACCCATTTAATGTTTATGAATCAGGAAATTCTACAACCACTATGCTAATAGGAAGAAGGAACCAGAAAAAATCTTGACTAAAATCTTCTCACACTTTTAGTACACGTACTCCAATCATTAATTTATACTACCCTGATCCTGCAATTTTCCCTTACCCATAAGGCAGTATGTGAATTAATCACCCCTAAAACAAATACTTTTTACTTCAAATTATGGAAATAAATCTTTAAAATTTCATGCCAATGTGAATTTAAATTAGAGAGTATTTATAGATGAAGTTTTAATGATTTTCTTTATTCACTTATTCAATTTGTTTTTAAGCAAAAATTCCCAGCTTGCTGGCTTCCCTTTTCCCCAGGTACTGCCACTGCAAGCATACAGCCTTGTGCTTGTGACACTGCTGCTGCCTCCAGGAGGAAAATGCAATACCCCAGACATTATCTTATGATTTTTCTGCATTATTAATCAGCAGAACTAGCAGTGAAAGAACAATTAACTTTTTTTTTTAGCACAAAGGAAAAGAGAACTAAATTAGGAAGTCAGACAACAAGAGATAAGTAGATTACAACTCTCATGGAAGAAATACAGCCCAGTCTTCTTCTGTGACCAAGCTTCAGATGGAGGAATTTCATGGTGGAAGGGTTTAGGCAGAGGGAAGCAAGTCTTGGCCTTTGACTGATATTAGATAGAAATGCTTCTTTCACACTTTCTTATCCCATTCACAGCACTGCCACTCCTCTTTGAGCCCTGTGCTTGCCTGACTGAAGGAGGGAGTGGAGAAGAGAAGCAATAATTCCTGGGATCCAGCAATAGCTTTGAACTCTGAGTTGTAAGGTGGAAAACACTTATCCATGGCATTGAAGCTACCTCACAAGGAAAGCTTTGTGAGATGAAGTTTCATGAAAAGCTAATACAAAGCTATTTCTTCCTTTTGCAAATCAGGCTTGGTCACCAAGCCTGGTGTCCTGTCATCAAGGCAGTGGTGCAGTTCAGAGTGCATGGATCTGTCTCTCATGAAGAAAACCCAGAACTGCCACTTTGGTCCCTCTCTCCACAAACCTCAACAGCCCCATCTATCATATATCAGATATCTTTACTCTTTGATAAACATCTTACAGATCCAAATATAGCAGCAACAACTACCTTTATGCTAACACAGATTCAAAACTTTTTCCATGGGTTCAGCAAAAAAACAAGTTTTACATTAGGACTTTATTCATATTTCAGGGTTTTTTGAAGCATGCTCTGAATCTGTAACAAGTGTTTGAATTGCATATGGAAAGAAAAAGTGCTACAACCATGCATTTTCTATTGAAAATTTCTCATACTCAGTGAAGCAGCAAAACTCCTTTTCTGGCAGTCTGCAGACTTAGACGAGATATATTTGGTAACAGGTGCCAACATAGCTTCCCCTCTAAACTCTAATCGATTTAATTGACTAAGTCCTTATTGGCTAGGCAGGCTGAGAGTGGTAGAAGAGCAACAAAGAGCTTTAATTGTTTTAACCACAGACAGGGTACAGAGACTGGAATGGTGGATCCAGAGAGCAACGTGCTCACCAGTCAGGGCCACATGGAAAGGAAAAAAGGTCTCTAAATGTTTGTGTCTCATGCTGTGCAACCACCTCCTGCTGGAGCTGCTGGGTTCAAAACTCCTCAAAGGCACCACAGCACCTGCATCTACCTGTTAGAGCAAGATGAGCACTTCAATGCAATAGTGGTCTGGGAACATGCAGCTGAAAGGGAAGGATCTAGAGCAGCCTTGGGAGGCTCCAAAGCTCAGGAAAAATGAATGTCTGGCTGAGAGAGCCAGTTTAGCTGTATTATCTTGGCATCAGTCTGTTTTCAGATTGCCAGCAATAAGTGAATAGTCCATTTTGCATGTACTGCCAGCAATCAAAAATAACCAACTGAGTAGCTACATCCTCTATTAGGTATGGTGCTGCCACTGCATTAGCTCTCAGCAATCTGTTAGCTCTGTTAATAGGAGCTGGGATCATTTCAGAGTAATGCTGTTTTGGCTACTCACTAAACTTCCAGAAAAAAAGAAAAGTATTTAAAATCTGACGTTAATCATTCAACAAAATCACAGCTGATAGCTGACCTGAGCAAGATAGATTTTTTCATTTTTAAACCAGCTCTCTCAGATCACATCTTTAATTTTATACACAGTTTAGAAAAATAAAATCCTATTGAAATTAACCAATTAGGTTATGCTGGTCAAAAAGTTGAGGAAAACATTGATGATATTTCTATGCATATTTCACTGGCCTTTATCAAACAGACTGTTGATAAATTGTTGACTAATTTAAAAGCAGAAAGTATACCATTACTTCCCAGAAACTGCATGTGCTTTTTCCTGCATGACATTCCTAATCTCTCTAGCAATACAAAACAAGATAATGGCATAAGAAATAACGTGAAAGCAGAAGAGAGGATGGCTCTGAATTCCTGCTCCTACCCTGTGCCCCTCTTGTATGTTTTGAGAGATATGGATATGCTGATCCCCCTGTGTCCATGCAGATTCTTATTGTTGTTTCCTTTAATATTAAAAGCACAGACAATTCAGCTGATGCATATTCCCAGATTCATAAATAGAACTGAGAGTGTTTTGATCAAATTACTGTTCTTGAAGCTTCCCTCTCAAGGCCAGAAGCTTAGTTGTCCAGATTTACAATTCTCTTTTCAATATGAAAGAGTGCCATGGCAAGCTAGGTGATATTCTTGTACAGAAATTCAAAGGGTACTTTATAAACTAAAATTATATCTATAGAGTTACTTAAATTGGACTTTTTGTTCCAGAGAAAAATTATGCTGCAGAACAAATCTCTTGAGAACCACACACTTCCCAAAGTACCAGCATCCTCCAAATCCCTGCTCTGCTAAACTGAACAGACTTTGGCTTAGTTTTCATTTAATTTCTTCACAATTCCTGTCATTCAGACACCTGACATTACACAAAAGAGAGCTTCTGGAGCTCAGGTAACCCTTCAGTCACTTTCCATTGTGATGGAATGGATTGCTTCCCTATTAATTCCTCATATTATTTCAATTCTGAGGCTTTTATTACTGCTGTTCTCAATTAATTTTCAGCATAGGAACAAGAGACTGATTAGCAGGTACAGACGTAATTTTTTATTCTGTTTTAAGGAAAACATTCAGATGTTTAAGTTTGGAGCTGTTGCCCCAGTATAATTTTTAGAGTTTTACTTGCTTCCAAATTCAGTTCTGTGTCAAATGAGAGGAGTCAATTTATTTCTCTTTGTCATTATTAACTCAAGTGAGCTGAGACTGCACTGACAGAAATGTAAGCAAAAGTTGGCATAAAATTTCAATACAGAAGCTCATTTAAGAACCAACCCTGAAATTTTGCAGCTAATATATTCATAACCTGGATGAACTCTGTTCAATTCTACTCTTACTTGAGAACAAAAAGCATATTAAACCAGCAATTTCAATATTAGTCACTTCTATTTTTACATTACAATTATTATTCTTTTTATTTTATTTCTTCTTTTAATATGATGGTGATAAAAACCGAGAAGCATCTATGAAATCCTTATAGTGAGTAATTTTTTGCTCAGTACAAACTGAAGAGGCTGTAGCACTTCATAACAGCATAAGAAAAAATGTGGATGACTCCCCTCTGCTTTTCCTTACAGACTTACGGTATTCTCTGGCTTAATTATGATGTTCTATTTTAGCACTCAGATCCAACATATGAAAAGAAAGATTTGGGTGGATGGTTGGCTGCTCTTAAGCAATGGATCAAGAGCAGCCCTGCGGAGAAGCACATGGGGGTGCTGGGGGAGGAGAGGCTCAAGACGACCCAGCCATGGCACCCCAGCCCAGAGAGCCAAAGGTGCCCCGAGGGCAGCAGGGCAGGGAGGGGGCTCTGCCCCTCTGCTCAGAGCCCACTGCAGGGCTGTGCCGAGCTCTATGGGGTCCCCAACACAAAAAGGAAAGGGAGCTGTTGGAGCAAGTCCAGAGGAGGCCATAAATACAATGCAAGGGCTGGAGCACTTCTACAAAGGCTGTGAGAGTAAGGGCTGTTCAGCCTGGAGAAGGGAAGGCTCTCTTGAGATCCTACAGGACCTTCCAGTACCTGGAGGATCAATACTAACGAGATCAAGAAAGTGAGTCAAGACATGTCCAATGCCATCTGCAGTTTAACAGGCAGAAATCTAAGCTACTTGGCTAATTCACATGTGGGACACCTGGTTTAACCAAGCCCAGGCATGGCAAACACTCAGCAGCAGTCTATCCCGAAAGAGTACCCATACATTCACTGAGCTCTTGTGAAGAGTCAAATTCCATCCCTATTGCATCAGGCAGCTCAAATATAATTCAATCTTACCTCTAACTCTCCCATTCTCAGGTGAAAAGCTCCATAAGATTAAAAAAAATCTTTTGGAAGTACTTCCATGATTGCATGGCACACCAGAGTCTTTGAATGCTATCCCACATTTTCCAGCAGGAATTGTGAATGTCAAGTGGTGCAGGTGGAGCTAATAAAAGGTTGCAATACTGTCACAAGTGCCATTATTTCTGTTGATTCGTCTGTTGTAGAGCTACTCTAAGCCAGGTTTGTGAAAGGATGAGGGGAAATCAATCACCTTCCTGCTGCTCTGGAGCCGACAGTTTTGATGCCCTATTTTCTCTGCTAGTGTTAGTGTAAGATCCTTTGAGATATAACACAGGCTCTGTTTGGAATCATAAATCAGTGTAGGAATGCAAAGGTTTTTGTCACCATTTATTTGTTTAAATACAATGCTGCCAAGTCAAAATTTAAGCTTCAACTCAACTCATTTCCCAAAGAATTCATGTGAGGCACCACAACATATCCTGTGCTAGGTGTAGTATATTCTCTGCCAGCCACAGGCTCCAGCATCACAACTCCCATTGGTCCACGTCTAAATTACACCCCCTGCAAAGCAGTCATGAGAGGGTGATGAAGAAAACATGAACTGTCATCTCAATTCACAGTAAATTGCAAGTTTCCCTCATTTCTTAAAAAAAAAATCTATAGAATAAAATCTCCTCTGACGTCAAAGCTGGGTAACCATGGCTGGGGCAGGTGGGGCTGCCAAGCTCCAGAGCAGCAGGCACCAAGCCCACATCTCCACTGCCCTGGGGAAGCCCTCTAGGAAACAGGGGCTCACTCCAAGGGCATCCCTTTACATTTTCATACCTTGGCATGATAAATTTTTTGTTATCAATTTTTTAGCATTTACCAGACTCAGTTCTCACTGACGGAATTCTTTGTAAGCCTGCAAGGTCACGTGGATTTATATGCCTGGGTAATCAGAGGCTGGGAGCTGCACCTATCAGATGGCGAAAGAAGTCTTAAAAGTATTAATTTCTTATTGTTTGCATTCTCACCTGATTAGAAAAAGAAACCACATTACTTCAAGATTAATACCACTGCCAAATCCAAGAACAGAGTCCAGTTTAGGACTGAATTACAAGTCTCTGAGAAGTGAGTTCATGATCAAAGTGCAGCATGAGTGGTTTCATCACTCCTCTTTGCAGTGCAGAAAACACCTGAAGGTATCAGCCATTCTGGCTGTTTCATGCTGATTCAAGCTGCTCTTCCCAGCCTACCCAGGAAGGCATCAAAAATCCCCAGTCATTAACTGAACAATTACTCTTCATAGTGTTTTCATTTTTGTTGCCTAAGTGTTCAACATAAGCACCCAACATGTTCTGAAAGAATCACTAAAATTAAGAGCACTTGCTCACCTGGTCTCAGATAGCATTTTGGCTTTCACTAAAAATGCAGTTAAAATTCCTTTAATATCTTGTTCTAAGTAATACACTTTCCCTGGGAAATCACAGACAATAACTAAATCAGCATCAATTAATCAGGGCAAATAACTAAATAAAGCATTAAACCAGTAAGTAAAATTCTAAGCAGAGGTCATCTGTCCTTATATCCAAGTACCTGATACTCAAGTAACTTCATGAATTATTATAATCAAAATTTTTCAGAAAAGAAAAAATTAACACCCAAATACCAGCACTGAACTACTGTTTCCAGTGCTACCAGTGACTGTGTTCAAAACTGAAAATGGACAAGCAATGAGGAGAGGCAGAAGGGGAAAAAAAAGAAAAAATATCTGGTCTGTGATTTTAGGTAACACAACTGTGAAAATGCTTAACAGAGAAATATTTTTTGCTATACTATGAAATTCCATCAGCACTCCTTTATTTTCACTCAAAGTGCTTGAACATTGGTGCATGTTTAAACACAAATATGTATCATCTAAGCAGTGAAAATATAATCCAGGCTTGAATAAGTTGTTTCAATACTATAACCATTACATTTTCCGATTTGGTGTGAAGGTTTCTTGGTACTGCCAGCTATTTACCCAGATAAAATTTTGGAAAGTGACTTGATAACTATAAAAACATTTATGCTGGAGAGCTTCATACTGCAATGTATGCATACTTATTTAGTAGAAGCAGATTTTCCTTAATGCAAGTTTTAACTGCACATTAAAAGCATTGGAACCACCCATCATATTTTGCCGTTATTGTTTGCACTTACAGTATAAACAGAACATTTAATTCAAGATAGAAACTAAGACCTCAGCTTTTTCATTAAGTTTCATAGGCAGTAAGAAAAAGGCTTTCCAGCTAAGAGTCCAAATTGCACAATGGTGCAAGGTTAAATAAGACTGACACAGTTTAAAAGCTATGCCCCAAATTCCATACCTGTGGTGCATCTTTGGTTGATGGAAACCATTTTTTAACAGAGGGAATTACACCTTCAAGAATGCAGGGACTTGCCAGAGCCAGGTGGAGGGCCCAGTGCCCAGCAGCCACTGGCACTACCCATGTCCCTCCTTCCTGTGGCATTCACAGGACAGCAAACAGAATCCTTTCCAGGCAGGATTAAAAAAGGCACACAAGACTCCCTATACCCACATGAGCTCTATCAAGTTGCCTTTCCAAAAGCATTAATGAATATAATTTCAGAGAACAACTTAGAGCCAAAAGGAGTGTGATGCCAATAAGAGCATTAAACACAAGGAATGCCATCTCTCAGCATTTATCAGAGTGTTTCATTCGCACACAAAATAACCTGGCAGCTTTGGAAAGGGATACTTCAGGGACAGGTAAGGTCCTTCCCCCAGGAAATCACTCCTCCTTTGAAGGCTCAGCTTTACTTTCTGCAGCCTCTAAGAGCTCTGGTTGCTGCTACTGGGGTGTCCCATGAAGCAGCCACGGGCCTCTCTGCACTGGCACCACACCCGAGCATGCCGTCCTTAGCCAATGTCAGCAAAGCAGCAGCCCTAGAGATGGTTCTGTCCTCTCCGCAGAGGGAATTGCCTTTCCATCCCATCCCACAGGAGCCCCAAGAGGGCCCCCTTGGTCCCAGAGGTTTGTCACTCTCACTGAGCTGGAGTGTGTACCAGCCAACAGCTGGAGATTACAGCTCCACCATCCCAGCCACCCCTGGAGCTGCAACGTCCTTCACTTAGCCCTCACCAGGATCACCCAAGGTCTTTTTAGCCTGCTGATTGATTCTAGTGCTTCTCTTGAAGACCTCTGAGTACTGGCCAAAAGACTCCAGCTATGTATTTTCATCTTTATCATTGTAGCTGACAGAAGTATTTCATCTTTTAAATGCAAAATATCTCTAAATCTTGAGAGAAGTGATTTAGAGTCATCTATGCAGGAACAAAACTAATGATAAAAACCACCTGAATAGAAACAGAAATGAATTGCTATAGTAATAGGTGATCTATAACTACAACACATCAATAAGATTAGATAAACAGGCTGTTATCTTAATGAATTTGTCCATACAAGCAATTCCAGAGTCTTCCTTTATCATATCTTTCTTGTAAGCCACACATATCAGTTTACACACATGAAGCAGCTATTGATCTCTGGGAAAACATGCTTAGATAGGACTTTCAAAAATAAAAAAAACAAGAACCAAAAAAAAAAAGAAAGAGGAATATAGCAGAGCTGCCAGAATAAGGAACTGCCGCATTTCATTTCCTGTCCACACACACTGGGTATGTTTCAGTATTGGTTGTTGCTATCTGAAGTGTAAACACTGTTACCAGAGAGAAGAAAGCTGGATTAGCTTTGAGGCACGGAAAGAAAAAATATTTCTCTTAATTTACACCATCTCACTTTTGTAAAATTCAACTCGATCATTAGTAAAAAAAAGTAATAAACAACAACCAAATAACAATTGAGAAAGGTACTGACTAGCCCTGTCAACAGCCTTTGTCCCTTCCATGGTTAGAGGAGTTAGCTGTACTAAATTCTGGGATACCATCACTGCATTTGGATTATGAGGGCTTAATTCACAGCTTGGGAAGGTGTGAAAACAATCTTCCTCTTCACAGCTCCACATGCAGACATGCTCTACCCTGTCTTCCTTGCTAGTGAGAAGAGACAGAGGAACAAAACATAGCTAAAATTCTTGCCATACACCTTTTTGCTTCTCCTTAGCATGAAGGAGCAGCAAGGATGATTTAAGTTGCTCCTCAGCTTCCAAAACTTCTGGAACATGCTGGTGTCTTAAAACCCTTCACTGTCAGCACGCCATTGCCTTTGTTAACACTTGATTTAAATTATTATTCCACACTGCATACATTAAGCCCCAAACCACACTAGGCTGAAGAGCAGAAAAACTGCTTTTATCCAGTTTTTATCCAGTGTATTACCACCAGTCTGAGCTCTGCACCTCAGATCTCTGCATCTGCAGAAAGCCACCCACACCCTTCCAACAGCTGAGCCTCTAATGCTGATGGGAAGGTGGATTTCATCATTGAGATTGTTATGCATTTAAAAGCCACACTATGCAGTATCCACATTAAATGTTTCAAACCCTGAAACTAAGTCAATGAACACAACCCTAATAACAACTTCCTTTTCAGGCAGCATAAAAAACATACATATATTTGTAAAAAAAAAATTTTAAAAAATCAAATATTCGACTGTACAGATCTCCTTAGGTGTTTTCTACACTATTTAAATCAAAATCAAGTGAAAAAAAAACCCCAACACTCACAGGATAGCACTTGCTCTAAATAACTGCACAAAATGCAGATTCCACACATCTTATTGCTGGAAGCATGGAATATTAGCAAAACTCAAAGCCAGCTCTCTGTTCAGCTGTACCCATGAGAGCTGGGGGGAGGGCTGCTTGCATACATCTATTTCATTGCATATCCAGAGACCTTTATATAATTGTTTTATTAATTATTCCTGACCATTAAGAAAAAGGATCTTTAAATTAAATTTCTTTCTAAAATCATTATTGCTTATTAATGTACAATTTTCTTACCATTGCCCATTGTTTTCTCAAGTCAAGTTTTCATTAGAACAAAAATGCACATGAGAAAGGGTTCTGGAAGTGCAATCAGACCTTTTGCATGGGTTTGTGCTAATTACCAGAGATTCTTTTGTTAGCAGCCTGGACGTTAATGACAAAAGAAGACAAGTGCAGAGTCTATTTTGCTTGAGCTAATTACCAACCATTCCCCATTCAATTTATGCTCGGAGGAGTACAATAATCACGACACAGTGCATTAGCTCTGTCCCAGGCAGTTTCTGCCATGCTGAGTGTTAATTGTCAGGACAAATACCAGGCAGGAATAACAGTGTCTCAGGCATGTCTGCTCACAAGCAGTGCTCTAGCAATTTCTTCTGTGCAGTAAGAAAGGCCCCTTTAATTTTTTATTTAGGGGAATAACAGAAAATTTCCTCTTTAGCAAAGGCAAATGGCATTGCTCTCAGTTGCTTACAGTTTTTATGATTAAACATTGTACCGAGTTAGAAAAAAATAATGAACCAGAAATAAGAATATGACAGAAACTGAAAAACTCACATGGACATTTTTTTAGAAGTTTATATATTGGGAAAATGTATCAATAGAACTGAGCTGTGTACCTTGCACCAAAAGCAGGGAGCTTAGAGGGCTAGTCATAGGTAGTAAGCCATTTTGTATTATCCAAAACCCACTGAATTTGAAAAGGTTTTAGAGGATTTAGCATTGCTTCAGGGTCTTTGAGATCTTGAAAATTACCGGATTTATGGTAAATCCTCCAAAAATCATTTCACAGAGTGTAATGAATAGTGATAGATATTTCAAAGTCATTAGTCTCCTCTATGCTATGCTTTGGTGATATCACACTCTAAACTAAAAGCACCTGTTCTGTAATGATCTAATGTATCATCAAGTCTGGAGGGTTAAAGGAAAAGAAAGCTCATTTCTCCTGTGTGCTCACTCTTCTTTAACAAATGATCTTGAAAACCCAAAGTGCAGCCTCACAAAGTCTGCTCATAAATTTCTTCAGAATGTCAGCCAACATTGGCAGACAATGTACCCTCATGTCATCCTAAGAAACTTCATGCATAAAGAAGAAACAAAAGTTTTAGCAACCCTCAGTGTGGTGGTTGCTTTGAGAATGATCATCTAGAAGATACCAACGGTGCAGGCACAAAGAGGCAAATTTGTGTGAAACAATCCGCAGTTACTCTAACAGCTCCATCTATTAATTTTCCTGGTCCAGTCTGCAAGATCATTCAATGTACTAATCAACCCAGAATAACACTCTTTGGGGTGGGTGACAGGAAAATACCCTGATAAAACAGTGAGTACTGTTATTAAGTTATTCGATCTTAAAGAAGGTACCAAAGCCTTCTTATTATCTAAATGCTAATGGAGACATAACCAAAAATGCCTCTTCTACCCACTGTTAACAAGGAAATCATCGCCTGAGGCAAAATGTTTGAAGTCATTTTGCCACATGCTAGTATCACAAAGCCATGCCATGCAAGATTAGACAGATTCCACAAATCAGCACAAACTTTCCCGAGCCAGCAGGAGAACAGCAAGAGCACAAACTTGTGCAGTGTGATCCACAGCAAGGTGCCTGAAGGACTGGAGGCTTATCCTGCCTGAACACCACTCTCACAGCCTGCTGTGCCTTGTAATGGTACCATTCAAGTATGGAGAGAGATGCATTCAAATATAGATCTCTGTAGAAAAAGCATCTGCTGCCACTTGCAAGCCTCAGCACAACTTTCACAGTCTGGAATTTCACTTTCCAGTTTAGTGCAGAGGCTTTCTTTAATTGAGGAAAAATATACTCAGTCCTGCCCTACAACACAGACTCAGTATCAGGGGGCAAAAAACATTATTTTGTTTCATAAAATTGTTAACTTATTTTCACTTATTAAAGTATAAAGGACCACTCTTTTCCTAGGAAAACAATCATTTCCGTGGCTGACAGTTCAAAAACATAGGATTCATGATTTAGCAGCATCCTATCAGCTCATTAGGAGTGGTGGTCTCAGTCACACAATATGACCACGTGTTCAGAGTTATACAGAAATGGAGGTGTCAGCTCATAAGGCTGATATCTTTTTCTTTTATCTCAACCATTTTCCTTTATCTCCTCTCTGATACAGCAGGAAGTTTTCCTGCACATTTACTCCTGCATTTACAGCCATCAAACACCAAACTGCTTTTGGTTCTCTTGCTGTAACAGGTGGGTTCATTGACACACTCATTAATTTGTAACTTAAAAGCAGAGGGAAGAGAAACAGCTAATTGATGTAGCTGATGGAAGTGGCTTTTCCATAAACTGCAGCACACACACATCCCTGTAGTTTCATCTTTTCAGTGTGGCACCCCCTCGTTTGATGCAGCTGAACTGTGCAAGGCAGCCCCATAGTACGGGTTTCAGTATAGCACAGCAGGGAGGAACATCACAACAAATGAATCATCAGAGCTCTTCCAAACATCAAGACCTCCATTTTCCTAATTTACATTTCAAAAGGGTCTGCAGTTTGAAGTAGTAAAGAAATCATTTGCTTTTGCAAGATAAGTGCTTTTCCAAGTAGGAAACTCAGTGGCAATTTTAAAAAGTGGTCTGATTATAATTTTTGTCTGTATTAGAACAGACACGAAAGACTTTTAGAATCTCTCCATCAAAAGCTACCCAGTATTCAGCATTTCTGCAATCTTTGACCATGCACTGCTCCCATGGAACACTGGGTCAACATGCTCAGCTGCCTTGAACACTTGGAAGAAACAGAGTGTTCTTTAAATAGATGTTTGTAGGCTACAATACAATTAATTGTGTGGAATAAAAACACCTCCAAGAGGCATTGCCAGAAGCAGCATAGAATGAGAAGATGATATAAATCTTGTTTCTTGAGACTCCTCCCAGAAGTTTGTTGGAGCAATTTGCAGCACTGTCCACTGGTGAGCTCCTGAACAGAAGGAGGAGTTGGTGCCTCCAAGCTGCCACCATCTATTTGTACAGTGAGTTTCTTAACTCTCACTCTCTCATATTTCTGTGACCCAGGATACTCTAAATATTATAATGGCCCATCTGTGGTCCTAAAGGAAGGTGAGGAAAGAAGCAGAGCATGGTCTCACACTGTCTCTCACCCACACAGTCACTACCTCTCTCTCTGCCTGGAGCAATGAATTCCCAAACTGGGAATGACAGCAAAGTAACAGTACCACAACCTTTCTTGCTCTGTATTTGGGCAGAATGGATCTCATCACAGGCCCCAGCACAAATTATATTTGTTTCTTATTCATCTGGACAACAAATATTAAGCCTCATAACACCAACTTTCCATCATTTGCTCTTGGGTGTGGCTCTTCTTCACCACAGCCTGCAAGGTTATTGTTACATGTTCTTCCTAGAATTGAAACTCCAGCTAAAAGGAACAAAGATACCAAAGATACCTACAGTTAAGCACACAGTAACATTTCCTAGCAAGTACCTGGGGCTTTCATCAAGCTCACTAGTCCTTGTGACAAAGCTTGTCATGAGAACAGGTAATTGCAAAACAAATTCATTTCCATAATGCTGAGAGGGATCAAAAAGAGGCTGTTATACTTTCAATTGTTGCTACTAATTCTTTAATTTTCTCTTCTTAAAAAACCATAGAGCTGCCGAAATTCAGGCTTCTCATTAACTGCATCCAGGTAATTACAGGGCTCTTTAGACAGAGGAGACAAGAGAACAATCCTTTTAAAAGCAAGGAAGCAGAAAATCAGAGCGGCTCAGTGATCTCCCTGTAGCCACCTTGTTGACTAATTTTGGAAGGAGAAAAATTTGCAAAATAGATTATGTTGCCATCTTATTGCAGGGGTTCCATACTGTTGTCTCTATTACAAAAGTTCTGCACCTTGTGGTGTTTCTCCTGGGCAGCTCCTCAGAGCACTGCCTCTTTCTTCTTCACAAAGCAGCCACCTGACTGCAGTTCCCTGCTCACCCAGCCACCCCACTCTTTTATAGCACTCTGCTTCTCATTGGTTACAGCTGTGGCCTGTTAAAGTCAGGCCTGTTCCTAATCTTTGATAATTGGCCCAGCTGCCACTCCTTAGGGGTAAGATTACTTTCTACACTATCTTTATTTTCTTATATTCTATCTCCCTACAGACTGACATTTTGTCCCCCAGATGTAACAGACATTTGTCCCCCAGAAAGCAATTTAAAGTTGGCTCCCTCTGTCTGGGAGATGACATTATGCCTTCAGTCAAATTCATGGAGTGTGGATTCCTCCTTCCATCACTGTTTACCTGGAATACTCTAATTACTTCACAAATACATATTTGCACATAATGAAGCAATTATGTACATAATTTAGTCACTCTAATTGAAGTTATCAAATACAAAATTCTCTTGTAATTTGCAGGGTTCAGATCTTTAATGCCCTGAATGCCCTAGATAACTGTGACAATACAATGTTGATTGGGAGGAAGTATTAAAATTAAAAATATTGAAGAAGATCTAATAATCAAAGTAAAGTTCACATGAAAGCAAGGCAAGCTGGATACTAAATCTTACATGACATTCAAATATATCATGTTTAATACATCCAATGAAATCTAGCATGATTGCTTGTTCCAGTAGATTATTCCTTTCAGGTGTGGGTAAACAATTCACTGAGACAAAAGCCACACTCCTTTTAATGCCATTATGGCCCTCTCTTGGCCCATGCAGTAGTGAATTCCAATACAGAATAGCCTGAGCCCAGCATCCAAACACCTGTTTAGGGGTTAGGAAAACCCCTTCATACAAAGCATCATCTTGGGTGCCCTGATTTGAAAGCCTGAGACAGACTACAAGATAAAGATTTGCACATACTTAACTTGGAATTTGCTTCAGATACAAGCTAACCTCTTGAAAAACAGAGATTATAAACACTTCTTTAGGATCTACAAAATCATCTGTGTCCCATTCTCATCCTTTCTACCTCTAGAGACGGTCTCTGTCTAAAGGAATGAGCGTTAATACAGAAATGATTTGATGCATGTGAACATTTCTGGCAATTGTTTCCTGGGAAACAAAGGCAGCTCCTCTGGGCACACAGAAACAGCAGCAGAACACACACCTTGCTCCTGAGCTTCCCCTGGTGCACAGGAACAAGCACTGAATTCACTCAGTAATTAACTGATCCACTTCAGCCTTTCATTTGCACTATGAAACACATTTAAAGGTTTATTGAGTGTTTCCTTTCCACTGCATCTGTACCATTTCACATCTGTATTCCAGCTAATCATTGCATTATCCCATCATGTTTGCATTTGATTATGATGGCACACATGTGGCAAAACAATACAAATCAATCAGGAGAGTCTGTTTTCACAAGGAACTGCTTTGCTCCTTCACAAGAAAACTAAACAAGTATTCTTGGAAAACCTTGAAGTACAATTGAGAACCAAAGACTGGCTACGCTCAATGTCAGAAAATAAATTTAAAGAAAAATGGGGGAAAAAAACAGACAAAAATATTTCCATTTCAAAGCTTTTCATATGCAGGGAAACCTGTTCACCAATCTTTACTTGGTAGTGAAGGAGAAGAATTAAACTGAAGAGCTGAAGTTCAGAGAATTGTTGTGTCTAGAGAGGCTCTTATGCTGTTTATTTACCATCAACAGGAAAAGCACAATGCAGATCTCCTAGGACACTGTCTTATGCACACTGAAAGTGCACAGTACCTAGGCTGAAACCCTTCCATTTAACAGGAATTGAGAGGACACCACAAGGGTCAGATACCTCAATGATAACAAATAGGTTTTGTTGTTGTGTATGTAAACAGGAAAATAGATTTTGTGTTTCTGAAAGCTGAACCTGACTTCTGTTTTTATTCTGGATAACAGCAAAATGTGGAATTTTGTGGGGGTGGTGGTGACGGGTTGGCCCAACCTGGAGATGGGATCCTGTGTTTAACAAAGCTGGAAGATAATGTAAAATGGCAAATCCAGGCTTTGCTCTATTGTTCTACCTCAGATAGTGGAAAACATTGCAGAAGCAGATTATGCACACGCAGTACTTTAAATCACATCCCATAGAAGATTTGGACTTGAAATGATGGCAAATTTTGCTTTGCATCTACAAATCTGGAAGCTTAAAATTAGTTTTGGCAATTAACAATCCAGCGTGTTCCAAGGTTACAGCTGGTGGAACTGCTTTCAAGTGATTTATCAGCCTTTTAGTGATACACCCAGAGCTTTATGAGCATGAACCCCACTGCAGCCACACAGCCCTAAGGATATTTATTCTATGCTGCTCAAGGATGCCTCAGATAGTTGGCAGAGACAGCAAAGCAACTTGGTTTTGCCCTCCAAAGCCATATAATAAAGTGCTAATAAGAATTCCCCATGTGTGATATGAAGATGCCAGTGTTTCTCTGAGAAAGCTTTTATCTTTCTAGGGCACAATTATTTTTTTCCTGTATAGACAAGCAGAATGGGATTTTCAAAAGAATTCACTTTAGCTTGACTCAGAGAAGAAAGTAAAATTTCTGTTGATTTCAGAGGGAAGAGATGAAGAGGTACTTTTGAAAATGGGCCCTATAAAGTGTATGAAACCACCACTGATGGAGGAATGCAATAACTATAGCAAGAATAGAGTAACCTACTCAGTCAGGAGACTTAAAACACATATCACTATCCAATGGACAGGGACTAAAATCATGAGCAGAGAGAAGAGCTGGCAGCTCTCATAATTGTATCTGATATCACTGTTAAGTGAAATCTTGACAGAAAAATCACAGAAGTATAAGAAAATATGACATTGTTTTATGTTTTGGACACATTTCCTATGAAATAAAACAAGATCATAGAACAGAGCATATCTGAGAGGTGCACAGCATTCACTCTCAATCTAATCACATCAGCATGCATTGCAGTTTTGACAAATTTATTAAGCCTAAATAAAAGTGCTCATTAATAAAGACTGAACAGTTGTTTTCTGAGGCAAAGCTATCATGCATTACATTGTGGAAATAGAAAATTTATGCATTAAAGACAGAATAAAAGCGTTAAAGACAGAATAAAAAATATGGAGATTGCTTCATTTCTCTTTTCTAAAACTGTCAGCTGTTAATGATCTTTCAGGGGTAGAATTACTTCATATATCAAGCACAAATCTGCCTTAGATTACTGCTTCAAAATGGAGCTTCTAGACAAAATTCTACCTTTGAGAATTATTTGGTAGGCCAGTGTAAATGTTTTACAGTGGAGAAACTGAGTAAAACAATAACAAGGTGGACAGTTTATATTTCTAATGAATATTAATCAATAAATCAACTGTCAAAGTGTTTCAGCTAAAAATTGCTTCAGGAATACAGCTAAAGATATCAGTGATCTTCACAACATGGCAAGATGCTAAAGATGAGAATGGCCAAGCCTAGGATTACATTTCTGTGGCAGGGTATAGGGGTGAAGATTTCAAATTTTTCTTAGTGAAATGGGAAAAAGTAAAAATAGAACCTTCCTACTTCTGGGAGAATAGTTCATAACAAATCATTCATTCAATTAATTTCACTTTACCTATTCACAAGTTGCCTGCAAAACACTCATCATTTTCTCCAAGGTGCTACTTCAATTAATTCACTGTATAATTTCAGCGAGTAACTTTTCAGCTGCAGATTGTGACAAGTGTTCAGTATCCACAACTGGAAAGGTATTGATTAGCTCTGACTGATCTGGGGATGACTGATGGAAGAACAGGAGTCAGCCCTGCCCACAGCCCTCTGCATTTATTCCTCCTGTGTAACCTGGCCCTGGCAAACCACCCAAAGGCTGAGCTACAGCTGCCATTTACTTGCAGTAGTTCAAATGCAGCTTTGAGCATTCCAAATGCTTTACAATGAGCATGAACACCTTCTGGTTAAACTTGACTGCAGGAACTCAGCTTTGCTTGGAGATAGATCACCATACATGGATAGCTCATACCTAAATGACTATTTTTTTCTGATGGAAGTAAGTTTGCAAGTAGCTCAATCTAGCAAGGTTTGATGAAATCAGCATAACTGATTTCAGTAAATGTTATCTCTTACTGGGAATAGCCAACAGCCCAGACAGATTCCAGGCCTGAACAAAGTTTCTGTCTTGCTTCCACTGACAGCTACCAGAAACCAGACCATTTAAACCATAAAGCCAGTCAGCAGTTTGTGGAGAAATCTCATGATCATGCCTTGCCAGAAAAAATAAGCATGACCCAAATATTTCAAATGGAAAGCCTTCAGCTATTTAGTGGTAAGGGCTGAGTCACACAATGGATGTTTTAATTGCTTGCACATTTAGGTCAGGGTAACCAGTACTAGTTATATCTTTAAGAAATTAAGCATTTGTTATATTGTACTATCAACCAATGTGTTTTCCCATTGACTACGCAGCAATCTCGAGTTATCTTTGAGAGTTGAAAAGCAGGGGATTCCATAAAAGAGGCTTCAGGAAGAAAATCAAAATGAAATCTGCTGCCTGCAGAGCCAGAACTGCCTCCTGTATCCAGTGCCACAGAACCACACTGTCCCTGAGCTCCTCAGCCACCACCTCCATTTGCCACCTCCACTGCTGAGCTAGCTGCTCTGTGAGCTCCTATTAATGGTCTGTGAGGTGTCTTGTCTATGGCACATGACACACCAGCTACACCTTTCAACAACTGACCTTTTGTTCCTCAGTCATCTTTCTTCCTTCAGGACTAGATTTCAGTTTTACTGTCATTACTTCATGTAATTTACTGAGCTGCTTTTTCTGATAATCCATTTCCCTGCACATCTCTCACCTGAGCCTCAGTGCTCACCATCTTTAACTCTTTCCAGGCCTCCCCTCACGCCTGCAGCTTTGCTGGTCTCCCACACCACAGTTCTTGCCTCTTCATCCTCCTCACACACACAGCACCCAACCTGAAATGCACCTTCAGCTGCTGGCTGTCACTCAGCACCTTCTCTGGAGGGGATCTCAGCCTCTGACAAGCAAGCTGAATTCCATAAATTTCACACACACCTTCTTCTACTTATTGCACATCTCCCTAATTTTAGTAGATAAAATATAACATAAAATATTTAATAGATCTTCAGGTCAGAGGGCACCATAAGATCGTTTACCTAGATCTTAATCTCTTTCCTTATGGAAACCTTTTAATTTCCCCACATACAAAATAACTTCCCCATATATTTGTCCATAGATTGCTTCCAGACAAACTACAACATCAAGAGGATCAAGGATTGAAGACATTGAGATAAATAAGTGAGTTTAACTCGCAAGAGTTCCAGCCTTGCCCTGAGGCTGGTGAGCAGTTTGACCCTGAGGATGGGAATGGGGCAGGTCCAGCAGGCCTGGAGGAGTCTGGCTCTTTGGGCACCAGGAGGGTTTGTCAGACATGTGGGTGGCCACTCAGAGGCACTTCTGAAGAAACCAGACCAACAAAACCAGCAGGCTGTTGCTGTGCTGAGTGGCTGGGAGGGGAAATGCTCAGCTGGGCACTGAAAGGAGGAGTTTGGCTCACGCTCCCTGCATTTGGAGCTGATGGAAGGGCTGCAGGTGGGCTTGCAGAACATGGATCCCTGGGGGGCCATCCCTGCACACAGCTGTCCTCCTTCCATCTTCCATGTACTTGGAAAATGTGCTTGGAGATATTCTCCTCTGAGTTGATATGCAATGAAATGTCACAGTGATGCAAGAAACACCACTTTTGGATATGTCACTACAAAGAAGTGAGCCAATGCTGGCAAACACAACAGATCCAAAGCAAGAGGCATCTGCACATTGTTTTCAAGGCACTGACAGACTTCAAAAATTATCAGTCAGAGTAAGATGCTTGAGCAAAACAGCTCAGTTACAGGACAGTGCTCCTCTAGATTAAAAAATGTGTCTCTCTTGCAGCACCTTTCCACTGGAATTAGTGTGACTGGTTGCCAAGTGGAGTTACTACCAGGGTTGGCAATGGCATCACATCACATTCTAGACCAAACAATTTGCTGTGCAAGTCCTCCAGGACATGGAGTATCTCTGGAGTTGCACAGGAGCGATCAGTCCTAGAAAATATTCAAATTAATTCATAAATCTTATTTTAAGACATGAAAAAAATCAAAAACACCAACCACCAAATGTTTTCACAGGGAGTGGTTGCCTAATGTCTTCTGACTATTAGATGGTCTACAAAGTCTCTGACTGGATACTCAGATACATTCAGCCAAGATTAGGACAGTAAAAATTCCAAACTGCATAAATATGTACTTTTTTCTTTTTCTTTTTTTCATTAACCCTCTGACTAATCTGAGGATGGTGAGGAATTTTATGTGTACAGCTCCCATAAAAGGCTATGGAGTTACAGCAATTAAATCAACATACCTTTCTAAGTTTTAGCCTAAGAAGTCGAAGCTGAAATTGGCAATATGCTTCATCTCTTTTCTCACTCTCTGGTTTGGTCAGCAGATAATCTGAGATTATTTTTAAAAATCTTTTAGACTGTGGCTTACCCTGAGAACTGGTGACTTTAAGTATGTAAGTCAATTTGCAGATTCAATAGGGATGAACAAAATTAGGGATAAGTCTCAATGGAGTGTTAGGAATGATCTCAGACTTGGAGCATGTCACTGGCACATAGATATGTAGAAACATCTCAAACTGACACCACTATTGAGAAAGAGCTTCTATACATCACCTAGGCCACACTAAAGAAAGTATTTCATCACATTGCTGGACTTTTCACAGCAAAAACCGGCTCAAAAGGCTGTAATTCATAAGATATTCATTCCTTTCCTGGAGTTTAAACAAAGAATGTGATTAAGAATTTAAAACTACAGCATGAGAGATTATTCATTTTGTAACAGCAATACAAAATACATTGGCTTTGCCACAGAATATTTCATTAAAAGCTGTTTTATAATTAGTTTTACCACAAACTAAAAAACCCAAATGCAATTCCTTTAATGCAATTAGTCCATCTTATATTTCAATGATGCAAAGTCTCATTGAGCCATAATAAGATCAAAATAGATTTTTCTCTGCATTCCCTTTACATTAGTGATTTTAAATCAGAACTTAGTATCCAACTTCTGATGAAATTTCCTCCTCCTTTCCTACCAACTCTCATAACAGTTGAGTATTCCTATCTCTTACTGTACCAGTCTGAAGTTACTGTTCAGCGATAAGAGGGAAAATAATACACATAAATCTGCAATGTTTGTGTTACATTTACTTTTTCCATCTATTATGTGGTATTAGAACTCAAAACAACATGGTTGTTGCGTATTTAATGGAAATTAATAGGAAATTCAAGATGTGGTTCACCTTAGAAGATGCTTGAGCTGCCTTCTTTGCAGTGTTCTCTGAATATTGCATGACCATGTCAAAACACTGAATTCTGAAACTCTAAGATCCATTTATTTCCTAGTTTGTATGTGCTTCCATTTCTAATTTAAAAGATAAATGTATTCAATGAAATAGAAATACCTTATTGATATTCAAAAAAAGCATCTGGGAGAGACCCTGTGGATTGTGAAAGTATTTTACTGAATAATTCTGCAGGATACTAATCTTATGAGGTTTATTTTGAAAACACAAAGACAGGTATATACTTTATCTTAAATTAAAACTGAGAAAAAAAGTCCTTTCACTGCAGCTGCATTCTGGTTTATTTCCTCTGCTTTGCTTTGGAATCTACAGTACCTCATAGGCATGGAAGATGATGTTTTCTGCTCCCAAAAGCATTATGAAATTTTTAGAGTAGGCCAGTTTTCTTGTGACAGGTCCCTATTTTTAGTGTTAAGTATTGGACAATATCTCTAACTAAACATTAATTTATTTACTTGTTTGCTTGGGCATAAAACATCCGTTTCTCTGCAAATGCACACTAAAGTTTTATCTTAATACCTGTTGTTTTATTCCTTTCAAGGAAAAAAACTGGCTGTCCTCCTGTATTTTCCTTGCTGAGAGGTCATTTTAAAACCATTTCAGAATGTTTTTTATATTCCACAGCAGCAGCTAAGCTCCATCTGTGCTTTCAGCAGCCCCACTAATTAGAGATATTCAGATTATTTCCCTCTTCAGCTCATAGTTTATAGGCCATTTTCTGCCATCAGTCACACCCATGCAGCCCATCTTTAACTGCACTGATTTCAATGACATAACTGGAATGACAATTTATCCATTGTGGTACCTGGCTTCATGACCTGTTTAGGTCTCTGGATATCAGTTAGCCAAATGCAATAATTAAGATGTAAAATTGTTTATACTGTTCTGTGTAAGACAGCTAGACAAAGGTGAATCACATATGGATTTTTCTCTCTCCAGCAGTGGCATAAAAATAAAACTATCTTTAAATTAATGAAGCAGTATTCTTTTCTAAAGACTTTTTGCTCTGACTACGCAGAAGTGTAGATAAACAACTATCACAGAACATTTTTTGTTTTCCCCTGAGCACATAATAACCTGTCACTGAAAATAACCCTCTGAAATGGAAAGAACTAATGTGTATCAAAAGTATGGGTTTTAATAATATTATTCAGACTCCTGGCCAATGGGAGAGTCACACAAAGTGACAGGGGACTTCATTAATCCCTCTGCCACGTGACCATGTGTGTCCTGCAGTGCAGGTGCAGTCAGGTCCTTGCATCAGGTGTGGATCTCATTTAACAAGTGCTCAGTATGGGGATAAAAGTCATCTCTTATCTCTAAATCCACAAGGGTATTTGCCTGTGATTTCAGACAGACTCATTGTTTTTATCAGATGTCCATAAATCTTAAACAAATGTGTTGCATGGAACAAGCAATGGGACATGAATGGGACACAAAACCTTGGTTTCATCAGGATTTCCTTGTACAAACAGCTCCTTATCTTCAGGGAAAGGTTGGAAGAAAAATCATAATAAAGTGTTTCTTTCAAGCTTAAGTTGAACATAGCAACTAGAAAGAGGAAGGTACTGTCTGTGCACAGGTAGGATGCAGGATTTTAAACCAACTGCAAATGAATTCCTGGTAATTCTCTCATCATTCTTAACTGCGCTACTCAATCACTTGTCTTTAACAAAGAGTAATTCTGTACAAAAATATAGCAAAGATATCCACAGAAACTGTCTCAAACATCTTCAAGCAGCTCTACCTTTTTAAGTTTGAATGTCTGACACAATTTTAAATTACATGTTCCATAAAGCTCCCTCACTGATTTGCCTATTTTTTTTCCTAGTGTGCGCTTCAGACCAATCTTTCATGCTATCAACCATGAGAGCAAACCCTGGGAGTCTTAGAAGAATTGCACAGACATAACAGCTATCTTCACATCTTAATACAGATATTTTAGCCAGACAAATGTGATATAGACAGGAGTCAAGTTGCACATGTATTTCCATCAGTACAATTTGACTGTTGTTCACATGCTTACAGGAGGAACAGAATCTACACCTTGATTTACTGGCTGGTGTTCCTTGCAAGTCACTGGATCGGTCACCTTAATCTGAAAAGAGAATCTATCTCTTTCTAATGAATTTAGGATAATGGCCTAAATTGTCTTTAAATTATGACAGAAACTGGATTAATCCAAGTCCTTATTAGCATGGTGACTTTTGCCTCTTATCATATTTATGGAAAAATCATATTTAAGGAAAAATCTGTTTATTGCTTCTTCAACCTTAAAAGGAAAAGGACTGGGGATTACCTAAGGTGAAATGTGTCCTGCTCAAGTCTAGTGCATTATTCTACAATCCTTGCTCTGAGAAACTACAACTGTTTTCCAACATGTGAGATAAAAATTCTTAAGATAAAATAAATTTTCAGGAAGCTAGACCCTTCTAGCCTGGAAGTGAATTTGGACCAGTGGGAGTTTTGTCTTCATAAGCATCTTGCAGTGAGATGCTTAATTAATTTCTAATGAGTTGCACTGTGCTTTTGCTGAGTACGTGTTAATGTGTTATTTTTTTTTCCTGTAATTGTGAATCTTCTTGGTTCAGAGCATAACTGTCATGTCCCTTTGATGTATAATAGATATAAAAAGTCATAAAGGCAAGCCTGGAGCTCTCTGGTTTAAGTGTATTTAGGTATGCAACCAAATTGGTTCTCCTAATGTTCATTATGACACTAGCACTATACACGTAATCTGAAGCCTACAAAGTAAAACATGAAATTTCTTACAGACTCTCCAAACTACATTCTAAACTTCATCAAAGCATTGCCTTAAGGAGCTAATCAGTTTCAGAGTTATAATCAAGTGAGTTATAATGACTGTGTTCACAATGGAAGACATATCAGAATTAAAACCCATCTTGCTCTCAAAAGTATACAAACCCCACCCCACTCCCCCTCAAAAAACCCAACCAAAGACAAAATCCCCTGGCCCCTAGGCCTTTGTCCCATTACAAAACATAACAAACAATTTTTGGCAATTTCTCATTACCTTACCGCATCCTTCTTATCCTCTACTTGGCTCTGACAGGGCAGTGGCTTTCATATGAGTTTTTGTACTATGAATTATTTTCTCTTCTGATTCTTTGAAAGCCTGTTGACTGTAATTTGATGCTACACTCTATAGGGGACAGCACAGGCTTGTCTTTTCTCTCCTTTGCAAATATTTTCCTTCTCTAGAGCAAAGCAAAAGAAACATCATTTCCTTCCAATCAAATATTTCTACCTCTAGAAATCAGCTTCCAACCTTTATTTTGTTATTCATTATAACTACAAAGTACCTTGAGCACTGATATTGATGTCAACCCAAAATTGTACACTACATGCCTCAGCAACCGAATTTGGCCAGTTGTGATTACCTGGAGAGACAGCAGTCAAGATTCTGAATCTGTCTGGGAGCACAACAGTAAAATAATTGCCAAAAAACAACCCTGCCATTGAGACTTGATCCTCAAACTCAGCAATGGGTTTGTGAACTGCAGCAGTTTTGCAGTTTTGGCACTTACTGCTACTATAAACCTGTGAGTAGAGGAAAGTGGTTCCAGTATTTGGCTGGCAAATTACACTAACACAGAAGACTAAAAATAACCCCAGCCATCCCTGCTGGTCATAAGTCATTTCATCCCTGATATGCTAGAAAAACATGATTATTTTCACATTTCACTCATATAACAGATGAGATGTGAAATGAGTGTCATGGTTGATAAACACCACAGTGGCTGCTAAGTCTCTCACTATGTAAACAAAAACTTCTCTGTTCACTGTACACAAAATAAACAATAAAAATTACTGTGAAATCTGGGTATAAAACCAAGCATAACTGCAGAGAGAAAAGGGTCATTACAGAAGAAATGAGTTGGTGACAGCAGCTCTCCCAGCCAGCTGCAGCTGTAGGAAGCTACCCATTGATTTTGATGGGAAATCCAGCCTATACACAAAATATTGCTTCAAATACTCTAATTCCTACCCAGTTCTAGCGTTTAGTGGGACAAAAGGGGAAGCAAGAAAGCACAGAGCTCAGTTCTGTGCAATGCACCTACACGTAAGGCCACCACAGTGACTTCAGCATGGCCCAATAGTTTTCTGGCACATTCAGTCAGAGCTGAGAGAACAGCTCTCACTAAATGCCATCTACTGCTCTACACTCCTAACTTTCTAAAATTAAAAGTCTCTCAGAAATGCATTAGTTATGCTGCACCCCTACATGACTATAATACAGATTGACTAACACACCTGGAAGAATGAGAGAAAAAAGAACAGAACAATTGCAAGCACAGGAAAGTGCTTGATTAACTGCAGCTTCCCCTCCCACACCTCCCTGTTAGAATACAGAACATCTGCTGTGAACAAGAACTAACCTGTTACTAACCAAATTCCAGTACTGATGTGTGCATGATTATACACTCCCTCAATCATGACATTATCCCCTTAAATGGGGCTGAAATAATAACTCAAAATGCTCAGGTATGCTCTACAGCAGGTGGATATTGTTTCAGCTTTCAATAAAAGCAATGTAGCACTGCATTAAAGGTTTATTTGGGCTTGACTCTTTCTTAACTATTGCTACTGAACAGGTCAGATAAGTAGGTCACTCCCTAGATTACAACAAAATCAGCTGATGCTGTGTGACTCCAGGTATGTTCTGGGTTCTGCCACACAACTTCTGAGCAGAGCTGAGTTTGTAGAAGTTTGCAGGAGGCAAAGCAAGTCTCCTGCACTGCTGTAGCTGCTCATTACTGCGCTGCCCCATCACAGCAGGCTGCTGCAGGAGCAAGGGCTGAGCAGCCTGACTGCTGAGTGATTGTCTTCTACAGAGTGCTCTGTGAGGCCCATTTGAGACACAAAATGAAATGCTTTCCTTTTTCATTGAACACATGCTGTGGGCCAGCATGTGATGACATGCACTTCCATAGCCTCATGCCACTAAACTTTTTCCTTCTATGGAAGAAGGCCCTACAGGTTCTTCACACTTAATAGATGTAGATTTCCACATTCCAAACTGAACCAGTAAGAGTATGGAAATGGCTTAAACAAAACAGCCCCCACAGCCTTTGCTTTTCCTGCAAATCAGACACCTCAGTGATATGACTGTGGGTATGGATAAGTGCAATGACTCAGGAGCTACAGAACCAAATAGGAACAAAGACACTTTCTAGAAGACACAGAAAGAATTAAAAAACAGATATTGGAAAGATGGGGTGGGGGGAAATACAATTTTTTCACTCAAAAGTTTCCAGCCCTCCAAACTTTCAGCAATTTCTAAACTCTGCCCAAAATGAGTGACTGTAAAGGGAAAGAGCTCTGCAGAAGGAGAGATCTCCTATCTTTGCCACTCCCAGGCCCAGAATTCTCATCATTCATGAATGGGAAGTAAGCCAGCAGAGAACAAGTGCAGCACAGGACACAGATGTTATTTCTTGTGTATATTACACAGATTTTAGTATGAACAGTGCATATATAAAGGCATAAGTGCAAAACTTTTGAGAAGCTTTTTGCTTGAATATAAAGTAGTAAAGTGTGGAAGCAGAGGCTTTTAAAATAATTTTCATTGAAATACACTGCAACCAGAGAATAGCTCCCATTAAACAGAATAGAAAGGGATATTAGGTGAAGTAATGAATGGGTACTATTGTTGGTTTGCAAGATGGAGATCAAGAGGCTGGCATCAGGTTTTTTGTCTGCTTGGTACAACAGTTTCTTCCACTGTACAAATGTAAAGGAAGAAGTGCATTTTTATACTCCTTGGATTAGCTTCAGCTTTTCTGTGATGAGAAAAAAAAATTGTTTTCTTAGATGTGCTGCCTGAATTTGCTGGCTTGTGCCACATTAAAACTTAGTTGTACAATGTGAAAACTTTTCTGAAAGAAATGCAGCTTAAAGTAGATCATTTTCCTCTGCAGCATTTGCAGAATAAACATGAAACTCTTCAAAGTCCCCCAGAAAAGTTCTTTGAAATACCTTTCTTTTCAAATACTTCTTCTTTCTCTCTACTTCTGTCTCTTTAAACAAGCACAATTTACTGGCAAGCAGGATTCTGTTGTATGCTGAACCTGCTGAACCTGAATTTCACAACTATACATAATTATGATAGGTGAATATATTATGTAAGTAAAGATACTTATTTCGATACAGCCATTTTTCAACATTCTAATAAAAACTTTTAAAGCTGTAAAAAACTGGTGTCTGATAGAATCTCTCCTTGGTAGCAGCAGTGTTTAGTTAGGCTGGTTAACACTGCTCATGGTAAAGATTTAATTTCCTTTTAGTCTTTAATTTTTGTGTGGTTTGTCAGTACCCACAAAGGGACTCAGACTGTGAGCTCTGCAAAGATGAGCTCCCTCCTTCTGGTAAGGGAAGGGCAGCCACTGGCCATGCTGTATATTTTGAATTAACACAGCCCCCAAACATCCCTGGCATTTCTAAGGTAAACCAGGCCTTACAGACTTCTGAAATGTAACTTCTCTGAGGCAGTCACTGGCTGCAAGAATAAACAGTTGTGGTCTTTCCCTTCCTTGCCACAACCACTTCTGTACTCAGCAAATGACAAGCACCAAAAAAACCTAGCTGTGGGATTTCCAAAAGGAGATAAACGCTCTACAAACACATACCCAATGCAATGTGATATCTCTTGGCAGTCTTTGACACTTCCTTTTTGGAATTTCAACACTTTGGCATCTAGTGGTATCACTATAAAACACAAGCAACAAATGGCAGAGACGGCACAACACAGTTAAATGCCTATTCTGTCTTTCTCCCAAGAAGCAGAACCAACTATTTGTGCCATAATTATGAAGCAGTTTAGAAAAAGACAATTGTTCAAACAAAAGAATGCTTTGGGTATTAAGTAGATCCTTTTGAATTTTAGAGCTAAAACATATATTGTTGTCCTGAGTTACGTGAGAGCTCTGTATGGCTGAGAGTTAAAAATTGTGTGAACAAAAACAGTTTTTTTCAGTGCTGACCAAGTAATTTATAACAAGCTGAGACATTCACACTTGCATTGACATCAGCAGGCCTGGAGTATTCAGCCCTTTAAAAAAATCAGGACACTGCTCTGCTGTCTGCATAAATGTTTGTCACAACATTTGGGCCCTATTAAACCCACACAGAATACTTAGAGGTAAGAGCCTCTGTATGTTATTAAGCAGCCCTTCCAGCCATGCACTTTTACATTACTTTCCTGTCATTTATTCAGGCCCCTGAAACTGAGCTGCACAGCAGCAATCAAAAAATATAGAGTAGCCATTATTACAGCCTTTGTTTCCCTGCAAGTTGCTTCTAGGGCTGAAGAACTTGTTTCCCTGCAGTGCAATTTATGAGTGTAAATCCACACAGGCTTCACTAGAGCAGGGCACTCCTCCAGAGGCAGGGCCAGTTATGAAAGCCTTGTTCCACCTTTGTTTATCAGATCTCTATTCATCACCCTTCCAGACACTCCTGCTTTCCCATGTTTTCCCAGGGAGGGGTGGGATGGTTGATGGTTTGTGAGATAGATGATAAGACATATCTGATCTGGGAGTTTGAATAGTTTGTTTAAAGAAACTGTTGAGTTTTGCAGACATCCTGTCATCTGACTGCTGGAATTTTCATCGTGTGTGAAACAGCTGGAATTTTCAAAGCTGCTCTTTAAAATAAATACATGAATGCATCCAAAATGTATTTCACATGCACCCTGAACATATTTAGATAAAATACCCTGATCCAAATAATTTTTGGTAGGGAAAAAACAGCTGCCAAGCACTATATTCTTGCTTTTCCTGGCAGTCATGGCTTATTCTACAGCACTAGTAAGAGTCAAACAACCCTTTTACACAACCATACATTTTCATTTGACTTCATATAACACTGAGAAAAGTACTGATATGTCTGCACTCAAGTGCACAACTTTCTAACTCAGACCTAACTATTGAGGTAAAAAAAAACATATGAAGAAAAAAAGTCCCGCAGATTAAAATTACTGGTCAGAAGCAGTGCCATACATAATACCATAGTTTGTGTCTATTCTCAGATATACATGGTTTCTGGAAGACTTATTACTTCTTATTAAACCTGTGTGAGCCAAGACCCTCAGAAACATCTGAAATTCAGATCCTACAGGGAAGACATTATTTACCTGTCAGATAAACTGCTGCTTAGTTTTGTCTTTCCTAAAATTTGCCCAGTTAAAGACTTACAGAAGTTAAACTTCTCTTTACTTTTTTTACAAAAGCAACTGATGCTAGGGACTTGAATTTATCTCTGCAGGTGTTAACCATAAAACCAAGCGGCAGTGCTTAAATACCTTCACTTTAACTGTTTCACTATTAATCATGTTGGCAGCCACACCAAACCAGTGATTATCAAAAGCACACACTGTTATTTTACACAAGTAGAGATGCAGAGATAAGAGCTAATTCTGCTCTGCTTTTACAACACCGAGATATGATCAAGGGCAGCCTTTTTAACAAACTGTGATCGGTACTTCCCCAATGGAGGAAAGAGGGAATTATATCCTTTCCCAGGTACAAGATTTGCCTTTGCCACCTGCATGTTCAACCTGGAAACAGACTACTCCAATCTTTTCACACCAGAAGACTCCTTGAATGAGCTCTGAAAGCCCGCAGCTTCTCTCCCTCTTTTTGCCACAATCGTTTGCCTTTTATATTTTCTATCTAAAAATCTGAAGGACCCAAACAATCCATGCATTTCCTCAATTACCCAAGTAAATACATCAGATATCTAACTTGAGAAATAGGAAACAGAGCCATGTGAACTGCAATGGGCATTGAAAGTCTAGGGAAGGCAATTTAAGGGAGAAGCACAGCACAATCCTGAGACATGTACAGAATCCAGCTGTTATACAATACATGAATCTTATCTTTATTTCCTAGGATATTTGAGAAAGGTATTTTCCTTCCTCCTCTGACACCACAGTCATGCAACCTCTGTGTTCACAGACCTAAAACACTGCCCTGTCCTATGCAAGAGTGGAGAAGGACAGCTTCATTTTAAGCATGTAGGAAAAGGAACAACTGTTAAATGAAGCAGCCTGCAGTGACCTAATTCAAGAAAGCTTTGTCAGGTGATAATCTTTCTCACCCTTTCTGTGTCATTCCCTGAAGTACATAAGTGTTCAAAACAGCTTTAAAACATTCAGAAATGTGAGAGAAGTAGCTGTTCTCCTGGGCAGCTCTGACAAAGATTAGAATTCCCAATATAGTTGCTGGTTGCAAAAGTGCTCTTAAGCTGCTGTTTCACTGGGTTCATGTCTGAGTGCCACTAATCAAATTAACTGTGATGGCTGCAGTAAGCTGTTTATAGAGATGAAAGACCTACCAAAAGAAGTTTCTGTTACAGCTTATGAAGCTGAATACTGTTAAGCACATAAACACACACTGCACAGAAAATCTTGACTTTTTTCTTTCTGCAGTTCCTCACTAGAGGGTCAAGAATACATAACTGCTCTTGTTAAATCTTCCACAGGCCCAAAAATCCTTCTTCCCATCATATATATTTTTTTTATTTTTCCCCAGAGGGAAAAAAATATAAAAAAGCATTTATTTTTGTTACCTCTCTTAGAACAAAATAAAATGAAAGGTAATAGAAGCAGTAAACAATGATTTAATAGAATAGATTATTATAGTATGATGGTTGTGTCAAGCTGCAAGCTCTTCCCCATGGTGCAGTTAAAAAAATCAAGAAGCAATCAGGAGTCTGTTCCAAACCAGGGAACTGCCAACCAGCCACTTTTAGCCTGTCAGACTGTTGTGACTTTGAAAAGGAATATCAGGCTGTTGATGTTTGTGGAAAGCATCCCAGGATAAAAAAAAAAAAAAAAAAGATAAGAGAGCAGCTATTGAGATGATACAGGAGGTCCCTCAGACACAAGCAATTACCTGTAACTACAGCAACCCAGGAAGGCAAAGGCAGGCAGAGACACACTTTGTGCACAGAGAAGGATGGATGGTGGCCCCAGCTCTTTACCAGCAGATGCCTGAGGACTCAAGGGCTGGGAGCTCTCTGCAACATTACAGATCTCCTAAGGGTCACTCACACAGCATCTGTAAGGGGCTTTCACTCAGCTCACATCAGCCCATTTTTTTTACTTCATCATCAGAACACCCTCCTTCATTGCTGGCTGAGCACAGTAATGCAAACAAAAAGTGCTGAAAAGATGACTAATTTATGGAGCGTACAGATGTTCTCTAGAAGTCTTAATAAAAGTTACAAAATCTGTCTTCTCCCTCCATTTTCTCATTAAAATGTACAAAAGTCGTAAAAACCTGTACTTTTAAAATATTTGATACCAAAATATCTGTTCTTAATTTACACAGGTTAAGGGAAAGAAGAAAATGAAGCCTCAGACTGCTTTGCACATGCAGCCCTTGCTAAAGGAGTACAAGGTAAGTGTGCCACTAATGAGTGCCCACTCTGGAACAGCTACACAGGAGGCACTGTGCTGGAAATCACAGAGGTTCTTCCAAATTAGGCCTGAGAATCCTCCTGACAGGAAGAATTAATTAGTGGTATTAATAATGTCAGAGGTCTCTTCCTTTGGTAGTATTAGAATTCTCCTAAATAAATATGTAGCATAAGATTTCTTTGCATTTCAAAGCAGAGAAAACCACGTTTTCACATCTTTTTGGCATTAGTGACCATTTATGTATCCACTGGATGTACAATCATTATATCTAATGATAATATCCAGTCAAATGACTGCCAAGTTTCTCTATTGTATCCAACAATGAAGAAAGCACTTCATCTTCTCACCATTCTGACATCCTGATATCTTCAATTTTTTCCCTCCAGTTTTAGCTTTTAAGACAGGCAGTGCTAGATTAATACATGTTTAAAAATGGTTCTCTGTAGACTTCACAAAAGGGGAGAAATTTTTTTTAGCTCAGCACAAATTTTTAGCAACTGATAGTTCACCAAAAACTTTTTTAATATTTTGCTCCATAAAATAAACCTATTCCTATAATTCATCTCAGAACCACACCGCTTCTGTACTTAAAGAGAGTTTCTTTGTGATTCCTGGGTGAATTTATCTATGATTAGAAATATTACAATCAGTTACATTAAGAGATTACAGTAACTTCTAAATTGAGAGACCAAACTTTTGCTTAGAAAATACAGAAATACTAACAAGCCATCATTTAATCAATCAACAGCTATTTTTGAACTCAGATTAAGATAAAATTGGGTAAAAAGAAAATATTTTCATTTTATACATGATGAACCAGATTAGCTCTCAGTGCTCAAGTATTAAACACTGCAAAGGCATAAATACA
The DNA here is from genome assembly GCF_027579445.1 of Ammospiza nelsoni. Lineage (NCBI taxonomy): Eukaryota > Metazoa > Chordata > Aves > Passeriformes > Passerellidae > Ammospiza > Ammospiza nelsoni. The sequence continues at coordinate 14,104,622 of NC_080642.1, forward strand.
TAAAATGGGACAAAAGGCTATTAAAGCTTAGCATGGAGAAACATGAAATAACCCAACTCTTCCTGATACAGCATCCTAGAAACTGCCAGTGTTAATTTGACCAGATAACTTTCAGAGGCAGAATTATTTTTCTGCAAATGTAAGTAGTCTCTGATGTTAGAGAGAAAACCTTTTCTGTCAGATAAAAGCTGGCTCTTAACAAAGCACATCTTAAGCTCCAGACTAGCAACATATTATAGTTTGCTTTGAAACATGGAGTGCTGCTGGCATGGGATGTGTCACCCTCACGGTACATCAAGCCAGGGAATTCTGCAATGGGGAGCACATTAGTAAAAATTACCTTTAAAGACCAGTGTTTGCATTCATATGTACAGCTGATGTACAACAGATGTCTTTGTGCTTGAGCTCCTGTTTTAAGCCCGGACACAAAGCATTTTGTGCCTGTTCAATGAGAAGCGCTGCACCACCAGTCCCGTGTGTGCCGAGCTCGGCAGACCTGGCTGCTGGGACGCTCTGCTGCTCTGCCATGGGGTGTCTGTGCTGCCTGCCCCAGAGCTGGGCTGAGGGGGGCTGTGCACAGGCCCAGGGACAGCAGGGAGGGGAGCAGAGCGTGCAGGGCTCCCCCAGGCTGCAACAGCCCCAGGCTCTCTGCCCAGATCTGATAAGCACAGGAACACGACAGCTGATGGTGATTCCATCTGTCTTGTGGTGGGGACTGACATGGCCTATCATGAGAAAACACTTTCTTGTCTTTACCAATAGATAATGAAGTCTTAGTGGGATTTTTAAGAAGAAAGTAGCTAGACCACCAAAGATGTTATTAATACTTGATTTCTTGCCAAAGGAGACATGCAAAGCCCACCAGGCAAGCCTGCAGCAACAGCTGCAACAGGAACATCTTGGAGAGGACTTTGCTCTCACACATCTTGTAAGGGCTGTAAAAGGCCCACAGAGACCTCTGAAGTTCAGGTGCTACCCTTGCCCTTTTGCCAGCAGGATGGAGGCAGGAGAAGACACCTGCCTTGCTCTCAGTGCCGGCACTGCTGCTGAGCAAGGCAAGGCAGACCCACCAGTGCCTGGCAGCCTGACCACCCTGCCAAGGCAGGAAAAGGGGATGCTCACAGCACAGCAAGGAGGGTCCCCCTCTTCTTGATCTCCTCACTTCCCCACATAAGACAGCAACAGACCACATGGCTGCAGCATTTCACCCACCACAGCCCAGATTTTCCCCCATCATAACTCAATGGGTTCCTTTTTCCCCTGAGAGCTTGCACACCTTAAAGATAACAGGATCAACCAAAGCCCCACTCAAGTCAGGCAGACGCTTCCCATTTCCATCAGGCTTTGGGTGTGCTCCTTAATGTACTGCTGATGAAGTGTATTAAAATCTCTACATTCAGCTTTCCCCAGCTTATTCAGTATAAATGATGCTGCTTCTTATCTACAAGTATAAATTGTTTTGTTGTTTATGTGTTTTTGTGAAGTGAGTCCTTGCTGCTCTCTCTATCAAAAGGCACAAGTATGTGTCTCGCTAGAAGCAGTATTATCTATTGCCAGAGACTCCAATTCCATTTTTTTATTAGAGAAACATGCACCAATGCTGTTCTAGTTAATACAGCAGTTTTACTACACAGGTCACACGGGAGGCAATATATTAACTGTCCTACTGAGGAATGCAAACAGCACAGAGTGTTTGGATTTCCAGCATCCTTGAAAAGTGACTTTGCTATTATACTAACGATGCCCCAGTGAGTAATCATTTTCAGGTACTAACAACTCTTGAAAATAACTCTTTCAGTCTAATTACACTGCTGGATTAGAGAAAGCCTTTCAGTGAAGTTTATGGGCCAGATTCTTAGTCACTGTAAACAGCCAGAATGCCACAGGTTCCAGAAAGAGTAATCCAATTTACATGCTGGACCTACCTCTCTCTTCTGTAAACCCTGAATTAAAGGTTATGTAACAATTAAGGATGAAGGAACGAAAAAACCAAACTCCCTGACTTGATTCAATGACTTTGCAAATACTGAAACGACGATGAAGAGAACCAGGCTTCACCAGATTAGTTATAACTGGGAGATTAGTTCAGTGCAATAAAGCCCATTTAGCACAACACGGAGAGCTCTCTGCTGCATTTTAGAAGAATGCATTTTAAATCTTCTGCTTCTGAATGTCCCAATCCTGCAAAGCTCACTCATTATTTAACTTTATGTGGTATACATAATCACACTAAAATCAGACTATTCACAGTGCAGACAAACAAGCAGAGTTAAATTAGTGGATAAATTAAGGGTTGGGCCAGGGGCATGTTCCCTTTCCCTGGATTCTGTGTCTCCTTGAGACTTGACCTATAAACACACTGGGAAATTTTTGGCATTTTGCTTAGAAGAAATAGCCCTCATTTTCAGTGGTTTTGGTTCTACTTCAAAGAAAATAATCTATTATTTCTCAACCAAAAAGTCTAATTCTCTACAGACATGTTTTTAATGCTTCTCCAATGTAGGAAAAAATATTCAATCAAAATTGCCAAAATAAGGAAGCACACATAATTCATTTTCATAAATCCTGCTACAATTCCTGCCTTCTAAACTCATTTGAAGCCTGTGTTCTAGATCAGCAGCACAATGTTAAAGCTGGCTTGAGGCAAAGCACTCTTAGATGTCATATACCAAATGACACAATATTCAATAAAGACACTGCCTTGCTTCAGCAAGAAAAATATTTTTCTCAACATGAATATGGAGGATTAAGAAAGATAGGTGCTTTCACCTCAAGTGTGTTTTAGAAGAAATACACTAACCAGAGGCAAGGCAGAAAGCCAACAACTACCACATCAAGAACCTGAAATTTGCATTTAATCAACCTCAATTAAGGACCAGAAATCAATTTAACACACTGTTTGCAGAACATTTATTCTGGAAGCATCTTGTATGATGCAGTACTGCTAAAATTACACCCACAGAAATCAGATGTTATTAAGGAAAATACAATGGCCAAAGAAAATATGCCACAGAAGTCACTGAAAAAGAACAAGGAATTTCTTTATTTGGTTTCCCAAAACTTCAAACGTAACCTTTGATAAGTTGAATGTTTGATCTTTTAGCTACCAGCACAATTTCCTAGTTACTTTTATAAACTGGAGCTTTCAAACTCCTACCTACTCGCAGTGATCTCTGCATACTGGCTTATTTAATATTCCCTCAGCTTATCTCAAGTCTCAGTGCAGCAAGGCTTTTTAGTTGCTATGGCCCTAAGCATGGAACATGAAAGAAAAGGATATCTGGGAGCCTCATTCTATATTTTTCATTTAAAAACAAGGTCTGGGAGCCTGAGGCATGTCCCCAATCATTTTCATTTGTTTGGGAGCTCCCACTTACACTTGGGGCATTCCATCTTCACAGGGTCCTTCTTCAGATATTCACTGAGACACAAAGAAATATCAAAACTGTATCAGATCTGTAATTCTGTTTCAGTAAGAAATGGGATGCCTGGTTGCACAATTAGCAAAAGGCACTGAACTGTTAAACTGGTCAAAGGGGTTTTGCCCAAAATCCCATGGCCTAGTTTCCTATTGGTCACTGTGGTACAGTCTTCCTAATCCCAGGACTCATACAAGAAGCATTTTCTTTGCACAGCCCAAATAACTCACAGCTCCTTCAATGCAGCACCATTGCACTAATCTGGTTGTTGTCACAAGCCCAACAAGAGCTGATAAGCACAATATGTTACATAAAGTATGAGCAGACAGCAAGAGAGCACTACATTCACACTGTCTGCTTTTGTTATTCCCAGTAAAAAAGCCACGATATCTTTGTGAGCACCTTTGAATTAATGTGCTTGTATCATCTTAGGCTTGCAGAAAAGGTAAAGCATGTGTAAGAGGGAAGGAATTTGGAATATCTGAGCACAGCTTTTCCTGGCCAGTTGTACCACTGACAGAGAATAACTTTTAGCTTGGGAGCTGCACTGACACCTGCTCTGAAACCTTCTTAAATTGTAGAGTGAGGTATTGCAGAAATGCAAAGACTCTCTTGCTGTAAAGACACCACCAGGTGGATCAGCAATGCAGGGTGACAAAACACACAGACTACACTAGATTGAGGTGCTGACAGCTCTTCTGGGAGAGGGAAGCTCCTGTGGCAGAGATACAGCAGAAACAAACAAAGCCCCTTGATCCTATACCCCTTCTCCAGGCAGAGGGGGTGCATGACCACAGTGCAATTGATTCTGCCAGCTCAAACACCTCGTCACAACTGCCTGGAACTGGGCCTGGACTCATTGTGGGTCAGGCCTGAAGAACACAACAGAAATTACCCTTTCATTTCTGCCAGTGCTCATATTCAAAAAGTACATTGTGCTTGGTCCTTTGGGCTTCTTGCTTGAAGCACCAGGAATACTCCATTAGCTCAGCCTGAACAATCATGGCACCAAGCACTGCTAGTGAGAGAACAGCTCCACTGAATTTGGAGACCCCATGGAAACCTAAGGATCTAATGCAGCCTGCACCTCAAACTTCACATTGCTGTACCTAAAGTCTCCCTGCTATTTTAAAATCTGGCTCAGCCCTGTGTTGCACTGCAATGTGCAGTGTACTTGAGCTCAGTTTGCCCTGGCAGGATGGCACAACCCAATAAATTCACTGCCAAGGTAGAAGTGCTGTTGTCTAGAAATGTGAGGATTTGCTGTTCCCTTCAGAGGTACTCTGACAACAGCAAGAATCAGACCCTAGGTCTGTCTCTAAATCTCCCTCCTTCAGCAAAGAATGTTGTATACATGAAGTAATCCAAACACTTAAGAAAGTATTTCACGTCCAGCTTCTGGAATATTTCAACTTTGTCTGGGGGCTTTAAAAGAGCACTAGCTATAGAGATGTAAATATGGGTCCAAAGGAATCTACCAGCTATTATAGATATGATGAAGCAAAATGATTTCTACTGCATTTAAAATATGCTGTCGACTCTCATTTCCATTTTTTCCTTTGCTGTAAAGACTGGCAGACATATATATATATACAAATACATATATGCATGTATGTATATATACACTTGTATATCAGAGAAGTTGGGAGCCTTTTACTACTGGGGAGAATGCAGAGGTGGTGGGTAAGGGTAAAAGCTGAATATTCTCTTCTGTTTTCCTCCTCCCAGACAAAAAATCCTGCTCATTCAAAAACATAGGAAGGCTGGCACACAATGGTGAAGATAAAGCCTGCCTAAGAAAAGAATTTCCCAAGTAACACAAATTTCCAGCTAATAAAGACACAAAAGATGAAGAATTTCTGTACAGAGAAAAAGGCTTAAATACATTTTTCAACTTCCAGTTTCTGATTATCTGAAAATCTTTGATTTCTACTCTTTGAAATTAACCAAACACTATGCATGATATCTGTAATTTAAAGCTTGCTAGTTTTAAATGATTGTGTTCACAAGCAGTTTTATTGACATTAACATACAGTTATTGTTCAATTAATAAACAAAAATCCTGTCCTTGGAAGTCAGCAACATTTTAGATGAGCTCAGAAGAAGACATTACAAAACTACCTTTCTTTGTGAACTCAACTATGATTTATACGTGCTTGCTGTTGTTCATTAAAGTTTCATTAAAAATAATGACTCATCAGTAGAAAATGAAACTCTGCTACAGTGCAAATCTTTTGGAGACTTTCACCTGAATTTCTCAAAGAAACCTGAGTATTACTCATTTGAACTCAGCAATAACTGTGACATAGATACAAAGCATATGACAGATATTGCTGAGCGCTGTGGAACACGATTCAAAAATTATATAGACCATAAGTCAGCAGATATTACTACTGTGTCAAGTATACTGCAGCACTCAGGGAACTTCAGCTTCTTCTCCACTGAGAGTTCCTAGTAGTCACGTGCCTGAGCAGTTTAATAAAACAGGTATCTTATAATGCTGCCAGAAAAAGGAAGATTTCTGTGAAAAGAAAAATATATACTTGGGGTGTTATATGCAATTTAAATTTATAATAAATTCCAGATGTTGTCAATTGTGCTCTGTTTTAAAGTAAAAGTAAATTGAGAAGAAAATAGCTCATATTCACTATACATTGTATGCAAAACTCCATTTACTTGCTTTATGAGGGATTTTTGAAAGGTTTAAAGCTGGAGTGATAGGTTAGTTTTGTATGCCAAATTAACCTAAAATTTGCAATAGGCAAATGGAGCATGTAGTAAGATGTAATACTTTAGTACTAGTTAAAGTGCAAATGTGGCTTATCTATGGAGAGCTTTCCCGCAATAAAAACTCAGTGGAAAGACATGAATCACTGCTTGCTTTCTACATTTAGTTTGATCTAATGCATCCATGAAAGAAATATTGTGGGAGCTTGGAGAAAATAATAGGTGTTACAGAAAAGGAGATGCTTACTTAAAGAGTTTCTTCTAAAGTCTTGTGAAAGAATTGTCTGAGCAGTGTGGATGGGACAATACCAAAACATGCACATACTGCTGTTCCTAGAATTTATTATTCTGCGTTCATTTAGATTCTTACAGTCTCATTTGTCATCAGCACATGAGAACTTTCTCCCAAAATCCAACCCAACTTCAAAGGACAAAGTCTATTTACAAAGCTACTCATACTTTGCCATCTTTGTGAGCATTCTCAGAGTTGGAATTTCTGAAACACTAAGAATTTTTTTCTTTCATGGTGACGGGAAAAAATAGAGAGAATCACGGAGAGTTTCTTTTAAGAGATCACAATTTCATTTTGCTAATAAAACAGTCTTTCATGCAAAAAACTTCAAATGAGCTTGCCCCAGGACCAGCTTGAACTTTTGGCACCCAGAGTGTTCCTTGTCAAGGAGATCACAGGCCTGCTACCCCTTAATCCTGCTCATCTTGTTTGTTTTGATCCCCACCCATCCTGGCTTCCTTCAATGCCCTGCAGTCACTCTTGCTGGAGCAAACAGCAGCAGCCAGTCCCCCTGCATGCTTTGCATGCTGCTAATGATTTTATAGACTGCAATCATGTGGCTGTTTGTCAAGCTGAGAGAGCCTGGCCTCTGCACTCACACACCAGAGCCAAGCATGTCAACTTTGCTGCTTTAACTGTATTTTGCTTCAACCCCTTTGTTTTGATCTTCGTGTGTGGCAAACTAAAAAAAAAAAAAAAAGAGAAAAACCCAACTTTACCACAAGAAGTACTGGCCTCTCAGAAAAATTCTGACATTTCTAGTGAGTGAAAAGCATCAAGAAAAAAGAGGAAAAAGAAAGTTTTTCTAATGCATAGGGGCTGTAAACAGAGAACAGCCACTCTACTTTCTTGAAGTAATTTCCATAGGACTTTCAACAGTTTCAGCCATCACTTGCACCATAATGCAGCAAACCCAGTAGAGAAGGCTACTTCTAGAATTTATATTCTATTTTTCCTTTCTTCCTTCCTCTCTTGAGTATCCAATGCTTGTCTTTATTACTTCTCTCTGCCCAGTTGTTTTATATTCTCTGAAGACCATATAAGATCTTTCACTTGGGCAAATGATTAAAATAACTCATTTTCAAAAGTAGAAGGGATGTGGATTTTTTCAAAAAGATGAACACTGATATGATCGACCTGGCATCATATGGAAGAAAAACTTAAAAGGTAGAGGTCACAGGCAGCAAATTTCCTTATTGGACTGTTCTTATGCTTTCAGTCATAAACCAGCTTTCAATTTCTAAATTATCTTTAGGTGCTTGCCCAAGCTGAGAGCCAAAGGAGAAACACCATCCCAAGAGCAAGTTAATTATCACCAAAGGTTTCAAAACTTGAAAGGAAAGCTGAAGAAAAAAAAAAAAATCAGGAAAATGAGAGTCTGGCTGTTCATCAGTTCTATTCTTAGTGTATATTTGATGAGATGGTTTAAACACTTTGAAATGAAAGGATCTTGATCACCACAATGGCTGATGCAGTTAAACTGTTTATGAGGGAGGGAGACATCACAGACAATTCCTATTCAAAAGACTGAAATCAAGACTTCTAAAAAAAAATACTCATTTTATCCCTATGAACATACCAATTGCTGACTCTCGGGTAATTGACAAAATGGTTTACATCATTTCTATAACAAAGACCATGATTCTATAGTGAAAGGTGTAGTCAGAGTGACTTTGAAAAACTCTGTACTTACTATCCACAGAAAAAGGGAGGAAAATAAAGGTTTCTGCTAAAGGTCTGGAAAGGTCTAAGTTAATAGTGTGAATTCCCTTGAGTAATTTCTAGTTTGACTATAAGCATAACTCAAATATAAGATTTGCATGATGCCCTCAAGTGCCATTATTGCTGCTTGATTGCATTAATTAATACATTGCCAGCATCAGCTCGATAATTACTGGTTCCTGCTTTGTGAATGCTTCCTTAAATTGTAAGTCAGTGCAGGATTTTGTGAAAACAAGTTATTGTTCTGCTTACTCCAGTAAGCTTATAGATCACTGCAATTATATAGCAATATAAAATTTTTTATGCAAGAAAAAAAAAAATTGCATTTCTAATGACTTGGGTTTTTCCCCTTCAGAATTTCTGCTGCTATATTTTCAACTGTCATAATCAGTCAGAGAGGATTCTCTCAAGGATAACAAGGCAGGATGGAAAATTCAAACCAACCTCCATAGACAGCAAGCTGTCTTTCATTACATTTGGTAGCATACAGCTGCACTTTGTTCTTTCAACCACACAGATAAATACTTTCATTGTGTATGTTAATCAGACTGGGAGAAGATACAGAAAATGGAAAAGTCAGATTTAAACTACATTTCTGAATAATTACATCAAGATCTGCCACTTACTGGGGATTTCTTTTTTCTTAAGTGAAAAACATTAAAGAAAATATACTGTAATTATTTTTCTTGGAGGATGCAAACCTTTAAACTGACATGAAAAAGGAATGAACCAGTATATCCACTATAATAGATATTAATAGGCACCCCAAGGAGAGCAGTACACACTGTCTCACAATACTTCAGAAAGGAAGTAAAATCAAAGCAGTTCAGTATAGAGCAAACAAGGCTTTCAATAAGCTCCTTCTATATTAAAGGCTTCAGCAAAAAGGTTCAGAGACCTTCCAAGACAGGGAAGGCACCAGCACACACAATTCTCCTTGGACACAGAGGTTACAGCCACAGTCCTATTGATTCTGATGAGACTATTATGTACTGAAATGAATGATGTTTGATTCAATGGGACTTCTAATAGATACAAATTGCTTTCCTTAATTGTGATGGGTAGAATGGAGGTAAGGGAACAGTATTGGATCCTCAGTCTTTTTGTGTAGAGAAAAGAGCAATTTCCTGAGCTGCAGGGCTGAAATGTTCCACTCCATCAGGGAGGTAGGAGGTTCTTTGTCATCTTTGATTTTAGGGTGGTTTTTTCGTTGTATTATTTCTGAACAAAGTATCCTTCATCATGTTAAAAAAACCCTACAAAAACCACATGCAGCTGTCATCTTCTAATGTCTTTTAGTTATTACTGCAACAGTATTTAATTATCCTTTATCACCTGACCTGAGCCCATTACAGTTGATGAAAAAATTTTGTAGGCTTTTGACTAAGCCTATTATCACACAAAACTTCATTTCTCTTTCTCAATTTCAATTTGATATAGAACTACAGTACAATTTTAGCAAGTTCTATCCAAGAAAAGACAATTTACTGAGATTAAATTGCATCACACTCATATGCATTCTAGATGCACTGACTACACAAAATCTCAGTTAAGGTTTGTTTAAAGTAAAAAGCCATACAAGCTAAATGAACAATTATTCAAACTATAAATTCAAAAATGTATCAGTATTTAAAGTCTGTCTGCCTGGTATGAAATGGGGATGAAAGGACAAGTGTTAAATAGTGACTAGTGAGAACATACATGCAGAACATGGGGTGTTCCTGTCCATGCTGTAAGCATGAGAACCAACCTGTGAGTGGATTGGAACTCACAGTGCTATGGAGGTGATCCGAAGAACAAAGCAGGTCTAACACCCCTCAGCTTCATCCTTCTCTCTGCACACCTTACATCATCACCAATAAACAATACTGCAGAGTAGGAGTCCAATCAATCTTTTCTTGACCTGTTTCACAGATCCTTCTCTGTGCAACATAGTACCATAACACACATGATAGCTTACACTGAATTATTTTACCAGAATTCCATGATGGAAGAGATTCCCACCCATTCCTATTGCAGTTAAAGTTGATTCAGTGATTGTTACAATGACCTTCCAACTCCTGCTGAAAGTGACAGATTTTCTGTGCTTGTTATTAAAAAAAACACACACACACACAAAAAAAACCCTACCTTAATTCTCTGTTCTAAACACAGAATTCTTTGAATAAAAGGACGGAAAAATATTAGTTAGTTGACTTAACATTCTCCAAGAATTATGGAATCCATTCTGATTTGGCATCTTAAATTGGCCACACTTGTTGAAACACCCAAGGCAAACCACTAATTTTTACCACTGCTATAGGGCTGCTGCAAAGGAAATGTATTCTGACAGACAAATTACAACCTCAGCTTCTATCAGCTTCTTTGGAGTACAGCAGTCAAGATTATGAAATGCTTAAATAACTAAAGGACTCAAACCACTTAGTATGTAACATTCTGACTTGCTAAGAATATAAACATAAAATTCAAGTAAAAATGTTCCTCTTCTCCCTCTAGAATGGTTTAGTCCAAGAAATCTCATTTTCATTAAATAAAGAATATAGAACATGCTACATATGTTTTCAACAGTTACTAACTCAAGGGAATTAGTGAGTAATAGATCATTTAAATTCAAAAAGACAGAATTTCCCTTTTCAGCCAGCATACCACACAGAATTATTTGAAATGGTGAGAGGACAGGGAATTGTTTCAATGCTTTTCACTACCTAGATGAGCTCAAACAGGTAAAAGACAAATTATACCTTTGGTGGGTAACCAACCAAACCTCTCCCTGCCAACAATTACAGCAGCTGCCTGAGACTTGGAATTGTGCCACTGGAAAATGGACAAACAGCCATGGCATAAAGCAAAACCTGAGCTCCTTTTAGGATTTTGCTGCATCAGCAGAGCCTGAGCAGCTGTGCTGCCCTTGGGGGGCCCTGGGACTGAATTCCCCAACACACACTGCCAGCTGCACAGCCCAGGGGTGAAGTGTCAGGGGATGGGAAGGAGCAAGGGATTGGTGGCAAAACCCACTAGCTGCTGTCCTGTCTCATGCTCTCTACTGGGAAAATTTCCCACTTTGTTCCTCTTGCAGTGTATTTCTGTTCCTCATTTCCTATTTTCCTTAACACAAGCCAAGTTTGAGCATCATCTGTGTTTTAGTGCTTTCTTCTCAGCTGGGAAGACCTGTAATTGTACATGTTTCTATTCATGTGAAGGATTTAATGAGCTACCAATAAAATCTGCTATCAAAGGCAAATAGGCAAGCCATAAGGACAAAAATACGTGTGCACCTCAGTTAAATTTCAAATACCCTGAGGATCTATATAAACTTTCATATAGATCCTGCCTTGTGTCTGCCTGAAATAGCATAATACATACAAATGAACCAATTAAAATCCAAGCCTTTTACTTGCTTAAATCTCCAGGTTCATCCAATGGAAGAGCTTTTACTCTGCTGTGCCAGCGTGTTCCATGTAATGATGGCAACACAGGAACTGAATTGAATTAAAGCTTCTGACTATAATAAACAGCATGTTGCACGAACAATATCTGATGCAGGGGGAAAAAGCCCTGCACTAATGTTCTATACTTAACAACAACAAACAACAAAGAGTAAAAACAAAACTTTGTCAGAATGAACACACAAAAATCCAAACCCCACAAAAAATAAACCCAAACTAAAAACAATGAAATATTATGTTCCCAACTATTTCTATGGCATTTGCTCATCTTTTTTAATGTTTTGTTTATTTTGTTCTTCAAGAAAATGAGTTATCACAGTTCAAAAATTATCACAAATGGATACATTTCTTATGGGCCCAGTCAATTTTACAAAGTTATGGCTAAAAGCAACTGAATAATGTTCTTACTAAAAGTGTAAGCAGCAGAGAGCTGTGCTGTGGGCAGCCTCTTGCACCTGTGTCAGGTGCTCTGTGACCAGAAGGAAGGCTTTTTTCTCTTGGGGTGAACAGAAGAGAACAAATGAACTATGCAGAGCCTGGCTCTGATTTGGGAGGTTTGAACTGCAGTACAGGGAAGGGTCCTTGAAAATTATGATTTGTTTACTGGAGTAGCTCATTTGACTGTGAAATTCCCTTTAAAAGCTGCAGCTGACATAGCATAACAGACATGCAAAAATTAACTCCTCAGCTTGCTTTGGTTTCCAATAATGTCAGAATTTTGAACCATTTGAGGTGTGGAGAAACAGCAGCCTTCCCTTCATAACTGGTGAACAGGACCAGCACTGAAGAGGCTCCCCAGGGAAGCGGCCACAGCCCCAAGGCTGACAGAGCCCGAGTGTCTGGACAAGGTTCTCAGCACAGGGTGTGACTCTTGGGGTGTCCTGTGCAGGGCCAGGAGCTGGACTCAATGATCCTGACAGCTCCCTTCCAATTCAGCATATTCTGCAGTCCTATGATTAATGTTCTGCTAAATGACATTCCTGTCCTTCACACTATTTCATACTACAGTATTTCAGGCAGTTTAGCCTCCAGCTCACCTATAAATATCCTTGATAAATCTGTGGCAGTCCAACCAACAATAAGGAGAAATATTTGACAGAGGAGGGAAAAATTTGCAAAGCACACAGCACAGTTCAATGCAATTTGGTAGCTGTACTGTGACCAGCCAGCTGTGCTTTACATGGTACAACATTCATTTCCACATGGACTTTATTCTTGCTCTACATCTGTACTCCAGCAACATGGAAAGGCTGTCTTGCTTGGAGATCTAACTTAAATAGTAGGGCAGAGGGTGATGAAAATATCATATTTTGACCTTACTGCTAATATATTTTAAAATAGGAAAATAATCAATAATAAAGTAATTTCCTTGACTCCCCGGGGAAGAAGTAGGAAAGCTCTGCATGATTATCTGGATGACCTCAAATTCTTCTTTAATAGCTTTTCATTTATTTTCAGACTAAAATTTGACACCTAAGATTGCTGATATATACCCTTTTTTGTGGGCTGCTGCTAGACTGACTCCCTTTACTTTCCCATATTGCATAGTACAAAAGAGAAATACATTTCAAGTTCTGCAGGATTCCAGTTTCACTGGCGCTGAAATTGTGATTTGACAAACACAAATTGGATGATATCCCACCACTCACCAGGCATTCAAGAACCCAGGATAAACACATGAGAAGGGCATTAAAGGCACAGTCCCACATATAACAGACAGTTACTTATTCTAGAAAGAGTAAAGCACTTCATGAACAACCAATGAGAATGGAATTCTGTTACAGTCAAAAAAATTACTAATACAACACATGCTCCTTAGATATCATATCAATATCTATACTCCTTTACATTTTAAAGGGAAAAAAACCCTAACTATGAACCTGAATAACTTCACACACTTTGCTAATTCAGGGTCTCTGGTGATTTATAAATTACCAGTGATGGGCCATAAATTTTCTTGTCTAATACAGATTGATAACTCTCATTGTGTGCAAATGACTAAGTCAGCCCCCTTTCAGATGAGGGGGAAAGTTCTGACACTAATCAACTTCCAACCATTTCGTCACAAAAAAACTGAAAAATTGTCATATAATGGAAAACTCGTAATGACTTCTCCCCTATGTGACAGGCACACACTTGTCAGTGTGCATGGGGTTCTTTATTTGGATCATTGCAATACAGAGAGACAAATAAGCTGTAAAACTGAGATTTTTTGGTATCTATAATGCTCCTTACTAGTGGCTTACAATAAGAAAAAAAATCTCATATATGGAGCCTCATATTAAGGGGATATTCAAAGTGCAGAATAAGAAACTCATTAGATCTTTGAAACTGTAAAAGGCTAGGTATTCATATATCAAAATGTTAAAAAATACTCTCTGCTCCAGAAATTTAAATTACCTCTCTGAGAAAAGTGGAGAAAAAAATAGACTAATTAGATGAAATATCTATAATCAGTTTGCTAAAGAACCTTAGCTACCCATTTTTTTTAAGAAGATGTATAATACCACATTCTAAATAATTATACCTTTTTCTCCTTACAAAGGTATTCTACTTTTGAGATTTATTCATAAAGGGACAGGTCTATGCCCTAACAAAGACAAATGACAGAACACATTAACTCATAAGAGGGAACTCTTTGAGGGTTATTCAGCAACTCACTGATTCTCCATATTGTTGTCATGCACAACAGTGGCTTTATGCTAGAAGATGAAATCCCCATCCTAGGTACTCTAGGTAGCTTTACAGAACTGCACTTCCCCAAGAATATTTTATTGTGACCATAAATAAGTATTTGTAGAGTACCAGAGATAATTGATGTTAGCTGAGAGTAACTCTGTTAATAACAGCTCCCTCCAATGCTCTAAATAAAATTTATTTATGGCCACACAGGAACCGTATAAAACACAGTATACACACTACTACAGACATCAAAAACTGGTTAAATAAATGATGTTTCATTTGCATGTGAAGGTAATAAACATTCTTGCATTTGCTGAATTTATTTGTGCCTTACATCACTCTCTGGCTCCCCAGCAGTACATAAGTCTCTGCATCCCCATGAGAATTCTAGCCTTTCCTGACTCTTCAGAACTCTTTATATACCCAGGATTATTCTTCTCCCATATATCACTACATTAGTTACTAGTATTCCTATATCCATTTTCACTTATGTCTCTTTTTTAGAGTAACTCAATTTTTGTTACCAGCCTTTAAGCCTTTCTAAAATCCTAAATACGACATATAAATATTGATATTGATCTGTCTTAATTTGGGTCAGTAAAGCCACTGGCTTAGTCTTGCTCTGCATCAGATACATCCATGTAGGGTTTACAAAGTTGAGAGATAAGCATTAGATATTTTTCCAGATGCCAGTCCAATGTGCAGCAGCAGGTCGTTAGTAAGCATTTCCAGATCTCTGTGTACAAATACTGCACACAAGCACCTTGCACGTGTCAAGGCATTAAATGTTACCCACAGAGTTAAAGCTCTGGAGTTAAAGAAATGTGCTTAAAAATTTATATACTATCTTTGAATATAATACTAATTACATGAAAGATGAATTTACTTTTAAACTTTGATAATCATGAAGATTTAAGTCAGACCTCTCTTCTCTGACTTAGTACTCAGAAAACAAAATATACCTACTCAGCCCAAATCACATACTAGAATTCTTTCTTGAGCCATCACGCCTCAATTTTTCTCCTAGCATGAAAAACAATTCTTATTTTACTTTATGTTATTAACACTCACTTTTTTTTACTTTCACATATACCTTCTACTTAATTTATCCCAAGTACCCTTGGTCTAGGTATGCTTTATGCTCTCATATGCATGTGTTCAGCCTTTTTCTACTTCTAGGATACCTTCCTGCATTAAGTAGAGCCAGAGCTAAAACTCAACTGAAACAGCTTTGAATTCAATTAATCTTTTCAATGGCATATCACAGGATTTTGGGTACCAGAAAAAAAGGAATATTCCTTACTTCTAAGAGATGTTCTAAGGACCTGCTCCCACAGGAACTGACTTCTAAGAAAGATGCAAATGTCAGGGGAGTGCTGTCCTGAACAGATTTCTCACATGAGCACTTCTGTACTGAAATGAAAATGTTCACATACTGAGCTGAGCAGTTTCCCCTGTAGGTGAACTCAAGTGAGCATCCCCCAGAGCAAGTGCAGGTCCTCAGCTTCTTGATAAGTTGATCATGTTTTCTGGGTGGCTCATTTTTCTTACAAATGCACAAGATCAAATAAATACCAACACTTTGGAGGAGCCGACTACATTAAACAGAGCCCCAGCAGATGAAGCCATGCCCTGACAGAGCACAGCTTCTTGTCAGATTAATTCCAGCATCACAGACAGCACAGGAGGGGCTGAGCCTTCCCCTCTGCTGCTCACTCCCTGTGCATCCACCCAACAGTGCCAGGGCTGAGGTTTGTGTCCAAACCTGGATCAGAGCTCTCCTTGTGCAAAGATGCCTCCAAAAGGGAGGGCAGGAACAAGTGAGCCTAGAGGAGAAACCTCTCAGGCTTCTCATGAAGTGACAACCTCACACCTGCTATCCATGAGGTCCCCCAGTCTGATGTGTCCTACAAAACCCACCAAAAGAAATTCATTTCTTTCCAGACTCTCTAAAAGCGCAGTTATTTTCATTAATCTTCTTTAATATTCATTTAGAATCCATTCTTGGCTGTAATAATTTCTTTTTTGAGGTCCTTTCTTTTAGACCCACAAAACAACCAGGTCTTTAAAGAAACCACCATAGACATTCACTTAAGTATAATAATTGGCTCTAAAATTCGAGATTGTCCTTTCCCAAATCAGAGATGGAGGGAATCATTTACAAGTTGGAAAATTGCTGAAGCAGTTGCTCAAAGGCCTAGCAAGGAAGACTAGGAAAATGCTTGTCTCTCAACTACTAGTTGTGGTTTAATACTAGAATATTTTATGCCACCTTAGACTGATTTTTTCACTTTCAATAAATGCATTCACCTCAGTTTCCTGAATGGGATCTTTTTCCTTCATAGCTCCTAACATTAAACAATTTTTGCAAAAATGTGTCTTTCTACTTCATGTTCTCTGGTGTCTAGTTTTTAAAAAGGCTTAAGTAAATTTGTATTTTTGGTCTAATATTCTAAACACTTTCTTTCATCTGTTCTCTCTGTATTCCATATGCTTTGCTCAATACAAAGATCACTAACAAGCTAAGGCATGAATTTGATGTGTGTTTCCAGGAGACAATTAAACTAACAGCCTCCAAGAAACCATATTAAATAACACAGGGCCCTAAGGGCTTAATATATTTTAAAAATCCAAAAGATTTTTCATATTTTCAAGTATATTCTCCTGTTATTTTTGAACAAGTGTCTACTTACTGTGCATAATCTATAATTTGTGCTACTAATAGAATGCCAGAGAAATGTTGAAAAATATTCAAAATATACCAAAAAAAAATCACTTCTCTTTAAGGGGGGAAAAAATGAAAACAACAGAAACCTCTCCTAGGAATTATGACAGAGCTGTGTCCAAGCTCCTCTTATCTCAGGCTTGGCATCAGCCAAGAACCACCTTTCCTAAAAAGGCAGATTTTTGGCAGACACAGCAGTGCCAAAACAACAAACAGGAAGCTCAGCACAAACACTGCTGAACAATTCACCAGAATGGGAAAACCACAAATTTTATGTTCAATGGTTTAACAAGAAACAAATATATTCTTAAGCACTAGGTATTCATGACAACGTTTCCCAAATCTTACTAAAGACTATGAAACAACTTTCCTTCCTAAAAGAGCCTTTTGAGGGGTAAGGACCCAAATATGTGAGGAACCCAACCCAGCCCAGAGAGTGCTGCAGTGGGGAAGAAAAAGCTGAGTAGTTTCAAATGGAAACTTTTACAATTAAGAAAATTCTCCCATCATTGAAATACAAATGTTGATTTTTTTCAATTTCACATTCTAGTGTTATCAAAAAAGACATTTTTATGAAATCCTATAACCTTACCTTGCAGACTCTATTTTGTCCTTCCACTTGAATTTTTGTTATGTTTTTGTATTTATGTTTTGTTGCTACTAAACATTCAGTTATGATATATGTATTCCATGCTTCTGTCACTTTCCAATCACTTTAAATTATTTTCTTTTGAAACAATATGTATAAAAAAAATCATTTCTGCTTCAGAAGGGCCACTCATGTGGAACTAAACTAAATCAAACAACAATTAACAATATGTTAATGAACTAAGCCAGAAGTTTAATGGAGATGAAAAAAGCATTTCTAGAAGTTATAGTGAGGAGATTATCTTAAACAAAAGCTTCCTGCAGCTAAATACATCGCATAAACAATGAATTCCAGGTTTTTATTACAAAAATTGATTGTTATTTGCAATAATTGGCAAATTTACCAAAAGGCAGAGAGTAGAAATGGAGCATTTCCTGCTACAGATAAAGTGGAAACTTATTCATCTCATAAAAAGTGGAGCATGGCAACCATAAAACACAGGGGGTTTGGCAAGTGATCACCACATCTGGTATTATTTTAATAGGCAAAATCCTAGCAGAAGGTATAGTTGTTTCAAGCTGAAGATAACGAAATACTGGCTTCAGAGAGACCACAAGACAACAAGAAATGAGTTCTCACGTTATGAGATAAAAATATACCTGATTTTAAAAAACCAGGTGGTTTATACATCCTAAGTAGGTATATATCTTGTTACCATAAATCCTGTTAACATTAATCTCCATTTTCATATACACATTTTAGCTCCCCCTCTCACTTGCTGAATTGAATTCTACAATTATTTACATGGAGAAGTATTAGGCAAAGGAAGATTAGGTTAGAAATAATTATGAATATTTTTTCATCCCCCACAAATTCTTTTAATAGTATTTAATACTAAAACTAAAAAAGAAACATAAGACAAAAGGTTATTTAACCAAGAAATAGTTAGCTCAGACACTGTTTTGAACTCCTCATTACAGTTCCTCACCATTGATTCTCTATAAATCTCAAGAGGAGCCAGCAGTGGTGTCCCCAGCACCCAAATGGTGGGTGACACCTGTCTGGGCAGGTTTGTTGTCTGGAATTCAGAGGGGAAATGAAATTCACCCTTGCTCCAATGGCAGCTTCACCCACTGCTGGAAGATGCAAACTCTGTGTGTGACACACCTGGGGAAAGGACCTGGGCAGCACCTGTGACCATTCCTGACCACCACCAACATTCTGAATTTCACTACCAGATAGACACAAGCTCATCTGGGTACATCAGTTTTGCTGCACTCCCAAAAGATCTTTGATGTCCAAATAACATTTTTTCTTGCTGAAGACAAAACAATTTCAGCCATTTTATAGCTGCCATTTATATAATCTACCTTGTTTATTAATGGTTGTGATTCTGCTTAGAACTCCTTGTAAATGTTTTTCCTAATGTAGTCAACTCATTTTTCTGGCATAGACTTTTCTGTTTGTCTATTGTCCATATGTTCATCAAACCCAAAATATAATTGACTGCAAGCTTATTTGCATGGCTTCCCATCTGTCCCTGTCAAGTAAACTTTGTTTTATTATTTACTAATGGAAAATTAACCTTCTGTGCTCTTGAAAAATGAATCAGTTACCTCCATTAGGTAATTTATTGTCCTATTAAATTTGTAAGGCAGATACCCCTTTGCATAGGAGGACCCTATCATCAGCAAATATTAAAGGAGGAGAACAAGCACCTGGGTGCTACCACTTCCAGCACTGGTCTGCATAACAATTTCTGCTTCCTTATAGTTGATTAAGCTTTTGTCTTTGTCTAGAGCCTCCACAAGACACTGCATTATCATTCTGTAATGCAAAATTTTAAAAATTATAAAGGAATTGCAATGTCATGGTATTATAAAGTCATTCCTGGAATGATGCCACATTTCATCTGGTTAATAAGTATGGAGACCTGATTTCTTCCAATGCACATATATTTAATAGATAAAATCTTGTTCCTACTCACACTTAACACATACCAAAATTAGATTTATAAATGAAAAGTGAAATTAACTTCAGATTACTTTATAATTATGCAGCAAGTAGGATTTGCTTAATTTAGACCATGCACACCAATTGCAGCCATAACCCCAATTCCACAGCCTCTGAGTGCACCCAAGACATCAGTTGTGCCACATGCAGATAGAAAGCAGAAGGATATAATTCCCCAAAGGAAACAACAGGATCTACAATTTGTCTTTGCATATAAAGAGGAAAATACCTCTTTAAGAGTGAGGGAAACCTATAGTAACAAATAAGGAGGGTAGGAAGGTACAGCATGTGTGAGCAATCCTCATTCACTCAGCTGGCAGGGAACAGCTTTCACCAGCAACAAAGGTTGATAAGTTTGGCTTCAGCACTCTTGTACAGTTCTGTCTTGTGCCAAAATTGAACATAAAAAAGAAACTGGAGAAGTGCCTGGGAACAAAAATTCACTTCCCTGAGGTTTCTGAAAACTAACATGGTGTAGAGCTGGGAATCTACATTATTGCACAGGTGCTGCCATGCAAAGGCATTTAAAGAGCAGCAGCCCAGAAACAATGTAGTGTGAGGTGTTATACACCATGTCCCTGGCAGCAGGGCCAGATCCAAACATTGCAAAACTGCTTTGGCAATGAGATTGCAAAGCACGTGAGCACTGTCTGAAAGCATGCACAAATATTTATCCTGTCTACACAAATGGGATCAGCAACCTTTATGGTTGAAGGATATTTCTCTACACCAAGCAGAAATAATCAATTAAGCTTTTAATTAATTCCCAAACAGCAAGACTTACTGGTGCATTTACTTAGCTCAGAAGCAGATCATGTCTAGGTCCTGTTACTGCCCCTCATATGCTACTATGGTTAAAAACAGAAGTTTTTCCCCGAGGCTGGTTTGCACTGCAGGGGTGTCTCCAAGCAAAGCTGGAAAAATGTACTATCTGTTTCAGCTGAGCAAAAGATCCACAAAAAATGAATCCATACAGACACTGCCCAAACAGCATCAATACACATTTTCCTGCCATAAATTCAACCCAGGTTTGTTATGACACAGGAGCTGACTGGCATTGCTTTTGACTGATTTTGTAGCTTAGGTCAGACTCTCAAGCAATCCGGCTGTTTTCAATCAAGAGCTTTGGACTTAACTAAAGAAACACATAAATGTATTTGGATACCAACAGGAAAAGGACATATGTACATAAATAGGTATATAAATACATATATATGTAATTACACATATATGTGTATATATGTGTGCGTGTGTATATACATACATATATACGCACACAGACACCAGTTTGACTCACTATTGATAGAAATCCGTGTGAAAAAAATGCTGAGGATTCAGATGCTCATTGCCAGAAACTAAAGAGTAATTTATCCCCTCATCTGTCCTTTCTGTGTGTCACAGAGGAGGAAAGGACTACTCTCCCACCATTTTAGGCTTGTTCTGGCACAACTGGACTGGGATGCAAACACCAAAGTGGCTAACTTGGAAAACTAATTTGGCCATGCTTTGTGCAGTGACATGGTCCTTTTCTACTCCCCCTTCCCAACAGGCCCTGGGAAGAGGAAGGCAGAAGTGGTGGCCTGGCTCTGCCACTTTGTGCCCCTAGAGGAGAAGCAGCAGGGGCAGGGCTCAGCAGGGACACTGCTTTGCACAGAGCAGCACAGGTTACCAGTGTATTATCCACTGTGCATTTCCTCAGTCTTCCAAAAGTTAGAATTTAAACTTAGCTAAGTATTTCTTGGATTTGAGTATGTATTTGCAATATATGGTGTAGAAAATAAATGTGAAATGAAATAAAGAAATTAATGTAGACACCCTGGACAGGTATACCTTCTACTTTCAAATAAATACAGCTCTCATATTTCTGTGGGAGTCCTGCGTGAATAATAACCAAATAAAATCTTTGCAATCCACCTTTATGCGTTCTTATACATTACAACTCATAAATATGCAATATGAACACAAAATAGCCTCAGAGAGACTACAACCACCCAAAAGAAAAAAAAAAACAAAAAAAACCAAAAAAACACAGAAATGTTATAGCTTCTCTTAAGTAATTTTTAAAAGCTACAGTGTTGTTGGCATACTTGTCTAACATTTCAGAAATTCAATTAGAATGCACCTTTTGCATTGTTCCCAGATTTTGAAAACCTGCTCCTTTGAAATACAGGGTGCTGCAAATGGAAGTTTTTATGGATGCTGAACACACACCTGAGCACAAATTAAAATAAAGACATCCTATGGCCAGTGGTACCCAGGCAGTGGCCTTGCTTCCAGCAGCATCCTGGGGTCCTTTGCCAAGGCTGTCCCAGATTTCAGATCCCTGAGTGACAACGCAGCTCGTTGCCATCCCCGGGCACTGCTGTGTGGTTTGATGCTGTGCCTGCAGGCTGATCTGTGCTCTGTGAGGCTCTCAGGCCGGGCAGAGCAGCCCCTGCTCAGTGCAGGTGTCACAGCCAGGTCCCTGCACAGCTGCAGCTGCTCCAGTGCTCAATCCCAGCTGATGGTGGAACCCAGACAGCTGCACCCAGAGCAATCAGCACCTTGCACACACTGAGCTAAAGCTGGAGCTGCTAAAGCCAGCGTGAAAGAGTCTGCAGGATTAGATGTGCAGACTACTTAGCAAGATTTCCTTAGCCACAACAGACTGAAAATAAAAACCATGAAGTGATAAATTCCTCAGGATGCTGCTCTAATCAGTGGGGTTTACATAAGCGTGTCCTACCTGCGAACTGCACTCAAACATGGAATTATTTAATCAAAAGGAAATTTAAGTGCTTGAAAGGAAATAAAGGTTTTATTATCAGCAGGCAATTGTTCACTTGTAGTGTTCTCGTTCATTGTCTGGGGGAACTGAGGTGATTCACGAATATATTCTGCTGTCACTTTCACTGCAGATACAAGTTAACCACTGAAATATCAGAACAATTTTTACTTTGGTTCTGCTTAACTGCACCATCTTCTGTCAATGTAAAACATTAATTGCCCAAGGACAATCAATCAAAAACTAAATTAACGTCAGACATGAAAATTTCCATGTCACAGACTCATTTTCGTCATATTAAAGGTGATGGAAGTTCATTGAAGCCCAATAGTAAGGTGAGGAAAATTAGGCCCTGCAAAAATGGCGAACAAAAAAAGTTTAGGAAATATGAGGGGTTTAGTTAGTGTTACAGCACAAGCAGGCCAAGAATCACCTAAATGCATTCTATAACAATAGCCAAAAAAACCAAACAACAACAAAAATAATAGAAAACCCGTTGAAAAATAAACAAAAGGAATTAGCATAGGATTTAATGGAAGATTATTTTAAATAACACATTGACAGAAGTTTGGAGGAGTTCTTTTATTTGATTTTTCTTTTAATTGTAAATTCCCCTTTGTTGCAAAGCTCTTGCTTGAGAGTGGGAATGACCATTATGTACCTGTTGCTCAAGATTGACAAAATGACAATTTATGATCTTTTGCTCAGCACATCCAATTCCAGTATAGAGCAGGAAAAGTCAAGAAATTCTCACATATTCCACATCCTTTAGATGAAAAAAAAAAGAATAGAACACAAGTCTGAAAAGCCTTATCTTATTGAATTAATATTGAATCAAAGTTAAATTCAATGTACTCCATTTTTTACTTCTGTATAGATTATATTTATGCTATACTTTCAACATTCTGATTTTTGTCAAGTCATTGTTTGCTGACATACTTGATTTAGGTGTGAGTTTGACTCTCAAATGGTTACATAATCATTGGCCTCCTTTCACAGTCCATTATGTTAACACAAATCTGCAAAAACACGATTATTTCAGTCTTCAAGCAGTTCAGAGACATTAAATATTCAAAAGTTTCCCTTTTAGCTGCTGAGTGACTCCTGAATAACCATTAAAAAAAAAAAAAACACACCAGTTAATAGATGCAATTGTAAAAAAAAAAAAAATCCCTGGCATATGCAGACATTGCTTTATTTCACACTCAGTTGTTACCCTCTTTTGGCAGCGACAAAGTGACAAAATGAAGGGAGAATGAAGCACCTGAACTCTGCTATCACAGCACAGATGTTGGAGCCAGTGAACAGTGCAGATCAGGTCGAGTGTGCCCTGTGTGTGGTGCCCCCAGAGAGTGCCTGGCATATCTGCAGCTGCAGGGGCAGAGGTTGCTGTGTGTAGCAGTGTGACCTACATTTAAGGTGCACGTACCCTTTACATTTTCAGTAAACCAGTAACCTGCAATTAACATTTCAAATGCAAAATGTACTGCAGAAGGGTGGTGCTGTTCAACCTACTCTGTCACAAGCAATCAGCATTTCCCAGTCCTTACACCACCAAGGCACATGCATAAAACATATTTCTTTATCTGTTAGCATCCTCAGATTTCTGCCACCTTGCTATGTCTAGCATCACACTGACAAACTGAGGCTCCTTTGACCACACAAGCATAAACAAACATAACAAAAAAAAAGCAGCTGTATGAACACAAAGGCCTTGTGGAGAGAAAAGAAAATATACAGGTGTAAACAACAGAAAATTTATAGAGTGTGCATGGAGAGGCAAGGCTGAATTCTTCAGACCACTGGGAGCACTCCCCTTACTCCACCTGCAGCACTGAAAGATCAGACCCTGTCCAGGTAATTGCCCTGTGTTATGTAAGGTTGTGGTTTTGGAGTAGAGCTGACAGAACCGCTTCACCTTATTCATGGGCCAGCTCCTCTTCTGGCACAACCAGAAGAGGAGGCAAACCAGAGACACCTCAAAATTAAGTCAGGAAACAGCCTGTTCTTATCTCCCCCTGGTATCAGAGAGATTAATCCATTTGGGCAGGATTCTGTTTATTTGCTATGGATGAAGCAATGGTTACCTGACTGCCTGTAGAACTGAAAACAGAGAATCTGACTTCCAGGCAAGGTTTGCCACCTCCTTGTCACACACCTGCTCCCCACAAACCTGACTGCTGGGTGCTCACAGGGGCTCGGGCAGTTCTCCAGGTATTTGGAGCTATGGCAGGTGCCAGCTGCTCCCAGCGTCTCAGGCTGACAGCCTGTGGTCAACCCCTGAGACACCCCAGCGAGGAAAGAAACAGGGCTGGGAGCACAAGCTGGAAAGTACTGATGTAACATATATGGAAAAATGAATACAACCTCAAAGACAAACTAATTGAAACTAATTCAAACTAATTGAAAAGCCTTAAATCCCTTGAAATGCATTTAAAGAGTTATTTAAAGAAACCAAAGGTAAAGACAATTTGAAACAGTCACCAGTGCTAGCAATATAAGAAAATAATATCACTATTTGTTGTATTGAAGACTTCTGGAAGTAATTTTACTGTGATAGCACCATTGAATGCTCTGTAGAAGTGTGTTAAAACTGAGCTGTTAAATGTTTGGATGTTCACATCTATACAACATTCTGTGAAGATCCTAGGAAGGCTGAAGAAATTATGCCCTTTAGAGACAACATATAAAAAAATTATATCCATGAAGTTCAGCAGTGGCTTCACAGCTAAGAAGAACACAAAACAAAAACAATCACCAAAAAGTAACCAGATAATTGAAAGTAGGCCTAGTTGAAACATTACCCAGAGGATCTGTGCTATTTTTTTATTTGATTTCTGTGACAAATCACAAGTGACCAGTTGCTCCAGAATAAAACAGGACACTGGGTCAGATCCTGATTTTAGTGAGAAGCCCCAAAACTGAGACACTGAGGTGAAATACTTTGTGTTTCCCAGGTATTTTAGCTTGGAGAACCAGTGAGTTGCTGACCAGGAGACAGAGATGCAACAATTCTCAGCCTTGATGCAATTTGCTGCCTCTAAATCACCAGATGTGCACAAGAGTAAAAGAGTTACATCAAAACCAAACATTGACCATCTATCAGTGCAAACATGAAATTTAGAAATCATCATGAAAATTGTAGGCACAGTGTATGATCCAGGAAACCAGGCAGGCATAAAACTAAAATATGGAGAAAAGCTTATTATATTTTTATGGTCTGCTCACATGCCTAAAATAATATTTTACTGAAACTAGGTCAGAAAGCTCAGAATCTTGCAGGATCAAATGCAGAAAAAAATAAAAAACCAACAATATTATTACTAAAAAGAGAACTGGTTAAAAAATATTGAGTCCTGTTTTTGAAGTGTTCATAACATGTTTTCAATATATCCAGTCTCTAGGCTGCTCAACTAATTCTACAGCATTCTTACACCTTTTAAAAGAAAACTTTTACTTTTTTTCCCCTTGAGGTATATAGATATAATTCCATCAGATTGACCAGGCATGAAGTTATGGTGTTCGGAAAGGAAAAGCTCAGCTGGGGTTGGCACTTAATTACCAAGACCAAAGAGAGATTCTACAGCCACACTGGTGGTAAAATATTCCCCTCAGACTTCTCCCTGCTTTCAGCCGGAGTTGGGACTGAGGTTCCTTCCACTCTAAATCATCCCATATTATTACTACTTTTAATGCTGACTATTCTATTAAGTTATATTAGCATTTAGTAACTTAGCTAAATTAATTTCTATTGGTTGGAAGTACGTAGAAAAAAAACCACAAAATTAAATAAAGGGAAAAATAATTGCATGATTCAGAAATAAGTTGTATGAGAATAAAAGTTTAAAATTTGCTTTTTATAAGTGTTCTCTATTTTGTATATCAACAAATTTTGCAGTCATTTGTATTCCATGATTTCCCTAATGACCAATTCATCCAAAATTCATCTGTCATTTTTGCTTGTATTCATTCAATGCTCATTGGACCACTGAGGTGTTTTAGAAACCCATAAAGTGGTGGAAATCTCTACCATATTCCTGATGTTTCAAAGTTTCTGCTCACTCTCCAAGAGGACACAACAAAAGACATTTTGATGTACAGGGTAAAACTTTTGGCCTATTTTCATCTGTGGTAAAAATTTTGTTAACATCCATGTACCTGGATATTATTGCTTATCATTCCAAGTCAGGGCCAGACAGACACAGAGAGTGGAGAGCACCCCTCTCCTGCAAAGCAGCCAACTTCAGCTGTGGGGGAAGGTAGGAGGAATATATTGGGAAAAGTAATTAAAATTGTTTTCAAAAGTTCCTCACTACAGACTAGTCCTTTTTTGCAAAAGTTGATGATTCTATGACTGCCATATAAACGTTGAGCTAAACTAAACCAGAGGTTGCCTGAACCAAAAGCAGCAGGAAATAATCTTACCAGATGGGAACTCTAAACATTACATTTCTGACCCTGATACAATAAACAGTGTGCAAACAGATAGACACCTTATTTAGACACACACTAACACATTTTTTGGAGAAAATGTGTGTTTTCTGACAGTTCTATTCAGCTCTCTTCAAATGAATGATGAATTGCTTGTGCTTTTAAACACAGTGAACTGGGAAAATAAACTAAATAGAGATGTGTGCCCTCCATACCTTCTGAAGCATAGTTTTATGTCATTTAAAAGGAAAACATAGGAAGGAACACGGCAATATGTAAACAGTGTTTTCATTGCTAGAACTGCCTGTTTCCTGCAGGCTCCTCTGTGCTAACAGCAGCCTCATAAGCAGCAAAGTCCTCAGAAAGGAGAAAAAGGGGTTGAAATCCAAATACTAGTTCTTTGAAATTTCAGCAAGATGTAGAAACGTAGAAAAGCCTGGGCTCTGAAGTGAGACAGACCCACACAAACCAGATCAGCTTTGAATTCTCTTGATCCAGCCAGGAGAAAACTGTAACCACATGACAATATCCACACAGAAGATGGAACAGGTAGAAACAATAAGATCTTGGCCCTCTTACCCAAGAGCTTAAAAATCTTTAATTGCCACTGACAAAAACAGTGATTTCAACTTCTTCCTATGCTTCCTGCAGTTCTTCAGACTATTCTTTCTACATTTTATCACATGTGGTGAATCTTCAGGGACTGTAAGATAACAAACACTTCATAACAAAACTGTGTTAAATCTTCTGAAACTCCAGTGTACATGTTAATATTTGCCCTTGCAGGAGAGTTATGAAAACTTCTGTGCTTGACCCTGATATTAAGCCAATTCACAAATGCTACTCTTTGTGGGATGATTTTGCTTTTCCTTGGAAGAAATATTTCAGGCTTTTACTTCATTTAAATGCATATATTTATTCCTCAAGTCAAAACAGCAGATCTGGGATCCAAATTTAAGGTACTGTTTCCCTGCCAGAAGTATACCAAGTGAAAGCAGAATTATATAAATATTCATTTCTTACATTACATTATTCTTCATTCTAAGCTCATGGCCTCCTGACACTGCGATCTCCAAATATAGTCACATTTTTGGAGTCCCCTGGGTCACTCAAAAGAAACCTGTACTAAAGAGATCTCAAACATTAAAAAGTTGGGGTTTTCTCTAATATATCTCTCTGTGACCAGGAGTGAAAATAATTTTCCATGTCACAAAACTTCAGCCTGTGCCCTGGGAATTTGTAGGTAACACCTCAGGATTCCTGGGACCTGAGCCCTTCTGCTTCACACATCCCTGTGCTGGGACTTCACACCAGGACAGCAGTAGACATTATGGATTGCCTAAAGAAGATCAGGACAAGGAAGAGCCATCATTTCATCCAGCCTATGTTCTCCAGAACAGTAATGTTTCCTTTTCAGCATCCCTGGTCAATGCTGGTAACCCCAAAGAGTGGAAAGAATTAAAAAATCTTAAAAGCAGGAACAGAAAACAAAGATCAGAACAAACACTTAACAAGACAAGGACTGAATGCCTGGAGAGCAGTACAGCAAGGACAGCCACAGCAGCAGATGAAATAGAGGCACAAGAACCACTGCACACAGCCTCAGTTTAATCACAGGTTTATATACTGCGACTGTCTCTATTCAACCAGTAGAATTTTAATCATCAGTTTCCTGTTTTTCTTCCCTGTTATTTTGATCTCAACATGGTTCCAACCTGTCAGGTATTAGGGATTTAAAGCTTAATTAGTTATGAACAGGAATAAATTTGATTTCACTCTATGGAATTTCACACTTACTGATTATAATCACAGAAAAATAAAGCGGAATTTTAAAGTACAATCCTAGCATGACAATACTGGAAATTATTCTAATGATTTTTCCAAAGTCTAACTACAAGCTTGTTGGAAACTGTCCTTTCCAAACTACTTGTAGCAGCAGGCATCAGATAAAACCCAGGAAACCTGGATTCAATTTCCACTCTCATGTTCACCTAAAGGGTCATTTTCCTAAACTGATAAAGAGGGACTGCTTCTCTAACAGTTCCTTATTTCCCAGTCTTGCCTGCACAATCCTGCTTTGATTTGTTCCAAGCTTGGGGAAAGCACAGGCTTGAGAACCTCTGCAGCAGCAGGTGTTCGACACTTGAAGAACCCAGCAAGCAGCTGCTGTTTCCTCTTTCTCAGCAAGGATCCTGCAGTTTCCCAGGGCAGCACAGAAAAACACTCACTACAGAGAAGTGGAACAGAAAACCTTAAAGAAGTAAAGCATTTGGGGAAATACAATTTTTAACACTGATTTAGAAGACTTCACAGGAAATATCAGATAGGAAAAAAACTTAGATCAAATTATCTGGGGTGTACTGATTCTGTTTACCTTCTCTTTTTGTTCCTCTCCTGGTAGCCCTTCACATTTCTGTTTCAAATTGTCAAGTTTCTATTGCTTTGCATATAGAAAATATCCTTAAAGAATGGGAAGAAAATTCTGCAGTACACTCTCCTTCCCCAAGCTATTTGCTATCCAAATCTCCATGCTCTTCACCAAGAGGCTGCTAAATCACATCTACCTCCAAAAGTGACATGCAGCTGAGTGAGTGCTGCAAGCTCTCAGCTTGAGACAGAAATGGTGGATAAGAGAAGGATAAGCAGTATATTTAGTTAGCCATTAATCTGAGCTGAGACACAGACTATCAGGAAAACTGCCTTCCACTACCACTTACTGCAGTTACAGCTACACTTTATAAATGTAACATGTTCTACTCCAGGCTAGGGGAGATAACCATAACACAAACACTGGTGTGTGTAACATTTCAACAGAAAATGCTTTGTTTTTAAGGGAAAGAAAAGATGAAATTCATTTGACTAATGCACACTGATGCTGACTCTTTCTTGAGTGAGTTATATGCAGCATCCATCAAAACTGAGTGTGAGGAAGAAATAATGAATTTGTGGATGGATGAACAATGAACATTTCTTATGTTTTATAGATCTGTGGCCACTATGGAAGGAATTTAAGCAGGAGGGAACATGATAGTTACTGCACAGTAGAGACACAATTTAATGATGGCTTGCAAAGCAGAGGCTTTTCACCTAATGGGAAAAAAGACTAGTAGCGCTTAAAGAAAGAAAACCTGTTTTCAAAAAGAGAGAAAGGTCTTTAACTGTTGTTTTCTTGTGCATAGGGAGTCAAGAACTGCATTTTCAGTGCTCTCTCATTCCCAAACTGGCCTTAAGAGTAATTTCAAAGTCTACTGAAAGAATTAAGTTCTCCTTAACTGTGTCACTGTCTGCACAGCTGCAGCATCTTAGAGAAATAGTTGGCTTCATGTGCACTAAACTCATGTTTAGTTTCCCTGTCATAACTGTTACACTTGCATAGCAGAAGTTTAGACTTCTGTTTCACTGCAATATGTCTGCATGTTACTTTTTGTCTTCAGTTTGTTTAGTACCAAAGGCAAATCTGGGGGAAGATGACAAACCACAGCTGCATCTGCTTGTGCAACAGCCAGGGCTGGCTCACAGACAATCTCTTGGAGTTTGCAACCCACCGTGGAAACTTGGGCTTGGGGACTTTCTCCTGCCAAGTTTCCATTTCAATTCCAGGTTTGCAGCTGACACTGCTGAACCTCCTGTGAATGAGCTTCCAGAAAGGGGAAGCACAGGAAGAGCAGCCACAGCTGCAAGGAGCCCTCCCTGCTCAGCCCCAGCCCAAGGCAGAGGTGCCGGTGTGGGTGGAGCAGAGCTGATGCTGCACACCCCAGAGTCCACGCTGTGCTCGCAGCTGCTCCACCGGTGTGGGAGGCAAACTGCAACCTGCCCAAGCTGCCTTCACTGTTACTCATCAGCACCTCTCTGGGGAAACCAGAGTAATCCTTGAAGAACTAGAAACAAGCTGCTACACGCACGATAATGTGTTCATCAGGAGTAAAGGGAATAAATTATTTCACTTTGTTAGCTTGTAAGTTACTGTAGGTTAAGTCCTACAATTTTTATTATAATCAAATTAATGATAAAATTAATTTATGACTCCCTAAATGCAGAGATCTGTGCTTGACACAAAGGGATTTTTCTTCCCAAACAATCTGTACACAGGACTGTTGAAATTTCCTTTTGCATTTCTTTTTCATACCCCATCCACCAGCCTGTGTTACACCCATGGGAAAAAAAAAAAGAGGTCAAACTTTCCATACTGTGCAACAGGACTGTCCAACAGGCCATGGAGCTCATAGCCAAGAAAAACAGAGCAAAACAGACTAAAGGTATTCACAGAACTGCAAGTTACTTTGCTAGTGAATTTCCATGGGTCACGCAGTGTCAGATAGGAGGTAACGATGACTCTGATTTCCACCACAACACAACCTGCTCACCCTGCACATAATTCCTTGTTTTGATGGACTGATAACTTTAGCAGCTCTATCCAAAGACTAAGTCTGGCCCTACACATTTAGGACACAGCAATAGCAACAGAAGGCACTGCTCTTCACACTCAGCTGAACAAAAGCAGGCAGCCTGTTTAGCTGTTTCTAATGTTCACACAGGGAAATGTTTATGTCCAGAGCCCAGCCTCTTTTACTGGCAGTGAGAAAAGATGACTGAAAGGGACAGGATAGGAATGATATTTGAAGGCAGGCTTGGAGGGGAGGGACAGGGAGCACCAGCCACATCACTAACAGCAGAACACACTGGCATAGTGTGGGATATTACATACAAACTGCCATAGAAATCCTCAATTCCAGTTCTCTTGAGACTGAGGCTTCCCAAAGTAGAGAAACATTTGTGTTTAAGTGCTGAGAAGCCTGTTGTGGGCACAAGCCTGCTTCTGACACATGCTCAGAACACAGCAGTCCCTCAGCAGACATAGCTGAGGGAGTGACACAGGTACAGGAGGGCTGTCCCAAAGAGGTGGCACCATCTGACAGCCACCCAGGAGTCTCTGAGGTGACCACATAGTGTCGAACCACCTTCCGGAAGAAAAAGCTCTATGCACAATGAGCAATCCCAGTCACCCCCCTTCCCTCGTTCTCCCTTGGGTTTCATGATTGCCAAGGTTATAATTAGCCCAGGAAGCTGATTTGAACATTGCTATTCCCTGCTACACAGTTGACTATTGTAGTACAGATGGAATTATTTCCTGTGTATAGTAAAACACTTAGATAAACTGTAACCAGCTCAGGTGACAGCTGTGTGTTTGACTGGGTTCAACTTATAATGTCAACAGATAACACACCCCAGTGATGAAGACAAGCTGAAATTCTGGGGCTTATTAGTATGGCTCATTGTGAAAAGGTCTCAAAAGTGAAGGTCAGCCACTTTGGGGAAGAAAGATCTAAGCAGCAAGCACACAAACTTATCCCATGCCTCGCCAAAGAATGCCAGTGTTGTCTCATATAAAGTTTTTATGGAGAATAAGGATGAGTAACTTTTAATAATTACATGAATGTTGACACTTCAGTTGATGAGTCATTTTAATGGTTGAATATAGTTAAGTTCTAATTATAGTTAAGTTGCTGTAAGTTAAATGTTCTTTTGCCTATATACTCAGTGGTGCAGTTCCGTGAAGGTCCTGCACACAGTACTACACAGCACAGCTCTGTAAAACAAAATAATCTTAATCCAGACATAGAGAGAAAATTATTTACTACAGTGCTGATTTGGATTTGGCTACACAAACAGGACTATTTAGGTTCTGCATACTTAATTATCACTGAAAACAAAGCATGTTTATAAAACACCAGGACAGCAATTTTTAGCGACCGGAGAGGGAAAAAACAAAGCAAAAATAACTTTTTCCTCTTCTTCTGCACAAATTATATCACACCCTGACAATGAGATCCAGCCTATTCAAAGAGGCAAGCAGCCCCATACATTTTATCTATATATCTAATATTTTTTTATTTCATCTAACAGGATAGGGTGCTAGTTATGATTCCTAAAGCCCAACTTTAATCCAGGTATGTTAACAGCCATATGTTTTTAACACACTCAATGGATAAAGAGTCAGGATCCTCCTGTTAAGACTCAGATTATACTTTGCTGAAGTAGCATCTGCCATCATCATCCTCAACCACAGAAGAGTGTAAGAAAACTGGATTCTCTGGTTCAAAACTAACCCACATAAAATCCCTCTCCTTCCCTGCACCACTCCCTTCCAACTCACACTACATATGTTTATTTTCAGTCAACATAAAAAATAGTTTAGTTAGTCTCATGGGTGTGGGGGTATTGTGTGTGCTCCTGTCAGCTCTTTGCATACATTGCAAAGTGCAAATACAACATGGTTATCCAGGCTAATCAGCTGCAGGGAGTTATTGGCATAGTCAGTCATGGACAGGGCTTGGAGAGATGTACTGCACCAAGTTCTTCAAGGTTAGTGTGAAAAGACAGCAACACAATAAAGGGAAATAATTATTTTTTTGGATGTACTTATCTCTTTTCAACTTCTGAGAAAATAGTTCAGCAGATCAACTGCAATTTTTCCCAGGTCAGAAAAGAGGCCAAGCAAAATTCCGAAGAAGAAACTAAAGTTCTGAAAGCTAAATTACCTCCACTCTCAAAGAAAATTGTGCGAAATTATGCCTTTAAATTCAGGGAGTAGCAAATAGAGAGCTCTTGGTAACCTTAAACAGCAGCAGGTATTTATTTATACTTGAGAAGTTCTGCACCCTTCTGGAATGAAAGAATTTCCATGCTTGTTCCAGCTGACATGTTAATTTTGCCTCCAATTATCCTGTACACTGCAGTGAAAGGATAAATACCCCGTGGTGTAACAGCCATGTCAGGCACCTGCAGAGGAGCAGAGCTATCCCAGATGGTGCAAAGCACTAATCCATCATACCTGCCGTGGTGTGTGCTACCAACAGATCCTCAAGTGGCCTTCAGGTACTTCCCATGTCAAGCCTACCTCAGCTGCAGGTACAGTGTGCTGCTATTTGAGGAACACACCAAAGCCAGGATGTGTTCTACTTAAATAAATATATTCTGCAGGTACAGAACTACCACAGCAAAGCAGCTAGGTGTTGTTCAGTTGTGTGAAGGTTTTTGCCACCAGGTAGAATAAACTAATCATGCTTTAACAGAAGAGCAGTGACAGGAGAGCTGTCTTTTTCATGCATTATTTCAAAATTTCCCAGTTTACACAAGTGCTGGATCCTTTGTCACTTTTTTCCATCATGTAAACAAAAAAAAATACATTTTAAAAGTGTGGTTTATAGGAAATTTGTAGCCAAGAGAGGAAATAATTCAAAGTAAAAATTTTCTAGATTCCCAGAACATGACAAATTTTCATTCTATTAAAAGATAACGTACACTTCTGAAAAACGTTTGCTTAATCCCATGACCATAAAACAACTAGACCCTCCCAGAACAAGTGAGGTCTAAATTATACGTATATGAATACATGTATTTTAAATTGAAAAAAATATAAAAGGTCAATGTGCTATAGAGTAAGAAAGAACCCTAAATCTTAAGAAACTAACTGAAGTTAAGGTCTCATTTTTGATGAAAAGGTCAATTTTGATTGACTTCCCCAAAATGCTTTAATTTACATTTGGAAAAGCATATCTTAAAAAAAATATTTTTCCTACAGCTGCTCTTAGTGTGTCCTCTCCCCTTACATAATTTCTGAAAGCAGTTTCAAGAGAAATGTGAGTAATTTTATATCAGCCTCAAGAGAGTAAAAGGGGTTGTGTTAGTTTTCACTAGCATGGAGCAGGGAGATGTTCTCTAAGTAACTGGAAAATCTGCTGAGTAAGATGATCATCTTTTTAAACTGCATAATGTTCTGGGCATGGGCCAGCTTTTCCAGAGACAGCCATCCATCTGCTTAACTGGAGTGCACTGACATTCTCTGCTCCCCTATCATCAATTTCCTTGCTCTCACACCTCCATTCTGACCAGAGAGCATCACAAAATCAGGTAGAGAAGTAATTGCTTCAAGTGCTTCTTGGTGGTTTGGAAGAGACCTATACTTTTTCCAAGCAGCAGCAAATCAGCCAATAACTAAAACCAGGCAGAATAGAATATTTCAGAATTAGAAGTTGTTGAGTGCATTTTAAAAGCATAGAAAACACTCCCTTCCCTTCTGCAGCTGTTTGGGGAAGCATGTACCATGCCCTTCTTGAAAGCCTCAGAAAAGCAATGTAGCAGTAAACCTAAAACTCTCCAGAAGCCTCCTCCTCTCCCAGGATTAAGGAGAACAACAGAAGCGCAGAGATTCTTTCTGTATAAAAACCTCCACACATAATTTCTACATTTAAGGTTTGGTCACTTCTTTGTTCCTCAGTCTTTTCCCTACAGCTGCAGGACCTTAGCAAAGTGCAGCCTGACTTTGCCAAGACACTTTGGAGCTGGTTCTCAGTGCCAGCAGAGGTGCCAGGGGATGTGGGTGTGAGCACAGAGCCATTGCCCAGTCACACCCTCAGCTTTTGCTGAGCCCTGCCCTGCTGCTCAGCTCCTCCAGATGTGGCAGTGCAGATTGCAGGTGTCCCTCGTGCAGCAGGGCTGTGCTGCTCAGCCCAGGTATTAATACATCTCTTATTCATGCTCAAAATAACCTCCCTGAAGGTCCTGAGATTGATCAGGTGGAAAAAGAAAGAAGCAATACAGGAAAACAATTTTTTCTATTATTCTTCTCTCCGGCTATTCCTTCTCTGAATATCAAGTCAGTACTCTCTTGTACAGCTCTACACTCTCACCAAGCACTTAGGGCATCCTGACCTTTTCCATGTCTGCTCTGAGATGGGGGTCATAAACAACATCAACCCAAAAGATGTTACTGCAGCTGTCTCAGTTTTGAGGAACCACTACTTGCACCTCAGTTTCTAAATAAAATTTTATTGAAGTGATCAGCTTCAGCTAACTTTCTTCTATCCTACATAAACAGACGATGGTAGTATAATTTTCAGAAGAAATGGAAATAAATTACCATAGAAGATTTTCTGAGATCTAAACAGACATTGTATTGTCCTTGGTAATAATGAATGAGACTCACTTGACCAGCTTTGAAAACTGGGATGATTCAGGTACAGGAGGCTGCTGCACATGAGCACTCAAATGGCTCCTAGTAATTTCCAGAAAAAGCAGATCCCTACTTCTGGGAAGTATTACCATTTCCCAGACACAAACACATGAGCTTTCCATTAGGAATTATGTGAAACAAAAAAAAAAAATGAAGCTATTTATGTCAATTATTACATGTGAAACAAACAAAACCTCAGACCACTGGTTAGAAAGTGGAAAGCAACAGGCTGTCTTATACAAGACAAGAAAACATACATTACATAACTTGTGAGTAATCTGAACTGCAGTTATTGCATCTGCAAGCAAAAACCAAACATTTCTTCACAAAACAAAGAACAAACAAAAAAAAACCAGCTCACTAAATCTTCCTTAAGTCAATCCTGAAATTCTAGTGTTCAAAAATCCCTCTGCTCTTAATGCTCCCAAAGCATTCTGAAAACTTTTGTACATCCTCAAGGGAAAAATATCTAACCCAAATGTAGTTTTGGGACATGCCTTTGTTCCAATCATCAGCACGGATGATCCTATAATAACCACCAAACTTTTATCTTCTAGATTTCTCTTTTTATTAATACATTTCCCAGAATATTCAAGTTGCATTTCCTAATTTGGAGCAATCAGAGTACAAGGCCACAGGTTTTTCCTTTTCCTCTGACATATCTAGATGTAGGAGAATTCCTGTGGATAATGACCTCATTATAAAGAACTGTACAGTTATGATAACAGGTATCATCTGTAACTAGGATTTGTAGAAATTCACTGAGCAGAAATCTTCCGAGGTGGCTGCAGGAGATGCCTGCTGAATACTGGGTTCTTTGTACACTTAAACAGATGTTCATCCTGCTTATTCATTTTAATCTGCTAAAAGTGTCTTAGCTAGAAACATCTTAAGAACAATTTTATCAGCTTAACTGTACAGTAAGGAATAGAACCTGGGACATGATTAGAGCACAAAGAATTATAAAAGGCTTGAATACGTGCCACATATAAGTTGGCATTAAGCCGACCCAAAAAATAAACATTTTTCTTTCCAGAAGGATGCATCTTCATAGAATTGCAACATGTGAGTTAATGGCTCTTATAAATCTTCAGTAGGAACATAAACATAATGAAACTTAATGAGACTTAACTATGATGTAAATCTTAATTCACCTAACTCCAACCAGTGATTTTCAGGGATTTTTATGGCAGTATTTTTAAAGCTGTTTTCTAATGAACAAGAGATTGTCTCTCATGGTGTCTCTTTAGGTTGCCTTATGAAATAAGTTGCCCAGCAGTCAAACACCCCTTGCAGTCTAAAATTCTATATATCCCAAATGGAAGCAGACAGCTGCTTTGATTTACCTTCTTATATTCAGCTGTCTTGCCCCCATTTAATGCAGAAACTATTAAGGAGATTAAGTAAATAGATTCAATTTGCTATGTGCCAATCTATATTACAGAGTCAGTGTGTTTTTTGTGTTCATAAACAGAAAACAGCACAAGTTAATTGCAAAACCACGTATCACAAATGGCTATGAATCTGCTTTAACTATTTCCATTTTTCTTTATTTCACAATGGCTTTAGTAACCTTCAACCTGAACCATAAACCCTGATTAGGGGCACTAAATGACTGGAATGTTTCTGGGAGCTGATTACAGGCAGTTTGCTTATGGCTTATCCAGTCTTATCTACTGATGGGGTCTTCCTCATCTCCCTTCTTCAGAGTACCAGAAGTGGGATTCAGGAAATATTCTACTGGCTTTATCAAAGACATAAATGAACAGAATCCTCACTGCTATAATTCTCTGTGGTCTAAGGAAACAACAGCTCTTTGCCAGTTTATCCACCCTGAGACTGGGTTTACAAAGCAGACACTGTAGATTCCACTGATGGATACTTATTTGGGCTTAAACATGACAGGCCATATTTGTTTCAGGATCTTTTTTTAAATATTTTTCATGGCTTTAAATAAGTAGTTTTGAACTGGACTTTTCCACAGAGATATCATCACCAAAGCCAACAAACAACCTCAAAACAAAGCAAAAGCCCAAAGACATCCCACCTCCCCAAGGCCACCCCCCCACAAAAAACCCCACAAAAAAACAGTAAAATAAACCAAGCCAAAAAAGCACTTGAGTATTTAAGCTAAACAATTCAACTCTATGCAGCACAAAGACATAGAAATTAAATAGCTGGCAAGAAAGATTGGTCCTCCCAGCTGTACAGTTTTCCATGAAAAAGCTGTCATAGATCCACAGCTTTTTCCCACAAAGGCAGAGGGAACAGAAAGGGTACAACAGGTGCCCTTTACAGCTGTAAATTTCTTGCACAGCTGATGGAACTGACTCTCCACTGCACCAGTATTTGGGCAGGAATTCAAAGTAGATCAGATCAGAATAAAAACTGGCAAGCCCTCATTCCTTGTTCATTGTTTTGGGGATTTCTTACATGAATTCAGTGAAAAATGGAGGCAAACCAAGGCTCTATTACAGTACACTAAGAAAGAGCCTTAAGCTAAGGGTGGGAAAAGATTCTTTACAATGAAATCTGGCCATGCCTAGCTCTACAAAACAGTTATAGAACTAACTTGGAAAAACGTATAGATGTCTCAGGAATGAAATCTGCCTTTCCAGATCCTCTATCTGCATCACTTTTGGAAATAACAATATACAGAAATCAAATACTTTTTTTTCATATATTTATTTGCAAATAAGATTTCTATATATAAGTTTACTGAGAACTTTTTTAAAGAGTTTCTAATAATCACAATGCCTCTCAACACATCAACACCCAATTTAAATCATCTGGCTTCCTTTTGCCCCTGCTAACACAAATCTTAAGCAGATGATTATTCATATCTGATTGAAGTAATAGTGCTAACAACCACAGAAGACCTGGCTCTGCTCATACTCTAGGCCAAAGACTTGCCTGCATTATATTGACTACTCCCATTACTTGGAGATAAACATTTAAAAACCTGCGTGATTAGAGGTTCAAAGCCTATTTTGAATATTATAATCTCACAGATGCTATATTTTTCTGAATTAGTTGCATAAACACTGAGAACTGACAAACTAATCAGAGAATTAATTATTTTGTTGGTGTTTGCATAGTGATTATAGACTATCTTGTAGCCAGATAATTGAGTCCTTTTTTGCTACATGTTATCCATTGCTCCTTCATCTCATTTGTCCTGAAATACAAATATTTTGTATATTTTAATATAAGCCTAATACAGATAGCAAAGCAGTTTAGGATTATAGGTACTTAATCCTTAATCATTCCTTATTAGCTCATTCTTCATTACAGTTCTAATTTTAAGGAGGCATAACCAAATTAAAAGAAAAATAATACAAAAATAAGTAGATTTTTCATCTGCACCATACTTTTCAAACTACAGACCTTTTCTTTGATATTTTCACATAGCTGATTTTTACCAAGAAAAGTCACTGGAACAGCATGGCAATACCAGGAGGGAGGAGGAAAGAGCAGATGGATCAGTATTAGTGTGAAACCCTTGGATTTCAGAATGACACCAAAAATAGGTGGGTATTGAAGGGAACTGTGTTTGCAAA
This sequence comes from Ammospiza nelsoni, assembly GCF_027579445.1. Taxonomy (NCBI): domain Eukaryota; kingdom Metazoa; phylum Chordata; class Aves; order Passeriformes; family Passerellidae; genus Ammospiza; species Ammospiza nelsoni. Next base: position 14,144,005 of record NC_080642.1, read on the forward strand.
GCTGACCAAGCACAAAACAAAGCCACTCAGACACCCCATCTCCAGTGAGATGGGTGACTTTGAAGGCTTTTAAATATTTTTCAGTCGCTTTAAGTCACAAATGCTCAGGCACTGAACTAACCTTGAACCATCTTTTCATTAAAATAATCTTCCTCTAATCTTTCAATACAGAAACACTTTCATGCTCTAAAATGACTGTCCAAATAACACAATCAGAACAATTCCTCTCAGGATGAAGGGAGTCTTTCTACATTTCCCTATGAAATACAGCAATATTCCTGTTCTACTGCTTACTGCAGGGCACTCCCTGGCAGGGAGAATGGATCTGCACTGAAAGCACCAAACCCAGCAAGCCAGAACGGCAGTAAGGGAACCAACAAACTGCTGCTAGCCCTCCTGGGGAGGATATTCCAGCACTGCTTGTGCTAATAGGAGGAGAGGGGAGATAAAATCATTAGTCCTATAGGCTATAATTAAACATATTTTAGATTCATTTTTTAGACCTTAAAGAATGAGGCCTGAAGTTATTCTTGGTAGGGCAGTGGCTACATTCTGGAAAGCAACACAGTCAAGTCCTTGCTTTACAAGCAGAGAAAGATGTCTAGCAGAGAGAAAATTTATCTTCTGCTGCCAACTGCTGTGAATGTTTACTGTAATTACAAAGATGATTTCTGGCCATCTCTTTCAACAGCCACAGAAGAATTCTAAGTTTCTGTGGTTCCCCATGATAATACAGTCATACTTCCTTTCACCACTGCCTCCAGAGGCAGCTCAAGCCAGGCTTTTGGTAGGAACTCAGAAAAAGGCAGACACACATGGTAAGTTGACAGGAAGATGAAGGGGTGAGAAGAACATAGGATTGAGAGAAATTTTTTAAAAAAGAGAAGTTGTAGCTGAAGTTTTTAAAACATGCACCAAGGAAAGTAGAAGTGATTTTTTTTTTAGGCTTATATTGTTTGAATTCTTTTGACTTACAACCTTCAACAGTGCAGGAACTCATAAGGCACAGGATTTTCTGGACTTGGATGCAATAGAAATCTTTCCAGGATTCTCATCATAACATGAAGAAGAATTTAAGTTATTGCATCATATGCTATTATAGACTTAAGATTTAAAGGCTGTATAGTTTTTAACTGTTTATTGCAGTGTTCATTAACATCTCTGCTAAAAATTCTGCTACTTAGCATTCACAGAAGCAGTGTGCATTAAGCAAAATCTGATGAATAAAAATAATATTATTAATGTTTAGCAATCCCTCCTTTTTCAGCAATTACATTGCAAGCACCTGCATGCTTTGGTATCTAATTAAATTTCTCAAAATACCTTTCCTACTGATGTAATTTAGATGTTTCCTAGAACATTTAAAAGCTGCTGGAATTGTTTAAGTGAACATGCTATTCAACAATGAATGACACATGAGTCAGGGAAAGCACTCTGCTTACTTTACACAGATTCCAACATTACTAACTTATTTTAGTGATAATAAATAGCTTATATGATTTATAGCTTGTAAAAATTACACGAATTTATTATTTTCTGAGCACATTGCCATAAGCAGAGTATTCTTGCAGTACATAAGGGGAAGCTTTATCTGAGGTCCCTGCACCTCTACCAGCAGACTTACTGAAATTCATTTGCATTTATTTGTCCTGGTTTCTGTGGCCACAAGTGTAATATTGATATACTCCCACACAAGCATACTCCTTGGAAACCCTGGCTTTGTAAGTGTGTTTACATTATTGAGATGGGCATGTTAAGACCTACTGCTTTTTTCCTCACTTCACTCTCACCCATCCCACATCATCCCCACTGGTTAAAGCTGAACTACTTCAATCCTGCCTACCCAACACACATCATTAGGGGCAGCAGCCGCACAACCCTCAAGCAGGTCTTGACATCCTTTAATTTCTCACAAACTCCTAAACCACAACTCTGTGGGACAGGGACAGGTATTCGCCATGTTTCCCTCAGACCTAGCTGAGGTTTTTCACACCATGGCAATCTTTGACCACAAACTGCATCAACCAGCAGCACAGTCCTCTTGACTCCTCAGTCAGAGCAGGGGATTCCAAGCCTGCAGTTAATATGCTTCCAAAAGCAAAAAATGGCACATCTTACACTCCTTCATCTGTTTCCCACATCATCAACAGCAGAAATGTAGGGCTTATCTTTTGCCTGCCTCTTTTATTTCCCTTTCCTCAATCCCTTGTAGAATAACAGAAATTAAAATCTGGAATTTCACTTGCTTATGAGATTCTTTATTCTTTTGTCTTGTCAGACTTAATGCATCTATACAATTCCCCTAGTAGATTAAGAAGCCTCAGAGGCTATTGCTCAGATTAAGCACTAGTTCTTACTGTAATCTTCTTATTCTCAATGTTTCCATCTTCTACTCTATCCACATGATTAAACAATAAGTATATTATATCTTTCAGTACATCTGTCAGTTCATGTCCCATCACTCAGCCTATTTCTGACATAGTCCATTGCAATGAAATTTGCTATCTGTCCTTCATAGAAAGTGCATTTAGTCCAATTTTCAAGCATTCTAGAAAATTGTCTTATTCAGCTATGCCTAGGTTATTTCATATGCTGCCATTTTCTGCAATCTTTCAGTAGAAAAGGTCTTTAATGAGGTAACAGGCAGGCCCATTACTTAAATCACAAGTGATGCTATGTGGGTCTAAACAAAATATCCTACCTTAAAAAAAAAGTATCAATCTTCTTCTGAAGTATAACATGACCATTAATTTTAACACAATTTGCTGCCTTGGGAAATAGGCACGATCCCACTCACAAGCTTTCAGTATTTTCCAAAAAAGGCTGGATTGATGAAAGTTGATTACAAATTCTACTGAAAGACAGTTCAGCACCTTAGATAATGAAGAAAACATAATACTCTAAATGTGATGAATTTCTGTTTTCCTCATTTCTGGCTGGATCCTCAGCAGATCAGACAGTTAAATACAGACTAAAGAAAATAGCCATACTGAGGAAACATTTTATTATCAAATATCTCAGTAGGCTAGGAAGAATATTTATTTCTCTTGGAACATATTTATCTAACAATAAAGATTTCTTTCCTTTTACTAGCTATTAGTTGAGAGTATTTTATATTGTTGGAGTTGATTAAAATACTAAAACAAATATAAGATATTAGGATGGGCCAGAATCTTAAAAGTTGCTGCAACTAAAGTAGCATTCTTCTGGTCAAAAATACCAAGTTCAGTCTCAGTCCTCCAGAATGGGGAGAGTTCTTTTGGCCTGATGAGTGGGATTAGGCTGCCAACAAATAAAAGCCTGACCTTTTGATGAGAGCAACCAAATATCTTTGTTACAGCAAATAAAGCTTCACTAAGAAGTATTTGCCTACTGGCTCTGGGAAGGCTTCACTGCTGTCAGTGACTGAATACAGCTAGGAGCTGAGCAGCACTTCCCCAGAGAGAGAATGGAAGGGAGCTGAACAGTGGGAGAAAAACACAAAACAGGACAGGAAAACAAACCACAAAACCAGACCTTAATGCTTGGGTTTGATCTGTTGGACACTATTAGTTAAGCACTTAAGTAAATCAGCTGAACGTTACCCAAAGCAGAAACAGAACTTCCGTTATCAAGTGTGGTGCCAGGACAGTCTATAAACATTCCTGGGCAGAAAAAAGTTGGAGTAATGAACCCTAACCAGCAAATACTAGAGCTACAACCAGAGTTCCTGTTTTAGGAAGAAGGGAAGGAAGGTATTATTTACATGTGAAACATTTGGAGGTGAGCAGGAGGGGATGTAGCATCTGTGCTTTTGCTTCGTGGTTATTAATACTTATGAAGTAGAATCCTAGGTCATGTTTAGAGCTCCTGAACAAATTGTAACAATGAAGCTTCACCTCTTGTCAACTCTACAGGGACTAAAAGATCTTAAAAACAATCTCATTAGAAAAGCCAAGAAAATAAGCCTTAAGCAGCTGTTCATTATCTCACAGAAAACATTAACATTCCAGACTTCCCTGACACAATATACAAAAATAAATAGACAAACAAAAATTAAAACACTGTTCTGCAACACACCAGCCAAACAATACAAGTATTCATGTCAGTCATTCCGTTAATTTTGTGTATAAATCTTTTGAGTCTCACATTTCTTCCTGTGTCAGATAAGGTAGGAGGAAACATCCTTTATTTTCATCTAAACTTATAATTTAAACCAAAGGCCTGAATGTGCTTTTCCTTTCCAACTCCTCTTCCTGCTTGCTTTTCTAGAAGCAGGGCAGCAGCCACTGCCTGGCCTTTTATGTCGGGCATTTTGAAACAGTATAAAAATGCAATAAAAGTCTTGAATTAATCAGGATAATGCTATTCCAGTGACATTTTTTAAGTCTGCACATAGTCTTTTCTGAGTTTTGCAGTCTGTGGTACATTCATCTTCCATACAGCATCTCCTAAAACCTACTGGAGCAGAAGCTGGGCTTCACTTTTCAAGAAAAACCCGGACTAAAGACTGCAGCCAAACACCAGCAGCTGGGAAGAACAAACAGCAGGAGCCCTGGGAAACCAGTACCTATGGAGACTGGACCAAAGCAGGGCTGAATTTCTTTAGTTACAATGGATTGTGAAAAGTGAGGAAATTCTATTGTGACAAATAAAAGCAAGGACATTGTTTTGGGAAAAGGACATAATGCAAAAATACAGAGGCACAGCCACTCCTTCAGTATTCCCAAACCATGAACCCCACACAGAACTCAACAAACCTACTGGTGGGACTGTGTCTCCCAGTTGCTCCAGACACAGGGCTCCTCACAGCACACAGTCCCCACTGTCCCTCGTCCCATCCCATCCTGGGCAGCCCCTGATTGCTGCTCCCAGCCCTGCTCCTGCCAACCCCAGCACAGCCTGTGCTCACAGACCTCTGAAGGCCTCTGGAGCTGGGAATGGATAGAACAGGGGAATTGTCACCACATTAGAGGAAGCACCCTGACAGGACAGCTCTGGGCAGTGAACCATCCTGTCCCAAAGGCAGATAAACAAGAGCCTTTTTAGAAATGTGCTTAACAAAGTTACTGGTCTGATTTGCTCCAGGATTTGAAGTACAGAGAAGGCAAAAGGACATTCAGCTACAAAAGAGCATTGACCTAAGATATGTAGGAGTGCTAACCTTCTGTCTTATCTCCAAATATTACCTCTGTGGGAAGGGAGTCATTCCAAGAAATTACAAACGGCTTTTACAGACTGAAAGGTTCAGGGTCACTTTCTTCCAGTTACTCACAGTACAGAGATTTTATCTAATTCCAGTGCATTAGCTTCCAGCATTTGTAAGATTAAAGCACAGTCATTTGGCCTCTCACTGAGGAAATATGTTGTTAGGCTAAGACCTGATGTTAAAGATCATGTCATGTATTCAAATTATGGTGCATATTCATTAATATGCAAATTAGAACACAAAATCAGATTAATCCCAATGCCTAAAATCTCCAGCTCTCATGACCTACAGGCTTAAATTGTGCCTGTACAACTCCTTGTTCATCAGTGTGACTTTGTCTTGCTTCATGATTAAATACAAATCAGCCACATAGACGTAATTTTTCCATGTAACTAGATGCTATCTAGGTTAAAACTGAAATATTTATTGTAAAGGCTTACACTTCCAAATGCCTTTCAAAGACTGCTCAAACATCTTCAGGTTTGCATGTTTATTTCTGCTACTTCAGGCAGGTGTTCAGGAGCACCAGCTTTCCTTTTTAACCCCTCATTAAATGCAATGAGTTGCCAATGCAACAAGCCCATTTATTTAGGTTTTGATTGATTTTCTAAGAGTTACACAGCAAAAAACTCCACTGAGGTCTGGTCAGCTGTATGGGGACAGCAAGTACACAAAAACCTTTAGCAACCAATTATAAATCAAAAACATCAAAAACTGTCTGAAAATCTTCACCACACTGGAAACTTATACAGCTACTCGATAACTGAGTTATGACAGCCTGCATTATTTAAGCAACTTTGAATTTGTGAACCTTTATAGCTAATTCCAGAAACTGCCTTCTACACTGATGGATCCTTTGAAAAAAGGGACACAGAGATAAAGTCACTGTCATCAAAAGCAATCAGTTACACTTTCCTCCAAACTGTATCAAACTATCATCTTCATAATTTCAGGGTTAGGAAAAATTAATTTTGTTTTGACTGGATCGAAAAAAAATTAAATTCTTATATGATAACTTAATCATGCAGAGCAAAAATAGTCAAAATAGCTTGGATTTACCAAGTATGTTTTCAGCAGCCCAATAAGGCTTGATTGTGTGTGATTGAAAGACTCTAATTCAATCATGGATTTATTAGTCCTTTCATAGATGTTGATTTAAGTATGAAACAGTCACCATGACATTTATTTTAGTAAGAAGCTTGCTCTGTTCTAAGGGGGCATATATTGCTGACATGTCTGCAAGTAAGTCTACCCTCTTCAGATCTGTCTTAAATAGACAGCCAGTCATGGAGTGATATTTTACATTCCTTAGATTAAACACTTGAAAGAAAATTATGGTCAGAGGTTTAAAAGATAACATTACATTCAGAAATTTGTAAATATACGGCTAGGAAAAAAATATAAGCCTGACATTTTTCATCTGAAGAATTCTTTGCTTGTTTGAGCTCTGCAATTCAGTTTTTTGCTCTATTTTAGACACTTAAACATCTGCTGTAGCCAGATCTTGGTCACTGGGTCATAGAGTGGTCACAGTTCCCCCAACACAGACATCACTGGAAAAATTGTAATGGCAAACTAGCTATTATTCATTCACAACCTATGATAATTTAGGAATGAGTTTGATTAAAAATATTGATACTTAACTTTTCACACTTATACATGCTTCTTAGCAACTTCTGACAACACATTCACAGTTACAGACAGATACTCTGAAATCTGAGGTAACTACTGAAAACCAGAAATTGGGAGAAAGCTAACACTAACTCAATAAAAAAAGTATTATCTTCCCATTCCTATGTTAGCCCAGAGTAAAGGTCTGAAGAGAAAATATGTTCAAGTCAGTATTCCCCAGAAAGTACATTTCAGTTTAGGTTTTCTGCCTGAATATTTTACATTTCCAGAATGAAATATGTTACAGGGGTCTGAAGGGGGGGAGGTGGCACACCACAGACAGGCAAGACTGACACAGACATAATTACAATGAAGCCAAGGGGCCCATCCTTTCCAATACCACAGAGAATAATCAATAGGCAACACAAGTTACCTTCAAGCATTCTAACAATCCTATTTGTTTGGATGCTTTGCTTGAGGGACTTGGTAAAATTCAATAAGAAAGGATCTGGGCTCAATCCTTCCCTAATATTAATTTATAGGAACAAAAGAGCTGGATTTTATCTGAAGGGATGCAGACTGCATTAGAGAGCTCTAGATCCAGATGATTGCATCAGAACCCTCTTGCCATAGGGCTGGCTGTCAAATAAGGGACAATTACAGGCTCCTAGTCTAAAAACTGGAGAGCCCAATTCAGCTGTTAGACACCCCCAGAACTTTAGAGGTTTTTTGAGAACTATTTTGATTGTATCCTTCTCAAAGCCATTTTCCTTTTTTCAAGAACTATCACATCACACTGTCAATTTCTGTTCCCTCCCTAGATTTCTCCCCACTTAAAAGGGCAAAGCTCTTGACCCCAGCTACAGCAGAACTCCTCTCCTTGCAATAAAACTCCCTGATCTCTAAATATGCCAATACAAGCAGATAAACATGTCAAAACAACCACAATCTTCCTCATGAAAAGGATGGACAAAAGCCTGCCGGCTGGATGTACACCACAATAATCATCCAGATTTGTCTAGGAACAATACAGGATTGACTTCCTAGAACCTATGGTTTCAGCAGAGGCTTATTAAACATGTTTAGCCCACACCAGTGAATATTTGAAACTGATGCAAGTTGCTGCAGCCCCAACAAAAGAACAGATGGCTGTGAAAGCTGCTGTTCATACACCAGAGATCTCATATGTATGCAAATTTGCGTTGCAGTATGTACTGAATCTGTTCCCTCCCTCTTCTCTTCCACCTTCTTACTTCAGTGTACAATTAAAATATCAAACAGTTCTGCTTTGTTCCTCTTGCCAGCAGCAGCAATGAGCACTGAACATGTGACCCTTCACCTCATCCCTAACATCCTCTCCAAAAGTGAAATCTAGAGACCCTAAGCTAGAATCCAAATATGCCTCAAGAGTTTTCCTTTGTTGTGCCCCATCAGGTATTTTTAATAGGGCTTTTAATGCAAAAATAAAGAGAAAACAATTCAAAAAAGTAATCTGAAAATTAAAAACTCTGGCCATATTTATTAAACTAGAATATTAAATTTAGTTATTGAATTAACACACAGGCATATTTGAATTTTATTTTTTTACTCTTTAAATCCTTGAGACTTCACTAGCATTGAGTATTAAAGTGAAAATAATGTAAGTTCACCTTTAGTTCAGTGTCACGTTTCAGAAGAAACTGAGTAAGAAGTGTATTTCTTGTGCACCATTACAACCCAGTGTTGTAACCAACTGCCTTAGTTACCATTGTGTTCCACATAAAGATGGCTTCAGAGCAGTGACTGACACTGCTTTAAGCTCCCACACAAACATAACCACAACTTGAAGCACAAGCAAATATTGACTTCATCTGCAGCCCAAAGGCTGCTCTGGTGATTACTCAGGCATTCTGGCAGGGCTTCCAACCACCAATAAAGGCAACGGAAACTTTTACGAGCATGACATAAGTCAACTATTTGTCACATTATCAACACTAAATATGTTATCATACTTCAGAAATGTTAAAGGGTTCAGAAAATATTTGATGCAGGGCCTTAACTTGTTTGGGCTTTCCAAATAATAAAGAAAAATATTGTTCTTATTTCTGTGAGAGAGGGAGGAGAACAGAGAAGACAGAGGAGGCATTGCTGTTATTCTTGGCTCTGGGTCAGACGGGTCTGGTTTATTCTGCTGAGTGAATAGAAGAGTGGAAAACTACTTAAAGCTGAACAAAATAACATTAACATAGATTTTGACTACTTTTTATCTGGTTCTCTGGCAAAAAAAATAAAAAGGCACACATTCACATGCCACTATTTTGGTCTCAAGGAAAATATGATGAAAACCAATTGTTTGCATGAAACAGTGTGCAGCCATTTCCTTTTGAAATGAGCCCAGTTAAAAAGAAATAGCAACTAAAAGGTTAAATGCTTCATTAAAATAAGAAAAGAATGCTAAAGATCAGTACAGCCAAAAGCAGATGCTTAAAACTAGACTGCTCAATCCGTATTCAACCACATAAATTAGATCCTGGGGATTTATGTGATTAGCTATATGAAGAAACATTTCTAATGCTCATCTGAGTCACAAGCAAAAGAAACAATGATATGTCAAATAATATTCACAGACATTTGTCTGTGAGGATTTGGAATCATGTTTAGTGTAATAAATTATTTAGTGTAATATATTACTATGGAAAATGGCATAATCTGAAATCAAAATGTACTGGAAGACTTTGCCCTCTGTTAGTTATATGTATAAGTCATCACCTTTTCAAATGGATTCAATGAAATTCTTAAAACCTCTGGTGAAAATACATTGATCTAATAAAAATGTAGCATGACAGACATTATTTCAGACAAAAATTATATATATGATGGCCATGGATAAAGTAAACAAGGGCTTAAACATTTGAAAGCAAGCAGAGGAAATATTTAGGTTTTTAAATTGCCCTCCAGAACTAAATGTTTGGTTTTCTGCACAACTAGAGTGACTTCAAAGTTCTCATTAGAGAAGTAAAAGGGGTGGGAGGGTAGACTCAGTGTTCGCTCACCCCCAAAATAAAACAGAAAATACAAATAAAGATTTGTGGCTTTGCATCTTCAGACATGCAGATATTGTACTCTATCACTGCTCATCCAGAAAGTCAGAAAGAAGAGCTACCATTAAAAGCTTCTAAGAAACAGCTCCTTTTTATGGCTTCCAAGTGCTCTGCCACAATGTAATTAATCTCAGTGCAGTATAATCAAACACAGTGATGACTTGGTGACCCAGTCATATTGACAGGGCCCAGGTAATGAGGGTAAATACCAATGTAATCTTGTTAAGCAATATGGTTTTTAATTTCAATCCCACCCATATTGTAGGGATTTAAAGAGATTGGAATAAACTTGCTGAAGCCAGCACTTGGAATGAGAAATGTAGACATAAGGTTTTTTCCACCTCTTTCATACCAAAACTGTTATTTGCTCTCCTTTGTCTCAATTTAATTGACATCTTTGCAGTGCTTTACAGGAAGACACAGCACCATAGAACAAACCCTCAGCTGGCTGCCTATGTTACCTGTGCCTCTCTTGTAGGTGACAATTCCCATTGATTTCCTTCAAATTTCCCACAGCTACTGTCAAGAAGGAGTGCTTTTCATCAGTCCTCATCAGGACAGACCTTACAAGCCTCTAAAGAAAGCAAAGACACAAAACCTGTTGCTGTTCTTAGGCACACTCCAGAGCATTGCCTGGAGTAGCCCAAGCCAGGGTGATTATTCAGGAGAGGAGCAACAGAGACTCAGCCTCATAAATGGACTTAGCCCTACTCCCAAACAGCATTTTTAGAACAGTAAAACTAGATCAACTGCAACAGAAAGTCAAACTTCATCAGTCAAAAGTAATCAGTTTTGTGTTTTTATGTTAAGCATTCTATGGAGAAACAACTGAAAAAACAATTGCTGGGGAGACCAAGTATACCAAGGAAGAAACACCCATGAGTGCAGTTCTAAGAGCACCTCTTCCAGGGGCAGTGCCAATTTGAGTAGTGCCTTTCTGCCTTCTCATTATCCCCTTAACTGTGCCACGCACTAAAGAAATTCACCTGCACATGTTCACTGTGCTACCACATGAACAAGGCATCATCAAGGGCTGTAGCCACGATATTTTCTGAAAAATCCTTTCCTTAAGATTTTTTTTCCTGAGAAGCTGAGAACTCAGGAACAAAATGTAAACAATGATTCTCTGCTGCTGTGGAATGCAACAGGTGGATTTGTCATTGGTCTTATTGTTTCTAATTAATGGCCAATCACAGTCAGCTGGCGCAGACTCTGTCCGTGACACAAGCTTTTGTTATCATTCTTTCTTCTATTATTTTAATATAGTTTTAATATAATATATATCATAAAAAAATTAATCAAGCCTTCTGAAACATGGAGTCAGGTCCTCGTCTCTTCCCTCATCCTAACACCCCTCTCAAGGGCCATGATGACTCCCCGTGCCGCCAGAATAGAGAGGGGATGCTTAAATCAGCAGTGGCACTGATGGAAATTCAGGTGAGTCTATGGCATAACTGCAAGCAAGTCAAAGGACAATTCCATGGAGATTTTTAAGGCACTTCCACTCAGACTAGAATGTGGTAGAAGAAAGTGAAGAAACTTCTGAAAGCTCTGTAAAATAAGATTTGGCTCTTCTGGTTTGATTTTTGGGGGAAGGGGAGTTGTCTATTTGAAGGTTAGCTGATGTGAGGGAACAGAGTGTTTAGCATTAAACCATCTGAAAAAAAGTGAAAAAGCACCAAGCTCTGGGATGCCTCCCTTCAGAAGTTCTGGAGAAAATAGGGCCTCAGGATTTCTCTCCTTTAGCACCAGGGGTAGCTCAGGTCATTCCTCTCCCCCTTCCACTAGCCTTGAGCTCCTGCCCACCCATCCCCTTGCTGCTGCCTTCCAGTTGTGCCAAATTAACCATTTGTGGAGCTGATCCGTGAAGCTGAACACTCAATTAATTGCTTGGTGTTTAAAAAGGACAGCAGAGATACTGACTTGCATGAATCTGGTTACAATGTGCTACATCAGGGAACACAAGTGGTGGGAAGCAGGAAGAACAAGCACAGGAACTGCTCAAGAGAAAAAGAACTGCCAAGAAAAGGTTCCTCAATATCACTGCCTCCGAGACCATGATTTAACCTAATTAAGTTAATTAACTGGAAAATTTGAGAGAAAGAGTAGTTGGCATTTGAGAAAGGGAAGACAAAACCATGGAACGGAGAAGGCTGTTAGCAGGAATGTGGATAACAGATCATTGGCATCTGCAGAACAGAGAATGGCACTGTAAACAGTGAGATCTGAAAATTTTTCAGGGGCTGATTGACAAGCAAATATGTTCACCCAACAGAATTAGAAATTAAATATGCAGAAAGCCATATCTTCTAACTTGTGGTTTCAAGTAATTTCAAATCTGCTGAGCTCCAGAGCTCACAGTCCAAACCTGAGCTTTAGATTCACACATCAGCCTCTGCACCAGTCATGTGAAGTTTGAGTATCAAAACAAATCTAGTACATACATGTACAATTTTAACTGTTATAAGGGTGATGATCTTAGGGAAAGATAGAGGTTTATTTGAATAATTTTCTCAATGCACAAGTTTTCAGAGTCATGATATCCCAAATGGCATAAAGAGTTTGATAAAAATTTTTTCAATCTCGTTTTGTGAAACACAAGTAATACAAGTTTTAGGACAAAGAAGTAATTCATAAAATCAGAACCACCACAGAAAAAGACTTTGAAACTTTATCACCCTAATTACAGTAGAATAACAATTCAATCATCTCCACACCCATATGCAATTGCAACGCTATAATCACCAATCTAGAATCAAAACACATCAAATTAGTCAGAAAATTCCACAGAGACAGCACATAACACAAAGAAGGAGGATTAATGCCTCAATAGCAATGGCAAGCAGCATCAAAAATATCTATCCAATGATGACCTGTTCCCCTAGGTTTCATTGCTTGTCACTAGATAAGGCAAGATATTTTAGTAAGCCCTTCCTCACCTTTCTCTCCACCAATGGAGTAGTTTTATATTTTAGGTTAGATGGATTGGAAAAAATAAGTTGGATCATAAGACCTCACAGAGAAAGGCAAAATGTCAAGCATAGACATCACCAAGTCCAGTTACAAAGATTAGGAAAGATGCATCATCCTGAAGCAGGAAAATGGAACTAGTATGCTTGGGCATGAGCCCAGCTTTGCCTATAAATAGACTCAAATCCACTACCTTGGGAATGCCACAAGATGAAAACTTTGAGATCTGTAGATAGCTGGGCACTGCAGGATTGTGTATTTCTCCCACCAACCTCAGCAGTGCTAACTCACCTGCATTCTGATAGCTGCAATGCAGACATAATGCATTAAATACTGAACATGCCATTCCTGCAGGATCACTTATGAATATCCTAAGAGAGCAAACTGGGACTTGATGTAAAGCAACCAAAATTAACAGGCCCATTCAGGAGATTTTCACAACTTAAAATAGCAGCATTGTTTTTGGATTATTATAAATATTGCAGGAAAGGGACTATTGTCACTACTGTTTAACAGTGTTTATAGATTCCTTTTGGCCCAAGTTGAGCACATAGAATCTGACTCCTGGCAAAACAAAAAAAAAAAATCCTTGATTTACTCTTTTATTTCCTTTCAGCCATAGTTTTAAGTCACAATAAATATAGAAACAGGAAAATAAGGTGGCCAAGTGAAATATGGCCTCAAATATCACTCCATTTAATTTCTCTTTTCTCTACACAAGCAGTGCTCAGAGGTAGAGTCAAACTGCCTCTGTTTGGGGACAGAAGATGAAAATTCCTCCTCTATTGGGTTTCCAAAACAGTAAGATATGTTCTAAGGGCCATTCCAGTTTGAGCTGTATAAAGCTGGGATTCACACTCACTGAAGATCATTAAAAACACTTTTGATTGCTTTTATAATGTATGGTGACAAGCCTAACTGCATTAACCTACTGAGGCTTAAAATTATTATTGTGCTCACTGTCCTCATCACTAAAGGATAATAAAGATGTCACAGCATATTATTTAAAGAAAGTTACCATTAAATAGACAAAGAAAGAAGTAATTGATACTGGTACAAGGTTTCAAATGTACTCTATATTTATGAAAGCTTTCAAGGGATGCTTGTGTTTTAAAGCAGAAAACTTCATGGATTTGTGCTACACATTTGCAAAGATTAAATAAGAAGTGCAGCCTTAAGCTTTTCTACAGAGAAACATCAGCCACCTGGGGCAGAGCCTGTAAACAAAGCAAGCAGAGCAGAGAAGTTTCTTGCAGAAAAATAAAAAAACCCACAAAACATGTAAGGAGTGGATGGGAACCAATTTGCCAGCAGTGGGGAGGGAAACCCCACTATCCCCCAGCTCCTCCCTACTGCAAAGGCAGGTCAGGACTGTGGGGCCCTTGGATCCCCACACTTTGCTAGCAGGTGAGCACAAACTCCTGTTGTACAGCAGGATATGTGTGGCTGTTACACAGCAGCTCTGTTATACAGCTGCTTCCTTTTGGTACTTCCCTCTTTTATACTAACACTGAAATCCTTTTGGCATTATTTTCTAATTTCAGCATCGTGCCCTGCTGTCCACTCACATGAAGGAAAACTAAAACAGCTCCAGTACAGCCTTTTCCTTTCTCTCTACTACATATGACCTCAATAGACATCTGAAGACTCAGAAAAACATGCAGCACTCAAATCAGACTACAAACAACATATGCACCAGCAAGTACTTCATTTCTACAGAGCTGTTGTTTTGTTGTTCACTTTTGAGAGGTTTTTATTTGTCTTCTGCAGAGAGTGTGCACAGTAAAAAGGAAGGCCTGAAAGAAATGAGAGGTAGAAACCACTGACAGGTCTTCCTAAGCCTGTAAGAGTTTTAAAACCCAAGACAGCCAATTAAAAATAAAAGACAAAATCTCCTGTCTTCATAGAAAAAGAAATTAAAAACAAAAAAAAAAAAAAAACAAAAAAAAAAAAAAAGGGGAAAACAAGGAAAAAGAAGGAACCAACCAAAGCCCAAATAAACCAAACAAAAATCAAAACTAAGGTGTTCTTCATGTATTTCTAGATCCCCCACCAGATAGAGGGGCTCCCCTCACTGCCTACCTCAACACAAAAAAAAACCCACTTGTGGACAGGGTGGAAAATAGGCAAACATATCTCCCTAATAAAAATAAATAAGCAGCATATTTAAACAGGGAGGGCCGTAGGACTGTTAAATTAGCAATAGTGTAGAGCAGTTTAATAAGCAGCATTTTTAATAGCATCTACACATGCCATATCTGGTATGTGCAATTTTAGCTGAGTGAGTCACTTCTATATGCTTGGATGGGATGAACTTGAATTTGGCCATGCCAATTAAAGCTCAGCACTCTAAGCTACTGAGCTAAAAATGTATTTTGAAATCTCTCCTTCTAAATATTCTTCATTTCCAGGAGGTGGGGGGAGTATGAGCACCAAATGCAGTCTTTGGAAATCAGCTGAGTCATGAGCTAGAATAAGAAAAAGGCTATCTCCAAAAGAATACAGCTACTTTTAAAATTCAATTTAACCAAAAGCCAGGAGAAATTAAGAAAAAAATGCAGAAAAAAAAATCAATTCTTTTATCTTTCACTTGCATAGAAAGCAGCAAAGCTACAGATAACTTACTAAGAATAAAAAGAAATTTAAATAATTGTGGAACTTTGTAGTGTTATGATGTCCAAGTATAACTTAGTACCTCTAGTTATTAAATCAAAATAATAAGCATGGAATTCCAATGTACTTTAAACAGAAAGGTCAAACAAATGCCTCCAACAGCAAATCTATGCCAATAATAGAAACCACAGATTTGTACAAAGATATTGGAAAACTGGAGTAATTTGACCAGATCTAGACAGAAAAGCAAAACTTCTGCCCTTTTCCTTTTCTTTTCAATGGCTAAGCTTCTGCTGCAGCTCGACATAAACAGGAACCAGAAAGTTGGCTTTAAAGTCAATCATTGCGTTATTACTGAACCATTTCCCTAAATTTTGCCATACATACATTTGTAACAAACACAGAAGCAAAAGAAAGGAAAGCTTATACAAATCATGCCACGTGTCCATCATGAATCCTGTCATTTCAAGACCAGAGTAGATGAATAAACATTTTCCTTACAGAAGGAATGAGAGCCAGTGCCTGGTGGCCCAGCACAGCTGCAGTGCAGCTCAGAACAGCTGGTTTCACAAGCCACAGCCCTGGCCTGTCACATGTGTTCAGCTGAAATTAGAAACAGCAGAGTTCAGGGGTTAAGAGGGAAGTTTACATGACACACCAACTACCCAGAGCATTACTGGAATTTACTGGTGGACTCTCACTCAGGGGAAGAATTTGTCAGGGAGGTTTTCAGCAGAAGAACAATGGATAGGAGCTCTGCACCCCTCAACTTTTTACACACTGTCCTGGCAGTAAGCAGGCTGGAGAATAAGAGACGATGTTTAATCAACCAGAAATTTCACAGTACATTTCTATGGTTTCTGGTTTTAATTTGATCAGTGCAGCCCACACTAACTTATTCTAAATTGAAATGCAGTGTTGTGTGCTTAACCACCATGAGAGCAGTGAGACATCCACTATTTCCTTCCTCTACGCTTCATGTTCAAGCTGCTCATCCCACATGGAAAAACAATTTCTACTCTGATTTCTTTTCCCAATCCTCTACCACTTTCTGCAGTCAGGGGCTTTATAATTCCCTCTCAGCAGGCAGGAGACTACAAAAAAAGTCTATAATTTCACGTGGAACACAGGTTATGTTTTTAAAGTTGCTATTTTAATGCAATGGAGCTTCACTAGTTTCCACAGCCAAAACTTTGGTGCATTTAGCAAAGCTTTTCTACACATAAGGAGTCTCAAGATTGTCACAGCATGTGTCACAGTTGAGACACACAGAGTGTCACCACACAATATCAGAAATCACCAGCCCAAACAGAGGAACACCTTACCACTTCAGAAGGCTTCAGGTGTCTGCCCAGACAGAGTAACATCACGTCACCTCAGAAGGCTGCAAGCAACTGCCTTTCTGGTTCTTTAGCCCAACCTTTTACCCCCTCCTGTTGATGCCCTGCACCTGTGTGCCCTCTGCTCCCTTGGGTGGTTGGTCAGTGCCCCTGGGCACTCCATGGCTCGTTACCTTCAATGCTGCTCACCTGCTGCTCACAGCTGAAACCAATTGGGGATGAGGCTCAGCTCAGTCCCACTCCCAATTACCACAACCTCTCTACTACACAAGATCTGCTAATTATTTATTTGATTATTCTAATAATTATTATTAAATTAATTTATTCTTGGAAAGACATTACAGTCTCCTATTTATCTACTCTACCAAAGGACAGTTGCAGGAAAGTAAGAAGTTACTCACTTTACAGGCTTTACCAGCAATACTAACGCTGCAGCCTTTGAAGAGCTCATGCCAAAACAATTTCTCTAGTCTAGACCCTCTTGGTCACCTGGGGGAGAACAAGCACCTCCCCACTGCTGGGAACTTCCAGCACTGTCCTGCTGCAAAGTGTCAGCGCCAACATTTCAGACCAATGCTTATTCCTGAGAACATCCTCACTGCCAGTACTGTCTCATGCCACTTGTCACAGCACTGAAGTGAATACTCATCATTGATGGATTCCCTCACCCCACAATGGATTCGCTATCTGACCTTCTAATGCTTTCATTTCAAGGACAGAATAAAGGGGATTGAGAGGCATTGTTTAAAAATCAGCCCTATAATGTGGATCTTACTGAAAGTTATTGGAACATCATTCATGCAGTCACATCATCCTCAGAAAAAGAGCCCTGCATTCCAGCCTTCCTCATTCATTGTCATAAATGGGTAATTGGCATCATTAACATTCTTCCCAGCTGGAAAGAATGCCCTTCTACATTGCAGCTAAAATAATATGTTGTTCAGAGATGCCTGTTCTTCCACAGACATTCAATGGCAACTTCAATTTTCTATTTATTCCTTTTATGTAGTAGTATTTATTACATAAGGTATTCCTTGTATTCTTAAGGAAGGTAAAATATATCATTCAAAGAATAAATCCTGAAGCAACTGTAAACCAACAATGACTATTTTGGCATTTCAGCTTGAATATATCATATTCCTTCCTATAACTGGTAAAAACAGAACTATAACTGCTGAAAGAATCTCACTGTGTGAAATCAAAACCACAAATCCCTTTTATACAGCAAGCATACAGTGGAAATTAACACCAAGTGACAGAAACTTAGTTTTTTGTTATGGAAGTTTATGCAGGCTGTGATTTGTATGTCTATTTATATGAGAAGCCAATTCTCTTTACATAATTAGAACAGCTCTCGAGGCAGGAAGAATATAATAGGCAGTAATGACTTCAGAGGGAGAGAGCCTCTCTGGAGTCAGCACTACACCACAGCCAAAGCACGTTGCATAAGGAGAGTTCTCAAAACAAGAGACAAAAGCAATCTGGGGGAGGAGCAGCATTTAGCTGCAGACATTTTTCCTACTCCTTGGCTGCGAACATGAATGGCTGGAAAACTGACAAGTTTTTGCAGGCATGACTGAGCCCAGTCTTGACTCAGAATTAAATGGGACATAAGGCTTTGGCTGCCCAAAATTACTAGCATGGACAAAAAATTAAAACTAAAATTACCTTCACTGTTTGTATCAGCGTATGCAAAAAATAAATAAATAAAGCCCAAAAGCAATTGTGAATGGCACTGTTTATTGCTTGGCAGGAATCCATCATTACTATGGACTAATAAGAACTGAAAAGAAAGAAAATTAACCTGAGTGTTGTTCCAACCTTGACAATAAAAAGTAGTAAATTCTTTTTTGCCCAAATTGAAAAATAAGTTAATTTTGTTTACACCTATGATTACCACAGATTATGGCTTAATTTTTGTAAACTAACATGATCACACTTTGGCCATTTCATACTTCATCTGCACTTGTCTTTCCAGCTCTTACAAGTGCCCTGCTGGGGTGCACAGAGACTACAAATCTTCACTGGGCTGCTGAATCAATCAGCAGGAAGGGTCCATGGTAGAGCCAAACCAAGTTTCCCTGTTAATGACGCTGCCCCACAGCAATATTGATGTGAGGCAGTTATTATTGAGCTCTGCCCTCAGGACAGGGAAGGCCAGCATCACCAGAGTCCCCGTGGCAGTGCTGGCAGCTCCCACCCACAGCCCTGCAGGCAGCACTCAGAGCAGGGGGCAGAGCTCACCGAGCACCCCCTGCATGTCCCATCTACAACTGTGCAGGTCAGAGCTGCTGCCTTCACACTGAAGGACTTCATAAAGCTATGGGTGACAGACTGAATTGGACTTTTCCATTTGCTCATGCCACAAAATAAAAGGCTCTGCAGTACTTTGGACTTCTTAGAAATGAGACTGAGCAGGCAGGCTCACTGGCACTCATGACACTTGAAACCATGCTGACTGGACAAAAAAACCTGATGAGCAAGTTCCATGGCAGAGTCTGGCAAGCAGCTTCCAAACATGCTTATCTCTTTACAATCAAACAGAAAAACTGTACTGCAGCCACGCTTAAAAATAAAAGCAGGAGGAAAAATAAAAAATTATGAATTATGTTCTCAATTTGTCTTAAAAAAACTCTAAAAATCGGTGTCCATTTATATCATTTGCCTTATGAAATTATCCCTTACCACCCCTATTCCAGCCAATACAAGTGAGTTACTTATTCACCTTAAAAATAACTTCAGCCCACTCACTATTAACTGACACAAAACCAAAAGCTTAAAATAATTCCTGCTATTTTATCTCAAGGTTTCAATCTTGCAAAAACTAAGTGGATGAATAATTCTGCATCCAAGATTATCCCCATTGACTTCAATACATGCAGAGTCAGCCTTTATATCAAATTCCCCCTATTTTCAAATTCCATACATCTGAGGAGATTCTACAAACACTGAATAACAAACATTGGTTTAGAGAGATATGAACTGCACAAAAAAAAAAAAAAAAACAGACAAAGGAAAAATATATTATCTAAATTTTCAGTTTTAAAACTTATAATATCTACACAGGACCATAGTCCCGGAACAGTATGAGGAAAGCATGGTTAGGAAATTGGAACTCATCATTCACTGAAAATGACCTGCTAGTAAAACTGCAGAATTATAAGCAACTTCTTGATTGCATTTGGGCCAGTGATGAAAGATGGGAGAAGTTGAGGTAACCTGCAAGTTTAAGACCAAATTGCAGATAAAAACAGGGTTGAATAACAGGGAAGTCATGGTGGAGAGCAAACATGTAAAACCTGACAGTACTACTGATTAGCTTTCATCAAATATTACCATTCTTTTTCTGAAGACTGCTCATAAGATATATGACTTCTTTTTCCTGTTTGTTTGACTTCATATTCTCCATTATACATATGCTGCTGTGCATCAAAACAACTCACAAAACATTCAAAAAGAAGGTTCAGTACCGCTTTGATCTTACCATCTTTGACAGCACCAGGTTTTTCTAAAGCTGTTTGAAAGTTTTATGTTTATAGAGACAGAAATGTTACTACCAGAGCTGCTGTTCTATGAGGTCATGGCAGTCATGGCAGGCAGTGGCAAGGCCACTGGAAATGCTTGCTGTTAAATAAAAGTACAGCAAATCACAAGGATGTCACAGCACTGTGTGTGGCCATGGCTTGGAGAGGTGATCAGAAGAGTGCTCAAGATGACAGGAGTCTTTCAGCTGTTGCTGGTCTGTGCTTGCACAGCATCAAAGCCTCTTCCATTTGTCATACTCCCTGCAAGCCAGGAGCCTGGGGGACCAGGAAAAGCTGGGAGGGGACACAGCCAGGACAGCTGACCACAGGGATGTTCCATACCATTCTGCATCATGCTCAGCATATGGAGGTGGTGGAAGAAGAGGGTGAAATTTGGCAGTACAGTCCTAGGATTCCTAAATAACCATTACCTGTGGTGAGGCTCAGCTTCACTGAAAATGGCTAAATATCTGCCTTTCCACAGGAAGCAGAGAATTAATTCCTTATTTTACTTGGCTTGTGCATTCAGCTTTTGCTTTACCTAATGAACTGCCTTTATCCAACCCCTGGAGTGTTCTCATGTGTATGACACAGTTCAGACAGTCATTGCAGAGCTTCTAGCTCAGGTATCCAATCAGGGAAACCAGAGGTGGATAGTGCCAGTGAACTGCTATCACACAGGTCACTTCTGTTCTCACTGCCAATGTAGGGCATCTTTTTTGATGTAGATGACAGTATCCCTCCCCATCTCATTTATACTCTTTCTACTGCTCCCATTCCCCTCAGGAATCTCTTGTGTAATAGTCTCATCTCACTGAGCTAAACTGATATGTAGACTATCGTCCCTTCCTAGGGAATAAGAACAAGGTACAATTTTCCTTTTATTTGGTGCTGTACTCAGACCTCAAGTTGTAACACACAAAATTCAGCAGGATACCTATGAAAGTACTGAAAGAGCCAGGTGAGCACTGGAGAGAGGTTTGGCTCCAGTCTTGCTCTCAAGAAGGGCAGCTGAAACAGCACAGAAGTTAAATATCACTGGCATGTAAATCACTATAGCCTTAAACATGTGTTTAAGACACTTGTTTGAGGCTATAGAGAAGACACTCAGGACTGCTTCTGAGCTAGTGCTTGCTGAATTTTTCCTGAAGTACTTGAAACTTGCTCAGTATTTTGCTCCAACAAAACCAAAAATTATGAAAAATCTCCAGCAAAAAAATATAAATCTTTGCATTACTGAGAAATCTAAGTTATTCAAAAAACAAATTAAATTATCTGTAGTATATAGAAACTCAATCATTTTAGTTCCTTGTATGACAAGGCTGTTATTCTTAACATTTAAGGCTGCCTTCATAAGTTTTAGGTCCAAAATTTCCATCCACCTCCAAAGGCTCTTAACCTGAACCCAAGTCTGTTAGATCCTATTAGCTATGTAGCTTCTACTTTTCCCTTTTCTTTATTCTAACCACAATAAGAATGAAACCATGAAAAAATTTCAGAGACCTTTTCCAGAGGCAATTAAGCATTTCTTGGGACATTTTGGCAAGCTGACAAATCATCTCCATCAGCCTCTATTCACAGGTAAGCCTTTGCCTCTGAGTAACTGGTGAATGCTCTTCACTTCTGAGCCAGCACATCCAGACTGACGCCTTGTCCCATTCTTGGCTGTTTTTGATGGCCTGGAAAGGCTCGGGATAGCCTTGGGACAGCCCACGCTCCAAAGGACGAAAGGAGTCTTCAGGTTCCTTCGGTCTTCAGTGTTTATTAATTTTTATCCACAATCTCTTCTCTCAGCCCAACAGAGGTCTGCACAGCACGTCAGCCATGAGCACACTGCGAGCCCTCAGGGCAGTCACTTATCTTTATACCCAAAACTATGTATAAGATATTTACCTATTTTCCCCAATACCTTTCACCCTTATTGCCAAGTGCACATTTAGTAAGAACCAATCCCAAAGTGCCACCACCATCACTGAAGATGGAGGACAAGAAGAAGAAGAAGAAGAAGAAGAAGAAGAAGAAGGACAGGACACGTCCTAATTCCTCCATCTTGTCTCCCTAGAACCCCCCTGTACCGGGATTCTAAAACCTGTGTTTCGCACCATAATTAATCTATCCCTTCACCATTTATCCCCGTGAGATCCTCCCATCCTCATACAGGTGTCATCTCCTGTGCAGGATCAAAGTCCAACCACCAGACACTTCTGGCAACATTCCAGGACCTCCGAGCCCCCCAAGGGTTGTCTCGGTGACTCTGCACATCAGGACTGCTGTGCTGAGATCCCACAACACCCTGTGTCCCCTTGCTCTGGGAACAGCTGGGTTCATGACAGGGAGGTCAGTGCATGGGGAAAATCCTAATAAATAACAGAGGATAGGTAAATCTCACTGCTTCAAGATTATTCTTTAAATTTCAGCTCAACACTGAATCCAAGAGAGAATCCCAGTCTTGAATAATAGCTAATATTACAATATTTTTGTTTAAGCTTTTTGATTCATAAGAGAAATTTCACTTCCTTCTCTCTCCCTATTAAGAAAACTGAGTTTACATAGATCCAACTGTTTACCCAATAATTTACCACTTTTCCCAATATTTTCAACAGTATCTTTTAGCTGATCAGAGCCAAGGCTAATATCCAGATGTACAATCCATTCTCCAATACAGCAAAAGGCCAAAATGACATTTCACAAGCAGCAAGTTTTTTTAAGTAGGCATCCATCAAAAATGCATTTTTCCTCAGTACCTTGGCCTTGAAAACACTGCATTTTCCAATTTCCTACATGCTGCTTAATGTATGCAGTGTCAGTCACACGACATTGTGTCATTTTATACGGCAGGTCAGCAGGAGCCACCATGTTCAGAGGTATCTGATATTTTGCCAGATCATTTGGCGCATCTCACATTCTCAGTTTGAATTACTTGTAGATCATTTCAAAAGAGGAACATAATTATTGGCAATCATTCAGAAAATGGCAGACAGTCTGAGGGCTTTGCTGGACTTTTCCTCCATCTAGAAACTGCAAGATGGACAGATTTGCCTGAAACAATGTGACTGCATGTCAGATTAATACTCGTGCAATTCTTGCTTAGGTTTACTATTTTGGGGAAATGTTTTACAATTCTTCCTTACAGTAATAGTGCTTCATTCTACAGCTTCCCCATAGGCAGCTCATAACCAGTGTTATTAGGAATGCCAAATTCTGACCCTGAGGCAGAGATTCAATAATACTGGATTCAAGTATTAATTCACTACTATACACTTTCTAAACTAAGTATATTCCTTTCATTCTTTAAAACAGTTAATTTTTTACAGTAATTCTACACCAACCAGGATGATTAAAGCATTCTTTACATCAGACCCAAGATGATAAACCCCCTTATTATTATGCACATCTGGTTTTGTGTCACTTAACACATTGCACATAGGAGCACAAGAGGTAAATAGTGCCACAATGATGGTTAAATTCTGCTAACACAAACAGGAATGTTCTTGACAAGGCCACAGGTAGTGAGAGGAAAACAAATCCCAGACTATATGTATCATAACAGTGAGATATTTTTCCACAGATGGTTGCAAAACAGAGAGCTTCTTTCTATGTAGAAGCTTGCTGTTGGAAACTACAGGGAACTGTACTCCAATCTCCACTGACTGCAGGTCAGCAGCAAGAGAGCATGGGGAATGAAGCTGGAAAAGCATTCATTTAAAGTGAAACAATACAAGCTCTTCACCCAGCTGCAAAACAGGCTCCCATACACAGAGAAAATACTGCAGAGCAGCAAATAAACCAAAGGCTAAAGATCTGTAGTGAGTTTGCACTGATGAAAACACAGGCCAAGGAGATTGACCAGCAGCAGAAATCTGATGGATCTGACAGATGATGTGTTTGGGGATGTGCCAAGAGCCTGCAGCCTCACCCAAGGGCAGCCAGTGAGATTCTGGACGAAATGTCAACACACTAGAGCCCATTTATGAAATAAAAACTGCCAGGCAGAGAGGACTAGACATTTTCATAGGTTCTTTGGCATCCCCACTTTCTCAAGTAGAGTTTTCTAATTTAAAAGATGCAAACAGTAATTTAAAATGGGCATAAAAGCAAACCAAATGTACAGAATATACCCCAAATCAAAGCCAAATCCAAAGGCCCTCTGAATTGAATTATAAGAGTATCTGCATTCTACCAGCATATAAAAAGAAAAATTTGTGGTGTTTGATCCTGACAACAAAAGCTGGCCATTGAGTGCATGTTGGTAGAGACAACAAGGAAGATGGAGACTGTAAAACTCATTCCACCTTGAAAAAGGTGCAGCAAGCATCTCCTCACAGCCAGACAGTGAGAGCAGCTCAAACCTGAACAAGCAGCTTTCATTGTGATCTGCCAAATAGTGACAATTATTTCAAGTGAGAATATGTTATCTTGTGCGGGGGATAAAATAATTTTTAAGCATTGCAAGGCAGCTAAAGGTTACTCAAAATTATATCTAATTTCCACCTACAGTTCCACTAAACACAGGGATTCCAACATCAGGAGTTTGAAAGCAAGCCTGAAACATCTGTGACCTCATGGGCTACTAAAAAGGGGGTTTTGCTGTCAGATACAGCTGTCACCTGTTGAAGATGAAGGAGTCATCCAAAGTGAAAGGAAAAAGGGAGGAGGAGATCTGAGAGTCAGGAGAGAAAATGAACACTTGTGTCTAGCAGAGGTGACACTGCATAATACAAACCTGACACAGGTTTAATTTTTTATAGTTAAATGAAATCCATTGTCAAAAGAATTTAATTTTGCAAATTCTCAGTACAAAAGGCTTGCTTAAGATGTGGTGAAAATGGAGAAAATTATTTTTTTATATTCCATTCTATATTGAACAATAGCACTTGTCTAAAAATGGGCTTAGACTCATATTACTTGTAATTGCATTTTCCTTTCAATCACCTTCTTTTCCCCAATGAAGTTCCTCTAAGTGAATGGTCTCTTTTCTCCACTGTCTATAAAAGCAGCTGTGCAGCAAATCTAAATAAGGGTAGATACAGGAATACACCACCAACATTTCTTTACTAACTTCTCCTGTTCTATAGGCACTTCACCTAGGCTACTATCATAATATTAGTAATTTGAAGCCTATCCCAAAAAAAAAAAAACAGTACAGTAAGTTTTCTGATCAGAGATGACACAAAACAGAAGTCTCATCACAGGAGAGCATATATGCTTTCAAATTTTGCTTCCAGAAATGAATTCATTCTTTTAAAAATCAAGCGATTGTTTTCAGTCGATAAAAATAATTTCTTTTCTCCCAAAAAGTTATTTTCTTTTTCCTTTCCTAGGATTTAAAGAACAGTAGCAAAATATTTGGACATAAGTAGTCAGCATGAGATACAACCACATACAGTGCTCATGTCCAGATGTTGATTTGTTCACAAGCTTGAGCATTAAAAGTTCCAAAGAGCAGCAATGTGAAGAGCAGAAGTACACAGTGAGAAAGAAATCCTTTCAGAGCCCATCTAGTACCTATAAACTACATTGGATAGATAAGGAAATATCAGTATATATCCTTCTAATTCCTCCAAAATTACTGCAATTTCTGGTTCATTTAAAAGAAGGTACATATTTCTCTTTATCAAAAAGGAATTTCAGTACAGAGCTAAGTTAAAAAGAGGGTACGACAGGGGTTAAAATCTTTCAAAAACAAGCAGGTATTTACTTCATTTCAAATTGGTGTCTTCTTTCAACACTATGGTTCAGCTTTAAAAGCCTTAGAATCTGACTTTGACTTATATCTTTCGTTATTTATAACAGCTCCTACAAAAAAAATCAACTGCTTCCTTGTTTTCTACTTAGATTTGGAAAAGTTTTGGGACACAGAGCTCCAGTCAGTCATTAGCACTGCCAGAGCCCATAAGAACCCAGCCAAGGTCTGCTCTGGAACAACAAGGCACTTTGGAAGGGGCCTTTGGCCCAAGGAGCTCAAACTTCTGAACTAACACTAAAAGCTGTTCTGCACAGCTTGAGCCAGGGTTAACTGCACTGCAAACAGAAGTGTCAGACTTCACAAGTGTAGGATTTTAACAGATAATTATGGAAAAATAAAGGATCAAGCTGAAAATAAGATCACTTAATTATACAGCTGGGTATTATATAAGTACAGTACAGGCAGATGGCACCTGAAGGTACTAATTATCATTACTATTTCAAGATAGATCTTTTATGCAGATGTAAGCCATCACTGTTCATGCATTTTGCCAGTTACAGGTATCTCAGGGGAATTTTTTTCTTTTTTTTTAATTTATTTTGAAATAACAATAAAAGTTTAATTTAATGATCATTTTTGTTCCATCCTAGTACTTATTTCACTAGCAACACTTTTTGTGCTTGAAATTGAAAACATATTTTAGCACTTTTCAGAGCTAAGCAAGAACATATAATCCACAGGCAGTCCTGTGAGACAGAGTCCCACAGACACAGGCAGCATCCCTGCAGTTCATTGAAAGAGGCTGAATAAGAATCTCTAGGGAATCTCTAACAATAAAGCTCTTCTCAAATAATGGCCACACCGAGGACTTGGCAGCACTATGGCAAAAGAAGTCCAGACAAAAAGGTTGTTTCCAAGGTGCTGTGAACAGATCTCACATTCTGTCAAACGAGCTGCTTGCACAGGACTGATAACACGGCTCTGAACGGGATGCTGTGCTGGGGAGTTAATAAGACAACACTGCAATGCCCCCTGCATGGGGAGAGGCAGATGGACTCAGCATGTTTTCATGCTTGGTCAGGTGTTATTAATCTATGACCAAGAGAGCAGGTGGCTGTCAGAAATTGCAAGAATTTTTCAAAAATCATTCAGCTCTGCAAAGCCTCAATATGCTTTTTTAAAAAGAGAAAGAAAGAGGAAGAGATTGTAACCAAGTGCTGTTTCAGTAATTGCTAAGTTTAGACAATGGTGCATAGTGAACATAGCGTGCCAATTTTTCCCCTCTAAAACTTAGCCTAGAATAGAGCTTGCTCAGCAAAAATGAACATTTCAAAATATTCAATTTGTTTAAAAAAACTTAAACAACATATCCTCTTGATAGTATGTTCGTTTGAAGGATTACTATGGTAAACTATAACCCAAACCCTAATTGCAATGTTCCCTGAAAGAACATGTACAAAATCTCATGTTGACAACACACAGAGGTCAGGTTATTGTCTCATAAGGGTGCCTGATAAACAGTAAGCAGGACAATTTTTTACTGGGATAGTATAGAAGACATCCAGTGGGGATTTTATGGACTCATGTATTTAAAGGCCACCAGCTTTTACCTTCATAATAAAAGCAAAATTGTAAAATATTTTCCCCTTTTCATAAATTAATGCATCTGGTTACACTTTTACTTTGCTCAGCCTCAACAATAAAAATAATTTTGAACGAGCATACAAAGACAGTTGTAATGTTTCATGGGCAAAACAGTGTCTTAGTCTCTTAGTTTCTTAAGAAACCCTCTTATCAATACTGACTACAGTATCCCCATTCAATATAAACATTTACATTTAAAAGAAACCCTTCACATTATGTACAGAGTACATAGAATGGGCAGTTTCATTCAAGCACGAAGGAAAACAGATGTTTCCGCGAAAACTTTTAATCCTGCCACTCTTCCATTTAACTTGGATCCCATGAACTAAACAAAACACTGCAATATTGACATTTGAAATAATTCTATAAATATTTTTCTATACGCCACACTATTAATATTTCTTGGAGTACTATTTCTCACTTCCACTGTTTTCAGGGAATTGGAAGGTTCAATTAGAAGAACAAATAAAAAAGGAACTAAATCTATCTTGTGTTGCAATCTAGGCATTGTCACTGGACATAATGACTCCATTTCCTATCTGTAGGAAGATAATGCAAAATTATCTACTGCAATACATGCATATTTAAGCAAAAGTACCCTTTCATTGTAGAACCTTTCGTCTAACACAACCTTTCTCCTAGCAAGGAAGTGTCTGTTTTTAGCTCAAACAATTCTTCACCCTTGTGACCAAGCT
This sequence comes from Ammospiza nelsoni, assembly GCF_027579445.1. Classification (NCBI taxonomy): domain Eukaryota; kingdom Metazoa; phylum Chordata; class Aves; order Passeriformes; family Passerellidae; genus Ammospiza; species Ammospiza nelsoni. Next base: position 14,172,356 of record NC_080642.1, read on the forward strand.
GACTGCTCAAAAAATGGGAACTGAGAAGGCAGGGCAGAGAATAGAACTGACTAAGCCTGTACAACAATTGCAAAATAACTCCTGGATATGTATCTTCAGCATCAGTGCCCCCAGGACAGAGTGTGTTAGAAAATGGACTCTAGACTTGCTGGCTAAAAATCCTTTTCAGAACATCAACAAACACATATTGTCTGCTAATAAACACAAACCAGCAGTGATGTTTGAAAGTAAAGGAGATGCACTATTTCATTTACAATTCAGGTACAATCTGATTAGTATTTCCTTCCTAAAACCAAAGGCACTTTTCTTTAAAGAAGGAAGGGTTTAAAAAAACAAACAGAAGAACAACCTTGCTATGTTTAATTGTAATGATTGTTTCTGTCAGCAAGGTCATTCATTAACTGCAGCACTGTGATAATTGCCTCTCTTTATTGCAGGGGTTGCCCAAGATTTGATATTCTGTTACAGCATTGTTGAATAGTAGAAACTGAACACAGGTTCAGGCAAACAATGTGGTCATTTATACACCACAAACATGAATTGCTGTTTCTTTCCCTGCTTGCAATAACTGATTATCTCAGTAGGCATTTTCTATATGGAGACTAGTGGCTCTAATTTTACATATAATCATTAGAATCTAATTGGTGTGATCGTTCCTTGGAGCAGACAAGGTATCTAATGTAGTTGTAATTACTGCTTAAAACTTACATTATCCCAGGCTATTTTTTTAAAATGCAAAGGAAGGAGTACTGTTATGACAGTCACAATCTTAAAAGACAGAAAGTTACAAAATATGACCATTGGAGAGGAGCAGATTTCCCTGAACTACATACTGAATAGGCAGTGCTGAGGCACTGGAGATGGTTATTTCTGCAATGCTTGGAAATATTAACTTCAACATGTGAGGCAGTCATGTAACAATGATGTAGTGCTGCCTGCAAGCAAATATCCCTGGCAGACCCTATCCAACACCATCCATGACACAGTCAATCTGTAAATAAATGCAAGCTGCCTACCTTCCTTCCCAAGCAAGCCAGTTTGGAATACTGCTTGCCAAAGTATTTGAGAAGTCATGCTGATGTATTGAGGCAGATGTTTCAAAACATATGAGTTTCTTCAATTGTTTAACAAAAGTTAGGTTACACTTTCCAAAAAAAAAAAAAAAAACAACATGGCTTTGGAATTGCAGAATTTAACATAAAAAAGCCTAATTAAATATTAAAAATATTAAAGTTTTTACATTACTATCTAGAGTGGTAAAGAGTTTATATAAATCCTTTACAAAAATGTCATTAACAGATATGAGCCATAAGACAACCACCAACATCAGAACACATCAGAAATTGTTTGAGGAAATATGCATAAATTGCAGAATAAGGCCCCTTTACTAAAAGGCACAATTCTCAGACAGACAATCTCTCTAAATCTATTCACTTTTGCTGGGAATAGCTTAAGTGAGACTCCAGGTGGATGCAAGGATCCAAAACTGCAAGAAGAGATGAGTTTCCTATTTCTAAGCATTTAATAATAAAGAATAATGAACAGCCTTTCTATAAAACAGAGGTTGGGAATTTATTTTTCTCTAGCTTTCATCTCTCATTGCTGCTGTAGGCCTAGATTAGTATTTGCAACAATCAAAATCTGTATGCAAAAATATCACACTATTTCTCTTTGCAAATTACTTTGGCTGCCTTGTTCTCTGAACAGTGTCATTTTTAGCATGCTTTTAACACATACTTTTCCTCTTAGAGCTGTTAAAAGGCCTCAGCTCTGTTAATGCAGGCATCCCTTTATCTGACACCAATGATTTTTACCAGGTCACTGGTTTAATGCCTTTAAGCCCTTTATAAATTAATCATCAGTGTGGCCAAATGATTTTGTCAACCTCCTAACAGTATCTGCAGTTCTGAATAACTGGCTTCCAGGGGAAGATCTGCAATGAAAACCCCTCAGCAATTTTTAAAATCTCCTTCTGTCCACAAGAGCTAAGGACTGCAAGGAGCACACTGCCATCATTCCAATGTCACATCCCACCCTTGTAGATGGCAACAAGGCTTGACAAAGGTGGGAGGGGATGGAATTACATCAGGGCAACCAAGGCATTTTTATTTCTTAGGAATTAAACACCTGCCCCTGTCTGGCCCCCTGGACCAAATCCAGCAAACCATTTCAGCAGGAGATAGTCCTTGCTGATCACAATTGGCCATGTGCATTTTTAACATTAGGCATTGTTTCAATGCTTGGATCAAGCTACAGCACTAGTTCCTGGATGAAAATGTAAAAGCACAGTACAGAAATCTTTTACACATGTAAATGCACTCATAACTCAACATTATACATCTTTGAAATTCTGTTACCTTATGGCAACTCCTTGTTTTTGAAGGGGTGTTAAATAGACAAATCTCCTTTCCAGAAATCATATTCCTTCCTAAAAAAATTAGAACTCTTAATCCTGTACAAAAGCTGTTCATGTGGGCCTAAAATCACTGATAAAACAGTGAAGAAAATTTATATTTTTGATGGTTCTCGTGACCTGGTGAAGAACTTCTGGAGACAAGGACAATTCCAATTACTAAACCATTCAGCTCTCTAATAGGATCTGCTTTCCTCCTTAGAGTATTACAGGATTTTGGGAGTCAGCCTTAAACCATGTCTGCAAGCTGTATCTGTGTGGGAGACGCAGAGAACGCACTGATCTGAGAGCACATCTGTTTGGGTCAGGAAGCACCACCAGAGAGTGGCAGATTTCCAGTCCCTGGCAGTGCTGCCTCTCCCAAGGAGGACAGAGCGTGGGCAGGGCAGCTGAGTGACCTTGGTACACCACGCGGGTCACAGGCAGCATCACAACCCCACGCTCCAGGGAAGCTGTGACGTTATCAAAGCAAGATCACAGGAGAAATATTGCCAGAGTCAATGCTGCTACAACAATAATTGGTGAGAAGGGGGAAATGAAAGAAACAGGAGTTGTTTGGAATAAGGATCATGACCGGGGATGAGTCCAAAGAGAAAGAACTGTGGAATATGTGTATAGATCTACTTCATAAAAATAGCAACCTGTTCTGTATTTTCACAACATTCTTGAATGTCAGGCATGATGCTGTTAAGGTACCAAGGAGCTGTGCACAGATAAAAATGTGTCCTGTGTGTTACAGTTGTGCTGAATAAATAATGAATTTACTTTTTCCTTACAGCAACTAGAAATCACTGGAGGTAGAACTGTCTGTAAAACAGATTTTGACCAGAGAGACACTGTATTTATTTCTCAATATGAAATGTAATGTCTGAAGTTATATAAAAGTGTCCAAAGCAATTTTTATGATACATATTCCTTTTCTTTGCACTCCCTCACTCATTGCTAGTTTTCTATTAGTTTGAAAAGGCGGTAGAATGAGTTACAGCATGAACTTTCATTTAAAACACCTGAGCATATTTAAAATTGCCACTGCCCATTTCTGTACCAACACATCTCCAAATTAAACAGGAAACTAAAGGCATTCATAATTAGCATCAGCAAGTAAATAAGTTCCTATTCTGGACACTTATGCTGAAACCTCAAAATAGGACAGGAGAAAAGGAGAGAGGAAGAGGCAGGGTCAAGTCTAATTGCTTTGACTTGCTTTAAGAGTAGTTGTTGTCCTCATTCTTTGCTGGATACATGAACCCCACGGTACTTATCACCAGGCTAAACAGAAAATGTTTGGTTCACAGCATTGTAACTTCAGCATTAAAATTGCTTGCTGGCAATTTCTAGCAATTTGTAGCTGTTGCTGCCGGCAAGTGCTAACAATCACCAGGAGCCAGATTCCAGCTAACCCTGTCAGCACTTTGGTTTTTGGCAAACCTTTCACAGATAATGTTTTAACGCCTCTGTGCTCACTTGCAGTCCAGTCAGATTAGAGATCACAGGTTGAAGTACACTGCACTATTGTGCTCTTTACAACAATTACCCTCTGTTAATCTTTGCAACGAAGGAAACCAGCACTGGGTCCTTAACAGAACTTTGAAAAGTGACATGCACTCTGTTTAACCTTGTAGATGAATTGCACCCACCTCCGTGATAGCTTCCACAAAATACACACAGGGGGTGAACTAGATCACCTTTGAGTTCCCTTCCAACTCAAATGGTATTATGATATGCAGGAACATGGGAAAATTTTAATACACCGCCTTAAGATTCAGAAAACTTCCACATCAAAAGTGACACATTTGTACAAGCAACACATTTGCATTGCCAGGGCACCTTGCAGTTGTATGCTTATACTTAGCTCAAAGTTCAAAATGCCATGAACCTCAGTAGCCACCCAGTGAGGCATCTGCAGGTATGCACAGTAGAAATCCAAATCAAATTAAAAATGGATATATATCCTAAAAAGGACTCATCCTAAATTTAGCATCTTACTCTCCCTCCTTACCTCCAATCTGGGTCTCTCAGCTTCTTGTGGCCTTCCATGTCAGATACATATTACCTATTGCAAGTCTTTCACATATTTCTTGCCTGACTTCACCTTAGAGGAAAAGCCTTAATATATTGAACTCTGGCCCCATAAATGTTCCCACTGGAACACATTTTGTGCAGGAATATGCCCCATTGTGACAGCAGCCGGAAGTTTCAGACCAGAAAATGAAACAGATTTTCAATAAAGTAAAATAATGTGTAATTAACCTTTATAACAGTTTATCAAGGTATGTGGCAGGCTTCCAACACTCACCATGTTGCAAATCAAAAAGTGAAGACTGAAGATCAGCAATCATTTTAGCTAGTGGGCATGACACTGGAGCTATCTGTGAAGTATTCACACATATTATATAAGGTTAGGCAGTAGGATTCCTCTTAAGCATACAGACTCTTAAGAATATCAGCCTGTAATAACAAAGAAAGCTTTGATTATGGCACTGTGGCTTTATAGATTTCCACAAGAGAAGACTACCATGTGTGTTTTGGCTGCTCAGATGTCTATGATCATTTTCAATAAAGGACAGAGTTTTGTTGCTTCATCAATATTCTTAGGACAAAATCTGTCCACAACTGCCTTAGGAAAAAGCAACAAAAATCTAAGACTAGAGTCTAAATAGATTACTAACAAGACACTCACAGGATATGAAGTATGAAAGGCATCTTGTTTGCAAACCAGCAACCAGAATTAGAATAGAAGGACAATAAGGCATATGGAGTTAATATAAAGCAATAAAATCTGTTGTCTCTTTAGTGATCCCAACAGCATCATTCAGGTAGAAAATAATTATCTCTTATTTTACCCAGTTATACTTGATAGTAGTCCTAACATTTTAGGTCATGCAGTTACATCCAAATAAAATGTCTTAATGATTTGCCTGGTACAAATAGTAATTTCATATAAACTCATTCAACCTATTATATGTTCTGATATTAAAAAAAATACAGACAGACAAGGTTGCAAATAAAACTCACACTAGAAACATTATAAAACAGCTAGACATACTGACATATTGACACAATATCAAAACAAACTACTGCTGTCATTTGAAACTAATAAAAGTCATCTTGCCTTTGGCATCACTCCAAACGGTTCATTCGTGTTGTGATAGTGTGTAAAAAAAACGAAATTTATTAAAGCAGTGAAGGGTTAATCTTAAATTGTCTACATAATCTGAAACGATGCCTGAATAGTGTATTACTCTCCAGAGTACTGTTGTTTTCTGACAGCTGCTTAGGCAGCCGAGCTGTGCACTGAATACACTGATGATGAAGCATTTATGAGCTTAAACTGAAGCACCACTTCACCATATACTGGTGGATCACTTTCACTGTGTGCTTTTGGGATGATTTTTTTTTTTTAGAAAGTTTTTAGACAAAAAATTTAAAAACTGAAAGGTTTTTAGTTGATAAGAGTGAGGTGAGGTACTTGGGTGGTTTGTGCCTCTCCCCAGGCCTCCCATGGCTGGGCCTCAGGCCAGCACAGAGGGGTTTGGATGTCAGCGCTGCTGTCACCTACAGTGCCTGTGTGCACACTTAGAAACAATCCCAAAGCACAAGCAAAGGCAGCTCCAGAGGAGAGCAGGATAAAGCCACACCAGCAGCACTCCCAGAGGAGTCAGCATGTCGCCCTCCTCGGCCCTGGCTGTCACAGCGTGACAAGGAGGCCCTGGAGCAGGAGACATGCCCGCCATCAAAGCTGCCAGCACCTGTCCCCCTGGCGCTGTGCTGCCAGATTGGGCTCTGCTCACCCTCACAAATGTCACAGGCACCATGGAATGCACAGACAGTTTCCACAGCAACAGCATCTCACACAGCCCCACAGGGAGGGCAGGGCATGGCCGCTCCCTGGGGCACAGGCTCTCCAGATGAGACAAGTGTCAAAGGGCTGCCAAGCACCAGCAGGACTCTCATGTTCATTCTCCTCTCCCTTCCCTCCTTCTCCCAGCCATGCCACCCCTTGGACTGCTGGGTTTGAGTGCCTGTGCTCTCCTATGATGCTGTCACCACACTGTCCCTGTGTGTGCCCAGAGCTGGGCTCGCCTGGGCAAGGGAAATGGCACCACCACGGCCCAGGGCCTAGCAGCACAGCAGGATTCCCAGGAGGAACACACAACAACAAAAACAAAACAAACCCAGAAACACAAATAAGAAGAGGAGAAGGGTGTGAAAAGGAAGGCTTTAACTGCCAGAATGGTCAGTAAGTGTTGACCATCCCAGCATAGGGCAAGTGATGGTATAGAGAAAACCAGAGGTAACCTTTAGGGACAGGTCAAGCTCTAGCAACAGCCACCTAGCTTTAAAAATAACTGTTCCTAGAGGGGACTGACAATCAAATGGATGCATGAACCAAAAGCTTTTACACAAACATACGCTTAACCAAGAATTTACTGCAATATTCATTTCTCCCACTCAGCCAGTGAGTTATCAAATTCTAAGAAGTCAAAATTAGTACTGGAAAACTCATCAGCCATCTCCAGAATCTCACTGCTAGTACTTTTTTTTTTTTTTTTTAATTGGAATGATGTCAAGGAGCATTCTTTTCTGCTACTGAGCTATACCAGTGCAACACAGACATGGAGCTGGCACACACAGAGCCTGGCTCCACACCTTATCTATGCTAAGAGGTGTTACAGAGGAAAGAGAAAGGCAAAAGGGGCTAATTGATTTGGACAAACAAATAATTCTGAGAAAATCATGTTTCTTCAAAGTTTGTTTATGCTGATGAAAATATGCTGAACTGTTGACTCTTCTTTTCAAGCAAGACAGCTGCTGACTCAACTCTGACTGCAAATTTTAAGTGATGTGTCTTCGGGGTATTTTGCCAAACTAGAAACTAGTGAAGTCATTGCACAAATAGCTCGTGAGATTAAGCTGTCACAGGTTATAAAGAGGGTCAATCATCAAAGTATTTAAATGCAGATTTACTCTGTCATACTTTAAGTTAGTTTGATATGCAGGAGGGCCATATCCTTATTCCCTCCTTCATTTCTGTGTTACCTGAAATAAACCAGAAATTTGGTACCTGATACAAAACAAACTGAAGTCTGAAAAAAAATGGAGTATTGTGTTCTCCAATAACACATCTCATGGGATTCCTGTAAGCTTTATTAGGCATAGTTTTGGAGAGAAGATGGATTAATAGGAAATTGTGAAATATTCTGTAAGATCAACAGGCAAGTTGATCTTACAGTTATCTCAAAAATAGTTATCTCTTTTTTCACATTAATAATAAACATATTTCAGTTAAATTGCCATTCTGAATTTGTTTCTTTTTCTTTTAAAATTTCTATACTCATACGGCACTATGGTTTGACCTCAGTCTCATACAATAGTACACAATCCCAGAAATAACAAGGAATCTTTACACAGATCAATTTTATCTTTACATTTCATAATCTAACTTATAAGTAGTTCCACACCCAATATGCCCATCCAGTTGAAGAATCAACATACAGGCAGCACAGCAACCAGCCAAGATCAGATCTTAGGAAGGAGAATTAGACGGGAAAATCAAAAAGGAACATTGCCTCTTGGAGTTACTGATCCATGTTCTTCTACACAGCCCATAAAATATGCTCACTGGTAGACCTTTTAAACCAGTGGAATGAGATCAATCTTTTTTAATGTAAAACAGGACTGCATCTATTGTGTATTTAAAATAGTAATTGACTTTGAGATCATTTGCAGAAATGAGCTAAATTTCATTAAAGATGATAGTATCTTTAACCAAGAGGCCCCAGAAATGATGGGCTGACATGGGCAGTAAGTATGCACACCAGAGATAACAACCACCCTTGCAGGAGGCAAATTGATTTTCTGCTTCTGTGAAGCCTAACAAATGCTACCAAATGCTTTGTTCCCAAATCACTCTCAAACCAGCTACCATGTTTATCAGATTTACTCATTAAAAAATAAAAAATCTTCAAATTTTTTTTTAGTTAGCTATTTATCTTTCAGATCTAGTATCATCTTATCAGACCTCTAAAAGCACAGAAGCTGGTAACTGTGCTAGGAAGTTTCCCTTCATCCCCATCATAATAGAAGAAGTTTCTAAAGATATTGTCAAGCATAATGAGATTATTAGAAATGATTGAATTGCTTTCTGCCTTCATACAATTCACTTGCTCCTGATTTATTATTCACACAACCTTACACATAGAATAATGGTGGACAGATCCAGTACAGGATTGACAAAAGATCATTTCTCTCCTATTTGCTGAGCTAGTTTTTTGGTTAGAACTATCCAACTAATATATAGCTGAAGCACGCTGGCATAAGTTCCTGCTTGTGTTTTCATGTGCTGTGTGGGTACTTGCTATATTTAAGGCAGATTACTGTCCATAGGAAAAATAATTCATTTGGATCCAGTAGAAACGCACTGAGGTGTACAGCACACTTGTCAGAGAGATTAATGTAGACCTCAGTAATAAGATTCACCTCAGCTCTAGGGTTAAGCTCTATCTCAGCCTGCCTGCAGACAGAGCAAGAAAGCCACAGCAGCAGAACTCACCCACAGCACTTCCCCACACCGAGGCCAGCAAGTGCCAAAAGCCACACACAACCCCAACAAAACCAGCCAGTCCCTTGGGTGACCCCAGCAGCTGTCTGTGCCAGGTCTAGGCAACATCTCTGAGTTGCTATCAGGACTGTTCAGGTAAAACCCAGAAGGAACCAGTGTCCAACATTCTTTCCTACCCTTGGGCTGAGTGGGGCCCAGGCAGGCACCAGCTGGGAGCTGGGGAAGGCCAGACCAACATGATTCCAGTGCTTTCTGCCAGCTGGTCATAGCTCCATTCCACCCCAAAACATTAAATGTGCATACATATGAATCATCTCCCACAACGGCAAAAGACAAAAACCATTCTTGGTGTTACCTGCAGCTCCATGTTCCGGTTTATCTGATGCATTGTTCTTAAACAACAAACAAGAAGTAGAGCTAGGCCATGCCTAAATGGACTCCTTCCAGGCAGCCACCTAGAAGACCTCCTTGCTTAAGCAGGCACAACTTCAACCTTCTTGATGACAACAAAAAAGCCCAACTAACAGGAATCAGCTGCACAGCTGCCGCAGTCACAAAGGTGTTAACCCCTCCTCCAGCACAGCTGATTCTGCAAGCACAAATGACCACCATCTTCCTCTCCCATCAAAACCTGCAGCCCTCAAACAGTTACTGTATTTGAAACAGTTTTTATTTCCCAGGCATGAATTCAGTTTCCTACAGCATAATTGCATCACTTGGGGTAACTCTGAAATGCCCCAAGATGTCTGATTAGGCAGTCCCAAAAGCCACCCTTGGACCAAAAGCCAGTTTGTAGCCAGATGTGCTATAAGTGAATAAGCTAAATGGGGTTATAGCAAATTAAACAGAAACACATTTTGTAGGTGTTCCATACCTCTTAAAAACATTTGATTCCTGTGAGCATCCATGAACTGCTGTGCTTTAACAGTAATTGGAGATGAGAACAGAGAATGAACTTTCTTTAGTTCATTACTCCCTGTGACAAGAACAGGTTTTGCTAATGTAAAGTTAAAAAATAGGGAAGCTGCAAATTTCCCCTAATAGAAGCTAATAAAATGAAATAGTCTTTAAAAAGCATCAGTGGATGTCTTGTTGCTTGGAGATTTTAAAACTGCACTAGCCAAAACACCAAAGCTGGTACACAGCAATTTTCTTCAGACAGGAAATTGATCTAGAAAAGGAAGAGAATTCTTTGTTACAGTGAATTGATATTTGTTCCACTTGGGTTAAAACAATGCAATTGTAAAGAAGCAGTAACAAGTGTTTCATTTTGCAAGACTCAAAAGGCACGGTGAAAGACAGAGATGTTCAGGTCATGTGTTGGTTATGTGTGTTGTCATGTGCTGTCACCTGCAGAGCACTAACTGCTGCAGGCCAGGCTGTCCTCACTTACACCTCTGCAAATCCTGCTGAAAGCTAATAGGTTTGGACAAGTTTATTCAAAGTTGTCTCTTAAGAGAGAAATAAATGGGGGCAAAAAACAATTTTAGTGATGGCCTCATTTAGCCTGTGGTGTTCCTGCAAACAGCAGAGGAGTTGGAAAGGAACATATCCACCTTGGCTTTCAGATTTAGCTGAGGATTACAGAGCTAACAGGGATCACAGAAAATCTTTTATGCATAGGAGAGGACAGCTGATAAAATTTCATGACAAAAGAAAAATTCTCCTTGAGTCATTGACACCTTTACAGACCTAGAATAACCAGGTTTGATTTTGGCTTGAGAGATATTTTTTTCAAGAGACCTATCTCTAGAAGGCAAAAGTATATTCTTATCCTATCATTCCTTGTCCACAATGGCACACCACACTCTCTTTCTAGAAACTACATTTACTGAGATAATTAATATTTAGAAACTGGCAATTTTTCATTCCAAAGAAGTAGTAACTACAGGTATCTACATAAAAAAGTTTTACAAATTAATTAACTACCCTTAATAATGATGCTACCAAATCCAAAGTAAAGCAATAAGGATAAGATGTGACTTGCATGGAGAAACAGCTCAAAATGAACAATGAAAAGAATGTAATGAAGATTATTATGTCACCTATCATCAAGTAAGTCATGGCATTCCTGAGGGATTACTGTTACTAGGGAGGAACATGACTCTTAGATTAAGGTCAATCAATATAGAGCTAATCAGAAAACCATTGGCTCCTATTGATCTCATGCAGCAGAGCTGAGGTTAAGAACACCCCAGTGCTTGATCTATTGGCACTAGAAGATGAACTGAGTAACATTAACATTTCCATAAGAATAAATTCTTTAAAGCAAACCAGAAGTAAGGTGGCCTCCCTCTGCACCGCAGAGTATCTACGCCATTGTCCTTACAGAAAAAGAAAAAACTTTCTGCAGCTTTTTGGTGGATTTATTTGTTTTTGCCTCCATATTTGATGTAAGAGTGAGCCCTCTCATCTAACCAAGCACTTTTCCTGCAACTGGCAAATCAACAAAGACTGTGAATGCCAAAGGAGGTGGTGATGACCAGCTGGAGACAGTAATCTCTGGGATCTGTAAGGATACAAACCACAGTCTCACCCTAACAGTTTTGCATATTGCTCTGAGAGAAAGGGGCTACAGAGCCAGTTTTTCAATCCTGTCCTGGCTTGTGGAGCAGCATTTACTCCACTTTCTGTTTGGAAACATGCCCAGAAACAGTGTATGTGAACTGCCTCAGGAGATGAGCAGGTCTTTGCCAAAGTACCTCTAAAGAAAGCCAGGATCTCTGTTCTGTCTCTTACATGTGGAGCTGACAGTACCTCTTACAGTCAGCACATTCAAAGCTTTCCATGATAAGACCTATTTTTAGTTGTTTAGAACTTTGCCAGTGTTGACCATTCTGAGGAGTTTCCTGTGCTGCTGGGTGCTTGCCGCAAGCTGAAAGATTCTGGAAAGCGTCAGCTTAAACAAATGAGCCCATTTCAAGAAAGATGCAAGTGAATAATGATCTACAATTAAAAAAAAAAAAAAAAAAGAAAAAACAATTTCATTTTTTGATACCTTCAAGCTAGAGAGTAAGAAATTGAAATGCGGCAGAAGGAAAATATCACTGCAGTATCATGGTGTGAAAATCCTCCCAAATTTGTTTAAAATATAAGCTTCCAAAATTCTAGTTCCCACATGAACAGTTGAGACTTTTGGTACAGCCTGAGAGTAAAATTCTTTGAATATGCAATTTCTGGCCTGAATTAAAGAAAGGTTTTTTTCTGCAATTGCACAATTGCCACGGTTAATTTAACACCACACTTGAGAAGCAAGAAAAGAGAAACTCCTCCTATGTTTTTGTAGTTTTGGCTCTGAAGACAAGAGTGAGCTGTGTAATTCAGCAGATAAAAACTGGAACAATTTGGAAAGACAAGAAGTTAGAAAGATGTAACAGTGACCGGGAGAGAAAAAAAAGTTTAGTAAGAATGACTGATGAAAATAAAAAGAATACAATTTAGAATGGAAGGCATGAAAACAAGTGGGTAATGGTGTGGAGACAGGATAGGTACAAACACAGGACCAGGACAACCCCAGGCAGTTGTCTCAGAACAGGTGACATCCCAGACAGATGTTAACACGTGCACATTTTTGGACCTCTGTTACTTATGTGAGCACCTGTGAGGCTTCCCATCCTTCCTCCAGCGGGCAGGGTTTGGGTCCAGTCTGGTTTGTCTGAAGTCATTCACTGTGTCCAGGAAGAGATCTGCTGAAAAGAAGAGATCAATAGCTTATTAGCATCTCCTTTTACCCAACCCACAGTTGTAAAAGGTGGAGTATTTTGTGGGGTTTTAAGGATTATAAAAGCAAGCAACCCTTGGCAGGCATTTAGTCCCAGTAAGGGCATTAAATTGCATAATAGCACTCTTCTGTTCTCTTTTTCTCAGCAGGGTTCAGTTTCTCCCTTCTCCTGCCAATGTAACCCTTTGTTGGGGAATACGGCCAAGACCTGCTAGACTTGAGCACAGCTGTTAGTTATTAAATAAAACAACAATACATTCTCTAGTTTGCAGGTTTCAGAAACTGGAAGTGGTTGACCTAGGCATACACTGCCTAGGAAGGGCTGTTTTCCTCTCTTGTTTTCTGCTAGAATGTGTGGGACTGAAGGCTCTCCAACAGTATTCTGAAAACGTTGATCTTCTAATCAGAAATCAGGGGCATGCAATGAAGGAGATAAATTATTAGCTCATGAGTTTTATGTGGCGTGATTATTTTGTATAGGATGATGGAGGAACAGAAGGGCAAAACTTACCAGTTGCAGCTGTCAAGGCAATGCAGACTTCACTAGAACCATAATAAAATTAGGGAGATGTCTCTGATCAAAGTGGTGCTCTTGCTTTTGAACTCATTCTGAGGAAAGGCTCAGTCAGCACTTCGCTACTGTAAAACTGAAGCCCTCAACCTTTGAAGTTATTAAAGATTTTAGAACATTTTTTGCAATGAAAAAGCAAAGTTTAGCTAAATCTCTAATTGCATTATATTTGAAGTAAGCATTTCTTCTAAAATCCTAGCTAAGTGTTTCACTTGCTGTTCTAAAGCATTTTTCTGATGTTGCTTCACACAGCTAAGCAATAACTGCATCACATTTCAGCTTTCAGTGGTTTAGTCAACATTGTTCAATTTAGATGGAGAAGAACATTTTGGAAGGTACAAATTTACTCCCTCCAGCTGCCTGCAGAATTAGCTAATAGGCATGATTATTTTATTTCAGAGACATCCAGTTCTACCCTACCCCTAAGGAAAGGATGTCTGGGATATTAGGTAGGTCATTCCTGCGACAAAGTCTAGAGATATCTGCAGTGCAGGCACAAACTGCAATACTGCCAGCCACTGCTAAAGACAAATATTGTGTTTGTTCTTGTGCCCTAGATAAGAAAACGGTGCATTGGAGGACCTGTATCCTCCAGCCTTTGTTGAATAAGTGACAGTGGAGACCACCATGCTTTAATTACAAGTCCATCTCCATGGTCAGATTGGCCCTCAGTTTCCTCATGGATAATGGATACAGAAAGGCAAAGGACACATGTATTTCTACTGTTTGATTATGGATGAAAATCAGATACATGTCAGATTAAATAACAGATTTGGTGTTTAGATTCTGTGTGAGCAAAACCTTTCCATTTTCACAGGCAAAATACTGTCAAACTATGGGTAACTTTGCACCACTTTGCCATTCCTCAAGGAGAAAATCCCACAGAGGTTACTGGTACCTTTGTGAGGCTCTGGCAACCTCCACAGCTATCTGTGGGCACTCTGAACTGTTTCCTTTGATGTTAATAAAGACTTGGATGTGTGTGTTTCCCCACACCCTGTAATTTTTTAACCAGTTCTTAACCCAAGCCATTTTTCTGTTCATCACAGAGCTTCCAGCCACTAGTCAGTGGCTATTCAGCTTATAAGAAATAAATGATCAAATTTTCAGCAGGATCCTTCAAGATTCTGCATGGGAGAAACAGAAGGTTTATGTGAGGCTTTAAACCTGTTTTTAATGAACTTGACCAGATAGTTTTTTCTGCTGTTGACAATAAAATATCTTGTACACACAGTCAGTGTAAGACCAGAATTGATTGAGTTTTACAGCCAAACAGTCACTGCTTATTTAGTTCCACATTTGCTGAATGTGGTCTTCTTTCATTTTCCTTTCCCCAAAGGAAAGAGAGAAGATAAAAGAGAAATGAGCATAAATGAGTTCCATTCCTTACCTCTGAGCTCCAAAGACAGGTTTTCTCTGGCAGGGGTGATTTGTCCTCCCTTTCCCAGTCACTCTGCTGTGCTTAGACACAGTTTTTGCAGAGGAATGCTACCAGGAACATCAGCACTCAGTACAGAACCTAACCTTTTAACTAGCCTTTCAAGCAGACAAGCTGCCACTTTATGGGCAGCTGGGGGTTGCAGTGCTTCCCTAGTGCTGGCTCCTTTTCAGATTATATATTTGGGATAGCAGCAAGAGAGCCTCTGCTTCATTGATCAGCTTTATCAGTGAACTGCTGTGCTTCCAGTGACATCTCAGAATAATATAATGAGTGTATAACTTCACACCTTCACCATAGGCCTGACATTTTATTAGTGCACCAACTTTGTGAGCTACATTGCATTAATTATGCTAAATTACTAAATAGACACAGCTAAATCCAGATACAGGAAAATGAGGCTTCTGCTGTAAAGCAGTTTCTCTTGAAAATAAAGTCATTTCACAAAGTTTAAATACATACCTTTGCTTACTAATAATAGTGTTCTTGATATACAGAATATTTTAATTCTACAGAGTCTTTCATGTTCCCTGAGTCGTTAATTTGACTAGCAAATTCCACACACTGCCTGGAAGCAAAGATCTTCTTGTTGCATAAGTCCACAATGAAAGATAAAGACAATAGACAATTAGACTGCATCTCAAATTATGGGTTTAAGACAGCATCCAAAAGCCTTAGAATATGCCAAAAAATGCCTATGAAAAGGGACCTGCATTTTTCTTGGGTATTTGACAGCTTTTCTTCCTTATTCCACAGTTTTAAACATAAAGTTGCTTCTACATTGACTCTCTATTTAACTTTAAATTTTGTAGCCAGGAGCCTTTTGGGACTATCTGATAACACACAGAGTTCCCACAAATGGTAGCATTGTATTACACCCTCTGACTTCACAGATTCCAAATTTTCAGCTCTTGGCTAACAAAGCATTTCTGAAAACATTCAAATACCACCCCAGAAATATAATAATTTTTGCTTGCTTAATTTAGAATTTCATGATTTAGACTTTTCCCAGGACATTTTCCAAGACAAGTTAAAATTTGAATTTACATAACTTCTAAGTTGCACTTTTTAGATATATTTCCATTACCATCACCATCATGAGTCAAAACTATTGTAAGGAAAAACAATTTATCCTGCTTCAAGTAGCAAGTTTTTTATTTTCTCATGGCACTAGCATCTTGTTAACATTTTCTGCTGTCTTTTTCCAAGACCATTTAAAATATTTTTCTTCTTCTTAAAGCAAAATTCATTTGGGATAATAATTATATTTAACAAAATAGAAGAAAAAATTTCTGCTTGGAATGATTTATAAGTCATATTACTTTACATTCATATATTCCAGAATGATTGCTGACCACTCATAACTGAGACAGGGTCCTGGTCTGACTGAAATTTGCATATTGCAGTTACTGATAATCTAAAAATATTCTAGTATGTGAACTTGCTTTCCTTGGTAGCATCTGCAATGGCACCTCAGTGATTTTAAGGCCTACATATCCTTTTTATAATTAAATTGGCATTTATGTAGGAGCCCAATTGTGAATGTTGTACCCCCAGTATTCAATGCACAGACCTGCTGCCCACTGGATCACACAGGAAAGCATTTGCATGATTTGGGAAAGCCCAGTGTGTTCCTCAGCTGGTCTTTAGGCAGCTAAATATACCCAAAATCTGGCATTAAGTCATAACTGACAGTGACACTTGGTTTATAAACTTCTTTGCTTCTTGCTCTGACTCACAAATATTCACCTCCTCTTTGGCATGGGAGAGAGAAGCAATCCAGCAGCCTCCATGCAGCACACTCATGTTCTGTGGGGATAGGAGACACAGCTTAAATCACTGAAAGGACTTTCATTGGCTTCTACAGGTTTTGCATCTACCCACCACTGACAAAAATCTCTTTTGATTATTTTCAACAATGCCACTTTTCATCTATTTAATTATTCCTCACAAAATCCTTCAAAAGGTTTTATGTTCTATATAATGCATAGCAAATTATACTGATAAAGCATAACGTGACACCACTGTTTCCCAGAAAAAATGGTCATGGCTTTTGTTTTATTTTCTAGATGTTTAATGCTTAATTCTGCTATTTCTTTGAGCAGAGAAACCTAGGTATATGGTGGTTTCCAGCAAAGATCAAAGAAGAGCTTATTTTCATGGCTTATCGATAAGAAAATCTTTCATTTTCCCAACTAATGTTTTTATTCATGGGTTGGAAACGGAGATAAACTCCCACAGAAGAATAAAAAGGCATTTACTCTCCTGTGAAGGCTGCACAGTTAGAAGGAAAGCAGCTCCTGCTAGACTGGTAAATCCCTGACTGAATGGAGAGCAGAAAGCAAGGACAGTGTTAGTGCTGCCTCTTTTGCAGCACTGCCCAGTCAGCACAGGGAATTCCTCCACCAATAAAGGGGGAAACGAGGACAAAGTGTGACTTTCTGGCTTGAGACAGCCAGAAAAGTCCTGCTTTTTTTGCGAATGGCATTGCGGCTGTTCTTCTGTTTGTTCTCCCAAAAGATGAGGAGAAGAATATTTACCTTATGCAATATATGAGAATAAAAGCACAAAAAGCATTGATAGTATAAGCTGCTGAGCAGTTCTAACAAATAATATGCCATTAGGCCAGGAGCTGCCAAGAATCCTAACCTGAAATCTTCAAAGAATTCTGCCATGAATATCAGAACACTAGAAACAATTAGGTATGTTTGATTAGGGTATAGGAACAATGTATGATATAAGAATATATATTACCACGTTCTGAACCTGAATTCAGTAACAAATTCAGAGCACAATTAATTACTAGCCAATTAATTACTAGTTATATTAATTACTAGTTATATCTCCAGAAATAACTAAATATGACTAGCAGGACTGCCCTGATTTAAACCAATGTCCATCCTAAAAGTGAAGGAGCTGTGAGAAATAAGGCACACACAGAATCCCAGGGAGAATGAAGCACATTCATCTTGTCTGTACTTGCAAACCATCAGCCTTGAGTAAGAAAATACGTATGACTACAGTTTTCTAATAAAAGCCTGCTTTATATGAGAATGAGATTCATTATATTGATAAGGATTTTAAAGTATTCATTTTGGTTACTGGGGAAAAGTCAGAAGCAGAATTGTTTAGTAGTAATTTTTTAGCATCAGAGGAAAGTATTGGGATGGGCTGATCCTTGATTGGCAACACTGCCAAGGGAGCAAACACTGTTCAGTGTGAGTGTGTGCTCAACCCCAACCCCTCAGTGAAACACAAGGGCTGTGCTCACACGTGCACTGCAACTCACAGCTCATCACCCAGAGAGCACAGAGCCTCCTGCTGCAAGGACACAAACTCCCAAGTGTGTCATTTTGGCTTCAAATCCACTTCCATCCTGGATAAAAAGCCTAAACTGAAAGCACATTTCCTTGGCCTACAGGAGGTGACAGAGCTGTGTTCAGGTCTCCTGGCCTGCAGCCCTGTTCTATTCCACTACAAGGTTTAGAAGTTTTCCAATGAGGAGCCTTAATTCCAAGTTCTCCAAATGACCCTGATGAAGTTAGGGAAAATTGAAATATATACATATATATATTTAAACCCACCACAGAGCTTCTTATTGGAAGAAGATGGTTTGGCTGCTGTGCTTAAAATGTAGAAAAGGATTGTGGGTTTTCTTCCCTCTGGGATTTTGTTTTGCTTATTTTACAAGGCTTACATCTCAAAAAGGTGACTTATGTTCCAAAGCCATGTGTAAGTAATTTACATAATTTGGTATAATTTAGGAAAAAAACCAGATCATTGAAACTCTGACCCAGTAGAGTACTGAATGTGAGCTTGAATGCCAATATGAATAGTTGGCTTTTCCTAAAACTGAGCTGAGCACTTGAGCAGGCAGTGGCATGAAGAAGTAACTTGCATGAAATCCCCTCAACCATCCAGCAGCCCCGCAGTGTGACCCCTATGCATCTCTGTGTGCCCCTGGTGCACCAGCACATGCCATCAAAAGCAGACAAGTGCAGGACACTTCAGGACAACCCTTAGAGGCAGCACTGCTGATTTTTCTTCCATGGAAGTGTCCAAGTGTGAAAGAGAAGTCAGGAAATGAGAAAAGGAACAGCTACAGAAAACTGGTGCAGTGACCCAGAGGGTAAGATGAAATTATTAGGTAAGAGATAGAAAAAAGTTTCCAGTATGTAATATTTTAACTAAAAGTCTAGAAAAACACCAGAAAAGTTGTGCTGACAACCATTTTCACTCAATGCTTTCCTGCATTTCTTATTCTATCCTAATGTGTCAATGTAACAATATTGCCTATCTTGTCAAGGATTACAAGGAAAGACACAAAAAAGGAAAAGCTGAAGAGACAACAGTGAAAGAGTAAACATAAGTAAGAGAAATGTGACTTGACAGGAATGTTTCAGGCTTTTTTTTCTCCTAAATATAACTGCATTTTCTTAGAGTACAGTAGTGTTTAGATTTTGATCTACATCATAGTGTTTATCAGTGTTTATCATGCAGGAGTCGGTGTCATTCAGCCTTCATTCTGATTACATTAGTCATTACAGCAAGTCCATGTTACAGACTTCTCACCCTTCAATTCTGGTTTCTAGTTATTTCTATCAAATCTGGCAGCCTCTCACCACCAGCCAGTTCTGATGAACACAAGGGAGTTCAGCAATTAGGAGGAGCTGAAGGCAGGAAGACCTGAACTTCCCCTACCCTGCAGAGGCCTCTCACATCACTGCAGCCAAACATGAAGTCTAACAACTTGCTGTGTCCTGTTTTCCAAGATCTTACTTTAGAAAAACTTATTTTGTTTGCCCAGACTACTTCTTCCTCCAAATGGATGTAACCTGGCCTCTCCTCTTTTCTGCAAGGGAGTCACTACAGTCACATTTTTGGAGGACATTCACACTTTTACATGAAATAGGGAAAAAAAAAAAAAAAAAAAAAACAACACCCCAGTACTGCAGCTAGGCTACACAGCTGAATTATACCCGGGAAGAAAATGTGACTATAGCAAGTAGAGCAGGACCAGTTCTGCAAAGTGTAAGGTTTATACAAGTCCATTAGTAATGAGGAAAAAACACCTCTAGAAATTACTGTTTGCCATAAGCATCAGCATTTCACAGTGCTCTAAAGATTTGTGTTGGTATCTATCATTTAAAACACATGGACACACAAAGCAAGCCAACCTCCAGCCAGATGCAGCAGCACAATTTTCAGAGATAAACCATGACCTTATCTAAACACTCGTCCCAACTCCACTTCTTGTGCTCCGAAAGAGCAACTTTTAAACCAAAGTGCACTGGTGAACTTTGCTTTCCCAGCCATTCCTAAATGTCTCATTTTTTTTTTCCCCTTTCAATAGAACCACTTTTTTTGTGTTTCTACTTGAAAACACTTTAAACTTAGTTCTGTAATTTCCGATATTACTTGAGCGGAAAGCAACAGGGGCTTCTAAAATGATGTCAAAATTTCATTGCAATGATTTTTACAAAAAATATGTCAGTAATTATTGTCATTTCAGCTTCCAATGTATCCACTGTTCACAGCACTGTTTACAGCCCTTGTCATACATGGTGCTGGAACTGTTCTCTCACAGTCACTGTCATTGTGCCAAAGCCTTTGGATCTGAACCTGGATCCATCCAGATGCATTTTCCAAGCTAGCCAAAGCAGCAATTCTGAAATTCAGTCTGCCTTACAGTTTTATGGAACATTACTCTGTTCAGATTACTCTGGCTGCAAAAGACAAATAATACCTGTTCAGCATAAATGAACTGGTACAATGTTAACTTGTCAATAATTTAAAAACTTATCAGAACATGCCCAGATTTTACACAGAGTCAGCATTTTTGCCATGTGCCCATAGCATTTTTTCAGTACTAAGAGGGAGTGCTAAATTGCGATTTATTATATCATTAAAACACAGCCCAACTCTGCAAGCTGAGTATCTGGATAGAAGTACAGTCTCCTGAGTGGGAAGGTCTTAAAATCCATTGACAAATTTAGGAATTATCATAAAGGGAATGTATAAGGTGATAATGGAGACACTGGAATGGAACAGATTGAAGTTTAACACTGTATCTGTCAAGGTTTAATATGACAAGAATTATAAAAGGCTCAAAATCTCCAATGTATCAAATGCTCCGAGTTCCATGCTAGGCACTGCAGGGAATTGCAGCAGGCACTGAATCCAAGTAGCAACAGAGGGACATTCACAGCTGCACCTTGGTCAGGCACTGCCCTCAGGCACAGACACCCACATTTCCCTGCACGGCTGGGGGCTGTGTGCCTCCGCTCCTCACATCCCCAGGCAGACACCAGCACATTCTGCATTCCTTCAGCGTGTCAAAACCACCTCTGAACCCATGGGAATCCACTGGAGTTACCCACATTTACCACCTCCAGCCTAAAGCCTGCTGCTCCCTTTTAAGATTGACAAGACTTGGCAGCATTGCCAGGAGGCATCGACCTCTATGAGCAGCTTAAAATTAAGTAAGAGCCTCTAAACTTCATTACATGTGGTACCCTGGAAGGCTCAGCTGAATGAAGAGCTTGCAATAATAGCTCAGCACAATAATTACACCACTCTGTGTAACTGTTGGTTTGAAGCTCATCCATAACCTTCAATTTGGGTTTCACACACACGGTTACCATTGTAGAATTGTCATTTTAGCTCTGGTTTGCACAGATTTTTGTTTAACAGTCTCAGTTTCAGCTACCACTTGTGCTACATCACTTCTTTGTGATGACCTTCTCTCAAGATCTCAGTTCTTGGCGAAGCACAGTAGATTAAAATAATTGTTATTAATATTTTACCATACTGGTTCTTTTCCAGAACAGCTTTGTTATTTCATCTCTTTCTCAGCATTGGTGTGTTTTCTGACTTCAAAATCAACCTAAAGTGATTATTTTAAAAATTATGTAATTTTTATTATAGAAATTTCTATTATGCGGCATTCTAGTAAACGATATAATGATCAAAGTACCGTAGCTCCTAGAACATGCTCTTCTCACATAAAGTTTTTTTTCCTATTCCAACTAAAACAGGAACTTTTGTTACTTCGAAAAGCCCCCATTTCTGATACAAAATATATACTTAACATTTTAATGCAACACCTTCTTAGCTGCTAGAGCTGTTAGTCTAGCATTTCAGCACGATCTGTGCTACTGATTTTACACTTTAAGAACTTAAGTCACTTTCTTAAAATTTAAAAAAAATCCAGATATAGCAGAAATAATTAATCATTTATGTTTTATAATACCTTTAATGAAGAAAAATTAAATTTTATGGATTAGTTAGCTGCCTGCAAAATAACATTGAATACAAGGACCATTTAATGATAGCAACCTCTGACAGAAAGTAAATGGTTATTTTTCCAGCTGAAGCTGGAAATTCAATAATTTAATGTCAGTGTGGTACCCTAAATGCACACCGGGGTATTGGCTGATACTGGAGTGGAGTCCTGCACGTAACCCTTGGGAAGCTCTCCCCTTTAGGCATGCAGAACGGGGCCTGTGCAGTCTCTGCTCTGGGACGGGTTTGTGCTGCTCTTTGGGGCTGGCTGTCATGGTGAGGGTGGCTCTGCCACGGTGATGCTGAAAAACAAACTCAGAATCTCAAATGTCATTTTTGTTCCAAAAGCCACAAGCATGGATGAGAGCTTTGGCTGTCACAATGCTAGAATGGGTTTCAGCTGCAGCCTAAATGATTTTGTGGTGCCAGTGGCACCTCTACATTTAAGGCAGGACAGAGACATTTCCTCTCCTGGGGACCCCATATGCTTAGAATGCCATGCACGTTTCTGGTGCACAAAATGACACCTTTCTTCATATGAGTTATTAACTGCCAATGACATTACCTTCTACAGTATCTGGTCAGCTTCTACAAGCCTCAAGACAGGGCTCATATCCATCTTCAGATTGAAATAGGACGAGACAGCAGCTCAGAGGGAATTTCTGTAGCGTGCAAGCGAGCGAGTGACATGAACACACCCAGTGGGGGTTTCATGGCAAGCAGGAGGGACCTGCACTTTTCCAAGGTGCAGTTTCTGCCCTAAGCCCTGTCAGAAATGCCACCTGCCTTGCTGAGAGGCTCCCTCTGGCCCCCAGAAGCACCGAGGCAGCTGAAAGCAGCCAATCCCCAAGGCCAGCCCTGCTCTGTAAAAATAAGAAGCTACTTCAGCACCCCTACTTTGTCTCCGCCTTACTGATTTGAAATAGCCCATTGTCTGACCAAGGATGTGCTGTGAGGGATTTGGGTATTGTGTTTTAGAAGTGCTGAAGGACAGCTGTACCACAGGGACAGGTCATTAGTGTTAATTATTGGCTCTGTACAGTTACTCGGTGAGATATTGGGTGATTGCTGCTCTACTTGTTTTCTTTCTGCACTGGTTGTAGTGTTTATTCATCAGTTTTCTGTGCTTTAATTTGGTTGATTGACATGCCCAGAGAACAGAGTTCTGGTCCTTTTATAAATTCAGAAGAAAAAACTAACACAAAATAAAGTTGCTCTGGCATTAACCTACATTCAAAAAAATGAACTGCTTAGCTGATGTGCAGTTTTAATTGTGCTTTTCTTGATGCAGAGTAAAATTTTATGCTCAGTGTAAAATCTGAGCCTCAGTGGAAGAAGCCATTCTGGGGACAGGGACAAGTGCCAACCAGGTGTTCAGAGCCCCCCTGCCACGCCAGTTCAGCATCCAGCACCTCTGGGCACAGAGCACACACTGCTGGGTTTAGCCATCACTAACATATTCTCCAGCAGAGATAAATAACATCCAGCTCCCAGCTGACCATCCATGCTCACTCAGGCCAGCTCCAGGAGTGTCCTGGGTCCTACCCCAGCCCCACCCAACCCCTCCCAGGGTTTTTCCCAGCAATGGAAAAAAACCTAGGATGTAACTGCCAAGTGAACTGGTTCCTGGAGCTGATTCAGAAATCCTGGAGCTTGGTTTTCCTCACAAGTTTCAGTTCAGCTGCCCAAACAACTGCAGGTTTGCCAGTGTCTGAGTGAGGGCGATGGCAGGGATACAGAGCTGAGGGTGCCATAGGGGAGAGATGAACTTGCAGGCTCAGCTGCTTTCTGGAAACTTTCTTCTGTCCTTCCTTGGCTTTTCACAGCTACAAAGGCAGGCAAGGAGCAAAAGGTTCTTCTCCCAGTAGCATATATGCAGATCAAAGAAGATTCTTTTCCTTACACTTATTTCCTGAGCCAGTATTTTAAATCTTTTCTACAACGTAAACCTGAATTTAATATCAGTAGTATCAGAAGTATTTGGACAGGAATTAAGATCTTCCTCTCTAAAGTCTCATCTCTGTCCTACTCATCAACAAATACTGGAGCTAGGTTCTGGTTTTGTGTCCCATCTAGTCTAGGCTA
The DNA here is from genome assembly GCF_027579445.1 of Ammospiza nelsoni. NCBI lineage: Eukaryota > Metazoa > Chordata > Aves > Passeriformes > Passerellidae > Ammospiza > Ammospiza nelsoni. The sequence goes on from NC_080642.1 coordinate 14,196,430, forward strand.
ACAACACATAAATATTGTTATTCTAGATGCATATCAGTATAACTGAAAGCACAATTTTTCTATCTCTTAACTAACCAAGCAGAAACAAAAAAAAAAAAAAAACCAACCTAAACAAATGCTCTCTCCAGGAAAAACAAAATAAAACAAAACTCCGTAGCTTCAACCTAACACCATTTACAAAGAACAAGACAAAGCAAAACCTGAAAACTGTAAAACCTAAAATCTCACCTCCCATAACACTGGCAAAGGTTGCCAGGTTTTGCCCCACCCTCTTGCTGCTTGTTGCAACTTTCTCTTGCAACCTCTTAAAAATATTTTCCACATTGGTTGTGCATTGTATAAATTCAAATGAAAAAGTAACACACATATCTTAAGCCATCTAATAAGCTTTGATTGTAAAACTTAAGTTGCTCAATAAACTTTCCTGTGCAGTAAAATCTGCCAACTTCATAGCCTTACAAAGCTCTGAGATCCTGAATTTTTTAACAAGAAAGTAAAAAGTGAAGTTGCTATTATTTTAGATAACTTGGAAAGGTTTCTGAAAGTTAGATACAGTGCCCGAGGCCACTGCACTTGAAATCTTAATCATCAGTGTCTCCAACACTTTGGATATGAAAGCTTTATTAAAACAGAGCTAATAGATATTTTTAAGAGTCTCTAGCCTTTAAAAGTGGTAGGTGCACACATAATGTGCTATCCCCTGAAGAATTATTGGCACAGATTTGATATGACCTACAAAATTAAGCCATGGCTTCACTACTTCAGACTTGAACTCATGAAACCTCTGCATTTATTACATTATTACTCTGTTCTACAGATACAGAATTGAACTTCAAATCAATATATAATCCAGTTACTAACCTTGTGAGCAACAGAGATGTTTCTCAATATTCTTTCCCCCTACTGTAAATGCATGCAGGGGCTGACAGACTTTTTAATGTTTCATTGTTTATCATTTGTTTCATGATTGCAGAAGGAATACAATTTTAATGGTTCTCAAACCAGAAATCTCTCTGATTAGAAAACATTTACCAACCAAAAATGAGCAACATCTAAACAAAACCTCCTCAAAAATCTGACATGTGGCATCCACAGCACCACCACTGGAAAATAAAGTACTGTGTGTATCCTAGGAAGACACATTGCATCAGTTAAAGCCGAGATGGTGAGCACTGCACACGAGCTCTTGGGGGGGAATGACCTCTGATTCTCCTTGGTTTGCACAGCATCCAGATTGCCAAGCTGGATTCACCAGCCTGGCCTCCACCGCTGTGCTGCAGATCTCACCTGGCAATTCAGGAGGACACTTTTTCCTCATTTCCCTTAACAATTATGCCATCTCCACTGCAGGGATAGCTCACAGTGTGGCTCTGGGCAAAAGCCTCCTGCAGAGGCTCTGCTGGAAAAGCATCAGCACAGCTGATCCCAAGGTCACCCCCAAAGCCTCTCAAGAGCAGCTGCTCAAGTTCCTCCCCACCTTTTCTCTCCTGCTTCAGCTCTAAGATTGATTCCATTAACAGATGCACATAATATCTGATTTTACCGAGTGAGATGTAACATTTGTTGCCAAATTATTTAATTGCTTGGGAAGCAGAAGCTCCAGACACAAATGTATCTCCAGCAGAACCATTAATATACAGCCTCATTCAAAAGTTTGCACAGACACTGTGTCTTGGTACCCTGACCTATATAATATTTTGGGTACTTTAGGGAGTTGAAACTGTGACCTCTGCATATTCTCTTACATCCTGATAAACTAAAAACTTTAGACAACTCATTACTTCAATTGCTTGCAAGTTTTAGGCAGTTGGCAGTAAATTTCATTTTATATAAATAAATGTTATCTCATTACCAACAATCTCCATTAGGATCTAGCAGACCATGAAATAGACTTTGCAAGATCAAGCAGTGTGCTAAGGCCCAGAAAACCATTACTTTAGCTCCCAGCTCCAGAAATTATGAGGGAAATGAAGCACTATATTGCAGCGTGAAGCACACACACTAAACAAGCCTTTTTAGTCAAGGCATTAGGAAAAGAAGCACAGATTACTCATTACTGTGAAAAGTACAGTTGGGTTATTTGGCACCTGCCTCTTAGCTTAATTTCCTACTGTTATTAACTTCTTACTGAATGTGCTTTTTGCAGAGGAGAGGCTGTAATACTTCTAATACAGGATCATGAAGGACTCATTTTAGGCACTAGGGGAGGCAAATCTATTCTAACGTATGACCAAAAACTACTTACCTGTTCAGAGAAAGAAAATATTTACAGATCTATGGGGGAAAAAAATTAAAGTACCACAAGAAAAGCCAAAAATATTACTTTGAATGCTGACTAAAATATCTGAGCTTCCCTACTGTTTGCATAGAAATAATGTCCAGTTTATAAAACACAATGAGTGTTAATCTCCCCATGAGGCTAAAAGGACATATTTTAAGTCAGTTCACTAAAATAACAGAGGATAACATTTGGTTCCCTACATGCCATGAGATCCCTAAAGCTCAGGCAAAATGATACATTACTGAGCCATCCTATCCACACTGGTGGGAGAACAGTGATTTTTGTTTTGTAATGGAGCTGCGGCTTCAAACTTAACTGTACCTCTCAAGGTTTCTGGTCAAGTTGGCTTTGTAGAGAAGAGAGCCAAATTAGTAAATCATGAGAGGGAAGATTAGCAGAATCAAAAACTAAAGATATTTTCCCCTCAGCACTATTTGAGAGTCTGCAGCCTTCCCTCCAAACCCCAGCATTGCTGTTCTTGTCGTGTGGTGAAATGGAAAAAAGGGGAAAACAACTTTAGGATATGACACAGTCCACAGCAAACATGTTTAATTCACTTAAGACCTCAAGAAACAACTTCTTGCTCTTAGCTAAGAAATATATTTTTCAGTCCATAAATATTTTTAAAAAAGAAAAAAGAAAATTAACGTAGCAGGTGAACTGCTGGCCAAACATCAGTGCATTCATGAGAATCACCTACTCACTCATCTAAGATAAAATGTTGTGATCCACAACAGGAATGCTTTTGAAATTCTGTATTTAGCACTTCTTCCAGCCTTACTTTTCCTGAATCCATATTTTAAATTATCAGCATCAATTTTAAATTGCCATTTATTTTAATATGATCTTACACAGGTGACAATTGAAACCAAAGTTTTGTGACACAGAAATCAAGCCATCACAATAATATTATAATAATCATAATGGCAATACAGTAGCTTCTACAAATGCATTCAGACACAGGTCTACAGGAGCTTTAAAATGTCCATAACTGATAAATTAAACACACTTTTGTGAGAATTTACAGTGCAGTTATCCAGAAATTCCAGCTTTTACTTTTCAAAATATTAACAGTAACCACAATTCTTTTCAGAATCTGCAGTTATTCTGTGAAATTGGTTTTGTTATAGCTCTATCATTATTATAGAATCAAAACTAAAAGAAAAAATGTATTTGTTTGCCATGATAGTGATGCTTACAGTAATAGCAATTCTACAGGTTAAAAGTCAAGGTATTATGAACACTGTATTCTTAAAAAATAAATGAGGGAGACATTTGCAATCAATTTCACTGTATTCTCTCCTTCAAATGTCTCTAGAATTAGAGTCTCGTGTGTATTATATTATTTCTTGCAGTCACACTCTTGATATCAGTTGAAGAGCTTCTAAACCAAGAGATCCTGAGAGCTTAAGACTAAGACTGTAACTCCTTTGGGCAATTATAGGTTTTTCAGCTTTAGCTGATAAACAATAGAGGCCAGAAGAGCCAGACCACACTTTTACTGAGGGTCCCTGATGCTCCGTTCCTGCAGCTCCTCAGCCCTGGCAGCAGAGGAACCCCAGAGCAGCCACTGCCTTTCACTCCTCCCTTGGTCCAGCTCTGGGCCCATTTGCCACCATTTTTACCATCATGCAGCCAGTAGGAAACGTGAATCATGTGTGGGACTCAGTGGAAGATCACCTCCTCCACCCCTGATTACTGGCACATTTCAGGGTATTAAATCAGTGCTGAACTGTGCAGCCCCCGGGACCTTGTGTTGGAAAACAGAGCACAGTCCTTTGGGGCTGCTGAGGTAATGGGGAATTGTTCATTTCTGTGGAGGGAATTTCAACTGCTACAAACTCAAATCCAGTTGAGAAAAATACTGCAGGCACTAATTTATCTGTCTGTTTTTGAGAGATATAAACTCACTCACCACAGGGAACTCCAAAGAAACTCAAAATCACGCTGCTGCTCTGAAGGGGATTTAATCCTTCAGTGAGTTCAGACACAGCTGAACTGTTCCTGTGTAGCACCCATCATCCAAATGCCTGAACCAGTCTCTCACGAGTTAATTTACATTCATCCCCTCCTGCCACAGCAAGACAACCTTGGGTAGCTCTTTCCCACAGAGCTTTTCGGAACCTGTCAGAAAATATTTCCCATTTCCCTCAGTATAATTAGGTCATGTTCAATATATCACTCATCATCTGAGCTCATTCATCAACCCTCCTAACAGGGCAAGATCACCTCCAAAATCCAAGAGACTTAAACTAAGCATAAATTGTTGAAATAAACACATTTTCCCTTATAACAGCCACCTTTGTGAGTCTTTCCTCCACGGTTCCAGCTGGATTAATTTAGCATTGCCTTAGGCCAGGCCTGGGTTAAGGTTTTACAGCAGCCCACACCAGGGTGAGGTTTGGGACTGTGACTGAGCCAGGCTGGATAACACACCAGTGTTCCAGCTGCTGCTGAGCCCTGCTGCCATCCTGGCAAAGCCTTCTGCAGCCCCCACAGTGGCCCAGGAGCAGGGGAGGGCAGGAGGCAGGGAGGGGACACTGGGGACAGCCCTGCGCCCCACTGTGGCACAGCAAGGAGCTGGGGTTGTCCTGCCAAGGCAGCTGCTGCTCCAGGACTGCCTGGTGGGACGCGGTGGGTGACTCCCTTTGTGCCACTGAGGTTTGTCCTCCACCTATTAAAATGTCTTTATGTCAGCCCAGGAGTTTTCTTGCTTTTGCTCTCCCTGTTGTCTCCACCAGCCAGAGACTATTCACATGATGAGATTTCACTGCTCAGGTGCCAAAGCCACTGGACATTTAGCACAGGTGTTTCTGCATTCAGCTTCCTTTCTCCCTCAGAAATGATTATCACAATTTATAGAATAAGAGTCATAGGAGCAGAGGGATCCAACTGCTGCTAAATTTCTGCCTCAGAACAATTTGTCTTTGTTCTTTTAAAAATATTTCTGGAAATGCTTCTATGCCCCCAAAGCAATAGAGCTTCCCATGTCATGCAATGACCTACATATGCACAGAGGACTCTTGGCAAACAATAAACTCAACAGAAAAGCCACTCTTCCAAAACACTGAGAAAGGTTGGGGATGTGCAGGCTAGCACATTTTATGCAGGCATTTTCAAACCAACAGAAAATAGATTTCCTCACCAAGTCTCCTCTTTTTAAACAGTCAGGTTGAAAGATGGACAGTTCCAGATGGCACTTGGGTGAAAACATGCAGCTTCACTGACAATGTTTGCCAAAAATGTTTAAGAAAACCACAAACAAATAAAGACAAAGTTTTACAGCAGCATTGTAAGAAATGGTTTCTTAGCTCTTGAAAATTTAACAGAAACAAGGGGAGATTGTATGGCGCTACATTGTTTTGAGGACAGATTTTTCTCAGTTTCCTTGCAGGAAAAAAAAAAAAAAATCTGTGTTTACCTGCCAAAAGGCAGAGTGTCTCTGTGGAACAGGCCTGTGGAAACCCCAGTGACCAGATCTGAATGCTTGGAGAAAATGACAGCTCTGCACATCTCTCATCAAGGATTAGTGTGTTGAATCTGAAATACATTTTGGTTTACTGTAACCACTCTTAAAGGTTATGAGCCATATGTAATGGAACTGTGACATTTCAGGAAATATTCATCTTCCAAGTTCAAAATACCGAAGAACCTTTTTCAATTTTAGCCAGCTCTCCTATGCACACACTACCAGAACAATCACTTTTAACTTTTACCTTTTCAATTGCATTTGGGAAATACTAAATGACATTCACATCCCACATTCATGTGTATCTCTTATGTCAGAGAATCCATGGCATTAAATTTGATATCCATACAGCAGCATTGTATTTATCTGCTACATTTATATATTATATATATATTTATCTGCTATATTTATATAGTATATGGCTGCTATTCCTTTAGCAGAATTTCCTGAATACTATTGTTTCATTTTTTAATTTATTTATTTTTTAGTTAATATTGAGTAATTCATATTTCTAGAAGTAGGTTTTCAATTACTGCCTGAAGGAGCCTCTCCATTATGAATGGAAGGACCAGAGTATAAGAACTTAGTTAAGGGGTGGTATTGAGTTGCACCCTCAATGAAGCCAGTATTTTTAAAAATGAATGCTGTCATGCCAAGGCAAAACAAATTTTATTTTCACTGAGGTTAAAGTTTTACCATAACTACTCAAAAGACAGTTTCAAAAAACTGAATCAATAAAATTATGTTTCCTTTGTAAACCAAGGAAGAACAGAGCTATACCACTTACCTGTAGATACAGGAGCTCTTTGATGAGAATGTGCTACAAATATAAAAAGGATGATGCATTCTTTTTTAAATCAATCTGCTCAATTTGCTGCCCCCTTTCAGTCAAATATTACTCCAACTGTAAGAGGAAGTTGGAGATCAATCTTCCTTTAAATGGATGTTTGATTATAGACTTAAGTTAGCAAAGAAGCAAAACCAAATGGTACTACCAGCTTCTGGATATTCAACAGCTGAAAATCTAACATACAGACTCTACTATTTACACAGAATAATCCTCTCACTATTATTAAAGCCTCTATCTGCATGATTAGCTTGATGTAGTCATAATAATAGTTTCCTAAATATTTTGCTTCTTTTTCATTTTCTATTCTGATCATTAAACCCAAAATTTAATGGACAGCAATTGCAGTGCACGTTAAGGCCACATAAAAACTAGATGTAATCAGTTTTCTCTGGTGTCTAATATATGTTTACAGAAAGGATGAATATGCTCATGGTCCTCAAATGCATTTTAAACAAACACAAATGTAAACTGCATTCTGTGCAACTTCATTTAAACTTCAATTTAAAGTGTCTGTTTAAGTGCTTTGCTGAATCCATTCAGCCCTGTGGTACAGGGAAGATCACAGTGTTCAAATCTTAATCTTTCAAAACCAGTTCTAATAGGAGAGAACTCCTCTCAAACTGAGAGGACAACACTGGACTAAATGGAATTGGGAGCACAAATGTTTATCTTTTTCCCAACACAGAACAAGGAAAAGTTCCTGCTGGAGTTCTGGAGTTACCTTTTTCCACAGAGGTTTGCATTGTGAAACCCTGTACAGGAGAATATTAACTTATTATGGCATAGCACAAAAATGCATTCACTTCACAGCATTGTACATGTGGATTTAAAAGCTGAAGAAAAACTATAAAGAAAATGGTGTACACATAACCAGGGAGAAAGGTGGGGAAGAAGCAAAACATCTGAAAATCAGAATCATAGTCTGGATTTTTCATGTGCTTTACATTTCAGGATTAACCAATTCTTTGCCACCCCTCAGCCTCTCTCCTGCACTTCGACTTCCTTACTACAATAAACCACAAGCTATTTTCAAGCTCTGCTCTCAGAGGACTCCTGGGCTGCTCTGAGCCCACACACCTGTATTTTCTTTCTGTGAAACCCAGAATGTGCAAAGGAAACCAGATGGGAGATTATCCCAATCCTACTGGGCTTGAAAACACTTCCTGCTTCATTCTTCAAAAATAAAGTATATAGATGTTGTAGCACAAACCTTGAACATTCAGTCCTGTGTGAGATTAGCCACACTTTAAAGCCATGAATGTGGCACTCACCCTAAAGGATTGCTTAGCACCCTTCCACAGCTTCAGCAACTCCCAGGAGTTCCCTTGGGGAAAGACTTGGCCTAGAACAGTCTGCATAAAATCTCCACGCTGTACAACTGCAGTGGTTTCCTTAGTGTCCTTCACTGCTGGGAGCTCACCCTTTCCTTGCTGAGTTGTGAGGTGGTAGAAATTCCCTCGTTCCCACAGCCAGGGTGCCTGTGGCCAGGAGAGCAGGGCAGGAGCTCAGCCAGGGACCCACAGCAGCACCTCCAGAGCTCACCGGGTTTGTTTGCTGCCATCTCCTCCCACACCATTTGCTGATCCATCCACGGCCACATCAATACTCAACTTGAGCAGATTGCTTTTTATCTTTTTTCCTTTTTAATTTCTCCAGGCACTGTTTTGCTCCACTGAAAACCAAGGTGATACCAAAGTCTTTTTTTTTTTTTAATGCAAATGTTACTGCTGTACATGGGTTCACTGCAATGATAAGATTCTCCATCACACAGTATTGTACAGAGTAGCACAGAGACATTCTACACAGCAAACAGGAGAAGTGAGAGGTTTACCACAGCCTTTTGTAGAATTTAACAAGCAATTAATGCGCGTGTTCTTTTATTCTACCTTTTTTAACTAGGAAAACAAGCTGGCAGTTAAGAGGCTACAGTCTAGAATTCACAGTACCAAAGCAGTTAAATATTACTGGAATTTAGCATATTCAGTAAGTAGGGTAAATGCTACCAGATTCTATTCAGCTTTGAAATGTGATACATATTAAAACATTCCCAAACACACTGGGAAAAATACCTGCAGATGTACAACCAGGATGAATATAAAGGGGATCTGTGAACATTTTGACCCCAAAACTGTACTCAACATATAAAATAAATAAATTTTAGAAACAGAGCTTGGCTTTGAAGCCCCTGAATGCATGCAATACATTTCTTAAGAGACCAAATTACTTCAAAGCCCTTCCGACACCTTGGACATCTATCCAAATTACAAAAGGCATGGGTGAGCTGTTGTTCTTGTTTTGCCCTGTGGCTTGCTACAGACATCAAGGGCTACTTAGCTGTCTGTAAGTAGGACAACTAGCAAGAATCTAGAGGCCTTGAGAAAGCATAGAGAAGAATAGACCTCAATAAATAACATTAAATAACACAGATATTTGAATTACAAACACATGGTCTGCACACTATTAAGTGGTGTGCCTTTAGGGGAATCTGACCATATCTTTCAGCCACTATGAATTACATCCCCAACAGACATTGGTGGAGAAAAAGTTCCCTGGAAACCGGGCTCTGGCCAGCTACAGGAATTGCAAAAGAATTTTCAAGACATGCTGCTATCCCACAGTTAAACAGCATTTTCTTTTTACCTGGTACCTGACAAGGTGGACCGATCAGCTGCCCCAAAGTTCCTTTGGCAAGCTCCACTTGTCACCAGCCTGAACTAGGAAATGATTCCCCAAGGCCTTTGCAGTCTGGGGGGCTGTGGAGGTGAAGCCCCTGGCCCTCCCTGCAGGATGCTGCTCCCAGAGCCACCACCAGCACCCACCAACGCCTGGCCTGAGGCTCCTTTGCCACTGGGTAAGGAAAAGCAGAAGTCAAACTTATTCTGGCTCTTGAATGCAAAGCAGAAAACAGCTACCAAAATGAAATCAACAGAACAAAAAAATCAACATCTACGTGAAACACAGGATGATCATGGGCTGCTGAACAGATTTCCTTCTGCAGATGTGACAGCTGCATGCACCGAGGTGCTATTTCAGTAAACATCCTCCCTTCATTGTTTCTGCTTTGGAAGAAAAAACTCTTATCCTGGTTCATGGTCTTCTAATTATACTTCTTATTGCTAAATATTAAGCACAAAAACAAATCTTAAAAACAGACCCTGACCCCCCAATACCTGCTTTTCCTGCAATTCATATGCTGATACCATTGTATACCACATGCAAATTACCATGTGTTCCTCATGGGAACAAAAGCTCTTCTCTCTGGATGACTTTCCAATGTGTGGGTTATTTAAACATGGTTCACTCTGCCTGCAATGCATGTGAAGTGAAAGCTTAATTTCAAACCCATTGCTTTTGTATATTGTTCATGAATCCACTTTCTCTAACTTCACCAGCTCCTTTCAGTTCACACCAACACACATCAGACTGCGGCTCATGTATTGGTACCCAAACACCCATAAATAACATACAAATGCAGCACATTGCTTATTTGTTTGTAGAATAGAGAAGTTCTGGTAAACTACCACTGAACAGCTGTGCTACAGGCCAGAAACACACACTACTCCATGTGTAACTGCAATTGGGTCCTTACTACACATCAATTTTAGTGATGTGGGCAGCCAAAATTCAGTGTACAGAATGAACTGCTAGCCCACACACAGAAAAGAGCACATAGAAATCATAATATAAAAAAATTGGTTACACTTTGCAAACATGTTTGTAATTACTGCTTATTTATGGAAATATATCACAGCAAAATTTAAACATTCTATTTAAAAGGCACTAACAAAAGTTGCTAAAAAGTGACTTTTGCAAGATTTTAACATTATGAAGGCAGCATAATTATATTGATCTCACAAAATATCATCAGTTGAACTCCAGAGAAGTAACAAATACTGAAAAAACAAGGAAACAAACCAAAAATCACCTATAAGAATATATCTTCTTTCCAAATACTTTTGCCTCAAGGGAGATGGGTTACAGTTTCTCATGTCTCAAAAATCCAGGCATCAAAGGAAACACTGCCTCAGTTGTACATCTAGTGAATTACAGGAGATGTGGTCCTGTTGGGAGCATTTCACAATTCCTACAATGGACCCAGGTGAGGAATGCTGGCCATCTAAAACCAGAGCTGCAATCCTTCTCTCACAATACTAAGAAAACATCTGCAAGTCTGTAAGAGTAGTATTCCAAATCAAAATATCTTTGTAACTACCAAAACAATCAGAAATCACAGTTCCTTTTCTGTAAAGCACCAAAATGTAAATACAACAGTGCCATGTAAACTCAGTTATCACATTGCAAATCAAAAACTTGAAAATAACTTAAAAGGAAGAACAGGAAGATCCTTAGTTTGCTCCAAATAGTTGGTTACAGATCAGTTTTTAGGTCCTTAACACACTAGACCTGATGAACAAAGTCACATAAAGACAAGAAGGCAGGGAAATCAGGTTATCAGACTTTCCACAAGTAAAGCAATTAATTGAAGCATCATTAGTTGTGAGCCTGCAGTCCAATCTGAATTCTGCAATAGCAGCTTATGCTAAATACACCCATATGTGTACATTTATATGTACAGATAAAATCTGAATATGACATCAGCAAAAACAAAGATAAATAATACACAAACTTAACTGTAAGGAAGCTCAGTCAAAATGCAGGGTCCTCCTTCTGCCTGGTGAAGAAAACATTCAGCCCTCAGTCTGGGTTTACATTAACCCTGCTCAGGTGGAATACAGCAGATCAGTATGATTTCCTATAATTTGATTTTTTTTATTTGATCAGACAATAAAAAGGCACTACATTATGAAAATCCCATTCCTTTAAAATTATTCAGGGTATCTATTTGGGAATGTGTTGTTATACTAAGGGCACATTAAATGGAGGCACCAAGCCTCCATTAATACCAAAAGATAGAATTTGTAGTCAAACTGATACATAAGCATCATGTTCAGAATAGAAAGATGTGTACTATGTTGTTTGACTAATACTCCCCTCACCCAAAAAAGCTCTTCCTCTCTGAACAGAAGCTGTTTATGAAATAGCCTGTTTTGCTTTGAAGCATATTCTGCTTTCACTGTGCTGTTCTCAGAACACTGGAGTTAACTCAAACATAAAATACAGCCTTAGACAGTTTTCCTTTTAGTCAGAACTTTCCTGCTGACCTGAACATGCAATGTCCATTAGTAACACCTTAAAATTTGCCTTGATTTCCAGGCACACAAACAGGTACCTTCTCTTACCTTCAGCAGGAGAACCAGACTCACCTGCTGCCCAAACAGCCCTGCCCTGTCCCTCTGCAGACACCCCAGGGGCACAGGGCCCTTCTGCACCCAGCCAAGGCTCCGCAGGGCAGGACAGCAGGAGCCACCAAAGGCTCTGCCTGCAAGGACATGACACCAAGAGTCCTCACAGAGCGTTCATTCTTCAGATCAAACTAGAAAGGAGGATGGGAAAAAGGTTCCTATCTGTCACTTCTGATGATGGAGCATTCTGCAACACTACCAAAAGTAGTTCCACGTGTATTTTAAAGCATCCTAGACTAAAACAATCCTGAAAGACTTACTGATCTGAAAATGAATAGCTGAGATGAGGTTCTTAAAGTATTCTTTATTAATATCATTAGAAGTTGCAGAAACAACTTTCTTGTAATATAAAGGCACAGGGAGACAGTTTTGATAAAGTATTCCAAACAAACAGTAACTTACAGTACAAAAGGACAATTTTAATGCACATACAAACCCCAAACATCTCATTCAAAAATATTTCACCATGTTCATCAATAATAATGGGCAATGACTAAAAATATAAATTGTTATTGTACAATAAATATCTGACAGGTGCAAATGGAACAAGATTTATTGCTCTCCACAATGTTTTCCCTGTAGTGTTTTTGCTCTAGTGGGGGGTTTGGGGTTTATTTTCCTTTCACTTCCAAGTTCCTTTTACAAGTGGCTTTAGTAACTTGTTTCTGAAGGGACTAAACACCAAACAAAATTTAAGAGAACATTCTGACAGTCACAGAACTGACTCAAGTAGTAACCAAAACTGGCAGTGTTTGTTTCTTTCACAACTTTAACAATCACAGTCCACTCTCTCTTTGGGAAATGTGGCAGATGTTTCAAAATCAACTGTAGTGGTAAGTCAAGGCTTTAGGGTAGGGTGGTAGTGATGCCTTGAGAGGCTACCTAGAACAGAGGCCAGACAGTGTTAAAGGAATAAAGCAGGGATTTATTAAAAGGCCTTCAAAGGATTCACCCTGGGCAGTACAAGTGGCTCCACCCAACATGGACACCAGGCCAAGAGTTTTCACACTTTTCTAAGTTTTGGTCCGTTTCCATATTGGGGTTAATTGTCCAATTACAGCTTTAGGTTATGCAGTCCCATCCTCCCAGACTGCTCTCCTCAACTCCCTGTTTACACTTTTTTGAGCCCAAAGCTACAACAGTGTCCTTGGTTCTCAGGCTGCAAAAGGATTGTTTTGTCTAAATAAACTGTGAAGAGAACTTGCTAACACTTTATATGAAGTTCAGAGTTACATACTAATGCAGTACAGAATCTGGGAAATATGAAAGCTAAAACTTAAGGCATCAGTAGTACCTAGTCGGAGGGTTAGTCTACTTTCTTCAAATAAGTGGATTTTATGAACAATAGTTTGTGCCAGAACAAGCACATAAAACTGTTTAAATGAGGGGAGAAATTCAAATTAAAAGCTGCACTGGGCATTTTAACTTCAAAAAACAAGACAAGGGACTGGGAACAAATTAAGACTACAGAGGCAACAATCACATGAGTGAGAATTTCCAATTCCAAAATGTCCTTAATCATAGAATCTTTAAGTTGGAAAAGACCTTTAAGATCATCAAGTCCAACCAGCAACCCAGCACCACCACCATGCTCACCATTAAAGCATGTCCTCAAAATACAGTGACCTAAGAAATCAAAGAGCACTCTGCATCTCTGTGTGCCTCCACACTGAGCTTTGAGAAAGGACAGCAAGTCAGTGAGTTTGCCATTTTCCTCACCTGCACAACAATTTCCACCAGGCTCCATGCAGTACAGGAGGCAGAGCAGCTCTGCTCTTGGAAGCAGCACACATTACCTTGCTCAGAATTAAGTTTAGCTTGTACAAAATATACAGGCATTTAAGAAATATTAGTCTCCTTCATTACTGTTACCAGAAGTAATATGCACACATTTCCTAAGAGCATCTTTGTAGGAACAAAACTTGAGGAAAATTAGGCATAGTAGTTGTAAAAATAAAAAAAAAACCAAAAAAAAAGGCAAAACCAAAAACTGAGGAGCAAGCTTTCAAGTGAGTTCTTGTAGCAGTAACTGAGGCTTTTATAAAAACTGTGATTTATGAGAACAACTCCATATTTACAAAAACCTCAATAAGGTTTAATTTCAACTGTACTGGGAATAGCCAAACTTAGTTCAAGAAAAGGTACCTAGAGTGAGTACAGCTTACTGGTAAACCAAAAGATGAATATTCAGAAAATTCCATTCAACACATTTAGGAAGGATGTAAAACAAACTGCTAACTTGCTTGACATGATTCAAATTAGGGTTTTCTCTAGCTTAAGTATAGAATTCCAGAAGTTCTTCAGAAAGTAACCAAGGACCATCAAAATCTGAATTTTGAAAATTATTATTTTCACTACAATATAGCATTTTTTGTTTACTGTATGTTCAAAAAACTAGTAAACAAAACCATTTTCTTTGGCTTGTACTTAAACTACACCAGATTAGTGATTTTTTTTTAGTCAATCTTCTACCCCCAATTTAAATTAACACAAATCTTTTTATTGTAGTGTCCTTCCAATTTCCAAATTATCTCTGTTAAAAGTCATGATTTCCTGTTAAACAGCCATGTGTATATACTGGCATGAAGGGTAAGTTTTGTACAATAGTTACATTAAGTGATATTTCCAATGGTAGAACCACAGAAGACATTAAATGAATGTTAGTTCAAGTGAGATTTGAGCTTATGATGATCTTAAAAAAACAAACCACAATGTCTAAACATAATAAAATACAGTGTAAAACCCCCTAAAATCAGACAGTAAACTCAGGAATTCTGCACTCACAGTAGGAATGTTCTGCACAGCATTAACATGAAAGCCTGTTCAGTTTGAAACAATGCAGACAGCTAGGTTTACCTGGATGTAAATGCCACTTCAAGGTGTTTAAATAAACACAAAAATGAGACAATGATGTCAGAAAAAAGGCCTTTAAAACAGGCCACCAGTCTAACTTGACTTTCCAAGTAAGAACATCAGTTTCACAAAACTGTGACACTAATGCAGTTTTAGGTAAAGTACCCTTTGACACACAAGCTGTCAATTAAGCTATCACAGTCTTTTGTGACCTACTCCCTTTTAAACAGCTAGGGAGGACAGTCAATAGTAGCTCAAGTTTTAATTCAGTAAGTACCTTGTTTGTTTGCAAAGGAACATTGTAACACCATAAAATTCTATTTTTACAGTATTTAGAAAACTGATAAACTAGAGTTTTTTATTCTCTCTTTTTAACAGAGGAGTCCAAAACTTGTGTTTTCTGTGTGTCTTTGCAATAGTGTTTAGCCAGTGCTGCCAAGGACGTTCACTGAGGACTACCTGACGTTGTTACTGAGCTGTGCCAGGTACTCGCGCAGCTCCTTGGCGGCCTGGAACCGCCCGTACCTCTTCTTTGGGTTGGCACACTCATCCAGCAGGGCCTCCAGGCGCCCCTCTTTGGCAATCTCAGCTGGGGGGTGGTGCAGGAGCCCCCCCGAGGTGCCCCTCCACGTGGCGTGTCTGGACAAAAGGTTCTGACAAATGGCATAATAGTTGTGGTCCACAGTGACGCGAGCACAGAGGATCTCCTTGGAGAAGGACAGACAAGCTTCCTTATCGCAGTCGTCAAACTTGCTCTCGTACCACACGTCCCAGTTCTCAGGTTTGTCTGTGGAAGGCAGGGAGACAGTGAAACAAGTGAGGGAGGGGAGCAGAGTGCATGTGTGTGTCTGAATGCAATCAGAAGCTCAATGCACAGCAAACTGGTAATATTTATCTAAAAATCAGTTCTGTTTAGACAAACTCAGAAATGCTGGAGCCTAAGAATGCATCTCACAGTCTGATACATCCTTCTGCTGAAATGTTCCCAGCAAAACAAAAAAAAAGGAAAAGAAAGAAAGAGGGAAAAATAGCAAAGAGGAGGCAGGAAAAAAAGCAGCACAGTAAACACATGAAATCTACATTAACACATACCCAGAGGAAAAAATGTAGCATGAGCAAGTACAAGAGAACAAGCCAGAGCCAAAGCTCAGAGAAAAACAAACAAGCAACATGATTTATTTTAGCAACATAGATTTGGGTTCTCCAGTTGCCCTGGAAACTACTGCTAGCAAGTGGTCTACCAACGATTAAAAAAACATTGCACAGTAATTGCTATAAACTTTTGAAACTTTATCTTCCATCTTACTTCCAACACAGCAGTAACCAGAAAGAATATAAAAAAAGCAGATACATTACTTATAATCTTTGAAAAAAGTAAAATTCAACAAGGCATATGGCATTTATGTACATGTACAAACCCTTCTCCTTCTCACAGCTTTCTTCAACTTAAAACCTGATTTACATAAAATACCTCATGCAGTAATAATTCTGAAAAGGTTACTAAGTGTGAGCTCTCCTGAGTTCTTACTACTTTTTGGTATAAAACTTTCATCTTAAGTTTCCAGACTACTGCCAGCTGTGAGAAGAGGTCCTTATCATGGAGTCTCAGAGTTTTGCAGATGTCTCTTAGCAGTGTGAGGTACAAAGAAAAATTCATGTGTGCTTGGCAGCCTCTGAGCTGACTATTGGTCTTCTCATTCACAGCACAGTGAGAGACAGTTTAGGAAAAGAAAGAGTACTGAAGGATGGTAAAAATCTATTAAAACATGATGTAAGATCTGCAGAATTAACAGCAAAGTCAATGTGGAAAAAAAAGCCAGCAATGGAGAATGGGAAAAAAGGGTTTCAGCAAATTCAAATATGACATCCCACACAGAGCACAAACAGGTGTTACTGCGCAGTGCAACTGGACAGCAGGTACACACTGAAATATCTGAACAGGCACACTGATCACTCTGGACAGAGACTGGCTCATGGAACCTCCCCAAAGATCCATGAAAACAGTAGTAAATGTCAACCACAACAAGTTTATACAAAGACTAAGAATTTTCTCATGCCCTCTTTTGTTGTCTGCGTTCTTGATTGTTAGATCATAAATCACACCAAAACCCTGGTTGAAACAACAGATGTGACACTTTCAGCATTCAGGTTCTGCAAGGTACTACTCACTCCTATTCCAAGTACATATCAACATTTTCAGAGCTCATCTGAACATCCTTCTGCCTGAGCAATTCAGACAGGCTCCAAAAATGAAAGCCTTCAGTAATATTATTTTAAGAGGGAGGGAAATGAATAGAAGGAAAGGAAAGTGTTCTGCAGTAAATGTACTGCATATTCAATAAATTAAAAGGTTTCCTTGGTAGGTTCATATAGTTTTAATCTAAGCTGCTTGAGAGCATGTAATAAATCTAATAAAATACCCAACCAAACAACCCCAAAACACACTTCCTTGCAGAAAAGTGTGTGGATAGAAAAAGCCAGTCTAAAAGTTAATTCCACAGCACAACATAAGAAGCCTATTTGCAAAGCTTAAAATAATCCATTCACCCAAAGCAAAGTGGAATCACTTGGCCTGTTGCCATGAATTTCTGCAGAATCCAGTTTCATGTTCAATGCCTCCAGCCCTCAGGTCTGTAAGTTTTCCTTATAAGCTCAAAAAGAATATAAACCTACGAGATGCCACTTTGTCAAACGCCTCTCCTGCTGCCACTGCTTTGAGCTTTTACAGGTGACAGAAAGAAAATTAATTTGTAACCAGCACTAGAATTACCCATTCCTTCAGTTCCACTATTACAGAAAACCAACAGGAAGCAAAGTCAGGCTATGGGACTGAGGCAAAGCAGGCACTAATGCTGTTTGTCACTCACAGAAAGTAGAGTTCCAAGACTCCCATTGTTACATAGGTGCTTGGAAAAGACAAAAAAAGCCTCTCTCTCTTAGCTAAGGAGGACAAGAAAGCCAGGCTGCTTATCTGTCTATCTGTCCATCCACCCTCAGCACCAACATCCTCTCTTCCCATCCCCGCCTCTTCCTTTATGCACATTTACAGTACTTAGTGTCCAGGTATGCTCAACAGCTCATGAAATTGACAAATTGGTCAAGCTAATTAGTCTAATTACAGAAGAAAGCTAATTCATTTGTTAATCAGCAGTCTAGTTGTAAAGCAAACCAAATATGTATTTAGCAACCACTCATACTTTAAATATTGCAGAGAAAGAAGTGAGAGACTCAGGGTGAGGGGAGTGAAAGGAGACACTTACTCTGTCTGATCAACCTTTTGTCTGCCACCAGAACGTTTTCTGCATCTACAATGATAACTTTCCCATCTCTTGGTCCCACTGCAAAGTTGTCAAAGCTGACATCAAGGAGGTAGAGTGCAAATTCAAAGTCATTATTTGTCAGCTGCTCAGCTATTTCCATTAATTGCCAGGCCAGATCCACTCGTTTCTCCCACGGTGCATTGAAGTAACTCCACAGCTCCTCTCCCACGTAGTTGACAGCCACCATCCTTCCACATGCTCCCAGGTACTTTGCAAATGGCCAACCCTCATCAGATGGAAAGCTCTGTATATAAAAAATTTAAATTTTTAATTAATACAAAACAGCTTTAATTTTAAAAGGCTTTTAAATAAAACTTAGAAGAGAAAGCTGCAAATATCCATCAACACTATAATCCATAAGTTTCTGAGTTTTGAAGAGAAAGGAAAAACAATACAAAATGTATTTCTGTGACCAAGAGACCTTGCTGGATTAATGCAGGAAAGAAGTTGGATGACCTGAAACAATACATAGCCCATATCTAGCTTTCCACCTATACACACACACTCACATATTTACACACACAATTTCACCAGCCATCTTTTTCTCTTGGTGTTTTATTACACATCTGTTGTAGCAATGCAAGTATATTTCCCATCAAAATATTTTTGCATTTGATCTTTTAATTAAAATCAGTTCTTTTAACAACCTAAAGAAAAAAAAGCTCTACAAAGTGGCACCTCCTTCTCTCCACCACCACCCCTTCCACTTTCCCAGTTGATGGGATTCCTTTGAGGTTTCTCAATAGTCTTGTATACCTTAACAGTTTATATCTTGATTAATTGCTATATATATACTGTGTATTTATTACACACAGCCACATAACATTTTTATCAACAGTAAAATCTGTCTCCAACAGTACCTTTCTTCAAAGCTAACATAAGAGACTGAGTAGAAACTACACACTACAAAAAATGACAAAAAAAGCACAAAACACACCAGCATGGTTTTCCTAATTCAGTTGTGCTGAATGTGCTCTAGGATTTCAGTGTGGACAGACAGGCACTTGAAAGGTACCCTCCAAACTCCAGAGGAATGCTGGAGAGGAATGCAACAGGAAGAAACTACAAAAGCACTGATTTAAGGAAACCCCAACTTTAGAGAAGTTAGCACTCTAAGAATACGATGTACACCACTTTTAACTGTTGGGAGATACCACCCATGCTCCTTCCTCCTGCTCTGCCTTGCTATGGTGTCACCAGACACCACCCAGGATCCATTCTGCAGCAATGATGTAGCAAAGGTTTCACCACAGCTGGGGATTTTTACCACCAGCATGGTGGGTTCAGGATGAATGAAAGCCTTGGACCTTCTGGAATCTACAATGGCAGAAAACATTTACTGTCACCCAGGAAAAGAGACTGGAAGGAAACATACCACGTAGAACTGAGCTACAAGACAATGCAGAGAAGAGGTACCTAACATAACCAACTTTGTCTATGTGGTACACCTGAAGAAACCAAAATTTTAACTAATATACATAACTGACAATGTTTGCTATTTTAATGGCAAAAGCTGTGAAGTTGCTCTCTCAGGTGGCAAACTTCAGAAGACAATTTCTGGGTAAGTAACCATTGTTTACCACTACAGAGAACCTCCTTTCTTGGCTGGGCAAAAAGGACATCAGAGCCACATTGGTAACAGAATAGGTAGAAAGTTTTTAACATGTCTGCATGTCTGAACTTCAACTCTATTTTTATCACATGTTCTACTCACATAAGCAGAACAGGTTGTGATAAATCCTGAGGATAATACAAACTAATTTGACAGGTTTGAGAGCAGTATGGTATTTTCAAGCTGTGAAACCACGTAACTCAGCAGAACTAAATCTCTCTCAGTAACTAAATCTACCATGCAATAGTGAAGACATTATCCAGCCTCCAGGCTTATTTGCCTGCAGGATTCAGGGCAATTAATGAAGGAAGAAGTACAGCCAAAGAGCCACCAGTTCAGCTCATGTCAAGTGTCACATTCCACAGTTAAGAGAGTTTTGGGATTTTTTTGTCACTTGTTTTGTGTTCAACAAAATAACCTTCCAACAACTGAAGCATGTGGTAATTCAGTCTTCCTTACTTGTTCTGAACAGACTATCTAACAGAAACATGGCTGTGGCATCAGTAGATGTCACCAAAGAGGGATTTCACGTGCATTTATCGTGACTGTATTCAGTCCTGAACCAAAACAAAACAAGAAGCAAACAGCTGTTGTCCATCAAATGAAATTATTTATTTAACCTACATCATACAAACTTCTCTTTAAACTGGGGAAAAATTACCTGATTACATTTCCTGATAAACACAAGTTTAACTAATTCCACCAACTGCATGACATTGTCATATTGCTGCATTTTATCAGCACTCAGTTCAATGATGTTTAAATATTTTTATTTAAATATTACTTTAGATCATCCCACACCTTTTGTTTTCCACAGTTGTCCTTTTCTATGTTCCAATCTTGCCCTGTTTATGACTTTGCCTCCCTTTGCAAACAAAAATGCAACCACAAACAGTAGAACCTGGCAAGGAATTGGAAGCACAGGTGTCCCCCCCTCGCAGCCCACCAAGCACACTCATTTCCATCCCCTGCACACCATGAGCAAAGCAAGGCTCGTTTTGCTGGGCTGGTGCTCCCTGGGATCAGCCTGATCCATTCCACATCCCCATCTTGTGCCAGGATGCTCTGCTGGGAGGAAAAGAGAAAGCCTCCCCAGCTGGGTGCAGAAAAGGGAAAGACCTAAGAGGACATGTCCTTTCCAGAAGCAGCAGGGATTTATGGAATGGATTAAACTGATTTTCAAAGTGCAGTGTTAGTCACTGACTGATCTTCCAAACACATCTATTATGCTTCCTGCGCTGTGTACACTGAATTTCATTGCAGACAAGAAATTCTAGGAGCAGTCTGGTTTATTCAGAAGTGCTCACCTTCATGTTACCAGCAGAATATCTGCATGCCATGCTGTAACAGATATATTTATAACGCTGTGGCAATAAAAACATCTTTTGACAACAGGAGTGCGGGGAATCCTGCCAAGGTCTGCACATGTATAAACAACATCTCTGCTTTGGCTCCCCTCCAACTGGCATGTAACAGCCACATCTACACTTCATTACCCAAGTCAGTAGCGGAAGAAGGGGATAAAAATATGTACAAGTGCCTCATTCAGTAGTTTTTATATTCACTTGGTGAATTTGACAAGAATATTAATTGAAGTGCAGATCTCTTGTCTCTGCAAGCAGCAGTTTGTAACTTTTTGTACTTTTCTATTTTGAAAGCTGTTTTCTAAGAGGAAACTGCAGCTAACTTGACAAGGATTTTTTGGTTCATGCATTAAAATTTTGAAAACAAATTTATATGATTAATGAACATGTATTCCATGAACAAGTTGCATTAAGAAACCAAAAGCTTCTTGCATCGCTGTCAAAAATCTGATTTCTGGGGAATACTACATAACTATGTTTTATTTTAGTAGTCTGCATATTTAATTAGATAATTTTGTACTTGAATATGCTATTTTCAGACTTTGAAACCTGCATTTGACAATCAAATTAAAAACTAAGCTCTTGTTCAAAACAAGAAGCAGCTGTTTGACAAAAGAATTCGATTCTGACGCACCCCCTCACATTTTATCTATGAACATACAAATGCCAGAGAAACCATAGACAATTAAACTTCATCTGTTTTAAAATAAGGTGATGCATATGAAAATCTAAAACAGGTAGCTTAGTAAGATTGCTCTCATTAACATTATCTTTTTCTGTATTCAGAGAAATATGTCTACCTTCTAACAGAAAGATGGAAAACAGTAAAGATGCCAAAAACTTCTGCTACCTCCATTTCCAGTGACACACCCCCAAAACATATTTTTCTTGCTCTAATTAGTGTAGCTCCAAGATATCTCTCTAATCAAGGCTTAGAAACCTAAACAAACTCTGTGAAAGGGACAATGGACATGCTGTTCCTGAAAGAATAATACTGCATTTATACCTTTAAAAAATACACTGTAGTCTCAGAAAAAATATTAAGAATTAACAGAGTGAATTTATCACTTCACTGAAGCACAAAACACACTATCAGTGCATTTGTCTTCCTCACTTCCATCTGTCTAAACCTGAGATTATACACAAATGTGCCAGTGCTTTTTGTTCAGAGCTGTGAATTAGATCAGGCAGAGAAGACTCACCAGCTTGCAGCTGATAAAGCCTATTGTATTCTGCAGTAACACAAATCCCCCTTGAATTAAACACTTAAAAGAATATTAGTTTATCATAATGAAACATATAATTCATCCTCATAATCAAGACCAAAAAGCCAAACCAATTTAAGTAACAACTGACATTTCTGTTGTTAAAAAACATGCTTTTCATTTTCAAACTGTTCCAGAAGGTGCTCTATTTGTCACCTCCAGTGTTTGCATAAAGTGAGTTCCTGCTCAAAAAAAACACCTTGGACAAAACCTGCCCAAACAAAGAGCTGCATCTTTTATGTGAAGAAATTTTTAAAAACACACACAAACAGGGTGGGGACTTGTCTCCAAGGGACCCTGAGGAACTTCATGGCAAAACGACCCCTCCCTGACACCTTCACTGCAGGCACCAGCAGGCAGGGCAAGCTCAATTCCAGTAACATGCTCTTCCTCAAACGGAAATTGAGTTCTGCCTCAGAGTACTGCTGATTCCACAGTGTAAACAACAGTAGCACTTGCATTAATCACCAAGGCAAATGAGCAAAGCTCTGGAGCCATGAAGAGCTGCAGAGCAGATTTACCACGATGATTTTTTGGATCAAAGGAGTAACAAGCACAGTCTAAACACAGGTGCCTCCTTTTGTCAGGAACTGATCTGCATTCTGGAAGATATGTATTCAAATGTTTTTCTGAATGCTCGTGAGTACAGTGGAAACCATGTAATTCCAGCTACATGCCACAGCATTTGATATTTACCTGGAACTCCCACAGGGGTTATACACACATAGCCTACAGACACAGTGAACAGTGGATTTCACTGACTGCTCCAGATACTGGTGTTCCCATTGAAACCATATTTTTTAAATTTTTTTAACTCTTCTTCAAGTTTGACTACATTTCAACCAGTTACTGTATACAATTCATGCCAACGAGAGGTTCACACCAGGCTTGACACACTATAGGACAAAAAATACACAAAATTCTAAATACTCAGTTGGTAAGATGAACACTTCAGCTGCAAAAGTTGTATTTCAAAACATCAGCAGAGACATGCCTCTTTTCCAAATAAACTAATGAACAATGATTAAACTCAAGAGCCATAATAAAGAAAATTGAGTATCATTATTGGTTGTCACCTGTTCAAATTGGTTTGTAGTCCATAGAAGTTTGTTTCAGATTAAATTTGCAACAGATGCAAATAATCACTGTGTATTGACTTCTTATCAGTAATGAGCCTGGAATATGTCACTACCAAGGAGTCCTAGCAGAGATGGCCTTATTTTTAAAGTTACTTTGCAAAACTGGACTAAAAAAGAAAGCTTCAATTATTTAATTCAGAGAAGTAAAACAACTCCCCGTATACATCTGACATACCAGAACAACATTGGTATTGCAAGGTTTCTAATGTGGGGTAACAAACTTTCTTCTGCTATTGAAAACTGCAAGAGTAAGAATTTCTCAAGAGAATTTCTATTTAAGTCTATATAGCAACTTCCCAGCAGCCTTTAAATTCAGACAGCCATTCATCATAATATACACACCACAATAACTTCAAGAATTTCTAGACAATTTTAAAATATCCCTTATAATTCACCCTACATGTTTTCTACTCTAGGGAACTTCCACTATGAAAGAAGGATGAAAATAGTTTTGATAACTTAGGGAGCATAATTAAATATGACAGTTAACATGACAAGTACAAGCCAGTTCTGGTCTAATATGTACAGTCATATGTCACTGCAAAAAAATGATTCTTCAGTTCTCAATAGAACCACATTAGAGGAATATTCTTGTAACATGAGGCCACTCAATCTTAATTCAACAAAGAACCAATTTTTCGTTCCTTTTAGAAAGGTTCACAATGGAAATTCAGTCTGTTTAAATCCCAGTATCTGTAAGAGCCAGAACTTCAATAACACAAGTCCAGCCAAGGCCATGTCAGGTAGTGCAGATATCACCTTAAATCCACTGCTTGGTTTACAGCATCAGAATTATGGAACAGAAACACCAAATTCAGTAATGAAGACACTTTTAAGGGTAACAAGTATTAATACTGACTTGCCACTCTACCAATGTATTTAGAATAGAACTACAGAAAATAACTTATGATTAGAAGAGTGTGTATGGAAAAAAATAGAAAAGAGGAATTTGCTCATTTACTTATGCATGGATCAGCAAAAAGATTCTGTGGAACATTTGGCTAAATTGCTACTTTGAGTGAATTCTGAGCAAGAAATTGTTTCAAATTGATCAGTTAAAGTTTTAATATATGTTTACCAGATGTCAACTATTGCTCTTCCCGTAACAAAACCAAACATCAAGCCCAACAATGACATGTAGAGAAACCAGAAGAATTTTAGGTTATATGGCAACAGACTGCTCATGCACAGTAATTATACCAGGAATAGAGATACAGCTGTTGGGTTTGTTTTGTTTTGCTCTTTCCCCACAAGGAATAACAATGATCAGAAGTTGTGAGAAAGATAAAGTCATTAAACTTAAGCACTCAGAAAGCTAAAACCATATCTGAGGGAGGGGCAATGATTTACACAGTCTATTAAAAATGCAGAAATACCACTATTTGGCACACAGAGATTGGCATTTCTCTTAGAGAAATAAAAGTCCTTGAGACTTGTGATTTACATACAAGACACAAATGTTCACCATCATTCTTTGAAGAATGTTCATTTAAAGAGGTTGTTAAAAGCTAAAGCTCGAAACAAAGTTGCATTAATGCACTCTGGATTTAATTGATAGATACCTTCTACAGTTTGGAAAAAACTTCATTACAGGCAAGCATTTTAATTGCACAGTGTATGTGCAAATTCCAAGTTTACTTTGTGTGCCTATCTCATTTTTCCACAGCAGCTGGTGTGGGTCTGTGTTTTGGATTTGTGCTGGAATGGCACTGGTAGCTCAGGGATGCTCCAGGTATTGCTGAGCAGTGATCACACAGAGCCAAGGCCTCTCCTGCTCCTCACCCCAGCTGCCAGGGGAACGGGGAGCACAGGGAGCTGGGAGGGGACACAGCCAGGACAGCTGACCCCAGCTGATCCAAGGCACATTCCATTCCATTCCATTCCATTCCATTCCATTCCATTCCGCATCGTGACCAGCACGTGAGGCTGGGGGAAGGAGGATGAGGGAGGGGGACACATCCAGAGTGAGAGCATTTGTCTTCCCAAGTCACCATTCCGTGTGATGGAGCCCTGCAATGGCTGAGCACCTGCCTGCCCATGGGGATTGCTGAATGAATCCCTTCTTTGGCTTTGTTCTCCTTACCGAACTGTCTTGGTCTCACAACCCACAAATTTTCTCACTTCTCCTCTCCCCCATCCCAGTGTGAGGGGAGGGAGCTGCGCGGGGCTGAGTTCCCAGCTGGGCTTAAACCACAGCACTGAAAACAAAGCAAACACGACTGACATTTCCATATGGCACCTGGTAATACTGTAAACCAACAGCACAGCCAACACAAAGGCAAGACTGAGGGTTGCAAGACCAGCTCTAGATGCCCTTTGCCAAAACAACTTCTAAATCCTGTATTTCAGTTTTGCCAGTACAGATGTAAACTGTCTTTTCAGGTAAGCATAAGATCTTAGGAAAAACACAACCACCTTACTGAAAAACAACGTTCTTACCAAGAAACAACTTCTCATTTCAGCAGTCAAGTCCCATTGTACTACCCCTAACACCAAGAACAAGGATTTGGGGCACTGTTTGTTCATGTTTCAGCAGAGAACACAACACGTGGCCACTGCAGAAGGAGTCAGACACAGCATGGCTGCACACCAGGGCTCACAGCACAGCCACAGCTCAGGAACAGCATCCAAGCTGCCAGGACACGGCCACAGCACCTCCAAAGAGGAAATCTGGAGCCTGACATCATCAGTGCAAAAGCTCTGTGAAAAATGAGCTATCACACATTTCAGTTCTATTAACAGTAAGTTTATGTTCCAACTTGCAAGTGAAGATAAAAATTAACCAAGTTACTTGATAAAGTTGAATAACATCCACTATTTAAAATGTTGAAAATATTTCAAAACGTTTCTCCACTACATCTATTTTACAAGACAAACTAGAAGCTGGTGGTTTATAGAAAGTCAAAGGACAAAGACAAACCTGCTTACATCCAGAATGGTTCTCTGAACAGTCACACTGCACTCAGTCTCTAATCCAAGTTATTTTTTCAATTTTTCTATTTCTTCCTCAGGCAACTTCAGCTGACCTGTCTTTGCAAGTGTTTGATGCACACCATCATCATATTCAGTGAGAAATAGCATGCCATTAGATCCTATCCTCCAGGTGATTCCTATTTAAAACACTGTTTATCATTCAATGAGTTGAAACAGCAGCAAGTTTTGTTCTTGCATTTGTCCAAATAAGCTGTTCATGCCTATATGAAATATTGGTTTAGATGTAGCATTTTGATTACAAATCTGACCTTATTTTACGAAAAAGTATTCATCTTTTTTGAAGAAAACAACTATTAGGAGGGGAGATGAAAAAAACCCCAAACCTGTCAGAAATTAAATCTTTAGCACATAAATTCTTTGGTTCAAATGTGAATTCAGATGAAAATTGTGAGAGGATTTAATTAGTGAGAAGTTTAGCAAGATTCTATAGAAGAAAAATTAGTATTTTAATATAAAAAAAAAATCTTAAGTGTACTTGAACAATACTGCAGCTGTCATTCCATTTGCTTAACAAAGTCAAATGGCAAAAGGGGCTGAATTCTTCCCTGAGTACACCTACACAATAAATAAGTGCAAACAAAGAAGGTTAACAAGAAAGTTATGAAAAAATACAAATAATGAGTTAGGATTACAACATGTAATCTGTACTAAACGTGCAGTGTTATGCTTTTGATACAAATCCCTGAACAGTAAAATCATGCTATGGGTTAAAGCCCCACCTGAGAAATTCCCACAGCAGAGGCTGTAAATCACTTGTGATGATGCAGTTCACAAGCAACACCACTTCAGGAATAATCCATACTCTCTTCAAGCTAAAATCCCAGTCTCTGATGAAAAACCTCACAATCCATGAACTGCTGGCTCTTGTAGACAACTACAGAGAATTTTCTACTATAAATGAAAGACCAAGCTTTAAGTTGCTACTGAATTCTCTATTTACATTTGTCTGTAGCACAATTAAGCAAAACAGAACTTGCATGCACTGCACACCAAGAGTTTAGACATCATCTCTGCTGTTATGAATGACAGCGCTCAGTCACTGTAGTGTTCCATGAAAGACTCAAGGCAAAAACAAGCACTATTTTCCCCTATGCCCTCTTGGTGACAGACAGCATGAGTTAAATGCATCAATTTATTGATTGCTTTACTTTAAATTAAAATCTGATTCTTCATACAACATCATGAAGGTTTCTTTTCTTGGAAGCAGCTGATTTTTAAAACAAGCCTACAAGTTTCATTCCAACAGCACTACTTGCCCTCATCACTACTGCAGAAACTACACCATAAAATGTCTTACAAATGTTATGTACAAACACAAACAACCTTCTCAGTAGTCAATTATAAATTCTAGAAAGTAACCACCTCTCAGAGTGTCTGGCATGTTGCTGTTGCAAGAGCTGCAGAACACAGAATAACCCATTCCTTAAGTATTTCTCAGATGGAGACTAAACCTGGAGCACTATGGAATGGGGAAGGGATCATACAGATTGATGTACTTCACATATTTTATTCCTAATTGAGGGAAGATCTTCAAACGTCAAGTACTCAGTATCAAAGTTAATTAACATTTTTCTGGAGAAACCATTAGGAGTGTTTAGGCACACAAAGCTGGCCTGAACCTCCCCACCAAGACATGCCAAAACATCAAAATTCACAAGACTCTATGAAACACTTTTGATCTGTTAAAAGGCAACAGACTTGCTTTACTTCTCCCTGAACTGCTAAAGGCTGCCTCACTTCCCACAAATTTGACCTGCTCTGCTCTCAGCTGCACCCTTGTTAAGATAAATGTTGAACAGAGAGCTCAAGTCCACTCAAGGTTTTTTCTCTTCAAAAGATTTGCTTGACAGTCTCAGGACTCCTCTACAGTCCCTCAAGAAGCTGAGAGGAATCAAGGCTTCTTATCAAACCCACTGCCCTCCATCCATGATCCAGCCCATTAGAGTCAAGGCCACAAGTGTGCCATAGCCTTTGCCTGTAGAGAATTATGAAGAAACACAATTGTTCTCTGGCCATCGAGGTCTACACTCAGTATGTTGGAACCACTGGTGAAAACCGAAAAAGTAAGTTGTATGAAACACAGCCAAAACAAATCACCTCTCAAAGAATTTCCTGGATACACTCAGCGGAGCAAAGCAGTTTTGATTTTCTTACTTAAGTGGAGTTTCCTTACTCACTGTGCTCAGGAGGAACTTCACAGCAAAATGGGAGACAATGTACCCTCAAGTCTGCTGAGAAGCTTAACTGGAAACACACTCTGAAAACAAACCTAAAGGGCTGTACATGGAGAGACTGAAGGGCAGAAGGCACACTACTGAAAAACATGTTTGTAATTAAGTTCATAAATTGATTTTCTAGAAATTAGTCAGTAGGCAAACTTTCTGGAGGGTAAAGCCTGCAGCACTGCTTTTTGAGCAGTTCTTGGCCTCTCACTAGAGAAACAGCAGATGTTAATAGTAATCATGAGGTAATGTTTCCAAAACATATTTGCAAATATCATTTTAATCATACATTGGATAAAGGCAAGGACAGTTCAGTAGTTAGACAAAACAGTTCTGATTCCAAACCTACATGCTAAAAGCACACTTGTGAGTTCCCTTGATAATATTAAAACCAAAATGCAAAGCTCCTCATCTAAACAGATATAGAACAGAAACAGAGTGGTGCGACAGAAGTTTCCTAAGCATTTTTCACCTAAAAATTTCTATAACATATTAAAGCACAAATTTCAGGTGTGTGCACATAACCCGTCCCCCTAATTAAAGACTACAGAACATGTAATTGCTGAAAAGAGAACACTGTTCATTTATCTGTCGGTCTATTTTCAGGCTACAAATACCAATCTCTAATTTCTACCAGCACTAACTATATTTAGTTCACATTAAGAACATGACATAGCACATGAGTCAGTTTCTGACAAGGAAAGCACAACAGCATCGCAGCACAGTCTCCACGCATTGCCTCCCAAACTAGACCCTAAGAAATGAATCACGGGCACGCACTGCTGCCCGGCAACGTGTGAACAGCGGAACACGCTGACACCGGACTGTGCCAAAGGCACGGGGAGCATCAGCCCCCGGCACCGAGCCGCTCGCTCCCGGGGACCGCGCCTGCCGCTCGCTACCGGCGGCACAGCGGGATGGGGATGGAGTTAAACCCTGAGGAGGACCGCAAACCGGGAAAACACGCAGTCTTTGAGGGAGGAAGGAGAGAAGAGAGCTGATCAGGCTAAGTGAGCTAAAGAAACGCCTCCTGGCCGAGGCACGGACTGGGGAGCCTCTGCTCAGCCCGCCCTGCCGGCACCTCCGCAGGAGAGTCAGTCACGGCACAGAGCCGGAGGCGGCCCCGCGATCCGCCGGGGTTTGGAGCCGCTGCCCGGGGGCCCTCGGCCCCGCTCGCAGACACGGCGATGGCAGGAAGGGCCATTCCTGCGAGGGTCCCGCCGGGACGGGCACCGCCGGCCGCGCTTACCTGCAGCACCAGCGGCTCGGGGTTGAAGGCGAGGGTGATGAGCAGCTGCATGCGCTCCGAGTCCTTCAGGTTGCGCAGCAGGAAGCTGCCCGAGTCCTTGGTCTCGGCGTAGCGGCGCACCAGGCGGTCGAGCAGGCGCTGCGAGGGGCAGTGCACCAGGTCGGACCAGCCCTCCACGGCGCCGGGGGTGAGCAGCCGCACGTCGCCGTTCAGGCTGGCGAACTCGGTGGCGGGCAGCGCCTGCAGCAGGTCGCAGCGGCCCCTGCCGGTGGCGCGGCGGCAGATCTTGGTGTCGATGTCGGCGAGCTCCTGCGCCGAGCCCAGGCGCTTCAGCACGACGCGGCGGGAGCCCTCGCGGGGCTCCCCGTACCGCGCGAAGTACACGTTCTTCACGTTGAAGAAGTCCAGCAGGCGCAGGCGGCCCCAGCTCTCCAGCCGCAGCTGCCCGTTGAGGAACTTGCGGCACCAGCTGGTGCCCCAGCAGGCCGGACACTTATTGAGCTGCAGGAAGCGCCGCTCCGACAGCTCGTTGCGCTGCAGCGAGGCCAGCAGCGAGTGCGTGTTCAGCACCAGCGCCGCCGCCAGGCTGCCCAGCACCGCCAGCTTCACGTAGCGGTACAGCCGCCCCAACTTCAGCGACACCAGCCGCAGCATCGTCCCGGGCCGCGCCGGGCCCCCCGCCCTCCGCCGAGCTCGCTGCCCGCCCCGGCCGCGCCGCGGCTCCGGCTCCAATAAACTCCCCGCCTCGCCGCCCGCCCGATAAAAGGCGGCCAAGTTACTGAGGGGCCGGCGGGGAGGGGGAGGGCAGGGGAGGGAGGGCGGCGCCTGCAGCGCGCGGGCCCGGGCGGACCCGCCCCCGGGGAGGGGCTCGGGCTCCGCTGCCGCCGCCGCTCCCGCCGCCGCCGAGCCCCTCCCCCGCCCCGGGGGGCTCCTCCCCCGCCCACCGCTGGACACGCCCTCGAGGGCGGGGCGTAGCGCGAGCGCCGCCGGCCGCCAGCGGTTGGCTGCGCGTGACGCGGCGCGGTCGCGTGCGGCCCCGCCCCCTTCCCGCCCCATCTCGGGGGCGGGGCCGCCACGCGCGCGGGAGGCGGGGCGCGGTGCCCTTCCCGCCCCTCAGCCCCCGGCCCCGCCGGACTCTCGGCCCGCCGGGGGAGGGGGCTCGGGGCTGGCGCTGGCTGCCGCCATGTTGCCTGCGCCTCTCTGTGTCCGTGTCTGTTCGCCCTGTCCGCCCCCGCCCCGTCCGGGGCAGCAGCGCTCTCCCGGTGCCCGCGGAAAGCGCCCTGCCCGAGGCCGGCCCGGGACGGCCGCGCTGCCCCAGCAGTGTCCGCCACCCGCCGTGTCCCTGCCTGCCCCTCGCGCCCGCCGCAGCCCCGCAGCGCAGCGCCCTCACGGGTCCCGGCGCGTCCCCGCCTGGTTTGGTGGTGCCGCGGGACGCGCTGGACCTGATCCTGTGCAGTGTGTTCAGCCTGTCCCCACTCCGGGGGAACAATCAGTGCTGAGGGGCAGTCCCCGTGTGAGGAACGTTCCGTGCTGTGAGGCTGCCCCCACAGCGTCCCCGGGAGTGCTGGCACCGGCACTGCCGCAGGCTAAGAGCCATTCTGTAAAACTAACCACAGAGCAACAGAGATTAAGAAAAAGGGTCAAAGTCTTAATCTCGTCTACACTATGCTCTCACAAGTTAAAGACAACCTTCACATTGGGAGAAGTAACTCACTTTATTACCTGTCCAGTCCCAAAAGTGCAGTAGGGATATGGTTGTTGAGAAAGAAGTGTAGCAGACTGCTTAATTTTAAATGCACTATACAAAACTTTGAGTGCTTAGTATCTAGAATATTGGACATACATTTGTCTTTTCATATTGGCATGTACTGATATGTCTATATGCTGTGTTTTGACATTTCTCTGTCTAGTCTAAAGTATTTCCCTTACTGAGATTTTGTCACTGACTGGATCTGTTTCAATATGCCTTGTTAAATGCTGCTCCTAGGGTCAAAACATTCCATCAGCAAATTCTGCAGTCTACAAAGCAGTGGGTTTCTGAAAATTAAGTATATACATAAATATATATAATTTCCCTTATTTCAAGTCTTCATTAGGGGATGCACTGCTTGATGCTATATCTCAAATAATCATAATTGATCTTGAAAGATGAACTGATTTTTTTTCCTGCATGGAAATTCCAAACTCACTAGCTAAACATGTTTGGTCTTTACATGTTGATAGTGGTTTTTTTCATCTAACAGTATCTAATCTGTATGTTATTAAATCACTAACAAATCTAAATATAACCCAATATACTGAATTAATGTTTATTTTCTGCATTTCTTATTTCTCAAGCTTTCTAATTTGCTCATTTATGGGGAAACAGCTTGATCCTTCGGAACGCAAACAGAATATTTTAATCTTTACTAGATGAAAACATTTTAAAGTACAAAGAATCATTTAAATAGTTTAATACATTCTTTCAACAACAATGTAGTGTTCTTAAAGGATTTGACATTGCAAATTCATAAACAAATAAATCTGTTTCTAAAGCTGTTTCTAAACAGATCAGAAAACTTGTTCTGTAGCTATTTCTGGTTTCACTGGCATTCACTGGGGACTGTGGGGATTGTTTGTGAGGGATAAGGGAAAAGGTGGAGACTGCCTTTCAATTTCTCTTTAACTTGGTTTCACAGATTTACAAATTCTGGGTAACGAAAGAAAGGAGAATGAAGGGGAAATGCAACCATTTGGAAGACTAAAATGTGTGGAAAGAAAAGGTTAAGGCAGAGTTGGAAAGAAAAAGCAAAGGAGGGGGACCGACTGAGTAAAAAATGGTTAATTCTGAAAGGATGACAGGTATATCTTGTAGTGTTTAAAAGCCTGATTTGTGAATGATCCATTTCAAAGAGCAGGGGAATGCAAAATAAACTAGATAATGCATTATAATGCACGCATTTCCTGTCTTTCTAGAGTTGCCACCTTCTGACTAGCCTTCAAAATCAACTACAGTAGTTTTCCTGTGAAGACTTCATTATATCTGGCAGTGTAAACCATCGAAGCCTGCAGTCACTGGGATGCAAACAGGCCAGCCATGGAGTGCCAGTGCATGATGTTCTCTGGGGTACAGCAGGTTCTCACAAAGGGCTGGCCCACAGCACAGCACCAGGGTCTCAGTTTGCTGTGTGGTAGGAAGGGCTGTTCCAACAATTACCTAATATTGCTGCCTCCATCTGGGGATTTTTGGCATCTCCCATAAGAGTGGTGGGTTGGAGTTATGCACAGACCTTTTATACTAAAGACAAAATATATTCCCAATGTTTTCAGAGACATGGAGAGGCCTCATGGTGATCACAGACTCCACAGCTGCAGAGACCTCCTACACAACGTTAAATTATCCAGTATATTGATTTGAAAGAAGACTTGAATAGCTCCAGGCCTCCATAATGAGAAAGCAAACAACCACTCAGAATTTAAACAGTTTAGAAAGAAAAGATAATCCAGCAGCTCTATTGAAATGTCTGATAACAGACACCCTTACTAGGGCACTTCCCTCTGAGCTCTTGTTCCAAACTATGGAATAAGCAGCTGTTTGAAACGGCAGCTATCTCAAAATCCTTGCAGATACTGCAAAAGAGTTTGGAGTACCTGTTTTTCTTAATTGTCTAGACATTCCCACACTCAATCACCAAATCCACCTCGCCACTTTCAAAATAGGGATCTTTGTCCCTTTAGCCAGGCAGGTCTGAAAGATGAGCTGGAAGAACTGTTGCTTTTTGATATAAGGCAAAGCAACTTGGTTTCGAGGAGTAGCATGGCAACTCAAACTCATTAGGGTCGCTCGGGCTGAAGAGCACACAGATATTAATGTGGTAGACCGTCAAAGGCCTTTATTGTCTCATCTCGCGGGGTTTTATAGTCTAAGGGGCTTCTCTACGTCAGAGGGGGTCTGCAGTACTATCTATGGTTAGTAAGGAGTGGAAAGTTACTACCATTACTATCGTTAGGGAGGCTACATTCTTAGTTACATTCTTAGGGTGATCTCTTATCTCAGGGGATTAGGGGAAAAGGAATCTTGCCACTTTCTGTCACATCGCGTGATCTTCTGATCGCCTGTCTCTATCTACCACAAAGAACAGTTCCAAGTTCTGCACCTTTATAACCCAGACTTTACATATTTATGTTCACACACATCAGACTAAGTGCATACACATAGTTCAGAAGCCTGTGTCCCAGCAAGGAGCATGGGTATGCCTGAGATTTCAGAATATTTTCCCTTTTTATGTTTGGGGGACAGCCACAGGTTGGGACAAACACTCAATATCCTCAGACATCTCACAGATTTGATCCTTGTGCAGAAAGTAGAACATATCTGAAGGAATCTGGATCTATGGCTGGGCTGTGTAAAGGATCTGTCCAACCAACCATGCATCACACCCAGGGGGACACTGTTTGCACTTCTCTGAGGATCTGTAGCACACTCTACCTTCTTCAAATTGAAAATCTCATTTGTTATGTTGTGCCACTTACTGATGGCAAAATGAAATTAGTATTGTGCTTCTGGAAAAATAACACCTAAATATCTGTTAATCTTACTAGTGGAAGGGAGTGTCTTTCTTTAACCAATAAAAAATTGCAGTAAATTAGGGTTTTATTTTTCTGTGTACAATACCAATTCTTGCTTAGAATGAAAGCAAAAATGAAAAAAAAGCAACAAAATTATAATTTCATAAATTATCATAAAAATTTTAATTGTGTTGAATTTTATGCACATAACATACTGTATTTGGTGCAGTGTAACAGAAATACTGGTTCTGTAGAATTTTTGCTTTTAGTAATCTGGCATTTTTCCTCAATTTCTACTTCCTTTTAATGGTGCCTCTTACAGCCTTTGAGCAGCTGAACAACATTACAGATTATTTAGCTGAATAAACATCCTAGCAAATATGCTTTATCATCATGAATCGGACAGTGCCTGGTTACTGATCTGAAATTGAATATCAAAAGCTGCCAAAGTATTTTCAAGTTCTCCTTTCTCTTTCCTCACATCTTCAAGTACAGATTAAGGATGGTCTTTGTCCTTTAAAGTCAACATCTATTTTTATCCTGATTTTGTGCAGTATGTCCTTTATGTTGGTGTAAGAACAGAGAGACGGTGCTTATGTCCTTGGGTAAGGTCTAATTATTTTGTTTCTGATGGAAATTTTGAGATTCTCAGTAAAATAATTTGTTTTCATTTTCGAACTTTACACAATAATTTTACCATAAACACATAGCATCTTTACTTTCAGTAGAGAATTTTGCTGCTTTTATGTGCAACTTTTTTTGTTTAATTAGCTCTCCGTGTATTATACAGCATCTGACATCTGTTCATTTAGAAGTATCATTGCTTAACATGGATTTTCAGGTTTGTCTGCTGGGAGGGTTTAGGCTGGATTATTTCTTTCTTCCTGTATACCACTCTATGATCAGACTGTTTTGTATTATACTAATCAGAATTTTCATGGCATGGAAATTATGGGCCTGTGAACTTTCTTCTTTTTGTATTATTTTGTGTAAGTATGAACCTGATAAAACTGCACCAAATGTAATATATCTTTGTTTGGATATTGGCTTGGACTTCTATGGAGTGGTCCTGTGTCTGAAGTAACTGATTCAATTAATAATTTACTTCATCAAGTTCCTTCAGTGGGGACTGTCCATTGGTAATGAAGTTGTTTTATTGTAAACATCTAAAATCCATAATACAGGAAACCACATGAATGCTATCAGCAACTTTGCATTCTTGTTTACTAAAGGCACTGTTATTATAAATGAGTTTGAAAATGTCTATGGGAATGCATTGCTATGGTAACTGGGATCCACAACAGCAGCTGCTTGCTCTTCATTGCTGTTGCATATATACATTAAAGCTGACAATGCCTCTTCATTCAGTTTTAACATGTGTAGCCTGAAAAAAGACATCAGCATTTCAAAAGCTACACATCTGATGTCAAATGCAGCCAATCTGTGAGTTAGGTTTATTTAGGTTTTTGGTTTCAGTCTTAGAGTTGTTGAAAAATAGATAAAACCTTAGCTTTAGCATGGTTTTGTGCCATGAGAAGTTACTCTTCTATACTGTTTTGTCATTCAAAACATTAGAAGATTTTCCAGCAATTCAGTTTCAGAAAATGCCTTTGCTATCCATATTTATTGATTGTTATAGCAATTATAGTCAATAGTTATGAAGAAGTTTTTGTCCCTTGCCAGCCCTTCTGGGAGGAATCTATAACTGGGGCTTCTGTTCCATTTTTTAATGTCCCATACTCTAAGAACTAAAATCCAGTCAGATGGCCTCCAGCTCTGTGCTCTGTTTGGTTTTACATTTCAGAGATGCCTTTAGATCTAAGCAATGCCATTGTGCTATGCCATTGAGACACCTCCTAAACAGAGTGTCTTTTGGTCCAGTGGGCAGAGGAAATATGAAATGTGTTCCTTATGTCAGTCAGAGTGAAATAATCACATTCATCTTCTTAAAAATCTTGTCAGAGAAGTATTTTATGTTATCCCTTCCTTAAAGAAGAGGAAAATATAACACAGATTACAAGTCAGATTGAAATCTCTAGTATTAGTTGTAGAGTATTATGTGGCATAGAAAAGGGTTGAAAGAATTAAGATCTGAGCTTACTGTTTGTTTTGCTGGTCCTGTTAAAAAAATAAACTAGGACTGGAAAAGATTCAGAGAAGAGCTAAAGGTTGACCAAAATTACAACTTCCTTCCTAGAAGCCATGAAGTAAACTAGGACTATTGGGTTTGAGAAAAAGATATCATGGAAGGGTATGATAAAGTACAAAGTGGAAAGGCTGGGTATGTCTCAGAAGTTCTTCAGTTTTTCTACCACCAGAACTACAAGAACCAGTTAACCTTGCTCCCCCAAATTAAGCTTGTAGGATCCTGTTTCAGAGCAATGAGGGCTGCACTGGGTGACAGAGCTGTGGAACTCCAGGCATTGCAAAAGGCCAGAGTTCCTGTTGGTTCCAAGGAAGAATGGACAGTTCACAAAAGAGAAGCACACTGGTGCTAACCAAGTACATGGAAGCTGACTTTGGAATTCCCTGAGCTGGAAAGGATTGCTCAGGTGCAAAAAGTCTGCCAAAGGATTAGGCAGCAGTACATGTACACCCTATTCCTGCTGCTTCCTAGACATCCATTCCCTGGATGTGCTTCATGACAGGCTGCTGGTCTACAGGGACATCTGCTTTGGCCCAGTAGCTTGTCCCTAGGGGTCCATACCCTGCAAACAGTATCACCTTTCAAAGTATAAAATAACCATAAGATATTTAGTTTTACTGTATTTGTTTTTCACACATGAAACAAATGCAAATATTTGAACATTGTAGGCAGATCAACTGTTTGACAGTAGGTCCATTATTATTCTGTTTATAAAACATTGCATCTTCAAACGCTTCAACTTCAGTGTAAACTGAAGGCCTAAAACACTTGCTTTCATGTCCATTTATTGATATATTTTTTAAAACATAATTGAAAGTTTGCTGCCACGGGGATGCATCTTCCAAAGGATGTAGAAGTTCTCTTAACTGCATTTTGATAACTTCTAGGAGAGGGAACAATGTGAAATCAAGGAGCTCATTAAAATTAAGTCATACTGGAAGAAACAAAGAAACAGTAGGTGACTCTGAAAGTATTTACCACAGTCATGAAACACAGACCTTGATTTAGAAATAGCTGCCACAAAGGATGCTACTTTTTTAATAGCTGAGGGTTTTTCCTATCCCTTTATCACTATCACTTAAGGTACATTCATACCACCCCTGCAGCACACACATCATGCCCCTGCGAGAAAAATCTCACCACATAAACCCTATACAGAAATCATTGAGAAAATTAAATATTTGAATATGCTATACTTGCCAAACAATCTTAAAACTTCACCTAGAAGATAAAAAATTACCTAAAGAGAAATTAAATTAGCTTTACTGTGGTATGAAATATGTGCTAAAAGAAGTTATGACAGATAATGAGGATAATAGTAATGAGAATTAGAAAGCTAAATTTTAAACTACAATAATAGGAGTTAAGTTTTTGTAAGGAGGGTTAAATACAAAGAATGAAAACAACATACTACATGCTGATAAACATGTTTAAAAATTAAGATTTGATGTAGAAAAGACAGAGCACAGGTAGGAGTTAGTACATAAATTCAAGTTTTAGAATAGGGCTACCAATCTAACTGTGTCTTTAAGCAGAGCTTCTGAAAACACGGCAAACTATTGATAATAATAATAGTCAAGGGACTGCACCATTTTAAGAATATTTGCTTAGGAAAGGAAGATCTGAAACTAGTGTCTAATTGGAAGATGTTGCAGTCAAGATCACATTTCCAAAGTAAAGGTTTAAACTGTGAAAGTGTTACCAAGATCCACTAACAGCCTACATGTCCTTCCTTACCTAAGGCTCCTCTTTTTTCCTGTGAGGACTCTTCCCAAGTTGTTTTCTCCTGTGTAGGCCATAACTGCAGTCACAGACATCTCAGCTGTCAGCACTGCTGCAGTGTTCTGGAGGTACCAGTGCTAATTCCTTACAGGTTCAAGTGTCACTGATAAATGAAGCACTCATTTTAAACACAATCATATCTGAGAAGTGAGAGCACCAAGGAAGTATGTGTCAAAGCAACAAACAGCAGAGGGGTTTTGAAAAGGCATGGAAGACTAAGTCACTGACAACAGCACTGCTAAAGGGAATTAAGGTATTTCTGCTTTAATGCTAAGTGTTGGATAAAGCTCTAATTTCTGTGGAATGGAGAAAATCCACAAAAGGTGAAATGAGGCTTTTACATCTTACAGTAGTGGATAAAACCAAACTAGTTTTGTTACTCTTGTATGATGCAGAACACAGAGAAGCAACCTGGAGAATAATAAACCACACCAGGACAGACAGATTTTAAAAAATTGTAAGGGCTACGCTTTCAAAGAAAAGTCTGACCACATAAGAAATTAGTACACCTCTTCCCCAAAAATACAATTCAAAAATAATTTAATTTTTTTCTTAACCATTAAAAATGTTATTTAGTGCGGAATCGGCACTATTACTATATGGGAACTATGAAAAGTTCCACATTGTCTCATGAGATGAATTAGTTCAGTCTAGGAAAAAAAATTTTCTGAAGTGTTTATCTAATAAAAGAGAAATTTATCTGCAGCAAGGAAATTACTATCTAGAACAATTTTACCTTGACTTATGCAGGCAGATTTATCCTCTTCTTAGTCAAGCAACCACTGAGGATTCTTAAAAATTCAACAAAACAACCAAGGTCTATTGGAGGCAGAATTTT
Organism: Ammospiza nelsoni; assembly: GCF_027579445.1. NCBI lineage: Eukaryota > Metazoa > Chordata > Aves > Passeriformes > Passerellidae > Ammospiza > Ammospiza nelsoni. The sequence continues at coordinate 14,235,665 of NC_080642.1, forward strand.
CTTTCAGTGTTGCAGGCTGGTTTACAAGTTTGGAAAATAAATTTTTGCTGAGAGGTGGAATCCAGTGTGTCAGTCAGCACCTACTGCAGCCAGTGCCTGTTGGGTCAGAGCTGACACCATTCTCACCATGGAGGCACAGTTCACTTCCATCTACCTGCAAAGTCCCACAGAGCCATTCCACTGCTGTCCCACAGGCTCAGAACAAGTTAATAACAAGCCTAGTAAGGTTTCATGGAATCAGCTCAAATCAACCCACACTGGGCACACATTCATCAGGGAAATGGGCTACATGATCTTCTGACTGCCTTTGCATTCTAAATTAATCTGTGATTCTGTGATTTTTCCAATTCACACTTGCAGAATAAACTGTTGGTCAGTTAAGCAATGGATTTAGCTTAATCAAGAGGTAGCTTTCTTAAATTTAATTGTATGCAGTATGTAAGGCATGCTGTCTGTGTCCTTTCTGGTCTAGGAAATGTGAAGCTCATGAAAACCCATCAATAGTAAATATACCAGAAGGAGAAAAATTAATCTGATATATGTAGTCATCTGCTTAACACTCTGCTGAGGCTTTGCTGAGAAATAAATAACAAATTGCTGTCAAGTTGTGTAACTTGAAAGCCAGTTCTAGCTGGTTTTGTCTTCAGCCAACAGTTTCACATATGGAAAAACATATAGTGCTTACCCAGCTTTGCAGATGGACATGGTAACAAGGCCTACATGTTTGCAGACCTTGTGACAAGGATGATAGAACAAGGAGATCCTGGTTACTCATGCCTCAGGCTTCACTGAAAGGGGGTTGCATCCACACAAGTGGGTTTAGGTAGATCACAACCACAGCAAATTCAGCTCAAAGGTTGGTACCTGCTGGCCACTCTGTGTTACATCACAAGGTGTCTTCACACTGAAGTGGTTTATCCAGGCAAGTTGCAGATAAATTACAAAGCAGCCTGATTTTGTGTCTGAAGTTTGACTTAAAGATCACAACATGAAATTACACAATTTCTAGCATGCACTCATGAAAATGAATAGAGCTGTACTTTGTAATATGCAGTACAAAGAAACTTACTTTTAGGGATCTGAGGTCATAGGATTGAGCAGCAGTATTAAAGAGTGCCATTTTATTAAAATGGCATGTCTTTCAAGTTCAAAAACTCACATTTCAGAGCAAGTTTTGCAGCAGTCCTTATCTACTACTGATACATCTCATACAAGGGAGAGAAGAAAAAATGAAACTGCCTCACCAAGGAAAAACATCAAGAGTTTCATCCTCTGATCTGAAAATTCCTACAGAGACAAGGTCAGTTAAATTACAAACTTTCTGTACTTTACTCCAGCTGACAATCTGCTGGTTATAATGCAAGAACACAAGGGCTCAAATAGATTTTTCTGCCATGGTGTGCCATCTGGCACAGAGCAGCCTCACAAATGCTGCTTCCCTGCTCTGCTTCTGCAGTTCCATTGACGGCATAATTGTAAGCCCTGTCAATTTTCAGCAGCAAAGTCAGCTTAATGCAATCTATCTGTAGGTATCAAAGTCACTCATGCCAGATGCAAATGTTTCATTGCCCAAACTTAAAGATGTAATTCTATTTCCAAGCAGAAAAAAATCTCCAACATTAGAAGTACATTTGAAAGTGCAGAAGGATTAAAGCAAAAAGTAGGGGATTATATCTGGGACTGGTTGGTGTATTGGTGCTTAACAGAATAATGCATTAGGCAGCAGATGAGTTATTTCACTGCTATGGTGCCAAATTGTGATCTTGCTTTCCTCTGACATGAGAGAGATGTGGATCTGCTTTTAATAAGTGAAGCAGTACCACAATGAACCATCATGCAGTCACTGCCTAAGTGCTCCCAAGCAGCTCTGTCAGTGCCTCTCACTACTGAGGCAAGGATGTGTGTCCTTGTGCCTTGGCTTTCAGAGGAGACAGAACCATGCTCGGATGTGTGGCAGTGCTGGGATGCTGCACAGATGGTGACTGGCATAAAATTACTCTTTCATTTGTGACTCAACTCAAGAGTCCAACCTTGTGTCTCCAGCAGGGACAGGACAGAAAACCAACTCACTGCAACAGCTTTTTCTCTTTCAATTAAATTTTTTAAATATCTGTCCAAATGCTGCTGTTGAAGATGAAAATCTTGCTTCCTAGACATTAATGGTGCAAGGAAAAAAACATTGCAGAGTTTATAGTAAAAGCATCATGTATGAAGACATGCTAAACATTGAGGTCTGCTGTTCTAAAAAATACCTTTTAATACATAGATTCCATGCCAGTTTTCCCCCACACTTATTTACGTATGGCACTGACTGGTGTTGATTTCCTCTTCCTCCGTATATTATTTAGTATTCAAGTGAACAGAAGGTGCTCCTTCAACCCATTTATGATACAATATTGTTCAGTCAAGTTAATATACATCTCACACAGGTACACAAAGAAATTGGGCATGCTCATTTTTGACAACCATAATTTTGTACTCCTGCAGGCAAGGTTCCAGCTTTCTGTGATTCTGCCGTTTTAGAAATGCCATTCTTCCATGTAAACCTTTGTACACTGTGGAAGTAACTTAAAAACGGAGGTTTCTGGATTACACTCCATAGTTCAGTGCTTAGAGAGCAAAGACATCTTCGATTACTGCAAATGGGACTGAAGCAGAGGGCAGTGGGAGGGAAAGTCCTCTGTACAGCTATTGGCTGTACATTGCTTCTTCCAAAGCATTTCTTCCAAATAAAGGATTAGGCAGGGTGACAGCCAAATATGAAGCCCCTCTATAGCTGGATAAGTTACTTTAGAAAGATGTTGAATTGCTTGGCAATTCTTTACACTTCTGAACACTTGGCCTGTAACTACTCAGGAATCCCAAAATCATTTACAAACAGAAATAAATTATACCCTACAAGTCATAAATGATAACTACCATTAAAAGATGTGCCAAGTCAGGAAAGGAATTCAGATGTCTCAGCTCTCTCAAATCTGGACTTTGGAAGAAGTTAACATCATTAGTTCTACATTTATTATTAGCAATTTTCACTCTGAGTTTGTCTTACCAAAAGCATCAATTTCTGAAAAATAAGTGCCATAGGTCCCAAATAGTCATGCTGGTTTCAAAGTAAAAATAAAACCATTCAGTTATTGGGAAGTGGCTTCCTAACACCTCTGTGCTTTTGACACAGTTTTTCTCCTGGTTTACGGGATGCATATTTTGAGTGATGCTGCCTGCTTCCAGTCCCATCTCAACACTAGTCTCAGTATTGAGGGATCAGAGTTTTTCCCTGACTTTACAAATTAGCTGAATTTCCCTGTCCTTCCTGTATGAGTTTTCTTACAATATGATGTGACTGTCCCATAAGAAATGGTTTCTGCCTCTTCATGAAAGAGAAATGGGACCAATTCCCACTTTCTCTGTAGATGTACTTCCATGAGCTGTAACATTTGTCCAATGTTTCAAGAAAAGCAAGGTGGAAAAATACGTGGTGATTTCTTGTGAATGGTAGTTTAATTCCAAAAGCCCTTTTACATTTTCCTTCAAGATTTTGTAATCACTGTCTCGTTTTTGTTGTTTGTTGTTTGGTTGGGGTTTTGTAAGAAAATCCATCATGTGAAAAGGAGTAGGAGGAAAAGATCCTATTTATAAAGCCCCAAGTTTTTACTGTTATTTAAGAAATAAATATCTTTTTCCCCACTAACTCACACTGTATTGACTTCTATTCAAAAAGCAACTTTTGCTTACAGATATGAATGCTGGAAACAAAATCCATTATTTACAGTACTTTTGAAAATATTACCTCACTTACAGGAAGACATTTGGACTATTTAAAGTCATTTTACTGCTTCCTTAGGACAAAGAACATTCTATATAACAACAGTATGTGGTATTAAAAAAAAGGTGACCTTAAGTGCCTAAATTCAGATATAAAAATATCAAATGGGATTTATTTTTATAATGAATTCAGATAAAATGACAGAACACAAGTAACAAGTAGTGATTGTTTGTTTTCATGGCAATATCACCTCTGTGAACTGCAAAAAAAAAGTGTCTGGTTTAGATTTAGATTGCACAGAAAGAAAAAGCCAAGCTGAAAACAACAATCATTTATGGCTGAGCAGATGGCAAATCAAGCTAACTCTAGATTTAGTTCCAGAGCCAAAGTTCTGTTTAAAATACATTGTTTACCTGGCTAGCTGTTCTTATGTTCCTTCCCATCCACTGCAAATGAGTGATAAATTTGAGGATTGTCTCAGGGAGTTCTTGCAATATCAACATTTGTCCTATTTTCCTTTACAAAATTATAATTTTAATATGAATTATAAAATAGTTAAGGAAGGACATAAAAATTTGCCAATTCCCATTTGATATCCAAATATTCATCTATTTGTCTACCATGACTGCAATTCAGTTTAAAAATTATATCTTAACCTACCTTTTAAAATGCTGTATATCTGTTGAAATATTACATGAAAACTTCTGTGATACACTTTCATTTAAAAAAGGAATATAGTCAGAGGTTTGTCTCAGCATATAGTATTTCATTTTGAGGATGTGCTGAATGATGTTTTAGTAACTTTAAATAATATATTAAAACATTTTTGCTAACTTGTTTTCCTGAGAAGTCTAGCTGTTATATGAGAGGGTCATTATTAAATTCCATGGAATTGTTTTCTATGGAGAATTCAGAAGGAGATTTTGAAATCTGAACTTTCATTGGGAAAATGCAGCCCATTGTATTATCAGAATATCAACATACTGGTTTTTTACTACTATTGTAACATGTGAAAAATAATGTTTTATTGTTATAAAACATTGTTATAGCCACATTTCAAATGTTGTTAGTAATAATATTTTTTAAATTATTATTCCTAGATAGAGGAACAGCTCCCATAGCCAGATAATGGTATTTTAAGTTTTACTTTTGTTTAAAGCCCCTAAAATTCAATCAATATGCAAAATGTAAATGAAACTCAAGGAATTGTTTTCTTTCAAAGGCAATAAGTGACCATTTGCTCACCCATGTTGAAATGGATCTTTCAATAAAAGGCCATATTCAAAACCAGAGAGCAGATAAACATAATAGCCTGTGTTCTGCTGGCAGAGTCTTCCAGAGTGACAAAGAGAACCTTTAAGATTGCAGAGGAATGTGGGAAGCTTGTTTTATGATGTAATGTATCCCATTTAACACCCCAGAAGTACCCTGGTGGTTTTTTTGTTTTTGGGTTTTTTTTCCCCTTGGGGAATATTGTGAAATATAGGAAGAAGTACATTTAAAGGCTATTTCTCTATACATTTAGAAGGTGGGAAGAAGCTCCAAGCAATAAGAGGAATGCTCAATCTTTATGACTGTTCTGCCTTCACATCCAGTAAAAGGTGACTGGTCAGCAAGTCCCAATTTCTCCTCGTTTCCAAGACCAGTTCAGTTGACTCCTCTTTGAAGTGCCAGAATATGTGGATGCACAAAAGATCTGGGGTTTGCTGCTCCAAAACAAATTTTAAAAGGACTGCTGTGAGACATTAATCTAATAATCCCTTACTTATGGCTCTTTCCATTTCAGAGACCCTTGTCCCTGGTGGGTGAGGCCCTGCCCCGCAGTCTCTGCACACCTGCAGGGCTGTGCTCAGCAGGCAGTGGTGCCGGGTTTGGACTGTCAGCCATGGTGGAGAGAACATTAATGCCAGAGTTGAAGCTGTGCTCCAGAGAAGCCATGTCAAGCACCAACAGATGTAAATCTAAGTCCAACACCCTTTTTCCTTTTTTTTCTTGCTAGAGCTGCTTTATTAGGAACAACTGTTTCTCCTGACCTGCAATGGAGGCAGGAGACCGGCAAGGGAAAGGACAAGGTGGATAAAGAACACTGTTAACAGCAAATCTGAGAACAAAGCAGGAAAGCCATGAGTGGTGGCTCAGCTTAAATAACTTCCTACCATTTTCTGTCTGGGATACTTCGCTGATTTATCCTAAAATTCTTTTCTTGTACTCTCAAGGATGTTGGGCAGATATGCTGTTTCCTCCTAACCAGTGTCTAACCTGTGAAAGACAAGAACATCCACAGCAGTCTCAGTGTCCTGGCAGTGCACTGTTTAATCAGTTGAGCATTTATTAGGGAGCTCTTGTCAGAAAACAGGTGTGATTTGAAGACTCACAAATCTGGCTTGTTCCAAGGCTTTAGTACCTTGGGATGGTGAGCCCCAAGCAGTTCCTCTCCCTACCAGGGACAGAGAACTGCTGCAAGCTTTAATGTGGGGCCTGGATGGAAAGAAAAGCCTCAAGCAGGGAATAAGTTTCTCTTTACCCTCTGACAGCAACAAACACAGCCTTGGGTTGGTTTGTTGCTCATGTCAGATAATGTACTTTTACTAGAAGGGCACAGAAAATATTTCTCTTTCAAATACCAGAACACAGTTTGTCTGTAAATCATACAAGAACTCACTAGACATCCAAGCAGACTGTGTGAATACTCTGAAATACATTGTGTATGCATGTTAGAAGACAGGACTAAATTCCTCATATGGCTCAGAAATAGAACAGATTACACAGAACAAAATTCATAAAGCTTTTCCTAGCAAAGCAGAAAATCTCACAAAAATTAATGGTTCCCAAGAATTTTTAGTATTTCAGTCTCCTGTGTCTTCCATAACAGACTGGTGGAAAATGTTCATGTAAAGCCTGAGAAAGTGAAACTTAGGCAAGAAAAGCAGCAGTTCTAATGTTATTCCATGTCCAAACTGACAGAGGAATGCAAATGCTGGAGTCAGCAGAGGATGCTTTGAGTAAAATGGAGTTTATGTATGACTGTTGAATTTCATCTCTACATTATAAATTTTTCAAAATTCTAACACTACTGAATGCAGTACTTTTGCTTTCTCTCTCTTATACCTGCAAATTAAATACCCAGAAAAATAAAAAAACACAGAGAGACACTAAGCATCTTGGAGCCCAATCTTAGCTGGCTCAAACTTTGGATGAGATGGCCCTTGAAGTCCCTTCAAATCTAAATTATTCTTTCATTCTGATTTTTTAGTGCTAAATTAATCAGAAATTCAATAAGATAATTGCACAGGATTCACAATAGATCATTGTTTACAATTCATGACCCTCTGCTCACAGAAAGCCTGGCATTCATAAACAGTAAGAACAAACACTTTGACCAAAGGCTTGTGTACAAACAAAGGAGTGCCTAAAAGCTCTTTGACCAGCAGATGAAACTGATCACCAGAGGACAGCAGAATTCATAAGAAAGGATTTTTTTTCATTATTTTTGTAGGAGTCTTGCACAGCTCATCTTTGGAGCACAGAAGAAAGAGAAATAAAAATGGCTGCTGCAGCAAGAAAAAAAATGCCAGGTTTTGAGGGAATTATATGAAGGGAAAGGAGAGATAGGTGAGTCTGGATTCCTTCTGTATCTTGGTCTGGGTACAAAAAAATGCTACAGAGCAGTGAGCACACCAAAAGCATGGGAGTACCAGAGAGTCCTGATGTTCTGCAGGCATCTGACAGTACCTGAGGAGTGACTCTTGTAGAGGTTTACACACAATATGTGCTTATACAAGGTGTCACTTGAGTTTTTCAGCTGTAATGGCAATGTTTCTCCATTTCTTGCTTTTCCCTTAGCAAATGAAAATCTCTACTCTGTTCATTCTGGCCTAGCTCTTCCTAAAGAGATCAATGGCATTTATTTCAGGTACTTTTCTTTCATCTAGTCATGACTGCTTAAAATGAGCAGATTGTCACACAAAATATGCATGGTACAAGTCTGTAAGAGGACTTCTTAGGTTTTTAATTTTGCAGCAGCTGTTGAAGTGGGCATGTCAGATTTGTTATTCTGGGCATGCTGAAAATGAGACATTTTGTAATCTTGCCTGCAACTTAACCCTTACAGATGGGATCAAGGATAAGAACTGTTCTGACACAAACTCACAGCAAATTTCCCCATAATTTCACAGAAACAATGAAGGAGAGAGGAGAAAGAAGAGAATAATGAGTTCCTGAAGAGGCTGCCAGATAAAAGCACAAATGACTACAACAGTCATAGTATGTGATAATTTGGGTATACCCAAATGAAACAAACACTTGTGGATGGACACAGCAAATACAGTGATTTCCAACCTCAGCTTCTACTTGAATGAGATTCCTGTGACTTTGAAAGTATCTCCAGGATACCTTAAATAGAACAGAAATAGCTCAAGGACAAAGTTGACTTTCAGACATTCTTCGGAGGTCATTCCCATAGTGTCAAAAAAAATTCAGGGATACTGCCAAGAAATTACATCCTTTGGAAGAATAGCATTATATCTACCTTTTCAGTAGGGATACCTATTCTGTGAAGTGATGATATCTCCTTGAAAATGTTTACTTTCTTGTCACTTTTCCCACAAAGCAACAAAATGGAAACATTTCTCCTAGAAGAACAAGAAATAGTCTAAGTACTTTAAAGATTACATTTTTGTTTCACAGTTGTTTAAAAGAATACACATAGATCCTCACAAGGACTATGATATGTTTGATCTGAGAATTGACTATTTAGTCACAGAGTTTCTATAATATTCAAAAGAAAAAGATTATCATTTAAGACAGACTTTACTGAAATACAGTCACAGACATGAAAGCTTTGTTCCCAGGTTCAGGTGTACTGACTGAATGAAGCCATACCCTATTGGCCACAGTGCTGAAAGTGGATTCCTTTTGTTATTTATGGACAGGGGAGTTTAGGATCAAACTGTGGTCCAAGTTAATGGCAAAACTCCCACTGACTTCAATTAGAACAGAATTTGGCTCACAGTCTCATTACTGAGCATAACAATTAAAAGAAGCTTTTACAAGCTGTATTGCTGTGTAAAAGGGCATGAACCATGCAGCAGATTTCATTGAACCCACAGCCAACAGTCATTGCTATAGCAACTGAGGTTCTAACAAAGGTAGTCACTGTCTCTCTAATCATCAGGTGTCTCTATAGCAACTAGAGTTTCCAGAGAACAAGGGGAAAATATCTGAAAACTGTCAGTTGGAAGAAAAGAGGTTTGTGAATTAGGAGGTTGGAAGCAAGAGCAACATTAGGGTAAAACATGGCTGGGAGTAAAGAGAAGTGATTGTCCCAAACATACACAGGGAATGGCAAAGGAAGAGCCAGCACAGGCCAGGAGGTAACTGGAGATGAGAGAGAGCTTCCCCTGGGTAAGGAATGCAATGTGGCACTCCAAAGAGACACTCCCAGATCTAAATTAGTTATGTTTCAGAAATAATTCTTTTAAAGAAAAACTGGTTACTACAAAAGAGTCCAAAGCCAGACTTGGTCTGCAATAGGAGTTACAGTCCACCAGGATTTTCAATAGCACCTGCTTGCATTTCTTGTGCCCACATTCCTTTACAAACATAGCCCTGTTTGTCTTCACAATGGAAGAACACAATCTGTTCTCTTGAAACGTGGCTGCAGATAGCACAGTACAATTATGTAGAAATGATGATAACTGCTCTTAATGTTACTTATTTACAAGTTTTTAAACAGTGTTGAAATGAAAAAAGGAACAGCTGCTGTTTGGGTACTAATATAGATGAAAACAACAGTGTTAATTACAGGTCTATTTTTGTAAAATACAGAGCTTTTAGGCTCTGAGGTAGGCAGCAGGGTTATCTGCACATAAGAAAGGCCAGCATATGTAAACCTAAATCCCCACAAAAAATAGTTTAGTGATATTGGCAGAGCCTATAAAATAATAACTTTAGACTTATCTGATTCCTACTGCTCTAATGGAAATAAGAACTGGGGCATGATGTTTAGTTTAATTAGGAATTATTAAAAATGTTCATGTTCATAAACTAAAAGTACTTCAGTGGGATCAGCATGCTTTCTCTGAAAATAAAGTCCAAAAGTAATTATGAATTCCAAATGGGATCCAGTCCAGTACACTGATGCACTGCAATGCCTTGTTTAAATAAACCAAAACCTATCTTTAACCTGGAAAACTGATAAAAGACCGAGCAGAGCTTGAGTCAGATTTCCATTTCACGTGTATCGAGAGCCCTCTAGTGGGATGTGCTCTCAGATTCGACTGATGCAAAAGAGCAGCCCTTGTCATGCAAGGCAAACCAGGTGTGTGTTCCGGCATTCCTTACTAGCATTTTGTTACAACACAATGCAAGACAATTTTTATCTGAAACAGAAGTCACCAAATGATACACTGATGAATAAAGAACCCGAGTAAAACAAAAAGAACTGTACAAAAATAGTTTTCCATGCAGCATTTGGAGGTTTGGGGGGAGGGGGGGTTGAGTTTGGCAGGGATTTTGTGGGTTTTTTGGGGAGGGTTTAAGCCTTAAATGGCAATGATAGTCAGGATGTTTGCTGCTGTGGTGTGGCCATCCTGAATTCAGCAGCTTTGTTGTAGTTGCTCTTTACTCAACACAATTGAATCAGTGATGTGGTATCACCATCAATATGGAAGTGTGGGGTATAAATATCATCAGCCCAGGAGAGACTGATCTCTGTGAGAGCTGCTTCAAACCACGAGGACCTCCCAACATGCAGAAAGTCAAGCAAACCTGGCAGAAGTTCCTGGATGAAGGAACACCTGGCTGAGCTCAAACAGGAAAAGGAAGTAGAGAAATGAAGCAGATACAGGTAACCCAGGAGGAGTCCAGAGACGCTGCCTGAGCACACACAGCAGGGATGGAAGGAAAATGGCAGCAAAAGTGGCTCCTACAGGTGTACACCCAGGCTCAGTGGGGCAGAGAAATACTGACAAAGGACACAGAAAAGACAAAGGAATTCAATGACCTTTTGGCCACAGATTTTAGCACACACATTCCAGCTTGTAGCACAGTCTGTGACTGATGGATTGCCTGCTTTTATAGGAAACTACTCTTAAATCAGCATATATGTGTAAGTCCACAGTTCTAAGAATTGAACATGAGTCAGCTCCCCAAAATAGTCTACCACCAGGAAACTGTAATTTACACAATTGATAAAATGATACAAATTATCTAGATTTTTCTTTCCATTTATTAAAAATTAAAAATAATACTACAGGGCAGCAGTTCAAGCTAAAAATGAGCATTAAACTCACAGAAGTAAACTTGGAAATAATTCCTTCATAATCCTGACATTCAATTGTGTGGATTAATTTTAACTGCATAAACAGGTAATATCAGTTTTCCTCAATTTTGTAAGAAGTTTAGTTCTGAACCTGTTGGCTGAAACTGTCTAAACTGGAACAGATTAACTCTCCTGTAAGTCATAGAACCAAAGTGCTTCCTGTCTTTTGAAGCTTTTATTTCTTCAGACATGCTGGCATTTCTGTCTTATCAGTGAGAAAAGCACACATGAGCATTTCAGGTCTGTCTAAACTGAATTTGGTCTCCGAAGGCAGATTCCAGCAAGAGCTGGTTGTTACATCACAGGGTGCATCAAATTTACTCATGCTCTAAGGGGAGAAAAGATTTTCCTGTGTTGATACAATGCCTCTGGACAGTGACAGATGAGCAGAAGGATCACAAGTCTTGGGAGATTAAAAGTCCAGTTCCACTCAATTCAATGTGTATTCATCATAATTAGTACAGTATTTTAATAAATCAGTAAAACAGTCTCTGAACCAAAGAGGGGAAAAAAAACACAAACCAGATTTTACCTTCTGGATAGAAAGCTGTATTGCAAGAGCAGAAATTATTCTTAAAGCTATTTTTCAGCTAAGTGTAATAGCTGCAACATAAAGATACATAGATTATGTGGATTTATTTCTGTCTCTAGAGGCTCTGTGACCCATGTAGATTGAATACCAGCAATAAGAAAAACCAGAGTCTGATCTCAGAAAAAAAAGAGAACAAGCAACCAGCAAATAAACTGGTTTCATAGGAGGACTATTGTAAGCAGTAGAAGAGATTTTAAAATGCACAGAGGCCTGGCAGTTATAAATGATGCTCAGCCCACCACTGTGGGCTTAGTGGCCTTAAGTGGCCTTAGCCCACAGTGTTTCCTGGGCAGTTGTATCAGAGCAGGAGCCAGCAAGGCAGATCTTCCTGGCTGGAATGGATTAGAGAAGGATAACCACTTGTGATCCCACTAATCCTGTTCCAGTCTCCCTGGGGGTTTCAGGCAAGCGAGCTGTGACAGAACACTTTTTATCTGTGTACTCACAAAGTGATTGATTTCTCAGCTTCAGAGTTGGTTTGGCTTGGTCTTTTAATTATACATACAGGTGCACTTGTTTTCAATGTGTGCTTTTACTCTTGTCTGTATTTTTCCTATGCTGGCAGAGCTGCCAGTGGTGCTAAAGCACAGTATCTTTGCTTGGAATTCCCACTAACTATAATTCATTACCATTTTTACATTATGCTCCTTTTCTCACTTTATATCTTCCAAGGTGAGAATCCCTCTACTGATTTACAAGACTCCTCTTGCTTTTCATTCCATCTTGAGAGTTCCTATTACAGCAGACTTCTACATCTGCCAAACTAAGGATTATTATTCTGTGAAATCCATAGAGTTGATAAGGTGGACACAGAAAATTAGACTACTGCCTCTTGTTCATTAAAATTACATGCCAGAGGAGATGAAGCAAATACTATTTGTAGTAAGAACAGAGTATTATGAGAATTACTTGACATACTGCCTTCCACAAAATCTTGTTTGTCTCTTTCACCTGTTAAGTGATATTGAAAATATCTTCCCCATGGAAACTTCCTTTATTCACCCGGTAGACTGTTTAAAAGCCAAAATGTACCTTTCTGTTTTGTAAAGTTCCCTTCCTTCTTAATTTATCATCTTTTATCAATATTGGAAATATGATGCAGCTGTTGCAACAGACAGTTTTCTTGATTAACCTGCAAACCAACCAGAACTTGGAAAGAAGTTATTCCATTTTAAGGAAGAGAAATTTCTGCAGGGCCTCAATATCCCTAAAAGCAGGTTTATCTGAAATAATGTAGAAAGACCTGAGCACAAAAAAACCCCATTAACTGGTCACATTGCCAACAGTTTTTCAAGTGAGACCTTACTGGAAACCCAGGTAAAGGTTTTCTGAGTCCATACTGGTTTTCTGTGTATTTTCCATGGGTAGCTCTCTTTTCTCTATAGAGCTGCTCCTAATCTACTCAGACTCATCATTCTTTACAAAACTGTACATAACAAAAATTTGCTTAAGAAACACTGGAGAGGTGATATGGCTTAATTTAGCTCAAGAGGTTTCTGATTCTGTGTACCTCTAATAAAATCACATGGCATATAGAGAACAATAATACAGCCATACCAGTCAGGACAGGGTGTAACAAAACTAACAGGATTGAAACATTTCATGCAGGCTCTTCTATGACCCACAGCTTTCACATTAGCTGTTCTCCATGTATGACTGAATATTTGAGGCATCCCTCTAAGCAGTCTATAGGTACCAAATGACACCAGATTATTAAAAGCAAAAAGCATTCCTAAGATCCTGCACTAATTCATGCCAATACATTTCCCCCAACAATGCATGTATAAAATTATCACTTACAAACATCTTGCAACAGTTATTCGGCCTTAATCATCATATCTTGGCATATTTCAGATAGTATAGTGTATAGTAATGATGAATACAATGGTTGAGAATGCAAAGAAAAACAATAGTTTTTAGATGTCAATTCTGGATTCCTCAGAAGCTGCAACTTTGATGAGTGGCTGGGTCTGGAAAGCTGATTTGAAACTGTCTCACACCTCTGAGAGGAAAGCAACACCAGAAACCCCAGTCCTGTGACATGGTGAGTGCTGTTTAGAACCAGACCTTCCCAAAATTATAGAAGGAGCTTTGGCAGAGTTTAAGCCCCAAGTCCAACACCTGCAAGCCTGATGCAAAACCTGAAATTCTGTTCTCATTTAAGCTCTGATCTGCTGCAAATTGCTGTAACGTGTGATTGCTTCACAAACATGTATCACATTATCTTGTGAGATAAGATTATAAATCTGCCCTATTTTGCAAAAGAGAAAAGGCAGCTTTGGAAATTGACAGTTATGTGTTTCAAATATTTCATACCACACCTGCTCTAGCAGTAAGACTAAGGAACTCCTTGTTACTTAGTGAAAAATACGAGTTTGGGTAAATTAAAATAAAAACCTGAGCTTGGTCTCCCAAATCTGAAGTGAATAGTCCAATCACTGAGATTTTCAGAATAAAATTACCTTCTTTCACTGTTTTAGGCTGCTTCTCTATTGATTTTATTATAAGAGCCTGCAAATTACTTATTTCACAGGGTGGAAAAGAACTGGCTTTCATAATAAATAAATCTTTGGGGTTTATTGCAAAAGAAACTGAATGTGATTCTTTTAAATTGATTTTTTTTTGCTTGCTTTTGATACTTCCACATTGGAGATGAATGATCAGACCCACAAAATTGAGGTCATTGTCATTTCCAAATTGTGACTATGAAAACCATACCAAGCACTTATTTTTTTTTCTCCTCTGTGAAAGCTATAAGCCTTGGCTATTGACTAACATTTTTTTAAACAGTTGCATTAGTTGGATATGAAATTGCTACACCCAATTCCCTTACATTATTTTTTAATTCAAAATACAGTATTGAATAATTCTCAAAAATTACCAGTTAGAATTGTTACTCTTGCTTAAAATTGAGTTGCAGTTCATTAGTTTGGGAGGTGTCCTCTGGTTTCTGCCAGCTTTGCATCTCACAGAGGGTCCCTTGAAAATTAGTTGAGAAATACAGTTTTGACTTAACCCTGATCACGTTTGCAAATTGTAAGGCAAACCTACAGAAAGAAAGAGAAAATGAGGGAAACACAAAGGAGAGAAAATAGTGAAACATGTAGAGAACAAGACAGATTGAAAAAATATCTGGTAAGCAAAGAAAAAGCATTGATGAAAAAAAATTAGGGGGAAAATAATTCTTACAAAGTGAAAGAAAAAAGGGGCTGAAATCTTCTTATGCAGAGGACAAAACTGATTTATTATTGAGAACAAAATATTTAGACTGATTGAAGAACCAGTGCCTCCCTGGGAACACTCTATTATGAGCTACAGTCCTGAAACCACTGAAAGTATGGACAGCTGGGTATTCCTGGGTTATTCCCCTTTGACACCTACCTGACTTGGAGTGGATTTTGTACAGATTAGTTAGCTCCAAATGTTTTTTAAAAAAAAAGCTATGAGAATTTAACATCAAACAATGAGAAAATCATCTTTTATAATGAGCATAAAAATTGCTGATTTTCTGATGAAGATTAGAGCTTGTTTGAAATTCTCTGTATGTAAATGCATAGCAGCCTTGACCAGAGACAAAAGCCCAGGAGTATTTGCTATCCATAGAGTTTTTTTACTGTTTTTCTGGCATAATGGGATAATAAACTTAATAAATCAAAAAGTGCAAACATTTTATTCTGTTCAATAGGGGGGTTTTAAGTACTTCTAATTCCAGGTAATTGGACCCTTGCTTTTATAGAGATCTGTCTTCTGGCAGGCTCAATACAAGTGCCTAAATCTTGAAATCCTTATTCCCGATTTGTTTTCTTCTTCTGTCTTTGCACCATAGAAGTGCCACCTTTTTCCTATGTGATTTACATCTAAACGTGGGGAAGTGGGAAAGAGGAAAGGTGCTTAAACTTCCAAAGTGCAGTGATAGTTTTTATGCCATTTTTTTTAACATAATTTTTTCCACCTTAAACTGTGAAGACAAAATAGGACTCCTAGGATTCAGACTGGGCTGTAATCTACAGGAAGAAAACATGATGAACACACGCTGAGTTTTGCAGCAGAATTTGAGAGATGGAGAGTCTGAGCCTTGGAGGCAATTTGTGCATCCACAGCCAGAGCAAGCGCAGTCCAGCGACACAATCGCACCGTTAGAAACGAGACAGGGCAGCTTTAAG
The DNA here is from genome assembly GCF_027579445.1 of Ammospiza nelsoni. Taxonomy (NCBI): domain Eukaryota; kingdom Metazoa; phylum Chordata; class Aves; order Passeriformes; family Passerellidae; genus Ammospiza; species Ammospiza nelsoni. Next base: position 14,251,504 of record NC_080642.1, read on the forward strand.
AGAGAAACAGGAAGCTGTAACCAGAATCCAGCTGAATTCTGAGCTGGGGCACTTCACCATGAGGCTGCAAATGAAACAGATGTGCTTGCTGTGAATTTCTCTAGTGTCTGGAGTTTTTGTACTGAAGGTGACAACACTTTCCTTCCTGGGATTTTTTTTTTTCCTTCTTTTATTTTTCACAAACTTTCTATAAAGGGAATGAAATGGAGAAGTTGAAGGAATATGTATCAGTGAAAGAAGATCACTTTTATCATCAGGGAGCTGTGGAGCTGCTAATCTTTAACTTTCTACTCATTCTTACAATATTAACAATTTGGTTGTTTAAAAACCATCGATTCCGCTTTCTGCATGAAACTGGAGGAGCTATGCTTTATGGTGAGTATAAATTCAAGTGCCAGCATAACACTGGACTAGTTGCATATTTATGATGAGGCACTTGATCTCAAGTGCTGACAAAGCTCAGAAATGTGCTGAATTAAATGTCATCAGCTCCCTAAGTGTGGGGTAAAATAATGATGTGACAGCATCTCTCCTGAGGTAGCCAGAGGCTGCCTGGGCAGAGGAGCAGCTGTGAGGAGCTGGTTGTCCCCAGCATGTGCATCCTGTGCCCAGGCAGCAGAGCTGGGGACTCCACTGTTTACAACAACAGCCTGCTTGGGTTTGTCCAATGTTCAAAGCTGTTAGTCTAAGGAGCCTTGTGGATACAGACAAGCTGTCTAATAAAGTTTAAATCTTGAGAGCTTTCTTTTGGCTTTGCTCTGTGCCTTTGAAAAGAATGTGTCTCAAGTTTGCTCTCAATGCTGTCATTGTAGGGTAACTCTAGCTTGCCTGCCTAGTTCTAATCTTTGATGAAGTTTTGCCGTGTTGCATTTCACTCTCACACAGAACTTTCTGCATTGTTTCCCAAGTACTGTCTGCTTTAATGGCTCACACTTACATGTGTAATGACTTCTCTTGGCGCTCTTAGTGCTGTTTCATTGAGAGACTCTGCTGCCATAAGATACATACAGGAAGACAAACTGTCAAAATGGAAGAGAGAAATCAACAGCTCAGCCATTACCTGAGTACCAGCCTGACACATTCTGTGCACACCACATCCTCTAGCAGTGCAATACCCAAAGCTGCTTTTGTTAAGATGGGTGCCTCTACTGCAGGAGCTTCCTTCTCACTGTTGTGCTGTTTGCCGTGTGCAGTTGATGGCATTTTCTCAAAATTTAGACAAAAGCCAAAACAGAAATGAAATATGGGAGAATACAACAAAACAAAAATAAATAAGTGTGGAATTAGGGCTTTATTCATCATTTGATTCTGTTTTGCTGCCTGCCCAGAACATACTCTGCACATCATGAGGATAACCTGCTCATATTCTTTGGATTGGTTAAGAGATGAGTGCTCCAGCAGGACAAAGCTTTTGAATTATTAAGACATTCCTCATTATTTCAAATAAACTATCTCTTTAGTCTTGCATTATTGATGGCAGTCGTCAAACAGGAGAAAGCTTATCTGTAGGATCTAAAAAGCTAATACTGCCCTTCTTATCCTTCAAAATTTTGGATATGGGTATAGTTATCTTTAACACCATGGAATGGCAACATTAAAAAGAGTGAAGTTTCAGAGGTCATAAGAGAGGTTGTCAGATCAGCTGGCAGCACCTTTGGGAGAAAATCTTCATGGCACCAAGCAAGCACTGACAGTGGGACAAGTCCTGCCCTCACTTAATTTCACCTTCCCTTTCCAAACAATTCTAATTTCTACCTTTTCTGCACAAAAATAGGTCCCAGTCCTGCCAGTTTGCTTTGCTCCAGCCCATTGAGCTATTTATTAGATATGTGAATAGCAATCCAGTGAACTGAGAAACTGCCTTCAAGTGATAGGACATGGGCACTTATTGCAGAGTGTGTCCCACAGGATGGCAGGTGGGCCCCATTCCTCGACTGTGCCCTCAGGGGAGGAGCAGTGGGGAGGACAGGGAATTAATGCAAAGTGTGAGGAACACCGGGGGGAAAAAAAACAAACATAGAAAGACAAAACCAGGAAGTTTTACAGTTACTGCAAAATGCTGAACAGCCACAAACGGAACACAGCCTGATAGAAAGAGCTATTTAAAGTAGAGAACAAATGAAAAGGGGGGTTAGGGTTAGGTTTTTTATTTTATAGGCTTAGTAGCAAAATTCAGTTTTAGGCTGAATAGTTCCACCTAGAAAAAAAAAAACACAACCATACTATCTATTTAGAAACCTAAATAACTGAGGTGCATTAATTTTTTTTAACCAAAGCAATGGTTCAACAATAAGTACAGCTATATTTAATTTTAAAATCTTTCCACAAAGTAAAAAAAAAAGGCATTTTGAATAATGCAGAATTAATTCAACATTATTTCACAAAGTGCATATGTGTGTGTGTGTGTATATACATATATATATATATATATATATATAGCAAGGCATTTAGCTTGAAAGTATTTAAAGACTCAAATTATTTTGTCTGTTTTGAGACCAAACTGAAAAACCACTCACAAAAAACAAGGAAGAATACAGACTTACCTTCATTCATTCATTCCTTGGTTTTCCTGAGTCTCGGAGAGCAAGTTTCCCTTCACATTGCAGTTGGGTTTGATAAACAGACCACTAATAGTAAACTTAATTCCTGATTTCTGTATACCAGGGAGACAGGTGGGTATGAGAGAGTTTCCTATACAAGAGCACACTCAGGAATAGTGTGGGGATGATCTACAGCAGCACTGATAAAACAAAGCCCCTTGCCTGGGGTCAGAGCAGGTGAGCCCTCTCAGAACACCAGCCCCAGGATGTGGCCTCTTGGTGCTGGAGAAGACACAAGGAGCCAAGAGAACACCAAAGTGCCTGCAGCCACCTCCTGCCAGGCCACACAGCTTTAAATGCCTCAGCCATAAACCATTAGGCACCAAATCCCCCATGTAAGATGCAAGTCAGGGCCCTTCACAGTGCAGCAATAACCCAGAGCTGTGCGGTGACAAACTGAGTGCAAGCATCCAAAGTGCTCATTCTCCCCACAACTCAGGTGTCAGGCTCACACAGAGGTACCACCACAGCTCTAAGAGACTAAAACGCTCTGGCAAGTAGGCAGTCAGAACTGAACTTCAACAAAAACCCCAAACCAGCAGCAAATCAAGCTGTGCCTTTTATATGGGAGGTTAATTACCAGATTTAAATGGAAATTGTTCTCAGCTTGAGGAACTGTCACCCCTAGGGAGTGGGTGGTACCCCCCAGGTGAAGGTGGGGCTGGTTGCAGGTGTACCAGCCTTCAATGCTGTGCTCCATGGCATTAGTTGATGAGACTGGAATGAAAAGACAAAAAGGCTGAATGACAGAAGAGCCATTGTGGTGCTCACATGAAATGGCTTTGGGTTACTGTGGCTAGAGGTGTTTCAGCAGGTTTGGAGGGGATGGGTTTTGACAGGTGTGCAGAGGGAAAGCTGACTCACAGAAACCCTCTGCATCCCCTCCTGAGCATCCCAATTATTTGGGAGTGAGGCACAATCAGTTCTGGATTCAGCTTTGCTGGAGGTGTCTAATGATGAACACTCTCATTCTTATACCTTCTAAATCCAGTAAGCCTCTTGTGTGAAATAATTCTGTTTGCCTTCTGATGGTGTGTTCTGAGTATCCCCATACCTCACAGGCAGAAATGGATGGAACAGGTGCCAGAAGGAGAAATCTCTGAACCTCCATAAAACAGTATTTCATTGTCTTCCTGATTACAACATTCACGATGAAGAAAGGTTGTTGAGACTCGGAAGAGACATAGGAAAATCACAATTAAGGCAGAAATTTTGTAGTGGTGAGGTGAAGAGAGGAACATCATTCTTGAGACAAAGAAATTTGAAAGAAAACCTTAAATATTTAGAAAAATCAAGTAATTACTAAAACTGCCTCCCTGAGTGTTATTACTAGAAAAAGCATTTAACAGCTAACTAGATGAAATCCTGGGGAAAGAACAGTCCTGTTTAGCTCAGGAGTTTGACACAGTGACTGAAAAATCCCACCAATGGTCACATCTGTAATTAACCATTTTTTCCTGCTTCCACTTAAGACCCTGGAGAACCTGCATTGCCTTCAGTTGAAACATGACTGAGGTGTAGCTAGAGTGAGATTTTGCTGCAAGATCCCACTTCAAAGGAGGGAAGGGGTTGAGACTTTTTAAAAGAAATCTGAAACATTAGTGACAGCCTTTTCTGTTTCAATGCTGCATTTAAATAAATGTGCTTAAAACACTTTTTGAATAGTCTTTTTCTGCCAGTGTCCTCACACAGGCCTTGGTGAATGTCTACAAAATATTTCTGTTACCTGAGCAGATTATGTAATTCCTGGTAATAGAAGTAGTAGTTTAAAACATTGAGTCATAAGGACAAAAATGGTAAAGGAAAACCTGTACATTTTATGCTCCACAGAATGAAAAATATCAAGTTTATCAAATTAAACTGAATTTTTAACGTATTTGGAATTGAATTTAAAAATTAATTATGTGGTTCTTCTGGAGGAAATCTAATTTAAAAAAGCTGAAAACCCTGACAGTTTTAACTAATGAATGGTTTCCTGGTTTCTGACTCATGAATTTGGACATCTGGGCTGAGCACTGTGGAAGTCATATTTCATAGTGGCACATGCAGTGCTTGCTTCCCTTTACATACACATACCTTCCCCTAACATTTTGAGGAGTTCTGTCCTTTACTACAGCTAGATTTATAATCTGATTTATTGCATTAATGCTGTGTAACTTAAGAGAGAGGTCTTGGGATTTTCTACAGCTTATTGAAATCCTCCATCATTTTAGAAAGCAACCACACTAAACAATAGATTCTAAACAAGCAGAAATGCCTCCACACACCAAAACAGACACTACAGCTGTTACTCAGCATCCCCACAAGAAGCAACAAACCTGACTTACAGCTATGCCAGGAATCTGCACTTCCAAGAGTCCCTGTTAGGAAGAGATGTGACAAAAACAAGATTCTTGAGGTCCTTGTGATCACTTGTATTCCCCTTCTGATTATGAGATCAAACTGAAACTGTTACATCATATTCTGCAGATGCTTCTCTGATATTTCATGTAATTTAATTTCTTTATTGTCTTTTAATAGTAAGTATATCTATCTAGATTTTTAGGTGTCTTCCATCAATATTTCATCTGAGCATTCTTAGCATTTCGTGGTTATGCTAATAATTAGTAGCTGTAAAGCTGTTCAATCTATACATGGGACTGAAAGCATACATGACATAAAAGAAATATGGAAATTAAATTTGAAACCAAATCAAAGTCTCTGAGGGTGGAAATAATCTCAATAATATTATCTAGCTAAATATTACCTCTCCTAAAATAAACATGCAGCCTCCCAGTAGAGCCCACAGAAAGAGTCATACTGTCCAGAGGATGGCTGCAGAAATACATTTTCCTTTCTGTTAAATGTAACGGAAAACAAAATATCTGTAAGACCCCTACATTGTAGATAGTCTTATCATTCCTTCCCTTCTTCCTGATTTTATTTTTCTATGTTTTTGCAGTCTCAAAAATGCAATCTTCTACAGAAAGCAGAATGTGCCTGAGGATGTGTCAGAGTTTTGTCCCCACAAATGAAGTGTGTAAAACACCCAACAGCACAGCTGATGTTTATATGCTCAGTTCAGCACATGAGTTGTGCAGACATCTCCCTGCTCTAAATAACTATTGAAAATGCAGTGGATGAGAAACTCAGTTAATTATTATGCCAGCAACTGGATCACAAAAATAGGAGTATGACTGTGCATATGTCAAACCAACATCTGCATTCTAATGAAATTACCATTTTGGAAGAATATTTTGTGGTCATCTATGAAGTGTTGAGAGAGGTTCTGTAAATGTAGAAACACTGAAAAGGTATCCTAGTTTTGGCAGAGCTAATTTTTTCTCTAAATGTGTGTCATCAAATACTTAAAAGTACTTGAATATCTAATTTTTCTTTTTTTCTTTACTCTTCAGGCCTTGTAATGGGATTAATTATACGATATGTGACAAATTCATCAGATGTTGAAAGTGGTACTGTTTATGAATGTGAAAAACTGAAATCTGGGCCATCCACTCTGCTTATTAATATAACTAATCAGGTCTATGAATATCAATACAAAAGAGAGATCAGCCACCACAATGTCAATGGTCACCAGGGCAATACAATACTTCAAAAGGTAAAAGCTATCTTATTTTATCTTATTTTTGCTCTAAACTCTGTTTTTATTTTCAGGCTTGAGAGAGGAAAACAAGCTTCAAGTTAAAATGAGACAGAGAGAGTCTGTTCTGAATTTAGGGTGGGGAAGAAGAACAGTAAAGGAAAGGAAGTGTGGTAGAGCCCTGACCATCATTTAGCTCCAGGCTGACTGTGCACTCACAGAATGGTTTCCTGAGCTGTTTCAAATGGCAGTCCCAGCTCCTGCAGACACTGAGTTCACTGCAGACACAGCTGTTAACTTGGATTCATTGCCACTAAACCTTTATAAACCCCACTGATATCTTTACTTTTCCTCTGCCTTCAAAGTGACTTGCTCTGGCAGGATAATGCAAGGGGAGGTTACCTCCTGTGGATAGCACAGGAAACTGCAAACTCTGAACATTTTTCAAAACACAAACTTATAAATATGTACTAAATGTACACTTAAATTCATCACAGCATTCTCATACATTCTTCCACTCCTGCAGTGGTCCTCAGTAGGGAGACAGCACTGGGGCAATGCAGGCTGGATGCAAAAAGGGAAGTGTAGGAGTCTTTCACAATGCCATGGCCCTTTCTTTTTCCAGTATATAAAAAAAAAATTCACTTTTTTAGTATATGTTTCCCTGGTCAAATAATATTTGCTTCTTATAATGTTCACTTTTTTTTTAAATGGCAGCCATTTGAAGAACACTGGAGTGCAGAAGCACTTTGTAAACCTGAATTTTGTGCTAAAAAACATTGCATATTCACATGAAGCTCCAAAGCCCCTACCAATGGCTTTTTACAATAGTGCAATGTATTATTTAGCTTTTTTCCAAGTATTATCGTTTGTCTAGCACAGTAATGCATGACCTGTGTATTATACAGTTATCATTGGGAAAACTTTTAAGTTATGCTTAGAATGTACACTGTGGAGCTCAGCAGAATTTGCATTTAACCATCTGCTCAAATTTCTTGCTGATGCAGCAGCATTGTGTGCCTGTCTGCTGTTACTGCCAGACTTGCCCTTCTCAGAAAGAACCAGACTGTCAAGGACCATTAGAGTTGTGGTGGGTGGAGACAGGAAAATACTGTGGCAGTCAGACTAATCAGCTTTTGCTGAATCTCCATTCTTTTTCCTGCTAGTTGGTTGCAGTTGCAGCTCTGTCTCAGCCAAAGTGTGTTTCATTTCCAGGGCACGTGTACTAATCCATTACATTTGATCCTCTTCCCCAGACCTGGCTCTGGAGCTGACTTAGGAGAGAGGAGGAGCAATGACTTGCACAGAAATTTCTCTTGCCCCTACAGGGAACTGCCCAATCTTGTTTATATAGTCTCAGTTTGCTGGAAGGCTCTTGAAGGTCTCAGCTGTGAATTGTAGTTCTTCTAAATTATTGCACAGACCTCAGTCTGCCTGGATTTTCACTTCTTTTTCCTTTAAAATTACCTGGCAGATGCCCTCTTGAAAAGAAAATAAATAAAAAAGGAAAGGGGGATGAGTTCAGCTGTATTTAGGAGATGAGACAATAACAATGCCTGGCAGCCTTCCTGACTGGCAAAAGCAGTAATGTAAAAACCAGAAAGCATGATCACACCATGCTCTGGGTTTTGTACAACTGTAATTCCCTTTTTACTGCACTAAAAGTGTTTACTTAGCGCCTTTTATCAGAGAGAATAGATTGTGCCATGACTTACAAACATGTATTCTTCAGAACATGTTTTGAATAATAAAACATGCAGTCAGGATTTCTGATGCCCACAGAAAAGATATTTCAACATATCTGCTGAATTAATTCCAAAATTAACATTTGAGAATGTTAGTTCATAAATGAACAAAATCCTTTTTTCATTAGGTTTTCAATGGTAGTGTCAGCACAGCTAATGTTGCTGGCAGGTAATTTAGCTAGAATTTTTTGCTTTTTAATTCAAAGTGAGCAGGATGGAAAAAAGTCTCAGCTCTCACTTCCTGTTTATTGAATCAAGCTGTCTGTTAGTAAGAAGGCAGAAGTAATTCTGTAGGCAGGTCTTACTCTTTTGAAGGAAAATAATCTATAATACTATAGCCTTAAAATATCACTTCATCTGAACAAAGGAGCTGTAAGCCTTTGCACTAATTACCTCCTGTCTCTTAAAAGTATTGGTACAATACAGCCCACTGACAGAACACTGAGCAGTACACAGGCTTATTTAAGTCGGCTTTTTTAGGTTTTTTTTCTCCAGCAATGCTGTAATTTTAAAGAGAATTCTGTTCTATTCTATTGAATTGCAATGGCTGAGCAATGTCCTTGGTCTTTCTCTGTGCCAGAAGTTGAAGGCCAGTATGTATGATCAGTGCACTTCCTCATTCTAGCATTGCTTTAAAATTTTAATGGCTATTTTATAAATTATTTCCTTCAAACGAAATGTTACATTGGTTTTGGTGATGTAGGCCTTTTGTCACCCTTCTGTACATGGGGAACTGAGGCACAACACTGCTGATGTGTCTTTCCTGAAAGTGACCAGGAGATCATGTCTGAACCAGGAGTTATGTCATGGCACTGGCAAGTTGCATGTCTGGTAGGGCAGCTGCTGTCACAGGTTAAGCTGCTTTTATGTGTTCCTTGTAATGTAGCACAACTGATTTCCTTCCTGAAGGAATACTTTTCAGGTAGTAGTCTGCATCTACAAGCTGTAAGGAACTACACATTTATACTTGCAAAAAACCACCTCAGAATAATCTCACAGACAGTGGAGGTGAGCCTGAGATCAGTCCTGATAAGAAGACACAATTTAAAAACTATCATATCAAATTAAATGCTACTTTATTTTTCCTTACCCTCTCTTTTGTCCTTCCTAGCAGATGACCTTTGATCCTTCCATCTTCTTCAACATTCTGCTGCCACCCATTATATTTCATGCTGGATATAGTTTGAAGAAGGTATGTGTCTTTCTTTTTGTGACAGAAGGGTCTGAGTGTGGCTGCTGCTCTCTAGACCCAACAGGCCAATGACAGAGGTCAGCTAACAATTTCATTGCCAATTTAATCCATTGCCTAGCAGGAATGGATTAAAATGAATGATTCATGGCCCTCATTCTGCTCTCTTTCTGTCCCTGTGCAAAGATCTGATTGTGCAGTTCAAAGCACTCAGGCCTCCCTGTTTTCAGAGGAGACCACTCTGAGTGCTCTGAACTGCAGGCAGGAACAGCCTGTGTTCCATATCCTGCCTGATCAGGACTTTGTTCAAGGGATGGGGTCATGATACCATTTGCATCAGGTACTTCCAATCTGCCATGATCCTGAAACATGTGGCCAGATACATAAAAAAGAGGTAATTTTGATAGCATTCCACCTGGGGGAAAAACCTGAACACCTTTAAGTTGTAATTTCCAAAATAACTGAGGTTGCCAATATTGCTCCATCTTCTAGATGAGAAATGTGTTGTAACAAATGACAGTTCTAGATGTGTTTCTACTTGGTCTGAATGCTTTTTTATTTACTATATAACAAAGGACTTTCCTTCAAACTTTCCTCCCCAGAGACATTTTTTCCGTAACTTAGGATCAATTTTAACCTATGCCTTTTTGGGAACTGCCATCTCCTGCATTGTCATAGGGTAAGTGAGTGCCTTCTGCTATTTTCACATGCTTGGTATTTCTTTCAATTAAAAACTAAACTTTAAAAAGAATTGCAGAGCCTGCATGGTCCATATACTTAGCAACTGGTGTAGCAGATACAGTAATTCCTTCTCAAGGAGTGCTGAGATGGAAAAGATATAAAGCTGTTACTGGCATCAATATGTGATGGAAGTTTCTCCTTTAATGTCATTTTAATAATAGTAAAATACATGAATGACCTATAACTTTGAGTTCAATGATTTTAAAACCATTCTTTTATGGGTATGTCATCATATCTATCTTGAAATCCTAGATTTCTAATCATCAAGCTTAGTAAGCATAATGCACCAGAGGCATTGTGGTATTAAATGTCCTGTAAGCCATGGTTGCTCCAAGTGCCAGGAAAATTTAGACTCTGCAATCAAAGTATGATCATCATCTGTGCTGCAATACAGAGGAGTGTAAACTCTCAGCATAGCTGTCTCCCCTTCATGTAAAGAAAAACCACTGAAATCTTTGGGCTCAGGAAAAAGGATGCCTTCAGTTTCAGACCCAGAGGCATTGTGCCATGTGTCCCATTTATTGGGGAGGAAAAGCTCAACCTCAGTTTGCTTTCTGAAATTTTGCTTTTCTCAAGAAATGGCACCTCATCACTTCTTGAAGTTCACAGCTTGGGCAGTTCCATCACTCATATTTTCCCCCTGTCTTTATTTGTATTATATCTATGACCCTTGCTCTTTTTTCTTTTCATACCCATCTGTGGCAGAGAGCACCCCTAAGATTGAAATTATAAATTCAGTAAGAAAATCTACATCCAAACAACAGTTTGAGCCAAATGGTAGCACATTTCTGAGGTAACAATGGTTCTGGATCTCAGTTGGACTCTTCCTGTCCAAGCGTTGGACGCTTCCACTCTCTTGTCTCAGCTATGAACATAAACCAAAGCCAGTGGATCTGTGAGACTGCAGGAAAGCATTATGGTGGTCCAGCCAGTAATGCCTTTAAAAATGCATTTGGTTTAGGACTCTGACATTGCCCCTTGTAAATGGAAAGTGCCAGAGCATCTTGGATAAGTTTGTTAAAATAAACATAATATATTGAATTCAGCCTTTATTCCCAATACTTTCATTCCTAGATCCATGCCATTTTATCTAAAACAGAATAAATGCAGATAGAATCTACTACAAAAAGTTCCTACTAGGAACAATTCCTACTAGCAGTTCAAAGTTCAAGCCCAAAGTCAGGGATAAAGATCCAAAGGAAACCTTAGGGTAGAGAGTGGTGAGCACTGGGCCTTGCACTGTGTTCTTGTACAAACCCACAGCCCCCACTGGAACCACTGCAGAGAAGGCAGCAATATATATATTCAGAGCAGGGCTTGTGTGAATGTGAAGCATGTTTGCATAATGTGCATGTCAGGATAAGGAGGAGATAATGACTGCATGAAGAAGAAAGATGACATGAAAACTTTACTGAAGGGAATGAAAAGTAAGCCCTAAAAGAAAACTATGTCCTAAGAGAGAAAGGGTGAAGAACTAGTTCTGTTACAAAAAAAAGAAAAGAAAAAAAAAAGACAAAACCCCGAGGTACTTCTAGGTATCATCACTGTAGAAAAATATATTGCGCACAGGTATGATTAAACTTGTGCTTTCTTCTCATCATATGAGCACAGCACAAGCACAGGCAGTACCTCGATATCCCCAGGCTCAAGCTCTGTTGTCTGCAGCCTCTCACTGGGGCTGTGCTCTGGCTGCCTGAATTACAGAGCTCTGTGTGAGCCCCTCTGGGGCTCCCTGAAGTGGCAGGGCACAGCCTGTAACAAAGAATGACCAGACCTCTCTTTGTCAACTAGAAACAGCTGGGAAATATCATTAATAAAGAACAGAAACATCATTTGGATTTGCTGCAAACTCTTGGAGTGCTAAAACGTTGCCATGGAACACAGGGATACAATGGTGCCTGTCTGCTCTTTGTGAGTCTTTGCTTTTGTGTGAAAGGCCTCAAGAAAGAGGAGCTGTGTGGAATTTGAGTGAAAAGGCTATAATCAGATATTCCCACTGAGGCTGGGGGAAGGAGGAGTAAGAGAGATTGATTTTTTTTTTAGAGAAGATTGTGCCAAAACCTTCTTGCTTTCAGCTAAGTACTGCTCTAACGAGTGCCTGCCCATATTTGCTGTAAGACTGTCCTCAGCCACTTAACACACAGGAAAGATAGAAAGCTTTCCAAGCAAAGTGCGCAAATTATGCCCTTCACACCAAATCTGACAAGCAAAGATGTATGCAGAGAGATCCCATGAGGGAAAGGGGAATTTCCCCCTCTCCAGGCCCTGTTTTAACTGCAGAATAGCTGAAGTGGTCCCCTTCACGGTGAAGTTTGCTGTTCCTGGGTCTGCATGATGTAAGATCATAGAAGATCCAGTCTTTCAATAGATCTTTTCTCTCTCAGTGGTTCCAGCTTCCTATCTTCTGAAGAGCAGTTGTGGGATAACCACTGAGACTGCTCTTTCTTCCTGAGAAAAATCATCCAGGCCAAGTCTCTGTGAGGCTCAGCCTGACACAGGGCAGGCAGTCTTCTGCTGTAGGAGATTCCTTGAGTTTCATGGACTCAGAGAATAACTTTGGTTGGAAACAATGTCTGGATGTCTGCAGTCATCCAGAGCTCTGAGATATCTGTTCCAGTCTTAACCACTCTCACTACAAAGTGTCTTTCAAAGTGTTTATCCAGTTGCAATTTCCCTTGCTTCACCTTGAAAGTTTTGCCTCCCATCCTTTCCCATTGCAGCCTTCAGAAGGGGCTTCATGTTCTCTGTACCCACCTGAGGACAGCACTTAGCTCCACTCCCACCTACATGAGGGAGCTCATCTTCTGTCTCTTCTCAGGTGCCACAGCCCTCAAATTATCTTGGTGGTTCTGTCTCATCTCTGTCTTCCCTGTCCTGCAGTCCAAACTGAAACACTCTATTCCACGTCACCTCCAGGTGCCAACAAAAGACTTAATGGCTTCTCCTGGTTTGCTCACTGTGCTTCCATGAACACAATGTGGTTTGCAGTCAGAGCTGCTCCTGTGAAGTCCCATTGTGATTTGTGCTCCATTTGATATTCCCCAGGACTCCAGGGGCTTTCTGCACATACTTGTGTAGCCAGCCCTGTTTCTGTGGGGCTGCTGCATAGGGTTGCTGTATTTTTCCATAGGTACCTCATTATTAGCTGTGTATTATGACCACAGTAAGCTGAAGCACCACTGAGCTGATGCTACCCAGTGAGTGCATGAAAACTGGGCTGCTGGAGTATTAAATTAACATCTGCCCCCTCTTGCCTTTTTTTTTACTTTTTACATCTTGGGAAGAAGCAGGGAAAAGGACCTAATCTTAACTTCTGCAAGGAACAGTGTTCTCTTCCCTTAGATTCTATTTTTAATAAACTGTGCTGGGGTGCATCTTCCAGAATTGATGTCTGTAATAGAAATTTTCTATTTTTATAATGGAAGAGTGCTTAAGTATTTGGAAAAATCTTGGTATAACTGTGATAACAACCTATCAGACCAACATATTGAGTGGCAGAGGGTGTAGAACCATTTGCATTTTTCCCCCTCTTGAAATCCTTTGGACTTCTTTGCTCAGCATTCTCAGTGGCAGCCAGGGCCAAGATGCCTATGCATGTGAGCACTGAGATCATTAAGTTGGTCTTATCTGTGATTTTTTATTTGGTTTCATTCGGTTTCTCTCGAATTGCAATGCCAAAGCCACATTTTCGATATTCAGAATGCAGCATGTTTGCAGCCACTCACTCATATTTTTTCCAGCCTGTCTACTACGTTTGGCAAGGCCTGATTTTTCTGGAATTTAAAGCTCTCTGAGTGTGCAACTCAAATAACAAATGTATTTACAGAAAGCATAGGCCAAGTTTGATCTGTCTTTGTGGCTGCAGGGAGAATTTTGCTTGAATAAAGCTGAGATAAAATTGGGGTTTGGATCAGAAAAAGTAGAGTAATTGTTGTTTTGAGGGAAGCTATGAAATGCAAATAACTGATAATAGGGGTGTAAGGAAAAATCATGCCAGGATGATCCCTGTTTTAGGAGAAGGATGTTGGTGTTTTTATTAGCTGCTCAGTTTGCACAACCTTCTCTGGCTGGGGAGACAGGACTTCTCCTTATTTCAGCTGGAGCCACAGGTGGTTAGTTTGGCTTGATTCATTCCAGTATGTCTGTGAACACATGGATGCTGGATTACAGTAACCATGTCAGATCACTTCGTGGCAATCAGTGCTCAAAATTCAAGTTCTAATTAAAAACCCTCATAGAATCAAAGTATTTCTTTTTTATATCTGTGTTTAACTGCAGTGACTAACAGTTTGGACAAAGTCTCTTCTGACATTTAAATTCAAATGTGAGGAATAAGTCATCATAATTGATTCTCACAGGCAATCAAGAATCCTTTCCTCTGCCATTCCTCACCATTCTACAAATGAATATTCAAATGCTGTCCACATATGGTTACTAAACGCTGAGACTATAATAATACAACATAATAAATATAATAAATATGAAATGAAATGAAATTATATATGTAATATAATATAATATAATATAATATAATATAATATAATATAATATAATATAATATAATATAATATAATATAATATAATATAATATAATATATACACTTTTAAAATTCTCTTTTAAAATCTGAATCCTAGATGGTTTTTACTTGAAAACCAGAGCAATTTTTTTGTCTTTGTACATAGACATACACATATATAAGTAAAATTTTTTAAGAGAGAAAGAAAGGAGTATCAAAAATATCAAATACCAATAGAAATATTTTTGTTGATCATGATTAGAATTTCCATCATAACTTTCTATGAAAGTAGACATTTTCCATTCAAATGTCTATGATATAAATATTCCACCATCACATGGAATTTTTTTTCTTCACTGTTAACTGTACTGTTACAGCAGTCCCTCTGTGCCTTCTAGAGAAGGATGGCTTGGGCTGAATTAATAACACTGTTGCTCAAATGCAGCACTAACAAGAAAAGTTCAACTTTCCTTTCCACAGTTTACCTGGGTGAGATGCATCCTGACATAACTGTCCAGTCAGAGATTCAATTCTGTCACTGTTACACCTGCCCAAACATTACTCTAAAGGTGAGGAGACACGTACCCAAAAGCCTCAGCAGGCAGGAGTTGTGGTTACTGAGCTCTACAAGACTGGGGATATTTTTTATTTCCATAAGTACTTTGGGCTAGAGGGGAGTTTAGGGAGGTTTTGGATGTGTTTATTACTTTCTGCCAGAAGCCTAATGGAATATCCAAATGGGGTCTGCTGACAGGGAGCAGTAGTGGCCCTATAATCTGGTGCTCTTTCTCACTGGAGGGCTGTGGATAGACTTTACAGCTTGGAAATGAAACACTTGTACCTATGTGCTCCAGCAGAGCAAAGCCAAATGCTTTTTGGCTTGAATTTACTGTGCGGTGCTGTGGGATTCTTCTGGATTTTGGAACTGTTTCTGCAAGGGAAAATGGGGCCAGGTTAAGGGTAACAAAAAACAAAATCTCTGTTACAGAGCTCTATATAAACTAAGCAAATACCTTTACAAGGATTATCTGCTGCTCTACCAGCTAAGCTCTTGCCTCCCAGGTGATAACTTTTGTATTAATTTAGACTCAACTCATGTACAAGTATTTTTTTTTTTCCTTAATAAAATACTCTTTTGTACTGCATGTCATCAAATGACACATAAAAAACCCCCAGGTCCATCTTTCCTCCACACTCCACTTGTAAATAGCAAATGCTTAACCTCCCCACAAGCAAGAATAACAGCTTTCTTTTTGGTATAAACAGAAACTGCTGAGGGGAAGTGTTAAAGTATCTTAGTGCTGTAGAAATTAACTGAAGGAGAAAGAGGGGAAAATTATATATAAACCACTTACCCTCCTCAGTGTTAAAAGCCCCTGAACATCAGATGTCTGACTTCAATAATGTCTAACAATATTTTGAGGCCAGATATTCAGCCTATGAGTAGAAATAAAGACAAAACTAGTAAGAAAACATGAAATAAATGTAGTATAGCTGTTATAAGAGTACAGTGCCTGTGCTGGTACCCTTTTTGGAGGTTATGGCTGCTTCCATGTCCCATCTTGGAGTGAATGCAGGCATTTTTTTCACTCACCAGACAGTATTGCCCCAGTTTAGCATTGACTTGAGGAAACTCAACAGAGATTATTCAGCTGAAAAATCAAACTAAGTCTCTCCAGATTTCTCCAAAGGCAGATGAACATGCTGCATGCACGCTGCACATGTTAATGTGCAGCTCAGTTGCCCAAAGCAGTAGCTTTGATTCTTTGGTCAGCCCAAATCTGAGGTAATTCCATTGCAGTCTGTGGAGTTGCCACCTGCAGCTCAGAGCTGCAGTTACAAAGGGCAGTTGCTGCTTCTCACTTTTGTTCAAAGGTGTGTGGTAAATCCAGAATGGGTTTGTAAAGTGTAAATTTAGAGAAGCTTGAAAATATACACTGTGATAATTTTGTTGGGGAATTCTGCACAGGGAGTAGAGAAGGAAGAGACTTCCTCATAGCCATAACTCAGAGAGTTCTGGCAGGACTAAAAGTTATAAAGTATTTTACAAAGCACCTCCTATTTGTATGACATATGAAATTATGGATAAGAAGCTGGATTAAATCAAGGCACTGATATAAAGTAGTGTTTCCCAGACCACTGACACCCACACAGAGTGGAAAGTTCTTCCAAGAGTACTTTGATGCCTCCAAGCATGTGTTGCTGCAAGTTCAGCCAGAATTTGTCGCTATTTCGCAATAAGCATCTGACATTGTTTACTGCAGCAGAGCTGATCATGCAAAAACCAGTTTTTCTTCTCATAAACAGATGTGCTAAGCAGCAGGAAGTAATTATTTGTATCATCCAGAAGAACCCCTCAGCATACAAAGGAAATAAATGTATGATAGGGAACACCAAAGGTGTGGGACTGCAGAGACAAATAAAACCTGGAATAGCAGGAGATTAATCTAAAATTAAAAGTATGTTTAATTTGGTATTTGATAGAGCCAGCAGGTTCTCCAGGAATCCATCAAAGAATTTAAATCATGTGCTCTTCTGAAAAACATGCAAATGCCATTTGTTGCAAAACAGGCTAAACACTCAAGTCCAGATATTTCCCAATAAGAAACCCTATCCTGGAAGGAAGAGTTTGTTTGTGTGGTTTTTGTTTGGGTTTTGGGTTTTTTTTTTTTTTAAATGTCTTCCCAATTGCCTTAAATGTCAAAGCTTTAACTGCAGGAATGAATACTCTTGAATAGAGCTCCTCATGTCTTCTTCCCTGATGTTCATGCATCCTTTAAGAATTAACATGCAGAGTGGCTTCCAAAGATTGCCAGTCTCCTCTTTCTCTGGCAATAGATCATCCATACACCTGTGAGAAAAAAAGCTTCCTTGGCTGAAGCATCATTTGCAGTCTCAAGTTTGCAAATCTGTTGTTGCAGTCTCCACAATGACTTTCAGGGAAAACATCTTTACAGAGCTGGTGAAATGGAAAATAGGCATCTTATGGCTCCTTATCCTGAAATCCACTGCCTTTCACAGTACATCCTTTCTTTCCAGAACAATTCCAGGCTACAGAGGAGATGAAAGCAGATGAAAGCTGCATTGACTTTGATGTCAATGTTAGTTCATTTTCCACCTCTTACAGATATTTTTCCATACTGCATGAGAAACCTGCACACCAAGCCTATAACTGGGGAAGGCATCTCCAGCCCTGGCTGTGCACTGCTCCAGGCCATAAACACCTGTATGGCTTTGCTAGGTAGTGAGCCAGGCCACGTTTCCTTCTGAATCAAAACAGGCAACTGTGTGCCCTCTGTCAGGAGCACTTGGACTTGTGAGCTGGTTGCAAAGTGCTTTGAGCTGCCTTGTGGTTAAAGATGCAACAGAAATTGAAAACAGAGGAGGAAAAACCTATTCCACTACAGTAGCATGGAGCTACCTGCAACCTGCATCTCTTCAAATTGACAGGTTTGCTCTCAGATCAAAGGCTGAGCAACATTAGAAGTGTACAGGCAGCAAGTAGCTCATTGGAGCAGGCAGAGAGGGGGTGACTGAGATCTCCTGCCTGTTACCTTGAAAAATTCATAATACACCAGCTCAAAGGATGCTTTGTTCTCCCACCCACCACCATTTTACATACCCCACTTCTGAGCCAGCTGATCAAATGGTGCTTTTGTATCTGACAAGTCTTTTACTGAGCACAACTGGCTGTGGCCTGAAATGTTCTGTAAACACAGCAGTTTTTATGATGGCCCTGGGACAGATGCTGCATTCATTGGAGACAAAAGCTACAAAAGCTGGTCTGGTCAGGTAACCAGATCCTACACAGTGAGAGGCAGATGGCATTTAAATAGTACACAGGACTTTTCTTCTGATTACTAAGGTGACAATAAACCATATAAGGTGTGTCCCTAGCCTTGGCTCTCCTTGAAATACTGCTTGTCTCAGAACTCCATTACATTTGATTCCATATTCCATACATTTGACAATGATGATAACCTGCAGCAAGTTCAGTGGATGGCCACCAAGATGGACAGGGGCTGGGACATTTGCCCCATAAAGAAGAAACAGAAGAAACTGAGCTCATTTAGCCTAAGTAAGAGGGGCTTTGAGGGGAGATTACCAAGAAAGAAAAGCCAGGCTCTTCAGAATAGTACATGGTGAGTTGACAGACATAAACTGTATTTTAAAAAGGTTTGACTTGATATAAGCAAAATATTTTTCTTCATGAGGACACTCAAGCATCAGAACAGATTGTCCAGAGATGCTGGATGTGTAATCTCCATCCTTGGAGGTTTGCACAACCGAAGTATCTAAGGCCCTAACTACTCTGGTTTGAGCTCATAGCTGAACCTTGCTTTGAGTAGGAATTTTGACTAGAGACATCCTCTGGTCTCTTCTATAACATAAGTTACTCTAAATTCTATGTTGCTAAACAAACCTTACAGCAGAACATATGCTGTCCCTAATCCATTTCTTTCAGACTTTTTCTACTTTAAATTTTCTGCCACTTTTTCTGATTCAATTATCTTGGTCTCCATCCCGCCATACTCAACACTTAGCTTGCAGGATATTTTTCTTTCTCCTCACTTTTTGTTGAAATCTGCAATAAAAAGGTCTTTCTGAAGAAAAGTTAGGATTATTTCACTTCCTTCTGAAGCAAGTACTTTATGCATGAAGATGGCTCTTAAAATGCTAATTAATCTCAATTCTTAGTCAGCTCCATAGCTTAGAAAGCAAAAAAATCACTTTCCTTTCTGTAATACACTGATTGGGCACTTCCTTGCTCTCTGCAACACCGCCTCTCCCCAGCTAACTACTCTCCAGCTGAAGCTTAGCAGCAACCAAAATTGAAATGTGAAAGGACCACAATTGCCACTCCTTTCTGACCTCTCCATGATTGAGAGCATGGGTGCTTTTATCTCTTATATGTGCACGCTGAAAGTTTTGAGCAGGATGATGTCACTGATAAAAAAACATTAAAAAAAATCCACTTGATCTGCAAAAAAGACAATGAGCAACAGCAAAACCACTGCAACACGAATTTAAGGTCACGTACAGGCACAGAGACTGCGCCAAGACTTCAAATGAAGAAAAACAATTTTTTTTTAATTGCTCATGTTCCTTTCTTCCATCCTTACTACCCACTCATTGATGAAAAAAGGAAAGAGCTGATTTTCCAATGAATCAGAATAATTTTCGGAGTTCTGTTTGCCTATTTTATTTAACCCAAGTGGGACTGCGCATGAAAACATTAGGTGCGTTCCCTGGGAATGATCGCCTTTTATTTGATTTTGGGAGGGTTTATGCAACCTCAATGAAAAATAAGTATCCTAAAATGAAAGTAAGAAAGAGGGGAACGTATCTCAAGTTGTTCTCTCTAGCAGATCATGTCATGTGGTTCATCCAGGTGCCCTCTGTTGTCCATCAGGCTGTGAATACAGCTGGTTTCAGTATCTTGCCCTGTGAATAACAGAGTGAGATTGCTCTTCACCACTCTTTTGTCACACTCAACAAATAATTTAGGATGGAATTAACTTAGGTCCAATCCCCTGACAAAAACAAGGCTTACTGCAAAAGCTGGAGCAGGTAATGGGGAGCCTGCTGGTCACATTCTGAATGCACCTCGGTGTTCCTCTGAGGAGCAGCATTACTATCCAGGTGCAGCTGCTTTCCAACCAGAGCTCATTCCCTTCTGAGCCCAGCAGGAGGGAGGCTGTGCCGCCTTCCCAGTCCCTCCGAGATGGGTGATTTAACCAGCTTTTCGTAATCTTCCTATGAAAGTTGTCTGGCCCCTACAGAAATCCATGGTTTGTGCTAAAGCATAACACAATAGCTGCCTAACCTGGCTGCTACTCATTCAAAGATGTTAAAAATACCTTTTAAACTGGGCTTGATTTCTAGGAAGCAGAATATTGATCTCGCTCTAGATGTGGAACAGCGCCCTGGCTGACAGGGCACAGGGTGTGACCGCTCAGCGGTGTCAGCGACGGGGGGAACGCTCAGCGCTCTGCCCTGCCCGGGCTGTGCTGCAGCGCTTGCAGCTCAGCGCGGCTATCGGAAAACCGCGGCTGTCTGAAAAGCGCCTTTCGCCGTCACATTCAGATGGCTCAAAAACTCGGGTATCACGGAGGGAGAGCAGCCTCAGAGAGGCTGGCATGGGCCAGCAGCACCGGAGCCAGAAGCCTTATCGCTGTACTGGAATACTCAGGATCCGCCTTCCTGCCCTAATCCCACTTGGGCACCTTTCCAAAACACCCGCAGTTGCGGCCAAAGGCTCGTTTGTGTCTGATCCCCGCAGACCGGTGCGGGGGCCTCCCTTCTGCTGCCCTTCAGACTCTGAGCGCTCCCGTTCCGCTGCTGATCGCAGTTTAACGCGTGGCTGGGGCTCCACAGTTTTAACTCCTTCCGCCGTCAGAGCCGAGCTGTCGGCTTTGCTTCCCAGGCGCCAGAGAGGGGAGAAAAACCCATCGCGACTACTTTTAAACACAAACAAACGGCGAGAGGGGGAGCAGGCCGAGCCCGGCCGAGCCCGGTGCCGCAGTGCCCGCAGCTGAACTGCGCGGCCGGAGCCCGCAGTGCCCGCAGCCGCCACCGGGCGGCGCCCGCGCTCCGCCCTCGTGCGGCCGGGCCCCAGCCGGGGCGGCAGCCGGGCCGCGCCGGGTTCGGCTGTGCTGAGCCGGGCCAGGCCGAGCCGAGGGAGCCCACCGAGCTCATTGCCCGCAAAATTGCATTAACTTGTTTTGAATGCAGTTCAGAACTGCCCGGGGCTCCTCTTCACGGCTTCTCTAGGCCGGTCCTGGGGACACCAGGCCACACGGGGGCCTGGTCTGGGACATCCCGATCCAGCTGTGCTCCTGTTGCAGATCAGAAGGAGCCAGCGCCAGCTCTCTTGTTTATCTTGTGACAGAGCAGCTCCCAAAAGTCTGCAGCAGCATCACTTGTAGCTCCCACTTCTCTTTTCTGGGACTTTGTACTGGGTGTGCTACAAGTTACTAAACAAGCGTCATCTTTTTCTTGTCAGTTTTCCAACACTGATCTACCCTGGGGTTCTGAATAATTCAATAAATGAAGCAATTCTGATGAACAGTTATTAGAAAACTATGGATGTCTTGGGGATACAACAGAGTTTCTTAGCTAAAGTTGTTGTCCAGTCTTCAAAATTATCAGAACGTTAATAATCTGTCTGATTTTCAAAAGTTTTCATGTAATTTTCTAAGTAGGGATTTAGTTCTGGAGTTGTGACACGATTTCAGGAAATCACTAACAAAGTTACACCATTTGTGGGAACGCTTGGAAGACTGGAAGTCTTCAGACAGAAGCCTGCAGGAGTTGTTACAATGCCCTCCTAGCAAAAGGAATAGACTGCAAAAGCCATTACAGTTGCAACCTCTCACTGGGAAATTGCAGCCTCATTAGTAATCTTGGCAAGGTGACGGGGGTTTTACATTACTGATCCTCTTGTTAGCCCCTCAAGTGTGCCACTGAAGCGCTCTTTCGGGAGCACTTTGTGGAAGGGAATGTTGTAAATATATTGCCTTTATAGGCAAACAGACACTCTCTGTCTTTGGGGCCATCAAACTGGCACATTCACCACCTCACAACTCACTTAAAAATAAATGGGAAGAGAAGGTAGTAGTTAAACCTGCCAAAAAATAGGATCTAATGATAATTGTAAGCACATAAATTTTGGAGTATTTTCCCAGTGAGCCAAGACACATGCAGTAACATAAAATAGCTTCCTTTCCCCACAAAACTCTCTCATTAGTGGTGTGGATGTTCTAGTTAATTTGGAACTCTTCAATATGCAATGATGACATACACATAATATATGTATACACAATATATATATATATATATGTTTGGTTTTTTTTAATTGAAAATCATAATTATCTATCAACAGCACAGTGACTGGCTTGAATGCACTAACATTACTGTAGGGCAATAGCAGTTGTTCTCAGGCAGGCAGTAGGGGGTCCTGCTCAGGTACTCCACCAAAGCAAGAAATTTATATAATTAGGAATCCATCTGTCACTGCTGTCCCCAAGCACTCCCTTGGTGTCCCTCACAGCACAGTCTGGCTGACAGCATGTGGTGATGCATGTAGTCAAGGAACTTCATTATCTCTCCACTGTGCCTCAGTTTTTCTTGTAGATTCTTTAAACCTGGCTGTTCTTCCAATAAACTGATCTGGGAGCTGCAGAGCATCCAAGCAGATTCCTTCCACGTCAGTAGAGCACGGGTAGCAGTTCAACACATTTCCCAAAAATTGCCCACAAATGCTCCATGAAGGATAAACAGTTCCACAAAGCTTCTCAGATCATGTTCTCCCTGATTACAGAGTCTCAGGAGGGCTTTTGTGCCAAGGAGAAGAAAATGCCACACCTTGAGGTTAGCTCTTCCTGGGCTCTAAACAAAGGTGTCCATAGCCACACTGTTCAAAACTTTTTCTCCTCTGTGTTCTTCCTCCTCTCATTACTGGCCCTTGTGTGGCTTCTGTTTTGAAAAAATGAATTATTCAGCTGCCTACATGTCTTTTTTGAACACCAACCAGCTCCATTGTGTTACAAGGACAAAAACCTTTGGTAACAGCCAGGACAGATGGCTGAAGCCTGGCAGCACATTTCAGAGGAGTGCCACACCTCTGTGCTATCAAACCTGGCTTTATTTGCAAACCTCCTTATCTTTGATATTTTAATTATACTGCCACTCTTGAGGATATTCTTGGTGCACAAAAGCATCATATTGAATTATTTTTAGTGCCACATTAAGACAAAAAACTGGGAAACACGATCCAGATGCAAACTAAAAGCTGAACAATCCAAAGAATAAAAGCTATGTAGTTTAATAAAAATCTTGTTTAAGGACTTAATATTTATCTTTTACTGAGTTTTTAATATGTTGGGGATGGAAACACTGCAGTATTATTCAGCAAATATCCCTGCTGGAATACTTTTTTCTTGCCATAGTGATACTATGTAAGCTGTGCTATCTCAAGGGAATATGTAACAGTGCCAAGATGCTGTGCTGAGGTATCTGTGTCTTCAAACTTCTTTTCCTGCAGGGTTTTCTGCCTCTAAAAAGATCTCTGAGCTGCTTTCTCACACTTCTTTGATCTGTTTGATCATTATATTCTAACCCGTTATTAATTTCCTCTTGCTGGCCCATTTTGAAAGCCTCGTGTATGATTTCCAGTTGATAAAATTGCCATTGGGATGCCCTTGTTCTCCCACTGACCGTCATCACTCAGGAACAGATGCTGGGAGGCAGAGGATCTTTCAAATGTATGGAGGAAGACTGGGAGGAGAACGCCTGGAGGCAGATTCAAGCACTTAGAGGGGAGTAGTCACACGCAGCGGTGTTAGCTTGCTTCAGGGAGGGAGGGCAGCAAGAGCTGAACATCAAAGTGCAATGGAAATGTAAAATCCTTAGTTCTGTGATTCCTCCTTTCATCTGTGCTTTTTCTCCTGGCAAGGTGTTGCAGGCAGTTCTGCTTTCTGTGCCACCGAATAGACTCAAGCTTCAGTGAATGTAAATGGAGCCCCTGGATCCGTTTTTTTATCCTTCAGAAGTTTTAACACTCTCTGAAATTAATTTCAGATTGGATATTTTCAATCAGCAAAAGCAGGCACAAACAGTGTTTCTAGGACAAACAAGGCACAGGTATTCTTCAGACTCAAGTTTCAACAAGATGGGGAAGAGCAGGAATATTGGGAATAATCCATCCTTGGGGACTCTTTACAATACATTGCATGGTGGTGCCAGACTGGCATCTGGGACCAGCAGGATCCTGCCTTCCCATGGACACTGTGCCTCACCCCAGGCAAATCCAGGCTCGGTGTGCTGGGGCTCCCCAGCCTGGGTTCCATGGCCAGGCCAGGATCCCACACTGGCACTGCCCACCCTGGGGCTCCTCAGTGGGATCCAGATGTGTCCCCTGACCTCTGGCTGCTGGTGCTACTGCCTGCCTGCAGCCAGCTCTGCTGTGCTCACTCAGGTACAGAGCACACATTGCCATCATTGTCCCCTTGCTCTGCCCAAGGGAGTGGTGTCTCCAGTTTGGGGGTGTGGGTAAATCTGTAACATCTCTGTCAGCTCCCATAGACCAGTGTACACAAGAGACCGCCACGAAAAAAAAAATGCTGCATAAAAAACACCTGACACCTAATACGAAACATATATAAAGTTAACAAAGCAAGAACTCCAAACTGAAGGAAGTGGAGATCTCAAGACCAGCGTTAAAGTTTTGTCAAGAAAATCCAGAAATAATTACTAACTGAATTACCTGGAGCTATACCAACAGGCAGCATAAAACAATACTTACTGATTTCTGAAGCACTCTTAAGTTTTGTGAGTAGTCCCAAATATTTTTCCATGCGTGAAGGCCTGGCCTGATTTAAGGACTTCTCTAATGTGACTTGAGCAGTATCTGATGAACTGAGGTTCAACCTATAGAAAAACTGCTACTGGCAAGCATTTTGAGTAATCAGTTGTCCATATGAGATTAAAGGGGCAAAAATATTTCTGCAACTTACAGCTTACAGTGAGGTCTAAATAGACCCTCTGTAAACTGTTCTTGTGCTGGGCTGACCCTGCTGACCCAGCAAAGCTGCTCTGTCCCTGCCCTCCTCAGCTGGACAGGGCAGAGAAAATGCAATGAAAAGCTCTTGGGTCGAGATAAGGGCAGGGAGAGATCACTCACCAGTTACTGTCACAGCAAAAGTGACACAACTTGAGGAAATTAACTTATTACCAATCAAATCAGAGTATGTTAATGAGAAATAAATACAAATCTTTAAAAAACCCTTCTCTTTTCCCCCAGCTTAATGAGTCCCACATTCACTCCCTTCTCCCCATGGCTGCACAGGGGCACAGGGAATGGGGGTGGTGGTCACTTCATCGCACATTTCCACCTTGTCTCTGCTGCTCCTTCCCCCTCAGGGGGAGGATTCCTCACATTCTTCCCCTGCTCCAGCTTCCCATGGGCTCACAGCCTCCCTCAGGCACATCTACCTGCTCTGCCTGGGGTCCTGCAGGTGGATCTCTGCTCCTCCGTGGACCTCCAGGTGCTGCAGGGGCACAGCTGCCTCTCCTTGGGCTTCAGGAGGAATCTCAGCTCCAGTGCCTGAAGCACCTCCTGCCCCTTTCCTTGATCCTGGTGTCTGCAGGGCTGTTTCTCTCCATACCCTCACTCCTTTCTCCATCTGTGCAGGGTTTGTGCCCCTTCTGAAACACCTCATCACAGAGGTGCTGCCCCCAGTGCCAGTGGGCTCAGCCTTGGGCAGCTCTGTCCTGGAGCCTACAGTCATTGGCTCCACCAGAGATAGGAGAAGCTTCCAGCAGCTTCTCACAGCAACCACCCCTTTAAGCCACCCTTTAGTCCCTCTCACCACCAAAATCCCACCACACAAAGCCAGTACAGTGTTAAAGAAATTTGGCTGCAGCTGCTTTATAAAACCAGTCCCAGAAGTTACTGTAGTTCATGGTAAGCCATGCTCAGTGATGTAGTATCAGTTAATTTGTCTGTGTCCTCCCAATGAGGGAATGCACTTCAGTCTTGCTCATTTAAGAATATAATCTTTCTCTGATCTTTGAAGTGATGAAATGAAGGAGTAGATCATGGAGGCATAGAAATTAGAGCAGTAAAAGAGCTATTAGACTGTAGAGCTCATTATTCCACCCCTAAAAGGCTACTTTGCAGTTCATTCTTGGCTGCTTTGTCCAGTATACCTAAAACCCTGGGAGCATGGGAAGAATGAAGGAGCAATTCTACTGTGCAGAAATGTCAGTCCTTTTCTCTGCTTTGATCCAGCTATAGGATGAAGCAAAGCAGTAATTGCTGCCATTATAGAGAACAAATCTATTTGCATTTCTACAGTGCTTCAGCTCTAGCTGTGAATGCCTAATCAGTCCTATTGCTGGAAAAATATTTTCCAGCCTCTTGTCAAATCTATGTCTGATTGCAGTGCATTACTGCAAAGCCACTTCACCCATGCCCTGGCCCACATCACCACAGGGCTGGGGGAGAGTTTTTGAAGGCAGTGCTGGTGGGTAGGAAATAATACAGCAGTGTCTGTCAGTGCTTCAGCAACTGGAGCTCTAACAGAATCCTGCCCAGTGTAACATGCAAAGTTGTTTGGGTTTCTAGAACTGTAAAACCCTAAATAATGGCTGTGGAAAGATCCCCTTACACACCTTTGCAGGAATAGTAAGTAATATTTACCCCAGAATCCATGCTGGCCTTAGCTTAATAATCACATTGCATTTTCCTCACCCAGACTTGCCCAGCAGTTTTTGACTGCAGGCTGTTTTTCATTCCCTGTTCCGCATGCTCTATCAGAGTGATAAGCACTATCAAGCCACTGCTACATCCTGATGCTGCACAGTGTGCAGCATCTACATACTTGTAGATTTACCCTGAATCCCAATCAGTTGCTCTTGCTTTTTTACTAATCAGCAGTTTTGTTCTGCCTTCACAAACCCTGGAAATTTAAAGACAGTTTAAGCTTAGTATACAGTTCTCAGGACTGATAAAGCTGCTTGGTTTCAATCACCCAGCACAGAAGTGTTGTAATTTGGCCAAATCCCATATATTTGTCTTATTTACACTTGTATTTAATTTGGTATGTAATGTACGTCACTCAGACAAAAATCATTTGTCCCATGATGTTTTACACACATATTTAAGAATTTTATCTCCTGTAATCCACTGTCACTCTTAGCCCTGTTCCAAAGTCAAAATCATTTAAACTAATATCTCTATCTTTTCTCATCAAAACAATCCATTTTTCATGTATTTACAAAGTAAATTTTTCCATGAGAAAGCAGCCAGCGCATCACAACTGCATTTCCATTTAATGAATTTAATTATCATTCTTTCGCCTCGCCCAGGAAGCATTTAAGGCAATTTTCCATTTAATCATTTCCACTAAAAGCTACAGCAGTAGCTTGGGATTTTAAGGATTATCAAACCTCATCCTGTAGAATGGGAAACTTTGTTAAATGAGACACAACAATGATGACAGGTCCTGTACTGGGAACAGTGTGTCCTGTAACTGGGCATGGGCATTCCTTGGTTAGAGAAGTGACCTCCATGAGATGCACCAAATCAGTCTGTCCTACAGATGTTACTGCCACAAACTGGTCAGGAATGCTATGGTAAAAGTTTCTTTTATACATCCAGCTTGTGCCTGTTTAAGTCTCCTTATCACACCCCAGTGCTAGAAAACTGAAATATATTTATTTAGAAGGTTTTTCTGCCTTCAGGGGAAAGGAAATGAAAACCTGGACAGGGAGTGAAGTAGATCTTGACACATCTGTAGATTTATGCTAGAGGTTCAATCATATATCCTACTGGATCCTATAGGTTTATATCCTAAATCTCAGAAGGAATAAGAAATAACTGCCACCTACTGCCTTCTGCTAGCAATAACTAACCAAATGTTTTGGCAATTCCTAAGCTTAAATGGGGTCTGTCCTTGGCTGCTGTCAGTGAGGAGCATGGATTCAGGATAGAGCCACAGAGCATACACTTACTGCTGTGTGGGTGGGCTTTGTGCAGTGTCAGCTATAGTGAAAGAAGGGAAAAAAGAATTCTACAGAGGGCTTTTTATGTGCTTAAAGCCTGTGAGGATCTCCCTGGTATGTCCAGGTCTGACAGAAAGCATCTTGTACTCTGAATATCTAGAACCTTCTTGGGAGTGGGGACAGGATGTTTTATTGGCATTTTCATTCACTACCTTGAGCTTGTCCAATTGCTCACAACACATTTAAAAGCAGAGGATTAGGGAATTACTTCTCTTGTCCCACCCCTCACGCTCCACAAACAGCAATGCCTGATGTTCCACGTGTTTGGTTATTATGAGTCTTTGCCGCAAAGGATTTACCATGAAAATGCTGCACCTTTTGAAGTTGAAGGTGGATATTTTTGGCAACCAACATGGCAGAAATTTTTGGGACCTTTTAGGCCAGTCACTGGCATAAACCCTGAGGCACTAGAATGGACAAGGAACATAGAAATGTAACTTGTCTTTCTTCCCTCTTGTTATCCAAATTCACTCTTCCCCCATTCCCAGAGCTGCCCAGGTCTTTGCCATACACATTTTGAGGCATCAGATAAAAATGTCAAATCTTCTGCACATCATTCTTATTATCATAATTAGCCATAATTAAAGAACAGATACATATTTGATGCACTTTGATATAAAAATAACAAAACTAGAATGAAGAAACAACTGTGTGCTATGGAGAAGAACCAACACCACTGTGTGAAGGAGCTGACTGAAATATTTGTGTTCTACTGGCACTGAATCCATGTGATTCAGTCTGGTGGGGGCTCCCACAAGACAGCAGACTCCTCTGTAGGGCACTGATACTTGTCAAACTCATTATTACAGCTTCAGAAGCCACAAACCTATTAGTAAAACTGTTTAAAATAAAAATACAGTAGCACAATAGTAGGCTTCTGGGGGACCCTGCTCCCACTCTTACTGTATTAAAAACCATTTCTGTCTGGCACACCAGTTAAAGATAACTGTATAAGCAGGAGATAACCTGCTTGCCACAGGGTAAATGTTTTGAAGCTCATGTGCTGCTGACTCATTCTGAATCATATCACCACAAATACTTCCACCTCAAGAAGTTATTTATTGGCTTAGAGGTTTCTGTTTCTGAAAGTTCATCACAGTAGTTTCATGTCACTTTAGGCCTACCTGCAAGCCTGTGCATCAGTTCATTTTTGTTTCCCAGCCAGAAAAACCTGTTTTCATTGAGCAATGACCATCGTTGCACATCAACACTCTTACATCCCTAGAAACAGCAGCTAGCCTGGGTACAGGACATTTTATCATTCACCTCCATCTTTGTTCATCAGAGCAAGGATTCTGCTTAAAAATAAACCCAAACTTGAAATGTTTATTAAAAGTTGGATGTGTTTATTTTCCTGTCTATACAGTTACAGAAATTCTCACACTTTAAGAGGTCTCAATTTTAGATTTCAATTACTGAGGCACAAGATCCAAATCCCAAGATGTAACCACACCCTAATTTAGAAATGCAGAACTTCAGCGTTTTAAAGTTGGTTGATATTCCAAAGTGTTCCCTATTTCTAAGGGAGACAGAACCAAGCCCAGGTAGGCACCTGGAAACTGTCAAGCCTTGGCAATATCCCTTTCTGTCCTAAACACATTTAACTTTTTCATCTAACAATAAATTTTACATTTGAAAACTGCACTAACTTAAATGCCTGCCAAGGGTACCTGGCAATCTTCATTTATAATGCAGGTATGAATTCCTCTTTTCTTTGTTCTTGAGCTACTTGTACCACTGTTTGACTGAGCTAATCCAATAAAAATGCTAAAACTGTTTCAAACATTTTTCTTTATAGTTCATTTCATGCCCTATTTTACAGCAGGCTATTCTCTAATCCAATTTACATTATTCTGAAATCACAAACTGCTCCTAATTACCTTTTAATGATAATACAAGCTAATTTACAGGAAACATCAGGTGCTGCAGTGAAAACCTATTGTAGAAGTTCCTTGCAAATGAGACCATGGGGTTTATGTATTTTGATATGAAATATTAAATGAAAATATTTTCTTGTTTTATGTGTAAAATTCAATACTTAACACTGTAGTTTCAAATGTGAGGCAGAAATGTTGCTGTTTCAGAATCTTTGGAGGAGTTCATTCTGAAATTTATAGAATAGCTGAATTATTCATTAATTAGTTCAGCATGAATAACAACCAGAAGCACGAGTCTGCCTTTATCATATATTGATAGCAGTTAGGATGCAGCAATGTTTATATACTTGGAGAGGGAGTTCAAAACATTATTGGCTCTCACTTTCTTGACCCAAAATAGTTTTCTTGTGAATTTCTCCTGGATCAGACTTGGTTTTTTCCTTTAATCACTCAGATCTCAAAGGTTTGAGGACTTTCCATAGACAGGTCTTTATATTACATTCTTGACTGTCCTGAAAACTATTTCTGAAAGTAGGATTTTTCTGTCATGTGATGTTCTGAAGAAAGCTCATAGAGTTTTCTTCACACATACAATATTCCTGAGGTTGAAAAGATAAAATTATCCTCATATATCCCTCTGTCAATATAATAATAAGGTGATACACAGTGATATTAAATGTTGGCGCATTTGAAGCTTCAAAGGTGAAGAAAACAGATACAAAGTTTTGTTCTGGGTCCACAGCTAATCTGAGACACTTAGTGCTATCAGATGTGGTTAAAGCCATGGATTTAGCAGAGTCTTTAATATTGAAGTCAGACATTTATGTTGATAATGGGATGGGATTAGGGGTCTTAACATTTCAGAATACAAAGCACCCACTCAGCTGAGCACTACAGAGAAACTTCTTGTATTGGAGGCAATTTTCTGAGCTGCAACAGGTTTTCTTGAACTTAAAAAACCCCTAAATGTTTAGACCAGACTAAATTCTTCAGAATGTTGACTTCTTGTAGGTAAAGCAAAACCTTGCATGTTCTGATTGCCAGAATTATGGTAATCATTGGAGTATGTCATTGGTGAAGCGAATTCATTGCTGACTGACTGAAGGAGCCAATCAACCAGTGAACCCAATTTACCCAGCCCTGAGTGACTTTGTGTGTTAGCTCAGGATGTGACAACAGTTGTGTCATCTGAGAACTCCAAGTTATTGACATTTAATTACATTTAGATAGTAGATAATACAATCATTGCCTTTTTTTCTCTCTGTAAACTAGCTATCTTCAGTCCTTTTTTCCTAATGAAAGTCTCTTGGTGTCACTAATATTTTTTTAGAATGCCACCACCTTCTGCAGAACAGTGAATTAGGAATTTCTAAAATAATTTACATTACTGTACCTGGAAGATCTTATGTCTGCTTTTTCTAGATTTAATTTTCACTGTCATGAGGATATCTGTCTCAAAGTATGTCAGTAATTCATCCCTTTTTCAAAGGTTCTCTCAATTTATGACACTGAGTAAAATAAATCTTGAGGTAATGTTTAAATTTGTGTAGTGCAATAAAATATTAAGTGGCACTATGATTGGGACACAGTACAGTTGACAGTGTTTCATGGCTCATTTACCCAAGTAATTATTACATTTTACTCAGCATTCTGAGATCAAGTGCAGGTTTTTCATTGCAGAGGTTCAGGTTGTTATGCATATAATGCATAATGGCTCTAATTTAAGTGGAACTCAGGAACACAGGATCCTGAAGCTGGGTTATATTCATTAGAGAAGTATTAAAAATACATTAAATTATAGCGTGCAGTCGTGAGTGGTGGTGAATTGCTTTGTATGTCTGTGGTGCACACTGTTGTAAACCTCTAATAGAGTAAGGGCTATTTCAAAGTCAGCTGAAAATAGAGATAAGAAATTAAAAAAAAACCAAACCATGCAAGACCATTTATTGACAGTTTCCAGTGAAGATTGGTGACCTCAACTAACTTTCATCTCATGTGTGTTCATGCCTTATCCCCCTTTTTTCACTCCTCACTTTTGCTACGCTGTTAGCATTTATCAGCAAAATCTACAACTGTATCTTGAAATTTTGAACATGGGCAAAATGGGGTTTTTTCCATTTTAAAGGAAAGCATCTTTGTATTTCAATAATTCAACGCATGGTAAAATGTACTACAGAAGACAAACCAAAATAAAATTCATACTGACATGTAGCTATTCTTTACTTTCATGAGGACAAATCCATAGGAAGATATTTTTAGTTAAGCAAAGGCTCAGGCACTGAGGCTTTCTGAGCACTCAGGCCTTCTGCATAATCTTGTTCAAGCCAGTCCTAAAGCCTTGAACACAAATATGGTTGGTCATCCCTTAAGTGAAACAACAGGGCATGACAGCCCTGCCATTTTGAAGCCTCTTTCAGATCTCTTCACTTTTTCTATTACCAGTGGCCTCCAAATTGACTGATATAGAAACCTGGGCTGGATTTTTTCATTTACATTACAACCTGTTTGCTTGATTAACTCTGAACAGCCTTACTTTCCCAAAGCTCTGGTAGCACAGGACTGTCTGAGGAGCTCCCTGTGGACCCAAGGTTGCTGGAACACAGCCTTTCTTTCCCTGTCTCTGCAGTGTAAAGTGTGTTTCTCTCCATTTAGCCTTCCCATCCCAACCTGTGATGTAAGAAGCACACAGAAGATGATCTGTGACTGCCTCCAAAATCTCTGTGATAGATCTTTGGCAGTGCCATTGGGAAAAGCCAAGCCAAGGCTCCCTGAGCACAGCAGGGTACCTGGAGCTGTGTCAGATCTGCTGAAGCTCTGTGAGAGCTGCAGCTCTGTAGCTCTAATGCTCAGCTCTTGGACAG
This sequence comes from Ammospiza nelsoni, assembly GCF_027579445.1. NCBI lineage: Eukaryota > Metazoa > Chordata > Aves > Passeriformes > Passerellidae > Ammospiza > Ammospiza nelsoni. Next base: position 14,284,183 of record NC_080642.1, read on the forward strand.
TCACTGTGCCCCAGGTAACTGGGGATGCAGTGATTTGTAAAGCCAGGCTCTTTTCTGATCTCTGTTATTTCTATAGCCAGAGGGGTTTTCTTCTTGTGTGATTTATACAGAATAACTTTAGGTAATGTTAGTATTGCTTTATTGTTACCTGACACACTTCAGTGAGGTTTTCTCATGCTTTGATTAGTGAGAAAATGATTTTTTGGAGAAAAGCCCATGATACTACCCTTTCTAGTGACAAAACTGATTTAAAAGAGAACTAAAAGAAGGAAGTAGTAGCACATAGAGCAATTTGAAATAATGGATCACTGCAGCCAGAGCATTTGATATGAAGAATTCTATTATGTGGAAAAAGTTATAGAAATATATTGGTATGTTAGAAACAGAAAGAGCAAAACAAAGAAACAGATTTTTAATTTTCATCTCGACTATTTGTGTTTTTCAGCATATATTTTAAGTTCTGAAAAATTACTTTTTATTTCTACTGTGGTATCAGTCAATCACTATGATACTTCAGATACAAGTGAGAATAAAATCATCCCCTTTTCCCATTGTTGGTTTATTAATATCACTACTCCTTGTGAAAAAGAAGAAATGTGAAGGAAGAAATTTTTTTTTCATCCTTTACTTGCATGATTACAATCTGTAGCTATGTTCAGCTGGCTTCAAGCTACAAGATAATCATGTCTAGATAGGGCAAAATTCCTTAGGGAGTTAGACTATGAGATAAAAAATTCTCTGCAGGCTAGAAAACATATTTGGCAAGAAAGATGTAAATTACATGTCTCTTCCATGCTACACAGCATAATTGCACAAACACTTTAAATCTGGAATTATGTTTTTAAAACCTTTAACACAATAAAGACCCATGGTGAGATTCAGCAGTGATAATGCAATGAATAACAAAGCTGAAGAAAATGCAACTGCTGATAAAATCATCAGGCAGATGGGGCTATCTGTATTGAGGATACAGGGGATGTGTGTGTGCTGTATATCTTCACTTAGCAGGTTCTGTTACATTCTATTTATGTCCCCTAGAGCTTTAAATTAGGAGGAGATTCTTTTCAAACTGGTAGGTTTCCCCATGTTAGTTTGCATGAGAGGATGCAGTTAGTTTTCAAAGAAGCAGTAGCCTATAAACTAACCTGCCAATCTGTATTTATTGCCATAATTTTTTCAGTTTGCTCTGTTGCAGAGGGATAGGTGCTGTGATGCCAGGTCCTGCAAGCTGCAGGTGTGGCTGGGATTTTTAGGAGGCAAAGCTCAGCACAGATTTCTTGCCTGACTACACCAGTGAGGCATATTTTTTACCACAAGGGATTTAAAGGATTTTTTTCAATTTGCATCTGTCTCATCTCACATGTACCTAAGGTACCTTCTGCACTGTCATCTTGTCCCCTTCGTGCACTGTTCAGAGCTGCTCCCAGCAGTTCTTTTGGACACCCCTGCAGTCTCACATGCCAGGGGTGCTGCTCCCGGGCTCTGCCCTGGGAACAGCCCAGCCCCTGCTGTGTGCCTGCCTGTTGGGTGTGCTGTGCTCACTGCCTGTTACTCACATGACCTTTCTTGGCCTCCCAGAGGACCAAAACTCCTGCCAGCCTTTCAGCCTCCCTGTCTTGAAGACTCTGGTATCTTTTCCCTTCCCAGTGTGCTCTGATCCTGTTTGTGGCTGCTTGCAATGCTTCTGTCCTTCGCATCTTTTCTGCAGCCTCCCCATTCTGCATCAGACATACCCCACCTCCTCTGCTCCAAAACTACCAATTATCTCTCCTCCACTGGCAGTTTGCTGAAGAGAGGTTTTGCTATTGAGAGCTTTCTGACAAGAGCTTCCCAAAAGCCCCCAAAGCAATTCTGCTCTCTGTTTTCAGATCCCTTAAAACAGATGCTACTAAAGGAAACACTTGCAAACAAACAAACAAAAAAAAAAGCTTCTGTTGAGCTGCATCTAAAGCTCTTCCTGAACACTTAGAAAGTTTTGTGTGTAGTAATTACTCTTTAAAGGCCTTTGGAGATGGCTTTTTTTTCCCCTCTACATGTAAACTGCAGCTAGTCCAGGGATGTCCCAGTCCCAGAGAAGCCTTCCTGGAGAGCAGCTTTATAAACAAACTCACTGGAACCTCCCAGCAGTACACAGACAGCCAGTGTGCTTTCCAAACTCCTTTCCTCAGCATAGCAGAACTGTGCTAGTGAAAAAAAAAAGGACCCTGCACAAATGGAGACTCTTCACCCTCACTTTTTTACACTAACAAGCTTCAAAGTTCCGTCTGGCTTCAAAAATCTAAGGACAACCCAATGCTCAGAATAATTAAAGCCTTGAAGAGTTTTTCTGGTTCTTCAGTGTCTGTTATTTACATCTATTTTTGTTAGTTTTGTCAGTTTAAAGGGGGGTTTTGTGTTGTTGGGCTGAGATTTTGTGTGGTTTGTGTGGGTTACTTGCTGGTTCATACTGGAAATTGTGGTGGTTAATGTTCAGTTTCCCAGAAGAGTCTTACTTCAGCAAGTCAAATATTTATATGGTGTCTCCTCTACTGTGTAATGACAGCATTCTATGTAGCATTTTTTCGTGATGAGGCACTTTGTGAGTGCCAGACTTGTGTAATATGGAAAATTCTGAATTCTCATGTGTTTCATTATATTACATTACTGTTTTTCTCTTTTCCTTCTGAAGTGGTAAAATACTTGCTCTAACTTGATGGGCTCCTCCCCAGACTTTAAAAATATGTTTGGGTGTAGAAAATGTCAGAGCCCCTGCAGCAAAGCTAAAATGCATTTTATTCTTTTGTTTTCTTACTTTATGACAGTTCCAAGTCTATGACAAATCAGTTATTCACATTTTCTGAGGAACCAAACCATTACTAAGTCCAACTGAGAAGTTTTCACAACATTTAATTACTGATCAATTTAGCTGCGATTTGTTTCTAAAGTATAATGTTTCTAATAATCTGCTTTCTGATCACAAAAATACATTGCTGAATTTGAAGATTTATTCATGACAAAAAGAAGTTATAAGGAAGTAAAACAATTCCAAATCAACTCCCTGCTCTGTATTTAGTCTATGTAGCTTCTAGAACAGACATAAATACCTAGATGCAAAAAAAAAAAAAATGCATTGTTTGGCTTTGTCACCTAGCAGAATTTGAGACACACAAAGCTAGAGAGACAGAGGGAAAAGAATTTGACTTCAAAGTGTAGGCTTAAGGTCAGATTTCCATCACCCAGGATAGGACCCCTGGTGCCTGGTACCACATCCCACTGTCACATCCGTGCACATTCCAGTTGCCTAATTTAATGAAGAATGGCTCATTATGAGCAAGGTGGAGCAGCTTGTAGGAGCTGGGACCCTGTTTGGCATCTGAGTGCAGGAAAAATAAGTGGGGTGAAGCAAGGTTTGGCTCTCAGGCTCACATGTCCTGCTCTGTCAGAAGAGAATGAAAGGGACTGTAAAGTGGAGCCACCTCTTTTTCCTGCAGCTCTGGGCTTTGTGAGAGTCAGGATGTCCCTGCAGTTCTCACTGCAGACAGGCCATTCATCAGTTTGTGAATCCCAGAGGATCCCTAGACAAGCAGGACATGCTGGACACACACAGTGCTGGACAAACCCCCAAAAACCTCCTGGGAGTTGAGAGGTTTTGTGGACCAAAGTGCAGCAGGGACCTGAGGCAGCAGCTCTGAGGACTCACATTTTCAACAGAAGTCTCCTCTCCTAAGTCCTTGCCCAGCTCTGTGCCTCATTATTTTTGTTCCACAGAATCCTCCCCACTGCTTCATCTGGGGAGAATGAAGGGACACTATCTCCTGTGGTAAATACACTGCTCTAAATGATGCACAGTTCACAGTATAAATGCAAAATCCAGGCTCTTACTCTATAAAATTATCAGGTAAGGATCATTTAGAACACAGATCTCACATTTTAAGAGGCAAAAATTTTACCAAGGTATTTGTAATACAGGTTTTTAAAAAAATGTTTTCAAAAAGTGTATAAAATTGTTTTGCAGTATTATTTTAAGATTTTCAAAGCCACATTGAAAATTGGAGTTACACTGATTTGCCACCCAAGTTCTGTTTCCTTTACACTGCCCTGAAGATCTCAGTTCTGAAATTCTAAAACAATGAAAAATAGAATTTAGCATTCTCTATTAGTGAAAAAGATGATTTCACAGACAGGAATTGGAAATAGAAGTGCTATCTACTCAACAGATTCAGAGCTTCTTATGTTGGCTCTATTGGTGTCAATAGCCTGCTCTGTGTCAGCAGTGAGCTCTGGGTGGGAACATGTTCCCATGGGACAGGAACATTCCATAGGAAATTCAGAGTCACTGATGCTTTGATTTATTTACAGCTCACTAATATAAATTTCATAAAATTTTTAACATATATTAAATGGATATTTGGTTAATAAGCAATCTGATTTACTGAAATTTGGTGTGAATTTGCTAAAATGATACTAAATGTGTCAAATTAAATAACAGCAGCTCTAAAAATCAATAAGACTTTTTTTTTTACCCCAATTCTACTTTATAATAGCAGTAGTACCATCAGTGCAGAACATTTCCTTGGGATTCATGTCTTGCTGTCTTTGGGGTGTGCTTTCCTTCTTGTGTTTCCAGCAAGAACAGCTGTTGGGTACTACTGGATGATGTGTAATATCATTACCATTGGGAGCTCAGGTATCCACTGGGATCCATCTTTTCAATATGTAGAATTATCAGTACTAAATTTGCCAAATAGTAAGAACTTCCTTTTATTTACTATTTTTAAAATATTTTTAAATGAGGGAGAAGAGTATCTCTGGTCTAACCTGCAAGTAGGTTTAGACAATTATTTCTAAAAGACCTGGCTGTGCTCACTTCCATTACTGTGGCTTTGGATACAGTTGAAAACTGGGAGAGCAGCACCACAGTCAGGTTTTGAAGGACTCATTCCTTAGAGCTGACAAAATTTTCTGGGGATAAGAAGACTAAGTTCACTGCAAGGTCTTGAGCCATTATTCCTTGGGAAGGGAGAGAAAGTGAGCTCATCAATCAAGGAGACCCAGAGCTGCTAACAGTGGTGTAGGGTGATTGCTGGTGAGCTGTTTGCTAGAGAACTTCTGTAAATATAGACACAAATACTCAGGGCCACTGGGGAAGGCTGTGCTGACCTCTCTGCTTCTCTCCTTGTGCAACGCAGAGAGCTTGGTGCATTATCTGAAAGCCATTTGTAATTAACTCTCGGGCTGTTTGTTAATTGTGCTTTATCTGTCCCTCAGGTCAGTGCTCATGAGAATTCAGGAGCTCCTTAGGAGGAAAGCTGAGGGCAAAGCCTAGCTCAGGATGAGCATGCATGGAACTTGTTTAAATGATTGGTTTAGAGCCTGGAGTTAGAAGAGCACAATTGTCAATCTGTGTGTTTATGGAACAGGCATTGAATGCAATGGGGTTTCTTATTAACTAGACTGAACATGAATAATAACTGTAAAAATCTGCAACAGGTTCTAACAACAAGTGAATCTCTTTTTTCCAAGTTTTTTCAAGATTCTAATTGGAATGCACATCTCAGAGAGCACTGTCTAGTTACATAAACCAGAGATAACATTTCCTGTCAAACTAGTGAGGCTGTAGCAGTGCATTTTGAAATGTGACTTTGTTGGCTCACTGTCCCTGTTAGTTGTTAAATATGCCCACTTAGAGACCTTTTGTGGAACTTTGAGTGCTGCTAACATTTAAAAGCTGATAGAATAACAAATTCATTTGGAAATACAGAGCAAGCCACAGAGCTGATAGTACAACTGCCTTTGTTTGAATGTTCTACATTAGACAAATTCATCTTAATAATGTCTTCCTAAGCTTACCTTATCTTCCCTTTTGAAAAATAAACAGCCCAAACCATTGTTCTTTGCTAACAGCAGATGAAAATTACCCAGAAAACCTTTGATTTGGAGTTGTCTCTGACATTTCAGTACAATATTTGACAGCTGAACAGGAAATAGAATTTTTATATGATACCAGTTTATGTTTCGTATTCATGTGATACATTTATTGAAAAGAAGCTGAAGAGAATAAGAACCTGTTTAATACTTTAAATTAAACATAAATATTGCATTCTCTGTCTGAATACCAGTCTTATCCTTGCCCTGACAGGTTGATAATGTATGGCTTTGTGAAGGCTATGGTACACATTGGCCAGTTAAAGCAATGGGAATTCCACTTCACTGACTGTTTATTTTTTGGATCGCTGATGTCTGCCACAGATCCAGGTAACCATTTCAAATAAATTACTTTTTTAAAAGTCAGAAGAGTAAATAAGAACTGTAGATGCCATAGAAATGTTCTAAGTCTCTGTTCTTGGGGTTTTTTCCTTCCCTTAGCTGTTAAATACCTGGTATTTTGATAATCATAAGTCAATAAAAGTCCAAGTCAGCTCCTGAAATTCCTTGTGGGTTTTTAGTAGCTGGTTTTCCTAGGTTGAGATCACAAACTTTATAATTAAGGTTACTTAAAAGATTGGGAAAATGTTCTCTGATCTTCAGGACACCACCTGTTGCTTGCTGATATGAGAACTGCTGGAGCCTCACAGATAATAATCACAACCTCCCATCCATGTGTGACCTAACCCCCTTTAAAGATATGGGGAATGGAGCATTCCAATTTGGCCATAGAAATACTGTTTATGTGATATCAATGTTCAGGATAAATACAACTCAAAAAACCAGATACCAAGAAATTGACTTGAATTTGCAGATGTGAGATTTAAAGCCCAAAGTTACAGTAAATAGCAAAGGCTGGGAAGCAGAATCAGTCAATTTTGGAATCAAAGAATTACAGAATCATTAGGATTTGGAGGGATGTCTGGAGGACTAGAAGACCTACCTTCTAATTAAAACAGTCTAATCTCAAAGCTATCCTAGCTTTCATAGATCTGTCCAGGTTTTGTTATGTTGAAACTGTCAATAAGAGTACTCAGATATTAAAAGTATTGCTATTTGCAGCTGTGGGAACACAGTAAAGGAGAAGGTGAACAGATATTTTTTCGAGGTTATCTGCTAAGACAAAATACAAAAACTGCAAGGGTGCAATGGATTTTTGCAAAATTTTCAGCTGACCTGTTATAGGAGACAGAACAGAGAACATTTTGTGATGTATGTGAAATTCTGCATTAGTGTTTAAAAACTACCCTTGAGCAGCTTCTCTGAGAGACTTAGGAATAAAGTTTTCAAATTCCTGCCTTTTAAAAGAAATGCGAAAAAGCAATATTGTTCTACACATTTTTCCAGTCTTTAAATGAAGTCTCAATATTTAACAAAATATTTTGAGCTTGTGATTTATCATTCTGACAGCTTAAAAATACAGTATAAAAACAGTTTGTTTCTACAAAGCCCGTTGTTGCAAGGTTACTGTAAAAGCTGCATGAAATTGTTGTTCTCAAATTAATCCACACATCCAATATGCTGCCACTTCTTCAGTCACCCAGCCATATTAATAAGATTCAGCACATGATTGAAGCCTATCCTCAGAGCAAGAGAAAAACACAGAAGTTGGAAGCACAAGGAAAACCTAGGAAAATAAACTGCTTATGGAATAAAAGCATCCTTACAATTTCCAAGTCTATTTCTTGATAGTGCTATGAATAGGGTTTTGCAGCTGGCTTAGTTTCTTTTCCCATTTCCCAGTCCAAGAGTATTTAGTTTCACAAATGTTGACTTATGATGAGTAATGTATAAGACAAATGCACTGATTTTGATTATAAGAGTATTAAATCACCACTGATTAATCTAGAACAATCAAAAGGGAAAAAAATCAACAAAACAGAAGCTCCTCTTACAAGGATTACTTTTCCCTTTGGCTTAAAAAGCTAAAGCTGTAGTTGAAAAACTATTTTTATTGTGACAAACTGTCATTGATTAATATTGTTTCTAATTACTTCTCTGCTTATATAGTCTGTGCACATCCAAGACTTTTTTAATGTTCAGTCTTGCTCCCTCTGCTATCAATTCACAATATTCTAAGTTGTTTCATGTGTTCACTAATCTTGTCCATAAATTTCAACCCCTCAAAGACTTAAGAGAATTTTGTTTTTCGTTAATTAAATGGTTGACACTGCTGAAAATATTTCATTATGGTTTAGGATTTGCTAGTGAATTATAATCTCAAGTGTGTAAAGAGCTCACTGGCATTCCAAAATCAGTTCAAATATGGCTCCCTAGTGAACTGATACATATTAGGGCATAAAATAATCAGTGTAAAGACTTTATCTGTGATAACTAGGGTTCATTTGGCGTTTTTTTTAAGAAAATTTTAGCAAAATGTTGTTAGTGTTATCAACAATTAATTGGTTTTAAGATGAAATAATAAATTTCTGTCAGATTTGCTACATGATTTTTCATTTAATTCTTCACTGTGTAGGATTATGAACTAATTTCAAAAAGAGACTTAATTTCCCTTGGCTATGGAAAGCAATTAAGTCTCAAAAGATGCTAAAAACGGATTTGTTGACTTGACAGAAGTTGGTTTGATTGAGCTCCTTATTTGTGATAATAAAGATGACTGGTAGGTGTTTACATGTTAAACAAAGATTTTTAATCTCAAGGTAGTAAACAAACATATGCCAGGTAAAATTTTCTAGTATTTCTAAGAAGGAAATAATATCACAGCACTCTGCAGGTTTTAGTTCTGAAGTTTATCTGAAGATTTTCAATCTAGGTATTTTGGCATAAAAATAATTTAGAATTGCTCTTATGTGCTGTGTGTTCTCTTCTATAGAAAACTAACACTTGAACTAAGATTAAGAAATTAATTTAGGACTGGATATACTTGGGCCCGTGTTTTCCATTATAGACTGTGATCCTTAAATATCAACAATACTTTGTGATGCCTCAAAAGACTTTCATGTCTCTAGAAAGGACAGTTAGAAACTTCAGGGACAAAACAAGGTCACTCTTGACCAAATAATTCATCTTAGAGAGAACATCTCCTTCGAATAATTTATCATTTTCAGTGGAGAAAGTTTCTGATTTTAAGACTTCAGGTGAGAGGTTAAATTTTAAGAAATAGAATTTCTAAATTCCGAAATTATTCCTTCATTATTCTTGATTTAAAACATGACACCAGCATTTACATGTTTCTTTATTCTGATCAATTGGCATAATTCATCACATTGTCAAGGAAATCATGTCTTATTGTTTCATCTGCATAAACCAGCACAGATTTCCCTGTTTCACTGTTGGAAGGGTTGCCTTGTGTTAGCACTGGGATTTGGTTTCTGATGTGCCCTGACTCTGGGAGTGGTTTTGGGCTCCCTTCAGAGGTGGCGGGGCAGTTCCTGGCTGTGCTCTGTGCTCACACAGGTGCCCCTGCTCGGGAAGGGACTGGGGAGCCCCAGCTCTGGGTGCCCCTCAGAGACCTCAGTGACACTGCCCCTCAGAGAGCTCAGTGACACTGCCCCTCAGAGAGCTCACAGTGACACTGCCCCTCAGAGAGCTCACAGTGACACTGCCCCTCAGAGAGCTCAGTGACACTGCCCCTCAGAGAGCTCACAGTGCCACTGCCCCTCAGAGAGCTCAGTGACACTGCCCCTCAGAGAGCTCAGTGACACTGCCCCTCAGAGACCTCAGTGACACTGCCCCTCAGAGAGCTCAGTGACACTGCCCCTCAGAGACCTCAGTGACACTGCCCCTCAGAGAGCTCAGAGTGACACTGCCCCTCAGAGAGCTCAGAGTGCCACTGCCCCTCAGAGAGCTCACAGTGACACTGCCCCTCAGAGAGCTCACAGTGACACTGCCCCTCAGAGAGCTCACAGTGACACTGCCCCTCAGAGAGCTCACAGTGACACTGCCCCTCAGAGAGCTCAGAGTGACACTGCCCCTCAGAGAGCTCACAGTGACACTGCCCCTCAGAGAGCTCAGAGTGACACTGCCCCTCAGAGAGCTCAGAGTGACACTGCCCCTCAGAGAGCTCACAGTGACACTGCCCCTCAGAGAGCTCAGAGTGCCACTGCCCCTCAGAGAGCTCAGAGTGACACTGCCCCTCAGAGACCTCACAGTGCCACTGCCCCTCAGAGAGCTCAGTGCCACTGCCCCTCAGAGAGCTCAGAGTGACACTGCCCCTCAGAGAGCTCAGTGACACTGCCCCTCAGAGACCTCACAGTGACACTGCCCCTCAGAGAGCTCAGAGTGACACTGCCCCTCAGAGACCTCAGAGTGACACTGCCCCTCAGAGACCTCAGTGACACTGCCCCTCAGAGAGCTCAGAGTGACACTGCCCATCAGAGACCTCACAGTGGCACTGCCACAGGGCTTGGTGGCCCAGCTGCACAGTGACACTGGCACATGGCTTGGTGGCCCAGCTGTCCCTGTGGCTCTAATGGGACAATAAACAGCACAAGACCTGGCACAGGGGGGTAGGACAGGACCTCTGCCCCAGCCACCAAAAATCTACAAACAGCACAACTCTGGGCAGCCTCCAGGGCTGCTGCTAGTAACACCTTCTGGGCAACCACCTTCCCATCCAAAGACATACCTTTAGCCCTTTCTTTTGTTTTCTTTTCGAATTTTTGACGTTTCAAGTATAGAAAACTGATTTACCTTCAGAGGGTTTGCTGAAGCACAGCTATTTCTGAACTATATGAACTCCCTTACCTTTAGTCACATTGACAATCACAAGGCTCTTCCCTTTTTGAAGTTACTATGGTTACAGCTGAACTGGAGCTGTGGGTTGCACTGCTCTTGTTATTGATAAAATTGGATATTTATCAGAAAGAGCAGTTTCTGTTTCTCATAAAATCGAAGGATTTTGCATTAAGAAGCATAATGTATAAATACAACAAGGTAATGCATTTCAAACACTATGTAAGATGGTTTATAAATGTGTTTTAAATTAAAATATATGTCCTCTTTCATCTTTTTCACCACTGAACTAATCTGTGAGGGCTGTGACTTACTAATAGGGAAAGGAGTCTATAATTCAAATTGGAAACTTTATTTTTAGACAAAGTCAATAGGAAATAAAAGTTAGATTTCTCTAATCTTATTTTCTTCTCATTTGATACTGCACTCCTAAAAGAATTTAGGCCCATGAGCTATGAAAGACATTAATAGCTCTAGTCAGAAGACTGAGGTACAATAATACCAGTACTTTATATAATGCTGTAATTTATTTTTTGTTTCCCTATTCTTTTAAAAGTAACAGCAAAGTAGCACTGCATACAGTTAGCATAGGGATTGTTGTCATTCGGTGATATTTCAGTTATAGATACTTTTTACAGGCGTCTCTAACAAGCCAGTTTGTTTCTACATTTGTCCAAAGACACCTTTCACAAAGCAGCTCCACAAACACTTCTTATGACTTGGGTACAACTGAAATCATCTTGGGCTTAGCATGTGACAGATGTTACCTCAGCCCATGAAGTCAGGGAAGAAGTGAATCAGACTTTTGTTGGCATAAATAAAATCTGTGAAAATCTTAGATGCCTCACTATTTCCTGCTTCCCATCACTGAATTTTAACTGAAGTTCACAACCCCTTCTGAGTCAGCAGCTCTGGCACACGTTATTTCTGTTGGTGTCGGTTTTCCACTGCCACAAAAGGTGTTGGTGCTCCCCCAATGACCTGACCTTCCAGCCACTTCTTTACCCACCTCTTTTTCTGTTCTCATTTGCTTACACTGAAACAAGAGATGCTGAGTACTTTAATGAAAAGTAGTTGGTATCCTTGTAATACATGTTGTATCTAATGAATTGTATGAGTCTTTAAGTAGTTACCACACAAAAACCAAGCCCTACTCACTGCTGCTCTGCAGTGCCTTCAGAAAGCCAGGGGCCAAGCTGACTGCAGTGCAACATCTACAAACTTGACTTAGATATCAAAGTTCTCACAGACTGGACATGTTACTGTAGTGTAGGATTATTTTTAAATTATTTCCCTTGAGTTTTAAAGTCATCTGTTTGACAAAACATGATGTGACTTCCTTGGACATGATGACTATTCCTAGAGCATTATTCTGTCCAGAGGTAACTTAAATGAACTTTCTTCCATAGCAGAGCAGCACATCCCCTTTGATGTGGCCATTCTGACCCATGCCCAGAGATTCTCATAATAAATGAAGGCAAATGTGGTTATGGGGAAGTGCCCAGACAGTGGTGGTCAAAACAAGGTGAAAATGTGTCCTGGAGCTCTTAAAAGGGTGGATGTGCTAAGGATCCTGCAGACCTAAAGATCCTGTTCTTGTGCAGACACTATTTCTAATTTTCATTAATGAGTTGGCTAATGCAACGGAGGGTGTTTCTTTATGGTACAATATTCTGCTGAAAGGAGATTGCAAACACTTTGAAAGGCATGGTTAGAATTCAGTATGATTGCTGTAATGATTTAAAATAGACAAGGATAAACGCTACTTGAAAAAAAAGCATCTTCATAGACAGCATAGACAGAAGTGAGCATTCACTTCTGAAAACAATTTCAAGTTTACAACCTATGAAAATGAGTCATGAGTACCAATACATAGCAAAAAAAAAAAAGGAAAACAGGATTTATTAACGTGTTCTACAGCATTTTCTCCTTTTATTTCTTGACAGCGAGTGTCAACTGCATTACTGGGACATGGTTTTAGGCACTGTATTTCAGGGAAGATATGAGCTGATTAGAGGGCAAGAAAACATTACTAAAGGAGGAGATTGAATGAAGTGAGTCATTTAGGGAGGAGATGTCTGAAATGAGTCTTTGAATAGACAAATTCTGCTGAAAGAAAATCAGAATAAATATGACAAATTTTTGTCTCTCATTAGGCTAGGAATGGAAATTGCAGACTTGAAAAGCAGGAGGGGAGATTTGGGTTAGACATGATTCAGGAATAATTGCATTTATAAATGATATGAATACTGAAGAGCAAGTTAGACTCCCTTGAGTTTCATGCAACCAGCATCATTTCAGTTCTTTGAAAACAAATCAGACAAATGTCTGTCAGCAGAGGTGGGGCTGAAGTTTGCTCTGCCTTGGGCCAGACAAGAGAGGGACAGAGCAGAGACCAGGACCCTTCAGTCAGGGACAGGTAAAGAAAATCCAATAACCTCCCCTGGAAATGGGAAAACATTTGAAATGGAAGATATTTTCTGAGAACTGGGTGAACTGGGGAGTTTCTCCCAGAAGAGGCAACTGATGCGTTACTGTGTTGCTTGATTTATTATTTTGCTTTCATTTGAAAATATTAAAGTAACATTTTGGGGGTAGAGTTGGAAGAGAAACAAGAAGAGAAAGTTGTTTATTTAGGAGGCAGGAGGAAGGAGAGGAATGTGTACGCATCCGTCTAATTGCCTTGGCCTGCTCCACACACACCCCAGCAGTACACTGACTTTGATTGCTGTTTTCTTTGCCTTCTATCAGTATCACAGAGACTATTAACAAGAGCCCAAACTAATTAGCTAATAAGCAAAAGCTGAAAGTGGCAAATAGTTTTAGAAAACAAGTCTGTTTTTATGCCAATGACATTAGAGAGCAGGAGACCAAACTGAGTCCACATTTAGCACATTAAGTCAGCATTGCTAATCAGGCAAAAACCTGAATATAGATGTTGGTGAACCAAGAAAATATCTTTTGTCAATAAAGCTTCTGCCTACACCTTTGAGCTATTCTGGGCAAAGAACTCTTTTTCTAGTTTAAATTATAACTGCAGTGGGAGTAGATGGGTAAGGTTACCAGGATGGTTAAATATAACTAGCTAATTTAAATATAGCTATATCAGCAAATGTTCAGCTACACACATCTCCTAAATTGTCTTCTGTAGAATAACACTTCCAAAATTCTTCAGAGATAACACATCAACAGAGATCACTTTAACATAAAATCTCACAGGAGAACTGAGAATTTATTTTGGGTTTATAAACTGATTTTGAGATTACATAGATACTTAAGTGCCATTTAGAAAACCTTCGCAGCAATGCTTTGAAAGTTCCAAGAAATATCATTAAGACAAAGCATAATCAGCTGGTCATGCTCTTGTATGAATTATCAGCAGTCATGTGAATGTAAAAGTATATTGTTTTTATTTCTAAAATGTCAGATGTGAACATGGCATCCCAGAGGCACTCCTAATCTTTAGGATTCCTGGGCTATAAGGACTGAGTCAATTGCACAATTATGTACTAGAATGAGCACCAGTGAAGCACTGAGTTACCATGTGACTTTTAACCAGACAAGTAATTGGGAGTCTTTACATTAAATTCTGTTTGAAATTAGAAAGTTCTGCTTTGTCTATGCAAAGAGAAGATAATAAGAATTCAAATAAGACATACCAAGAACACCGCCTTCTTCAGCTGGAGTTTTTGAAATGCAAAATAGACCATAGGAAGGACTGTGATCCCCTGTCTGCAGGGAGGAGGGAAAAACAGAGAAGGCCTAAGGTAATATCTACAGGATTTAATTACCTGAATAGGAACCAAATACTAATACTCCTGGTGATGTGTGTCTAAATAATTTGCTCACCTTCAATTTAAATTCACCACACTGTATTTTTTCTATTGCACTGGTGAACTGAAAATCAAATATAGGGTATAAGTCAGGGAGAACGAAGGAACTTAAACTACTGGTATGCTGAAGGAACCTTAGAATGTGTTGTAGGTGTCAAATATCCTGGTCTGGGTCAGAGGCTTCCTGGGTACCATGAGCCACATCCTTGCTGAGCGTGGGGCAGGACAGGGTGGGCATGCTGCACATCCCTTAGTGGACACGTGTAACAGATGGGTAATTGTTATTATATCCTTCTTAAAACAGGTAGACCCCTACTCATCACACACAAAATCCACAGCAAACCCAACTCTTTTCAGCACCCTTATTCCTCTGTGGTCACAAGATCGCAGTGCTTCATGCACAGTGATCATGCTGTGACATTTTCATTTCTGTAGGATTCTCTGTGTGAGAGGGAAAGCTTCTTCCTAACTCAGCTGCAGCAGCAAAACTCATAGACATAATTAATTTAAGGATCTCATATTTTCCAGTTGATCCTTCTTAACTCATTGTTATCCACTTAGGCAATTGCTCTTAGGCAATATATAGGACTGGGCTTCCCAAACCTGCATTCTAACATTGCTTTATTTCTTGAACTGCCAGAGGAACATGAAAATTCCAACTCACTTTGCTTTCTTTCCATGCAGTGACAGTCCTTGCTATTTTCCATGAGCTGAATGTGGATACAGATTTGTACACACTCCTGTTTGGAGAGAGTGTCCTAAATGATGCTGTGGCTATCGTGCTGACACAGTAAGTTACACCCGCCTCCATGCTTTACCTGGGGAGATCATTAAAGCTTTTCTCACTGGTGCCATTCTCACTGATATGGTTTGTTCAAGTACAGCTATATCATTTGAAGGTTTTGTTACAGAGATGTAGTTTTAGAATTTTTCTTGGTTTGTTAACACTAGAATTCCAATACTGCTCATAGCAACTGCATATCCAGAATGCCATTTTAGTTCATGTTCTTTAATCCAGAAAGCAGTACATTCTGTAAAATGTGAACTTAATTTATTACCATTTCTTTCCTCATCTAAACAAGGTATCTTGGAAAAAAAATGCTAAATGAACATTTAGGACATAGAGCAACTATAAAATTCAAGACAGGTTCTTTTTATTTTTTGCAATTATTATTTCCCAATATTAAAACCACAAAGTGGTACATAGTATCTGTTTATCGACATCTGTCTGTGGAAGCTGGCAGAGCTTCAGCTGATAATATTATCTTAAATTTATATATAGCTTTTTTATTCTCAGGAATCCTCAAACAGATCACAAATGATGGTCCAAAATCACACAAGTATGTGCTGTCCTAAAAATATAGATGCTAAGTACATGATTAATGGGATCTCAAGTTTACTCCACTCTACATGCATTATATGCTTCCCAAAGCTTTGCCAGAAATACAAATAATCCTCTCAGATAATCTTAAAAGTAACAGAACTGCAAAGTCAAATTCACTTCTCCACGATGTTTGAAGGTGCTTCACAGTAAGCCTCAATTCAGTGCCAACTTTCTCCTTAAAACATGTTTCCTTGAACAAGGATTTATCCTATCCCTCAGAGTTACAGTGTTTACAGTAGTTAAAAGATGAGCTTAATATTTTTTCTGAAACCCCATGAAGTTTCAACTGATAATAATTGCTGCAAAAAGACTCAAACTTGTTTCACAGTACAAAAAAGAACTAGCATTCCTATTTAGTTTATCACTTTCCAATTATCAGTCTAGTAACCTTCACCTACACTGAACTCCTCCCAGAGTTTCCAGAGCAAGAGCAATGTTTTCAGGTGCTGCTGAGTGTCTGAGCACAGCAGCCCAGGGTTAGATACAGCCCAGGGTTAGATACAGCATGGCTGTCACATCCCGGGCCTGGGGCTGGAATGTGTCACCTGGAGAGCTCTGGTACCCCAGATAATAAAATGCACAAAAGGAAAAGTAAGCAAACACCAGACAACTCGGTGAGAGAGCCACCGAACAGCACTGAAGCAGCTATTAGAATTGGGAAGAGGTGTGTAGGTGGCAATGTCTGAGATTTTTATCTCCCTCCCTTGGCGTGGTTTAATAACAGCCAAGACATTTTCAGCTCATTGAGGCTCCTCCTCTGTTAGTGCAAGGTTCCCACAGAGGAACAGTGGGGCTCCAAGCAGCTCAAGGAACCCAGAGTGTTTGAAATCTCTCTAGTTTTCTGTCACCCTGATGCCAAAGCACACAGATCTCCCAAAGGAGCAACTCAACTGCAGAGCAAATCTAAAAGGAAAAGTCCCATCAGATTCCAGTTCCATCAGTATTCCAGTACATGATTCATGAATTTCTAAGCTCTGCTCTTCCCAGTACTCAAGGCTAAGTTATGCACCTCAGCCTATCTACTCCTCATGTTTTCTTTGCTGTTACATGGGTGATTACAAATCTTTAGTATAGAATCTCTTGTTGCTGGAAAATTTTTTTGTGATTGTTGTGATTTTTTAATATATTCACTGTGACCAATTCTTTGATTTCTAAAGTAATTTGCAGAGACTGAAGAGAATACATGGCATCATCAGTTTCACATTTCATTACTCTCTGGCTTAAATAATCAGATTCTGCACAAATACAATACTTCTGCAACCCAATATAATCTTCCTGTAGCATTTTAAGTAAAGATATACTGTTAATATTGCTAGCTTCAGGTCATTAAAACCCGACTAAACCAACCAGAGTTTAAATGAAGAAAATTGTTTTTCTGCCACTGCAAAAAGAACAGCTATTTTTTCTCCTGTAACCCATACCATTCTTGTGGGCAAACACAACATGTTCATAATTACAGCAATAGATGTCTATTTAAAAAGGTGCGAGAATAATGTTTACAAATCTGGAAAAGCAAGAGTAAGTAATTTAGTACACTCTATAATGATAACCAGAAAAATAGAATATGAAAATACACATTGTTTTTCATTATCTAACAGAATAAGTAAGATAATATCTGCAGGAGTGACTCGCTGCAGGAGAGGCAGGAAGAGAAAAGAGAGGAGGCCCTTATGGCAGGAGGTGGCCATTTGGCAAGGTGAAGGCAGCATGGCTGTCTGCCAACAAGGGCTTAGATTGATCTCTCTCCTTTCTTTCAGCTTCTCCCTCCAGTCTCTATTTTTCTTGTCCTGTTTATCATTTAGTTTAAGAAGGACAGCAGCAGGAGCAGCCACCCCTGCATTTTTCTAGGGATTTAGCAAGTCACAGGAGCTGTGCTGCTGCAAGAGTGTGTGCACACAGTGAAAATCCCAACCAGGGACACCAGTTCTCCTGAGGCCATCCCGCCCCACCAAACACCTGGGTGTTTGTGCTAACTGCAGGTTTCATTTATAGTGTGCTATTTTAAGATAATCCGTGCAGGAGGGATCACTGTGACTCGAATTGACAGCAGTGGCTGCAGGAAGGCTGACAAGCTGTTCTGCATCTGGGAGAGCTCACACACACAAGGGCCTCTCTAAACAAGGGCATGGGAGATGCAACAAGGATTTCCTCATATCAAAATCACTTCCAGAGTTTCTAACAACTTTTTGTTATTAGGATAAAATTCTCCTTTTAATAAAAACTTGTGAGAATTCTCACAGAAAATAAACATCAAGAATTCCAAGTATTTAAGAAAACTGACAGCAGACCCTTACAAGACAGTACTTATTAGATTATTAAACATGTCTGCTTTTACCCAGAAAAACCCATATGACTAATTATGCCACAAATATTTCCTACATACTTTGTTTTCCAGAATACTGACTGAGGAAAATCCTGATAAAAGTAGTTTTGTGGTTCCTCTGAAATATTTCCAGGATAAACATATACCAACTCAGGTCATTGTACATGTTCACTCAAAAAGTACTTTCGTTCTAGTCTAGACAAAGCTTATACAAGTTAATGTCATGCCCAAACCCTTCTTTCTTGGTGGAAGCTTATATAAGGCTTTCTGAAATAACATGGCAAAGGTAACTGATTTATTGAAAGTTGATTGAAAAACAGTATCAATTTCCAGGGGAAATAACTCAGAGGCTGGAGTTCAGCTCAGTTTGGGCTGAGCACCCTCTAAGGCTGTCTTTTCTCAGTCAGTGATTCCTATAATTTTCTTAGGCAGACAAGAGAATTCCTTCTGACACACTCTGGGTTCTGACACACTGGTAGGCACAGACATTGTATTGCTAATTTTAGTGCAGTTAAGACATTTTCTGTGATATAATGGACCACAAATAGAAAATTAATAAGAATCTTTAAACCTTTCCAGTTCTAAGTACTTGTTTACCTGTATTGTTGTTATTATTTCAATGGGTTTAATTCTGTTATTATGTCACTGAACTTGAATGTAGCATACACAAGAGAGCAGTGTAATCAGAAACTGAGAAAGAGACATTGGACAAACATCAAATGCAGTCACAAGAATTCAGTCTGTATTTCATGTGGTCATTGGCCCAACTGATGTAACTGTCTGTTATCTGCAAGTGTTACTTCCCTACTTTACACAATTTGTAATTGTTGTTCCTTGAGTATTATATATTAAAATCAGCTGTTCTGCAAAGGAAAATAAGAGATATTGTAAATTCTGCTGAATAATTAAGTTGAGAGCTGGGAGTTGCAAGAATAATATTGTCTTTGAAAGTTATGATGGGTGTCTGCTTGATGTATATCTCAGTAGATGTGAAGCTCCCTTTATGATTATATTTTTCTTTTTTTCTTTTGTCGTGGACTGTCTCTAATTTGGATCCTTTGCCCTTCCACTTTTGAAGCATTATTCTGTATAGTTTTTGCCACACTTTGATTCCTGAGCACATTGAATAACAAATTTTACAGAGGAAAGACATCTGAATGTTCTCACATCATATTTTCCCACAAACTGCAGTTATATTCAGAAAGTGTCCTTTGAAAGCAATGTTGTGGGTTTCGATATGTACTGTGTCAAAATCTTTTGTTTCAAGTGTATCAATTAAGAAACAAGGACTTTTCTCTTAGCTAACCCTTTGTTTCAGCTTCCTCCCCACCTGTAGGTAAGTTTGTTGAATGTAAGAACACAGGGAATTCTGTCAGCCTGAATCCCCTTCCTCACGCTGAGATTTGTTAGGCACTATTAGCAAATGACAAATAGTATTGAGTCATCACATAAGAGAAGAAAAAGGATGCTGGTTTCTCTATGGCCCTTATATTTTTAGCCATTTTTTAAACCCTGTATGTATTCATGCAATTCCTTAGTGTCTCTTACAATACTATCTCAGCAACTGCAGTGAAAATGAAACTAAATTTAAGTTCTATTTATTCTCAACATGTACCTGAGTGCTAAGATGTTATTCACACATCCTAGACATATCAGTACAGAGAAACAGTGTAAAAAAACACTTCTATCCACAAGTGGGCCCTTCTGTACCCACAGCTAATAGCTTTAGTGTACCTACACATAGAACTCTTCAGCCTAGGAATTCTTTTTCAAAAGGATAAAAGCCTCACTCCTTGCCAACTAATGAACAAAGTGCGCACAGAACCTTTACAGGAAGGAAAGAGGGAAATAAAAGTACCTGTGCCATCAGACAGGTGACAGGTAAAAAGTATCAACACATGCAAAATTTTCCTGTTTAAAGAAAATAGATTTCTAAAGTGAGAAGAGATAGTGAAATGAAGATGTTAGAAAATGAGCTGGTGAAAGCAACAAATGGACATTGTGAAGGCATGGCTAGGAAAAAGAAGCAAGAAAGAGAGATAAGGCTCATTGTGTAACTACAGATCATGACAGTGATACATAAACCTGTAGCTAGAACTCTTTAGAGAAAAGAAAAGCTTGTTTACTCATAAAGATGCAGAGTAACATCTGATTATCTTTCTCTGATGCAATTTTTCAGTTTTATATTGTTTTGTTATGAATATCTATATTGAAATCCTTAAGTAGTACATCAAAATCTACTCCTGAACTTAGGAAACTGGCAACAGAATAGGAATTAGGACAGCTAATTCTAAAGAGTGGTATGTTGCAATCAGGCAGTGAACCTGAATTCAGAAAAGGAATGAGATTCTGCCAGAAATACAGAGGGTGCTCCCAGACCCTCTCTTTGTAGCTGTCTGGTTGAGCAGCCCTGGGGGTTCTGAGGCCTTTATGAGCTCAGTTTGAGCAGGGGCAGGTTTAGATGAGGGGCTGCCTTTGCAAAGCCTGACTCAGAAATCCCAGCTCAAAGTGAGACCAGCACTGGAACCCAACAGACAGGGAGAGTGCTCCATGGTCCTGACCTGCATGGCTTGGAATCCTTGACAAATATTTAGGGATTTCAGTGTCTGGGAGACACAATTCTGGACCAATGACTAACTCTATCTCTGGATACAGGCCTTGCCTCATTCCAGATAAATGCTATTTGTGATTTTATTCCCACCAATGTTCCTGAGGAGAGATGTCTGTAACATTGTGGAGGAGAATAAAATAGAATCCCCTGAAAACCTGAAAGCAAACAAAATGCTGGATGGAAGCTCAGCCCAATCATTTCATTTACTGGTTCCCTTAGACAAGATGGATTTGGCTGCTATTCCAAATATTGTTGGAACGTTTTATATAACAAGCAGCCATTCATACAGTCAAATAACAGAGTAATTTATATATTAATAGAGCAAGGAGTTAATTGTGCATCACGTTATTGAGTGATTTTGAAAGGTAAATGAGGAGTCCTTTCCTCTATTATTTCTCTAATAATGAAATTTTGGTTGTCCATCTGCTCTTTTTACCTTTGAGGAAGGGTTTAGTCCCAGCTTATTTTGTTGATGATAATTAGAGTTTCACGTCACTGACCATCTGGAACAGGAGATGTGAGCACTGGGAAGCTAACCAAACTTGCTATTAGCAGGAACTTTAAAAGAGCTTCTTTCCCAGAATAGAGGAAATCCCACATAAAATGTTTATATCTCTGCTTAACAAAACTTCCTTTCTTTTTTCCTCCATGAGCTTTACTGTACAGACCAGTGTTATACTTAAACCAGAGGAAAAAAATGCTGTTGAATTTCTGTAATGCTTCTTAAAGCCAAAATTTCAGTATGAAAATGGACACTCAGAAGAGAATATTTTCAGGAAGTAGTTCTTACTCCTCAATTTTTTTCACATTTCAGTATTTCATATCACTTTTTCCTATATTAGTGCCATATTAAAATTTTACTTAGGATCTAGTTGATATATGCTAAAGGCCATACCCTCTGTGCTGCTGGGTGTGTGTGAGCTGGAGCTCATTTCCCCAGCAGCCCTCACAGGGCTGTGCTTTGCCCTGCTGAGAGCCCAGCAGTGTGTTGGTGCAGCTGAGCAGGGCTGGCCCAGCAGCAGCTCTGTCTCCCCAGCATCCCAGAGGGCAGACACTTGGGAGAGGACACAGGGAGGACACAAAGGGATATTCTGTACCATATGATGTGCTCAGCAATAAAAGCTAAAAGAAAGGAGGAAGGGGCAGATAAATGTTACTGCATTCATATTCCAGAGCAACTGCTCCACACACGTGGCATCACTCACCAATGGGAAGCAGAGAATAGAACTTTTGCTTTCCTTTGCTTTCACACACAGCTTTTGCTTTGTTAATGTGCCTTTATCTTCACTCCTGAGCTTTTTTCCATCTTATTTTCTTCCTCCCACCCTATCCTGCAGAGGAGGGAGCGATGGAGTGGCCGGGTGGGCACCTGTCACCCAGGCAGGGCCAGCCCACCCCAGTTCTCTAATTGGCACTGCTTTGGCTGTGCAGTTTGAACAGGCAGCCCTCAGTTGCAGACTGCGAAGCGAGAGTAGATTTCAGTGAGCAACGTTATGGAGATTGCCCTGAGGGGTGTATGAAGATGGAGCTTAGCTCAAAGCAGCTGGGAATGTCTGTACTTGTCAGACCCAATCAAACCAGAGGAGCTGCAGGTATCTCCATCCACTTGTACACAAACAGACAGATAAGTTTTAAGTTCAGAATTAAGAGTGCTGCTTGCAGTCCTTGCAAATCACACCTAAGTGGCACTTATTTAGCTTCACTTTCCCTGCAAATGACCAAACTGGCATCAAAGCTTCTTCATTTCAAAGATTTCTGTTGGGAGCTCTTCAGAACTGGAGTGCATCATGGTATCAGTCAGCCTGGCTTTTGAGCTCTTCAGATGGTTTTTCTTGTCCAAATAACCTTTTTCTAGGGAATAAGACAGATTTTTCCTGAGAGCAAGATAATTACATACAAAGTCTCATTCTATTTACAGAGACAACTCATAGAGTCTAATTCTACTTACAGAGACAACCCCTTTTATTTTAAAATTATAGTATGGATATTATTTCCCTTGAAGTGTTCCAAAAGAAAGCTGATTTCATCCTCTCTGGATGAAATACTGTATGTAAGAGTCTGTCTGGCTCTTGCAATAAATTAACATACATATCTTGTCTCCTGGCAGATAGAGGAGGAGTGTGTGTCAGAAAGGTGTGGGAGTCCTTTCTGCCATTTCATTTGCAAGGTAGCCACCAATTCCTATTCATGCCCAAATCCTTCCCAGAAATACAGTCCTGGAGAGCACAGCTATCTCAGCGAGACAGAGAGTTTGTCACAACAGGATACTCCATAAAAATGCTGTTATTCCTTGGATATCAGGTTATGATTACATGAACAAAGAACCCATTCCTACTGTGGGAGAATGGACTATTTCCAGTGGCTACCCAGGAACACTAGGAAAGACTGATGTCTCTTGTGATCCCTCTGTGAACCATTCCAGAACCTCTGTGCTACAGTTCAATTTGAATTTCATCATTCTGACCTGCTCTAAGCATATTTTTTTTTTACCAACAATATCTGGTAAACTGCTTCCTCCTGCAAGCCTTGATCTTTTAAGGCTCAAATCCTTGAACTATTGAGGCTGTTAGAACTGACACAAGTCTTCATGAAATTCTGTTGCATGTGCATATTTATATATATATGCATGAGGAACTGTCCATAAAGCACATAAAAATAATGCAAACCTTATCAGACACTCACTAGTTACATAATGCCCAAAAATTTTCATATCTTACAAAGGAGAGGTACCTTTTGTAAAAATTTTAATTAAATGTTATTTTAGTTCATTTTTTCATACATAGAAACCCCTCTCTCTCCATACCCAAGACATCATTTCAGTGTGCATGTTTCACCTTTTGGAGTAGGAACTTTAATGGTTTCAGGATATACTTCTGTCACATGAGCAAAGAGAATAATTGATAACAGCAGCATCAGCTGCCTCCTTCAGTGCCAGGCACAGCAGGAGTGACTGCAAACCTCCAGTTACTGCACTTCACAGCTGCTTCAATGATGAGACTCAGCAAATTTCTATTCTTGGGATTTATTCCAATGGTAACAAAACTGCACTCTCTCCTTGTTTCTACTTGCTTTTCTGTTGGTCTCAGTCTTTCTCTCCCTTGTCCTTCCAGAAGACAATGGCCAGCATCTCCATCTCACTCTACCCTTTGCCCTGAGCTGCATGACCAGCTCTACCACTTCCCTGGCACTCTCCAGTCCCTAGGTCTCCCACTTGAGATAAAAAGAAAGTATTTCTAAAGATAATCTAGGACTGTAAACCCCAACCTCCTTCATACCCTAAAGTCAAGAGAGACCCTGCCTTCATTCCTGGTGCAAGCACCTCTTCACTATCCTTCTTATTATGTTGTGACAAACAGAGGAGGTAATGAGGACAGGAGGGGTGATGTGACAGTCACAGCACTGGGGACAGCAGCTGGCTGAGTCTGGGGATCAGCAGCTGCAGAGGGAAAAGTCACATATTTAGGTTTTAGATGGTACATGCCTAAAAAAATGAGATCTTGGTAGATTTTTAGTTGATGAAGTTTATCAGATCTCCACTGAGATTTGTCAACTAAACATTTTGGAAACCTTTAAAAATTTGCATAATTTTGTCACATTTTCACAAGGGTGAAAGCTATGTAGGAAACAGATGGATAATTTCCTCTTTCCTCCCCTTGGAAATGAAATTCAAGTCTGAATTTCAAAGTGGTTCAGTGAGAAAGCTGTGTAATTATGTGGTTGTAAGGTTTCTGTCCAAGATAAGCACAGAGGTAGTCTCTCTATAATGGCTCTGCAGAATGCCAATTTAAAGAGGGGAAAAAAAAAGAGAGAGAAAAAACTCTTCATGGCAATTTCAAATACAACGTGGCAATGTAGTCTCAATGGTGACATTTTGGCAAAGTCACAAGCTGTGACAGAGACAGAAAACACTCAGGGCAGCAGTTGTGCAAGTGGCCCTGAGAGAGCTCCGTGTGACAGAGCTGGTTCAGTTCTGCCGTGTTCAGGGCAACGGGACTTGGGAACATTCCCTGTGAAGGCCATGATACCAAAGAAAGACATCCACTCTTTTTGTCAGTTTGCTCTTAATGCATTTGGAACGTTGATGTTCCCTAACTAATTGCTAATTATAATGATCTACATATTCTGAAAGTAATGTGCATGTGTGTATTTGGATGTGTTATTTGGATTTCTAATGAAATTTCAGCATGTTTCTGGGGAGACATAGTGATGCTAGAATTTGGATTTTGAAAAGGAAGGTTTAAATATTATTAAAACTTTGAACAAAGTAGTATCCCAACAATACATTGAATAAACTGATATTCACATTTTTCCCTTAGTAATTTCTCCATTGCAAAATCTCACAAAAGTAATATAGTTTTAGACTTTAAAGCATTTTAATTTTGTATCCCCATTCACTGAAAGTTTACTTTATTTTTACTTAAAAGAAATCAACCTGTTTTTCTTTCCACATTGTTCAGCTGATATGTAGCAAGCACAGCCAGAAGCAATAATGAGAGAAATGAGAAAAATGGAGTGCCTAGCAGGCTGCTGTTCCTGCCTCAGACACACTGGGAAAAAGTTACAGCTAGATGAAAATATTCCTGAAGAAATATATCAGCCTCCTGAACCATTTAACAGTGTACATCTTCTTTATTACAGTGTTTTTATTCCAAGAGAGTAAGGTGAAAGGTATTTCTAAACTCTCATTATAGGATGTTCACAGTTTTACATTTTATTTCTAGCATTAGCAGGACTTAGTCCATAGCTTGGAGAGTGTTTTCCCTGAGCATTGTTAGAGTGAAGTGAATGCAAAAGTTTCTGAGGCAAGACTCCTACATTCTAGTAATTATGAGGGTAATGAAGCTAGGCAGAATAATTTTCCTCTTATTAATAGCTGTGTTTAAGCCTCATAGAACTTCCTGTCTGGGGAAAGTATTTATTTTTAAACTAAGTGGTGGAAATGAATGTGTTATACTACATGTTTATCCATAAATCAATGGAGTCTTTACAAAGCCAGAAAGAAAAATTATCTGTATGGCTGCCTGTCATTTCTGTGAGGTTTTTCACAGTGCATTGGAAAGGCCAATAGCATATACCTTCATTTTAACAAAAGATGTTCCTTAATTCTTTCAGTCTCAGCACTGAGGAATAATTCACAATCAGCTGGCAGCTGTGCCTTCCAAAGCCTTAGCATGTGTACTTACAAATAATTCATTCTTATCAAAGCAAAACCTCTCATCCAGTATGTTTGGCATTAGGTCACTTTGATCAAGTGATTTATATTGAGGAAATTGGGATGGTAGGATTTTATTATCCAGATTATTTTCAAAATTCCCATTAACTTTTAGATTTCCTTCAAGTAGAATATTTTTAAGTAGCAAGGCTTAAAGGTGACTTATCATTCGAAATTCCTGTACAAAGGATAAAGAAATACAGACTTCCAGTTATTTTGAGTAAAATATCCCCAAGGATGGAAGTCAGAGAAACAGAATGAGTGTATATTTTTGTGTGTTTTCTTGTTTTCTCTTCTTCCTGTAATCCTTACAGATAAAAAGAAGGTTTTACTGTTTTAATTGCCTTAGAATTTGGGACTGAAATTCTATCCACATCAGCTTCCCTGCTTAAGTGGTGATTCCCTCTCTTTGTTTAATTTTACCACGAGTGAAGTTCAGCAATCCTGCAGATTGCCAAGAGCTATTGGCAGGTGCCGTAATCAGCACTGACTTCACGCTTGAGCAAACCAATTCCCACAAGGTTCAGCAGCCCTGTCTCTGCTCTCAGCAGCCCCAAGCTGCTGAAATGAACCCCCCAGGCTGTGGAGAGCCAGCCACAGCTTCAAAGGGCTCCAGGCAGAGCAGCCTTTGCAGTTCCAAGGCAAGGAGAAAAGGTCCAGGATGGATGTGAAGCCACCTTTCAGCCCGTGTGCTGCCCTGCCCGGGTCCCGCTTGCTGTCACACTCACAGGCTGCCCTCAAAACCTCTCTGCTCCTGTGGGAGCTACTGCTCTTCAGCCAGCACTCACCAGAGGTAAACTTCACTTTCAAATAAGCCTGGACCTATTCTTCTATCACCTTCTCAGAAATTCTATCTTTAAATATTTTTTTCCCAGAAGAGATTTACATGGACTATTTACCTGCCCAGCCCAGTGGGTTTTTCCAGTGGATGACTATTAGTGCATGTACTGGGACTTGTTGGATTGTGTTTCTTTGTAAAGCACTGTCCAGTAATTTGTTTTCATGTTCTCACATTAAAGGTCTAAGAGGTTAAAGAACTTCAGGCTATAGAGTGATAAGGTAGTAAACAATAGGCAATATTGCAATCCTACGAGTTCTACCATGGCTAGGATTTTTCTTTTTATAAGCTGTAAAAAAATAAAATGTTAGCATATTAGCAGAAAGGTAGAGGAGAGCTTGAGGCTCACCTTTCTCCTACAGGAATATTACTGCCATTTTCTATGCAAGGCTGACCAGCTTTTCTAGCAAGTGCCTTTCCCTAAGGTGAAATTTCATTCTGTTTATTTGCTATATTTGGATCAGAAACTGAGACTTACAATTCAGAATATCCCTAAATTCCCATCCTCAGCTCCAGTATATCAAGAAAACAAAACATGTAACATGTTTTGTTTCTGACGTTATTACTGCCAACACTAGATCATACAATTCACATCTGGATTTATTTTAGACTTTCTCATAACAACAGCTGCATTTCTTGTCTTCAGTTGGATACATTTTTAAAAATTAAAATTGCCATGGCAACAGCTGCAACCATTTATTATAAAGCAATAGAAGTGGAACTAATATTTGTGAGAGAAGCTGTGTTATCATGCAGGATAGCATTTCATTCAGACAATGCCTGAGTCATTCTTCCCTAGCTATTCCATTTTTTAAAAGAAAAATATAGAAAATATTTTCAATAACAAAATGTAGGTGGGATTGAACAGCTCAGGAGATTAAAAAGATTTTCTTCTTTAGATTACTGGCTCATCTCAAATCCAGATTAGCAAGAGGCAGAAATTATCAGCTGTTTGGTGAGCACATGGAAAAATCGATAGGGCTATGGAGCTCTGAAAATCCCATTCCCACAGCAGCTATGCTCTCAACTGCAGCACAGAAAGTGACAACTGAGAGCACAGGGTGTGTCTTCACTGGGGGAAAAACCATGTGAGCCCTCCTTGAGGAGTGTAAAGGTGAATGCAAAGGAAAACTGCGCAGGCAGCTGGCAGTGCTAACACAGAGCAGCTCCAAGTGAGCTGTCCTGCCCTTCACACCCCCTGCACTGTGTCACCTGAGAGAAGGGAACTTTTCCTGAGTGAAATGGGGCTAAAGAAAAAGGGATGGTTGGCACAACATCAAGGTTAGGCTGTTCCAAGTCAGGACTGGGGTGGGGTCATCCAATGCATGGTCTGGGCACATTAGAAATCACGTGGGCCATTTTGTTTGCATCTATTGACAATATTTCTTGGAGCAGTAATTTGGTTTTTTTTAATCTCTCTAAGAATCTGGGTAGGAGATACACAAATTGCACTCCAGATATTAAAAAGCTACATGAACTGCAGATTTTTCTTATTTCACCCCCTTCTGACTATGAAAGGATCTGTTTTGCATGCACTGGCTATACAAGGATGATATACCACATACCAAAGACCACATTTCTTCCTATTTATTACACATTAGAGTATCTTAGGCAGAGTGAGGGAGAACACTGAAATAGAAAAAACTTTAGACATACTTTCCTTCTGCTTCCACCCTAATTTGTGTGGGATTCTGTGTACCTTATCTTTATCAATTACATTCAGCATCAGGCTGCCCAGTGTCCTGCACTGTTCAGAAGTTCCTAAAGATGCTGAAGTTCAGTGAAGGCAGTAGAGCAAGGGCTCCTTTCTAAATCTCTGACAGAAAACATTCTGCAAGTGAAAAAGCCCAAGGCTGCTGATGGGCCAGAAACTTGGCACAGCCCCATAGTACAGGCAGTGGCTTATCCAGCTGCTCTAGGGACTGCCTGCATCCTCTAGCAGCGCACTTAGCTGTGTCTATGATGCAATAATTTCAACAAAAACAGTAGCATAAAAATCTCTTACAAGACAAAGAGTACCCATGCTTACTAAGCTCTAGGTTTGTTGCAAACATAGACTATTATATGGTCTGACTTCACTAGATTACTTTTGGGTCACAGACAGTTTATTTTAGGGTGATAACAGGAAAAGATAGAAGAAAAAACAAAATTACACCTCGTGCCTGAGTAAAATCTATGAAAGCATATAATTGATACATTATATTTTTATAATGAGATCTGGTAGAATATATGGCTGGTAGAATATAAAACTGACATCTGGTAGAAATCACAAAGATAGTTTTCTTTCTCCTGCTCTCTCACTTAACCTTTCAATTCTTTATAGCACATTCCCAGCAGCATGCTCCCAATTCTGTCCCTCCTCTTTACCATTCCTAGGTAGGCTTTACCCCCCTGTTACACTTCAGGCAGTGACCTGGGGCAGCTGAGGCTTGGCAGGGCAGTGGTGACAATGGGGTCCTTTGCTGTCCCACTGACAAGAGGAGAGGAGCAGGGAGAGGACAGCCTGCTTTTCTCAAGGTGAGCAGCACTGGGCACTTTGAGCCTCCTCTCCCTGTCTCTGGGAGTATTGAGCTGAGCACAAACAGGAATCTGAAATGTTCTCTGTGAAAAGACAGGGGGTACAGTAGCCTTGAACACATCAGATTTTCATAAGCAAAGGTCACAGAAGAAAAAAGTCCTTTAAATATTAAACAAGAACCTGCTGTATATGTTCTTCCATTGATCAGCTAAGTAATGTGATACTGCCCCTCACTCCTTTGTCCCCATTCATTCAAGGGGATTTCAGAGATTACAGAGTATTTGTGGTACTGTTTAACCAGCTCAATCTCAGGGAGAAGTTGGTTTAAAGCCTGGAGGAGGGTGAAATGGGTAGGACCGTGCATTTGTGAAGGATAAGAAGCAGCTGTTACCACAAAGGAAATGCTGCTTTCATCCCTGGGTATCTCACAGTGCTCACAGGTCTAGTGGGTTCTCCTGCAGTGTTAGGAGGATGAGTCAAAGCCCAAATGAAGGGAGAATATTGTCTGGCATAAACTATACATCATTTTCTGTTGTTTCCGTCTTAAACTGCTCCTGAACAAAATCATGGTCTCTTTGATTATAAGAAAATTACTATTTAATAAAGATTTAGTGGAAACTCTTTCCATTCAATCTCTGCTAGTTGCCCATAAGAGAAAGGATTTTTCATGGCTAACCAAACTGCTTAAAACCTTCCTTAGAGTGTTTGGGTCATATCCTGCTTTTTTTGTAAGGCCAATGCACATTTATACCAACTGCACAGAACTGGAGTAACTGGAGTTACTCAGACACTCATCACTGTAAGGGTAATTTGAGGCAGTTTCTCCTCTGGAGCAGGATGACAGTAAATCACAGTGATTTCTGGTAATCTGCTGCAGCATCCCAACGCTCTGCTCTGTGCAGGCAGCCAGCAGCCCACAGCATTTTGTCAACAGGCAGGTGGAGTTCAATTGACACAGATAAATGTAACTTTTGTTTGCAGGAACAAAGGCACTGTGAAAGACTAGTGTAGTTGGAAGGCTTTCTTACCTCATCCTTGAGTCATCTCAAAAATTTTAGTAGAAAAAGGGGGGGTTAATTAAGATTACCCAATTCTTCCAGTAATCACCTTCCCTAGTTCCACAGTATCACATTCTGCCACTTTTGTACAAGCAAACCTGAAGTGTGGATCGAATTAGGCCTCCAGGAACACATTAAACTCTTGCTTATGCTCACAGAATACTTGCAATTGCACATTAAGTCAATTTTTGGATTTCAAGAGAGATATATAATTTTCACAGCAAATCCTTATTCCAGAGTCTCATCACCCTGCACTAATGGGAAGAACTGTCACATAAGGGGAAGGTTGTGTAAATGTGTCTGATAAATATTTTTCAGCTCTTTAAGTAACTTTGGAGATGAATGGCTCACAAGTAAAAAATTGAAAGATAACAAAGGTGAATAATGAGGAAGAATGTAAATTTAGTAGTGCAAGAGCTGGGAGAGGACAATAGCTCCCAACTCAGGTGTCAGGGGTAGGGAGGCAAAAAGATTGCTCAGGCTCATGAACCAACATTAGCAAGAGTCTTAACACACACAGCACATCTAACTCCCCTTAAAGCACAATTAGCATCATGCAGCAGATTCGGTTCAAATAACATAGAAAACTATTTCATTTTTCGTTCTAGATATTGACTGAAGAATTTTTAACTTGTTCATTATTTCTTGTTAACTCAGAGGGATGATGGGTTGTAACTTTCACAGTCATGTTTTCTTTGCAGAAAAAATGCATATTTTTTAGAGCACTGTTTTACCCTGTTCTATTTTGCAAAAGCATAAGTGATTACAGAGAGATGCCAGGCAGGGGAGAAGTCAGGCTCTTTGCATTAATACCATAAATACATTTATCTCTTCCTTGGTGTTGATTCTTTGTTTCTACTTTCTCAGCACTATGTGCACCTTCCCAGTTGCTGAAGCCACTGAAAGCTCCCTAACTGGGGGGACAGACTTCAAGCTGCTCTAGACAGACACAGGCCTTTCCTCTTCATGCAAGGCTTAAAAAGAATGAAAATTAAACAGTAAGTTGGATTACAGTTCTGATATCCAAATGAGAAGGCATCATATTTGTAGGCACAGAAATGTGTAAATTATGTGCCTTTGGATATGATCAGCTCATAAATAAGGACAGTCAGAGGGATAACACAGAATGCAACACATGCTGTCACAGACAGCCCACTATCAGCCATCTGTTTTCTGCTGATGTGCTTCATTCCTCTCAAAGATATGGGACAGGAAGGAGTTGTCACTATGACTGTGATATTTCCAAATAGATTTATGAAAATTAGGCATTTAGAAGCAATAGCAGTCATTTGAGAATGAAATATTCCTATGCCAAGCCTCAGAGGTATGTGAACAAATTTTACTGTTAAAGCCTTAATTTTCTTTTGCATAGATTTTAAGCCCATGTTGCTGTTCATCAGGATTTCTTTCTGTCAAAGATAAAACCAGGTTAGAACAAGGTAATGAGAAGCTGAGATACTTGTACAGATGACAGTGCACACCATTGCTCAGGTGCACTGGGGCAGAGAAGCTCCACACCAGACCAGAGATGATGTTAGACTTGAAATTGCTCTGCCTGCAGGCCCATTAGGTCCTGAATCATTGTCACAACTCTCATCTCAATCTCCTTCCTGTGAGGCAAAGTGACTGCAGCCCTGTAGTGAGCAAGCTCTGAGCAGGCTCAGAAGGATGCAGGGTGTCCAGCAGCAGGGACTGGCAGAGCTGTCCCTGGGCACCAGAGCTGTCTCAGCTCACCTGAAGCTGAGCTCAGCCCCATCCAGGTGGGTGAGATAACAGGTCCTGTATGGCCCAGGTGTGGGATTTGAAGGCAAGAATGGGATCAGCAGGATAGATGGCTTCCAAGGCTCCCATGGGAGGTAGAGCAGAATTCCTAAGGTTCATGGGCCGGGAGACAGAGAAGAAGGAGGGAGGATGGCAGATTTTCTGCAGTCCCTGGTGTTTGGGGCTAGGCGACAAGTGAGATCTGCATTAGGGAAAGTCCACCTGGAACAACACAAACTATTTGTTGTTTTCTCTGACAAACTGCTGCTGTGTGTCAGCTCAGGCTTGGACACAGAAGAAAACTGAAAATAGTTACCAGTGTAAAAGCAATAAAAGCTCATATACAACAACAGTAAGTGTTATCTTGGTTTAAAGTAATCAAGATAAAATGCTCTCTGGTATTTTAGACATTCTGGAAAAGTCTACAAAGGAGCAAAGTAAGGTCAGAAAACAGAGGAAGAAAATAAGTCATGGCATAGAGAAAAAGAAACAGAGTGTAAGCCCAGATAGAAAATAGTTTCTATAAACAACTGCCAGATCTTTTTCTAGAATTAAAAACAATAATAGTAGTACTAATAATAGCAGTGATGAAACCAGGCTATAAGTGGAATAAAAACCATGACCTGCTGTATCGCCAAGGAGAATAAAATTTTGGGTATCCATAATGAAGGTTCAGACACTGGCCACTTGGGCAGTGATTCAACTACCAGCACCTTTCTTTTTTCATTCCTTTTATTTTTTTATCTGTCATATAAAGCTCTATATAAATAGAAAACTTAGTATCTATATTTCAGCGAAGTCTCTGCTTCAGGAACCTTAAATGTCTAAAAATTTGCAAATATTGTCAGGAATAAATTCCATGGAGACAGATTCATTTATACAGAGGGATGTACAAAAGACTCCTCTGTGTTCTTTCAATGTACTGATCACTCTTTTAACACATCTGAAAAATGCATTTGTTTGTTGTTTGAAATTTTTATCTAGACCTCTGCATATTTGTTTCGAAACTGTTAAAATTGGCTGCCTCTGCTAGTCCTTAAGCCTTCCTGCTCTGGTGTGTCTTTGCTTTGCCTTAGCTGCCTGCAAACCTCTGTTTCATATGTGATTTATTGGCTTGGCACAGTAACATCCCAGACTTCCCCAGTTGTTTTTACCTTTATAGTTCATCTGCTTGTTCCTCATGTGGGAGGAGATCTTTGGTGAGGACGCCTGAGCAGACTCTGCCAGCTTGCCAAGACAAGGTGTGGGTGTCTGGTGCCATGAATGGACCTTCACTTCTAGTTCAAACACATATTGGGGGTAAATTACAGCTCTGATGTTTTGGTTTCCTTCCAACACTTTTAGGAAAAGTATATAGCCAAAAAGTTGTGTGGGAACAGAAACTGTTTGATTCCATCCACTTCTCTGAAAGATCCAAATTTTCCAACATGCTGTAGTGACCTACCTTTTTCTGCGTAATTATAATTTCAGGAAAAATAACCTTCTTTCCCTCTTAAAACCAACCTTGAACTCTAGAATACTTTTTTCTGGCCTGCTTTATTTTTCTTAATTAGCAGCTGATGAAATCACCGTGTAGTTCTATAATTATTTATCACCTGAGGGACATCCCACTGTATATTCAATGAAGGTATTTTAGGGAACATCTGACCTTCCTGTATTTTCAGGTATTTTTTTCTTTTCTCACATTGTGCAGTGTTACATGGCACGTGATGGAGGGCAAGGAGGAGGAAGGGCACTTGGCTAAAGAAAGCCCTGTGGCTTAGCAAGTGCAAAGAAATGTTCCTCTCAAATTATTATTTTCATGTTGGTCAAAAAGACAGGAATAAACCAGTCTGTTTACTAGTTATTTCTAATAACTGACTCTACATAATTCTGTTGGAAATTTTCTGCTGTTTGCACACACTTTGCTTCTGATGCTTGAGTGTATCTTCCTCAGCATAATGCATTTTTCTAAAATTCATCTGATACAGGTGTTGCTTCACTTTGGCTTATATCAAAACAAAGAATCTTTATGCTTTCTGCTAGTTAAGACTGATTAGCATCTCTTTATTTGATGCAGGTTTGGACAGAAACAAAAGTAAGATACAAGATTTAACCTCAACAACAGATTTTTCCTCAAAAAACTTGCATGAATTACTGGAAAAATTTTGCTGCAATGCTTTCTATTTTATTTCTTTTTTCCGAGGAAAATACATTGTGCTGTACTTACAGGCTGGGAAAACTAACAGGAAGAAAAAGATCTCTTGAATAAATGAAGATGTAAAAAGTAATCAATTAAGATGCAACAGGAGATGTGACTGGATGCTTTCTATTGCAAAAGCCCATCTGTAATGCAGTGTGTAAAATGAAAGTGTTTGTCATGCTGAGCTTTCATCCTAAAGTGATCTCAGCATATGAGGGGAGGGAAGTGGAAAGCTTAGCGTGGTACAACTGACACAAACTGTTAATCTTTCTATCTGCTTCAAGAAAAACTACCACCCCAACTTGCAATATATTGCATAAATAAATATTGCCTGTATTTCCTTTTTTGAAAGCTGTGAAAGCACTTGAGCCTGTCCAATGTTGTCGGCTCAAGGAAACACAGAAAAACTGGAAATAAAAAGAGATCTGTTAAATAGCTGTCTAATCTAGAAAGTGCTGGCTAATCGTAATGAACCCAGCCAGGAGGTGAAGTATTATCCCCACCAGAAGGAGAGGCAGAGCTTACCAAGCTCACACACACAGACAGCAGGGACTGGGACAGGTGAGACACATATATTGAGTATTCAGTGACGAGCCAACAAAAATCTCTCACTCCTACCCCTGCACTCTTTCTCATTCTGGCTGGCAGATAAAGCAGGCCTTTGCCATTAAATCTGTTCATTTATCAGTCTCTGAAACAGTTTTCTGCTGAATTTACTTTGAGGACTCCCTTAATCCACCTCTGATACAAATTTACAGAAATAAACCCTTTTTTTTTTCTTAAACTCGTTCAGCGTTTAGAAAGCCTCTAAAACCTGAAAACAGTTTGAAATTTAGTATCAAACCCACACTGCTTATTAGTGAACTGCAATCATTCCCTTTGTACAAAGAGCACAGAGAGCAGATAGCAGAGAGGGCAAGTCATGCCAGCAGACCTCAAATTGGTCTCCAAGGAAAAGGAAGAAGAGTAGAGGCACTACAACTTTAATGGTGGTTCTCTCCAGTGTTAAACTTTGCCATTTTGTTTTTAGGTCAAATAATTGGTTTGGCAGAAAGTAGTGGAATAAACAGAATAAGATCCTGTTCTGTTAAGTTGCATCTTATATAGAAAACCTCAGGTAAATTACTGTGTATTTTGGATGCTTGAAAGGATTAAAAGTTAGTGCTAAAAAGAAACATATCCAGAAAAATAAATAGCTCTAGTAGAGAATAATGTGAAATGAAGAATAGAAGTAGATATTCTCCGAGCTGCAGGGAAACAGGAGGTCTGGAAAGATTTAGACTAGAAATCACAGTAGTATAATGAGCATATGTCATGTTATGGTGCTTTTAAAAATAATGGGGGGCACACTGAGTAAAAAAACTTATCAGTCAGAATGAGTCACTCCATCCTTGTTCCTGAAATAACTACATTAAGAATTGGATGCTTTCTTCTAGTTTTCTTCATCCCTGAAATCTGTTGGTAGATTGGAGGGCAAACTGTAACCCTAACCAGTCTTAATACAGCCAATTTTTCTTGCCCTAAGATTAACATACTTTAAAAAAACCATTTACTGGCTATGGCATACATTTGACTAATAAATTCTCACTCCATGCCATGACCTGTTTTGTTACTGAGCGTTCCTGTCATGGTCAGAGCCCATCATTCTAACAGAACCATTTTCCTTTATTCTAGGACCTCTCTGAATTCACCACTCAATGCAGACTAGAGCACCAGTGGCACAAAAGATCATTTCCTGATTTATAATTCACTAAGCAAAACAGAGCAGCAGCTGCAGCCTTTGTACTTGGCTGGGACAAACATCAAAGCACCAAGTGGCTGCTTTGCTGTCAAGACACACCTACGAGTTTCTAGGCAAGAAGAACAAAGAATTATAACTGATCCCTGGTCTAAGAAAGCCACAGCTGAGAAAGGACAGAAAATTTAGACGGCAACATGCTGCTGATCACCAGTTCCTGTGCTGCCAGGGTTCTGTGTCCTTGTATCAACAGCACCTTCCAGCAGAAACCATCTCAATGATTGGTGGTGGTGCTAATCAGCATAACTGGAGATAAGAGATTTTAGTGCTTAGTTACTTCTGTTGTAGTACCTGAGCATTCCCCCCTCATATTTGTGGTGCTCCCCCATATGCCTTGAGAACCCTGTGCCATTTCTGCAGACTGAAAGCACAAGAACTGTTGTTACATCTTCATGTTATTTCAATGCATCTGTTTAGAAAATCCTTTATACAGAATTTCAACCCTAAGCCTTATTTACAAATGAAAATCATCAGACTACAAGGATTGCATTCTTAATATCCAAAAGCTTAAAATATTCACAACTTTTTAAAAATTCTAAAATTCCAATTCTTAAAATACTAGTAATTTTCCATCTATCCAAGGCACATTCTGGAATCCAAAGCCAAGCTCAGCACGTTTTCTTTGACAAGGATCATAAAAGTACTCAAAACAGTACTCAAAGCAACAGAACACAAAGATGGAAAATGTTTCTTAGTTTGTGAGGCTTAGAGCTATTTTGTATCTGTTCAATATAACATTTCAACAAGCAAAAGGACACACAAACGTGGAGTTACTGGTGTTCTGGTATATGACTGCTGGCTAATAACTCTGAGACACTCTAATTATTTAGTGCACAGTCCCTTTGCTTTGGTGGCATCCTTTCCCATCCCAAAACACCTCTGGTGGCTGCACTCAGGGGTGGGAAACAGGAGATGACCTTGGCCAACTGCAGCAGTTTCTTTCTGTGGGACAACTTTCATTCTGTCCACAAGTTTCCTACTGCTGAGCTCCTGCCACATCTCGAGCCCTGGCTATGAAGGGTTACACCAGGAAGGAAAGTGCTCAGTGGTTTGAGACAAAATTGCTGCTGCATGTGTGGTACCTGCTGTGATTTGTGTCACCTATTTGAACCTCAGCCACAAAGCTGCACTTTTTATCAAGGATATTTGCGAATATGTAACTGCTCTGAGGACATATGGCCAATAAATAATTCAGAGTTATCTATCTTCCCTGCAGTTTTCTTATCCACCTACCACCTTTTAATGTTTTGTTGGCCTGGAAACAATATTGTTTATGGCACTTCTAGTATAAAAGTGTTGCTGACTGGCAGTAGACTATTTCCAGTGTGATACCTTGAAAACAAATTGGTTCTCCCCAGTCTCCATCTGCTTTGCTCTCATCTCCTGTTAGCCCAGAGAAGTCTTGGTTTGCATTTTGAGTGCTTAATACTGTTCATTTGCAATTATTGATTCCAAAATTGTTACAATGTGATTGAATTTGTTGTTTCTTTTTCTCTCCCTCTCCCCCACCCCTTTGGTTTTTTTTCAGCTCTATATCCATTTACAGTCCCAAGGAGAATCCTAATGCTTTTGATGCTGCAGCTTTCTTCCAGTCAGTGGGAAATTTTCTGGGGATCTTTGCTGGATCATTTGCCATGGGATCTTCTTATGCTGTTGTCACAGCTTTAATATCCTTTATGGTTTGTTTTCAGGGAGCAAATCTATATATATTGGAAAAAAGATGCCATATCTGAGAGTGACCATCTTTAGTTTGAGCCTGAAGCTTTTCACTCGAGGCTCAAGTGTTTGTAAACAAACAGATAAAATCATAAATTGACAGGAAATGTCGTTTATCAGAATCTACAAATTTCTTCATTAGGTAGGACTCTGGCCTTTATCACCCTATTTGCAAAGAATTGTATTTTAAGGAAAGTGTTTTGAAGTATATTGAGGCTCAAATATTAATTTTTTAAGAACAAGAACTTATTTATGAACTCCAGGCTAGCAAAAATTATACAAAACTACAAGGGAAACATTACACCGTGTCAGTGTGACCAACAAGCCCATCAGTTTAACTAAGCTGGAAATTAAAGGTCTTTCTGTTGCCCTGCATTTTTTCTTGTGTTTTGCAGCTCATATAGAATGCTACTGTAGAAAGATCAGTGATTTTGATCTTTTTGCATTCACATAAATGTAAACAAATGCCAGTTTGTTTATAAAACTGGGCAAAATTACTTCCTTTTCCTTTTTTTCTAGGAAAAAGAATATCAAATGCAACCAACTGGGTATTAATTCAAACTCCACAAAAGTACTTAAAATAGCTGACTTTAAAATCTGTTCTGGATTTTGCTCCTTGAGATAAGTCAAGCTGTGCAGTTCTTCCCAAATTCAATGTTTAGATGAGTATGGTGGGGGAGCTTGCTTTCTTTCTTTCATCCTTTCTCAGATTGGGGGTGATTTTAGCTTATAAAACAGTTGGGTTTTTATTTTTCCTTAGTAATCTTTTAGCACTTGACCAAATTCACAAAGCTGTGTGAGTTTCCTATGTTGGAGACAGGCCTGTTTTTCCTCCTATCCTGGAGTGCCTTCTTATCAGCAGAAGCTGCTGGGCTTACAGGTAAGTATTGCATTAAATGAAATAAAAGCAATTTTGTATTGTGCCTCTAGTGTGGGTAAAATGCATGGTTTATTTTAGGCATGACATCATATCTAAAGCTCCTAAAAGCCTGTTGCTATATTGGAGATTGTTTCATCTTTAAGAACAATTCTGTAGTGCCAGTGAATAATTCTTCCAGACAAAGACATAATAGATCAGGCTCAGGTCCTCAGTCTCTCCTCGCTGCATTATCCCATCCCTATTAATGTCTCTCTATTAATCCCCCTATTTTCTGGCCAGCTAGGAGACCAAAGATAACAGTAAGGCAAGGAAGGAAGGAGGCAGTGCCCTGTGATTACCAGCCTGTGCTCCTCTGCACACACTCCATATCCTGGGCCCTTCTTGTTTTTCTCAATCATCAATAATTGAGACCAATTATCAATAGTAAACCAAGAACAGGGCTAAGGGTGGGTTGCATCCACCTTTATACTTACAAAAAAAAAGTCATCTTGTTCAGTGCACCTACATGTACATTTTGGCACAGCCATGTCCCAATGACAGGTAGAAAGATGTGAGATCCAATTGTTTTTTTCATTAATGCCAGGAAACAAATTGTACAATCACAGTCGATTATGTACCCAGGGCCTCCATTAAAGTCCACACAGAAGTTTAGGCAAAATTTGTAAATGGATATAGTTTACCTCCACAGCAATCTATTGTATAGTGTGACTCAAAAGAACAAAGTTTCTATGGCCTTGATTGTTTTAATGCTCTTGAGGTTGTCACCTCTGAACTCCAGTGCTCTAATTAATGTCAGGGAAAATCAGGAGAAGAAAAATGCTTAATGGAGTGTAATGCAGCCCATGCTGCTTTGTTCGCAAATCATTCAAAGCCTTTTGAAGGCAACAGTTATATTTTTACTGAGTTCTCTGGAGCCAGCATGTTATTTTTTTAATATCAGCCACACAATCAAACCATTTCTGAATGGGTATTAATATCTGCATCTTTGTCTCACTAATTATACAACTTTGCATCCTGTTTACTGCCAAATTCTTCAGGCCAATGAATAAAAACAGTGGTACATGAACTGAACAAAAGGGTGGTAATTAATTTCATCAAGAAAATCAGATACCAGGTGGAATGAAAGTCCATTTTGTCTCTTAACAGCTCTGTACTGGTTTGGGCAAGGGTAGCATTAATTTTCTTCACAGTAGCTAATGTGGTGCTGGGATATTTCAGGGGTCCCTGAGAAGCTCTTAGACAGAGCCAAGGGGTTTTCTGCTGCTCAGCCCAGCAGCAGAGGGGCTGAGGGTGCCAGGACAGCTGACCCCAGAGCAGGAGATCTGCAGGAAGGTTTCTCACTCTTGCTCTTGCCTCATTCTCTCCCCATCCCACCAAGGAGAAGGGAGAGAGGCAGTGAGCAGCTGTGAGAGTCTGAGCTGCTGCCTGGGGTTACACTCAACAAGCTCTTAAAAATGTGGCATGAATACTGCAGAAAAATGCAAGCAGAGGAGGAGGATTGTTGATCACTTTCCTTTTACTGGAGGTACAGATTTCCTAAACCAGTGACTTCCAAGTAAAGACTGTTTTAAAATGCATTCCTCACAGAGCACAAGGATGCTGTGTTTCAGCAACTGAACAATTTATTATACGTTATACACAAAAAGTAGATTTGTAAAGGAAACACTCATATCTTTCAGAGCCTCAGGTGCTGCACCAAAGGTAATTTCCATTTCTCAGGCATAGGAACAGACTCTATGTCCAGACAAAAATAATTGGCATGTGTCTTTTTTGCATGCTGCAAACGTGATGATGGACAGCAGAGTCTCTCCTGGTAGTTACCCTGAAGAGTGTTTCATTGCTCTTTTCTGCTGTAATATATAAAATATCTGAAATAAAAGACTTAATTATTGAACACCACAGATGGTGGTGGAAGCCATGGTAAGGAATTTTAAATGGATACAGGCAGAGAAGGAGGAAGAGAGTGGAACCAAAGCAAAGTTTCAATTTAAGGGAAAAATAGAAAACTGTTGGGAAATTTAACTAATTCTTAACAAAATAGGAACTGAAAGAGGAGAGATAATTCACCAACACCTATATTCCAATGAAAAGTATCAAGCATTTTTAGTTCTGTCACTAGCATTTTTTCATGGGTATTCTTCATGGTTTCTGAGTTTCATGCAGAAATTGTTTAATAACACTTGTCAGAAGGCAAAGTTTAATCTTGAAACTTTTATCACTTAAATCTTTGTCACTTAATTTCTGTAAAAGGCTTTTGTCAGAAGCTGTTATTATGGAAA
Source organism: Ammospiza nelsoni (assembly GCF_027579445.1). Lineage (NCBI taxonomy): Eukaryota > Metazoa > Chordata > Aves > Passeriformes > Passerellidae > Ammospiza > Ammospiza nelsoni. Next base: position 14,325,175 of record NC_080642.1, read on the forward strand.
AAAAACATGGGGCCTTTCTTGTGGCTTCAGAAGCTCAAAGCTGTGTTTTATAACTGCATTTACTTTATTAGTACTGTGCTGACATTATCCTTTAGTTGCCTGGCTTAACCAGTTTTGATGTTGCTTTTGTCTTTCAGTTTCCTCTGAAATAGTTCTAACTCTCCTCCTTTCAAAATACTATTTTAAACCCCAAGTTCAGCAGCAGAAATATTCTGTTGGTTAAGAGATTTTCACCAGACTTTGGTTCAGCCCTGATCTCTCATAGCCATGCTGAGGAAATGTGTGCAAAATGCAGATGTGTGCACACAAAGCACCTGCTGCAGGGGGAGCCCAGCAAAGGGGCACTCATGCTCCAGGACACACTCAGCTCTCACTCCACACTCTAATTTCCAGTCTTTCCCAGCTTTCTTGCTTTGCCCTTTGTCTCAGTGAGTGCAGGTCCTGGTTTTACAGCCCTGTGCCTGTCCTTACCAGCAGCTGTGAGAAGGCAGAGAGCCTCAGCCCAGCAATGGCACAGCTGCACCACTGCATTCAGTGCACCACACTGCTAGTGCTGACATGCTTCAAAAACCAACTGGTTCCATGAGACATTTATGCCTCTATTCATCTTCCTTTCCCTTGGACATTGTGCTTTCTCTGTTCATTCCTTCTAAATGAACTTCAAAGGATTAACACTAGACTAGTACTTCCCTGTAGCTATTAAGTAATGTAATTGCAAAATAATTTTATTCTTATAATGCTTTCCACAGCAGTCATTCAATCATTCTGAGCTTTTTGAAGTGTAATATTGAAGTATTTCATAATTTATAAATAATGGGCTATACTGTTTTTTTAGTGGGTAAAGTAGGTGGTAGTGTTCACTTGTTTAGCTTGCAGATTTCTAAAATAAAATTTCATGGAGAGTAGTACAGGTCAATATTTTAGAAAATATTGCATTTCTCTGCCTCAAGATATCCCATGATATATAACACACAATACATGGGCCTGACCCTGGTTGAAAAATGGATGTGATCGAACCAGCAAATCAAAATAAAAATCTGGGATGACTACACAATCATTGTTATACTGGGAACTGGAAATTATAAATTAATGTTATGGTTATTAATCTTATAGCTATATCATCAAGCTGTGACACATGCATGATAAATTGATTCTTATACAGTAGAATCTAATTTGTGCATTTTCTCATTTGCCCTGGAGTATATAATTCCTGACTGCTGAGCAAAGCTGTAATAGCAGAATACTAGAGTAAGGTCAGTGCTAATAGAGATGTTTTCATTTGCAAAGTTCATTACATAGTATTTACTAGTAGACTATGAAAAAAAATCACAAATAATTTAAATTAAACACTTGTTGAAATAAATCAAGAAAGTATATCTTGCATTTATTAATTGCTTTTTATCTTGTTTTATAATTAACAACATTTTCTAAATTTTGAATGATCACTCAGTCTGAGAAAGGTTTCATGATGTACATGGGCATTTAATGGTCATCTCACTTAGACCTTCTCTATCTACAGCTGTTTGAAATGACCAGATACTCAAATAAAAGGAGATTAATTTACCTGCAGAAATACATTTAAGCACATGGGAATTGACCTGTATGTATGTGTTCATTTGGTGCACGCTTCAAAGTCACACAGTGACTCAGTGCAAAGGCATCAAAACTGCAGCCAAGCTCTCTGATTTTTACACAGTAAAGACCTGCATTATGAAGGCAAAAAAGACAATAGACCTTGAAGGAAAAAATTGTTGCAGAGTGTAATTTTTGTTCCTTTACTAATTTTCAGAGCCCTGATCATTATAAAGCAAAAAACTTGTAATAATAAATTACTGCTGCTTCCTCACCTTCAGCAATTCTTGTCTGGACATTTTGTGATGTTTCTGCCTTTGTGACACCTGCCTTCCTATTCAGGGGCTCACAGGAGAGCAGAGTCTATCTATCAGGAAAGCTCTTCCTCCTTTTCCTCCGAAAATAAATAAGCAGCATATTATGAATGAGGTGCCCAGGATGAGTCCAAAGATTGGTTTCTCCCTGGGGCAATTTTGTGCTACTTTTCTATTTAGAACATAGCAAGCATGAATGTCACCAACTTCATTTTCTTTAATACTGCTGACAAAGTGCATTTATCCTCATGCTGTTCACTTCTCCTGTCTGTTTGCTGTGATTTGTCTAAAATCTGTCATCTACCTCATTGCTTTTTTAAAATGCTGTGAGCAGGTCTTGTGCACACTCTCAGAAGGGATCTACCAAAACATTTCTCTCTGCAGTTCTGAGCACTGTGAGCCCAAGGCAGTTTGGGCTTCAGTTCACTGAGCTGACATTATTCTATACAAGGAAGATATTCTGGGCTTTCAGTTCTAAACTGTGTGGCTTTCTTTTCTTTATTCATTAGTAATGTGCAATGCTGTGACATGCAGAGTAGGCAGACTCCTGCCAGGGACGAAGGAGAGGGGATAATTTGGCTTCCAGGTCAAAAGCAAAGAGACCACAACTCTTGTAAGCTCAAGGTCTGCCACTCCCAGGAGCACAGGATGGAATCTAAGCCTAATTAGGAAAACAAGAGATAAGAAAATGGCATTTGCCCAGCTATGCAGAGACAGATGACAACTGAGCTGGTCTGCTGCCAATCCCTTACTGGAGTCAGGGCTTGGGTCTGGCTAATTTAGAGGCTGCTGTAGGCACAGTCTTCTAAGGCAGTAAGAAAAAAAGAGAAATGTGTATGTTTTGGAGAAAATCACATTCTAGCAAAGCATTAAGCTGAGACCAAAGATCAGTTGCATAAAATGTGAATAGTGGAGTCTTATTGCTAGTGCAGCGATTCAGCATAAACAGGGCAAGCACTCTTAGCATGGCCAGAATAAATGCTGTTCTATGTCACCATAGGAGTTCCAGTGGAAATTGATTTCAGCAATTCATTTGGGGTTACAAAAGTACAACACTGAAGCCCAGGTCTCACTTGAAGCAGCCAGGTACAACACCAATGAACAGTCCTCAGATAAGGGCCTAAAAAATCCCCTCAGCTCCATCTTTTGTTGCTATGTGTCACTTCAAAATAAAATCAGCCTCAGATAACTCCAGAGATAAAAGCCTCATGAGCAAAGCACAAACTTTGGTTTGCATTGGTGCAGGTCTGGTGTAAGAAACTTTAAATATTTTCTTTAGTATCAAGAAAATGATTAGTTACACTCCATACCCTCAAACAGCCTGGATAGGGAGGTTGTTGCCCCTGGGTGTGTGGCCCCATTACTGCAGCAACTGGAGGCACTCAGAGTCTCATTTCCTGCCACTCACACATTCAGCTGCAGCCCAGGAGATGCTGTGGAGATTCTGACATAAGCATGACTCCAAAGTAAATGTTATCTGATTTAAATAATTTCTCTTTTACCCAATCCTCATTGTTCCTTTTTCCATGCATTTCCCCACTTCTGATGAAAGACCAGTTCCTGCTCCTTTGCTGAGAGATTTCAGGATGTTGTGCATCTTTAGAGAGGCATCCCAGAAGTTCTGGAAAGATTTTAAGTTGGGATGAAAACTGGTTTGCTCACAGGTCTTTTGAAATGAAGCTACACTTTTTACCTATTCCTTTACTCCCCCAGAAAGTAGCAGCTTGGGGGTTTTCTTTTTCTAAATTCCCTTTATTACCACCAAAAGACCTGACAGCGGGAGAAAAATGTCTGGTTTAATCTCTCAAATTAGCAAATTCTGAGGTTTTGATTATGGCCACTCACTTCAAGTTTTGCATTAAAAGAACATTGCACCTGCTGCTCTTCTCTGATATTCCTTTTTGCATGTTTGTGAAATGGTTTAAAAGAAGATTTTGTCTATTAGTGAGAGCTAATATGGGAGCTATTTTCAGATTAGCACTTGTAAATTAATTCCCACACTATAATTTTGAGGTTCCCACTATCAGGAAAATACTATTAAATTTACAAGTTCCTATATAGTTGCTATATTTTTTATATTACTAGCTTTTGACTCAACAACCATTTCAACTACATATAATTGTAAAAACTAATGTAAGAATAAGTTCTCTAGCTGTATTAACAGTTAACAAATTGTCTCAATTTCTCTGTTAAAAAAATCAAATAAAATGGTAAGGCTTTTATTTCTAAAAAAAAAGAGGTTGATCTGAAGCTGAAAGTTTACTAGTGATAAAAGCATTTTTCTGTGAAATGTCTCATCTTTTATATTAAGAGAAAAATGTCAGTAATCTGTTAATCAACACAATGAGCTGTATTGCACTTAACTTACCTCTTGTTTCAACTCAAAACATTCCCTGCTTACTTTAAGTTAGCATTTTGTTCTGCAATTGTAGCACTGTCTCAGTAATTGCTGATTTTTCCACTAAGTGAAGAGTGACTGAGCTGTCTCCAACAGCCTGAAACTGAGGACAAGTAAAAGGTCCACCTTGCTTTATCTGCCTCCTGCATCTAATGGATATTTTCTGTTTTCAACCCCAGTATTGCCATATCTGCTCTTAGCTGCTTCTCTGTGAAAGCAAGCCCACAAAAACAGCCTCATTCTGTGCCACACTCTGCTCATACAGTACTTTGCTACCAAGCTAACTTCAATTCCAGCTTTTATAGTGCTACAAAGAAATCCAGATTGCCTTTTCCTTGTAACTAAAGAGTTCTGTGTTTGCCTCTTCAGGTACTTCTCTTTCCTTTTCAGTTAGCATGTAATTGATCATTACTCTTAAGTAATCATTTTTATGGATATTCATTACAAACAATTTTCTCCAAGTCTTTTAATGAACTATTCATTGTGAGAGTTGTGGCTGGTACATATTAAGCTTTCAATTGCAGCAATTGGAATATTCCACTGCATTCCCCCAGTCTTCCCTGGAAACAGGGTATCTGGTTTCTACACTTGCATAATTGCATGGTTCAGTTCATTTATTCTTATTGCAAAATCAGATTTAAGCCATTTTATTCTTCATGACACTCTCTTGGTTTTCCTCACTACCCATAATTAACAGTTTCTTAGCAGTCAAAATCAGTTTATAATCACAGCTGAATTTAATAGTCAATTTTTAAAATGCAAGACTTGACATCCTGATGATTAATAGAGAAGAAACTGCATCAGAAACTCTTATCTCCATTTCAGTTACTGAGCCTGGAGCTAGTGATACTTAGCAACATTACTGTTTGCCTGTATTTTTAACTGAAATGTCATTATTTGAGCATCCCAGTGCATATTATTAATGCCTTGAGAATTTTTAAACTCTTCAGATCAGTTCTGCACAATCAAATCCAGTTACTGAGAAAAAAGAATTAGACACATTCATGAGAGCAATTAGACCTCACAAAAATATAAACTTCCTGGAATGTATTTCAGCAGCGACGATCTCACCATACCCCACAATATTTACCATGAAGAAAAGGCTTAGTGTAGCCAGGAAAAGAAAAATCAAAACAGACTTAAAATAAATATAAGAAACAAAGACACACTAAAAGTTCAGTGGAATTTCTCTTGGCTAAAGAGTCAGTGTTCTGCAGAAGCAGTACAGGTAAATTTAAAATATAAAGAGAACTCAGAAGCAAACAAAATGTCTGCAGGGAACAATGATCAGAGTGGACACAAGGAAACCCTGAGCTGTTGTGTAAATAATTATCTGTGCAGACATGCCCCAAGTTTAAGAAAAAGACAGAGCATTTTTCCTCCATGGCCATTTACATATGGCTACTGGTGGACACTGGTTTTGGATTTCTGTTTTCTCCCTATGTGTGTTCCTCCTGCATTATCTGTGTCCAGACCTCACAACCTTATCAGCTTCTTTGATTACACTACTGCACACAGTGATGTTACTCTGTGATTCCAGTGAGTTACAACCAGGACCAAGGCAGTACTGAAAAATATCCCTATAAAACAAATTTGTTACTATTATTCCTGACAATCCTGCTTCCCCTGCAGACCTTCCACAAGCTGTAACTATAACTGTGTCCCCAGTCACTGACCTGCTTGTTGTGGGCAGCACAGCTTGCACCTGCCAGAGCATCCCTTTAAAGCAGTGTGTTGTTGTTCACCTTGACATTGTTACACACTGCTTGTGATAAGATACAATCAGGCACAGACTGGAATGTTTTTACCCTGTTGCAGTCATTCCCTACCAAGTGATCCCAAACCATTTAAAAGTAACCTTTTTTTCCCTTCCCCATTCAGTCCCTGCCAAATTCTTTCAAATAGTCCAAATTCCTACATGTTACAATTAATTTAGTCCTACACTTACAATTACTGTCAGATTATGATTGGATCATACCATGTATTAATTGAAAAAAAAATTCTACAGCCTTTGAATTTCCAAGTATACTACAGTGGAAATGCTATGAAAGCATGATTGGCCTTAGAACATATATCTCAAATTCCTTTTGTTATAAAAAGCTATTAACAGACTAATTTGGTTTTTTTATGCAGCCTTTTGCAAGCCTAAGTAAGAAAACAGAAGCAGCTCTTTTTTTTTTTTTTTTTTAATTCCAGGTATTGTTGCTGTCCTTTTCTGTGGAGTCACACAGGCCCATTACACCTACAACAACCTGTCAGCAGATTCCAAAATGAGAACTAAACAGGTAGGACATGGAAATAAAGGACATCATGTTTTACACTGGTGTAAGGAGTAACAGTCACTGCAATACAGCTGGATGGGATTTCATCAATGTAAAGCAAGAGACTTATGTCTTCATCAGGGGAAGGACTGGAGATTTTGCCAGAAAACAGTAACAATTATCAGGATAAGCAAAAAAAAATAAGAATATAAGAATCTGTTCTTCCCAAGAGACCTGAAATGCCAGACAGGTGTGGAGATAACAGCTTGCACCAATTTCCATGCAAAAATGCTTCAAAATTAAGGAAATCAAAGAGCTCCAGTAAGTAAAATAGAAGTGGTCTGAAAGATTGGATCCCTGTAGATTTCTGCAAAGGGATTGTATAAAATGCAGTCTGGCCCACACATTTAAGCAATGACATTGTTTAATTTCTCTTTCATTAAAAATTGTCATAATTATAAAGATTTTTTTTCTTTCCATTGTGTTGTTTAGAGTTTAGAAATGTGAAATTCGATCATGTGGGGTTTTTTTGAAGAAGTGACTAGTACAATTGTAATTCTTTTTAAAACATGAGGCTGTTCTCAGGTCTATGGCATTGCAATGTTCAAAATACTTTTCAGCATGAGTAATTTTAGACAACCCTGCCACTACCTAGAGCCTGGTAGAAGTAATTTAAATGCAGTTTTCTTCCCTTTTAACACTGACTCATATGTCCCAAAACCCCCAGGCTGTAGGAAATCTATCTCCTAGAATAAAATGGAAACTTATGGCCCAATACTATAATTTTCATGATGCAATCTCATACCTTTTTCAGCAATTCCTTTCTTTTAAGCATTTGAAATTTTACATAGAAAAATTCATCGCTTCTTGCACATCTCAATTTAATCAAAAATCCAATTTTCTATCAAAAACAGCTTGATAGAAAAAAAGTACTGACCACAGTATAAGCTCAACTGTTAGAGTATCACAGATTTTAGATTACAAAAAAGTTTCTGGTCACTACTCCCATAATAAAGTGTTAGCTATTGAACAGTATAAGTCTTTTCAATTGCATTTCTTCATAGCAGGAGAGTCTGATGCTTTCAGAAAGTATTCCAGCAGAGAACCAACCTTCCTCTGATACCTGCATTGAAAGGGAATGACATTGAAATCTACTACAGAATTGTTTCTGTTCTGCAGAAAGGCTGCATTACATATGCCATTACTCCCCTTGCATATAACTTATAATTTGAATTGAAGTTTTTTCAGGGATTCATCTGCATGTTTTAATGATGCATAGCCTCAGAGAGAGACAGAAAAAGCCAAGGTTGGTGGTATTTTTAATTATCAATGAAGCTTTTCAGCAGCAGAATCAACTAATATCTTTTTTAAATGCATCCTAGTTTTGTTCAGGTTTACTCTATTATTCCCTTCTATTCAACAAGAGCAAAACAAAATAGTGAAAATAAACCAAATTTACCCTTGAAGACACAGAAAAGGGATTATGTGTTTCTCTATGGAGCTATGAGTTTTATGCACACCCTCCTATTCTGTTTTTCTCTTGCCCATAAGCCCTTAATCCTCAGCCTCCTTTATGATATGGTTCAAACATTGTTGTTGAATTCCTTTGAATTCTTCTAATTTATTTTCTAATCCAAATATTACCCTTTCATATGCAGCTGATTCAGTGAGACCTGCACTGCCTTTTTCCTTCTCTCTTCAAGCAAATTTAACGAGCCACACACTTGGCATTCTCCTAATCATATATAACTTCAGTGCATCTTCAATGAATATTGTTGCTCAGACACTTGGCTTTGCTCCCAATCTAAGTCATTTTTATTACTCATTACTGGCCAAAATCAAGGGCTTTTCAGTTCTTTTATAGAATTATTCCAAAGCAGTCTCTCTCTTTTGTTACAATATGACAGATCTTTCAGAAAGGAGTGCTGAACTGCAATACACACTGACAAAACAGTGAGTTAAGGCTGAAGCTGAAGCTTACAAAAACTATGGAAATTAGATTTAAAATTGTAAATCAGATTGCAAAATTGTGTTAGCTGTTTTTAAACAAACACTTTTTCTTTACTGCTTTGCATAATTTTCTTTACTTTTTTTACTTGCTTTTAAAATTTTATAGCTTGATGGTAAAATCTGGTATAGAGTTATAGAGGTATTTTTGACCCTGATGCCAAGTTCTGCATTTCCCATAATACATCATCCTTTGCTCTAAGAAGTAAAAAGTTTCTGTTCAGTCACTGATGTAAAATGAGAACTTATCTACATTTCTTAAATGAGAATTTAACAATGTCTATTAAAAAGATCTGTTAAAAGATGCCATGTAATTATTAGTCCCCATGTATCCTTTATTATTCTGTCAATCACTGTTTAAGATTTCATGAAAGAGAAATATTAGATTTCAAGCATCTGAAACTTACAGAATCTGAAACTATAAAGCAACACTAATCTTTTCACAAATAACTGAATTATTTTAACATTCTCATAAGAAAAGTAGATTTAAAAAAATAGTGAAAATGGAGGCTTTAGCTAGTTTTCATTCAATTCAATTATCCCAATTTTCATTTTGTATTTATAAACATTCTGTGTGGTTTTACTGTCATTTTTTAAGATGGGTGATGTTTTATGGAAGTCATTTTAAGTCATCATCAGTGACCTGACAACAGCCATCATGATTTTAACAGTGAGATTGACCCTGCCCTCCATGGCAGCAAGGTTAGCTCTAACACGAGTGCTCCTGAATTTCAGGCACTTAAAGTTTAATTTATCCAATGTATCTTTAGTGAAGGAGAAGATGAAACTGCTGGGATGTGATTGAAAGGTATTTGATTCTGAGCAGCTTTCTCCAGAATTATTTACAGCTATCTCCCCTCACGTTATGCTGCAGCCAGAGAGCTGCTTCTAAATCTTGGGACATCACAGCTCCAATTTTACTTTAGACTTTGGATGTACAGCTGGGCTGGGCTGATTTGCTCTGCTACAAGAAAGTCAGAGGCTGGGCAGGGTGTAGTGAGATAAACAGAAATCCCTGGTTTGTTTAAAGTGGGCAGAGTGTAAATCCCTACAGGTCACCTCTAGAAAAGGATTCATGGATAAGATTGTGTTTTCTACAGGAAGATAAGATTCCTGGCTCTGTTTTTCTCTCTACCCTTTATCACTTTCACTCAAACGCCAAGCTAAGACCAGCACATTTTCCTAGTGGTGGAGTACTGACTAATGGCCATAAATATACTTCTGAGTTGTACCTTTTCTGGTCATGCTCCTTTAACTCTGGGGAACAACTTCCAACAATGAGAGTGGGGCAGGGCAATACTTCTCTTTGGTTAAGCGTGCAAGAGTATCAAGAATTCTCTTTGTAGACAAAATAGTGTCAGCAAGTTACAAATTCTGGAAAGGGAATTCTGAAATGTATCACCTAAGGAAGAAGAGCCAGGGAATTACAAGAAGACAGAGGAAAACATGTCCAGCCAACAAGGGAGCATGTCACACACTGCCCTGCCTGTCTCCATTCATTCCCCAAGCTAAGCCTTGTTCTCATGGTCACCTCTGAAACATATGTGTCTAACTTCTGGTGAAGGTTGCTTTCTCCAATGAGGTGCAGTAGCCTTTCTAATCACATGAGGAGTTAAACAGTTACTCACCTGTGCTGCTGTTCCTGATAGCAAGCCCATTAAGGGAACAAGCTGCCTCAGAGACAGGAGCTCCTGCCCTGATTGTTCAGCTGCACTGGGCGTGCTGTGTGCACAAGATTCCAAGTTAAGATTTCAGTGGCCCTTCACCTCCAAGGTTTAACACAGGCAGGAGAATGAGATAAACATCACTGCTGCTTAACTTGGGAGTAACTCTACCAAGATGCAGTCTCACTCAGGGGCTTAAGCAGGTCAGTTTGTACTGCAGGGCTCAAAGTTCAGCCCCTACTCTGGGGCTTTGCTCACTGATGGACATAGTACTGATTGCTTCAAATTTTAATCTCTGCACTATAAAACAGACATGATTATCTCTGATTAATAAAAGTCATCGCTTTGCAGGGGAGAAGCTAATATTTCCTGGAAATCCCTGAAAAATACATGAAGCTTTCAAAAGGTTCCTAGTATATGTCTTCCAACAAGGACACTGGCTAGGGATCAATCAGCTGATTTCTGGATCAGAAATTAAGCTGCATTCCAAAGACACTTTAGTGTAAAAGGACTGCGGTTTTAAGCATATTAATTTAATTCTAATTAATCACATTAATCCAAACATGTGGAAAAAACATAAAACTTTTTGTAGTTTCTCAAAAACTGCAAATCAAATCTTTATAGTCTCTTGACCCTAATATGTTATAGTCTAGTCTCAATACAGACTTTAGACTTAGAATAACAGAATCATTGAGGTAGGAAAAGATCTCCAAGACCATGAAGTTCAATCATCAACCAAATACTACCATGCCACATCTACTCATTTTTTGAACACTTCCAAGGATGGCATTTCCACCACTTCCCTGGGGAGCTGTTCCATCCATGATTATGGACTCACTTCAGAAGCAAATTAAAACAGTAGAGCAAAAGTATGGCAATAGAGGTATCCAAATCAACTGAAAGGGGAAAAAAATCAATTAATCAAAGGAGTGTTACCTGAATGCCAACAGACAATGTTTACTAAAAAGTGCATTGCAGGACTAAAGGCAGAGAGGTGACTGAAGTCACTGTATCCCAATCAAGCACCATCACTGGGATCTCAAAATTCTACTGCTTTCCTGCTGGCCTATGGATCTTGTAAACCAGTCACAAGCAGACCTACAGCCAGCAGTGCAACAACAAACCTCCTTTCTTCAGATACATAATTCTGTCTTATACGAGTTTCCCATCAGCTGTCTTTAGAGAAGAAAATAAATAATGCACTGCAAATTCTGCTTTAGTAGCAGAATGATGTGTCTGAGTTTGTTGTTAAAAGCACATGCCAGGAGCTGCAGCTACTGCTGTTACCTTTCTGTGAGAGGAGGAGAGCAGCTGGGAGAGGTGACTGCACTACCAACACCCAAACTGCATCTGCTTTGTGAGGGTCCCACTCCAGATATCCAGCACCCATCCCTGGCAGAAGCAGCCCTTTCATTTCACAGGGAGCTGCAGCACAAAATGAAATTGTTTGGTGCCTTTATCTTAAACCTTCCACAGTCACACTGGACATGTGTGTGCCCTGGGGCTTTGGCTCTGCTGTTTGTGTGAATATTTAAGAGATCAAACCAAGAGAGCTGGGCTTGCTGCTATATTACACAGCCTGTATTAATTTATCTCTGGTTAATGCCTACTATTTTCTGTTATCAAAAATTGGACTGTTTATAGATAATGAGTATATACTTCTAGGAAGAAAAGTACATGCGCAAATGTCAGGTTATAATGGCTCTTATAATTCAAATTCAATTTATAAAAAAAAAAAAAAGAGAGTATTTCCAGGCAGAGGAAAACCCTAAATGCCCTAGATTATTAGCAAGGCAGAACTACCACAAAACATAAGGATACACAAGGATAATTCTCATCCTTTTGAAATGAGCAGCCTAATTGACAGCTGTTGTGATTTGTTCCCTCTTCTTAGAGACAAATGACCTTTAAGGCACTGCAAGAGGTCAGTATTTCCAACACAAATGATTGGCAAAGAGAAAGACTGAAAGAAAAGTTATCTCTCAGAAAGGTTACCACCAGTACCAGATTCTAATCTGCCTTTGTGTCTGTGCTGTGCAGGGGGAATCTGTTTTCCCAGCACGCCTCAACCACAGTGCCTGCAGGAAAAATTCATACCAGAATGGGGATTTATTATCTTCCAAGGCATAGAGCTGGCTGTCTGACAGTCCCCTGAGAGCAAACTGGAAATTCTTTTTGGCTAATGCATGGCATTCAGGTCTGGCACTCTTCAATAATGCACGAGAGGTCTTTGCCTAAGGAATCCAGTAAAGTCCAAATTCTTGGTGAGTGTTAAATAGGTTGCATGCATGAAACACATTTTTCCATTTAAGTGGAGACTGAGCATAAAAGTTAGCTCTGATGGCCACTGTCTCATGGTTCCCTTTCTGCAGCTGAACAAAAGAAAGTTCTCTGATTTCCAACCTCCTTGAACTCCTGCAAGTTCAGACTCAAAAGTGATAAAGACTGAGGCTTCAGGCAGCGCTGCCCAGGAAACAGCACAGGTGACCAACTAACAGGGCTCAACAGAAAGGTCTGGAGAAGATACTCCTTTTGATAACAAGAGTCTGAAAATAAAATAGCATTTGGAAAGATTTTGTTGTATTGGAATAGCGTTAGTATAGTTTTGCCCATTTTTTAAACAGTTTTGCTTAAATATTTCAGAAATTAGTAATATTAAGGAAAAACCTTGATCTTGTTTTCTGGTATTTCACCCAGATTTTTTTTTCTTTTTTTTTTTTGAGACAAAGCCTATAGCAAAAATCTTCATTTTGCAGCTGTTGAAAACAATCAGGGAGAACATAGAAATGCCTTTGTAGTTTTTTCTTTTGGAGAGAAGGAAATGACACATACATAAAAGGGTTGTAAGCACAGTTTAAAAAATAATGGTTTATGCAGCATTTATCTTATGGCTATTAGGATCAGATACCTGAAACTGTAGGTAAAATCTGTTTCTAATTTTCATGTAGCTAACCTATATTGGAAACAACACAGGCCAGAGTCTTCTACCCTTCTAAAAGTCCAAAGCTGAGGTCTCTAGACATTGGCTAGCATTACAGCTTAAGCCTTTGTACCCATGGAGCAGCAGCCCCTCATTCTTGCCCTGTGCTCTCCCTCCTGAGCTCCAGCAGTGTCAGATGTGCTGGCTGAGCCCTGTGCTCCTGACTGCAGAGCCAGAGCATCTCTGCAGAGCCCCTGGCTCTGGCACAAACAGCCTGCCCTCGTTCAGCAATTGCCTTCTCCTCTCTAATTGAATATGCACCACATGCAGAGTGCTTGGAATAATTGTTACCTTTAAAATGGATTGCAATTGACAGGAAGTGTACAATGAATTCCAGTCCTCTGCACAGCTATTTTCTGTGTTTAGCAGAAAAAGATGAATGCTGGAGACATGCCAGGTGCATTGTTTGACCAGATGTACCATAAGATCTTATGGAACCCTGTAGAACAGTGTAATGCTATAAAGAAATCTGAAGCTGCTTACTGTATGGGTTTAACGAGAAGAATCATAACAACACAAGAAAATCTTGATTTCTGCAGAAGAAATTATACTACCATGTCTTTCAATCTGAATTTCTTAACAAAATCCCTCATTATCTGACTGATGTTCCTGATTACTTCACCATGCTAAAAGAATGTTAATCTGCAGTCTCTTTACATGTGACTCCCCTTAAATTTATGTGAAAATGCTGTAATTGTTTCCTCTCTTTCAGCTGTGAGCTACATGATGGATGGTAAACAGCTAGAAATCATTGCTATGAGTAACCAATAACAGCAGACTTCATAACTCTGGTGCATCAGTAATTACCTGCATCATTTATGGTTTATATAATAAATTAGCTGCTTTCCTACCCATAATACTGAAAACCCTGGGTGTCCATATACACAAATCTTGTTAGAATATTCACTTCTATACTTCATTCTGTAGTTTCCATTTTCCCTCTTTTTGTACACCTACATTAGAGATTCCTTAAGTGAGAATGTGCAGATGTGCTCTGGCCTCATTAGCTCCCATAAGACATGTGCCCCTTTGTCATCAGCATTTTATGAAGAATATCATATTCTAGTGTCTTAAACACATACACACACAGAGAATAAAGTACTTTGAACCTATGAGGAAGAGAAATTCTCTTGATAAACAAAGAAATAAATATTTTCCTTAATTTTGCTTAAGCACAGAAACTGGAAAATAACACACTGAAATGTAATTCATACCCTGAAGTAACCCAGAACTGTAATGAAGCAGTATTTCTACAGAAAAACTCATCTTGTTGAAAAATTATGTCATTTTTGATGCTGGTAGGCTAAGGAACATAATACCATATGCAAACTAGTTTCCAAATGGTTTCATTAAAGTTTTTACAATCTGTTTAAACATTAAACATTTTCTTTAAATATTAATAAAGATCTTAGATTGTTAAGGTTGTAGTTTACTCTTCCAGCACAGTATCAGATGCCAGCAGTTAGCTAACATATACCAATTGGAATTATAACAGATAGGCCAAAATCACATTGGCATGTAGAGAAAGGTGTAAGGAACTTCCAAAGTGAGACCTGTGTCCTGGCTGCTCTGGAACTGCCCTGGATCACAAATGAGGCTCTCATGTGTCCTGCTCTGTGCAGTGGAGTCAGACTGCTTGGGGCTGTGAGAGCTCCTGCAGAACCAACACAGCTTTACAGAACGCACCAGAGCTTTGAAGAGCAACCTCTGAGACACTTCTCCCTACTTTGGGCAGTTAACACTTATCCCAAGTTTTTAAGTCTTCAGCTATGAAAAAATCCAGCCTTGTGCCCCACTTGTGTGAAGCACATCTAGTTTTGTGAAGAGAATCCTCTCTTTGTATGTAGCCTGTGAAATCAAGCCCATCCTAATTATTGCCACTGATAACAGCAACTGTGGAATGCAGAAAGAGAAAAAGCAAACCAGAATCAATCTAGTCCTGGGTTAGGAGCACATTCTCACATCATCAATATGTACTGCTGAAACAGAGCAGGGAGCACTTTTACATCTCATACTTAGAACAAATATGGTTAACTTTAGTTTGAAGAATAACTTCTGCAATCTCGTGTTTTGTAAAAGATGATATTTACAACAATTCCCTCAAACATAATCAGTCAGAACTCCCTCGTCTGAGAATTTGTGATGAGGATAAAAAATAGAGGTAGGATTCTTCTTTTAAGTCTTCCTTAATTTTTCATACAGGAAAACTAATTTAGTAGAATTTTATATAATGAACCAAAGTCCTTTGATTTCAATGACATTTGGCTTATGCTATAAATGAGCAAGTTCTAAATATATCTAATGACAACAGAGTTAGAAACACTCAGCCTCTTACTTAAAATATACTTATGTCCCAATGGGATTGATTTTCTCTAGTTTGGAAACACTGACACTTCATGTTATTGTGTTAGATGATTTTAATACAAGATTTATAACTAAATTCTTCAGTTATGGAACAAATCTCTAGGAAAAAATCTGTCTGGTATGTATTTCTGTGCACAGTACATTATACTGCTAAATTGGAATATAGTAAAATTGTTCAGCACATAGGTCAAAATAGGTTTTAATGTTGAGGGTATTCATAATAGGTACTTTAATTAGAACCCTGTGTTGCCTTACACTTGCATGAGTATGTGTCACCAGGTTCATAATTGCTCTTCCTGAGAGGGCTGTGTTTGGAAACACAATTAAGATGCTATTTCTGGCCTGGCTGGGGAGGCTACACTGGGATCTCTGCAGAGCATCCAGCACTGGGATCTCTGCAGAGCATCCGGCGTTCTGCTGCAGATGGAGCTGACTTCACCCAAAGCAGTCTGAGGGCTTTGGGAGCTTTGCTACTTTTTGCTTGATATTTTTTTCAACAGCAATGCTTTTCCTGCCCAGAAGCCCTGGGGCAATGGAGCCCTTAAGGAATCTGAGCTGTTGTGTGACTCCTAACAGCACCAAACTGCTGCTGGCAAAGATCCATTCTTGCAGTCTGTTTCTCCTTTTTAACTTACATGATTTTTACATGAATGCTGATTCCTCACAATTTTCTTTCAAGGGTTGTTATCTGCAAAGTTCCCTATCAGCTGTGAGAACTTCACAAAGGCTTTGGTCAAAACTTTTAGAAGTATGTTGGTAACAATAGAATTCTCACACAAGAAGCTGCAAGAAGAAAATAAATACATGTAAATAAGGCATTATAATAGTCTAAAGGCCTTGCCAGCATCCTGTCTTTTTAGTGACTGCACAGCTGTGTTTCCATTGCACAATTAATGGCGTTCCTACCTTCCAAAGAGACATTTGTACCAAATGGTAGCACAGTGCAAGACATACCCAACAGCTGACAATAGCTCATCTCTTCCTCATGACACCGGCTGTGCACATAATTAAGGGCTAAAATGCCCTTTGTCAAAAGTTTTCAGACTAAATGTCTAAATCATGACTAGGATTCAAATATGTCCCTATCTTTGCACATATTTTGGTACCTATATACTTTCATTAACCTACAATAATGAACTGGGGTACAAGTTGGAGGATCTTTTTCAAGCTTTTGACTTTTAATTCAGCTTCAGTCACACAAATTAAAGGAGGGATTGACCATTTTATGGCTCCAGAGAACCTGAGAAGAGTAAGGAGTGTTTGAAAATTCCAAACAGACAATCAGCACCCTCAGAAGCACACACTCATGTAGTAATTACAATTTTTCTTGTAAAAGCATTTTTCTGAGCTGCCCAATGATATGTCCCTAGTACACTCACCACCTGCTTTCCCACAGAATCTTACAGAAGGTATTTTAATCATTTCACTACACATTCTTAATTTTATGTAAAATAGTCACCTGAGCTCTCAGATTTAAGTATAGTTGAAGATGTATCTTAGTGTAGCAATTTTAATTTCTGCTTGTTTTACTATTTTTCTTTTCCCCTTTGTTCATGTCAGTAAAACATCACCAGTGAGACCATAATTAATTTAGTAGACCTGAAAACACTGGAAATCTTTGCAATACTTTTTCCAACAGTTCAGCATCTTCTGTTTCAGCTGAAGTCAAATTATGTCTCATTTATCACATCTCCATGGAGCACTCTAGATTACAGCTTTAAGTGTAAAGGAGTGTTAGATGAGAAAAGCCACGTACTCTAATACTTAGGGGAAAAGTGTGACACACAGAGCATAGCTGCTATTCACATTTCTCAGACTTCTTGTTCAAATTGCATCTCAATTCCTGAATAGCAGCCTACAACAGAAGGCAGACAAGCTGTTTAAAGATGACTCTAGAAATGAAACAAAAGAATTCCCCAAATTCCCACATACAGACATATAAGAGCAGATCAGTGAACATAGTAATTCAGTATCCTGCTTCAGATACTGATATTAGAATTGCAGACTAATTGCAAATAATTCTGCCCAATGTAACTCCAGAGTGGCATTCTGCCAAGGTAATGTAGTTAAAAGGTGACTCATCAATAATAGGTCTTAAAGAAAAGTAAAAGGATCTTAATATCATGAGAAAATCATACTATTCAACACTGTTCAGATCAAGAGCAATTCTCAGCATGAGGATGCTCTGCCTGGGTTAGAAACTGGTAATGCCTTGTGTCCATTCTCAGCTTCTATAAACAAAGCAGTGTAAATATGGGAAACCCTGAACAAGTAAATGTTGCACAGAAGCTAGACAAGTTATTTAGTAAAAACTCTTTTCTCTTAAATTAGGCCCCGAGTAAAGAAAACAACAATACAGCATCAGAAAATTACATGTGAACACTGATATTGCTGTCTGGTTTAGGTAAAATAGAGTAATTCCTATTTTATAGTTCTATAGTTTATTGTTCCACAGAATTAGTTTTACAAACTTGGAAGGGAAACATTACTATTGGTAGGTAGGAGCTGCAATATCACGTCAATAGAACCGATGCAAAGAGAGCAAGTATTTGTTCTGTAGTGTCAGATTGGCAGTGAAATCTGATAGTCATGAAGAAAAGACCCACAGACTTTATAAGAACCTTTTGCTTTTAGTCCTGATAGGTTAAAGGCCCCCATATAAGTCACTAACTCCTAAATATCAAAGACTAACTGAATTTCTTTCCAACATCCAAAACTTGGCAAGAAAGGAAACTGTTTTTAAGGACACACTTCAATAATTAGTATTAGAGTATATTTCCTCTCAGTAAATTGAAATAGAATAAATTGCATTTTCCCTTGTTAGAAATTGAATTGCTTGCAAGAGGTTAGGACTCTGGTGGCAGATCACAGAAAAAATAAAAGCACACTTGAGAGGAATGAAAGGGAAAGATGAGATTGATTTTGTGCTTTAATTTTGAATTATCAGCAGCAGTTCCTCTAATTCTAATAAAAAAGCAGAGATGCAAATGATCTATTAGGTCATTGCCATTTTAAAGACAACTATATTAAATTGACAACATTCCTATTTTTCTTTGATCAGAAGAAGAAGAGTCATGTCTTAAAGCAGCTAAGTCTCCTTTGCTACTGGAAGTTTGCTTTCTCAAAGCCACCACTTGTTTCTTTCTTTTGCTTATTTTTTTAACCATTATTCCACATAGCTCTTAATGCTCTGTTTATGTCCCCACTTCCACATGATCATGGATTTGCCATCCCAGGAAGAACATTCCAAGAAAGTATCATTTGAACTGTTCAGAATATATCCTTGAGCTTCATTTTCAGTGATTTTATTATTATCTGGCAGGTTTTTATTCTTTTTCTTCTACAAAGAGCTATTTCAGCTTCATAAGAGTACTTATTTAATCCTGGATAGCACAAGCTGTTAACAGTCTCTTCATTTTCCATTACCATCGTTACCTCTACCAGGGAATGGAAGAGGCATCAAGGTTCACAAAAATGTCCAAATTCAGCCTGAACACAGTTATTCCAGTACTACCACTTTTTTCTGGCCAGTTCTTTATATCCCATCAAACAATTTTCCAGCTGCACTCTATTGTGCCCCATCTGGAGCAGAACCCTTCCTTAATCCCTGCAGAAACCAGTCCTGCTAAAATAAACTCAGCGAGTTTGAACTGCAGGAATCCCTGAGCACATAATCTTGAGACAACAGAGCACTGGGTCACTCCTTCCTTTGTGCCTGCAACATCTCAGTCCAGGAATTTAAGATAAATAAGCACTTTGGAACTGGTTGTTTCTAGTTTGTGAACCAAAGAAGAACTTGGCTGAGAAGCTGTAGGAACAGGCCCATCACCTCTCTCTTTTGGTGGCAGCTTCCATTCAGGGGTCATTCTGGGGTTATTTTTAGGTACCATTTAAGGTGCTGTACAGTAGCAAAAGTTGGTTGTGCTGCATGAAAAGGAGATACTGGAACACGTTTGGGAAAAAAAAAAAAAAAACAACTTTGCAGAAATCCCCTTTTCTAAGCAACTTAACAAGACTAATGATCCAGAGCTAGATCCAAATTTGATTGAAGACAGCATTTAATTTAAATACCAAATTCTTATTGGCTGCCTAATTTTCAACATTTTTGCTTTAAACTTCTTTTTTTAAGCAAAGTCATTCAAGACCTATGATAATTTTAACAGTAGGATTTGCCTTTATATCTGAGGCCAACAGTTTTGCTTTGCTGTTGGTGGTCAGAAGTGTATTCTGTGCCAGAAGTTTGTCCAGCTTCTCCCAAGCTGAACTTTGGTGATGGTGAGTAGATTATGCCAGAAAGAGTAAGCCATACCATGGAAATGCAAAATATTGCTGGCCTTTCCTTCCCCTTGGTGCTACTGGTTTTTTTCAGATCTTTTCCCTTTCCTAGTTCTTCCTCAGGCCTTATGAATCCCTTAAACCTCTCAGATCTATAGGGAAATAGAAAGTTATTGTGTGTCTTCCAGAAATCTGTTGGGCTGAAATTCATTTAATTCAGTAGCAAAGTCTACTGATAAAAAAGACCAGAATTTTTCCCAGGATATTGAAGATCCTGTAAGAATTTCTCTCTGCTAGTGTGTTTGCAAGTTGAGAGTCAGATATGCTTGCATATCAAAATGAACACCATAAACAAGTTTATATTCTATCATGAATTTGAGTTACTTTTGCTGATTCTTTCATCTAAGCATATTCAGAAATGAGCATTATATCATTATGCTGTGAGCATTCATTATAGCTGTATAAGTTTTCAAGAAAAATGTTCAAATCCAAATCTCTTCCCAATTTTGAAACTTCTAATCTGAAGAGAAATAAAATAAAGCAATTATGCTATAATAAAGGTTTCTATGATCTCAGGAAAATTATAGTAACTTGAATTCTCACTGCATTTTAATTCAAAAGAGTTAAGGAAAAGTAATTCTCATCAATTATTAATTTATCAATATCCCTGACTTCATGGAGTATTTTGAAATCTGTGATATATTTAAATAGAAATTTTAAATTATTGAAAGATAATAAATTTTACAACCATCACTTAACACTGGATTCTTGGGGTTTTAGCAGCTCTGCCACCCTTAGATCTCTGTAAAAGTTATATTCAATTTTACATCCTAGCTTCCTAGCTGCTGTTGGAGTATGGAAACTCCCTGTTTTGATGCAGGAATATATCCCTGTAGGGTGCATCCCCCAGAGAGGTGGCATTTCCCATGGTTTTGGCTAAATCAGTGCAGCTGCAGAAGGCCTGCAGGTACCTGCAAGAGGTGGATGACATTCCTTCAGCAGATATTAAATCAAGTGAACGAATGCAATATTGCCATCACTGATTAAAATTCAGTCAATTTTGCTGGAAGGAATTTGAGGATGTAATTCAGCCTCTACCCAATAGCTCTGTACTAATGTTGTTCCCTCATGAGGAAGGAATACTGTTTGCCATTCTGCTTTTACCCAGTCCTGAAATACTAACTTTATTCTCTTGAGATGAGAAGTGTTCCTTAAAATATCAGTATTTGAAAAATCTTACATTTTCCATCTCCCCAGCCACAAGAGGACTGTGGCAATGATTATGTTCATTTTCTCCTTTTGATGCTCCTTTAAGGAATTCTATTTTCATTGCAGGTAAGATTGGTACTTTGTGTGTTCCATCTTCCAGGTGCATTAGTTACTTACCTAGAAAATCTCTCTAACACTCAGTGAAAATATAAGTGGTTCTAGAAAATAAATTGAGTACCAAAAGCCACTCCGGCATAGATTATACCTCTAATTGGCTGGAACTTAACTGTGGAGGAGGAGGAAAGGATGGAGAGGAAAAAAGATCATGCTCTCCTTATCTCACTGAAAAGTTAAAACTAATGCAGTCTTTATATCATATCAATTTTTTCACTTGAGTTAAAATAAAACATTGATCTAAGATAAACTCAGTGGCTACAGCAAGGCTTAACATACAGGTTGCTTCCTTCCTCTGCCAATGAGAACTGAACTGCAAGGGGCATTTTCTAGAATGATGTCCCAGGTTAAAAAAGAATTTTCTAATTTTTAATCTCCCTTAGAATTTTCAACAGCTGAGAGTAATAGAAAAGCAAAGCATATTTCATGAATGATGTGTTTTTAAATACATAAATATTATGTCAATTTTACTATAAATCTTTACTAATAACCACTACTTACAGAGGAAATTACCAAAGCAAAGCAAATACTATTCTCAGTAATTCACTGAGCTAAACACCTAAACCAAGTGCCTGGATTAGTTCTGAACTGGTGTTCTTGTAATTAATGCTCTACTCTGCAATGTGCTGGCATTGGTGATTTATTACAGGTCTTACATTAAAAGTATAACCAGATTTATAGACTTTGTGGAGAGTTAGAAATGCCACATTACAAATGAGGGGGTTTAGTTTTATAACAAAAAAATGTCTTATTGCTATGTTAAAATGGTTTTCTGGTAGCCCTGGGAAAACTAATAGTGGTGTATAAGCACTTTATGGCAATTTCATTTAGAGTAGAAAGAGGTTGGTAGTCTGTGGGTGACAAGGGAAGGAAATTTATGGTTATGGAGAAAATACTTCCAAACACTCGGAATCCAGGACTTTAATCCTAAATTTTCCTTCCCACAAAAGTAATCCCACTTGCAAGTACATATATTCAAAATATTGAGAATTTTTGAGTGGCATTTAAGCAGCCCCTGGGCCACAGCATGGCCCTGGCTCGTGGCCCCTCAGACAGGAGAGGATGTCACCCACATCCTACTGTGTATGGTGCCACTCCTTGGGGCATCCCGGGGTTTTTAAATTCCAGCTGAAATCTATTGATCCTATTTTTCTACTTCTCATCCAAAGGTCTTGACATCTCCTCTTTAAAATAACTCCAGAAACATCTGACTGAGAGGCATCTGACTGAAATTTGGGAAAAAAGCTCCTATGGATGCTGTTTCTTGACGTGGTTTTCAGAAGATCTCTTTAGAATAAATTGTTTTGCTCTGAAGGGGTTCGTGCTGCACAGCACTGACAGTAAAGTGCTAAATGGAATCTCTCCATGGGCTCTGTATCACTGTTGAACAAAACACAGAAGCTGAGCACTAA
This sequence comes from Ammospiza nelsoni, assembly GCF_027579445.1. Lineage (NCBI taxonomy): Eukaryota > Metazoa > Chordata > Aves > Passeriformes > Passerellidae > Ammospiza > Ammospiza nelsoni. Next base: position 14,347,805 of record NC_080642.1, read on the forward strand.
ATAAAACACTACTCTTAAATACACTAATAAAAGTAAAGCCAAGAGAACAGTGGGTCATTTTTATGCTATATCAGCAAATGTCACGTTCCAGGAAACAGCATTCAGATATCACTCCTTTTATGACGATAACTAGTTCTGAAGCAGTTGTTTTATTTAATTCTTTCTAACTCGTGAGAAATTTGACTAAGTTACAGTCAGTGAATAAATGTCTCATACGAGTGAGTGACAGACTTTTTAAAAAGAGAGCAAACTATGTACAGAACACAGAAGATTCTGAATTAAGCTAACAAGCTACTTTTACCATTTTAAGGAGCTGAAGCTTTGATAATAGACCATATCATGGTTGTGCCTGGAATAGGAAGGAGTGGAGCCTGCTCTAATTTAGCTATTGAAATAACACCTGGATTTTTGCAACACAAAGGAAGAAAAGTAGTCTGGATTTAATCTTCTAGCAAGCAAGCAGTGATAGTCAAAGATCAAAATACAGACAAACTAGAGATAAGAGCGGGAAAACCAGCACAGTTCAGCAAAAATACATATTAAAAACCAAAAAATCTCACAGAAACAAAAAAAATATTTAGGTTATATTTGCTCAGGGGGTAGAAAAAAGGTTTATGTCCTGCAATTCAATTCCACCGTTGGAGGCATCTGACAGAAATGCTGTGGCTGCAAATGTTACACCCACTGTGAACAGAGGCCAAGGAAAGCAGCAGGGCTGTGCTGTGGGACACGACATGTTCATCCAGAGAGCAAAGGAAAAATGTGCTGCTCATGTTGAGTGCAAACACCCAGACAAGGATGAGGGAATTTTTTTTTTCTCTTTAAACAATAACTTACTGAAATCAGCCTGGAAGTTTGAAGTAGGAAGAAGCAGGAGGCACATAGTGAGTAAAAGGATGTAAGGTTGTGGGGAAATGAAAAAGATGCACTAAACTGGATTTGCAAGAAATCCATAAAGATTCTATCTTGATGGGATTGCTGGGAGACAAGGGGTGAGAAGTTAAAATCAGCTACACCAAGAAAGCACTCCAGGCAAGAGTAAAAGCTTGAATTTAGTAAGATTGCTGAGAAAAAGTATAGAGCAAAGGCAATGATACAGAAAAAAAAAATCTCTTTTCCTCAAAAAAAGTATATTAACAGAAGTTTTGAAAATACAAGAAAGGGAATTTAGTTTAAGAATGTGTGTTTCTAAAATGTGCCAATAGTACATCTACTTCAATCTTTTTTGAGTCTTGAATAAGATTTTCTAAATGAAAATATCATTCAGCTTTAAAACCTATGGAGTACTTTATCTCATCCCAATAATTAAAGTATGCAGTTGTGGCTCCTCATAGCAGTATCCTCCCCTCAAAATATTTTCATATATTCACAGATATCTATTTTATAGAGATGTAGATCCTGTCATGGCACTCCTGATACATTTTTCTGTTGTTTCAAACAATGCATCAGATGATATTCCCACAAAGACATGGGATCATGTTTGCTCCCAAGTGGAAATGAAAGAACTTATCATAATTTCTATGAGTCACAAGATCTCAGACTTAGAAGTTTTTGATGACTGGTTCCTCTCATCTAAATTTAATTCAAATAATTTAAGACTGCTAAACTGCAAATATTTTTTGTGTTTGTTTTAATGTTGTTCAATATTGCAGCACAAAATGAGGGCTATGGAATGTGTTCTTGGGATAATTGATGGTGCTGCCATGGGGTCCAAAATATCCTCCCATATACTAATGGGTTTTATGCCATTTTGCCTCTGAAATTTGTTTTAATGATTTTGACAGCTCTCATTTTTCCTTTGTTAAATCTTAGTGACTGTTACTGGAAATTTATTTTTAGAAGCACAAACATATTACAAAAAATACATAAGCGCACTGAGGACAAATAAAACATCTCCACAGTAACATTGTGGATAGTGATGCATGGCTGGTTGCTGACAGACTGACAAACTTCAGTCCTAGCTCTGCATCAGGATTTGTTAGCATAGAATCCTGAGCTCAAAAGTGACTTCAGAAATGAACTGCCCCTTTTTCCTCTCTGTGGTTATTTGGCAGCAATGATTGATTTTTTCCAGATGTGGTTAAATAGGAAAATTTATTTTATTAGTTTTAATATAATCAGTTGCAAATATAATCAAAAACATCCCCTCAAGGCAAACGAATATTTTGGCTTTGCTTGATTTTTCCCACAAGAAATTCTACCCTACTCAAGCATTTTAAGCTTATTTTATAATACCTTTAAATGACATTTTAAATAGTTTGGTTTGAAATTAGTATTGATATTGATGTCCATACAGTACAATAAGAATTTCCACCTGCAAGACAATATTCATAGCAATAAGAAAGGCTGCACTATATTTTAAAAGGGATAAGTTCTTAAAAGTCCATTTAGGATTATTTTTCTCTCTAGGCCTTGGTGTACCCATACCCAGGACTGCATTATGCACAGCCACTGGTGTTACCAGGAGCCACTTCCCAGGCTCCCCCTGTAAACATGAGTGAAGCTAATTTCCCTCGGCTTCCCTGCAGTTTGCATTGAAGCTCATATAACTTACTTGCTGTTTATGTATTTTACCAGTTGTCTATGTCAAGCTTTCATATACAAATCAGAGAAAAACCTGCAAGCAACTATGATTTTTAAAGCTAAAAGACACCTTGTGTCTAATTTGTCAGCAAGTTAGGTGGGTTTAAAATCCACCCTTGAAACAGCAGCAATTTCTGTTCCTTTCATCTAAACAGTTCTGTATTCCAAGGGAACCTGGTATAATCAGTAGTTTGCTGTAGACATGAGTCATAATTATGTTCTTTCTCTCTCATTTAAGTTGTTCGAGTTCATGAATTTTTTGGCTGAGAATGTCATCTTCTGTTACATGGGACTCGCACTATTTACATTTCAAAATCACATCTTCAATCCTCTTTTCATATTTGGTGCTCTTGTATCCTTTGCTTTAAAGAAGTACATATCTCTGTATGTGTGTGTGTGTATATGTATATTTTTACATAAAAAGAATGCATGTTCCATGTGAAAAAAGAAGTCAATAAGGAAACCAATCAGTTCCTTGAATACTAAAGACCAGTAAATTGTCAATTCCAAACACAATCATCTATTACCTGTGTGCTAATAACTGCCCCAGTGCATGTAAGCACATGTTCTTTGGACAGTTGCTGTTTTGCTGCTCTGCTACAGGCAAATAGCTTTAAGCCAGCTGGGGAACGTTTGCCAGTGGTTTACAAGTGGGGTGGGAAATCAGGATAAGTATTGGGACACATCTGTGGGGACAGGTGCAACACAGAACCTTTCTTCCTGTCTGGATCCGGTGCAGATCCACAAACTGGAGAGCTGCCTCCAGACAGATGTGTGCCATAAGCAGGAATTCCCCAAAATTCTTCAAATTATAGGAAGCCCTTAAAAATCACACAGTGCTGCTTTGCTCAAATCTTTCCTTCTTTATAATTGGTATCTCTAGCATACATGGAATTATTTACACCATCATGTGCCTAAGAGGTAAGAAAAGCTCTGTGTCTTTAATTCTGCCATGGTTTCTCAATAAATCTTACTCATAGAGCAGTATAGATTCTTTTCACACTGACAATTTATTCAATGATTTTTTTTTGGCTCAGAGCAGCAGCCCTCCTCTTATCACTTTTAAATGAACTGTAATAGCTTAGAAAGTTGGGAGCACACTGTTGATGTGCAGTAATTGTTATATGTAATTTCTAAGTGAATAATCAGGACTGCACCAGAGCTGCAGGCAGCTCCTGGGGCAGCTGCTGGGACTCAGACATCAACTCCCAAACTCTTCACCTGCTCTCCAGTCCAGGCTGCTCAGACTGGGAGTGCCATAATTGAGCTGCAAGACAAGGGGAAGGCAAAAAACGTGCAAAATGCATATACAGGGAGCTCAGACTGGCTTCTCTAAACCTGATAATGGCCTCATGGCTCCAATTAAGGCAACTTTTGGGATAGTTCCACAGAGGAGTATTAAGGAACTTCATCAGAAGAATCTCAGCAGAGAAGGGGAAGAAAAAGCAAAAAGTGCTGGGTATAGACAATATGAATCACCAGGAAATAAAGTAGTAATAATCAGGTCCAAAAGTACATTTATTCTCTGAAAATTGCTGCTCAAGGACATAATGCTCTCTCTGCAATTGATGATGGGCATTTTCATGAAGAGCTGAAGATGAAGTCACATGTGACACAAATGTGATGAGTAGAAGTAGAGTGATTGAAGTGAGATATATAATGATGAATATAAAACCAGGATGTCTGGGGAAGGCAGATCTCTGCCACTGCACTGGGAGCATTAGAACATGGCATGTAAAACTTAAAAAGATAATGTCATATTTGTTTAGTTACACCTTAAAAATAATTTTAGAGAAATATTTGGGTTAATTCTTGTTTTGTCAGTAGCTTGTCCACTATTTTCCTCAACATCTTACATTTTAGGTGGCAGTTTTTGTAGCAAGAGCTTCCAACATATACCCACTTTCTTTCCTTTTGAATTTGGGACGAAAACAAAAGATTCCCAGGACCTTTCAGCACATGATGATGTTTTCAGGTAAGAGCTATTTTGGCTTTTTTTATATTTCTCCTGTCCACATTTAATGAATGACAAAAATAGTCATCTATCACTAGAAAAGGCCACATCTATCACAAAGAATGTGTTATCTTAAAACTCAAGATCATCTCTCCAAAGCTACAGAAGCAAGTGGATGCCTTCTGATCAACCTCACTGTGCTCTTGCCCTATTTTAATTAACGTTTTGGAAACCATTATCTTTCAATCCATTGTCCCCCATCTGTCTACACTTCCATGACAATTTGGGAATACCATGTTTTTAAGCTGTGCTGTTTTAGAGGCACCTGTATTATGCCTCAGAGTATTTTACATATCAGCAAATAAATACCCAACCTGGACAGTGTTAGTGCTGACATTCAGATCAAACATGGTCTTTGGCAATTCATTAAACTTCTGGAACAATTTTACTTTTAAACTTGAGAGGAGATAATTTCAATTCCACAGACCTTTTCATATGTATTCCAGCTTGATATTTAATTTTGTTGATTTTGTTAACCTTGTAGAATAATAAAAAAAAAATAAAATCCAGAAGAGGGAGCCATGTTCTAGTCTGATTTGCACATCAACCCCAAAACTGTTAAGGCTCATCTGGATTACGTATTTTTTTACTTGTACAAGCTCGAAATAATTCCACTTGACTTTCTAATGCTAGTTAGGAAAAACTCACTTATAAGCCAAGAATATCTGTTCAGTAAAAGACAGAAATACAGATACCCCTACGCTATTGATGATATAATTTCCTAAAATTAGAAAGTCAGAAAGTCAATCACATTTTTTGCTTCATTTTCCTGGTTTTTATGCAAAAAATTATTCCACATTTGTATGGATAAAAGTTCTTGATTGACAGCCTTGATGTACAGAGATCCATTTAGCCAGATAACTAGAGAAATACAATGTGCTGCATTTCAAGCTCCCTCATCAGGAGCACTCCACATCAGGGGGCCTCATTTGTGCCTATGTAATTCCAACCCTCCGGAGAGCAACACAGCAGTTCATTTCTATACCCATTCAATCCTTCTGCTAAAAGCTGCCACTGAAAATGTCACTAATTCCAGCGAGAGCGGGGTGAGGGATGATGACACATCCAGCAGGAGCTGCCTTTCAACCCAGCTGCTGCCCTGCCATTGTTCCATGGGGAACCTGGAGCTGGAGGTCTCTGGTAAGCCTAGCAGGTGGCCAGCTAGACAGCAGCATGAAAAATAGCTTCATGTCATTTGGTATCTACTTCCTGGGCTCCATTTTGGCTTTTGGTTGGCATCAGCTAAAGTACAGGATAGAAAACCTTCTGAAATCTCTCTTATTCTTTAACTTTTCTGTCCTCGTTTTCTGCAGTCAGATTTCATTCTCCACGGAACAGGAGCTGAAAGCAGCCTGCAGCTGAACGTGAGAACTCACACACACATTAGCTTTCCAGGACAATCTGGCAGCTGAGAACTGAAACAGTAGTATTGCAGGCTTCTAAAATTCTCAGAAAAGTAATTTTTATCTATTTCCAAAGATAAAACCCCCTCTATTTTGGAGAGAAAAATGTGTTTACATTATAATAAAGTAATGGCATAATCTGCAGCTATAATAATAAAGACTGTCTCTCATGCTGCCAGCAGCTGCACACTTCACAGGATACACAGATTTTCTGTGTAATTCTATTTTTTTAAGATGCACCAAGATTTGTGCTTAGTTATCAATAACATTCATAGTGCTATAAACTGATAAAACTGCATATAGTGATAAACAGAGGGGACAATGGCTGCCAGGAGAGAGACACATTTCTGATGAGTAAACAAGACATGGGGAATTTGAGTTTGAAGGAAATTATCTACAAAGATCTTTAGCAGCAGTCATAGAACAATTTGAGCTGGAGGGGACCTTTAAAGGTTATCTGGTCCAACCCTCTGCAATGAGCAGGGCTATCTTCAACCAGATCAGGTTGCTCAGAGCCCCATCCAGCCTGACCTCAAGTGTCTCCAAGGATGGGGCATGCACCACTTCAGTGTGGGTTTTACCATCTTCATTGTTGTGGCATAGCATCAGGTTCTTGTTGATCACAGGGGAAAATGGCCTTCATTCACCACAGCATCACACATCCAGGTGTGGAAAACAATGAATTTGGGGTTGGTTTTGTTTTCTGTCTTATTACCAAATCCACCAAACATTTACTGCTTGTTTTACTGCCACAATCACCAAAGTGATTGCTGAGAAAAATTGCTGAGAAAAGCAATTAAGGTCAGGCAGGTACACTGTTGATTGGCCTTTGATTAAACCTTACTCTGCAAAGAACTCTCCTGAAGTCACTAAGTTCTGCTTTTTGATGCATATCAATACAGTTGAGAAAAGGTGGAAGAGTTGGGTTTGGAGGTGGATTATGCTGGAGTATTTTGATTTATCATATTCTTTATCTGCTTTTACCACTCCTCTAAAAATACATTACAGAGGGTGGATTCACTTCTCACAACTGTTTTTAATCATGATTCCTGATAACATTCCATTGGAAATGAAAACTTGATTAGTCCTTCATACAAGGACTCATTAAGCCCAGGCTTCTCAAATTAAGTTGAACATCAGCTAAAGTGAGCAGTCCAGCAGTCTCTCCTCATGTGAAAAAGAAACATTTTAAAGTCTTAGACTTTATAGCATCTTCCACTCTTCTCCCAGCATCTTTATTTACTTTTTACTCTGTTTTCCTCTTCTCTACAACACATAAATAGGCAACAGAGAGGCTTGTGGGACAGTGCTACAGGGGCGGTTGTGTTAATATGAGCATTACAGCATCAGTGGAGCCTGAAAGGATGAACACAAATGCAGAAAGAAGCCAAAAGAGGCCCATGTACAGACAGCTGTTGTGCAGACATTTACATCTACACACTCATGCAGACACAGAGGTGGCAAGTGGCAACGTGAAGAAATCCGCTAAATACAAAAGAAAGCAAGGAAGGAAAGAACAGAAAACTATGGCTGCAACCAAAACACCAGGGCTGCCCACAGTTAGTCTTTCCTGGCAGATCCTTTTCCCACCAACAGGCAACACTGCAGCCCTCCTGGGCTCTTCAGAGGGCTGGGTTTGGAGAGGTGTTTGTGTGGGGTGTGGGCAGAGGATGGCTAACAGCCCTACAGGGCACACAGGTTCTGTTCTGGGGACTCTGGGGCTTAACCCTGGGCTGCTCTGCTTTGAAGGCTCTGACACATTAAAGGGTATTGCTTAAAGATGAATCCCTAGTGGCTGGCACAAAAAAATATCTGTTAGGAAATCTGTGATTCAGCCCAAGGATGAATGGATTAACACAGATGTGGAGCTGCCAACAATTCACCTCTGAAGGATGAGGGGAGAGAATCTCTGCTAATGGTTCATCAGAGCTGGTCCTTCTGCTGCCCCACTCTGTCCAGGGGTAGCTGAGCTACCAACATCCACTGCATCCAATCATCCCACTGGGCTTTGGTGGCAGTTCTACCTGAAGTTCTACAGAAAATTTAATCTTCCTTAACTTCAGACCATTTCAGTAGCTCAACATTATCTGAGGTTGTTAAAATTCCCTTCCTTCACTTGTATTATTACCTGGAAAGTATTTTGAGAGATATATACATACATGTATATATATATATACACACATATAGCAGTGTTCCTTGCTTCTCATTGTCTTTACATTTTAAGTGTATTCATCTGCTTCTCACCACTTGAGTTGTTTACTTTGATTATCTATTTTTCTTTAGTTGAAACTGAATTATCTCTTATAGACCATGTTAGTCCTTTATAAATGAAAAATACAGAGAAGTTACTCACTATTTTTCTGAACTGAAGAAACAGCCAGTCCACTGCTCAAGAAGACATACTAATTAACTTTTATATGTATGTATATATATGTGTGTATATATATATATATTTCCCCTCTTACAAAAAGAGGTGTTCTAGATCTAAAATTAAAGGTGTGCTGCAACTGTGGGAAGCAATATTGTTTTCCAGTGAAATGTATCTGTTCCAATCATCTACATTACCACTATAACCACTGAAATAAAGACCATTTCAATAGTTATTCATTCCCTCCTCAGCTTAAAATGAGATTATATTCTTTCCCTGTTAGAAAATAGTAAAGCACTGCATCCTCAGAGATATCTTTTACACAAAAGCAAAGCCAAGGACAAGCCCAGTGTCTGCCTGCCAGGTTTTGAACCTGCTGCCACTGAGTATTTTCAGATAGTGCAACCCCAGTCTGCTCCTTCCTAGCAGAAATGGCTTTGTGCTGTTCCCTGCATAAACTTCTATACCAAATAATTGGAAGCCCAGCTTCTATACCAAATAATTCACATTCTTGCTATGTAATCTTAAAGAGCTTTTGAGTTCTAGGCCAAAAATAACTGCATTTAGCAGTTAATTAAATGATTCTGCATATGTCATCAGTGCCTTACAAGACGTTTGATTACTAGATTTAATCTCTCAATACTTTGCAAGGTACTTTTTGGACTCAGCATGTATTGTGTACATGTAATGATTTTGCTCTCTAGAATTATTTTGTGAAAGTTTTTTGGAAAACAATAAAGTACATTTAAATAGATAAATTAAAGGCATTAGAAAATATGGAGTATTATTTGTATTATGCATCCTGAGGGCTGCAGGCACTAGCAGGTTTTTTCCCCTTCAATTTTTAAACATGGCATTTTGTCAAGACCTATTTAGTCCCTTTATTACTACCTATGGAGCTTTTTTTTTTTTTGAACTCATTTAGCTGTTTTCACCACCTTTGTAATATCTTGTTTATTCAGTCTCTGTGGGTGTATAATTCTACAACTATTATAACATTTCAAGTACATTAATTTATTCTGCATCCCCTTTTAGGTATTTAAAATCATCTTTGAAAAACTATTCATTGTTTTTAAGTCATGTTTTTCTGACTAGTCTTAGAACATTAAATTATTTTAAAGGAATATAGTCCATATTTTCAGGGAAGCAATGAGTAGCATATTTAGGCACAGATTTTAAAGCCAATCCTCTTTTTCACTTGCTCCTGACTTCATGAGTAGTCCCACTTAAACAGAATACAGATTTCTTTTTCAACCTGCATTAAGTTCGGATCACTATTTAATTTAAAATTATTCAAGACAAAGAATTCAGTGGACATAAAGCAAAAGTGTGATTATTATGTGAATATGAGAGCACTTTCATTGTTCACTTTTGCAAATTGGCTGCATTAAATCCCACCCTTCCAGTTAGCATGATTCAGCACTTTATAAGCAGGATTATGATCAGAACATTTCCTCTGCCCTTGGAACTGGGTTTGGACTGAAAAGATTAAAATTCTGTTTCTCTATCTCATTAAGTTCCTCCCCCTTGTCTGGTTTCAGGTTTGCGGGGTGCGATCGCGTTTGCGTTGGCCATTCGCGACACGGACTCGCAGCCCAAGCAGATGATGTTCACCACAGCCCTGCTGGTGGTGTTCTTCACAGTCTGGGTGTGTGGGGGAGGCACCACACCAATGCTCACCTGGCTGCAGATCAGGTCAGTACTGTCTGTGCAGCACCAGCACAACAGGATCCCTATGGATCCACCACTACATCCTTACAACTTCCTAATCTTACAGGTGTGCTTTGTATGAGCTTTAGCACAAAGGGAGGGGTTATGCACCTGTGAGAGGCTCCAGACCACAGGGAACGGGTCCTTCCTAAGTTTGTTATGGGCTTAGATGGAGGTCAGACACATCCTTGTTTCCTGAAAGTTTGTTTCACTACTGCTCCTTTCAAACATCATGAATACATCCTAATGGCATCCTCCTTGCTGCTGAGGAAAGAGCTACACAGGCAGACTTTGCCCTCATCCTAAAATCTGTAGTTACTACACAAACATCTAATAAATGGTGTATTTCTGATTCTAATGAGAATATGCTGCAAAAATCTTCCTCCACTGCTGCCTCATTCAGGCATTAATTTATTATGCATTGTTTTATATCTTTTTCTTCACTATATTATTTTTTTAATTACTTCATGGTCACTTGTATTCACAGAGAGCAACAAATGACAAGGGAGGTTAAATTACAAGAGAGGGACAGAGAAAACTGGAGTAAAAAGGATCTAATTTAAATGCAGTGTCCTTCCAAGCTTTTTTGAAACCCAAATTTTAATAATGAGTGTACTCATGCTAGTTATTGATTCTGGTTACTTCACAATCCATTCAGAACTCCCTGCTGTGATTTGCAAGATCACCACAGAAACCTCAGTATCGAGATAGGCCTGCAATTCACAATTCCTTATCATTTATTCTATATATAGCATGTTTTCCTTGTTTACAAAATGATATCTGATTACAAGCCTTCATGTCAGACTCTTGCTATGAAATAGCAGCTGAAGATAACCAAATTGGGGCTTTTACAAAGAGCACAGATAAAACTGCAGACAAAATAAGGACTAGCGTACAAGTGCACTGGATAAACACGGATGCAGGCATCCATGTGCAGTGGGGAGGTTTTCTATTTCTGTGACAGCTTGATTCTTCTTTATGACATGTCTCATGTCCCATAACGTCAATCAAGGCCATTACAGTTTGGATACACTCTGGCACTATCAGTCATCTTTCTGAGATTTGCCACTTCTTCACTGTCAGTCAGCAAGTGTTTTTCTGTGTGGCAATGGAAACGTGGGTGAGGAAGAGCTTTCTCAGTAGATCTTGGGGAGCAAGTCAGTCTGGGTTTCTATAACAGGAGATAAGGGATAATGCTGAGAATACAGTAAGGGGAAAAGGCTGGGAGCAATGTGCAGTCTGAGTAGTCAATGTGCAGCCTGAGAGCTTGGGTCACTAGATGCCCCTCGTGGTTTAGCTCTCAAGGGAATTTTTAAATTAAGATTGTGAAGTGCTTTCACTAACAAGAAAATGAATTGGATGCAAGGGCATTTCTTCTGCTCCTTAGTGCTACCCAGAGGTGCAAAGCCCCCCAAGAGCACAAGTGAGGGGCTGACTCTCATATTGGCTGTTTATACTGTTCAATGCACATGCTTCTTTCTCTAGACTCTTGTACAATAGATTTCACCAAAGACACTGAAAGTAGACAATCATTACTGATTTGAAATGCTTATCTCTAAGGATTTCCTCTGAATCCCATCAGATCTGCCAGACATTTTTATCAATAATATAAATTGAGTTTGTAATCAGGCTATCGATTTTCTTACTATAAAGCTATTAGGTTCATAATTTACACTTAATTTCTTGACATTGGAACATACATCTTCATAAATTATGAGGAGGTCAGAGATAAAATTTTAAATAGACATCTTTAATTACAAATTTATATTGAGGCTCTGATTTCTCCTTCTAGTGAAGATATTTAATTGTATTTATAATTTATTACACCTCAGTGTGGACTTTTGTCCTTAGCTTCCAGCATATATCTTTTTAGTCTTAATTAATTTTGCTAAGTAATTGTATTCAAAGGTGGTGGTAATTCATGACAATTGACACTTGTATGGATTCTGGCAGAGGAGTTTGCTGAGGAAAGTTATGGAGCTGTGGCAAATGACCCCAGCTTGCTTGGTGCAATCCTCCAGCATGCTGGCACCTGTGCCTGAACAGCAACTCTGAGCTGCAGCTATCCCCATGGTTCTTTAGAAGAAAATGATGGTATTTTTCAAGCTAGTTTGGAGGGTTCAGCTCACAAAACCAAGGAAACTGCATTACAAGTAGAAAAATGGTATGATTGTGTCTGAAGAGATTTATTGGAAAGGGTTTGTGTGCCATCAATTACAGACAGAAAGGGCTGGAGCCAGGGAAATGAGCAAGCATGGCTATGAGCACAGAAGAGGGGCTCTGGTCTCACAGCAGCCCTTTGTGACAAACATTGCTCAGGCACCTTCCCAGGGCAGCTTGAAACTCCTTGTGAGATTCCCCAGAGCTCCAGGGAACCACATCTACCACTGACACTCAAATGCAAGGCGCAGTGCCAGCTCAGTTAATCCAAACAACTAAAGGTATTCACCTTATCAAAATCGTGCTTATGGGAAATTAAAAATACATGAATGGTCACAGTGACTACACTGGCTTTCCCTACAGAAACTACAAGTTGCTGTATAGGTAAACCTTCTCAGGAGAGAATGTCAAAAACAGAACAAGCAAGTAAGTAACAGTGACAAGCAGAGTGTGCTTCTTTTGCCAATTTTTCATCATAAAATGATTATCCAGCAGATAATGCATTTAATTCATCTGGAGGCATTCAGAGACTAATAGAAAAGAGAATGTGATTTCTGAATCTATTTGGATGGACTGAATCTGATTCACAGCACTGCTTTGTGTCCCCTCTCCCTCTGTGAAATAGGGTCCAGCTCCTATCATTAGTTCAGGAGAGGCAACTCTAAACTCCTCAAGGTCAATCAGCTCTGTCTTATCCTAGATATAAAATCTTGGGTTTATATGGTACAGACCAACTTACCCACAGTTTGGATTCAAAAGATAAATAAATCTATCATCCATTCTGTTCAAGATACATAAAAATGACATAAATCGGAAAGAGCTCGCACCCATATATTTACATTTGTCTGCCATAATGCATTAGTGCTAGGGCAGAAGACATTACTCAGATCTCTACAGCCTTCTTGCTGTATATCATTGCCACATATTATACCACGTTTCAATTATTTATTGCTCTCTCCATAATTTACATTGGGAAGTTCTCTTAACAGAGATCAAGACACTTGGTGTATAAGGGAATGACAATTCCCTTACACTTTAATTCCCTTACAATGACAACTTTGAAATAAAAGTTGGAATGCAACTTCTTCTGAAAAAAAATCAGTCTTTGTCTCCATAATAACTGGATTCCCATAATTTTCCCCCTCTCCTCGCAGCAATACCATCAGATCTGTGCTTTTCTTCTTCAGATAAAATTTAACATAATGTAAATATAATCTGTCACTCTATTTTTAGAGAAAATATGTGTCCTCAGAGATAACTACCAGTTGATTTATTCCAGGAATATGTGTGGCTTATACAACATTTGCAAATTGTTGCTAAAACATATAGTAGGATACACTATCAAAAATAACCGTGTGCTACCTAAAAAGGCTCAACTTCCACCTCTCATGTAATGCAGCAACATCAATCAGCTGTGTCACAAGAAACCAGCTAAGGGCTTTTGTAAAAAAAAAAAAATCTTAAATGTATCCCAGGAATCCACTAAATTTATTAATAATAATTCTTGCTCCCTTTATTTAACAAATAAATTATATTAAAACATATATTCCTACTTAAACTCTATCTTGAATCTAAGAAAAGTTCTTAAAGCCTTGGAAATATGACCTGCTAATAACAGAATTTATGGCTAAATGTGTCTATATGTCCAAACACAGTTTTAACAGAAATCCATACCAAAAATTCTCATTTTACTACTGCATTTACTCATACACAACACCTTTCAAAATGAGTCTTAAAATTCTTGGCAAAGAATGAATATTTCCTCACTTTATTGTAAAAGAATGAAACCTACACTTTTGGAAATGGCTTATTTATTTTAGCTGTCTCCTTTGTAAACACCTGAAACTCTGAGTTTCAGGGAGGGTTGGGTGTTCCCTTTCTGAAGATGAGGTTGTATTTACAAGTTCCCAGTTGCCTGGTGCAGTAACCCAGCACTTCCCAGCACAGAGGTGGTGCAGGTGTTTACAGCACTATCAGCAGCCACACTGAGAGCAGAACTGGCTGCACCACCTCCCTGAGTAATACATTGTCCTTTGACAATGTCTTAAAGTTGTAACAGGAAAAAGAATTGCTTTTACTCCCCATGTGAAAGGACAAAAATATTCAGTCCTTGGCAGACAATGAATAAACCTGGATCAGCATGTGAGAATAATTCCATAATACATCAACACCAAAACAGAGAGAGCCATTTAAGTTCCCAGTCAAATTGAACTATTCAATAAATGTGCCTTCAGAGATGCTGAGCATTACTTGCTAATGCTTTTGGATATATGATTTCCTTCGTTCCCCATACTCTGATTAAAAATAGAGAGCTACATTTTACAGCAAATCTGCACTGAGAGGTTTGAGGATAAAGGATTCTCCTGACAGGCAGAGCAAAAATTCACAGCTGTTAATAAAACATGTCCTATAAAAGCATTGTGCTAGGTATTAGGTCTTGTTTGTTTATCATCACCTTCTGTGTAAATGTTTGTCAAGAGACTTCCAGATTCTTTGTGCATCTCTTTGCAGCTGTTCTCCAGTTAATAGAAAGAACTTTATTCCATAATCTAAATAAATACTGAGCATCTTTGAACAGTAGCTTTTACTACTGTGCCTATCTGGCCATTGCTGTTGATAAATGTACTTTAGAAAAGAGCTGTCTGTGTGCCTGGCTGCCCTTAAGATCACACCATTTCTAATTCACCTTCAGTTCCAAACATCCAACTTACTCTAAGCACTGAGGCCTGGCATACCCCATTTTGGGAAACGACCAAGGCTGACTAAAGTCACATTCTCAGCAAAAGCATCTCACTCAACAGAAGGAGCCAACATTTTGGGTCCTTCAGTATCCAGTAGCTTGTTTCAACACCAAAGGCTAAGGCAGTGCCTATGTTTAGCAGGATGGCTCATTAGGGATGTAGATGGGCAGTGGGGTGAAATGCTGTGCCATGACTGTGTATGGCTGTTTTTATCTACCACAAAACAACCCAAAAACCTGGTTAGTTGAATATGATTTTGTGTTTATCTCAGCCCTTTAGCAGCTGCTTATAGACTGCTGCAAGACAGAACTTCATGACAGAGCAACCACAGTAACATGATCTTGGCCAGGATTATAGCATTACTACTGCTTCAGTAACAAATTATTCTTTTAATTATTCCCAAACTCTGTAGTAGCATTCCCTGTGTCCAGCTGTGTTCAAGAAAGGCACTGGACAGAATGGCCTCCTGACAGGTGATCTGGGCTGCAGTCAGCTGAGGCAAGGAGGACTGATCCTTTTGCCTGGTTAGGAGAAGCCTGATCAGAATATTGTGCTGCATCACCGAGTGCTGCTCTGCTCATGGGGAGCATGAGACAATACATCTCATCACAGCCATTCCTTATCAACTAGAGCCAAACTGGAGTTTGATCTCAAGTGCCTCTCATTTATTCCTAAACTAAGGACACACATCTTGGCTTTCCTGTCTCCCTCACATGGGCACACAAGGATTATCATTCCTGAAACATGGCTGGTCCATGAGACACTAACTCTACCAGCCAAGATTGTGTGTACATATCTTCAGATGATCCATAATGCAATACTTAGAAACTATTATGAACCTTGTTAATTATTTTGCTTGTAGTCCTTGGAACACATTTTCCTGTCCTCATTTGTCAATAAGATGGAAAGTCAGTTTAGAAAGAAGGTTTAGCTAAATGTTTTTTCCTGGCCTTGGCAGGTTCTGACCCATATTCCTTTGGGTCATATTTCCTCTAGAGTTCTAGAAAACAGTTTAGTTGAAGTGAAGTTGTTATTTACAGTTGGAAACAGAATGTTCAACTGTAATTTTTAGTGACCACAACACAGAGATGAACAGTACAATTAAAGGCAAGCTATTTTCAAGCATGGTTGTATTTCTGTGCCCTTTGTACTGGTTATTATTTTGTTTTGTGTTTAAAACAGTCATAATCAGCCTAACTGGTGTTCCCTCTCAGTAACAAATATAGCTCCAATAAACAAAGTTTGATCTGGTTTGCGGGGTCATATTGCTCTTTAGCCATGGTACAGTATGTATTTAAATCCCACTGCAATAAACACTCTTGTTGGGAGGCCAATTTCAGCCAGGTCTCTTCAGCTCACTGAGAATTTTTTCACCCAGACACGCCTTCAAAAGAGATCACACTATCTTTGCTTGGGAAAGCATTTAATCCTAAAAAAAAACCCTCTGAAATCCAGAAACAGCTGTAATTTAAATGTAACAAGTCTAACCATAAATGCTGCAACTATTTTTAGTATACTGTCCCTAGGTGGCCAACTGTCTGTTCCTGTGAACATCTACAGGACAACCTTTGCCTGGCACCTTTTATACTGATGATAGTTTGAATATTCCTGCATTATCACTAAAGGCATATACATGAGGAAACACATGGCTGACCCCAGGCTCTCCTCAGCCTTAGGATGTTACTGATCAATGTGCAGATTCTCAGGTCACAAGATCTACATTGCTGTTTAAAAAGGGATTTTCACAATTTTGAAGAACACCTTGAAAATTATTCAAGTAAAATTAAACTAACAAGGAAGCTTTCATGTGTTCATGGACAGCCCAATAAAGGCTCAGAGGAAATGCTGTCCCAGAGTTATTGAAGGAGCATTATCTTCAAGACACACTGTTTTGCTGATGAGCTCCATCATTGTTTGCACACAATATTCTGGGTGCAACAGAAAAATAGGAATTTGTGATTCACTTAGGAAACTGCATGGCTGCCAGTCCCTCTCTGTGCACCCAGTAACTCAACTCCCCAGCAGGCTGGGGAACAACTCGACCAGGAAGACAGTGGAAAAGGCAGAAAGATTTGGCCAAGAGATCATTGTCATCCAGCATTTGTACAATTTGCATGGCAAAGTATTGATTAGTTGTCACATGGGTCACAAAGAGCAGATGATCAGATGCTGGTTTATCACTTTGTTCCCCTTGATCCCCTGTGCTAGCACAGGCTAAAATACTGGGTTAGAACTGAGTCAAGGATCTTTTTTTAATACAAAAATATTGCTAGATTTGCTACTTTTTCTTTGGTTTTTGCCACCAGTTCTGGATTTGCAGGTATGTAAGCACTTCATGTGTATGCAGTAATTACAAAAAAGAGCAAATGGTCTGGAGTTCCTGACTGAAGCCATATTAGAAAGGCATTCTGCTTCAGACCCAGAGGAGCTCAAAATCACACATGAAATTACCTTTGAGCAAAGGAAACATTTCTTGGGAGACAGCCACACTGAAAGGGTTAAGATGGGAACTGCTTTTGCAGTGGTAGCTAGAGCATGATGAGCCTGGGAAATGCTATAAATCAAGAAGCACTATAAAATTGGACATTAAATGTATTGGATGTTATTATAAGAAAAAGAAATTGGATAATTTCCTCTCATTTCTATCAGAAAATGAGAAATCATCCAGGTAATGAATCTCAGTGATCTCCTGAAATGCCTGTCATTTATTTGCAAGGTACTTCTCTGCAAAGATAAGGTGTGCATTTGCTCTCTCACAGTTATTCACCACAGCATTTTGCCTGAATGGCACTAAAGACTTATAAACATTTGTGCTTGATAACAAAAAAAAAAAGACTAAAATACAGAGGACTTGGCTTTCTGACTGCAACTGTGGAGGCAGTCCAGGGCAGATGTTGAATAGGAGATTTTGGATGGCAGTTGTGACTGGTGCACGACTTGTACACAACTCCAGCCATCAACTCTGTTGGTCTTTATTGGCCAGAGTGGTCTAATTTTGAGCACAGTCTCCTAACAGGGCAGACAGCTAAATCTCACCTCACACAGCTTGTATTTCTAGCTCCACATGGCTATTGAAAACAGAAAAAGATATGAAAGATACACTTTTATTGCTAGACTATTTGGTACAAGAGAGAAGGAATATTACACAACAATAAAAGATTCATGCCTTTCAGTTTACTAGCACCAAATGGTAAGATTAACTTTCCACAGGCCAAAAACCCTGAATAGTTCCAGAAAACTATAAATAAATCTATAATTTCAAATAGAAACTATCCAGCCGGATTTGTGTCAATTAAACTATTTAGTTTATCCTATTTTAAAATACTGCTGCTTTGATATGTCTGAGTATGCTAAAAAAGTTTTCTTCCATCCAATGCAGTAACTTTATTCTCCCATTAAAACTTTTCTCCTTGTCATACAAAAGATAACTGCTATGCAGCAGTCAACATAATGAAGTTATTCAAATTACAAAGAACCAAATAAACCTATCTGGAAATAGTGCTAGGAAGCAAATTAATTATTTGGAACATGGGAATGAGACTGATGATTTATTGCTTTCTACCAAAATATCCCAAATTAATCTGAAACTCTAAAGACTCTGCCAGAATTAAATTGGAGCAAGCATAAACCCAGCTTATTTCAAGCATTTGTCAAAACTGTGTCATTTCAAGGTAAGCAAAAGGTACAGAAAAATAGTTTGAGCCTTTAAAAGTTTGAGATAAATACGTGGTATCAAACTGGAGTCTAGACAAAATAAGGATTGTATTTACTTAGATAAATCTTATAGTCCTGGTCTGTAAGCACTGAACAAGATACTGCTTAATTCTTTCTATTATTGCTCAGAAAATTATGCTTTCTACAAAATAAGTGGTCTCAAAACTCACTGAACTTTGATATTTTAAGAACTGTGTGATGCTGTCAGAGGGACTAAAAATAGAGCATGGAAGTAATGGTTTTCACCATTTGTTAGTCTGCATAATTTCCAAAGTGCGTACGTTCATCCTTCTCCTATTTTGCTCAATTAAGAATACTAGAATTTTTTCAGCAATAAAAAGGAAATGAATGCTTCATTTAGAAGGGATAAAAGTTTTCAGCATGACCTAAAATATCACTTCAATATGAAAAAACCCAAAAGTTTTCAAACTTTCTCAGTTTTTTTAAGTTTTCCTGTGGTTTTCTGTTATCAAATATTCCACAAAGTACAAAAAACATTTCGTTTTTTTAAACTCTACATTTAAAAAAAAAACAAAAAAAAAACAAAAAAAAAAAAAAAAAAAAACAAACCCAAACAGACCTTGTGTCTTCCAACAAGAATAAAGGTATAGAATAACTGGGAAGATTTGGGGTCTTACAGTCCCTAAGGGTCTTATGCAACATATGGACCATGACAAATATTCTAACGAAACAATAGTGAACCTAAAAAATAAAAACATTACTGGGTACATCTGGGTTTGCAGAGGAACTTTGTGGCAGGAGAGAACTGTGACTTCAACTTTCATGAAACATTCCTCTGGAAATCCTGAACTTTGTGTTTTTGAAAATGTAGAGTGGAAAGAGAGGTCTGGCATGCTTGATAACAAGCCTATCTAATTGTTCCAGAATTAGTTGAATGTGAAAAGTTAATTAAAGCAGATATTAAGTAATCGAGGCTCTGTATGGCAGTCTGGGCTTTTAGCTTTTAATAAACAGATAATTACAACGTAATAGAGACTTTTGTATAGGGAGTTATCAGAAACAGTCCAACAGTGACTGGCTGGTCAGTACACTGATGAGCTTTAAATGAGAAAATCTCCTCCTATCTCAGCAAGAAGTACTTGGTTTCAATGCCCTTAAAATTATATTCTGCTTCTGCATTTTTTCAGTTCTTCAAATATACACCATTTTGTTATAGTGACTAATAATATATAAAGGGATATTCAAAATAGACATAAAATTATGGGTTTATAAATCCAAAATGTTTTCTATGCAAATAAATATACAGAAAAGATGTTTGTACAAAAGTTTATGTAGAAATTTATGTAAAATATCCTAACAGGAATCCTAAAAAGTGACTCTTTGCTGCTCTTATTGCACAAGTAGACAAGGGGTATAGGGTGATCTTGGAACTACCCAGTTGCTTTTGCTATTCATTTATTCATGAGCACTAAGCCTGGTCAGGAATTACAGAGTGTGTTCAGGGAGTCTGCCTGCATCTTGATCTGAGTCTTAATCAATCCCTGAGCTTTTCTTATCCCCACCCCAAAGAATCCCTGCAAATGCCATGGCGGCCTGTTTCCCACCTGGACACAGCAGCCACAGCCGCGCTCTCCCTCCCTGGCTTTGATGGTTTGCTTCCTCTGCCTCATTCAATTTCTTCCACCCTCCTGGAAGAATTCTAGCCCAGACCTCATCAGTTCTTCATCTGGCTGCACATGCATCATGAGATGAGGAAAATAGAGAAGTTAGAAAAATAATTTTAATTCGCCAGAAAATGAGACAAAATTATTGTGTAGACTGGTGGCTAATGTGTTCACTAAGGAGGTGTCAGCTTCGGTCCAAGCAACTATTTCTGTTCCATTTTAAATGAGTTATCAGCTAAAATATATTCATCTTTGGCAGAGTAAAGTTCAGAATCCAGGTCTTCCAGTTCATTAGTCTACAGAAGAAATGACTGCTCACATGTTTTCTGATCTAGTAGTCCTCACATATGCATACACTTGAATTTGAATGCTATTTTCTCAGCTTAATTCCAGTCTGCAGTCAATGTATTTTCTTATTTATGCTCAATGCAATTCTGGGAAAAGAGACATTGAATTCTCCATCAGAGCATTTCTTTGTATCACCTTGTGACTTTGAAATCTAAGTCATAATGGATGTGTGCCACTTTCCTATCACTTACATTGAAAAACAGAATTATAAAGTGACAAGCTCTCCAAGTTAGATCAAGCACATGTTGATACAATTTATTACAAGCATCTCAATTTACACGTCCCAGAAAGGAGTAATGATGCACTTTTAAAAGTAAAATTAATTAATCTTTTCTTTGTTTCACAAAAGAAGGGAAGAAGGCTCTTGCCTTTCCAGATGTAGATGTGGCCCAGGCTTTAGTTGTGGACTTGGCAGTACTGGGCTGATGGTTCAACTCTACAGTCTTAAAGGTCTTTTCCAGCCTAAATGATTCTGTGAATCTATGGGGAGTTTTAGGCATTAGACTTGTTTTATGCATTAGACTTGCCCTTCAGCTCTGAAGTTGACTGCTCCGCTCACTAAGGCAGGAACCTGAAGCCAATACCAAACCATCACATATTTATGAATACACAGACAGAAATATCACATTGCCTGAAGTCACTGGCCACAAAGAAGTATTGGAGCCCCAGGGAAGTTGAGTGGCAGTGGAGAAATGGGGACAGATCCTTAGCTGGTACAGGATGTCATAATGACATTCATTTATTTTCTTGGCCTGTAGGCAGAAGTAGACTATGCTTTCAGAATCCCTGATCAAGGCAATTTCTCACTCCACTTTCTCACTTTGTCTCTTCTTAATCTCATGCAAGCTATTGCCTTCCTTGTCATCACAGTTAGAATTCAGATAGCTCCTACTTGCTACATACAGCAGTTTATTCTTCAGTTTATTTTTACAAGAAGGCAATGGGAATGGAGTCCTTTTCTTAACAATGATGCAGCAAACACCTCCAAACACACTACAGAGAAACACAAGAAGCTTAAATAAAACTATGAAACTTTCTAGCACACTCCCTATCTCTTCCTTCCACAACTTCTTTTCCCCTGCACTCATTTCAAACTTCAGCTGGGTGCTTCAGGATTATTGCTTAAGCTGTGTACGGCCACAGAGAGAAGACAAAATAAAATTTAAATTAAAAAAACCCAAACACTAGAAACTTTGAGGAGTGTCTTCAAATGCACTTGTGAGAAAAGAGACTTTATTTAATTAAAACAAAATTGTTTTACCAGTGTTTCCCAATTAATAAGAACTGTTCAACAAAGTTGATTAACCCTCCTCCTGGCTGCTCATGAAAAGTTTGCAAGGACTGGTGCAGGCAGTATAAATAAAATCTCAAAACACATGTTTTCAAGCTAGCACCCAGAAAATAAGGCAAAAATGCCCATTTTGTTCATTACCAAAAGAAAATTAGGAAATTTTGACTTGAGATCAATAGAATGAGCAGAATAGAGAGGTTTTCAGCCACAGCTGAGTTGTTGACACAAAAGGAAAAGGCCAACATTGACATCTGAAACCTTTGCTTTGCCAGAATAAGAAAGCTCAAATGCAGAACAAATGCCTGATAGTTCCTCCATTCTCCTGAGTACAATGTAACACAACACAAATGCACATACACAGGTTTAATTTCATCTCTGTTAGGGCACCAGACCCAAGCTTCTGGATCATTTACATTCCATTTGAGCTCTTATTCTCTCCAAATAAACAAATTTATCCCAAGTCATGCATATTTAGAAATGTGAGTAAAAACAATTCAAGAAAAATGTGAGTAAAAACAATTCAGAACAACCCCAAGTCTAACATTTTTATTTAGTGCCCTTTCTGAACTCTACAAAGGGCCTTTGCACACGGTGAAATAAGGGCATTTCCTATAGTTCTTGATAACCACAATAACTAACTTACAAGTGTCCGCCTTCATTGGTGTTGCTGTACAAGTAAAGTCATCTGCAAAGTGAGAAGGAAACAAACCCTCCCTGACCAGCTCTGCCCAAAGCCACATCTGCTGCTCCATGAGCCCTGTGCCACTGGCAGGTCTCAGTTTTGGATGACATCTGGTCCAAATTTGCCAACTGCACCAGAACATACCTCTTCTGTCTGAAACCTCTTCAGCTCAAGGGGTTGGAGGGTGTCTGTGAGCATGCACACACACAATTATGTCAGTAACAGCTTTGCATTCCCTCACATTACAAACAGTGCAAACACATAGATCGTAAATAGATCCATATCTATTTTAGATACAGTAAGTTTTTGTATGAATGGTCTATATATTATTTTAAACAGTCACAGAAGATCTAAATGTATTGCTTGAAACTGGTAAGGATGGCCAAGTTTCTTAAGGAAGGATTATATTGCAAAAACAACTTTAATATCAACAGAAATCTGCACTGCCTAAACTAAACAGTGCAATTATCAAAAAACTCATTAAATAAAAACAACATTGAACAGCATAAATACTAGATAAAGGGAAGCACACTTTTCCGGCAATTCTGTAGTCACTCTGTCAAAAAGACCATTATGCATTAATTGATATTTGCTATATCAGGAGGATATAATCTATGTAGGTTTGGGGTTTTAAATGGTATAGTAGAAAATTAAATAAAATGGGTGTCTTTGAGTCATTATTTTATTCCATGTTGCTGAGAAGCAAAGTGGTGGAAAAGAAATGAAAATTTCACTTTTCCATTAAGCAGTGTATTAGAACATTGCCTTCAGAAAAGACACTACTGTTCATCCTGCTGCATTTAAAGTGGCTTTAAAGTGTGTTTTGACACAAATGTGCACAGGTGTCATTCTGCCATTTAAACAAAAGAATAATAATTATTGGCACTGTGTACGTCAGACAATGAAAATTTAGGCAAAACTTTTCTGTATAAGTGCCTAACTTTTCCCCGAGTCTGAGCCTTTTTCCTACATAAGGACAGATCCTATCAGTGCTTGCTCAGATTATCACTGCAGCATCTCTGCCTATGAGCAGTGACTTCAGCTCTACACAACCTTGTGCTGCGTAGTGTTGAGAATTCAGAAATCACATTTTGATTTAATATTTGATTTTAAAAAAACAGTACAGCATACCTTATATGGTATATGGGAGAACATACCTTCAACCTGCTTTGTACAGCCTTGGGTCAATCAGTCCATACAAGTCCTTACTATAATTCCCGGCTATTCTGAGCACTTCAGACAGAACTTAGGTGAACAAATTTCAAAGCAGGAATTAAATATGATCTTAAACAATGCAGCTGATTTACAAGCTTCCTGTGAAAGGAGTAGCCTGAATGGGCAGAGGGGTGATGGCTTTCATGGCAGCAGACCCCAGCAGCAGAGGCAGAGGCATTTCCTCAGCATGCTTTGGTTGTAACATCATCAGGCTTGACCAGCATTACTCTGCCCTTCCAATGGCTCTGTGCACAGTTGCTCCCTGCACCAGCTTCAAATGATAAATTTCAAATGTCAGTGCAAGAGATGAAGTGCATGATGTATTTTTCCCCATGCCATGAGCCCAGCGAACTTAGAGTTGGTCATCTCATTATTTAGACTAATGCCTCAGGAGGATTTAATGTTTTACTTTGGGTTAATCACATTAGCAATAATATAATGCATCTTCCATGGCCTGGGCTTCTTTCCAACACTGTGCTGTTTATGTGCAAGGAAAATAAAGGAACAGACACCTAAAGTAATTCAGAGAACAAACATTTTACTGCTCTAAAAATCACTGACATAATTCACTGGAGGAAACTGTTATTTCCGAGGCAGAAATTGACTAATCTCATCTATAGGATTTTGTCAAAATACATCTGCACACAGTTTCCTTTCCCCATACAGATCTTCTGTAAAACCAGTTCTCATTTTTCCTAGCTGACAAAGCTTATTAGTAACCTGAGTAAGACACCAACAAAACAGCCTAATTCATTAATTTTCTTTTGAAAGCTCTAATCATCTCCACAGAGTTCATAAAAGTAGCAGTTAAGATCTTTACTATGAGCAAAAATGATACTTTTTGTAATGCAGTGGTGTTTCTGTCTTTCTGCATTAACTGAAAATTTATTTTTAATAATATGCCAGGGATTTTTTTATTAATACATTTCCAATATTGTGTACAGAGCATTTCATCTGTAGACTTCCTCACAGCATGGGGAGAGGCATGGTAGTAATAATGAAATTCTTAAAGCACATGGAGTCTAATCAATATTGTGGTTTTTTACTGCCTCTTATTGAAAATATGATACATGCAGGTGTCTAAATCTCTTCATTTGCAACATCTCAAATTAAAGTAAAAAAAGCACCTGCCATCACCAGTAGCTCCTTAAGACATGTAGCTTGGTGTTACTGAAAATACAACATCTTTGACTTAAAGTAAAGGAAATCAAAATGTATATGCCCCCCCTTTTTTTTATTCCCTCAAAACAATAAAGATTTTGGATGGGAGGCATCACAGTCACCTCATGACAACCTTCCCACACTGTGCTGTGATTCAGTATCTCAAAAGCTCACCTTTGTCAGGATTAACTGGCTTGGCACTCAAAAGAAGTAACATCACTACTGCCAAAAAAGGGACCCAATTCCATCCTTCCTTCAAAGTCAATACTGCATCAACACTGTAATATATCTAGGGAATCTCTTATTCTCTGAGACCCAGTTCTCATGTGAGATAGAAAACTCAGGTGGAAACTGAATTGCAACATGATACCGTGCTGAGAAAGTGATAATTGCCCTGTATATCTCAGCTACCACCATGCACACTCCTCATATCTGAACTTCTCCTGCAGTTTTATAAAATTATTCAAGTCACATTATTTTTCATGTGTTATTTTTCAGTTTCTTTGATTGGAGCACAGTATTCCTGAGTGATGTGACCCTTGTAACCACATTTTTCTCCAGAGGTGTCTCCATCTCAAGTCTGAACAGATTTTTTTCCAATCAAAATCAAAGCAAATTTTTATTAATTTTATAACATTTTGATATCAAATAATCTACTGTTAGTGTGAGAGTTTCGTTTTAGAAGACTTCTGATAGCAGTTATCCTAAATTTTAGATTTATTGAGGTTTGGGGCTTGGCTTTTTTCAGTAGCTATGATTAAAAATAAAAATTCAGGAGGATTACAGTCCTTTCAAGCTTTCCCATCCTGTGCCCATAAATCTATGTCTGATTGCCTACAAGTAATCACCTCCCTGCTCAGTGAGTGCAGCGTTGCTGTGAGGGGCAGTGCCCATTAACTCACTGTGGCTGAGCCTCCTCATAACCCTGCTCTGGAATTCCTGCCCTTCCTGCACTTCAAAACAAGAGGGAGATTATAGACAGAATCTAAATGCTTGAAAAGCAGGCAGCAAAGTGCTTACCTTGTTCTACAGAGCTCAGGTTTTACACAAATGAGCTGCATAAAACCATCTCTTTCTTTCAGTGAGTAAATGACAGCAATGGCAGTGAGCGCCAGCCTGCAGGTGATGTTAATGAAACCCAGGCTGATGAGTGATGCCAGCACAATCATAAGTGGAAAATTAAAATGACCACCACACCCCAGTATAACTCAGAAATGCTGAGAAGCTGGCAAAAGTCTCAGGGAAACATTCTCAGGAAAGACACAGCACTGGTGTCAGTGTGCTCCCTGTGCAGTCAATGACACCAGTGACAATGCTTGACTGGGAGCTGAGAGCTGTGCCCAGCCCTGGGAAACCTCCCCTCACCGCTGCAACCAGAGCCTGCTCAAAAACCAGGGGGGCATTTTAGGATAAGAACAGATTATAAAAAACCTGCTCTTTTGGTGCACGGAGAGTGGAACGGCTCACATACAAGCACATGCCAGTCCTTAGTGAGGAGGGGGGAACAGAACAAGGATTTGCCAAACTGTCAGAGGGATCTGAACATTGCAAAATTCCCAGAAAAACAATTGCATCTGAGAAACATTTTTCAAATAAGAATATAAAAAAGAGGGGGAAATGGTGGTGTTTTCCACATACTTCAGTATAGAAAGTTTATTAATCTTAATGTGGATTACTAAAAATATCATTTTACAACAGATTTTTCTTCTCCCTAATGCTGAATTAAAAAAATACAACATGCAAGTGAGTTGTTACTGAGCAAAGGGAGCTACATACACAAAGTAGAAGGTGAGAGCTGGATCACCTACCGCAGTGCAATGAAATGTTCAGGAACAACATAGGATATAAGTATATATAAATAGGAAAACCAAAATCAAAAGGGGGGCAGGAGGAACGCAGGGGGAAGCAAAACAAGAAAAATAGTGCTGATCAGCTATGTCCCAAGGGGATATTTAACATTGCTGCCAAGGGTCTATGGGTTTCACCAGTTGGCTGTGAATCACATACTGAATATATCTAATTGTACAATTCTCGTGAAATCCAACAGTTCTAGAGAAAGCACAGAAATCAAATTTCCCACACATTCCCTTTGTATCAGAGGCAGGAAACAACTGTGGGTTTTGGTCCCTAAAGACACATGTACATATGGCTCACTGTGAATAGCATGGTGCTGGGGCAGAGTGCTTTGGCATGGTCAGTAGCTGCTATGGTTCCAATTTGACATGAAATTCGGTGTAATCTGTATAATTATTGTGTCTGTGGACATAAATGTACAACTTGTACTTCACATCCACCTAGATTTGATGATCTTTGATATAACAAGCTTGAGAATCATAATAAATAATAACACCTTTTATTCTATCATAGAATCTGTAACAATAATCTTTCCTTAAACCTGAAAACTCATCCCAGTTCTGACATTTTTACCAGAAGTTTATGTTATTTTGGTCGCTGCCAACTTTCATGCTGATCTTTTCCAATTCTATTCACATGCATTAATACTACTACAAACGATTTCTAACAATTCTACAGAAGTTAAATTATGTTAATTTGACTCAACTTAGGTTCATATTTTTAAGCAAGAGGCCTGATTTATCTACAGGGATATTCACACAGCACAATAACATTGATAATCTACCGTGTGTGCCAGAAGCACTGCAGGGATGTAAATCCCTGCTGCTCAGGATGCTGCACTGCTCCCCTGACTGCGAGACATCTGACCTTGCATTCTGCTGTGCAGATGCACCCTGTGACTCCAGAGTGGCCTTACCATTTTAGTGCCCCTGCCCCAACATTAGGATAAAATAGGATTATCAGAATGCAGGATACCAGCTATCTACAGATCCAGTTCATAATTCTGGCTGCTCTGCAAATAAGTTCATCATGTAAATGCAAACCATCATCTGTTTTTAAACGTTAGCATTTTCTTCACACAGCTATAAGAAAGTGGTAACATTTTATGCAGTGACATTACTCTCAATTTCACAATCTTTTTGATTAAGGTCACATCTAGAAACTATAACTTGTGGATCTCTTGTAGAGCACTACAGTTCTTTCTTCAGTCTCATCTTCTATTTGCATTTACCCATTATCTTCATGCATTTCACCCCCCTTTTATTTGGACACATTTATACAGGTGTCTTAATTTAACTGTCAATTCTGCAACAAAGTAGGTCTCCATATGTCCACCTAAAATGGGGCATGGACTTTGGACCACAGAACAAATGTTTAGCATTTTTAAAAAATTATCTTACCAGTTTTATGAAATTCTAAGTTCAAAAGTCAAACTATATCACTTTTACCTCTTACATGATTCAACAAGTTTAAAATTACACTTTTCATTCCATTGCAACATGTTGCATATAGAAAGCATTAGCTGCATGACAAACAGCTGTCATAACCATTTAGGAAGCATCATTTACCTGCTAATTTCTTTTAACCCTCCTCAGCATGAAAGTGAACTGATTTGTTCTTTCTGCTGTGAGATGCTAGTGATTACTCTTGCCTTAAACTGAAGTGTTTTCATTTATTAAGAAAATCAGCTGAACTCTGAAGATCTATACTCATGGCATAATTCCTCATGGGTTTGTCAGTGAAATACTGTGCTATAAAAAAGCAGATGTTTTTGACAGCATCAGTCCACAGAAAAAGCAGCATGTAGCAGCAATAGAGCAATCTAGAAGCAAAAGCAGATTTTAGGTATCAGTTTGCTAGGAATACCCATCACACTTACTGCCACATGGACAAGAATAATGTCCTGAGAAATCATTATTTATCCTGAAGGTTTTTTAATTTCAATTACAATGATTTATTAGACATCATGAAACAACCTTTTTTTGGATTTTACTCATGTTTCTATTCTTTACAGTTAATAATTCTGTACTGAATGCAATATGCTGATGATGGATAGCTACAAGCTTGAGATTTATTCATGCAAAAATATTCAAGACTCCTGTTGCAAATGCTGTTTAATGGCCATCTTGGAAAATTGAGTTCTAAATCACTTACTCAAAAAACCTTTCTGGGATGTGTAGCTTTTGAGATGCAAGCTGAGGCTTAAGGACTGGTTTAGTTAGAGTGAGACAGCCAGTGGAAGGCTGAGGCCATTGCACTGACAAAGCGACTTCTTCCAGTGAAACCTTTGACAAGCAAAGAAGCCAATATAGTTATTAATTAACTTGCAGCAGCAATCTTGGAGCTCTAAACAAAAACACAGCTGTGCTAGATTTTCTACAAACATAATAAAGGATGTGTACTTACAAGCTAAATACACAAAACAGATGAGTGATAGGGTGAAGGAAGTGTTGTTAACCCCATTTCATAGTAGCAGGCCAGACTTGTCACACCTTTTGGATTGAGATGCCAGACTTGTCACACCTCTTGCACTGCCTTTGTTTCCCCACTGGTGTAGAAAAGGACACAGAGGACACTTGGCTGATCCTGACCCTCATGTGACAGCTCAGTGATGTCCTGTTCCACCAGGTACACATTTACCACCATACACTTTGAGCAGGGAAAGATTGCTACTTGCATTAGGAGAGAGTTCTCTTTCCCAGGCTTGATCTTTTGTTCATTAAATCATTAGCTGCATTAAATAATAGATATAAACAATTTTTCTAGGGGCTTCAACTAGACAGAATTAATTACATGCTCTCAGGACAAGGTTTCAAATGAAAGCAGTCCTGGCTGCCTCAGCTGGGGCATGCCTAACCCCTGTGAGTCCATGGCAATCGCAAACCAGACTAGGTAGAACTGCAAGCAAGATTTAACTTGCATGAACCAGGCCCTGCTGTGCCAGTACAAAAAGCCTGTGCAGGCCCAGAAGGACAATTTCAGTAATTAGAATTCAGATTTCAGAGAAATGTCTCTATTTGCAGGTTTCCCAGCACTTAAAGTGAGGGAGGGCTGAGATCACACTTGTAAGTACAGACACCAACAGTTCTTCTCTGTGTGCCTAGATCCTCATGAAGATGTGATTCTATATAAGGTTTTATGTGACTCCACTGTAGAAAGCAGAGATTTTATCCTACACTGTTGTTTTTGTGGTGATTTAAGGGAATTAAAAGTTTACAATGCCTGAATAGTGATTTACTACTCAGTATTCCTAGGGATTGGTGGTGCATTTTTTACTACTGATTCCCCTGGCAATTTGGGATTTATCTTTTGATCCATTTTCTTTTCAAACCACATAAGGAAAGATGTTATCAACTGCTTTGTATTCAGTGACAAATTCCTTCTCTTATTACCAAGCACATTCTGACTTTTGCTAAAAAAATGATGCACTTGATAGCACACAGGGATTTAAATCCATCCACTGCAAGGGGTACTTGTGCAGATTAATGCACAGTTCCCAGCAATTCTTAGGCAGGCCTAATTGCTAGAGGCTGCCTGAAGTCAAAACTTCCCTTCCACATTTTGAGCAGAGCAACTGGAAGCATTCTCTGAACCCAGGTTTTGATCCAGTCCTTTTTTAAAGACAAAAAAAAAATGGCACATGCCCTACCACACCCCAATCCCCCACCCCAAAATCCTGAAAAGGACAATACAGAGAAGCTGCCAGGGGTTTGATTTCCTCCCTATCTAGGGTATTTGGACCTGAGGTATTACCAAAGCCTATCTAAATACATAAAGTAAACTTCACTGCAGGGTAGAACTGATTAAGAAGTCTTTGAATTTGTCTTCATGGAAAAGAAATCATCCTAATGTTTAATGTATAGAATAAGATGCAGAAATAAAAGCATACAATATTTAGAAGACAAACAAGGAACAGAGAGCAACCAGGGAAAGTGGGACAGAAAGGCAGAAAAGAGGCTGCAGGAAGTAAAAGACAACAGGAGAATAGAGACAAAAGTTGATAGAAAGAAAAGAGAAAAAATACTAAGAAAATATTTTTTCTGAGCATGCATTAGATTTTCTCACAAGAATAGAAATCTGAGACTGTTAAAGGGGGAAAGATGTTTGTACAAATATTTTCAGGATATCTCTTAGAGGCAGTTACAGTAATTCACACGTATTTTAAGCTTGCAAATTCTACTGGCAATAGCATTTGATCTAGCAGGCCTTTTGAAGAATTCAAGGTTGTAAACTCCAAGTGCATATCTATGATTAATTTCAATTGCATATAATTTGGTATAGTTTGTTTTTTCAATATTTAATATTTAGAAATATTAAATTCTACTTCATGTCAAGTGTATCAGAGCTAATTCTAGAAGACCATGACTTGTAATCCTAGGGGCATGATATTAGGCCCCCAAGCCCTATGGCTGGATATGAAATAATTAGCCACAATTTCAGAACTGATTAGACTGAGTTAACGTAGTTTATACTTCATTAAATTACAGAAACACATTGCTGTTTTAATGCATTAAAGAACTCTCCCCTATAATGCAAAGAATAATTTGGTTCTTCTCCCACAGGACTTTAAATCACCTGGTAATATTCTGGTATCCAGACTAACTCCCAGTAGTGAGATACGATTCCATGAGAAAAACAGCAATTAAATCTGACCATGTATTTTAAATGAGGGCAAAGAACAGACCAAATAAAGTGTCAGCTCAGGCTCTGTGAATTCATGTGGCATAGAAGCCTTCTTTTCATTTTCATATATTAACAACCTAAGGTTGAACTCCATATTTATGGTTGGTTTTTTTCCAGCCTTAAATGTAATACTCCTGTTAGGATGATATGTGAGAATCTTCATTTGTGCTGTATTATAATAATCTGTTGTCTGCAAAATAAATAAAGCAAAATGTCTAGCTGTCACTGTAGCTATAAGGATGAGAAATTATAGATGCAGAGAAGCTTCAGCACACCACAGATTCTGCAGAACTCAGGAAGAAAAATTAGGATTTACAATACCAGTTAATTCCTGCTGTCAGTGGAATTAGCTATTAGTTATAGCCTGCTACTGAATCACTATCACAGCCAGAAACTCTGCTCCTACCATCCCCACGGCTTCTCCCTTTTTCCATTTGCTATTACAGTCTTTCGAGTCCTGGGTGAAATGTTTTCTGTTGTCTTAGCTCAGTCTCTAATAACACATCACAACTCCAACACACACACACAGCCAGGAGTGGAGGTTTCTCAGCTCCAGTGAGGTGAGAGCTGCATGAAGGCTAAATTACCTCTGTCCCAGAAGTGACCTTTTTTGAGATCAAGTTAAGCTTATTAAGAGGAGCGTTGGGAAGTCAGGTGCAGCTGAAAGGCAGGGCTGCAGCACAATCACATGTAAATATGTTGGATTTTTTTACTTCCAGAGCTCTGCAGTGTCCAGCTGATGTGCTGCTGGTGCGTTTATCTTGGCCTGGTGCTGGTGCACACATCTAATGAATCAGCACAGTCTAATAAACAGTGCCTGTGCTCAGGAAACAGATTGGCTTTCTGGTTCTGACCTGGACTATGAGTTTGGGACCACAGCACCCACATTTGCACCACTGCTGCAGCTTTCACTGCAGGCACTGTCCTTACCCTGCAGCCTGGGCAGGGCTCTCACACTGCTCTGTTTTACTGGGCTGAGCACAGATTAGGCCCTGGACACTTCTGTTCTGCACATGGCAATGGCAAACCCACTGCCAGATAGATGCTTAAACCTCTGGGTAATGATTCTTTTCCTTTTCATATGTAAATGTTTCCGTTTTAATGAAATGGAAATACCTTACTTGCTTTATTCCAAACTAATGAATAGGGTTAGTGTCATCAGAAGCTTTTCCTTGCAATTTAAGGGCCAAGAGGACAAAAACAAAAGAAAATAAAAGAATGAGAATCTGCTATTCATTCTGTCTCTTTGTTGAGTCACCTCCAGGATGGTTATTTTTAATAAAAAGATGGAAATATTTATGCCTGAAGGACTCAGGTTTGTTGAAGCTCTAGAGCTATGATAGAAAGAAATGTCTTTTTTTTTGTCCATTCAGTATTTACATATAAAAAGCATCTACTTTGCATATAGTTCCTGTCATTGTCTCCAGTCCAATAAGAGTGTATGCATAACATTCACAGGAAAGAATGTTGAGGTATGCAATTGTTAATAATAAATATTATTTTAAAATATAATGTGATGTGTTATTACCAAAAGCAAATCTATACTCAAAAATTAGGACTATCAGAAAACCAGTATAGTGGCCTTAAATTAATATCCAGTGAAAGACTACATTTTCTTTGCATCAGAAAATTCTGGTTGGACCTACTACTTATGTGGGAGCTTGCAAGGTGCATGCTCCCACATAAGGGGGTTGTTGGTCACCTTAGCTGTAGACTTCAGATTTGGGTGATAATAAGGTGCATTATTTATCATCACTCATTGCTTTCCATGCTTTCTTGTGTCTTTCATCAGCACAAGCCTCTGTTGTTCAACTTAAAACATTTTTCAATTGCATTTCTCCTCAGCTCTGAGTATCAGCCATAATCAAAATGTCAATTTTTCCTTTAAACCACATCCCTTTAAAGAGCCAATTTTGTTTTTTTCCCATCCATATGGGATGGGAAAGTGCCACCCAGGTTATCACCATGTTGTGCATCATTCCCTGCAATCTCCCCTCCCTTCTGGGTTGCTTCCCTGTACCTGGTGTGCCAAGTAAAGCCTTTTCCAAGTGCCTCAAGAGATCCATAATGCAGCACAGGCAAGACAGACTGGAGTTCTGCAATCCCAGCCCCCACTTCCCACTGCAGTTGCTCAGCCCTGCTCCTCTGACAGCAATTAAGCATTTCCTAGCACAGGGTAACAGCTTGATGGCCTCTCCCCAGAGATGGATCAGAGCCAGGAGAAAGATCTAGTCTCAGGTGTTAGGAGTGGCAGCTACATGGAAACTTAAGTTCTCTAAAAACTTCAGAACTTCCTTAATTTAAAAAGTGATCCTGATGTTTTCCCAGCTCTTCTCCTCATTTCTCACCTAGTAGGAAATGAGTGACACAAGAAGCATTTTTACACTCAAAGCTGTCTAATATACACCAGATCATTACCATATGTCCTCAAGTTTGGTTTTTTTGGGGTTTTTTTTACAGAGTTGGCGTAGATCCAGATGAAGATCTGAAAGCTAGAGCTGCGAGCCAGGTATGTCAGGCTTTTGGACATACATGCTGCATTTAAAAATGTTCAGTGTTTGGCAGATCATGCCTGCATCTGTGGAAATGAGACATCTCAGAACAACCTTTAATCCCTCAGAATTAAAAAGCAGAATTTTTAATTCTCAACTCTAGTAGGTCAGGTGTATGAAAATATTTTTCAATTATTTTTCACATGGAAGCCTGAGTACATTGTGAACTTGAAGCCTCTGAAGGGGGCTCCTGAACAGGCTGCAGCTGTTCATCTGTGCCCTTCCATTTTTTGTCATATATATATATATCTCAATATTATATATGTGGTGCAGTTTCAAGTGCAGCACTGCCTGCAGCAGCAGGAGGAATCTGTTCAGTCAATGCACAGAGACAGGACCTGTGGCTCAGCACAGTGAGCGCAACAGCAGCGGGACTGAGGAGAAGCCTCACTACAGCTGACAAGGTGACAAAGCAAAAAGCCAACAAGTGCCTGATGCTGGTCATACCATCCCATGCATCCTTTCAGACAACACAACTGGAACTGAAATTGAAATCATCCAACAAGAACAAAAATGTAGAAAATAAGCTGAGGAAGATATAAGATACTTTTTTTCATTTCAAAATACATTAGCAATACCATTAGGCAAAACTTTAATATCTCCAATGTGCTGAGTATTCCTAACATTTACACATTTGCACATTTCTGAAGGCACAGAAGGTGAATGTCAATTTTCATTGTAACAAGTAGAACTCAGGTGCCTAATTACCCTAATGTTTCTTTTAAGAGAAGGAAAACAACATTGTTTACACTGACCACATCTTTCATTCTACAACCCAGTCACTAATGATAAGGTTTAGCATAACCCTTCACTGCACCATAGCAAGGCACCGTTTTGTTCTGAGTCTGAGGGGCCTCGTGCTAAATTCACTTTCCTAAGCATCTTGGTAGGAATTCCAGCAATGCCTCTGCCCAAATTCTGAACAAGAGCAGAACACAGAACCATAGTCTATTCTTGACTGGAGTACAGAGACATAGAATTGCAGAAATTTTCACCTTTTCAGCACTCATGAATTATCAAAGATCAGGGAATGCAGCATAAAATTGAGTGAATGCATGTTTTGCAAAAACCTGATTTCTTCAGAAGCTGCTAGGCATCTAATTTTCACATTTTTTTACTGAAAATTAAAATAATAATGTTTATTTACAACAGTAACACATCCAGTATCCCAACTGTGCTCTGTGAATTAACACCTATCCCTTCTGACAAAACTGAGCAATACAACACAGAAGGTGTAAATAAATATAACACTTTTCATGCCCTATCATGTCCAGTTCAGCATTCCTTATAGTAGTATATTATACCTCAGAAAAAAGTTTTGCTGTTCTGATTATTCTTCCCTCCTCCCATAGTATTTTATTTTCATTTGTCTGAATTTTTTTTATATTTGACATCTCAACATTTGAGTAATTCAGACCTTTGCTGCATTCTCTGTAGTCCTCACTGTTTCAGCTCAGCACCTATCATAGTTATTCAAGTCAGGTTGTTTCTTCTAATTTTCTCTTCTTCCCCTGTGTTTCTCTTTGCTTTCACTTTATTTCCAAAATGATTTTTTTACTTAGTTTACCTTTCATAACTTATTTTCTTCCTATGTTATTGAGTTTTCATGGTGGAAGCAGTCGATTTTCCTGCACATCCATCCCTGCACAAATATTGGGTCAGGCGCCAGTACCTCCCACTGCCAGTTAAAGCTCTTGCCCAGATGAAGTTTAAACCACATGCCCACTCTCAGTACTGTTAATTGAAGCCTCAGGGGAGATTGTATCAGAAATAAGAACAAAATATCTTCAAGAACAAGATGTTTAAAGGAGAGCAAAAATTAATGGAAAAGAAACCTCTAGGCCTCTCTCTGCTCAGTCAGAGTACTCAGCCAGAATGGGAAAGCTGCAAGGTCTGTTACCAAGATTTGAATTTAGCTCCTCTGTGACCACTGTAACTACCAGGACATGGGTACCTTGTGGGAGCCTCTCAATCCATGTCTGTAACCATACCTAGATTTTTTTTTTAGGGGCAGAAGAAGCCTTAAAGACCTTCCACCTCACGGGTACTATGTCAGATGCAACACCAGCTATATGAGTGCAAAACCCTTTTCCTTCCTTACCTCATCATCTTTTTCTCCCTTCTTTCCTTCCTTTGCCTCCCAAAAATTCAATTTTCTGTGAAGAGATCTGATTTCTTGAATAAATCTATGTACACAGTTATTTCTACACTTCTGATTATGTTCTCTTTTGGGATACCTGAACCAATAATTTTGGCAGTCAGCTGGCAGCAAATTCCAGTTCAAACTGTAAGACCTGGAACCCAGAGCTCCTTCCCTAGAAAAGGTGCAGACCCTTTTCATGTATAATTAACATCTCTACTACACCATATCATCATCCATCAGAAGCATATCTCAGTTTCAATTCTGTCTTGCCACCCTTAAATTTATCATTAAATCATTATCACAGCATGAGCATTAACAAAAGGAAGTAGCCTCATATTCATAGACATTTGCTTATTGATGGACTGTCATAACTTAGTTCTGAAGAAACTACAGAATACATACTAAAATAATATATATTATTGTATAGAAAACAGTATGTAAAACAAACCACTTTGCTGCATATCATGTACATTCAGTGTACAAATACCAAAAGCTAACTCTGAAAAGCACAATGCAGGGACACAATCACTAAAGCATAGTTATAAAGCGAGTCTGTTTTAAAAAGGCAAAAGCTTTGTGGAAGTGAGCTATTTACCTAAATTCCTATTAAAAAACATAGTCAATAGGATATTTCATTCAGATGGCTTATGTATCTCAAATTCTGCTATGTTAACTTCAGTTGAGAGAGGGTAAGAAATTATTTTCTACAAGCACTTCGGAAAAAACGTCGTAGATAGGCTATTGATCTCAGGAAAAAACTAAATAGCGTGCAAAATGCTTATCAATATCATCTCTGTCAAACTAATCTGCACAGTTTATTTAACTGTCCCTACATCTTTGTAAGTATAATAAGGAATTTAGTTACACTGTTCTCATCAGTTTCATCTGCCAGCTGGTTGGTGAATTTATTGCAAGGACTAATGAGAGTAATCTCCATATGGGCAATTCCCATATGGAAGAAGAGATGTGAAAAACTTCGGCATTTTCCCTTCCCAGAGAGAACTACTTTTACCTCTCTGAACTGTAGGGAAAGTGAAAAGTTACTCTTTAAAATCTTAAGATCCAAAATAGGATCCAAGGATCTGCAAGAGCCCTGAAACATTCACACCAACATCTCCTGTCCTCCCTTGCGCTGTTTCTGCAGGAGCTGCACTCCAGATAACCACCCAGATCCCCAGTGCTGCAAGAGCTGATAACACAACACAGATTTCATAGACAAAAGGAGGAAGGTGCCACATGTCAAACTAGAAATAAAAGAAGGCCCAGGTCAGGACCAGAAAGCCCCTGGGGGATTATACTCTTGTGTAGATCTCTGTCCACTGCTTTCAACAATTCATTTTCCTCAATGAGGAAACCTTCTTCCTTAAGAGGAAGCTAGAGGTACAATGAGTTTGGAAAGAGGAATTAACCAACAACAACATGACAATGCAAACAAAGGACACCAAGCCATTTACAGAGCTCACTGTGCTTTTAACAAGCTGTCCTCTGCCCCACACATGAGGACAATATGTTTATTTCCATGCCTATCCTTCTCTTCCTCATCTCTACCCCTGTGAGCTCAAGTCCTTCCCTCTCCTTTATTCAGTGTTCTTGTTCTTCTGACCCAACACAGATTTTGCTTACAATCAATTCCTGCTTAAATGTTTCAACCCAATCTTTACCTTGCCAAAATGCACTTGAAGATGTTTAGAGCTTGGAAGAGTGTTCTGCTGCTTGGTTAGGGATGAGTATCATCATCTTCCCTCTCCCCCCCACAGCTTCCCCCAGTTACTGGGAGGGGTTGCTAAAATACTCAAATCAGTTAACCAGGAAACAGATCCCAAGAATAATAGTTGTTCTATTTGGTGCATTTGCATGTTCAGTGTGACCACATTACCAAAATCATAACAGTTACAGCATGGATTCTGTCTAACCTTATTCAAAACTCAATTACATCAATGCTCCCATTGTTCCAAAGTTCCCATGAACAGGTTGCCTGGGAACTAGACCTTACACTTTTTAGGGTCAGACCATTGACATTATCATCACCAATTTACATGTATATTAATCTATTATAAAGTATTCTATTTTAATATATTATTAGATTAAAACATGAAAATTAACAGATCAATTGGTTTAAAAGTGCATAAAGAAAAATATTCTCATTTAAACTAACCTAACTTGCCACAAAACAAAACCAAGACAGTTTAATATTATTAGAGAACTGGCCACCCTATTCCTAATTTCATCCTGATAGCAATTCTTCCACTAGTACTGATGTGATACCTAGAGTATGACCAAACTGCCTGTCTTTGTACAGATAACTGTTCCTAATTTATTATTCCGAATTAGGACCCTGAGGAAAAGGATAGTCCACCTCTCTACCTGTGCAGCATGTTACAGAATTAATACCCTTGCAGTATGGAAAGGGTATTTTGAGCCTTTTCAACTCAACTCATGTCCCCCTCCCCTTGGAAGGAAGTAGAAAGGACTTTTCTAGTTATTACAACATCTCAGTCCCTTTGGGAAAAGCATTTTGTTAGACATACACAAACAGCCTCTGATCTTGTAGGAGTAAACTGAAGTAATCCCACAACGGCAATTAAATCAAAATATCATTTTACTGATCTCAGAGTATAGCACTTCTCAACTGCTTAAAAAATTGGAATCATTCATAAGAATAAATGCTACATTCTTGCAATGAGTGCAGAAATGAGAAATGTGCTGTATGAGCCAATTTTCTCCTGAGCTGATTCACAGGGATGACATTTGTGCAACAAAAAAAAAGCTTTTTTTAAATTAAAAAAGTACATTTAATTGTAATTTGGTCTGACATGTATTCTTAATATCAGAACTCCATGTTTTACTTATTTTATAAAAATGCTTCTCACTTCATTCATTTGTTTATTTTGCAGAGTGCACCTAACTTGGATAAAAATACAACCAAAGCTGAGAGTGCATGGCTGTTCAGAATATGGTATGGCTTTGACCACAAGTATCCTTTTCTGTTATAAACCATGAATGAGAGCTGCACTACAATTCACCTTCAAAATGTTTAAGAACCAAAAATTATTATACTTTTAAAAACCAAAACAAAAGTGTAATCTATTTTAATGTGTTACTAAGGAGAAGAAATCTTGTAAATCCAAGGTAGCAGAAGGTCCAGCCATGACTGAGGCTACAAGGAGGTAAGGAGGTCTGAGCTACAGCAGCATATAGACAATACATTTAAATTAATCAATCTTCTTAAATTGCTGTATAAAACCAATCCTATCGTTATTTAGATAGGTTGTAGATCCTGTGTTTGGGGAACCAGGAGGTTGGAGCCAGAAGCAGCCAAATGCCTGCTGCCTGACCATATACTGAGAAAGGTAGCTACCTAAAGAGAAAATAAGACAACACTGGTTTACCCACACTTCTAAGAAAACAGACAAAGAGGCATCCACTATGAAAGCTCCCAGGACATTCTGAAGCTCACGCTTCCTAATCCCTGGATTCCTAAGCCTTTGTGCTTTTATTCACATTCCTTCTGAGGCATGTGCAGTACAGACCCTGAGTATGGGTGTCTGCTGCTTTACTCCAGGAAGTCTGGTTTCCATGTCTTTGCATTTCAGGAAAATAGTTTAAGTGATAAAAGAACATCCGCCCTAAGCCAAGGCAGAACATACAGTCTGACACTAATGCCTGTGCAAAACCTGTAAACACAACCATTCTGATTTGTTGTCATTTGAAACTGACTCTGCACAGGCTTTGCAGAGCTGCCAGTGAGATCCCACAGCAACAATCCCCCAAGCCTTTAGCAGGCGCAAAGTGAATACAGGAGAAGCCCACCTGGTGATTTCTGTGCATCCTGGCTCAGGAGCTGAGCAGGCAAAGCCCTGCCAATGCTGTCCCCATTATCCAGCAGCACATCTATTGGTCAGTCACCCTGCACCACTGAGCAGAAATTAATGCTCAGGCTGCATGTGTGTTCTTCCTGATACCAGCTGCAGCAAACCAGAATGAAACATTTCAGCTGATAAAGTGTAATTCTTTGGGAATGCAGCTTCCTTGGAGAGTTCAACTGAAGTTATCCTTCAAAGAGACTTTTGATGGAAAAACAACTTTTTGGTTAGAAATGGATGTTTTTTCCTTAATTCATCTACTCGAGCAGTTTTAAAGGCCAAAAAGCACTTGGCATTAAAATTTTTCCCTTGGATAATTCTCCAAGAATACATAGAAATAGTAGGTAAATGTTATATGAAGTGAGAAAATATGTTTAAATGTTAATGTTGAGTACCAACACAACTGGCTTTAACCACCCCTTTTTCAGAAGAAATAGCCTGTGGTGGTGGTATATCCTAGAAACTATAAGTCAGAAGGAACAGATCAACAGGGTGAGGGGAAGGGGGAATTTTTCCTCTGAAGATAAAAAACAAAAAAGAGCAAGCAAAAAATGTGGAAGGCAGGAGCAGGACAGAAGCATGAATTAAAGACATGAAAGAGAACAAGGGCAGAGATAGAAAACAAGGGACAGAGGCAGAAGAGGGAAAGAGAAATCAATGTGAAAAAGTCAGACAGCAGTACATGCAAAATGAAAAGTCTGTAGAAGGCACCAGAAGCACCACTTCTCAGAGATGATCTGTATGCTAGAGATCTTGAATATGGGTGCCTGATGCTTTATTCTATAAATTCTAGTTTCTATGTCCTTTGCGTTTCAAGAAAATATTTTAAGTGATTTTAAAAAATATAATTTTTTAAAGAACACATTTATTCATGTCAGTCTCACTACCAGTCAAGCTGTAATCTTTCTTTAGAATTCAGATGTTCCGAGATTATAGCTGTGCCATTACCCTAAAATATATATTTATTACAAATAATATATCTGAAAGTGTGTGCCCATATTCCTGCATGGAATCATAGTTCAACCCACTAATGCTGTGACTCACAGCTCTAAGCTTTTCTTTGGTAAGAATACTTCTGAAAGACATTCTTTTCAAGGAAAGAAAAATTATTCACCCAAACTTTCTTTTGCCTTGCCTAATATTACAAAGCCATGTTGCTAGATTTAGAAGAAATTGCCACATAGCATAGTATTTGTGCCCAGTACAAGACTGCAGAGAGGATTATGACAAAGTTTTCAAAGAAATTATACAGCAAACTAATAAACTGTGTCACAGCTGAGACAGCCAGGATACACAGAGTATTATCATACAATTCCAGAAGGCTTTAAGCATTCTCCATACACAGTAACACCTTACCTCATCAGAAGGCTTCAGGTGTCTGCCCACACAGAGTAACACCACATCACCTCAGAAGGCTGCAAGCAACTGCCCTGCTTGTTCTTTAGCCCAACCTTTTACCCCCTCCTGTTGATGCCCTGCACCTGTGTGCCCTCTGCTCCCTTGGGTGGTTGCTCAGTGCCCCTGGGCACTCCATGGCTCGTTCCCTTCAGTGCTGCTCACCTGCTGCTCACAGCTGAAACCAACTGGGGATGGGGCTCAGCCCATCCCAATCACCACAAACTCTGTGCCTACATATCTGTTCATATACTTCAAAAGCACACAAGACTGTGACATTTCTATAGTTTGACATTTGCTCTTAGGCATTAACACAAATCTACCCACTCTTCTGGCAATGACATCTCTCATGCCTATATTTATTTCACAGGAGGAAAGCAAGAAGGAGGAAATATCACTAAGGAAATCAAAAAGTTTTGCTGTTCTTTGCTGTCTTTATGAATGATTCCCAATTAGTTCAGTGATCTTAGGCGATAGCAAAATGCCATGCTGGGGTAGAACTATGCAAAAAATCCCTGCAATTCTGTTTGAGACGCACATTTTATTTTTATTCTGAAAGAAACATCAGGAGCCTGATCTAGAGCCAAATGGGTTCAATGAAGATTGTATTCTTTCAGCAAAAGTTTCTTTGAATCAGGTATTGACACCTTGGAAAAATAATTTTTCTCTAAAATCTAGGCTAAGAAATCATAACATTGAATTAACAAAAATGAAGAATAGATCAATTTTAGTAGGTAGAGTTATCCTCTTGGATTTCCATCTCAATAATTTAAACAAGAAAAACGCAAAATAAAATAGTTGCATCTGGCAGGGGGTCACTTCCAGTGAGTCAAGTTTTGTTTTTACAGCCTACAGTGCGTTACACCATTTGAAGCCATAATATCCTACTGAAGGCTAGTGGGAAAGCAAGGCCATCAAAAAGGCTTCAAGAATTTATCAGGAGAAAGAGACACCATAGATTTACAATCCAGCATTTTATATACATCTTTAAAATGTTGGGTTTTTTTCAAAGCAGATGTAGGCAAGTTTAGCTAACAAATGAATGAGTAGGTGGGAATTTCTTCCTGCAAGGGCAAGAGCCTGTGTGTGTATGGGCAGAGCAAGATGAAACAGAAAAAAAGCAAGAAGGGAAGGGAGACAAGGGCATCAAATGCACAGTAAGTTTCTTTAAATACTTTGTGTTAAATTACAAGAGAAGTTTTAGTCCCACTGGCAGAAAAGTGTAATCCTGTTTTTGTGGCAAAGGGATGAGGATGGCACTGCACAAGGTGTGGCCCTCCAAGAGTAACACGAGCAGAGCACCAGGGCTGCCTGTCCTTGGCATGAGTGAGGGGGAGGCAGGACAGGGATTGTGGTTGCTGTCAGCTGGCTGGACAGGAGCTTTGCAATGACAGACCTACTGCACCCCGGTACTGCTCCAAGCCCCCAAAGAACAATGCAGCTGTCTAACTTTGCACAAAACTCTGCTTTTTGAGTGGTTCACACACTGATCCCTGGAAAGCAGAGGGAGGAGAGCTTTCTCCTTCTATACAGATTTATTTTCAATGTGAGGAACTAAAAATAAGTTACACTGAATAGAAGCAGGTGTCTGGGGCAGAGTGAGACAATTCTCCATAAAGTAACTCCTTAAAGTGTTTCTGCTTAAACTGCAGTTGTCTACCATTGAAATTCATGCCTTTAAGTTTGGTTAAAAGAAAAAAAAAAATAGCTGTTTATGTCCTTTGCACTTGCCTGAAATCCATCAGCCAAAAAGAATTGCATTCTTCGTAGACTTCAAAAGTCTATCCTCCTTATCAGGGCACCTATCATTTTATTTCTCCTGTGCTTTGTACGTGGATAAAACAGACATAATGGCTGACTATTGAGCAAGATAAATACTATTCTGTGCCTGGGAGAAAATGGAAAACCTACTAGAAGCAAAAGTGCATTCTGGGGTGAACTGACAATCGAAGACAAACTCAGCATTTTGTGGTCCTTTCAGCTGAATTTTCCTTCTGGGCTGGCTTGTCACTCTCCTATCAGAGACAGACATCTTTGGAAGAAAAAAGCAAGGAAGAGCCTGAAAGCATGCACATGCATGCTGTTTTCTTTTACCTGCTGGAGAGCTAAAAGTTTATCAATATAAATCAATATTTTGGTTTATTCTTCTTTTAGCACTTCAGTGAAAACAACAAAATTGCACATAGGGCCCTGGTTTTGGCCCAGAAACTCATTCTGATACACAGTTTTCAAACAGAAAAGAATCTTATCTGAGAGACAATTCAGTCCAATCATGAACCAAAGCAGCATTAGATAACACAGCCCAAGCCAAGCCAGTACCACAGAAGCACTGCTGCAGGAAGGGCTGGCAGGAAAGGTGGCCAGCGTAGCATAG
The DNA here is from genome assembly GCF_027579445.1 of Ammospiza nelsoni. Classification (NCBI taxonomy): domain Eukaryota; kingdom Metazoa; phylum Chordata; class Aves; order Passeriformes; family Passerellidae; genus Ammospiza; species Ammospiza nelsoni. The sequence goes on from NC_080642.1 coordinate 14,391,684, forward strand.
AAATGCCAAGAGAGCCCAAGAATCAGCTTTGCAGCTGTTAAAAGCAGATCCTAAAAGCTGAGAGGAAAGCACAAACCAGTAAATGAGTTAGAGTGGATCTCAGAACATGAGCTCAGCAAAAGCAGCTGCCTGTATCATAAGGCTTCCTCAAACAGTGCAAACTTAAACAGCACTGGGAGGGTCCCAGAAGGGATTTTATCATTAGAAACAATTGCCTGGACTTGGTTCAAAGCTCATTCCCAAAATATATTTTCAAGAACATGATCTAGAAAAGCTCATTGTTCTTTCTGCAGCACAGATAATCAGTATAGCTGATTTGGTGCTATTTCCTGACCCTTTCAAGGACACAGAATTGTTGAAACTCTGCAAATTAACCTAATAAATAAACATGGCTAATAATTAACCAGAATAATAAGTGACCTCAATTTGTCCTCCATTCACAGAAAGAAACCTAGATAAATAATTCTGAAACAATTCCACATTGAATAAGCCAGTAAAATCCTTTTCATTTAAAATGTTTCACTTATGTCAATTCTTTGAAAGTCTCATTCATGTCCAGATATTTTTTTTACAGTGAAAAATGACTAAGCATGACTTAAATAACAAGTATGAATGCAAAATTAAGTACAAAGTATTAAATGAAAAATCTTTGGGTTTTTTACAATATTTGACACATGATCCTTTTCACAGTTACATTACATGGAGACACACATAATTATTCGTTATCATGTCTTGATGTTTTTATCAAAAAATGCAAATCTTTCAGCCCACCCTCTCCTCATCACAATCCTGGAATAAGGGAGCTTCAGGTATTTTGTTTCCACAAAATATAATCAAAAGGAAGTAAAGCTTGAATTTTTACTATTTAGATCTTTCATCCTGACACTAAGATTCAGTACATTGCAGAAAGGCCTGTTTACATGTTTAAAACAAAAGCAAAAATTAAATTAGGGGGTAAAGGAACAGACAAGGGGAAACTATAGAAAAATCAGATGCTTTTTCATAGTCTAATCTTAACTCTTAAAGTTACATAAAACAATACAAACACTAAGTCATTCTGGAGTAGGACTTTTTCTTGCCAAAGGTGTTACTTCATTGGTAACAAAGCCATTATAATCAAACTTCTTGATTTCTTTAAAGCCTTCAAAACACTATGCATTGCTTTTGCCTTTAAAGGAAGAAATAGTCACATGGGGAAAGCTTTATGGGATTAAAAAAATAAATCAATGTTCAAAGTAATGGTTAAACAATGCAGGGATGGGACAAGTGCAGGAGAACATGTCATTATTGTTGCAGTCTGAGGAGCAGGGAATGCTTTCCTGGAACTGTTACTAAATCCTTGTTGTCATCTATCAGAGGTGCTGGGCCAGGTTTTCATTTCTTTGCATCAAATGCTCATTGATTTTTATAAAAGTTTTGCACAGCATCAAAGGCAGAACCTGACCTGGAGCTTATTGTGGACAGTTGCTTAGAATTACCAGCTTTTCTATTGAACATCCTGGCTCACATGACATATTATACCTTTTGTGTGTGCTGTTCTCTGAATTTCTGATAACAAGGACCTCAGCTGAATACAGAGACTTCTCACAGATTCTAGGTGGCCCAATATAAGTACTTGGCTCTTTATGCAATTATATGACTTTCTTTCATGTAATATATTAAAACTATTAGAACCTGCAATAGATAGAAATCACAAACACTAATCTCATATAGAGTTTTATAATTTAAAAATAAAATTGTTCATAGAGGAAATACACTTTAGTCTTTCCAGTACAAAACCACTCCAAAAAAACCAAGCAAAAAAACAAAAACAACCCCAAAGCAAAAGAAAACACCTTCCAGTTCTGCAGTTTACTTCTACCTGCATAGCTGCCTGTTACAGTACCTGTCAAATGAAAATACAGAACTTGAAGGAGTTGATCTAAAGCTTAGTGAAGTAAATGAACTCACAGTTTATTGACCTGAACAAATTATAGCTTAAACCATCATAGTATCTGATTTTTCTGATAAGTGTTATCATTCTGTCTGACAATTCTTTCTTTCCCTCCCCTTCTCACTTTATTATCACAGCAAACTGAAGGCTGACTGTACAAAGAAGTAGAAGCCTAGGCTTGTATCAGTCCACTCAAGCATGAAATTATAGTTTGTTGACTGACAATACTTAATAGCACCCAAGAGACCCAAGTATGATATCAGAGTACCAGAAGCTCATAGCACAGATTTAATCAAGCATAACTTAAAATTCTCTTTCAAGTCTCCTATTATTTCATTTACACCTCTATATATGCAAAAAGTTACTTTGCAGTACATTTAAAGTGTTTTAAAGTGTTCTTCTGCATGTATGTCTTCCACTGTTGTGTTTCCAGACATTTCATGTGTATTGGAATGCCTGGATGCGCACACAGCACATCTGCATCTGTAATACCATCTATAAATGGCACTTCTTTCACAGCAGCAATTGTCACAGCAAGATACTGCTAATTATAACCTCACCTAGGCAAGAAATTGGTAATACTTCCTAGTAAGGGGCTGTTATTAATGTTAAATTACAGTGGGATTCCGGTAAAAGCTGGGAGACTAAAGGGATCAGGATGATTAATTTTATCAAGCAGGAATGGCAAAGAGCACATTAATGATCTTCCATCAGAAAATAGTGTTGAATTGAACTCTTTTACAGAAAGTTAATATCTGGATGCAAACTCCTTATTAAGTCAATGATATGTTCCAGTTCCTTTGAGTAGGTGTGAACAAGACCTTCCACACAATTCTTATTTGGAAGATTGCTCTGTATTATTGGCACATCCTCCCCATTTTAAGTGGTTGCTCTAGAAAAAGCACCACTGGTCCCCTTGGTTTGTGTTGGCTATGATAGTTTCAAGTTTAGTTAAACTACTTTAACACCCTAACACAGCAGCACCAATAAGGCTGAGGCAAATGTGCAAATGTGAGAGGAAAAAACTTTTTTTTTGCCTCTATTTTTAAGAACACTCAGGCAATCAGCAATTCAAAATGAAGCAATTTCTGGCAGCAGAAAAACTCAAGAGCCATTTTCTATTTCTGATATTGAAATAGGCACATGATTCACTGGAACATGAACATCATCCTGCATTCAGACAGACTGTGAATCAACCAATCTTAGTACCAGCTCTTAATTCAGCTCTTCTCAAGGGGATGCCAAGGAAAGGTGGAAAGGACAGATCAGAGGAATGAATAAACTGATACAGGGCTGACTACCAGTCTGGATGAGGTATTGCAGCAGACCTTCACATCTGACTAGCTCACTTTAACTTTTGTCAGAGGATGTGCAAGTCCCAAGACAAAGGCTGTCTTACAGCTTACACTATAATACAAGCTTCTTGAAATGCATGCTTAAATGCATGAAGGAATGGAATAAGTATTTTGATCTGATTATTTTCTTCAATTTTTTAATTTTTGCTAATATTCCCAAAGAAAACAGTTTTAATCTCTTAAATACTTATTTTAAAATATTGCAAAGGATGTCTTATTTAGGCAGGCAGCTCTACAGATTTTTTTATTTTGCTCTTCCATGTAATTATGTACTGAACACAGTTTTGCTTTGAATAGTAAAATCTCATTCAAATTTTAAAAAATTCCAAGTGCTGATGGACTTGGAGTGCTTTGCTATTTGTTCATTAGGAGCTTATAAGAAATGTTTTACTCAATTTGCTGAAAGCAAGCTGATGCTTTTCTGAACTGATTCTGTAAATTGTTATTTATTATATCCTCAATAGGCAAATTTCTGATCAGTGCTATCTATTTTAAACAGTAGAAAGCCCCAGCTTTCAAATATGTCTTAAATAGTTCAAGAGGAAGTCCCCCTCTTGTTTCATTTTGATGCTTGTTCCACCAAGGACCCGTGGTCTCAGCTGCTATGCCGCCACCAGCAGAGCACGGGTGGCACAGCCCTGCAGTGCCGGGGAGCTGGCAGTGCACACTGCAGGCCCTTCACTGCACCTCTGTGGCTGCAGTGTCCTCAGCCTTAGATTCTCCACGTGAAAAAAACCATGCCTACTCACATCCATCATTTCCCCACACTGTGGGAAATTCCCTTCATTCTGCCTTGGTTTAAGCTGGGTTCCTTGAGGTGAAGTGTGAGGAAAGTGGATTTTTCCTCAGCCATTGCACTGTCCTGCACAGCCTTGGCCTTGCTGGTGCTGTTCCCTTCTCTGGGGATCAGCTCTCGGGTGGGAAGGGGGACAGCCCTCAGGTGCAGAGACCTGATTTACTGTTCTACTGTTGATAGAACATCTAAAACCAGTTCTAAGAATTTTCAGCAGTAACAATAACCCTTAACATTTCTGATATCATTAAGCTAAGAAGTGATAGATTGTTCTTTAACAGGGAAGCACAGAAATGGTTTTTACTCATACAAAGGCCAGTATAATTTGTTCAAAGGTTGAGTCCTCATCAAAGATACAGAATAGTGCATGTCACAAATGGTTAAGGCTTTGAAATTCTTTGTGGATTATTCACCAAAATTTGCATTGCTACACAGCATGAACTATTTTTGGATTCTGCATAAATAGAATATCTAATACAGAGTTACATTATAATGAAATACGCAATAATGCAAGAACACAGCTTTTCATGTATTGCAGGCATCCAAAAGTTTCAAATGCATAAAAAATGGTTACACTTGCTGCACAAATGACTGCATATGAGGCTTATTCCCACTTAGTTAAAACTCAGTGGTAAAAAATACATCCATACAGGCTGCTATGACACAGTTAAATTGCTATTGATGTTTTGTATCATGGCAAGTATCAGATGGAACAGGAGTGAATTAAGATTGTGATTGGTCACTAGGGCTTAGTCCTCCCAGCTAAACTGGAGACTTACAATTTGTGTGATGCAGAAAATTCTGTTTGCTAATGATCCATGAAAATGCAGATAAAACAACTCTACTCCAGATTGTTCCATAAGTTGCCACAGAAATTTAAAGAGGCAGTATAAAAACAGTATTATGCTTAGTAATCTTTGATTGTCAATTCAATAATATCTTAGATTTTAAAATATAAGGAAAGAATAGTATTAAAATATAACACATATGCAGTCCACATTGAATGCAATATTTTTCTACTGTCATCTCCCCAACTTGCATTCTCTCTCACACAACAGTACAACCTCAGCAGCAGGACTGAAGAGAGAAAGCAGAGCCTCCACACAGGCTGATTTCTATCATGCCTGCTAGGATATTTTTAGGAAACAGAAACAGCAGTTTTAAACCCTCTTGGGCTAAGAGGAATCAAAAATCCTGATCTTTCCCTTCACAGATCAGTGCTTTAACACCTAGGCTATTATGTAAAAAAAGTGGCCAGTAACTCACCTGGCAGCATGATGGGTTTTTTGGTTGAACTCACTGCTGTCTCAATGAGTTAGGGATTGTACAAGGACAACTAACTTAGCATGTCACTTTAGGAAATAAGGCAGAAATGCAATATCTTCAGAACCCTTTCCAAGTTACAGGGACACTAAGGCATCCTCCACTTTGATACGTCTCTTCCCAGCGCAGGGATATGATTAGGAGCCTAAGGAGATTAGTGGCTAATAATGCAGGTGACTTGTGGTTTATTCTTAACAGGGTAAAATGCCAACTGTGCTCCTTTTATGCACGTTCACCAATTTTTCCAAGCACACAAAGTACAGCTGAAAATTACATTGCTACTTTAACCTATTACATAGCAATAAATACACCTCCTTCTCTATGTTTTTGCTTTAGGCTCTGTTGCTACAGTTTTAACAAAACAGCCATGAATTTATGGTGATGGCTTTACTTTTGCACATAGAAAAGCTAGATCTATTTTTTAAGCATAAGTACATGGATGCTTCCATTATGGTACAACTGCAAAACAAACATTATGCCTTGGATTGCTTTTTCTCAGACTTCCTCTATTAACATATCAATCATCTGTGCAGCACAGAATTGTAATCTGCTACCTATTTCAGTAATGACACACTTAAAATATTTTCCTAGTATTAGACAGGTCTGATGACAATGGACATCTCCTGGACCAAAGCTCACTGCACTGAGCTTGGGCACACAGCAGATCTGAGAGTGCACACAGAGGGTGTCCAGGGACATCCCTGCAGAGCTGCTCAGACAAACCTGACACAAGGCCTGAAGTAAGTTTGGGGTATGATTTCATGCACACAGGGGCAGCCCCACTCCACACAAATGAGCCCAAACACTCCCAAGCCAGCTCTGCCTCCCTGTGCCAGGGAATTGGTACCTGAACCACCCTGAGAGCTGTGCCAGGCTGGAGCTGCTGCCTCCTGCATGCACAGCCAGGAACGGGTCAGGGAGTTCAGCTGTGAAACAAAGCTGCAAGCAAAAAGCTGGGGATCTGATCAGCCTGGGGAGCTCAGGGCAAATGCACCACAAGGGCTTTCTCAGGAGTTCCTCAGAAGATACACTAGGGACCCTCTCCCATCCCCTTCCCTGAAAGGTGTGCTGCTCTCCAGTGTGGGGAGGGAGTTCCTGCAGCAGAAGCTGCAGCCAGACCTTGCCTCCCTCTCCATGCTTGTCACTACAGATAGATATTTTCTACTCAAAATTTCTGCAGAGCAGCTGATCAGCTGCAAAGCAAATAGCTATGACTCAGTTTATCACAACAACAGAATGGGAATTAATGTTAACAAGCTAATGCTTCATCTGATTGTGAGGAGCTTTTTTAATCTTGTTTCTAATTAATTTTGACAGATTGAATTAAAATGCTTATTTGCTTTGCATTTGATGCATGAGGATCTTCCTGACTTCCTCTCGTAAGGCATGCTGTCAGCACCAACCTTTGTGAGCCCTGGTTGTTCCAGGCACTGGACAAGAGGATGAAGTCCTTACTTCCACTTATTAAGAGGCCTCTATTTTTCAGCAAAATTTTCCTTCTTTTTATTTTGTTTTGAATTTTTCAGATGTAGAAGTTTTATTTTAACTTGGATAATATTGCATAAGCTCCCATTTTGACTATGGAGCCCCCTCACTATATTCTTTTTTAAAAGCCTTCCTGTGTTAGTTCCAGCTGAAGTACCAGAGGAATAGATCTCTTATCCTTCTCTGTACTTTCTGTCAAAACACTTGGAAGAAACCTTTTTGAGCCATTTCAGCTGGAATTAACAAGAGAAGACTGATTTCCTAAGGTATGCATTCCTTCTCCTGACAGTCAAGGAGACAGGCTGCTCCAGGAGAGAAATGACTTTTCTTGCATTCTTTCCCCCTTCTGATGCATGAACAATTCTCATTACCATTCATTTGAATTCTTCTTGCTTGCAGTGGTGGGTGTAAGTTCCTCAGCAATGAGTATTTTTGAGAGCTCCTGTGTGCAAAACTGTAACTATCAAACAATGCTCAAGACTAATTCTCATGAGCCACGATCTATCACAGTCAGGAGATTATTGGATTCCTGTGATTCTGTACCCTGTGCCTTAATACCTGCAGTTTTGATGACTGCTGCTAGAGTGCACAAATTTCAGGGAAGGGAAACAAAAGAGGTAAGTAAAGTCTTCCAGAAAAAAAAAAATCACAGTAAATGATAAAGAGCTTGGAAGGTCAGGAGGTATAGTGATTCCACAAAGAGTTTCAGCTAGTCCCCTTAGACTGTACATCGACCACACTTGTAAAAGGCATGGCATTAGAGCACACAGGTAACTGTTCTGATCTGTTTAAAAAAAAACCCCTACAGTTACACAAATTGTTGTAAAAACAGCATACAGGAAAAGTATATAGATTCATTTCATGCAAAAATAGCACACAATTCACTGTCATCTTGTATTAGCATCAATAAAATAACAAATGGCCCAACAAAAAAGTAAATCCAAAATAAGCTCTTTGGAATGAATGGAATTGAATGACTCCTGACATAACTTAGCTCTTGCTCCAAGTGCTGAACCCAGCACAGATGGAGTTTGTTACTCTGCCTTAGAATTGCTCTGAGGGCAGAATTTTCCTTGGTGACTCCTTCCAGTTGTTTCATTTGGGTGGTAAGAGTGATGTAAAATCTTCCCCAAAAAGAAAATAATCAGTGAGATCTCATCCTTTTGATCATCCTACATGGCCTTACTGGACTGATCTAAACTATGGCATGTCATCCATTAATTACTAACACCATCTGCATAGAAGAAACAAGACTTTGATCGGCCCTAATCTGTAAGTTAAAAGATCTCCATAAATCAACAGGTATTCTTTTCATAGATTCACTATCTTTGTTGGAATCATCCATTTTCTCAGTATTATTACAGCATTTTCAGATTTTAATGTTGCCTCATGACTGGTTTGAAGTGCTACAAGCAGATTTTATTATACATATGCATGCAGTATATTTTTTTTAAGTTTCATAGATGTTAAATGGCATGAATTAGATATATGTGAAAACTTAGAACAACCCTTTTCACAAATATTTGTTAAGTCACATATAATACAGTACAATTCCAAAATGAGGCATTCAAAACCTCTCTATTTATGTGGAAGGCAACTTCCATAATTACACACAAAGCCTCCCACCAGCGTAATTATCTCCTCTCTTCCTCACTAGGACAAATCACAGTACTTTGAACTGATCTATAAGGGGAGAAATACAGGATCACATATTTAAACACAGCTCTCCTCCTCCAGCCTGAAAATTACAAGCCAGCAAACTTGCAATTCAGAAAAGCTCACTGAGGTATTTTCTCTAGTACCTGGAAAAATCTCCAAGGCAAAGAATTCTCTGCAAAGGAGGAAGAAAAGGTTCTGCCCACTACCCCATTATCAAAATTGTCTTGGTAATCTGTGAAACACTAAAAGTAGCTGAATTTCTTCCTTACCCCAACCCCCAAGAGCACTGTTGTCCTCCAATTGAAAATCAGCACTTTGTTCCTATGACATATTTTAACTTATATTTCATTTAGAGACTTTAAAATGTTGATCCTTACAATTCAAGTGCACATCTCTCAAGGTTTCTCATTCTTCAGTTAAATATACCCCAGCACAGCCCCTGCTTAGCAAATTGTAAGCTCTAACACCAACAGGCTGTGACTAAGAGCCAGTGGAGAAGGCAAATTGTTAACCTCGAGTGAATGGAAGCCTATTTCATGATGTTCACAAGCACTTGATAATGCCCCGTTAATGAAACTTCGGTTGCTCTTTATCCCTGACAGAGGAGAGCAAGTTCTGTATTTTCCTGGATGTAATGGCTGTGCCAAGGCTGGCCTGTGTGTTCCCAGCAGTGCAGGGCTGTTGTGGCAGCCGGGGCAGCTCCCAGGGATGCTCCCCTGTGAGCCCTGGGGATGCTGCACCCAGGACAGCACTGCAGCTACAGGGTAAGGGACAAGTCAGGATGACCTTTGGCACAACAACCAAACCATGTCCTGCCTCACCGGGCTGACAGGTCCTCAGACACTGAGGTAAGCTTTGTCTCCAGTCTTGGGAAGCAAGGATGGGCAAAGATTATGTGCTATTTTATTATTTTTTAATAAGATGCACAACAATATTTCTGAGTGCTGAGGGCACAGGGGAATGTCTGGGGAAGAGCAGAGCTCTGGCTCACCCGGTGCCTTTTCCACACTCTCCCAGCACAGCACAGCACAGCCACTGAACCCCAGCAGCCTTGCCCAGGCTGTGTGTCCCAGAGGCAGCACCACCCTCTCCCCAGGCAGGGCTTTAGGGAACCCCAGCTGCCATCAAACAGCTGGGCACTCACACCACACCACTCCCGTGGTGACTGGTGACTCTCTGTAGTGATTCTTCAACACCACTGCCTACAGTGGGCAATTGGCATCATTTTTCCTTTTTAAGAAAATTAAAATATGGATACATCAATTTTTTTTTTCTTTCAGCAATTTCTCGTTCTTGTTTACACCAATGTTCCCCTAAAAACCAACTCTCCCTTTTCTGTGCTTTTTATTTCTATGGAAAATTTTGAATGCTGAAATCTCTCCCAAATATTTCAAATATTGGTCATGACTGGTTCCCACAGCATTGATTCTATGCCATGTGGCACCAGTAGATATCATCCACCCCTGAGCATGAATCACTTTCTGTAATGATTGGCATTTTCACCAATTAGCAATCCTTCCATGAGATGCACATGTCAAAACACTATGCAAGTTTGTTTTCATGCTGCTGCTATATGTCTTAATTTGTTAATACTGCTTGGACATAAAAAGCAAGAATATTGACCAACTTGTATGATTTTTTTTTTCTCCCCTTTAAAAATGGCTCTAATTTTAAGAGTCAAATTTCACAAAATACACTAAATATTTGAGAACTGCTGAATTAGAAATACCCTGAACTTTTGAGAAGAATCTTCAGGAAATTTCTACTTACCACAAATTTTAGCATATGACAGAGATTTGCACGGTAAAGGACCTTGGTCTTCTGTGCCCAGAATCTCAGCAGTTTCACTGTGTAACTTGCCAAAGATGCAGGGAACAGGATCAGCACTAGTGAAGTCAAGGGAAGCTTTTTATCTCTCAATACACACAGATTTGGGCCTCTTTGGGTGCAATTTTCAAACCAAAGGCCTTTAATGCATGTGTAAGAAAAATCTGTCAGCACAAGTCTCAAATGACCCTACAATATTTATTCTTTCAAAAGCGTGTATGGTATAAATATTCCTGTTCCCTTTTTGTAGCTGAATAACCCACAGTACAGAGCCTTTAAGTACCAGATATTCATTTCTACAGATGCAGTAACAGTAAATTGCACCTGCAACTTCAATTTCAAAGATGATTCACACTTTTTATAAGGATTTTTTTTCTCTCCACAAGTAGTAGTTATAAAAGTACTTGCCAATAGAAAGGAAAAGTGTTCACGGTATGGAAGACAGTCTGGAGAAAAAAATTACCTAGACTGTTTTAAACTGTTAGAAAGAAAGAAAACATTGACTTCATAGGTCTCTATTTTGCTACTGTTCCAGCTCTTATCAAAACTTTCTCATCAGATTTGCTGTCATGAGAGAAGCAAGACACAAAACTGGCCAGTGAGCATTTCTTATGCTATCAAGTGTGCTGCCTGCAGGCAGCAAAAATAAATAGGGTGATATTTAGAAGAAATAACAGAATGAGAAGCAAGTTTGTGAATTCTGCTTTTGTGCACATGTTAAACAATTGAGGAGAGGCAAAAGTAATACCATTGCTTTCATAAAGATGGGAGTGATGAAGAATGCCAATTACACAATCTGCCACTCCATAAATGCAGAACTGAATGCTTCTATATCTACAAACACATATGCTGCTCCATTTAAAAAATGGGAGTTTTTTGTGACCCAGAGGGAAAAAAAGGGAAAAAAGTGTAAGGAAAGCAATTGACATAATAAAGTAGGTGGAAGAAAATATTAGTAGTATCAGAACAGTTGAAAACATTTCCACTGACATCACTGAAGTCAGGATTCTACTGCACCTCTATACTGGATAGAAAGCTTTTCTCTTTGAGTACTGACTCAGGGTGACAGTGAAGTGTATTTTTAGTGACAACAAAAGGCAATTTTCTAACAGAAGGGATTCTAAATAAAGGTCAAGTAAAACTGTACACAAGCTCCAGGTCAGGTTTAGTATGGCCTTTTGGACATAAAAATGAGGAATAGTTTTCTGTTTGCAGCTAAAAAGTAAAAATTTTGGAAGAAGTCTTTCTTGACCTACTTATGTGTGGAAGCCTGATGACTTCAGAGTATTTCCTACTGGGAAAAAAAAAATTAATAGCAGCTGTCCTTCCCAAACTGCACACACTTGCCAGCATTAGAAGATTTGAGTTATTTTCCCGCTCATGACAAACACAAAGTACATTTTAGTATTCTACAAACACCTTACAATAACTAAAAATATATCAGTTCCCAAAAGTTAATATGATTTCATTAGCTGTTTGAAAATTCATGTTAGACTTTTCCCCTTTCCATGGATTACCGTACATTTTTCTTCTCACTCTTCTTTCCAAGTAAGGGAGGAAAAATTATGTATATGTTTTCTAAGGGAATGATTAACTGGTTTCTGCAGCTGGAATGTCAGCCTTGGTCAGTCCTGGAAAAGCCAGGTAAGCACTTGTTGATACTCGAGAGGTGCTGTGCATTTCTTTCACTTCAGCTCTCACCAGGTTTTTATTTTCTTTGCAGTAATCTAATTTGGGGAAAACCCTTTAAAGTACCACAGGTAGTAAGAAAGGGAGTAAAATGCACCTGCTTTCACTACTCAGATAAATAAAATATTAACTATTAACTGGCAACTTTTTGAACAAAGTGAAGCTTATGTAAAATTCTGGTCTTTGAGAACCTGATTTATCTAGCCACATAGAGTGTTCATAGATTAACTAAATAGATCCAAGCCCTGGTTCTTAACTAGCATCCCTAGATCTTGAAGAAATTCTAAAAAGTTTGGTACAGCCTTATATTCTGCTCCTATTAATCTGCATTTTATGACACTTTCTCTGTTTTGCTATCTTTGAATCTCATCTCAAAAGCTCTATGTTTACAGTAGGCTGACATACTTATGTGACCTTGAGGTATCTTTACTGTATTCTAGATTTATTTCCCTTATCTTGAACTTCATGGTGGAGCTCTGAATTTTATCTAATATCATGATAAGAATCCCAGAGCAATGTCTTCTCCATCTGCCCTTTCATTTGTCATTTTTCTGTGAAGAAGCCAGTACTGTCTGCCAATCTAAAACAAACCAGCCATATGTAGCCATGTGAGGAGCAGCTGAGGTCACTTTTTTACGTTCAGCCAGGGAAGAGGAAATTGAGGGGACGCCTCACTGCAGTTACAGCTTCCTCATGAGGAAAAGAGGAAAGGCAGACTCTGATCTCTGCCCTGTGCTGACCAGTGACAGGATTGAGGGAATGGCCTCAAGTTGTGTCAGGGGCACTTTAGTTTGGGCATTAGAAAAAAGGTTCTTCCTCCAGAGGGTGGTTGGGCACTGGAACAGGCTCTCCATGGAAGCACTCACAGCACCTGGCAGAGCTCAGAACTGGTTTTGGACAAGGTTCTCAGGCACAGGGTGGGATTCTGGGCTGTCCTGTACAGGGCCAGGAGCTGCACTCAGTGATCCTGATGGGTCCCTTCCAACACAGAATATTCTGTAATTTCTTTTATGATGCCATCATCAGTGTTGATCCAGTAACATTTATCTACCAGATCAAGACCTTCTGGAAGACAAACTTTCTTTTAAGTTTCTCAAGGACACTGTTCCCTCTCACCACAGCACAATGGCCTGTCTGTACCTGCAGTGATACCTGCCATATGAAGAATTAGGTCCTGTTGCTTTGGCAGGTGTAAAAGGCATCTCATGAACTTCAGAATAGAGGACAGATAAGTACTATCTTCACATATGAGGTATCAAGCAATTATTTTCAATTTTAAGCACTTTTTTAAAATTAAGATGTAAAACCACTGTACTAATTTAATTTCTGTCCTGAGTAGAGGCATCTGAGGGTTTCTCATAGGAGAGACAAAATTTGTCTCAAATATAATTGAATTATTTGATAAATCCGCAATGCTAGATAAAAATTTTATGCTGCCTAATGCACAAGCTGTTAAGTCCCTACTATTAAATCTGATGCCTGGTAGTAAATCCAAGCTATAATGAAAAATAAAATAGATCTTTGTGTTTACTCATACTGTAGTAACTGTCAAACAACACTAAGGATTTTTTTCTCAATGAAGAATATGCTTTCAGCAAAGAAGGAGATTTGTAAACATATTTCTGGTTACAATTTAAAAAGATGTTTTGATTCAAGAGTAGAAACTTGCATGTTTTCTGGTGTTCCTTGGACAGATATCAAGCAGGGGCATCAGTTCTTGTGTTTCTAAAAGCTAGAGTAAGTTATAACTAATCCACAAAGCCAAAGTGTATTCAAAACAATACATTTGAAATGCAACACACAAACCTAATTCAATCATAACAATATTCAGCTGACAGAGAAAAGCAAGATGCAAAAACATCCAAAACAAATTTCAGGTTTAGTAATCACAAAGGTCAACATATTTTTAAAGTATTTGTTCATTTAGATACAAAGAAAAAAAAAGAGTAAAACACATTACTAGTCCTCAGTTACAATGTAGTATATTAAATGCAGAAATTGTGAATGTAATTCTGAATGTCAAAAAAAAAAAAAAAAAGCTATTACCTGTGCATTTAAAAAGTGAGTTGTGGGGAAAGAGAAAAGTGCCTGGAACAGAAGCCAGAAAAAGGCAAAAAACTAGCAGGGAAAAGCTACAGACAGGATGTTTGTTTTATCTGTGACTGACCAGAATGCTGACCTGACCACAGGGTCTCCAGTGCTAGCAGCTGCCTCTGCTTTCCTCAGCAGCTTGACCCATGTAGGATATTTCCTTTCCACAGCCCTGGCTGCTGGGGAGCAGGCTCTGGACAGAGCAGGCAGACCTTGGCCGGTGAAGGAAGGCTCTGAGAAGGCTTCTAAAGACAGAACATGTTGAGAGGACAGGTCCATCTACTACTGATTAATTAGCAGAGCACTACTCCTCCTGCCAAATGTTTTAAAGCGACACTGAGATGACTAAAAAATATTCCTACAGCAGAACAACCACACGTGAGCAAAATTGAGTTGTTAGGCTACTTTTTTTTCCCCAAAATACTCATTTAGCTACGGGGGGGGGGGGGAGGTTCTGTATGTATTTGCTTTCTTACTGACTCCAACAGCCTCTTTTCTTAGTATCCAGTTTCAAACACACAAAGGATAGGTGTATCTGGATACTAAGAAGAAAAAAGCAGATAACACCTTGGGAAAGGGCCCACTTTATTACAAAATACCATGCCCCACACACCTGGCTTTTTCAGTACAGGAAATCCTTAGCATGACTTGACAATAATCTTCTGGATAAGCATCTAAGCCTGCAGAAATCAGTGCACTCAGCACTGGACCATGCTGCATTTGAAAACAGAGAAGACCAAATCAAAGTTAAAGAATAACTGCCATTTTTGCACAGTAAATAGCCTTCTTGGCTAACTAATGTAAATAAAATTCCATAGAATACTCTTCCATTTTGCTGGCAGATATCCTAAACAGATTTCCTAATTCTAATAATATTTAGATTTACTATGCTATTTCTCACTTTTCTATTTCCTCTTTAGTCTGTCACCCAAGGGCATCAATTACTTCTTGGTTTTTGGTATATACTGACTTGATTTGCATAGACATCTCACATGATGTATTTCTTATATTATTGTGCTTCTCTGTGTAAATAATTCTCTAAAATGGTTGCAGTGCTGAGCTAAAGTAATATTTATATACATTATGCTCCTGATATATTTAGGGCTGTAAGCTTGTTTCATAGAGCTATAGCATGATTCATAGGATAAACTCAAAGGAACAAAACTTGGATTCAAGAACACACTTTCAGTGTACCCAAGTAAAATTATACAAGGGCATGAGAAGCAGTATACCAGAGTTATGTAATTTCCAGGAAAATGTCCAAAATAAGTTAAAAGCTTCCCAGCCTTTACAAATGGTGATGGTTATCAATCTAAATGGCAGACATGCTAGTCTTTATTTGTGAACTGTTTCCAGAAGCACCTACATTCTGTGATGGTAAATTCCTGGCCCAGATGTCTGTATTGCCACCAGCAGGCAAAGCCTTTAACCCAGCTACCATCCTGGAGCATGCCTGCAGGCTGGCATGCCCTGCCAGCTGCCACTGCTGCTGTTCCACAGATGTGCTCACAAGAGGACAGGACCCTTTGAGGGCAGCTTTTCCCCACCCCAGAAGAGCCCACTGGCTATTTCAGGCATAAAGAGCCACATGTTTGCATCAGAGAATGAATCCAAATTTTTAGAAAACCCCTTCAGGTACAGAGTTCTCTTGGTTTCTCACAATAGAACAACTTTACCTTGTCTAAATGATTAAACAGTCCCTGAAGCAGAGAGATGAATGCACTGAAGCCTGTCTTTGCTTCATGAGGAAAATTGAGGCTCACATCTAAATAGGTAAATAGTACCACCACTACTATCACAGATGGGACCCTCAGAGGATATCACCAAATGCCATGGAGCCCTCACTGTGGTTAACCTTGCAACTCTGGATGAGGCAAAGGAAATGTGAAACAAGGCTTTGGAATGTGCTCTGTTCCCCTGGGCCAGAGGCGTCTGGAGTTCTAGGAGGCAGCAGTGCTTTCCACAGAGAATATCTAACACCAGACTCTAGTCCAAAACCCAAGGCAGATCCACTGATGAGTGCCCCCCAGAGCAGAGAGCTAAACAGGGAGAGGAACTTTTGCTTCCCACCCTCTCTAAGCAGCTCATTTTTAAGTAGCTTCAGGGAATTTTCACTCATCAGGATTCTAAAGTCTCTTTATGACTAAGCCTTGTTACTACAGAACTCAAAGCTGTCCCACAGGCACTTTGGGGTCTGGCATGTAGGTGATGCAGTGCTGACTGTGACAACACCCAAATATCCCAAAGAATCAGTTTCACAAACATATTTCATAAAGACTTTATAGAACCTCAGCAGATGGAGTTCCATAACTCCTGTGCACACTACATAGCACCAACACAAAAAATGAGAGGCTCAGGAGCTTGCTGAGAAAATGGTTTATCAACAAGGACCATAGAACTGCGCCCCCTGACCAATTATAACAAAATAATATCATAACTACATGAGGGTGTCCATTACCTTTTCTACATTATTATGTAACTACCACCACACTTGGTTCACCGCTGATTGCAAAAATTAGTTACTTCCTTTTCTGTTTTCAAAAGAGATGTCTGCAGCCTGGGCAGTGGCACAGGGCATCCCTGTTTCAGAACAAAGTCCTGCCCAGTCACACTGGCTAGACAGGATTAGGGGAAAGGGAACAAACCATCTTTGCAGGACTGTTGCATGGGCTTGCTATTTTCATCTGGCAGTTTGGTTTATGAGACTGCTGCTCTGTAATGTTTCTTGTGAAATGTCTCTCTTCCCCTGTTCTCAGCATTACCCCATTAAGCAGGGGGAGAACTTCCACCCAATCTTTATTCAAAGTCACGCTGGTTCCATAGAGATATTTTAAAACTGACTTAAAGTCAGGCAAAACCTTGAGTGGACACCTTTAGTGCACTAGACACTAATGACTGAATTACCTGATTTAAAGTTTCAGCGGTACAGCCCTGAATATAAATGTGCCCAAAGCTAACAAATTAAATAGCAAAACACAGCAAAAAGTCTGAGCAGTCTAGCAGTTCTTTGGAGAGATGCCAAAGTTTAATAGCACAAACAGAATAAATAAACTCTATGAACAAATCAATATTTCAAAGGTAACATCTGTTCTGCACCAGCTCCTGGTGTGAATAGATTCATCTGTGCACGCATACAAGTGGGCTAATGGGATTCAGTGTGCTCCAGTACCCACCAGCATGCTTTGTCTTCATCAAAAACTCTAACGTCATGGGATTCCAAGAAACGAGCCAAATAACTTATACCTACTTTGCAAACTTTTTCATATGAATCATTACATTAATCCCATCGAATCAAAACCTGAGGATATTTACTCAGAACTGTAAAGAGATAAAGGAGTCTGAAAAACCGTCTGAGAGAAACTGTTTCCCCTTGGTTCCAATTTTTGAATCTTGGGCATTTGATAGATTCCCAAGACTTCATAAACACCAAAACTGTCCTGTGCCAGAAGTCATGTGTCTGCTTTGGCTTATGCTATGCTTCACCAATTTAAACCAAACTTTCCATAGAGTATGTGACACAACCTAGTTATATCAAATATAAAAGAAAAGAGGCATGAAACAAGCTGCAAAAAGGATCTTTTATCTTTGTTTTATGATTTCTCTGAAGGAGCAGAAATCAATGCTTTAGCTGGGTAGAAATTAGACTTAATATTATGCTATGCATAAACACTGTTTAAATCTTAAAACTATTAAAATTAACCTTGCCTTTACACAGCTCCATTACAAAGATAAGGAAAATTGTGGGTTTAGAGTGTTGAGTTCTTTCTCAATACTTCAAAATTGCATGTTGGTTTAGTTTCTTTTCTATAACTATTTCCCACTACAACTTTTTACAAACACCCTTTAATGCTTTCTTTTCATTTTTTCCCCAGCATGATTTTCATCAAATTTTGCTCACAATGTAAACTATAGTGTCTTGTAAACACAACCCCTACTAGCAAATTAATTATTAATATGAGTTGTTCGTTTGAGGACAGATATCTGGACATTATGTGGTTCTAACACCTCCTAGGAGCTGTGCAGTAGAGGAGAAGGAAGCTGCATCCTGCAAAACCTAGGGAAAGAGGCTGGGTCAGGGTCGTCCTTCATGTGTGCCAGGGCAGCCTCACCTCCCAGCAGCTGCTGCACCAACAGCGTTGCTGCAGTGCAGGACGAGAGCTGAAGAGCTTGGCTGGCTCCTGCCTCAGCTGACACCTCCTTCCTGCATCCCTCACTCCTCGCAGGGCAAATGCACAGGTTTGACCCAAGGCCTGGCAGAGGCTGCACCCACTGCAGCTGGCACAGAATGGGGCAGGCAGAGGGCAAGGAGGGAGGGAACAACACCATTTGGCCATGGTGAGAAAACACCTAAGCTCGGACACCACACTATTAAGGAATTTTCAATTTCAGCCCCAATAAGACTCAGATAAGCAGCTGTGATTGACAGCAACATTAATTCAACTGTAGCCAGTTTCAGGATCAGATAATATTCAGCAGCAGAAAGAAAATTGGCACATTAATGCCCAAAAGTCAAAGAGAAACTCATTTTGAGGAAATCACTCCTGCACTGGGTAAAAGGGTACTGAGAAAACAGAATGAAAACAAACAAACGAAAAAAACCCAAATTGTTAGTTATTTCTTAGGGTTTGAGTTTTTACTTTTTCTAGTTTTAATTTTGATATTTAATGGTGAGTAGGCACCATTTTAATTGTAAATCTCTTTTTATGCTTAACATTTGGGGTGAGGTATGACAGTGAATGTGTGTATAAACATGATGGAAAACTCCTGCACGATGTTAATGAAAAATCATCAGCTTATTTTTTTATTATTACTACTATACTCTTTGTTCTCAGAAAAATCAGTAACAAACTATAGGCTCTGCTGCGCTCAACACTGCACAAAAACCAAAGTTTTCCCACACCCTACAGGACAGCAACCTGCAAGACATAACACCATACAGAGATACAGATAATTTCTTTCTATACTTCTCTCTATTACATAGTATATTTTTAATATAATATTATAACACTTTAAGGAACTCAAACTAGTTAAAGCTTTTCTGAAGCATTTGTCTAAGAAAACTCAGTGGAAGTGAGAGGGACAACACAAAAAACATGCTATCTGGAAAATGTAATATGTAGATAACATGTGCTAAGATGATGCAGAGGTAGAGGGACAATTCTTAATGTCCCTCTCCTTAATTCATGAGAGGAATGATGGGGTGGGAGTTACTGTGAAAGTTATGTCAAGCAGAAAAGCCAGGGAAAAAGACAAAGAGTGAAAAGAAAGAAGAAACAAAAAGGGAGGACAAACTGCGTACATGAACCCCCAGGGATTAAGAATGACAAATCATCACCAAGTCTCAAATCTAGGGCATAAGGCAACAACCCCTTAGCAGGACCCACTCTTAGTAACAGCAGCACACCTAAAGGCTTTGCTCTTCTAAAGCTGCAGTGTTTCAGCTCCAAAAGTCAGAAAATATCTCTACTATTTTCATTCGGCATGCAGTGTACACAATGGTACAAACCAATGTTTATCCACAAAGGCTATGTTTTCCTTTAAAACTATTTTGCTCAGGTTTGAGTGATCAGTGCACATGCTACTACTTTTTCTATCCTCCTGCCCACTGAGGGTTTTGCTCAGCTGCCAACTCTCCAGCCAAAGGTCAGGAGTCAGTACAATATGACAAGCTGATGAGCCTCCTCTCCTAACCCCTTCATCTAGAGCTTGCTTAACAGAGGGTCAGAATCTTCCAGTTGCAAAATTCATCCAATTATGCTGTTCCTTGTCCCTTGTTATCACCTCCCAACTCCTCCAAGTTCACATTAATTTTCATGGTATAAGCACAAATGCACATGTACAATAGTTTATCTTGGCATCTAAAAGACAAGGATCAGTAGGGCAGGCTTAGAACTGGAGGAGGGAAGAAAGTGAATCACAAGTGTATTCCAAAATAATTGTCCCTTGGTTACCAAAAAAACATTCAAAATGGAAATGTTTATATGAGTTCAAATAGCTTTTAGCTATTTGAACTCATATAAAGCATTACACTGCCAATAAGAAAATCAGGCTTCTATTAGTACTGGTATTGTGTATTTGAATTTTCTGCCCTTTGCTAGGCTGCCCCATAATGTTATCTCACACACACACAGGGATCAACCATGCCTTAACTGAAAGTCAAATCCTGCAGGTACAGACCATGCAATATTGATCAAACCAGAATGAGTTGATACAGCAGAAGCACAGATGCTACCTGGGAGCTGGGACCTGCCAGTCTCAATTCCTGAAGGAAACTGCAGAGTATTTTCTGTGCATTGCTGAAGTGAGGCACAGAACATGACGTGGATGTAGCTCAGCAGGTCATGGCCAAAGACTGAATGAGTTCTCTCAGGTTCCTCGGTGACAGAGCTGAGATGCAGGCCAATAAAACAACCTGACACACACAATCTCAAAATGGTGATAGGTCTGTTCTAAGTTCCATCTCATCTTTACACAAGCACAGAAGGCTGATTTAACCATTCAGACAAGGTTACTGGAGCCATAAAAGATAATCTGCTGTCATCTTTTCTTTCAGGTTAAAAAGTCTTCTGCTTGCCTCTCAATATGATGTTTTAAGTGTTTCTTTGTCAAAACTGTGAGGTCAAAAGAGTGCTCTGCTAATAAACCTTTCTGCATCTTAAATTCCTTCCACTTCATGTGTCACAGGCTCCTTTCAGTTTGCTCACCTGAGAAGGTTCACAGGACAATGCCTCGGTGCCCCAGAGTGACAGGAGAGGAAACCTGCACGTCTCAGGCACTTCTCATGTGTCAGAGTGCTTTACTGTAAGTGACAATCAGCGTGATACTGAGAAAAACAACTAGAAATAAGAAAATCAAGGAAGGAATGATACAGAGAGGGCATAACATATTTTATAGTAACTGATATTGACAAACACAGCAAAGGACAGCCATGCAACACCACCAGATTCAAAGTCCTCTGTTGCCAAGACTGGGGCCTGAGGCACACCCCTTATGCTCTCCCTTACCTTTCTACAGGTCCTTTCTAAGATGACCCAAGCTGGCTAAACAGGAAATTAATTTCTTATCTGTCTTCAAATGCACACTATTCCCTTTTGTCTCTCTCAAACAGTAATATCCCGTGAGGCAGGGTACCTTATGTGCCTTACTCAGAACTACACATATAGACTTGATTTGCTACTTCAACCTTGTCCAGCCAAACAGTTCTTATCGAAGACAGATACTGGTCTAATCTGACACAATTGGCTTTTGTTAAAAACACATCGCATTCTATCCAATTTTCCATGTAACTCCATGTCCTTGAACTACCCTTTTCCTTCAAAAGTGGTTCAAAGACTTTGTTTGGTACTGAGGTCAGACATACACAGCCATCCTCAATCCAAAATATTTACAAATCTCTGTCCTTGACTACTACCATAAGTCAGACAAAGCTGTATTAAATGTGATGGTCAAATTTTTTTTCAACTGAAAACTCAGCTTTCAACTGAATGAAAAAAGCCCTTGGAAAAACTTTGACTTTTCATTGAAGTGTCTGGCATCTAAACCCTGAATTATTTCCTACTGAGAAATCAAAGATATTTCTATTATAAATCATAATCTAACGTCTTGCAGAAATTTAGTTCAAATCCCTGACTAATCAGCTTACCCGAGAGTGGACCAAGAACTACTATGAAAGAGTCTGGAACCAAAACAAGTTACAAGAGTGAAATCTGAGTGGCAAACTCAAAGTTTTGGTATCCACTCTAGATTAGGAGTTATCACAGGACTTGTCAAAGATGGGAAAGAAAAACAGTGATCTCAATAAATGTCTTTCTTAACCAAATCATGTTCATAGAATAGCTACACCTGCTCATGCATGATATTGGTGGCTTTTGTATTAGGAGCAGCTCATGACTGAAACCCTGACAAGTGACTTCCTCCCTGTGATCAAACACAGAATGAGAAAACCTCATGCTCATTCACGCTGTACTGTACTTTTCCCCACCTCTATCACAGCCTGTATTTGTGTCAGGGGCAGCACCAGTGTGTGTGTGTGCAGTGTACTGGCAATCAACACAAGGGACTGATGCCAACCACAGAAGTCACTTTTCACACTTGCAGAAATCTGTCTTGTCCCCAGCCACATCCTGCCCCACGTTTGTCCAGCTTTGCCCATCACATCCCACTGTCCCCACTCACAGCGTGCCAGCATTCACGGGCTCACAGGAAACCTCAGGCCCTCTCAAGACAATTGTCCTGCCCCAAGACTAATGAGGGACAGGAGCAGGGAGATGAGCCACCCTGGCTGAAGATCTGGCTTTTCCTATTTCTGATTTACATTGATCACTGCTGATCAAAAGGTAATTTGATCTCTTAATATGTATCCTCTGTTATTTTAATCTGGCACTGTTCATAAAGTATTCTGGTTCATGTATTCAGAATTTTAAACTAATATTGGAATAAATACCTCATATTTCTTTCCATGGTCACTAACCTATTTTATTCTTAGATATGAGCCATAATTAATTATCCTCATTTGTTCTTTGCACTAGAATTTCCATATCTCTTAGGGAACAATATTTTGTGAGGGCTTTCTCTGTATTAAAATATCCTTACAACAGCAAAGATCTGGCTTGCCAGAAGGCTGCTTTCTTTGGATCACAGCAAAACCTATTCCTGGGCAATGTGTCTTCACATCTTCAACACAGAGCCCTCCCCTTCTTAATGTGCTTTCTTCAGAAGCCTATTGGAGAGTTTCAACTTCACCCAACCAGCTACTTGTGCCTATAACAGGGGTTACACATTGGAAAAATCTGCTGGAGAATCTGAATGCAGCCCTTGGACCAATCTGCTCACAGGAGTAGAGATTTTCAGAGGATGTATTAAAATAAAGTCTTGTATTAGCAGGACTTTACAAAAGTTGTTCTGCTCTCAGCACAGGGAGATGTAAGGACTGCTTATTTTAAGCCAGTCCCAGCACTTCTTAGTCATTACCAATCTGCCCAGAGGTACAGCATGCTACTGAGTAAAATACACTTCTGCAAAATGCTAACCATGTCCTGATCTTGCCACACAGCTTTTGAATCTACTTCCATGTCTGGAAGGAGCCTGGTTTCTCACAGTCCCACAACAAGCAATGCTACATTTCCATGAGCACACTGTAAGCTGTGCAGGTGCTGTCAGCTCGCTCAAGGGCTTCACCCAGCACAGCTCATGTTGGGATGCTGCTTTTGCATTCCACAGGGGCACACACAGCCCTGACTACAAGTTCTGTTTGTACACTCATACTGGACTAAGAGAGTAGCACTCCAGTCTATCCTCACCACTGTAATAAACAGCTTTTTGGAGACTTTCTCAGAATTTTCCTTTTCCTTGGATCTACTGTTCCCCTCAGACATGACACCAATCTCATTTTTTATTCTTTATACCAGTCTTCTGACAAAGAAAGAGAGATTCTATTATCTTTATACAGACTTTCTTTTCTAAAATATATAGTGAACGGTCACTTTTGTTTCTATTTTTTTTTATCTTTACAAAAACAAGCAAGCATCAGAATAAAGGAGATATTGTTCCTCCAAGCCTTCTTCCACATTTGTTGCTTGTCCTTCTATTAAATTCTGCAAGAAAAGAAGTTCTTTACAGGATTTTTCTCACAAGGGATTGTATTCTCCTTTCAAGTTGTACCTTTTAAACTCTGAGAGCATTCTTTGACTTGTGGCAATGCAGAAGCTGGAGATTTCTCAAAAACCCTCTCCACAGATCTGTGAACTATTTTAACTGTCATAATTCTGCTATATCTCATGTATTTGATTAAATATCTCATCTGACTTCCTGAAAAATGCCAAATAATTCTTTTTCTACTTTACACATAATTTTGGTGCATTTGCTTTAGCTCTCCATCACCAGAGGCCCATAGCAAGGCTATTAGTCCAGCTGTACTCACAGACTTCTAGCAGCCATTTCCTTGCTTTGCTTTCACTGCAGTATTTTAGTTTGAGCAGAATGCTGCCCATTGGTTTGGAAACTCTTGCTCAGATTATTCTCTTGTTACCCTCTACTTCCATCATCCTCCTGCTCCCAAGGTTCTCCTTTTACAGGGTAGAGACACTACAACCACTGCTATCTCCTCAGGAGCTGTCTTGGTGCAGATTCATTTTACCTGACATAATTTATTGATGAAAGGTTTCTGAAAGCTTTCACTTTATTTAAATCAGACTTTCTCTCTTCCCCTCTGTGATATTGAAGCAATTTACTTGATCAAAAACAATTTGTACTTATACTTCACTGCACTTAATTTTTAAGGTTTATTCTCTCTGCAGTCTGCAAATGATTGGATTTGTGGTGCCACTGGTATTAAACTGTCATTAGCAAGGGGTGCAACCACTGCCAGTTTACATTCTTCACACATCTGCTTTCTGGAATACTTCTCTGCCAGATGGTGATGCCAAGGACAATCTCATGAAGCAATCTTCCACGCAGAGTGCAGAAAGCCCTGCTAACTTGCCTGTGCTCCTAAATTAGTTCCCTCTGCCAGCACCAGGGTTCAAGTGTTTTATACAAAAGCTGTACTTCAAGTGAAGAGCTTCAAAGTGATCTCACCTGAGGCAGCTGGCACCAGAGACTTCCTAAGGCTTTAAGGTCCTGTGCACAGCCAGGTCACAACAGAGTTCATCCTTTCTAATGCAATAATTATTCTTACTCATACCAATGGTATCTCCCATTCTGTAATCATGTTAAATGTACCAAATGCAGAAATTCCTCTTCTGTAGGAAAATAAACCCTATTGCCAAGGTACAGGCAGAGCAGTTTTGGAATGTCCTGAGAAATTTCTATGCCTTAAAACATGCCAGGAAATCCTTTTAAATTTTCCAAGGTCAGATTTCTTTTTATGAATCCCATGTTCACTCAGGTTCTCACTAGCTAAACATTTACAGTTTTGCTGGGTTTGGTGCCATACTTATTACACAGAATTTATATGGTTTTTATCTTTTTCTTCTAGATGTATTTAATGTAGTGCTTTCTTATTATGAAAATGGATGTCTTTTATACACTCCTAGTTTCCTTGGTATGGAGAACATTGTGTTTGATTTCTTATATTTTGCCTTAGGAATTCTATATCCTCATGTTCTGAAGTGAAATTCATTTCACCAAGTTTTACTTAATTATTGGGCATCTACATCTAATTGAATTGTTTAAACTGTTTACAGTCCAGAAAGGGAAAGAAACTCATCCTAATCTCAATTCATTCCAATTATGAATGACTCCTTTCAGCGCTGGAGTTAGTCTTGGATTTGGCCGTTTCTCTTTGCTGATGAAAAAGTAAGACTGGCAGGTTAGATGTCTGCCTGATAACCTGCTAAAAGATGTCTGAAAATAGGGGGATACCAATGATGCCAACTTAACATCACACACATTTTTCAGAAAAGTCCTGTGCATATCCTGAACACCAATGTGATTTGCGCAGCAGCCTCACCTATTTGCTGTGTGGAGCTGACTCTTATGCATCTCTGGTGGTGCTGTTTAGTTGGTTGTAAGTTTTTTGGTATTTTTCATTTGTTTGAGGTTTTCATTTTTTGTGGTGGGGGTGGTAGTGCTTGTTTTGTTTGGGGAGGGTTGGAAGGCTATTTTGAGGGGCAGTTGCTAGTTTTTGGTCAGAAGAAGACAAAAAAAGACAAGTAACATTTTCTTGTTACTATACAACTGATGCCAGGGAAAGTCTTTCTTCTATTCTTTATCTGCCTTGCGTAGCCTGCATTTTCCAAACTTCCTTCTAATGTTAATTTGTCTCTTCATATATTCTTTTTTAATCTTATATGAGTATTCTTCCACCCTTTGCATGCTCTATCCTTCCACTTTCAAGAGTAGCTGCATTACCACTCATCAGTTATATAAGCAGGTTTCCATTTAGGTCTCTGATTTTTACTTACGTGGAGGCGTTATATTCAGGATATAATAGACTTCAAATAACTTGAGTAAGGTGTCTTGATTTTCTGCTCTGCCTCAGGGAGCTGTCAGCTGAGACTGTGGTCTGCAAATACTCCAGACACTTTACTCAGCACACATAAGAGAACAAGCCACTTCTCAGTCTGCAGCTACTTATAGATAAAAAGATGTGACTAAGATCAGTTCCACTGACTTCCTCCATGTTGCCCACATCTCTGCAATGCTTCCAGTTTCAAGGTTGAAAGCAGCAAATTTTTAGCCCTATTCTGCAAAAAAGCCAGAGTTAAATTCCAGATATAATGTCAGACCCTAAGAATTAAGTCAGACAGACTTTCCCATAAATACAGACTGAACCAGATCTGATTAATACTGATTTTCATTCCTCTCCCTGTTTTCAGACATGAGAAAGACAGAAAGAATGAATCTTTAAAAAAAAAAAAAAGAGACCTGATGATTTGACTTTGCAGAGCTACAGTATTATTCCTTTTATCCTCAATTGTTTAGTATTTTAAGTTACAACAGTAGCAGACTTTTAAATTTTTTTTAACCACTCCTTGAACAGATTTTAAAAAGTTACAAAGAACTAAAACAGAATTTGCTAGTAACAGCTATAAGTTAAAATGTAATTTATACCAGATTCAGTGATTCCTCCTCAGCTTTCTCCACAGTGCAGATTAATTTATCTTTACATGTTAAATCACCACAGATCTCACGGGTTTTTCAAACACACATCTGTTATTCTAACAATTACATCCACAATAACCGTTACTCAATTGTCCAACCATCCCCATCCTCTACAACTGCCATGGTACACAAGAGCATGTAGAGCATCCTCTCTGGCAAGAGCCAGGAGGAGAGCTCCCCTAAAACCCCTCTCCTCCTCTGGGGCAGATTTGTCATCTGCTGCACATGCCCGGCAGAGCTGGTGATGTCTCTGTGCCTCCCCAGCTCAGTCCTGCACACAGGCTGTGCTCTGCAGCACCCCAACAATCTCAGTCAGCTGCTGGCAGGAGCCAGCCACGAGCACAGCTCAGCCAGAGAAAAGTTCCATGGTTTGCCTGCTCCCTGTCAAACACCACCAAAATGGAAACGTTTGCTCTTTAGGCTAATATGTAATTTATACCAAATCATCCTTTAAATAAAACCCACGCACAAACTGAACTCTAACAAAGAGCAAAATGTGATTTCTCTTTATCACAGAAAATAGATTGAAAAACTGGAAGTGACATCTTTACTTTCATACCTTTCTTAATTATATTTCTTCATAAACACAACAAAAAGTAGTATTAAAAACTCATAAGTAATCTACAAATTGAGACTCCAAAATATTCACCAAAAGGACACTAAAACAAAAAGCTCAAGAAATCTTAAAAACATCGCACAAAGGATGAATTTGGGGTGTGGTGACATTGACTTCTAGAGATTCATGCCTGCAGCAGAAATATAGCACCTAGCAGAAGAATACCAAACAACATATGCAACAATTGTGCTCTTATAGCAGTCTGATATAGGAAAACATCCTCTGAAAAAATATTCTATGTAATTTTGATTAGCAGCACAAGAATTCCTATACTTTGGTGCTTTTTAATAGTAAATAAAGTGTGAGCATATTTTCCTTTGGGAAGATGGGTCTGCCTGCAGTTACAGAGCCCCCATTATGTGATGGGGCAAAAGGCAAACCACCTTTGGGGCCAAATGCAGGATTTTCCAGAGCTGCCACATGTATTTCCACCTGGACCACAGCTGCTGCTTTGCTGAGGGGGTGGGTGGGGTGCTTGGGTTTGATATTCTGTGTGGTTGTGTTTGGTTTATTGGGGGGCAGGTGTCCCCCCTAGCAAGTTATTTCTCTCTTACTAGGATATTTTTCACAGCAGAGCTAGGATTAGGACTGGGCCAGGATTCTGCTCCTCCAACAAAAGGAAAGTGAACTCTGAAGTCCAAGTCTAAACAGCCACAACATTTCTGGCAGAATATCTTTCTCTATTTGAACACAGTAATCCTTTTTTAACAAAAATAGTGATTTTCACCAGCATCCTCAAAATCTGACAGAACATGTCAATTAAAGTGTGGCCACAGAAATTTTTAAGTTCTGATTGTGCATCCTAATACTAAGTCACAACTTCTCTTTACACCTTCAGTTTTTCTGTATGATGGAAAAGCTAAACATTCTGCAATATGGCTGATGGCAGTAGCATTTCTCCTCAAATTTACCTGGGACTTCTCACTTAAAAATGTTCTTTCAGGTTACCTGTGTCTTTGTGAAGCAGGAGCTACACAGGAGGAAGATTTCAATAATAGATATTTGTTTCAGACAATGCTAAAAAAAAAAAAAAAGCACAATTCCATGGTGTGATTCCTGATAAATCTTCATGAGATTATTTTTAAATACATTGCACTTCGAGTAAAGAGGACATCAGATCAGTCAAATTCAGAACAGACAGAAGCTGAACCAGGACTGCGGAAACAGATTTAGATATTGAGCCTGGTTTCTGTGAGACAGAAAGGGAGAACTGCGCCTGGCAAGACTGAAACTGCCTGGGCAGTTTCAAACAGCAATGAGGCAAACCAGGGTAAACATTTCTGGGTATGTGAACTGAGAGTGGAAGCCAAAGATCAATGGGAAAATGGGTATTTGATTATAAAAGCAGGGCATGGTAACATTCCTGCATCACACATGGATTAAAATCCTCTGCACATGCCTACACTGGCACCCTTAATCCAGTTTCAGAGCTCAGCAGTTGCCACCTTTCCAATATTGATGTCATTCTTTAATTCAGGCAGCGCTGTGGCACAGCCCTGGGGTGGGCTGTGTGCCCAGGGAGTGCAAAGCAGCTCTGCCCTGCTCTCTTCTCCCATCCCTGAATGGGGCAGGCACCAATTTGGTCTGACTGTAATTTCCCAGTTATGCCAAGAGGCTTGCACTTCATTTTTCCAAATTTTTAAAGCAGCCTTAGTGCAACATCTACCTTTTCCTATTACACTATTTAAATTACATCTCCCTGGAGATGCAACCAGAGCAGCTGGAGTGTGATAAGGCTTCTTGCCAGCCTTAAAATGCTGTAGGACCCACATCTGATATGCTTTTGAAATGCCAGCACTGCACACACTGATTTTTCTTCCTCTTTTATGCTGCCCTAAACGATGTGATTATGTCTGTAATACTATAAAGCAACTGTGTCAACTATAAAGAGGAAACATTTATGGCATAGGTTATTAAAACAATGAAAAATAGGCCAGTGCAATTTAAGTTCCTTGAGTGGGCTGAATAATAACTAGTTAAATAAGGAACAAAGATAAATAATTTATTGCAGAATCAACACAACAAGCACAAGAAAATTGCATTCACTTTAAACTGCATCTCAAGAGGCTTCAGAGCAGAAGCACGGACAGCACACAATGAATGTGTCAGAGCAAATGCAAAATGAAGGGGATTTAGAGAACCTGTTGCAAAATGGAGTAATCACTCAACTTCAGAATATCCACATACAGAAACACCAGCCAGTGAAACACACCAGACAAAAGTTTACGCTAAAAGTAGTAGTGGCTCAAGGGACTGCAGATTGCTGTGGTGGCTGGGCAGATGGTCTGCCTCAGCACACAGCCCCTCCTGCTCCGTGTGGTCAAGGCTCTGTGCTGCCATGGGCAGAACAGGACTCATTTTTACAGAGTGGGATAAGTGCTCATTAGGAAATTATAAGGCTACTTACAACTAAGGCCTAGCTCAGACATCACTGGATTAAGAAAGGTAGAGTAATACTCATCTTCAATTAATTATTCTGGAAAAGAATGAAAGGACAGAGCAGACAGAACTCAGTACAATCAAATATAACTTCCTATACAAGCCTGCACTTCTTACACTCAGTCTGACAACTCAGTTCAAACAATTCAGGTTGTTTGTAATAACAAAGCAAATATTTCCAAAGATTAAAAACCTAGAATGAGGCTTGTATTTCCATTTTTGGCCTTTTAATTAGGTTTTTCTGAAGTGCTGAAAACAGAGCAACTCTAATTAATGGCTTTCATACTTTGCTTTTTAATAATAGCTCTTAACAGCCTGGCAGTTTGGAGGTTTCAGATCAAATTGGGAATGGATCAGAAAAGACTGTTTGGCTTGATTTTACTCTAACAGAAGTGAGAAAAATCTAAACTTTCCCTACACAATTAGATCTCATGAGATTCTCACCTTGATCAGGGTTCTGATAAGAATTTATATTAAGATCTCACCATCTTTTCTGAAATAGACTTAATTTTTCACACAAACTCGGTATATGACCTTGGGTGAAAAAACCACCCAATCTTCTGACTTAAATTTAAAAAATAAATGGAAAGCAGCTTAACTTTTAAAAATAAATACAAAATGTGCACGTAAAAGCACCACTATAAAACAATTTCCATGTCTGCAACATATAGGACATCTAAAATTCTTTAGCCTTGCAATTTTTAACTGAGATCAAAAGCATATTTTACATCTCTTCAGGATAAAGAATTTGTGCTTTGTGTGTAAAGCAGTGATACCATAAACAGCCAACAATGAAAGAAAAAGAGGCACTGGTGTGGATAGGCACAAGACTCAGTGTTCCTTCCTCAGTATTTCTACAATATTGCTGCAGAACCTGAATCACTATTATTACATTTGTTCCTTTCCTGTTTAAGGAGGCAGGGAGAAAGACTGGGGAAGATGGCACAAGCCAGAAAGCAAGAGAAGGAGCAGGGGAGAGAAAGTGGGACGACAAATCAATAAAGTAAATTTTCCCTAGCAGCAAAAATAGCTGACAGATCTGCTTCCCAAAGAACACTGAAAATTACTTTGTGAGTAAAAGTGGCAGAGAAGATAAGGCAACTTGAAGGACTCATGGGAGAGTTGCTATTGACAGACATGCAGATGATGTAATTGCTCAAGATGAGCAGGTTTTTCTTTTATCTCAATAAAGCACTTCTGGAAAAAAGATTGGAAAGGCAGGTATGAGACAATAGCATAAAGCCTCTTCCTAACTTACATAATTTTATGTAGAGAAGAGTTGATGTATGAAGTGGAAAAGAAATGCATTGAATGCTGAAGATCAGGTATTACAGAGAACAACTTACTTACACTCCCAGTGATAAAGGAATTTAATATTTGATGAAATACATTTTGTCTGTTGAAGAAATATATTGATTTTACAAAAGGCTAAAGATATGTGTTTAAGAAAACATTTGCTACTGTTCTGACATAAATTAGCTGATAAAATGGCATCTTAAATTGTCCTGTTTACTCTTCTGTGTCTTGCTCCAAGTGTGATATTTTTTATGCAATTTGATCAGGAGACAATCTAGTGTACACTTCCTGTTTCAGCTCCTGCTGCATTATGTATGCCATGACGTTCCCTTCAGCCATCCTGATACCCTTTCAAGACAGATTTTGAGCATCAGATGGTTTGGGTTTGGGGGGAGTTTTCAGGTTGTTTTTTTCCTGTTACTGAAAAACATTCAACAAGACTGATGACAGGTGAACGTATGCAGTAATGGGGAGGTGGGGGGACATAAAGAGATAGTATTTTATATACTACTGTTTAGTTAGATTTTTTTTGTGCTTTACAATTAAATTTCTTAGTGTAATAGAGCAGCATGTTGCCACCATTGTGCCTATTGCAAATATCCTTTAACAAACCTCACAGATATCTAAAGCCTCTCCTAACCCACGCTGGGCCGCCTCTCACATCGACATTGCCTGAATGGTGCAACCCTGTGGCCAGGATTCTGACCAGCCCCAGGGCATACGGGGTAAGTACCCAGCTTGGTTCCTTGTCTTCAAGGTGTTGGCCAAAACCTGCCACTTTGCATTGATCACTTCAGTACAGTCCCCTCTCTAAAACTTTTCACTTTTAATGCTAAGCACTACACCATTTCTTCAGTTGTGAAGAAGACAACAAGGTACATTTTCACGGATGGCCACTAAATACTGTGAGTTTCAAATGTGAGTGATATATTCTAAATAATTCATCCAGATGCTGAAAGTATTGGCTACCCATCAGCAATGTTTAAGCACTGAAATTATCTAACACATCTGAAGGGTAGGTTATGTTTCTCAACACTGCTTGAGAGCAGAACATGGTAAGCAACTATTGGCTTTAATCAATAAGATGGTAAATGAACACCTGAGAAAATAAGCATGTAATGAAACAAAATGAAAGTGAAATTGCATCAGAGTTCTTGTTCATTTAAGCTTTAACAAAACTCTCTCTCAAGAGCCTCTCTTCCACAGATCTTTTTCTTTGTTTCAATACAGGACCAACTGAAGGATGGAGACACAGTTTATATCATCAATAATGATGAATTGACTGAAAACTATGAACCATCTGCTCACATAGCAGTGCCAGCACAGGACAGCACAGCCTCCACCCAGGCTACAGGCAAGGAAGATATTCAGGAAGGAGACCTAGGATTAGGAGGATACAAACTCCAGCTTCAACACACTGCAGGTCAACCCCAGAATTCATTGGCATGAGCAGTGTAATGTTAATCACAAGAAAGAAGATGAAAACAATGAAACAAGAGATCCTGTTATGTAAACAAGAAGTCAGGAAAAAAGTGTACTAAGCACAAAAATAAAAAAAAATTTAGATTTCAGCAACTAACTGCCTGCTCCTCCCAGGAAAGGAGTTTGCTATCATATCCATATATTTACAACCATATGCAGGTTTTATGACTGTATCAGTTTTTAGGATAAAGGCATCGGGCAGTACCAGCCCACTGTAAACCCATTGCAGTAATGTTTTGTCTCAGCACTTGGCTGTATCTGCCACTCACATGTACACAGGCCTTGGAATATTGCTTGGAGTCTTCAGTAAGCTGGAATAGAGAGAAGCAGCTTCCTAACGTTCATGCTCACATGATGACAGCTCTTTTCTATAGCTGGTCCTGACAAGATCCACACATAACTACTCAGTAGCTATTACTTTTATAAGGAAAAAGCAGAAGATTCCTTGTCCAAGGAGTGCATGATGTGAAAATGCTTAAAACATGCTTTGCAGCACCTCAGTCTTCATAGATAAAGCCTCATGCCCATGGTATAGACTTGTCCTGACATCCAGCCAAATATTTTCTTTCTAAATGCACCTTATAGCCTGGTCCACAGAGGGTTTCTCTACGCTGCCACAAACTGAACACTGATAGTAGGAGACATGGAGGTGTATGAAATCAGCAACAAACACCCTTCATGGCAGCACTGAATTGGCACAACCACTGTTTAAAGCCAGTAGTAATACCAAAAGGCATTTGTCCTTACAGCTTGGCAACATGCAAAGCTTAAATGGGGGAAAAGGGTTTTTTGTTTTGAAAGATAATTCTAAACATACACTTTGATTTAAGAACCAAAATGTTTCTGGTTTTTACTGTTTAAGGAGAGTTGTTTCTAATCAAATATTTCTGCAAAACAATTATATCTTCAGACTGTCTGCTCCAAGGATAAATTTGTCTTTCTCTCTTCTTATGCTGGGCACTCAATGTTATGCTAGAAATGAGGACTGTGGTGGTTAGAAACAAAAGAGGGGAGGGAAAAAGCCACACACCACACAAGAGACAGGTATCAAAGTGTTCATTGTTCTGCATAAAGACAGTAAATGGATAACCAACTGCTCAGCCATACATACAGCTGGCTGTCAAACACTGTAAGGCATTAGTACAGATAGCTTTGGCACACAGCAGAGCTAAGCAGTGCAAAACCAGGGACAGAGCCAGGCTTCTGTTGTTAGAGCATGTGCCTTTTGTCACAGCACAAGTTTCAACTATGCATGATGATGTTCCTACTAAGAAAGTCAAAACATCAAGAGTTTTTAAGGAAACTAAAGAAAAATCTTTTAAGGAAGATCATCCTTAGTATACAAAGATACCAGGCAAGAAGAAATTTATCTAGAAAAAAAAAATCAAACTGTCTCTATTGATAAGTCCTAAAGATGAATAGGTCTTAATTTTGCCACAAATAAAATCTAAAATACAAATATAATCAATTTTTAGTCATTCTTTTCCAGTGTAATTAGTTTCTGGCTATATGTGACTCTAGAACAACCATTTAAATCATAAATTGGAACACAATGGAGTTGTGTGTGCTGTTACAAAAAAATCAGAAGCTTAAACTGGCATTTCATTTTTCCTAAATTCTAATCAAGGATCTTCAAAGGGCCTTAATCCTCATGTGGTTTAAAACAAATAATATTCAAGCATTAACTTATTCACTTAACTTATTCAAGATAAGTTCTTAGAACTATTGAATTTCCAACTCCATGCTTTCCTTTGTTTAGCTGCCCGGGCTGGGAAAAGACATGCAGCAGCTTGCAAGAAGGGATGAAGAATGGGTAAGGAGGGAAGGTTCTGTCACCAGGTACTGGGAGACAGCAGAGAACAGAGGAAGGAGAAGCAGGCACACACTGGAGTGAGCTGAAAATGTGGCAACCTAGCAAGAAGCTCTTGGGGTAGGTACTAACACCACCCTGACTTCAGCAGCCAGTTTCTGGTTTCAGCCTCTGGAAGTACTGAGGTGTGCCACCAGGCTTACCAAGCTTCTTGGATTCCAGTCCTTAGATTATACTGGAACTCAATAAAGTGCTGTAGCATAACAAAGATGCAAAGCTGTTTTTCACAACTGAAAAACATGAACTGGAAATGACAAGTTCTTCAATAATTCTGCTCTTAGATTCTACTCTGAAATGCATCCTACAGCATACTGTACAAGGGCTTACTGATGGATTTATTTATTGTGCCTATGTCCAGGTTTCTCACATTTGTACAATGATAAATGGAGAGCCCTGGGGTCTGAAATTCTCTGTTTATAAAAAAAGTCTGCAACAAATACTTTTCACACTGTTCCAGCCCTATGCCTTCAAGGGCTACTTTACTTGGTAGAGAAAGTCATCCCTTATGACAGACAAGCCATACTTCACATTTCACAGGTCAGATTTTTATGCTAAGACTACCAAAGAGGCTGAATCAGTGGTCCCAGCAGGAAGGGCATTTATCATCTGGGATCATGCTCAGCAACCAAAGTATCATTGGCTTTTAGGAAAATTAGCAATATGAGCTGCAAGCAAACCTGAAGCTTCTGCTGAATGGCAATAAGAATCTCAATTGTCCATTACACTCACCATTTCCCTATTTTAAGATACTCTTTTCGTGACACACAGCTCAAGAGAGTTACAACATTAGAATAAATGACATATTTGTATTCAAGAAAAAATTACTGACAACTAGTAATTCTGCATGACTGTTTAAACAATGTTAAGAGAGGTCTTTAATGTAATTTACAGTTTATACACTGGAGATTTAAACTACTCAATATCACACAGTGTTTGACTGAATGTGCAAGTCACTCATAAATGTGAAGCTATTCCTTCTATCTGACTTAATCTAATAAAACACTGCCTGGAAAATGAAACATAATATATATTGTCAAAAATGTAGTAACTACCTATTCATAATGAAGGCCAAAATGTGAGGCAAGGTGGAAATCTGGAATACTACTAAACCTTTCAAGCTTCAAAAGTAATAACTAGCATTTTATACAGAACTGTGAAGAGCATTTTGCTAAGTTTGAAAGCAGTGGAAAAAATCCTGGCTACACAGCAGAGCCAGTCCAAAAAGACACTCCACTGAAAATATCAGATCGCTATGATAACTTTCACAGAGAAGTGCAATATTTGGTAACCTCACTGGAAACAGGGACCATTGGAAGTCAACACTCATGGTACTGTGTTCAAAACTTAAACTTCTCAATAGTAAGGACATAAAGGCTATCTCCAAACTGATGAACCCTGCATATAACCTCAGCCAGGAAACTAATTGCAGCCCCGAGAGCAGCTCACAACTTTTTCACCTGGCAATTTATTCAAGTGCCTTGCTGAGCTGGTCTCTTTCTTTTCTTCCTCTGTATTTTGCTATCAGCCATCAGGAAATGTGAGCCCTGTAACACCCTGAGTGCTGTGTCTGTTTGGGTACAACACAAATGCAGCAATATTCAGATCTGTATTTTAGAGGCACATGAGCACTGCATGTGTGCTTTTGAAATTCTTTGTTTTCACAGAGATTGGGAATTCCTAGGATACAAATATTGACTATAAACTTCAGAGAACCAAGACAACATCCTGAAAACCACTGCAGAGATTAGAAAATACTACTTCCAACTCAGTATGTTTTGTGATTCTATACTTGTAAAGACAAAATTGGTTTTCCCCTACTTCCTTCTAGCAAAGTAGAAAATAGCCTTTATTGGCATCTTAAAGCAAAGCACTTCTGAGCATTTTAAATAACTTAATACAAGGAAGCTCATCTCTGGCAATATAATCCCAGCAGACATGAGTTCTGCGTAGTGAACTGTAAAGGACTTTTCAAAATTTTATTTTAGAAACTGTATTTCAGAACTTGAAAATTCTCCAGTTGACCCAAATTTTCTAAGCAAATATTAATTTATCTCACAGCCTTGGTCCCATAACCTATCCGTTTTCAGATGATGAAACCTCACCCTTCCTTAGGCTCAGCACTTAGTTTTTGTGGTAGATATTACTGTTCAGGAGAGTTAGACAAAACATGTTTCCTTGAATACTGGTTTATTGGTGTTTTGGGGTTTTTGCTCTTGGTAACCTATACAATTTTACATCATGATCACATAGCAGAGTGCAAGTTTCTGAACAACACAAAAGAAAACTTTGCCACTATAGTAATTACCCCTCCCTTTATTCATGCCTTTTAAGTGATTAAACTAGTAGGGCAGCCTAGTGCAATAATGGGCATCAGCCAGGTGAAATTCCTTCAAGAGCCTCATGGTGCAAGTCACACTTCCAGTCTTAAAATTGCCTGCTAAACAACCTGGCACATCTTTAAAAATGCGAAACTATTTCAGTCAGCCCCATGGTGCCAATCTATGGCCCAGGTTTGCCTTTCCTCTGTGAAAAAGGGACTTTGCTGTAGTTACCCCATGCTGTGTCAGGTGTCCATCTCCAGCTTTGGCTCTGCATGGGCCCAGCAGTGCTAGAACAGCCTCCAGCCAAGACCACCTCACACTTCCATGGAATTACACAGGAAAAACCCCCAGGCTTCATGTTTCCAAGTAGAAAACTGGGATTGCAATCCTTCCAGCTTTCCCACTGTACACAATCACACTGGCTCCCGCCCACAGCAGCCCCCTGGCTCTGGGCACTGCTCCCTCCACACCCCAGGGGAGGCTGCAAGGGCTGCAGGAACTCTGCTGCACAATGTGCAACAGGAATGATTCTGCTTACAAATAAACCTCTTTTTCCCCCCACCAGTGTCAGAGCAGAAGCTGCATTTTCCCCCAACTAATTCAGTGTTACTGGTCAACATTATTACCCTACAAATATCATATCTGAGGTATGGAAGAACAAATATTGTTTCAGACCTCAGAGGCTCCCAAATCTGAGCACATCAAATTAACATCATCCTTCTGAGAACCCAGCAGAGCTTGAAATTCTGGTGCAGGAAGCAGTAGACAATATCCAGGAGCATTTTCCAGCTACTGTTCTACACCATTATTTACCACAAAGCTGTCTGCTTCTGGTGTGCTACAACAAAAGCAGATGGACATTAAAAAAAGTATGGGTACTTTACTGAATAAGGACATGAGACTAGATGGAGCCTGCACCCAAACAAGCTAAACACTGAAAGAAAATCTTCTGCCATGATATTAGATATCATGTAAGTCTAGGACAAGTTATATATAAGTGAATTGAAATAGGATAATATCCCATAAGCATAATGAGATTTCTTATACCAGAGGTAAAGTAACTTTAGAATGTATGCCTGACTGGAAATGAAAATATAAAAGAGAAAACTACACAAAAAAATGAATTATGAAGTAAGGAAAAGGGGAGGAAGGGTGAAAAGAATCAGTGCCAAGAAGACTGAAATTGAAAAAGATCAGAAAGATATTCATAGCAACTGCAGGCTAAAACCCAAATTAAGCAGAAACTAAGGATTATCTCAAAGAACACTCCTAAAACTGAGCCATAGATAGCCCTGACACTACTATATTGCAAACCTTAGGTATTCCACAGACTTAAAGGCAGGAACAGCCACCAGCTGAAAATTGACCAAACTTAAAGAAAATTAAGAAAAGGGACCAAAGCTGAAAGGCCAATCCTCCAACAGCACTGTTGGAAAGCAATAAAAACAACACAAGCCTTATATTTGCAGAAGGAAAAATGACTGAAGATATAAGTTCTTCAGCCCTCTTATTTCATCTCTGCCTCCTTCACTAGCAATTCATTTTCTTCACCCAGTTGTGTCTTACACCTTCTCTAGTTTATCTAGAAGATGAAAACATTACTTTTCCCATCCCTTGAGCTAACAGAATTATGAAGTCCTATTCTCCCTCTGCATGATATCCACACCCAGCACAATTTTAAACAGTTCTTCAAAAAGAAACTAATATGATACAGGATTGCATGAACTACATATAACTTCTACCCCAAGTGGTGATTGTGCTGAAAACCAGGGTCTCAAACACATTGCAATATCCTTTAGGCACTTCTCTATCACTGCAGATGCTGAGAGCAAGAGCTCATGTATTTTTAACTAGAGGAACCAAGAGGAGGAAAAACCCTTAAGAAAAGCTGCGGAGCCATTCTCAGTGAGGCTGACAGGAAATTTCCAGTGCCAGGCAGCACCATCATAAGAGCACTCTGCCTGCATGGTTCTGTCTCACAGTGAGGATGGGCCTTCCCTGGCTTGGGCACACAGGATTGCACTGCCCCAGGAGAGGCTGGCACACAGGCGAGAGCCCCAACACACAGCCTAAATCCAAACCCTCTTTGCCATTTGCACAGATTGCCACAGCCTGGGCAGCTCCAGGAGGGACAATCCCTCAGCCATGAGAGAGCTCACGTCGAGCTGCAGCAAACCAAGCAGACATTTCCAGCTGGCAGAGCAGGAATGTGGTGCTGCTCTCCTGCTCTTTCACGGTCCAGGCACGTTTTCCTGCTGGTACTCAGAGTACTGCTGCCACTGCTGATTAGAGAAGTGACTGGAGCACCTTTTCTGATGAAAGCTAATGTGAAGTGGACACTTGAGACAAGTACTCCAGTTTCTGCTGAATGAACCATCAGGCCCATGCAGAAAAAATAAGAAAATGCTGTTCTATTTCTTAACTGTTTTGTTTACAGCAAGAATCTGTCTGCAACCACCTGTTATTTGAAGGCCTAAACACCAGTAATGGAGATCTGTTAGGAGCCCTCAAACTCCCTATATTTGGCTCAGAATGAGCATCCTCCCCCTCTGCATGAGCTCCCCTATATGCCATCATCTGAGAGGGTTTCACACTGACCTGGTTCACAGGAAAACTGCAATGGTCTATCCCTGAACTGAGATTTTCAAACACTGGAAGAGAATTTCAGTAAAAAGGTACATGGATGCACATTCTCCAATTCTTAGTGTAGTTCAGGTGCTCTGGGAGGATAACTGTAAACCACAGTTGCCAAAAATTAACTTCCACCTAAAAAACCCCACATACACCTAAGGAGCACTATTGGCACATGTTTGTAACCAAAGGCAGGTGTTCCAGCTGAATTTCACAAGGAATAGAATTCTTATGGCTACTTCACAGAAATCTCCACCTTCTGTACATACAGCTATAAAAGTAATTTGTAATATTCCTTTCTGTTCATGTAATACCCTCAATGAACAAGCAGTGACACTCTTAGTGTGCAATAATAAAATTTTGCAAGTGATGAATACTAAAGAACTCATGCTGAAACCTATTACAGCCCTAAAGTCACACTGAAATTAGCCCATAGAAGTGCCAAAACACACACTGCTCCCAGCAGAGCCTCCAAGACAAAAATACAGCATAAAACACACCTTATTTTGATTGGCACAATAAACTCCCTATTCCAGGAATGAAACTGATTTTATCACAGGGTGATTCAGCTTCTGTGAAAGGAATAAATTAGCAACTGAAACAGGACTGACCCCCTTCAGACCATTGGTGCTGGATTTGGTTTGAGGTTTGTTTTATTTCCTTTTTCTTTTTTGAAAGCTACCTGGAGTGGACCAGACTAAGCCTGAGGAATGATGACCTCATCT
Source organism: Ammospiza nelsoni (assembly GCF_027579445.1). Taxonomy (NCBI): domain Eukaryota; kingdom Metazoa; phylum Chordata; class Aves; order Passeriformes; family Passerellidae; genus Ammospiza; species Ammospiza nelsoni. The sequence continues at coordinate 14,431,822 of NC_080642.1, forward strand.
TTTGTCCAGCCTCCCAGCCAAGGTGGTGTAAAACAGCCTGCATGAATTCTCAGTAGAGCCACAATTTCTGTGAAAGCCCAGTGTGCTGCAGCTTATTTTCCCTTGGCTGCTCCAGCATATGCCTTCTGTATGATTTGGCCTCATGGTCAGAACAGCCTTGGTTGATGGGGATTTTTTCTGAAACTTCTATACAACAATGTATAACTTCAGGACCCAATAGTGCAAGGCCAGGGAAGATAAGAGGTTGTTTGCATGAACCAGTGCCCCAAGTTCCTGCATTCTTTGTGGTTTTAGCATCCAGGATTTATGCATGTAGAGAGCTTTGGTTGGGACTCGGTTTATTTAGAAGAGCTTTCACCATCTGTTCTTCCAAATCCTGAAAACATGAAGAAAATACACTTCACAAGCAGCTACAAACACAGATGAGCTCGGCAGTTTATACTGGAATATACTGCATACAGGGAAAATAACTCATAACATCTCTGAGGTTTCTCCTTCAGGCATAAATTAAGGATTGAAGATTGAATGCTTTCACTTTTTGCCACAGAGAAAGAATTCCCTGGTTTATGTGAATTCACCATCATACATCTTCATACTATGAAGCAGAGACCCAAACTCTTTGAAACTAAGATGACTTAAAGGACTTTCTAATTAAACTGGCCAATTTCACTAATACATCACCTGTCATCACACAGTTCTCAGAGATTTTTTTTATTACTTAGAACTTAAAATCTCTGAATAATTAGCAAGCTAAGTTACAGCTACAACATTTTTTAAATGCCTTCAAACCACAGTCCAATGAAGGCAATCCATGAATCTCTACTTTCCTTAAAGCACATCTTCCAGCCCTTATCCCTGACTTTTCAACCTATTTTCACCTACTTGACAAATGATGCCTCAGCAAACTCTGCCCCAGTTTTCCAGACATTACAGGTATCAGTTGCCTACCTGCTGGGGATGAGGCATTGGAGCTTCCCTAAGCAGACCTCTGTGAAGGACCCTCAAAGGATGCTCCACAAGCTCCCAAGGAAGCAGGAGCCTGCCCTCACCTGCATGGACAGCAGCCATTCCAGGCAGACAAGAAATGCACCCTTCCCACTCTCCTCCTGCAGGGACTCACATTTCCACACTTGACTCCCAGGTGAACTGGTTTGACAAGAAGCCACCACCCCTGGAGGCTGGAGAAACAAATCCCTCATTCCCAGCACTTGTCCTCAGTATCTGCTGTCAGTGTTGTGCTGATGCTTCCCTGAAGATGGCAAACTGTCCTCCTCCACAGGCCTGCTTCTCCTGCCTGTCACCCACAGAGGGGCCAGCTCTGCCCCAAGAGCCAGGAAAAGTGCTGTGTGTGCAGGAAGAGAAGGGTCAGCCCTCTGAAGGCAGCCATAAACCCTCCTGCCCTCAGAACCAGCCATGTCCCTTTTTGTCCCCCTCTGTAGACAGAACATTCTTTCTTGTCTCAGCAGTGCTGAAAACTGGCAGAGTCAGTGCAAGAGCTGACAGGACAAAGTCAAAGAACCCTTGGCATTCACTGACGGTTTATTTTCCACAGTTATTTCTTCTTGGACAATCATACTTTTGCTGTTCCACTGCAGTGCTGTCCACAGGTTATGTCAGAGTGACCCAGGCATAGTTAAATTATCTCTTGTTTTGGCAGGGCACTTACTGTAGAACTGGCCACATACCACCCAGATGTTTTGCAACAAAAAAGCACCTTTGCATCAAAATCAAAGACTGTACAGTATTGTGCTGATTTCATTAAAGGTTCCATAGAACAGAAGTCTAACATTAATAATTTTGATTTTTTGGGTTAAAATCTTGCCCATTTATTATTAATTTTATGCATTAAAAATTAATATAGAGTGATGTTATTTGTCCATATACTATACCCAAATTCACAAGCAAATCTTAAAATACTTCAGTTATGAAACAATAATGGTTATTGTCCTCATAAGAAATCTCAGGCTTTTATTCTAGTACAGAAGGGAAGGAAATATTTCAGATAGAAGAAATTTCTATCCCCCCTAGGATTAACCATCATAAAAACACCAACATGTGTTTTTCAATCTTAGCTAACAGTGGGTTTAGGCTGCTCCCAGCCCAAGTACTACAGCCACAGCCCCTCTGGGGATGCAGGACATGCACAGGGCCTCCCAGATAAGAAAGGAGAAGTATCTCTCTGCTCCAGCCAGGGACAGGGTAGTAAAGAATGTCATTTATCACATGAACTCCAGCCCTCTCAAACCAGCTCACTTCCTGTCTTCCCTGGCTCCCCGTCAGCTTCACCCAAATAAGCTCCATCCCACAGCAATCATCTTTTTCCATGACAAGCCCTCAAAACCCCCAGAGGTTTAAATGGGAACATGATGACAAAGCCAGGAAACTCACACTAGTTAGAGGAAGGACAACTGCCTATTAATATGATCACGAGCAAAAGCATCTGTCAAATTCTTTTTTTAACATAATCTTAATTTCAGGCTTAACTCCAGTTTATGAATACATAAAAGAGAAATTTCTTGCATAAATTATTCACTATGAATTAAACACCCAGCTGCACATAGCTGACAGATTTCTATTAAAAAATAAAATGATAAGTCATTTATATAAGCTGTCCATTTGGCAAACATTCATTTTATCCTCTTACAGGGAAAAAGGATATTTTCAAGTGTCACATATCTTCATGTCAAAAGGAAACCTATACAATAGGAATCATATATTTGGGAGAACTTGGCACATTCTCTGGGTTTGCAAAGTTGGGGTTTAAGAGTTATTTTGGTGTGGTGTTTTTTTAAGCTCTGGGGAAGAAAAGAATGTTCTAACAAAGTTTACCAAAAAAAAACTCTTTTGAAGAGACAAAGTATATGAATCGTTTCCCCAGTAAAATCACTTCTGTGAGTATAAAAATCAGGACTTCTAGGTTTAGAAGAAAACATTTTAATTTTCTTCAAAGTTTCTCTTGGACAAACTAAAAATATCGCTTTCAAACCAATCAACAGAGAAGTCCCTCTTTTTTTCCCCCCACAAAATCTAATTTGTTATTGCTCAAGTGAAAGCTGCATGCACAAAAGTAACTGAGAAGTATCACTTTCACGTTCCTTTTTTTACCCCATTTTTTAAAATGATTCAGTGCAATTAGGACACTAAAACTTGAGGTGTTACTCAGTTTGAGAGGAGGTCACAGTGACAATCCCAAGGCTCACAGAGCAGGCACAGGGCTGCCACCAGGGCTGGGGGCTGCACAAGGAGCAGCAGCACTCACAGGCTGCAGCCCTGGGAAACCCTGGCAGGCCCAGAGCTGGGAGCCCCAGGCAGCTCCCTCATGCCTCCCACTGTATTTGCAGTGCTGATGGCACAGGCGCTGCTGGCAGCCCTCACAACAGCCCTTGCAATGCCCAACTTTAACCATCCTGATTCTCAGATGTCAGCGAAACAGGTGTGGGTCACCTTAAGAGAAGAGAAAGTTATGGGGACCCAGTGGGATCTTAGCTTCAGATCTGCCTGCAGAAATCCTAATCTGTGCATTAGCCCAGCTTCAGCTTTGCCATCATGTGTAAAAACTCCATCCTGAGGATTCAGTTCCAGCAGGGAGTATTCCTGTGTTAAGAAAGGGGCCTGCCACGCACAGTGGCCATTGCCCTGTCAATGTTTCCCTTTCTGTGATGCTTTTTCCTGTCTTGCATCAGCGGCTTGAATTCAAATACCTAAAGTGGGTTTTACAGCAACCTGAAGAATGGAATAGTGCATACATCTGAACACTGCAGCCAATTTCTCTAATGCACTGCCAATTAGTTTTTCTGAGAGAATATATCCTTCTGACTAGGAACCTGGTTTGCATTTTTATATTTTACAGGGTTTTTTGATGGATGGGGACCAGCTTGACTTCAGAAATTTAAAAACTCAGAAGGCAAACATCAAAATAATTTCACTGATCTTTGAGCTGAACTTTGAACTTAAAGGGGATAACACCAAAAATACCCTGTCTGCCTTTCACCCTAAAGCACACCTGCCTTTGCACCTGGGGATCAGATGCATAAACAGAGCCTCCTCTTCACCATATTTTGGAGACTGTAGCTTAGAAAGTTTACCAGGACAGGCGTGCCAGCCACATGTCACTGTGCCTGTGACATGTCATGTGTCTGGCCTCCTTTGCCAGGGCTGCCAAGCAACCCAGCCCCAGGGAAGCAGTGCCTGCCCTCAGCTGAACTCAGACATGCTGCAGCACGGGGAGGCAGAGCTCTGGGAGCCTTTGCAATCGTCTTCTCTGCTGAAGCAGAAGATGAACTCAAGGTCAGTGCTCCAAGGAGTAGGACAGGGGACTTAGGCACTGCTGTTACACAGCTGGGATGTTAGAGCAGTTAAAGGAGAACATTTCTGAGACTGGGTTTATCCACTGATGTTTTCTTGCTGGCTGAACCATTATGACAGAAGACATGCCATAAAATGCATTCCTGCTCTGTTTCCTGGCCTTCAGAGGGGGGAGTGGTGGTTCTGTGGGACTTGAATTTCCTTCTAACCCCATCCCACTCAAAATATTAAGGAGGAAATTGACAGCTTGAATTCACCTAGCCTTAATCAACAAAGCAACAAATTGTGCTTGCTGGAAGCAATTCTGTGCAAATCAGCAGCCATTAGATAACTGAGGGGTCTCATTTACTCCAACAAAATTCTGTTGCTTTGCCCCTGTTGTATGACAAGTGCAGATGGGCTGGGGAATGTGTGTTCAGATGGACAGAATTATGGTGGGTTTACATTCAGAGCAGCAGAGAGCTGAGGCTGAACACAGAAACTGACCCATCTGGTGGGAGCAGATTGCAAAGCCTACTTCTTGTTTCTCTTGCAAAGACTCTCCACACTAGACAACAGTCACACTTTGAGAGGAACGAGCTTTGTGCTACCAGTTCTGGAAGTGGACAGACCCTAGCCAGAAGCCAAGGCCTAAAGGATCTCTGCCTCAAGTTCAGAAAGGCTGGGAATTACAGTTTGAGTATTTTATCCCAACTCTGGTTTTGACTCTTTCCTTCATCTGTCTCCTTCTCTCTGCCACAAGCCTGTGCACATGGTCACCAGTGCCAGTCTTCTGATCTCCTCTAGGTACTCCAGTTCTCCAGTGCCAAAAGGGAACGTAAAATATATTTAATATATACTTAAACATATAACATATTGAAAATAAATTATTTCACAATTAGTTTTTCAGGCTGTTTCTTAGATCTGAAGCCATAGTGCCTACACATGCCCAAAGCTTGGAAAGCACTGCATCCCTCCTGCTGGGGAGCATGGCAGTGACCCAAATCTCTGCCACACCTGCCAGCACAAGGCACGAGGCACAAACACAATGATCACCTCAGACTCACTGAACATGCTGGTCTCAGACCATCATACCACACCAGCTACTGCCAGGAGCAGGGCATCAGTGCTCCAGCTTTCCCACTTTTAAAAGAGCCAGATAATGGCATGGTCTGCCTCTTCCTCAGAATGTGCCAGGGGCACATAGGCTCCATTGAAAGACAATATTTCATGATATAGAGCCTAAATTTTTTTTCCCTTAATTTCAATCTGTTGCTCCCAGCATGTTGCTCATCATTATGGAAATGAAGCCTCCTTCTTCTTGGCATTTACACCCTTCAGAAACTTGAAGATTTTAATGTTCTCCCAGAAAATGAGTTTACTTTTTCTGCTCTTTTAAACAGCCCAAGCCAAGTTCACCTCAGCTGGGAAAGAGACTGGAGCATGAGCCAAGGAAAGCCTCTCTTCACTTCCACTTTTTAGAGTGAAAATTTTAAGCAGAGAAGTGGTACTTTCAGCCCTTACACCTTTACAGGCATGTGTCAAGCAATGGACAAAAAATTTCATTTAGAACAACCTATTTTGTCTTTCTGAAGCAGCTGACTCTCCACATGAATACATCTCTTACATTTTCTCAGAAAGATGAGCAGGCGCCTTCCCTGTCAGAAGTTATCAAGAGCTCATTATTAGTCTTGAGATAAATGACAGATACCATTATCCCCTGGCCTCCTAGTGCTACAGGACTGAGTCATTACAAAAAAACATCACCACTCACTGAATCAACAAAATCATTTTACAGTCATTTTTTGGAAGGCTGTTTGTCTGGGGATGTCCAGCACTGCTTTTCTTTAGCTGTGGACAAAGAAGCCAGAGTTGAAAGCACTATGAACCACAAAAAAAACCAGAATAGCACTACCACATGAGCTTTGCAATTGCTTTACAACTGCTTCCTTTTCCTGCCCCAGCAGAAATGTGCATAACCTGACTGAACATATTCATTTGTTCAGCAAGGCTGCTGGCTGTTTCCACCTCTCCAGACAAAGGGCTGATTATTTCCTCTCATGTTAATGACTACTGCTATAGGCAGGTAGGCTGCCATCTCTCTCATCACTGCCTTTCCCTTTCACAAAAAGGAGGATCCCTCCCTGTGGCACTGAGGGGAACACAGAGCTATTTGCACTGCTGCAGTACTTGCCTGGCAAAAAAAGGCCAGGGCTTTTACTGCTCTGAATGCCTCCTCCTGAGACCCACTGTATTGGCAATTCTTTTAACCAGCCTCAAAAACCTCCCCTTTGTGAAGGCCTAAAAGACAAATCCATCCTTGGTGTAACACTACTGCCCTCAGTAGAGTATAGAGTTGAATTTGGACCAAGCTTCACTTTGATTTGCTTTAAAAGCTTCTTTGTCCATGCATATAATTATTGCAGGCAGATTCCTTCTTTCTGATACTAAGCCTCATATCTCTACCTGCTATTTCATCTTAACACAGCCATCTGAGCTATAGACATGCCTACAAGAAGCAGATCAATAAGTGCTCTCCCATCCCTGCCAGTAATAATTCTTTATCAGATGAGTCTCTGCCACTTGCCTTTTCAATGTTTTCATGTAGGAGGTAAGGGGCTGGCAAGTATTTCTGTTAGTTTAGTGTCTTTGTTTATGATAGATGGAAAGCTTGCCAACAACACACCAAATACTCTCTAATTAAAGTCAGTTCAGTGGCTGTGATTAGAAGAATTGTGGCTGACTTCTAAACCCTTCACTTCTCAGCCATAAATCCCTCCTGCTCCCCAATCACCGGCAGTGATGACTAATGCCAGGTTCCCCTAGTTACACTGGAAAAGGGGGAGGTGCTTGGGGATTAGACAAAGTCTGCTGCCTCCAGCTTATTTTCAGGCTTTCAGGCCCATGAAAAAAATTAAATATGATGAAAGAAGACATATTAACTATATTGCTTGTGTTCTTTTCATTCCTGGCTGTGTTAAGTGCTGTACACAGCTCATTTTATTTTCAGCTGATATTAACTGCCATTTCCTGACATGCTCTCCTCCATTCATTTCCTGATTCATTTGTCATTATCATTCACACATGCAGACTTCCACTGCAGTAGCCAGCATCTCAATTAAAAAAAAAAAAAATTTTAAAAACCCCACAACAACAACTTAGGAGTCCATTCTGCTCTCTTTCACCATAACCATGTCAGCACATCTGTGAATTTTTAGTCCTGACTTACATCAGAAAAACACAACCAAAAGGTTCCCTCCTGCCCAGTGCTGGGCATCCCCAGCTCTAAGGCATCAAATTCAATAGCTCTCAAACACAGATTTGTGTTAGAAATAAAATTAGGTAGGCATGACAGACAGCTTAAGCCTTCCCCACATCTTCAAGTGCAGTTTATAAGATGAAGTAACTGCAATAATAATAAACTTACCCAATATTATAAACACAAAGCCCAGTTGCATTATGAAGTGAAGGAATAATCATGCATCTTTGTGTTATTTCCAGATCTAGGGGAATTGCCACCTCATCCCCACATTTCCTCTGCAAATGGCTCCATGCACAGGTAGCTCATTAGACACAACTACTTCTCCTGAAGCTGGGTGGCTTGAAAGAGCAAAGCTACAAAAATTAAGAAACTTCTCATGAAATTTACACAGCACTTTTTTAATAGCAGTTTTCTCAGGGAATTCCCATTCCTATTAACCACCTCTCTGCTCTACTACCAGCACCTACAAAGGTAAAGCACTTGCAGCCATTCACCACAGCAGAGATAACAGCAAATTGTTTGCCTATAAAATATGTCAACAATTCTCAGCCTCAGCCAGAGAAATTCTCAGAAGCTAAGAACTCATTAGGCACTGGATATAATTAACTCTTTGCACATTCTAAACAGAGCTTGTTAACAGAAAATGTTCCCTAAGAAAGCACAAGGAGCAATTATTACCTAGAGAGGAGAGGTTCCACAGAAAGAACTGGGCTACTGACAGCCTTAACTGTCTGATCATCACTAATGACAAAAGGTTTATTAGATTTCTCTCTGTTTTAATTAGATTAATCTGTTTTCATTGTGAAAATAGGGTTAGGGACAATTTTCTCCTGATAGTTTTCTTTAAAATGGTCTTAGATACCAGACCACAGAAGTTGATTTATCTTTTTCCATCTGCTCTATGACAAATTATTCTAATCACAAACTCCTCTTCATAAAGAAAAAGGAAAGACATCTCTGCAGTCTGTATTTGATTTTCATCCCCAGTACCAAGAATAGTGTCTCCTATAGGAACCTACAGCCAATATGATCTATTCTGACACAAGCCATGTAAACTCTGGCTAACATGCGCCACAATGAATTCCCTCCTGGGCTGCAGCGAGTCCCAGCCCACAGCAGCAGCTGTGCAGGGGTGCAGGGTGCTGTCCCTGGCAGGGCCAAGCATTGTGCAGGTGCCCAGCCCAGCAGCACACCCACCCCAGCAGTGCTGCTGGGCAATTCTGTCATGGCACGAGTGCCAAACACAGCTGCTGTTGCCTTTGTTCCAAGCCAAAGGCCAAACCACTGCCCATCCACACTGCAGAAAATCCCCACCAGTTTTGACAACCCTCAAACTACAGCAGGAACTCTCTAGCCCCTATGGAGAAAGATGCTGCATTATAAGGGAGATTTTGTCAAATCAATACCTAACGTCACAATGGAACATCTTTGTCGTAGATAGTTTGTTGAGTGTTAGTTTGTGGTGTGCTCCAGGTTTTTTAAATAAATTCAAAATTGTCAAATCACACTTTTTTACAATTTAAAAGCCCTAATGTTAGACAAAAGCCTTATAAAGGATTAAAATAAAAAATAATAACCATGCACCCACCCCAAATGTTGAATGACACTTTTTGATAACAGCATGTAACATGGATTTGCTACTCTATTAGTGAAGGGAAAAGGAGGGAGGGTGTGGACAAGAGCAGAAGAATCCTGTTCTGTCTTCAACACCTGCTGGAGAAAACTACTGGATCCAGCTGAGCATTTGATCAAACTGAAATCTGTAGACAGATTGACAATCTGATTATTAATCTTCCTTGAAAATGCAGCAAGTAATCATTTGAGGGAGGGAAGAAGAGCAGGAGGAAGAAGTAAAGCAAACACTGCAACCATTTTAGTTCCTCTACAACCCATGGCTTTCATCCCTTTAACTGCAAATTGTACCAAATGCCAAATCAATTGTTCTATGACCTTGCACTAAGTGAAAGGGCAAAACAAGAATTTCTTAAAATGATAAAGGTAGGCTATCACAGCTTGCAAAAGTAGTAATCAATAAACCACTTCCCATTTAACAACCCTCCCTCTAACCAGATTGGGATTGAATGCACTCTGCCTACACTATTCACTTGGAAAAAGAAACAAAATCAAAATAACAAAACAACCACACCACAAAAACAGGCGCCACATTTGGGCCTGATAACACATATAGAACACCAAATAATTATTTTATTATTCCAAATCATACAATTAACAATATGCACCTTATTGAGCCACAGAGGTTACAGACTAAGAATTTATGATCTTTATTCTCACAGCAGGAGCAGCATAATCCATTCTAATTCTGTGCCCCTTTCTCCTAAGTATCCCAAGTCTTATTTGGTTTTAATCTTCATCTGCACTGAAAGGTCAGGAAGACTATTCTCAATTCTGCCTATATGCCTTTATGTCCTGTCTATAACTAAGCACTAAAACTCTGTGAGCTTCATTTGTTTTATTTTTGCCATTTCACAGTTATTCTTCACTTCCCACCTATGTCCTTTTTTTTAAGCTGTAGCATATTGCTGGGACTCTCCTAACAGCTTCCTTACAGTGGTATATAAATACACTTAAATCGCATATGAAATATTTTAAAAGCTGTCTAGGCATTTCTGGTGTTTACAACACTTGGTATAACAAGATTCAGCCCCTGAGTGGGGTCTCTGGGCCTTCCCACACACAAATTATGGGCACATACCCACAACATTAGATTGACAATTGTTAATGTCCCTGTTTTACAAGGGGGAGAAACTTACAGCACAGAAGAACAGAGCATTTGCAGCAGAAGCAGCTCCCAGAAGTGTACTTTTTGGTCCCAAGACATTTTCAGCCTCCAAATCCCTCCTGCCCATTATGTTTCAATACTCCAGCTTCCCCATTCCTCCCCTTCCAATTTTCATCACAGTGGACATTGCAGCCTTCCTGATTTTTTCCCCTTTTTCACTGGTGGGCACTTTGCCGTGCCACCCATCCAGAGCACCTGAGACAGCCCCAGGTGCAGCCCTGCCCCTGCTGCCCTGTCTGCCCACAACCCCAGGGCAGCTCCTCTGCCTGCTGCCCACACAGCTTCTCTCTGCACCCAGGTGGGCTCAATGCAACCTCAGTCCCACTCAGGCTCTGATCAAGCCTCAAACCTCTCCCCAGGCTGCTCCATTTTGCTTCCTTAGCTGCTGACCTCCAGCTGCCCCAGTGCTTCAGGCAGGTCTCTCACAGAGCCTGCACTGTGGCAGTGGTACATGCTGAAATTGTTCAGCCAGACTGTTATTTGAATCAGCTCCGAATTTCTAAAATAACATTTTCTGTTACAGCTGTAGGCTTGGCGTTATGCACCACTGCACCCAATGCTTTGCTCCTTTTCCCTGGGCAGCTGCCATTCCCTCTGGAGTCCTGGCAAGCTGCTTTGCTTAGAAAAACCACCAAATCCCTTGCTGCACTCACTAAGTGCCTCTCATCATCAGGAATGGGAAGCAGGACTTAATTCCCAACCAGTTCCCTGCTCTTCTGGAGCAAACCACAGCAGTTTGTGCTCCCTGGGTGTTGGCCAGCGAGGCAAAAAGCCTGAGGAGACAAGCAGAGCAGCACAAACAATTCCCTGTCTGGTGCATTATCCTTGCTTTAAATCCAGTACCCTGTTTATTATCCAGAATATTAAACTCATGTTCTGCTTCCCTGCAGTCAAGAGAAATTTAGACTGCGAAGGTGGATCTTTTCTGGGAGTAAGCCAAGCCAGGAGTGCCAGGCCACTTGTTGACACACGTACACCTTGGAGAAGACCAGGCTTGGCAATACCAACGTGCAGTGTATAACCCGCAGATGCAGAGGTGCTCTCTGCTGCTTCTCCAGCTCTGGTGCCTCCAAACACCAGGTGCAGCTCCAGGAAGCCCCCAAACATCACCAAGGTCTGTTTTGTCCAAGGCCTGAGCCTGTCTTGTAACATGAAATAACAGAGCACACAGTGTGTGCAATGTCCCCCCACAAGCACTGGGCACACACAGAGCACCATTTGCCTCCCATCAAACAGCAAGTCACAACAGAATATTTTCTCTCCATCCATTTCCAAACTCAAAGAAATGCAGCTCTAATGGAACAAAAACATTCACAGTCCTATGTCAAACTCAACACACATGTTTAGAAAATGCTGTAGATGAGGATTCTTGAAGAGGTTCAAATACCTAAGTTTTTTACATTTTCAGATGAGGTTCTCTTGAAAAATACCAAGATATGCTCAATGAGTGTTCAACTAAATTGAAATTATATTTCTAAGAATTTTTTCAGAGAACAGGAGTTATGGTGGTGAAATAATCCAGAACCCTACTTTATTTCTAAGGGGGAAAAATAGAATCAATTGACACCAAAATAAGTGTTTACTTTTTTCCCCATTTTATTTAAAAGCACACGTACAAAGTTTGAGTGTGAAAACTGAATTGAAAGGGAAACCCAAAACTGTTTAAACAAACTCCAGCTTACAATCAGCTCTTTCCAGCATCAGTCTATAAGCTACTCTGCCCTCTTTGAATCCTACAAACTCTTCAATAACCAGAGAGCTCCTAGGCAGGCAAATATATTTTTGCAAAACCTGAGTCCAGAGCAGCAGCAGATTAAACCTCTTCATGCTTGGACTGTCCCATAAACATACAGATGCATCTGAAAAAAACTGGATACACTGCTGGAACAGTGGCACAAAATTGCATAGGACAGCTTGGGAGGCTACATAAAATCTCACCACTTCCTTTCAACAAGCATTACTTCTCCAATCTCTGTTCCATGTAACCCTGTTTGGAAAAGGGGTGATTGTTCCTCTGTCTTCAAATGTGTACAGCAGTCAACTGTCCTTCTTCCAGACTGTTTGATGAGGCCACTAGAGCATTTAAAAATGCAGTTCCATTCCCAAGAAAATATTGTCTGTTTGAGTTTGGATAATGCCTCAGCAAACACAAAGGGAAGCACACAGGTTTCCAGAGGAAGAAGCCTTACATCTCCACAGCTGGACGCCTATGGCACATCACTCATAACAGCCAGCCATGCTGCTCTTCCCATACACTGCAGGGTTAGATATATGGGACTTTTTTTCTACTCTTTTGACAGTCATTCTGAAGTATTATCTAAGTTTCAAGGGCTGTTTTGCAAGTCAGCCAGTTTGAAACCAGATCCAAGAGCAACAAAGCCAAGTCCTTGAAAGCACATCTTTCCAGCTGACACACAAATGCACCTTCTTTTCTCGGTCACCAATTAGAGCCATGTTGAACTCTAAGTCTGGCTCTGCCACATGTTCACAGAAACTTCAAAAAGGCAGTAAAGACACAAAATTATTCTCTTTGAACCTCTGGCTAAATTGCTATTCCCCCTTCCCCAGCCCACAATTGCTGGGAGTGCACTTGGTTCATTTTGCTACAGATTACCGTATTTTTTGTGACACTTCACATATCTCTACTCTCACATACTTGAACACTTCTTTGAAAATAAATAGAAATTGCAGTCATACCCTCAAAGAGTTAAAGATAGCCAGAATAAATGAATCCTTTTAAAAAAATCTTAGCCTCAGTGACAGTTTGGGGGTACACCCTGCTCTCCAATTTTCCCATGTTACCTGAGGTGACAGCAGTTCACTGAATGTTAACCACTGTGAGCATCACACCCACTGCACTGGTATCACAGGACACACACAGGGGCAACTCACAGACAGCTTCCTCTACTATTTTTGCTGTGCATCAGCATGTACCCATCTTTAGGGTGATGCAAGCTGATGTCAAAACTGTAAGACACCCTACTGAGCAGTTGGAAAATGTTGGTTTAATGCAAGTGAGGCACAGCTTTTCCCTGGAAATCAGCTTATTGCCATTGGAAGACTCTGCACAGCAAGGATAATGCTGCACACAGTCTTTGTGTTTCTCTGTTTCAGGGTGAATAAATATGTACATACATAAATCAAGTTACATATACAGTTATCTGCAATGCAGTCAAGAACTGTATCTGCAGTACATAAGAAAACACTCAAACCAGCTTTGGCCTAGACAGCTCTCATTCATATCAGTAAGACTGCAGATCCCTGGGATCCACCAGGGCCTGCACAAGCCCATTCAGGATCCCAAGTTTGCTCTCAATAGCTCAGACCATGATCCAAAAGCATGGCTGCCTTCAGAGGGGAGCTTTACCATAGCTGCAGTCCTTGAGTCTCCACAAGGACCAATTCTACCCTGGACTGAAGTAAAGGTGTGCTCCTACTGATCACTTAAAATCTGCATCTCGCTTTTCCTCACAGAAACTGCACGTTATCACATCCCAACATGATGTTAATGCCACAGTTGATCACTTGGACTGAAAAAACAGGAAACAGTTTAATAATTGCGCCCAAAAAATACTGGAAGACTTCTACATTCCTGTTCCTTGTGAACATATGGGCTAGCAAGATGATGCACATTCCTGCAGAACTGCTCAAAAAGCTCCCATATGTGCTGGTATTAGGGATAAAACTACTGAAGAACCTCCCCTGAAAGCACACTGCTTCATATGACTGGCTACTCACTGGAGAGAAATTCTTGAGCGCACAATTGAAAGCCAGGTTTGCAATTGAAAAGAAAACAGGAGAATTGACTTGTGTCTATTTTTTCTGAGACAACCTTAAGCGATTTCCATCTCTGTGAATTTATCACAAAATACATTTACAAGCAAACAGAAGAATTAACATACAGAATTATTGTGAGATACATTTTATTCATGGGAATCAGTGTAATAGATGGAAAATAATTTCTATGCCATATTATACAGGAGGGAGACCTTCTGCAGGATGGACAAGATATTTGGTGTATGGTCAGCGGCCTTTTCATCAGATCATAATTCCAGGATCCTAGACCCTGCCTTACTGTCTGAGCCAGCAGCATCACTGCAGAGACCAGAGATAACATCTACTGACCAGAAGTGACACTGCTCCTGCTTCCCAGGTCCTGGCACCAGGACTAAGATTTCAACTCTAATTGCTTAAACATGATCCCTGAAGTGTTCCAGCTTTTCAGAGGATGCACCAATTTACATTCAACCTTCTCAGACATCATACAGCAAGCTGCATAGAGAAAAGGTTATGATTTTAAGGAATGCCATCAAAACAATATATCCCTTATATTATTCTTTAGAAGCAAATCTCTCATTTCAGTATTAGTTTCTACCAGTGATAGGAGTGTCATGCTCTCAGTCACTCTCACTGTTCACCCCTTCTCTTAATTCCACGATTATTTGACCTCCCAACTGTTTCAAATAATTCTCCTATCAAGATCAAAAACTTGAGGCAGCCAAGCACATTTTGACGCTGCCTTTGAGCTGTGCTGAAGAAAGATTTATTTGCAAAAGCAAATCCAAAACTGCTTTCAGGGAAGTATTTTACAGAGTAGCTTCGTCATCATCTTTTGTTGTGTTCAAACAGCTATTTCAGTAAAATTTTGTTTCACAAGTGCCTTTAAAAACTCTCAGTAAATCATGCTAAATTGAAATTATAGCTAAGTCAATAAAGTCTTGAACTCATGGAAAAAGAAAATGAGAATTGTGCATGTGACAACTTTAACTATGCCAAGACCTCAACAGCAACAGAAGTCTTGTCCATCAATGCTCCAATTAAAAACACAACCAAGAAAACACTTACAACTCAACATCTTCGTATCACTCAATTTGATGATGTCTTCCATGGGATTCAGAATTCATTTTTCTATTTGAACAACATATTTCACAAGTAATGAAATTCCAAAGATCCACAGACACAGCCAAGGACCAGTTATGAGAAGTTCAACAACAACTGCAGGAGTTTCTCCTGAGGTTTACTGCTATAAACCATGTCATTATCCTCAGTAATACCAAAGGCTGGAACTTTTATTAAAAGAAGAAAGTGAAACTTCACTTTTTCTGGCAAACCCAATAGCAACCTTACTAAATTATTCTGGCTTGAGATGGTGGTCAGAGTTCCCATGAATAAAAGGATGCAGCTTACAACAAAGCACAATGCCCAGTGATGAAAAGCAGTATGTGAAGAATAAGTTATCAGAAATTAGGGACAAACCTATCTTTAGGTGATTTCAAGACAAGAAGTAATTTTAATTTGAATTAGAATTATTTTAATATCAGTGAATACAAAATCAGCCCTAGAAGATAAAAGGGCTTTGTTCAGGGCAACATTAATGCAGAATATCTCTCTTCCTTCAAGAAATGAGAAAACCTATATAGTTTTTTATAAATTATGTTGTCTGCTTCAGTTCTTAAGGATTTTCAGAGCATACATTAGTTTTAATGTTTTTTGGGCTTGTTGTCATTTCCCCCTTAACCATTTTCTCCTCCCTGGTGCATAATTAAGCATTTCCCTCAGACTATGTTGTAAATTAGATTTTTACTTGAGCCATTCTTAGCTATAAAACAGGAATGAATCTGGGATTTTACCAACAGCTGATTTACATTTTGCCATCTTCAGGAGGCCACGGCACTGCTCATAATGCTTTTCTCAGAGCTCATCTAAAGGGCTCAGAAAGCTGCGGCCTCCTCAAAAGAATTCACAGGGATGCTGTGGTGTGGGTGGAGAAAGGAAGAAAAACCAGAACTACTTTTGATGATAAGCTAACAAATAGTGGGTGTGACAGAGCATGGGCTTGTGAACTATTTATTTTATAGGAGAACTGTAACAAGTAAATCCAGTTTCATAAACAACAGAGGGGACAAAAAGGCAAATTCTGACAAACGAAGTCAGTTTTCCATGGTATATTTGATGTTTGGCAAGCAAACAATCCCAAGAAAGGCTTTAAAACACAGAATTCCTCCTGCTGCATCTTTACTATAAGAAAAACATTTCTGTGGCCTGTTCTTCCCCGAGTCCCAGAAGTTACCCACTAGCAGGTCAAATTATTCTTTCAGGGAGAGGACAAGAAACAAAGGCACTTCCTCTGTTATGCATTACTAATTAGCTCCAACTTGGGGGGTGGAGGTTAGCATAGTTTGGCAATGCAGAAACCGTTCTGACAAAATATTCATTGAGGCAAGCTGTGCAAATGCTGCTGCCAGCCCACAGACAATGGCTCCATTGTTCTGCACAGCGTTGATTTGGGAGCAATCTCAGAGGATCCCGCAAGGAATAAAAGGTAACATTTTTGCAAATTCAGCTCACTTTCTCTGCCTTAAGGGTGGCTTTTCTTTTTAGGAAAAGATGTTGAGCTGTCCTTAGTGCCCAGGCTCTGTTATTGTAGGCAATTGCTGCTTTCCCAATTTACTGTATGCTAACTTGAATCCAACGACCTAATTCAACCAGATAAAGCAAAGAAACATGCCCTTGATCGTGTTCAAAAAGACTTGAACGAAGAATGAAGGTGAGAAACACGTGATGCTGAGTTATGGTATTAAGTGCTTAGACATGCCTTGTGGAAAGCTCTCCCCCTTCCCCCTTAATCCCAGGGCTTTCAGCAGAGCCCACCAGGCCAGGGCTGTTTGAGGCACACAAGGGAGGGAGGGGGCACTGAGACAGGTCCCACACTGGAGAGCAGCACCAAGAGCCTGTTAGCAACCCAGGACAGCATCATTGCACATCCATAGTCTTTGTTCTAACAAACCTGGAAGAACCATGCCTTTCAGTATGATAGAGAAATTGTATTTGGAACTCTGCCTTTCAGGACCCAACTGCCAGAGAAAAACCCACATTATTTCTTCAGCTGCCTCTCATCAATAATTTATTGGCATAATAAATCACACTACCCTTATCTAAACATCTTTAGTCTACTGAAAGGGAATCACTGTAGATTTACAGTCTCAAAAATAATAAAGTTAGACATATAAATTCTTCCAAAATAATGTAAGCTCATCTGCTCAGCCCAGCAGCACAATATCTACTTTTATAAAGGACCTTAAAGAGATCGAGAATGAGCCACAAAGCAAATAATCAAACTTCAGCAAGGCCACGAGCAGCATTCATTGGAGAGAAGGGAGGAAGAGAGGGGACAGGGATGCACTGCAAACTACAGCAGTGTCCATGCAGTGTGTACTTGTTCACAAGGCTTTATGGTCAATCAACAAATTCCCTTCCAGCAATTCTGCAGCCCTCAGCCTCTTCTCTTTGCTTCCAGTTTCATTTCTCTTACTCATCTTTTCTCCACCTGTTCTTCTAGGCTGCCTCTCTCTTCTTTTACATATTTCCACCAAGTAAAACACACAGATGCTCAACAGTTCAAATACAGAGATTTCCCCAAGACACTTCACACTGGATGAGCAACTTCTTGATAATTTTATGGTTTTGAGTGACTGAGTCTAGATCCCAGACCAGATGTATTGCCTGTCAGGTTCAAGCTCCCAGGAGTTTCCATCACAGGGCTGCTGGAACAGGCAATCCTGCACAGGATAATCTGCAATGTCTGGCACAGCTGCCAAAGGGAATTGTCCCACACGGTTGCTGCAGGGGCTGCATCAGCCTCCTCAAGTTTCTGTGCTGTGATTCCTGATGAGCACAGAACTGCCTTCAGTCAGCTGAGCAATTCACACAATGTAAAACAGGGTAGAAAACCACATAAACACAAAATCAGTTCCATGCACAGAAACATCCCATAGGGTTAGCTTTGGGCCAAAGAGTTTTCTTCTGAAAGTGTCCTATCTATCAGATCTAGCATGAATCAGTTGTTTGCATTAATAATTAACACTCTTAACTGGTGAGATAAGGCTGCTGAGCCTTATTGATGTTATTTTTCAATCTAGGAACAGTATTCCAAAGTTTGAAAATAGTGTATAGATGACATTTTTTAAATACTCAAACATATTTCTTCTCATGCTTTTACATGTACTCACAAAGGAAACAGAACCAGGTACTGTCCTGATTTCAGTATTTGTCTTGCATAAATACACACACACACATATGAGATTTTTTTTTTAAATTTACTCCTAGCTCTAGTGCTACCAACCTCCATGTTAGACTGCATTTACTTCCATCAAACATTTCTCCCTTCAGTGGTGGGGAAATAACTACAAAGGCAAAACCCCCAGTAATGAGTAGGTCTCCAAGCACATGCTGAAACAAGTGACTTCTATCTCCAAATTCTCCTCTTGTAAGCAGGATTAACAGCTCAGATCCTAAGACTTATATGCACCATACATCCTATTTTACAACTAAATGCTTCCCCCTTTGGAATCAGCCCCATGTTCCAACAACTCCACAGCGTAGTTAAGTGGGGGGAAAAAAAAGAAAAAAGTAACCTTGACTATGACTGACAATTTAATGTGGGATTATGACTTGCAGTGCTTATTCTGCTGTTATTCACTGGCTCAGATTTGGCTGAAAAGCAATTCCCCAAAAGGTCCAAACATAAGAGGTCTCTTGAAGAGTCCTTTGGGCCATGACAAATGAAACATGGATATTTCAGTCAAACCTACTTCTGGCTAACAAATTATTTTTGTTGAATTTTCCAAAAGTCTTATTCTAGAAGCAGTCTATGGTCCTAAAAAAACAAGCTGGAAATCCTTTTTTCTGAAGGGTTTTTCCAGCAAGTATACCTGCTTCTAAAACACATTCAGCCCTTCAAAACAGTCAGATGAATTGTGTTCCAGAAAACAGCACTTTTACACACCAACAATTGCCTGTACATTTCCTTGAAATTATTCAGCTGATTAATACACAAAGGTTACAGCAAGCACCACAGCTCTACAGCTAATGTCCTTAGCTTGAAGTCTACACTAATTCTGTGAAGCCTAATGTGGAGACCTTGTGTCCAAATGCTTTCCAACTTTCTTCCAGCTGGATCAGATGTTCCAATAAAATACATCATTTCAACCTATAAATCTTGTCTTTTATGCCTAAATAAATGCAGGATGCCAGACCTACCAGGGTAAGAATTACCCAGTTTATATTTTTAAATATGAGAATCAATACACTAAGGATGCCAGAACTGCAAGTCAGAAGCACAACAATTCTAAACAGCAAGTGGGGGGGGGGGGGGGGAAGCTTCCCAGACTGTGTTGCCAGCCTTTTGACACATTTCTAGCAAAGCAGCAACTTGAAAATATTTGCCCTTAAATTATGAAGTACAGTTTGTTGAAAACCTGTGCTCCCAATCATAGCTCAGATATTTAGTGATTTTTTCCTACCCTCAATCTCCTCTTTTGTTGCTCCCCAAATCGGTTCCTCCAAAAGCAGAAATGCGAATGGATGCAAGACACAGCAGGCACACTGTTTCAAGTGTCAGAAGAAAACTTTGGTGTGAATAATGTTGAGGGCATCCGGGTTATAACATACTCTGTCTGCTAACATGTGTTAAAGACAGGGAAAAATTCATAGTGCAAATCTCAAAGTAGATCTGAGCAGCCCATGGTACAAAAAAGCCCAATACCTGGGATCTGCTTGTCATCATAACTCCCATTATCCTTATCAGTAATGCACCAGTACAGGGACCTTAAAGATAAAAATTCCCCATTAAACAATATTAAGCAGACTGCTTATTTTGGTGTATCTGCAATGTCACAAGTTGGTTATACAGCTCCCCTGTGAAGTGAGACAGCTTCAAGGCTGAGGCAACTGCTTTACCTACAGGTTAGCACTGTCCTGAAATTACCCCTCCAGCCTTCTGTCCTGCAACCTCTGCCCTACCAGATTAAAGAGGACTAAACTTTCACTGGACACTGCCCTTACCTAAACACGTCTCAAGACACAGGCAGCTCACCTGAGGCTGTTAGTACAGTGTATGGTGCAATAAACTCATCACCTTCCCACCCCTTCACTGCCACAAGGCCTCTTGGTACCAAGATAAGAAGGTTCAAATTAACTAATACTGATAGAGCATTTGCAACACAGAAAGAAATTATAACCCCTGATACCTAATAATAGTATCCAAAAAGCACACTGCAGCTTTTGGGATGAGAATGAAGAGAGAGAAAAACTAATGAAAAGCAATTCCTTTTCATGGCTAGAAGAAGGCCATTAAAACTCAAGACAGTGAATGGGAGCAAACAATTGTTTTGCACTTTACTAGGTTTAAGGTGAGGGTTAGAGTCAAATATACTGGACCTCCAAGAACATCAGGGCTAGAAAAGGCAAGCCAAAGTAATCCCACCAGGGCATCAAATCTGTAGGGCACGCTGATCCTACAGATTGCTGATCTGGACCAGCCATGGTATTGGGCTAGGTTCAGGGTGAAGGCTGAGATTAGGGTTAGGGTTTAGAGAGTCCAGTATCCTACAGGTCTGGGAGCACTGGGGCAGGGACCTGGTGCTGCAGGCTGGGACCCACAAGAAACAGCCTCTTTTGCTAGGCCTCCTGCAAGCTATCAGCACAATCTTTAACAGCACAGCTCGTGGGATGAGCCAGAACAAAACTTCTGCCTTTATGTTATCACTCTATTTTGCTTTCCCAATACCTTGCCATTTCACAGGAGCTTGTGGGCCTCACCCCCTTGGGGAGAGGGTGTGAACTCCAGCACATAATGTGAAATATTACTATTGTAAAAAAACTGTGAAGCCTTATTCAAGATGGTAAAAACCCACACAAAGAATAACCTTGTGAGAATCACCTTGGCATGCCTATTCCAGCACCAGTGTTCTTGGACCTGTAGGCTCACTGAATCTCTTAACCCTAACAATAACATTAACTGGTTCAGATCAGAAAGATGCAGGAGCAGCAATGTTGATACTCTGCCAGGATCACCTCAGCATGCCCTTTGGTGCCCCAGTGTTCCTGGAGCTGTAGGATATTTGACTCTCTCAATCCTAACCCTAATCCTAACCATAACACTAGCCCAAACCCAAGGCTGGTGCAGCTCAGAAAGCTGCAGGAGCAGCAATGCTGGGCCCTGCTGGGATCATGCTGGCATGCCTATTCCTGCTCCAGCAGGAGTCAATTTGTGCTGCAGGCTCTGGGTGCCTTGGAAATGCCACTCCTTGCACTCCTTGGTGTCTAAGAAGCATGCATTAAAAAAAAAAAAAAAAAAAAAAAAAAAAAAAAAAAAAAAAAACCAACAACAACACCAAAAAAAAAACCACCTGCTAAGCTTTGAAGAGAAACAGCAGGCAAAGCTGTTACAATACATGCTTAATTCACAGCAGTGATTGCACTACAACACCACAAACTAAGGGAAGCCAGCAGGAGAAACCCCTACACACAGACATTTCTAGAAATGTTTTGAAAAATTTGGTTCTATATATTGCTCTGGACAATGTAGAGATGCTTAATTTTAATTACCATCAGGGCTCTGAGAGCACAGATGGATGCCTGTTAATTAAAGCTAGCAGAGTTCTGTGTAAATTCAAAGAATAAAACAAATAAATATTAGCCTCACAAGAACACTCAAAGTAAAAGATGGTAATGAGTTTTGGAAGCAAGGAAGGAAATTGTTGTCAGTGGAAAACAGCTAGCCAAGATAATAGATCTCTACTTGCAGCTGACCATCACTAACAACTCTGTCTTATCAGGAAGCAACTTGTCAGGCAAATCTGCAGATTAGAGGGACTGCCAAAAGCCAGGCAGATATAATACAGGTATATTATATACAGACCAATTCAGTCAGGTGTTGTCCAAAATCCAGTGGCAACAGAAGTAGTAATGCAAGTTAGCTCTGAGGCAGAAACAGGAAATAAAAATCAATTTTAAAAAAATCTAGTCAACATGCATGAAACCAGAATAAGCAACTGAAGATTACCAAGAAAGATCACTGCTATGTTTTCAATAAAAAGGCTAAAATGGGAACACAGGGACAATGGAACATTAGACATTTCGATCAGTCCCCAATATCAATAGCCTCTGCTAAATTTCAACAACTGAGATCTATATCCTTTTATAATTAATTTAGGACTCCAGAAGGGAAAAGTTCATAGCCCCAAATACTTAAGTGTTTCAAAAATATGAAACAGGGAATATTAAAGTGGGACAACTTTTACAGACACTGCTGCACGATTTCTTTTTGACAGTGGTAACAAGGACATCAATTGCAAGGATGGATTCTTGCTAGAGTCAGTGTCTGCACTCATCAGCACGTCTCCTAAAAGAGGTCAGCAAATAGCCTCAGCCTGTAGCTAATGTCAATAAACACAAGCCTAAAATGAACTAAAATCTTCACAATATCACACCTCCAACTTGGCAACAGACTCAAGATGTCACTCCACAAACTGCTCTGGCATACAGTGTGTCAGTGGAGTCCCACAGCAGCCCCTCAGTTTTATGTCTTTTGGTAGATTTTGCAAGAAAGGATCATGCTGTTCACAGTACAACCCCAAGCAAAACCCTCCCTTCAACACTGCCTTTTTCTGAGCACAGGTGTGACAACTGCAACTGAACTGTGTTACAGGATCTGCTTCTGAAGAGAAATAAGCCAGGGAAGATGTACAGAAATAGATGCATGAATGAAATAAGCTTCCAGAAAAAGCCAACAGCAACAGACCAGTCTTGACAGGGAGCATTAATCACTTCCTTACAATACAAAACCTGGGTAAGGGGCAATAGTTTGTATGGTAAGGAAAAATTATTTTCCAGGTGAGCAATCCTACTTACAGGCAGCACAAGAAAAACAAGGAGAGTTACAAATAACATGGGTGATAATCTACATTACTGATAAAAATGAACTGTATATTTATATTATTATGTACACCATATCTTTATTTATAATATAAATAAAGGTATAAATAATATTCATTACTTAGTCTACAGATTCTACCAAGCTATTTAGCAATAATGCCTCATCCTCTTTTAAAGCATTTGTTTGGTTTTCTTCTCTACAAGAAACCAACAATGGTAGGACTGAGATGCAATATCATGCCAGTGTCCTCAGAAGCATTTAAAAACCCCAAAATATCAGCTGCAGCATCTTGAAACCTTACCACAGATCAACTATGCAAAACTAAGCTCAAGTACGGCTATTTTAAGCACAGAAACTCTCGAGGTACAGAAACAAGGCTGAGTAATCACATATAGAAAGTACCCTTAAGGAAAAAAAAAAAAAACACTGATAATGATGCAGTAATTTATTCCAGTAGCTCAAACATTATAGAGAGACTTTCAAAGCCAGCACTGTTCCTACTGATATTACCCACAAACATCCTCTTCAGCTTGTGTTAAAACTGGTCTACTGCAGAAAGAGAGGAAGATATCAGTAAAAGAAAGCATGAGACACTACAAATGGTAAAATAAATTTTGAAGAGAAATCCATCTCCTCCAGTTCTGGAAAGAGTATAAACCCCTGAGTGCAGCCTTCTCTTCAGCTGAGCAGGAGGGCAGGCTTGCAGAGGCAGAGCAGGTGCCAGTGCTGTTCTGCTGTCCCTGGGACCCTCCTGGCTGGGCACATGCTAAAGGGTTCTGGACAGCAGCCATTGCTGCTCTTCCCCCTCTCTGAACAGAGCTGAACTTGTGCATTTGATCTTAACATCAGATTTTTGAGATCTGAATGTAGAAAAGCAGCCAAATAACTCACAAAAAGTCTAACACCAGGAAGACTGAAAGCCTACTAATTTCTCCATTATTAAAGCACAATTTAAGAAATTTCCATACATAGCATTTGTAGATTGTTTTTTCTCAGCAGTTTTCAATAATGTATATTCAGTAGTTTTCAATAATGTATATACTGCTGTTACACAGTAAAGATTACCTCCTCCACACATTATTTGCCAAATATTAATTATTCTGCCTTTTAAATATGCTTCTTATAGAAATTATTTATAATTGGTTCATCCTGTGACACTGCAGAGCTGTACAAGTCATCGGTTTCAGCTGCATCTTTGTGAAGCTATTTTGATTGCGCTCCCAAATCTCAGGATTAAATGCTCCAAATAAAGGATTGGCACTTTATTGGTTCTCACCTTTGACTCAATCTGAAGTCCTGTTGAGGTTGACTTCCAAATTTCAGCCATTAACAAAGACAAAACATTTTATTATCCTGCCTTGTCATTCTCCCCATGACCTTTTAACCACTAACAAGTGGGAGAGCCCTGACAAACTCAGAGAGATGTTACAGATGCTGGGATAAGAATTACTCCAGGCAGTGCAGCCTGGAAGATGTGGCTGCTTCACTCCTGGGGGGATGATTACATTTTTGGGAGTGCCTAACACAGTCCTTGAAGCAGGAGCTAATGACCACTTCAACCTGAATGCTCTAATTAGGGGGTCATAAAGCCAAGGTCTTTCTTGCCCACCCTTTCCTGAGCCTCATCCCAGCAGTAAGAGCTAGATTGGAGATAGGCCATGACTTTACCCCTCCACTAGCACTGACAGCAAGGAATATCTACAGCCAAGAAAGGAATCAACCTCCATGGGCACTCCAAGAGCTTGGCCATCTTACCAAGTACGGCCTGGGAGCACTGCTCAGCATCCCTGCCAGCAGAAATGGCATCTGCACGATGTGCACCCCTGATGTGGCTCCCAGGACAGGCAGGTGTGTCAGGCACAGCCCTGCCCCACCATTTCCAGAGATTAGCAGTGGCAGCTCTGCTGGAGCACCATGTGTCGTGCTCTTCATGCCCACAATGGAGCAGTTAGAGACTGTCACACACAGCCTGCATTTCAGGGCCAGCCACCCTCACCTTCAGCTCCCCAGCACACTCCTGGTGCCAGGAACCCAAACACAGCACTGTAGGAGCCCATGTGTGAAGGGGCAGCACCTGAACGTGCCATTTGACAGTTCCCAGTTTCAATGTCAGGCTTGTTTGACAGGTTGCCAGCCCTGCCTGTGTCCCAGCCCCTTCCCCTGCACCCACACCTCCTCCCTGCCAGCCCTGTGACCACTGCTCACAAGACTGGTGACATAATCCAGGTTCAAAGCAGATTATTTTTAACTCAGCCCCCCACTCACTGATCTGATTTACAGCAGAATATTACAACACTTGTATACACACAGTTCGTGGGGCAGGGAGCCACAGGCAGCACAAGCAGAGAGGAGCAGCTGGAGGTGCAGGAAATAAGGTTACAGCAGAGGCCAAGAGCTGTGGCTTCAGAGGTGGTCAAGTGCCACATCCTGTCCTTTCTCTCCCCAAGATACAGGACATTTTCTTCTAATTAACCAGCAACCAGAAATTAAATTTACATATGTCTGCCTATTTCTGCTGAGTTCCTTTGCAAGTCAGCAATTAGTTCAAGTAATCCATTAATTCTAAGCCATGAATCCTCGAGGTCCAGAACAGCTTCTAAGAACTCCAAAGGAAGAAACTAAGGTCGTGCATTTTTAGGTTTAATCAAGAATAAATTTACTGGTCAGAGGTCCATATCTGCACTAACATTTGGTTTGGGATCAACAAACAGACAGGGTTTAGACCCACTGTTTTGAAGAAAAAAATACCCAAGATCTGTGCTAGCAATACACTGGATTGCAGATTTGCCTTATCTGCTGACATCTCTAGCTTTCTAATGTCAGTCTTTAAACTGCTTACATGTTTAAATAGTTTTCCTCTTTTCTGTTCACACTACAGTTTCATTTTCCTCACACAACTCTTAACCTAACTTTCTTGCTGATTCGGGCTGCAGAGCGCAGTGTCCATGCAGCTCACAAACTGGCTGGACATAAATACTGGGGATCACATCAGGGCTCCTGGAGTCACTTGTAATTTAGCCATTTGACACATCTGACCAACCAAGCTAAAAGCAGTGATTCAGAGAATTTGAGCTCCCCTGCACAAAAGAGCAGTTTGGATTTTGGCCATTCATTGCTCTAAACCAAGCAGGAGACATGGCTCTCCCTGCTAGTTAGGGACATTCATCAGGTTACCCAACAGTCTCACACTTAACAGCATCTTCCTAAACTCCCTGAACACAGTAGCACCACACCAAGGAAGACAGTGGCTTGAACTATGTGACTTAGATCCCAATGAGCCACAACAAAAGCTGATGGCAAATATCTAAACCTGCTCACATCCCAGCTTCATTCTCCTCCATGTTTGCAGTCCAGGTTCATGGCCACACCAAGCACCTGTCCATGCACACATTAGAGAAGGAAAAAAGACTACAGCCACTTCATACTGTCAGAGCAGCGTTTGAGGCCACATTAAGTGAGGCCAAGTTCAGATCAACTTCTTGAATAGCTCACCCCTACCCTATGGGGCAATCCCTCTGCTCAGCACACGAGCCAGCAGCACAGGGAGCTCTGCAGCTTTCAGGCACCCCCTTGCCAAGGACAGGAGAAGCCAGAAGGCAACACATCTGGCAGAGCTTTCCCAGGAAAAGAAATGCTGCTTCAGTGAAAGAAAGGCTCAAAAACGGTAGATAACAACAGGCCAGAGAAGGGATTGTACCCAACCCTAATGTGGATGAACTGAAACCAGGTGCTGCAAGCTAGTACTTAATGCTCAGAATTTCAGCCAAAATTTCTAATCTGGCGCTAATGATTTGAAAAAGCACAGATGCCCATTGCTGTGTACCAGCCTGAGGACACTGTTTGCACAAGCAGAAGTTTAATCTCAAAAAATAAATATGAGCAAAGAGAAATATTCCTGTTTACCAATTAAAAGATCATTTACATAACTACCATCTGCAGTCACTTCCCCCCCCCCCAATTAAAATGAATGAAGAGACCCTTTCCCTCTGTGCACAGGGGATGTGCCTTTAATAGCTGTTGCCTTTATCTTGTTTTGAGTCTGATATGAATGATCCTTCCTTAGTGCTCTAAATCAGCCCTGGCTATACCCTTGGATAGGATTGTTTATTCCCAATTATATCCATTACTGTTAGTCATCTGCTTCTTTCACTTATTCTGGATCTTGTCATGTGCCCTTAACATAAATGGAGTTTTGCCATTGATTTCAGCAACAATAAAGTGGGGAAAAGCATTAGTCACAACACAGCATGACAGCACCAAATCATAAGGGCCAACACAAGTGCTCCTTGCATCTAATTTATTTCTCATTACAGTGATGGCACCAGAAACTCAGGCCCTTCCTCCTCCCCTCCTTGCAAGTAGCTCTGCAATGAGAAACTAAACACCGCATAAGGTCCATCAGCAACGTGCCAAAGGATCACTCTGGGGGATAGTGCAGATGAGGCATTCCCTATAAGAAAGCAGTGAGAACCCCCTCTCCAGTGCACCAGTGTCAGGCACTGTGAAAGCTTTCTGCTCCAGCTCCACTCTAACACACTCATCTGCATTTCCCTCTTAAAAAAGGAAATCCATCTAACTTTCAGATTTTCAGATGCCTAAAGTCAGAAAGTTCATATTTGCTGACTTCAGACCTCTTTTTTGAAATTGTAGCCAAAGGAGAGACTTGGCAAGGTACACACAAACAGCGTGCTAATACATAATACATAAGCATTATACACACACAAACAATAAGTTAGTGCTATAGAATGCATAAGCTCATACACTGCACTGTACTTTTGTGGGATTGACTGTTGCAAAAGGCATTGCCAAAAGCAGTCAAGCCAGTCATGTAGTCTGTACTCTTAACTTCTAGAGCAGGATTCAGCAGCACAAGTCCAATGCAAATACCTACATATATATTGTTCTGTCCCAATCAAAATGTAGATGACTACATGATTTCAATCACTAAAAATACTTAAAACTTCTTGAGATGTGAATTCAACCCATAAATTCTTTTCCTTCTGCAGATTTAAGAGTATTTCAGCATAAAAGACTTCACTACATATTTGCTCTGAACAGTATTTTGTGGGCCCCATTGGAAAGAAGTCAGACTGAGGCAGTAGAGTTGACAGACTACCTAGTCCATTCTAAGTCAAATATCAATGAAAATTTTCCCTGAAGCTTAAGTTTCACACTAGGTACATCAGATGTTTATCCAGATATTCGTGTTGAAAAACACAATTTCCTAGTTAAGGCAATTATTGATAAGTTCTACAAAAATAACTCTGGTGTTTCTACCTTGGTAGTTTCAGATATTCTTGGAATCAAAGATATTTCAGTGATAGTTATTCATATTGCTTTTCATCTACAAATATATGTCATGAATAAAAGTAACAATATACACAAAATAGGTACAGACTCTTATTCAACAATCCCAAGAAGAGTACAAAGAAGCCTTATTTCATTGGGTTTTAAAAATGAAGTTCCAATTACTTCACACAAAAACACTGTGGTACAAAAAAGCAGTAGAATCAATGCCAAGGCAGATACATAGAAAAAAGATTAAATCTAGGGAAAGAAGGTTAAAATTTGATTACTTGAAATACTCCTATACTAAATACCAGTTTTAGAAAATAAAAACATACAAAATTTTAAAAGTGTCCCTCTTAAGCATTCACTATTCTAAGTTGTAACTTCAAGAACCTTGTATCAAGAAACTTTGGGATGGTAACTCTGAAATAGATTCCAGAGAGCAAAGCTTCTTCTATGCAAATTGGCTGATCCCAAGAGCTTTTTAAATTAGCTATTAAATTCATGTATTTTTAAAATGCACTCCAGTAACACATTTGATCCTCACTTTTGTACTAAAGCAAGGTGCCACATCTCAGGCTTACATTGGGAATTTTTTAGAAAATAAGGGCAATGCTTTTCAAAGAAAGATTTCCAGCCAGCTAGTCTTGGATTTGGCATAGTTATGAATCTGATGAGCTTCATTCAGAAACGTTCATCCTTCACTGAACTGAAAAGGCCATTCATTTTTCAGCCCCATCAAACAACCAGCTGATTTTGTTATATTACCTACTGAACATTTCTGCTTCCCATCAGAAGAGCTAAACTTGTCATTGCAATAGAGGTAGTCAGTAAAAATCAGACACATTGTCTAATGAGTCAGTGCACGCCCATTGCAGCTGATGCCCTGCCTACCATTGCACACACTGAAATGCAAAGCATTTTGTGCTGAATCTATTTAAGAACATAATACATAATCAAATCTCAATCCTGATTCAGGGCAGCATTCATTCAATCTATCTGCGCATTAAAGAATCTTTTCAAGATTTTAACAGTGAAAAAACCCAGGGTGAAGAGCCATGGCCCCACAGGGAAACACCTCAGAAGGCATATTCCAATACCAAACCCCAAGCCTCTCTGTTCACACGCCAAAAAATCAGGTATGTGCAGAGAAAAAAGGGGTATGGAGGGAACAAGGGCTGGGCTGCCTCTGCCCTGTCTGAGGCTGATTTCCTGCTTTTCCTTCAGGGACTCCAGAAGGAGTATTGCCTCTGTTGGATGAACAGATTTTTCTATCACCAGAGCCAGCCTGAGCTGGCACTGAGGTGGCTGCCAGGGCCATCACTTAACTGGATAAGGCTGTGATCCATTACTGAAACAAATATTGCAAGGGAACTTGATGGATCAGCTGTTTACCTTGTTGCTTCCATTTCCCAAGCAGCTGCAGCTCTTCCCAAACTCTGTGTATTGATTTCCTGACAACAAATGTCTCTACAGTGAAACCATGATGAAACAGCAGATAAGAAAGCAAGAGTGCCAGATCAGCAACACCAATTCCCACAACACCTTAGAAATAATAGGAGTGTTTGGAAGCCAACTGCTCTTATAAAAATAAATAAATAAAATATTTATGGAAATGCAGGGCAAAATCCTGCTTCCCTTTTATGTGAAGGACCATAGTGTCATTGTATGAGGTCACACTAAATTCCTGCTAGGACCAGAAGCGTTCCTGTGACCCTAAAATCTCATAATAGGAAATTTGTAAACACCATCCTTGCTGCCAGGGCACAGACTGCTGTAAAGCTGTACGTGAGAATGACTGTGAAACAACTGCCTGCCAGAGATGTTGCTAGGATGTGGCACAGCTCCAGCCTGGTCCCAGCAGGTGCTGGGGCACCCATGGCTCTGTACCGGCTGCAGAGCAAAGCCTGCAGCTCACAGGGGCATCCAGGGCAGCATGAAGGGACTGAGGAAGCCAAACCCCAGGAGGAAGGCAAGGCTAAAGCAAAATTCAACACACCTGGAAGCAATTATTAGGTATTTCAATTCACTTTTAGGGCAGGGGAAGACACACTTCAAACACTGCTCAGCCTAACAGAAGGGAAGAAGCATTGTTACAAGGCAACGTGCTTTATTAAAACAAGAGGACACATCCATACAAAAGTACATTTGCATCTCTTCACCTAGCCTCTTCTGTAAATCTATACTCTGTCATCCATACCTCAGCTCCCAGTCCTACTTTTCAGAAATTCATTTTGAGTCTGCTGCATAATAAGCTCTTGCCATTAGGTGCAGAAATCAAACTTATCTCCATTCCCATTCTTCAGATACCATGTCTTCAGTGGCCTGCTCATGCACCACTTGTTCCCTAAATGCTGCACATTAGCATAGAAATGCTTCCTCTAAATTACCTTACTTCCTTTTTTTTACTTAAGAGGGGTTTATGTGAAAATTAAATGTCTATGAGTTAAGACCATATTCTAATCCAAATGCAATAATACTTTTTACTGAGGATAGGTTTTTAAATAAAGAATATGTTACATCAATGAACTAAATTTACCCCTGTGTCTAACCATGGCCTGATCCTCCAGCCACTGAGCAACCTCTTGTGCCACTGGCCCTGCCCCTGAATGTGTTCATCACACAGACCAAGCCTGGATAATTGGAATGCAAATATATGCACAATTAGCAGCATCACTGCACCATTTTAAAAACACATTCTTAAGTGATTCATTGCATTTTTATGGCTTTTTTCTCACAGCCATTGGCTCAAAAATCTTGGTAATTCTCAGGGTATCAGGAGAGAAACCAAGAGCTCATGGACACAGGCTCCCTATCAGGTGCAGAGCCCTGTAGGCTGCTCACAGCTCTTTTAAATCCTAATTACCCCAATCTGAGGTTGTCAGAAACCCCTAGAACTGTCCAGGAGCAGCATGACCTATTCTACCCACCCTCACCACAACCTCCCTCTGCAGAGAAGCTTCACTTGGAAAGAAATGTCACACACAAGCTCTGGGCTGCCTCTCCCAGGCCACACTGCCACTGGAAGAGCTCAGATTTTAAGGCTAAGTACACGAACAATGAAGGGGAATAGATCTGCATCTGTGATGTATCCAGTGGCATGAAAAGTAGAGTTCTGTACATACATAATGATGCCAGTGTGCTGTGGTTTTGTCACTACTACAATCCAGTAAATGCCAGAGATACATTGCTTTCACTGAAGTACCAGAAAGCCAAGTTAGAAACAGCAATAGCTTTGTATAATGAGGTATTTACTGTTTGGGTTAGAATAACCATATGTCAAACAAACTTTTTAGACAACAACATGCCAAACATGTTATCATCTCCTCACTGCCACACTTGTTCATCAATCCCCAGAGTGCCCAGCACAGCCTTGTACCAAAGGATGCCAGCACATTCTCTAACAGCCAGGGTGCCTACAGGAAGTTTATTCACCATCTGGATATCTTGGGATACCCCCTCTTCTCCCTCCAAGGCCACCCATTTAACATGGAAGCAGAATACCCATCACCAGCAGCCTGCAAAGTGACCCCTTAACACAAGTCAGAGAAGAAGTAAGAACAGTGGGATCTTGATTTAGCTTCAGTAACCCAATGCAGAAGAACTGCTGGGAACGCTTGAAATAATTGTCTTAATTACAGAAGTACTAACTAAATAATTATAAGAGATTTTTTAAAAACACAAACCATTTTAAATGCATCATCTGCCTGTGCAGAGAGAGCTACCCTCTCTCTAATATTATGTTTAGATTTTTCATTTCTTCTATTTGGCCTTTGTGTGTTTTTAGCATCAACAGGGATAAACTCAGCAGCTACCCAAAAGGCTGCTACATGATGCCTGTATACCTAAGGCAAGAAAATCCACAGCTTACATATGAGAATAATTTATGTCTATTGTTTTAACCAGGGGTCAGTGTATAGGGACACACATTCATGGTGCTCAGAGCAGCCAACAGGACCCCAGCTGTAAGCTCACACACATTTTCTCAGCATCTCCTACATAGAGACTGATAAGTGAAAATGAGGAGCCATTATGAGTTGCTGTGCCAAGACCTGAAGCCTGCAGTGAGCAAAAGTCCATTGATTTCTTGATATGATTTCAGCAATCTAAGTATAGTTTACAGCTTGTACCACCGTCAAAGCCAGCAATTGTGAAATGCTAAACTTCCAAATAATTCTTTGTTCAAATAGACATAGCAAAGATAAATGGCTGGGTACTACTCAGAGCAAAGCACTTACCCAAATTATTCATTATGAAAGGACTAATTAAGCAACAGGGAGCCTGATCACTGTTGTGAATGACACAGGAGCGAGACAAAAGCTCACCTGTGCAGGAGCGATGAGCGGTCAGGAGAGGCACGTCCATTTCAGAAACAAGACAAAGAGAAATAGACACATTCTGTAATTCATCTGTGACGGCAGGCATGGGGCAGGACTAGTAGATACACTAAAGGACTCCACATTGAAACCCAACAAGACATGTAAATGACGAAGAAATCTACAAACGTTTTCTGTCAGTACATGTGTGCAAGAAACCATCAACTCTGAAGCCTCTCCTCACGTGTAGGTGATTTGCCTGACGTGTCCCTGAAGAGGTGGGCACAGGCAGGAGTGCCCAGAGCACAGCAGATGGTGCCCGTGGGGATACAGCAGTACCACGGTGATGTGCCACTCTCCGTGGCACAGACAGGAGCCAAATGCCCTGACAGCAGCAGGGCGCCCCCAGAGCCTGACCCCCACAGCCACCAGCCCGGACAAACAACACATCCACTTACAGCATCTCCCCAGACGAGTTTTCAGCCCGGCTCGGCCTGGCTCATTCCCACAGCCACCATGCAGAGCCCTGCTGCCACCAGCCATAGAGCAGGGGCTCATCTCCAGCACGGCCCCGCAGCCGCTGCTCCCGGGGCAGCTCCAGCCGACAGCCGAGCCTGGCCTAAGGGGTGTCCCAGCACCACCCCTGCTACCCTCACAGCGCCGCCGCTCCGCCATGGCTCACCTCCATCGGATCCATCGGATCCATCACCTCCCTCGGCCTCCATCGGATCCATCGCCTCCATCGGCCCCTCGGTGGGGCCCGCACGCTGCCCGGCCGCCCGCGCCTCTCCTCAGCGGCATTCCCTGCTCCAGGGCTCTCGAGAGCCTCCTTAGTCCCGGCTGGTGCTCTTCCATGTGCTTTATCAACTCTTTACACTGAAATGTCCCCGAGCACAGCAGCCCCACCACCTCTCCCTGTTGGAAAATATCCCGATTTTCCTGCAGCTTCGGCAGCATCCCCACAGCCCAGACACAGCGAGCCTTCAGCTCCAGAAAGGGCTTTAGCTCAGGCACCTTCCAGCAGGTTCCATGGGCCCGCAGGCACTCGGAGCCTGCAGCAGCCCTTCCCATCAAAGATGCTTCTGGCAAAGCCCCACCATCCCCAGGAGCAGCTCCCCTCCTGCATTTATCCTCCCGGGAGAGCTCCCACCCCAGCCAGCTGCCCCGGTGAGGCTGAGGGCACGTGGCAGCCCCCCAGCCCCAAGGTACAGAGCAGAGCTTGGCTTCCATCAGGTTTTGCCAAGAGTCACCTGTCCGTGAGGGGAAAAGGCTGAGCACCACAACCCCCTAACTACTTTCAGGTGTGCCTTTTCTATACCAGGCTCATTAACATTCCTCATTAACACCTGTGGGGCACTACCGGCAGAAAGGCAGAGCTGCCTCTCAGGTGTGGCATCAGATACAACATTCCCTATTTGAAGTAAAAAAAAAGGAGGGGGGCTCGTGTAAGTTGTGTCCTGGGATGAGGGTTCCTGGGTTAAAATAACACAGCAGGTATTCTCTGGGCAGCAGCCACAGCACTTTAATACTGTGTATTTTAACCTCTGCTCAGCATGAAAGAACATGTAATTAGGGATCAGCTGTTAAACTCTTACAAAACCAAAGTGTTATGGTCAGCACGGGCTGCTGTGTGCTCGTTCCCGGAGAGGAGCAGAGAAGCACAAAGAACTCTTTTCCACTACTTACTCATTTCCACTGTACCGCTTGGAACCAGGTGTCCTTTACCATCGACAGCTCTGGCAGTTTGTGGTGGAGCTGCAGCCAGTGAAGCAGGTGAGCAGAGCTCAGCCCCAAACTCTGCTCTGGTAGCCAGACCCTTCTCACTGCCTCACGAGCTGCAGAACCCCCAGTGCCTCCAACCCCCCTGCATGGCACTGGCAGGGTCTGATGTCACCATCACATCAGAGAACCATTTAGGTTCTAAAGATCTTTGTGATATCAAGTCCAACCATTAACCCAGCTCTAAGCCATGTCTCTGAGCACCACAGCCAGACATCTTGTCAATACCTCCAGAGCTGGGGACTGGGCCACTTCCCTGAGCAGCCTATGCCATTGCTTGGCAAGCTTTTCAAGGTGATGAAATGTTTCCAAATATCCAATCTAAACCTTCACTGGTGCCACTTGAGTCCATTTCCTCGTTTCCAATCACTTGTTACTTGGGAAAAGAGAGGTCAAGCAGATATAAGGGTGTTCTGAAGAACAAAACAGGTCACCACTCCATCAGCTAGGTTAGTACACCTAAAAACACCAGCTGACTGAGTGTGCAAGGTGTCTGATCTTAGTAAACTGACTGAATAATTGAGATCTGAAGGGCTGATCCCAGACCAGTACAGCAAGCATACAAAGGAATCACCAGTGGCAAATAAGCAAGCAATGAAAGCTGCCAAAAGTGATTCTCAAAGTTACATAAACACTAAATATGTCACTTTTCCATTTTATGTCTCCCATGATAAACTGTTATGAGACGTGCACATGGCTTGAAACAGATAATTGTTGATAACCCTGACTGGTGGGAGAAGGAGCCATCTGGCAGATGGAAAACAAGAAGGTGCCAAGAATTTAGCAGACTAGGGGGCCTGTGAATTTATGCATAGAGGTCTGCAGAGAGGAATATTTAGACAAAAGTTCAGCAACTCTGTTTCTATCTATACACAAAACAAATTGGAACATCAAAACTATCCAAATAATTATGAAAATTATTCCTGTTTGAAATTCATCTTGAAACTGTGAGGAAAATCAGGGAATCTAAAACTGAGAACTTAGAAGTGAGGAATTCTTTCTGCATATCATGATTAATCACAAATGGTTACAGCACATAGCATCACATTTCTTCTTCTGTCCTTCAGGTTTCTATCCTCACTGCCTTTAACATGCAAATGCCTTTATTCATCCTCTCCTGACCTTGCTGCATGATATCATTTGTTTCTTTCAGTTTTCCTTACCAGTATTTCTTTCTTCCTATAGCAGAGAAAGAGCAACGTCTGATAAGCCCCTCTTTGTATTCCTTTCCTTTCTTCTAAGTGAATTTCTTTTTGCTCTCCTCTTTATCCCTCCTGGGTAGAACAAGGGATATTGCTGGATGCACCGTTCTAATTGTGAATCCCCATTTTTCCACTGAGATCACTGCTCATTAGCCACTCTGCTGCTGACCCTTTGCAACAGCTGAGCTGCAGCCAACGTTTCTTGCAGTTAAAGGGAAGTGAGGACATGACCCACGTCAGTAGTCACAGGCAAAACACAATATTAATAAATTTATGTAACATATTTAGGGATTCTGGGCCTGGCTTTGCTGAGGCATCATGGATCACCACAAGGACCACACAACACTGGGGTTGCCCAGGGAGATTGTGCAGTCTCTGTCCTTGCAGGTTTACAAGACCCACCAAGATAAAACCTGGAGCAGCCTAGTTTGATCTCATAAGCTGACCCTGCTTTGAGCAATAGTTTGGACCAGAAACGCCCATAGGCGCCCTCAGTACAAATTTATGAGGCCATGACTTCCAGAGGCACCCTGAAATATAGCTCCCGCTGACTCCATAATATCCCAACTCCAACGAAAATGGCACATGCAGATATTCTTCAAGATCACACTTAAAGCTTACTAGAATCTTCAGATTTCTTAATATTGTATCTGTAGAGCCCCTTCCAGTTAGCAGCTTCCACTTCAGCTGGTGCTAGGACAAAGGTGGCTCAGCAGATCCTTTCTCGCTCCGGCTGCTTCGCTAATAATTGGGGAATTCCTGCGACCACATTTTCATCTTATTTTTCAGCATGAAGTCCTATTCCATTCAAATCCCAGAGAAGAGCTGTTATTTAGACACGTTAACAAAATTCATTAGTTGCCAGGGAACCCAAATAAACCTTATTTTTTACTTTAAATGTGCACAATATAATGAGTACTGCTGAAATGTTATCCTATGTATTCTTTAATTATGAAACATGCATATTTTCGTAAGATCTTGCTGAGGATCTCTGATACAAAATGCAAACCCTATGTACTGACTGCCAGGATAACTTAGCAGGAAGCACAGTTGAAGTCAGATACATCAATGGCAAGCAGTCTCACATTCTCTCAGAGCCTCCAAATTAAATCTGCTTACCTTATTCATATGCATAATTCCAGCAGAGTAATATTTATACAACACCCTTAATTGAAATGACAGTAGAATATAAGAACATTTGTGATCCATTCAATGAAGTAACAGAGGCAGCATTTGCCCCATGTTCAGTCTGTTCATGTAAAGCAGCCCCACACAGCTGGACACAGCTGGCATCCACCTCTCCAAAGGGACCCATGCCTGCATTTATGGGATGCACAGGAGCAAAGCTGGAACACCAACTCTTAGACCACCTGTGAGGTGTGGAAGGGCTCACATTAAACACTTTTCATTTTCAACACACCATTAGCAAATAGAAATGAAGGGGGAAATAATCTCACAACTCTTCTCAGAGCCTACAGTACGAGAAACCCTTGTTTCAGGATTGCTTATAACCATCAGTATTTCACCTCTGAGGACCCAAGTTCTAATCATAATGGAAATACAAGGTTTGTGGGTTTAAATTATGTTCCTCTTCCCAGTCACAACATGATGTTTAATGTCTGACAAATTACAAAGTGATTGGAAAAATAAGGAACTTCCTCCTTTTGTTAAGAAAGAGTGAAAGATACTTGATCTAATATTTTTTCATTGTCAGCTCCGAGCTTAGCAGCAGCAACTTGCACAGCTTTACACATCTTGTGGTTTAGTTGATTCAGTGGAAGACAGAGGGTTTTCCTGTTTTCATGCACTGAATGATCATTGCAATTTACCACACCTGTTTGTTGTTCTGGCTTTGTTCA
The DNA here is from genome assembly GCF_027579445.1 of Ammospiza nelsoni. Classification (NCBI taxonomy): domain Eukaryota; kingdom Metazoa; phylum Chordata; class Aves; order Passeriformes; family Passerellidae; genus Ammospiza; species Ammospiza nelsoni. Next base: position 14,469,331 of record NC_080642.1, read on the forward strand.
CAGCAGAAAGCAACACGTAGCTGCCCATTGGCCTTTCTCTTCCATCAAACCAACGTGCCAAGTCTTCAGAAGCATCTCCCTCCCATGCAACTGAGTGCACTCTGCACCTTGCTTATGCTATTGATCCTTCATTAATACAAGCATTGAAGAAGCATGCTGTAATTATTAAATCAGATAGAAAGCAAACCCAGGACTATACTCAAGCTTAAAAGTCAAGTTTATTCTGACTACAGCTAGCTATCCCTCCTCACAAAAGGAAAACTTCTTTTGTAACCATGTCCTTCATCTTTCTGATACCCCATTTTTCCCTGTAATTTTCCACATTTAAAACTTTTTTTCAACTCTGTTTGGCTTGTTAAAGTTCCTCTACTTCTATTTCCTGAATACAAAAAAGGGCTAAAAATCGTCTTTTAATTGCCAGTTGTTCACATACGTATTTAATAGAGCAGCACTAAACATAGGGCTCAGCCCACCAGCACTTTACACAAGCAGGGTCCCATTCAGTTCTCCTGAACAAACATGCAGTGCTTTATTTTCACAGAATGAACATTGCACTATTTCTTCTGTTCACCAAAGCTCACCGGGGTGCAATTGTTCAGCATGTTGGGTGATTCCTTGCTGCAATGTAGTAGGTGGAGCCCAAACTATGGACCAGATTCAGATGCTGTAACTCTGCTGGCAGTGCTGGTACCGGGAAAGTGAAGCAGATGCTTGCTGCACCACTATTAGAAGAGCAGCAAGTGCTCTCTCAGAGTGACAGGATGAGCTTTTTAACATAATTAGGAGCCAAAGGACATTTTTGGAAGCTAAGTCAATTGGGCTCATCTGTTTCACACTCCCAGAGGCAATCAATTCCTGTTCACTTTACTCATCCTGAAAACTTTCCCAAAAATTACCCAGGAGTTCTGCACGCAGAAATGACCATGCACCATCTCCCAAAATCCGAGAAGCTTTCTCTGCAGCACGGAAAGCCCCGTGCGGAGCCCCGGGCACAGCCCCCTGCGGGCAGCTGAGGCGGGGCCGGCGTTCCACGGCAGCTCCGGGGGCTCCCGGCTCCAGCCCTGCCCGCGGCTCGGGGGGAGCAGGGAGCCTCGGAACGCTGCCATGGAGATAAAGCAAGCACCGTGCTCTACAGGTCAGATTTTCAAGCACTGCCCCCGGACACAACAACCAGAGAAAATAAAAAACCCCGCTGGGTACAGCCCAAAGCCAAACACCCAAAATCCTCTCAGCAGCACTGCACTGAACATGCACGTGGTAATACAAAACACATCATTCCACAACAACACAAGTACCTTAATCTGTATTTGAAACATCAAATTGACTATCCCTCCCGTTTCTAGCACCCTGTCCTAACAGGCCAATTAACAGGTCTCCCATTGCTAGATTTTAAGTTATTTCACTGATGGTGAAAATGAGCTGAGGGAACCAACATGTAATGCAGTCATTCAGCAAGTGTATAGGCAACCTTATGCAATAATCTTTTAACTAGTTTATTAAATGTTTTTCCTTTTCAGAATAAATTGAACATCTAATGCCAAAATTTCATCAAGAACTCAAAAATCTTAGTAGCCAGTTATCAGCTGTTTAACTTGAGTTACAAGAAATAGACATATTACACATCACTAAAATTTTCACACGTACACCCACACATACACACACACATATCAATCCTGTTTATATTAATTTATTTTCACAAATCAATCTCCTTTTTCCTACTCATACTCTTCACATTTTCTGAAGGCACAACACCCAAATAGGCAATGTAAAATGTACTTCCTGTAGAAAAGTCTGTAGTCTCCTAAGAGAACAGTTTGGCAAAACTACGTTTGTTTAAAAACTCAGGTTCCAAAATGAGCCTTCAAAGAGCAGCAGAGAACACCAAGATTAAAAACTACTTAGGGTGTCTGCACTTTTCATATGCAACACACCACTTAACCTTTAATAAATCAGGACTTTTTCCAAGCAATTACAAAGGCGGAAGTAGTAAAATCTCTTTTTTTTCTTTTTTTTTTTTAATCATCAAGTTTTAACGATGGGACAGACTCTAGGCAGAGCTCCCAGAAAGAGCCAGACCACCATCTGGCTCCATCACAGAGCAATGACAATTCACAGGCAACGAGTCTCCAACCAGCGCTCTGAAATCAAACACTGGGCTCTGTTACAGCCATGAACACACAGCTGTACATTTCCTCCCTCCTCGTACATAAATATACCCTCAGACACAGACAAAGGGAAAAAATAAATCATCTTATGCATTTTCTATGCTTCCCTGCTCTGCCTGTTACCAATCAGTGTCAAGAAATATCTTACATCTTATGTTTTGTTAGCACTATAGAATATATATAATTTTATTTTTGTTGTCACACATGCTAATATTTCCAGTATGATAAATGTCTTTTTAAATCCTGCATTTCTTGTCACGCTGTAGATCCACTTCTATGTGACAGTGACTCCTGGACATACATGTCAAGACAAAAATAAATACTGCTGCGATGGCAAACGTTTTTAAACTCTTAGGACACCAATACAGTGGCACTTGAAAGACTTTTTAAATATAACAGAAAAGACAATAGTTAAATAGAAACCTGCTTTGACACAGCCATGAAACCTGCACTACACTTGCAAGATCTGTATTTGTTTCTGCAAGAGCAGCTCCTGATCTTTGAACACATCAAATGTTGCACTCCAGCCCTCCGCCCATACCCTTTAAGAAGTCCACGTTGTTATTTTAAGCAAGCATCCCCTCCAGCTGTACATAAGCAACACTGTATTTCCCAAACAATTGAGGTAATTATAAAAATGAATATCATTTATTATTTTCTTTTATTACTACCATGTCTGAACATTTGCTTTCATACAAAAGTCTGATTTTCAGCATTATGTTTTCCAAGGGCATCCCCTCCGCACCAAGGGAGATAAAGATGTGTAGGAATTGTGCAAGAGTTTTTGTTACCATCTTCAAACGCACGAGAGCTTCATGAACAAGATATTGGCGTTTTACAGAAGGAGGAAGGGGCTTTACACATATTTTCAGTTCCACGTGATTTTGTTTTTTTAAATCGCATCTAACCCAATGCAAAGGGGCGGGTAGAAAAAAAAACAAACAAACAAAAAAAACCCAAAACCCCCACGAAATCATCACATTACTGTATGTTACCCTTCGGCAGTCTTTGGAGGAAATCGGAGCCCAGGTTGCTTTTCCCGGCTCCCTCCCTCACTCAGGGCGGCCGGAGCGGCCCCTCTGCCCGGGCTCCGCCAGCCCCGGCGCCGCTGCCCCGTCACAGCCGCGGCTTCCTGAGCAACGTTCGGCTGAGGTCCTTCACCTCCTCGGGGCTGCCCACCCGCTCGTAGCCCAGCAGGGCCATGGGCTGCTGGCAGTACTCCTCCACCTGCTTGATCTGCTGGTAGCTGAGCGCGGTCCTCCAGGCACTCAGCGCCTGGCTGGCGTTCCGGGCCGACACCACGAACGGCTTGGAGGAGTAGCCGGGGCCGCTGGTCATGTTGAGGGCGAACTTCTCCATCTCCGGGCTGACCGCCAGGTTCACAAAGCCGTACACCTGCCGCAGGGTCTTGATGGGCTCCACCACCAGGTCCTCGTAGCGCACGGCCATGTAATTGCCCTGGAGCCAGTCGGGGGGGTGCAGAGCGGTCTGCAGGGTCTTGGCCATGCTGCTGCAGATGACCTCCATGGCACCCAGGGCATGGTAGTCCGAGCCGCCCCCCCCCTCCTTCTTCCCGCCCAGCTTGTGGCCGGCATCGAGGAAGGGCATGCGGTGGATGTGGGGGTCCCGGCTCCGCACCACCTGCAGGCTCTCTCGGATGAGACCGTGCCGGGACTTGATGCGGGAGCTGGCGACGGCCCGGGGGTCCCGCACCAGATGGATGACTTTGAGGTCCAGGGTCGGGTCCCGCATGAGCGGGGCCAGGACGGCCAGGTCAAAGACACGGACGCCCTTGATGACCAGCGTGTGGTACTTGTGGCATTCCTCCTGGAAGCGGCTGAGGCGCTGCGGGGGACACTTTTTGCACACCCGGTCGTCCACCATGCCCACTACCTCCTTGCGATAGGCCGGGCAGAGGGGCGAGGAGCAGATGACCTTGTTGGTGGCCGCCCCGAAGATGCCGAGCGTGGTGAGGTTCTTGCCGGCGCCCGCCGTGCTGTACAGCTGGAAGACGGAGAGGTCGCATCGGTACAGGGAGCTCAGCATGTCGCGGGCCGCCCCTTGCAGCGAGACGGCGTCACCGGGGTACAGCTTCTGCCAGACGTGCCACACCGGCTCGTAGAGGAAAAATACCTCGGGGTTCTGGTTGAAGAGCTCCCCGAAGAAGGACGAGCCCGAGCGCCAGGTGGTGAAGACATAGACCAGCTGCCGCCGGGCGCCCCCCGGGCCGCGGCTCCCGGCCGGCGGCGGCGGCGGCGGGGGGTGGTGCCGGGGGGCTGCCGGGGGCTCCCCGCAGCGCCGAGGCTCCCGCCGCCACTTGTACTCCAGCAGGTTGAGCGCGGCGAGCAGCAGCAGCAGCGCGTAGCCCAGGCACAGCGCCAGCGCCTTCCGCCGGCACACTTTCATGCTGGGCGGCGGCGGGGCCAACTGTTGCTCAGCGCCCCGGCGCCCCGGGGCCCGCGGCGGGCAGCAGGGCGCGCCGCCCCCGGCGCCGTCTCCCGGCCGGCCCCCCGCGCCCGGCCCGCATAGCGCAGCCGCCGCGACGGCCCCGCCGCCGCCGCCGCCCCCGCCCCTGCCCTACTTAGCAGCGGCACGGCCGCCCGCCCGCCCCGCGCTTCTCCCGCGCCGCCATCGCCGAGCGGCCGCGGGCGCCGCCGCAGCGTAGCTCTCGGCGGCCGCCGGAGCGAGGCGGAACCGCGCTCCGCTCCGCCCCACAGCTCGGGGCGGTGGCGAGGGGCGGGCGGGGGCTGCGCCGCCCCGACAGAGCGCATCGCGCCCCGCCCCGCCCCCGCCGCGCCGGGAGCGCTCCGGTGCCGCCGCCGCCACCGAGGGGCGGCCCCAATTGGCGGCCCCGCCCCGCGCTCGCCACTGGCGGCCCCGCCGCCCGGCCTCGGGCTGCAGCGCCCCGCCCGGACCGACCGCCCGCTCCCGGGGGGAGCCCGGACCGATCGACACCGGCACCGAGCCCGGCCGGGCCCCGCACCGCCGGAGGGCGGCGGGCGCTTCTGGGAGCCCCTCTGTGCTCCGCCGGGGCGCTCCAGTCAGCCCAGCCCGGCGGGAGGCTCCTCACCGGGGACCCCTCGCTCAGCGGAGCCGTGCCGGTAACGGGAAAAACAGAAGAGGAATGAAAGATCCCTGAAAGGCCTGAGAGGATTCCGCGGCCAGCCCCGCCGCCCTTATCTTGGTTTGTGCGGAAACTCGGAGTTCTCAAAGGTTCTCCAAAACGTTTAAAAAAACCCCTCACACTGGATCTTCCTGGCAGAGCTCAGCACAAATCCATCCGCCCGCAGTTCTTCACTCTGTTTTTATAGCCGGTGTTTGGTCACCGGGCGGCCCCTTCGGTGCTGCCCCGGCCCACGGGCAGCCGGCCCGGCGGCCCCGAGCCCGGCGCAGCCCCGCTCCTGCCGGGCAGAGCCCAGCGCGGCCCCGCTCCCGCCCCGGCTGCAGCAGCCCCGAGCCGGCAGCTGGCCGGTGATGGGCCCCGGACTCCCTGCCCCGGGCGGGAATGGAAACGGGCAGCGCTCGCTTTTCTCCTGTGTCCTGAGACACCGCGCTGTGGGGAGGGCAGCGCAAGCCGTGGTGCAGCTCCAGACAGCAGCGGTGCTTTAAAGCCGAACACATCCCAAAAGGCGCCTGAGAAGCGGCGGGTCCCAGGGGACAGCGCACTCGTGGGGCTTCGGCAAAGCTCAGTGACTCTTAGGGAATTTTCTCAGCGGTTTCCTCCGCCCCCGACCGAGCTCGGAGCACTCCGGGGCTGCTCACGAGTTACAGAAGCATTCGGCCGCTCTCTCCTGTCCATTGCTCTCTCTCCCCGGCAGCTCTCGCACTGGTGCAGCCTTTCCCACCACGCACAGATACCCACGGCCCATCTCCCCGGGCAGCTGGGGGCTGCCCCTGCCTCACACCAATCCCTCCACAACTGATGACACTGGGGAGATTTTGCTGGAAGGTTTATTAACAGCGCGGATATGACACTACTGCAAAAGCTTCTACACTCAGAAAGCAGATAAAGCACAAATTCACCCGGTGTGTGCCTTGCCTGGTAGGACACTTGCAAATAAATGCAAGAAAACAGGACAAGAGATGAAGGAGCTAAATGTGTAAGCAATGTTGGTATCCCTCATTAAAACATTTCAATACTCCTCCCACGTTTTCTGCAGGGATATTTAACAGCCAAGCTCCCTTTCTGGGAAAACTTCTAAGCCCCTTCCAGCCTCAAAGGGAAGGGCTCCTCTCTCCGAGCCTTGTCAGGGCAGGGTGGCCGCGGGATGGGAGCAGGAGCTGCCCTGGTGTGCGACACCGGTGCCACCTGAGCCGCCCTGCGGCCACCGCAGCGCACGGGCCAGCTCGGAGCCGTCCCGCGGGCTGCCACTGACCTGGCGGCAGCGTTCCAATGTCACTGCGACCTTTCACACAGAAGTAATTCGTTAATCGCAGACTTTAAATAGCCATTAAACATTCAAGAAAAAGTCTCTATTTCATCAAAGTGAGGGGGAAGGGGAAGCCATTTTTTTACCCTACAGTGCTCCAGAGGAAGTCACATTGTGTACATCTTTAAAACCACATTGTGTACAAATTATTTGTATCTAGTTGGCAAAAGAAAGGTGCAGCTTAAATGAGCTAAAAACGATTCACTCGTAACTCTTGAAACACAGTATATAATGAAAAATAAACCTCTGGAGCATCTTGTAGCATAAAATTCTTGCAGTTATTTTGTTCTTTAGTTCTAATCCATGAGTTCTTCACATAAAACAAGACTTTTGCTTTTTAATATATTTTTATAAAGGTTCACATCAAATATTTATCTGGCTTTCTGTGCTCACTACAGATGAAGTGACCATCACCTAGCTAAAGCAGAAATGTTCCTTTTTCATTCTGGAGTGGTCTGTAGTAGCATCAATTAGCCTATATTAGGTGATGAATGACAACAGCAGTACTGAGATGCTGGAGTTCATAAAGCAATATCTCCCACCACTATTGTTCTGCAGCACTAATGCAATAAAGGACAGAGACTACAGGGAGCAAAACCAATTCACAGCAGTGAAAAATCATTACAATTCCATGAAGTTCAAATTAATCCCTTCTTTCCATTTCACTTGGTTGAAGAGAGATATGAAATTTTCTGAAAAAACCAACAATGCCAGCTCCATTTCTTACAGCATTTAAAAATTAACAAGTAACAAATAAAGATAAGCAAACATGAACTGCAGGTATAACATCTGAAATAGTAAAACTAATCAGTAAACCCAAACATGAAAAGCTGTAATTGGGTTCTGCACCTTCCCTGCTGCTACACAGTGGTTACATCTCTCTGAATCAGCGAGTGAGAACTGAAAGCAGCACTGCTTTCATCAAACTCCAACTCAACAAGGAAAACACGAGGCCAGCAGCTCTTTAGTTCAACCTACATGCTGCTAAACAGAATCTTACTTTTCAGAACTGGAGCAATGCAGGTATTCATGCTGGGCAGGTGGATCCAAGTGCCCACACACAACACAACTGTGATCAATCAGGTTCAGTGCAGCTGCTTTAGCTGATCTTCCCACAAGTTTCAGACCTGGTAGTCAAGTAGCACTTGAAGAACTCAACACCAATGAATATTGAATAAGTTTATATGGAAGAGATGTATACAGCCAACTTTCAATTCACAACGTTGGAGCTTTGTTTGGTTGGGGTTTTTTTAGTAATTTATATATCTGTTATATGTAACTGTATACAACATATATGGCAAAGAAACACAAAAGTATTAAAAAATGGTAAGAGGCACAGAAAGTGTGTGAAAGAAGAACATTCTGCAGCTGAACAAGTACAGTTCTTCACAAATATATTCAGGTACTTCAGTGTACATTTTCCACCCTCTATTTTACTTCATGTCAATCTATTTTAGGCTCACTAATTTCAGTATACTAGATCACCCATGTCAAGTAATAAAAAGTTTCCTTTCTTCAAAAAGCAAAATTCATCATTCAAAAAGTAAAATTCAAAGCCCCAACACTTCTTTCTAGGCCAGCTTTACTTTTTGACAATTACATGTAGTTTGCTTTGAGGAGCAGAAGAGAATGCTGCTTTTCCAGTGCAGATTGTTACAAACTACAAAACTCAGAAGTAGGTTGGCTGTATTTACCTCAAACTCTGCAGCCAGAAATGTGTAAAGTGAGGGATAAGTACCTGCAATTAAAATTCCCCAATTTAAAAAATGAGAGGAAAATATTTTTTTCATTCAATACTTAGATATTTTATGTTACAGTTTAGTATTTTATAAACTATGTTTATGAATCTTACATGTAATATTTAGGCAACTCAAATCCCGACTAGCTGAATTTATTCCTCCCTCAAAGTGACACTGCTCCAGTCAGAATTCTCCAAGATCCCCTCCACGACATCCCTTGATTTAAGCAATGGGGCTGAGAAAGGTTTCATCCTTGTTGGAACACTTTCCCACTTTCTATTTTCTCATGCTTTAAGATTTGCCTTTCTCATGTTCACAAGCATGCAATGGGCACAATAAGTTTTTCCTGAAGTCAAACTTGAGCAAGATTTTATCGTTTAAAAGAAATTTAAAGATGGAGGTTTGTGCTGTTATAAACCTAGTGTGAGATAAATTCTGGTGCTGATTAAATAGTCCTGTATCTAGACTAATCAGGATAAATAGAGATCCTGAATTCCTCAAACATTGCCCAAAAGCAAGATTCTTAAAACTAAAGCTCAAATTATTGACTACAAAATGTGAACAAAATTTATATAAAATTGAGTAGTTTTCAAAACTTGGGAAACCCAAAATTTGTTTAAGACTTTATTTTAGTCTCACCACTGGAGATGGGTGAGAATAGTCTCTACAGCAGCATTTAGAATTGAAGGTGCCTCCTAAAGAATCCATTTTCTCTTGGATGTTCCTTCTGAACTGTGTGTGCAGGAGCAGCTGGCAGAGACCAAAATTAAAGCAGCCACTCATAAACCAGAAACACAAAACCAAGTGGACAACTTGTCTGCAACAAGCTGTTCCCTGCCACCCCAGTTTCTCTTTCATGTTCATTTCCAGTTGCACAGGTGACATTTTCAATAAACTACTTTTCAATAAATATTTATAAATTTCTGTTTGTGCAGCTGAAGGAATTCCAGAACTTTGCAAATGTCCTGGGGACAGTGCAGTGTAGATCAGTCTCTACTTGACTTTTATTAAAATCAGATTTTTTTTCAGCTGTTGTGTAACTGGTTCAAGTTTTTAAGGAAATTAAGATTCTACTTTTATAGCCACACACCTTTAAAACAACGGGCAATGCACTGTTTCACATCACATCTTCCCAAACCTTTAGCAGGTCACACCTATCAGCTACCTCAGCCCCACACATTTGGGCATCTCTGAAACTCAAATCCATGATCCAAATACCCTTCACCCCCAGGGCTTGGGGTGCCCAGGAGCCCTTCAGCTGCTCAGGGCAGCCCTGTCCCTGGATAACATCCCAGTCCTGGGGGCTGGATAACATCCCTGTCCCAGGGCTGGATAACATCCCAGTCCATAGCATCCCTGTCCCAGGGCTGGATAACATCCCAGTCCATAGCATCCCTGTCCCAGGGCTGGATAACATCCCAGTCCATAGCATCCCTGTCCTGGGGGCTGGGTAACATCCCAGTCCATAGCATCCCTGTCCTGGGGGCTGGGTAACATCCCAGTCCATAGCATCCCTGTCCTGGGGGCTGGGTAACATCCCAGTCCATAGCATCCCTGTCCTGGGGGCTGGGTAACATCCCAGTCCATAGCATCCCAGTCCATAGCATCCCTGTCCCAGGGCTGGGTAACATCCCAGTCCATAGCATCCCTGTCCCAGGGCTGGGTAACATCCCAGTCCATAGCATCCCTGTCCCAGGGCTGGGTAACATCCCAGTCCATAGCATCCCTGTCCCAGGGGCTCTGCCTGGCACCCCCCACCTCCTGCTGCACAGTCCCAGGGGCCTCACTTGCCTCTCCTGGCCCCGAGGGCAGCAGGCAGAAGCCACACAGCAATGTTCCCTTGGATCTAAGCTCTCAGGTGATGGAGCAAAATAGCCAGTCCTCATTTGACTAGAGATTGGACACATTTTTAAATACCAGGGAAGAGAGTTGCCAATCCTTGTGTAAAAATTCAAACACAGAGCTTTGGGCACAAAGAGTGAGAATTCAGGTTCTCTCATAAGTAACATACAATGTGCTATAAATGACTGTCTAGGAAGGTTCTTGAAATTAATCCATTGCATCTCTTCAAAACTCAAAGTAACATAAATCATTCACTAATTACTCTTGAAAATCCCAAGGATTTGAGAAAAAGAGACTCTATCTGTAGCATTTTCATATTTCTACTCCATACCACAGTGAAGACTTCCTGCAGGCTGGCATGAAAGATGAGTTTTCCCCAGGTGGAACTGCCTGGAAATCAGGATTTATTACAAACTTATCTTCTTCCTTTCTTTCTTTCTCTCTCTCTCTCTTTATTTATTGATTTAGTACAATTACCCTGTGCAAAAACAGAGAATGAGAATCTCCAGCCTCATAGTTCACACAATGGTCAGAATCCAACCCCAGTCTGATGCCTAAAAGTTTACAGCAAATTCTTTTCCAGAACTTGCCCAAGGCAAAAGTCTCCATTCAGTTAATCAGCAGTCTGTTCTTTTCTCATAGCACAGGGTAGATAACCTAAAAAGCCAGGAAAAAAAATCACCAGCAATTAAAGAGATGCAGATTTCATGGTGAAAATGCCCAGTATCAGCTGCAGTGCAAACCTCTGTACCATAACAAGTTCAGAAGATTCACCTCTACCCTCCTGAGTCTCTATTTGCAGCAATGTGGTCAGTGTTTGCTTCAGCAGAATCCAGGAGGTGAAAACATTTGGCTAAATCATTCCTGAAACACCAGAGCTGTACCTCTTTAGCATGGCTCTAAAAATATGAAAACTGGTTTCTACTCCCAGTGATGGCTTTGGTGATGATTCTGATTGCTGGTAATGATCCTGGAAGTTCAATCCTGGGCAGAGGCTGCTCCATCTTCCACAAATCCAAATTGTATGCATCAATTCCTCATCAACTCCTCTTCCCACGCCAGCTAAATTTTAAAACAAGAACAATTTGTCATACAGAATTAAGAAATTCTGTAAGATTAAGTCTTTCTGTGAAAGGTTTCTGAGACCTTTACAAGACCTTATGCTTACTATTTCTCCTTGCTCACCTCTCTACAGGCATAGCTACCATACACAAGCTCTGATCACAGACCTAGGTCCAGCCTCAGGAGGCCAAGAAAGATTCAGGAAACACATTCCATGCTTGCTTGCAGGCAGCCTCTTAAAAAGGTCTTGAAGGGTCAAACTGATGGTTTGTATTTAAGACCAACAGCTACAGCAAGTTCCCCAGTCCACACAAGAGTAAAAATAGAGCAGGTCCATGGATCTCAAAACATCCCATGTTTAAGAACTCTGAGCTCTAAGCAGAGATCTCAGTAACTGGGATTTGTAATCTATCCCAAAGGAATACTCTGGCCTCCAACATCAAGGGTTCATATCCCAGCCTTTCCAATCTTGTGGGGGCATCTGAGGTCTCCTTCCTCTTTTTCATCTTTCACAGATCTTGCAGAACCTAAATTACCTTGGAGGCATTTGCTGCACTCATGTTTGAGTGCTGTGTTCAAGTGTCCCTGGAGCAAAGGGGACAAGGACAGAGGCACAGAGGAAACAGCTCATGGCTGCTAAGGGATGGCCCCAGTTCTGCACATCCTGCCTGCCCTGCACCTCATCCTGGGAGCCCACTCACCCTTTCCTCAAGGCAAGCTCTCAAACAAGGCAGCAGGAAGGACAGAAGGAGGGAGCAAGAGGCACAGGGAGGGCTGGAACAGGACCTGGCCCAGAACAGCACCAAGGGGTGACAGTGGCCCTGCCACAGCACTCAAGGTCCCAGTACAGCACCCCGCAGCTCCACGCCCTCCCTGGCTCCTGCAAACCTCTGCCAGTGCTAACGAGCTGCTCATCATCTCCCTGTCCAGCAGCAGCCCCCGGTGGGAGTTTGCTTTGTTCAAGGGAGATGCACACAGACAAGCAGAGCAGCAGCCCATGCCTCAGTAATGAGTGAGAGGAGCACAGAGGTCACTGTTGACAGAGGAACAGCAGCAGCCATCAGGGTTGGACAACACAGGCAGAACAGCACCGAGCAGCACAAGAGCTGCTGAGGCCCAGGAGCTGCTCATGTGGAACAGGCACCAACACTGCTCTCTTCCAGGTTAAAAATAAATCCATTTCTGGCAATCAGCAAACTGACAATTTTATTGTTGCCAGGTCAATTGGAAAATTTTCTGTATAAAATACAAACCCAAAAGCAAGTAAGACAAAAAAGTCCCTGTGAAATAACCATTTCCTCTTTAAATAACCACAAACAGAAAAGTTTCTAGCTTATGACAGAGTCATACTGTAGAACATCCCAGCACAAGACCAGACATCAGAAGTGGCAAATGGCACAGGCTCACCCACGAAAGCCAACACTGCACAGACAGAAGCAGGTGGAGGAAAAAACAGTATGCAATTGTTTAAGACTAATGTATTCTACAGGGGAAAGAGATTTGGACAGAATTAAATTAGCATTTTAGTTGTTATCTGTACTTTTTGCATTTTTGTTACTGCCTCAAGTGATTATAAAGTCAGAGCAGATTTGCCATTTGTGGCTGACCTTGCTTTTCTCATCCCAAGATTCTGGTTTTTAAGGTGTTTCATGAGCTCTTTGCTCTCGTGTCACCAGGACAGATGAACCCACATCAGCAATAGCTGCAATTCTAAATAGATGCTTTGGGAAACATTGTTACCCTTGTTCCTAAGTGGTTGTTGGTTCTTACATTTCATTACTTGCAAAGGAGAGGTGGGGGGGCCCATATGCACATGTACAGTGTCTGAATAATAACCTGACACTGATGCTCAGAAACCAACTCTTCCTCAGACACCATTAGAAAAAATACACACAGCTGTTGTGCAGGGAAATCAAAGGAAGCCAGAATTTTAAAAAGGCAGTTCAGAGAAAACCACTTCTGCAACACTGGGAAGAATTGTTTGTTGCAAGGAGGCTCTATGTACTATGGAGCTTTCTGCAGCAGCACAGGGCCCACAGTCAGCACTGAGCTGACCAAGCCTTGTGGGGACACTCCCGGGGCAGGATGGGCTCAGAGCAGATGCACCCACAGCTGTGTCCCCTGAAGGCTCTCCTGTAAACATGGGGATGTGCAGGAGGGCAGGGCAGGCTTCACCAGAGCTCATCAGCACAGATCTGGGAACATAGCAGGGACATTCCCTTCCCAAGGACACCCCACTCTGTTCCAGGCTGCATGGGGGCTCCCAGCCAGGCAGAACCAGGCTGTACAAGCTACACTCACTTCCTCTGCTTTGGACGAGCCTGAACACTGAAGCATGAACATTTCCCTCTGGTTTCCCTGAGGCAGGGCAGGAGAGGAGCCTATCACCCACTCGTGTCTCCACGCCCTCCCAAAGTGAAGAGCTGGACACTCACACTCTGAGGGCTCTCACAGGATAATGGGCTCCCTCTTCCTCTACAGCCACAGAAACCATCGGGAGACACAGGACCACACCTCCTCAGGACAGGACTATTTCACAAGGCTTCATCTGAATGCTACCTCCTGAATCCCAGATCAGTTCTTTACATTACCCACTCAGCACTTCACCCCAAAATGCTGCAGAACACAAGTCCCATAGTAATGGCACACGGTGACTGTACCCTGTCACCGCAACGTGACCTAAAGAAAAATGAATTTCATAAGCAGCCTGATTCTAAGTCTTCAATAATACTGTGCATCTTTTACAAAATATTTGTTAGCAGATGCCATCCCCTTCCCGCTTCTCTTTGTGGAAAAGCCAAGCTATAAACAAAAGTACAAAAGCAGGAGGAAATTAAGACTAAGCAAGATCAAAAGATACTTTTTTCTACAGGGCAAAAAAGTCCAGGCAATTCAGTAAAAGATACAGATTCTTAATTGCTCTTATGAGACTATTGGGTAAGAGCAGCTGTTTGAGCCCAGGACATGAAGCAAAGAACAAGAGGTATGGCAATGGTATTGAGAGAACAGATTACTGAAAAAAGGCATTGCATAATAGAGCAGTTACAAAATACACCCTTAATGTGTGTGCTCCTTTAGCTCTCCTGCTACTTGGCTTAAGCTTTCCATAATCACTGATGAGAATTTTGTAAAAGCTGAAATGAAAATTAATTATTGAAAAGTACCTGAAATGCTAAGTGATTTTCTACCCTGAGGGGTTTTAGCTGTTAAATGAAATATACAATCAATTCTGCAGATAAAATACTTCTGTGGCAAAGCATCTTTAGTCCCACTTGACCCAGAACACTGACATTTATCACTCCTGCATTTATAAACAGCTACAAGATAAAAGAAATGAAGTTAATTGGATCTGAAGTGATCATCTTCCCACTGCACAGTTAGGATTCTCCCTGTCCCCAACTGATTTTAGTACCTACTTTTCTTTCTAGAAAGCCTCATCTAATCTGTGCCAGGTATAAATATAAGCATTTAAGAAAAAAAAATTAATTGGTATATAATAGTTTAGCAACCAAAATCTCTGCTGAATCCTATCCTGAAACATCTTATGTTACAGGGAGAAAAAAAACCACAAAAAATCAACTCTGCATATTTCCAAAAGAGATTCTTTATAATGTATTACAAACAGATAAAAGGCGTATTCTTTTCTTATTACCAATGCACCTATTCCATACTCATTCTAAGAAAGTCTTTACAGTATGCATGCACTCTTCATATTTTCAGTGTTCCAATCACTGCAGAGTTCTCATTAGCAAACATCACATATGTGATGTGCTGCATCACGTATGCAACAATTTACATAAACTTATAACAATGTCTCTCATCAGGGAAAAAAGAAAATTTTTTTTTCTTTTTTGTAAGCCCTTTTAGATCCTGCCTCTGGAGGTGCAGCCAGTGAGGCTATTTACATGTCCAGTAGGTTTTCCCCAACACATTTACAAATCTCTAACTGTGACAAGCCTGTGGACACACCAATGAAGCAGCAGGTCATCCTGCAGCACTCTGTGCCTGCAGCCAAGCACAGCTTTGGCTTTTACAAACAGCTCACCAGAGGCCAAGTCCCTTTTGATTTTAGAATTTTATTTCCATCTCCCCACACCTCCACATATAAACACTGAAACATCCCCGTTTCTCCTCCCTCCCCCTCTCCCACCCACAGAAAGGCTGCATGGTGAGGTGATGCAATTCAAAGCCACATCAATGCCTAACACACAGAACAGGTTTGGAGAAACGAAATCCTAACATGAAAAAAAGAAGTCAAACAGCCTCTTGAATCAAAAATATCAATAAATATGTAGTAAAATTTAACTTTTCCCATCTTGAAGAATTTTCACAGAGGAATAAATTCAGTAAGATAATGTAAAAGCTGTCCTTTTGCAGGAAAAATCAGTTTTAGAAAACAAGAGTACTGAAGGCTGCAATTATTGTATCTATATGTAAAAAATCACAGAGCCTCAGGCCTGCTGTCCTTTGGTGCTCCCCATGAGTGCCACAAAGGTGGCTTGTTACTGAGACATCAGTGACACATATGCTACACACACAGCCCCAGAGGATGTGTCTTTGCAGAGGCCCTTTTGTAAAAATGAACAAAAACATCACAGTGCTGTTATAAATATTCCGTGTGGTTAAAATGCAGACATAGGAAGCAAAGATTTACCTGTAAAGCTTATCAGGGCAGGTACCAGACTGCTGGACTCTTCTTACAGTAAAATCTCAGAGCAGGAAAGACAGCCCATCCACTGGATTCAGAAGGTGCCTGTACCTGGAGCCAAACCATGAGAACAGAACAGAGCCACGCTGCACTGAACCATGCACAGCACTCCCAAACAAACCCTGCACCCCCTCAGGGATCTGCATCACCACCGGGGCAAGAAAACAACATCTTCATTTTCTGTTCAGATTTTATTTGAAATCTAATTCAAATTGTCAAAGCTACAAAAAGGGGGAACATTTGGGTTATTTCTGCTATGTCACAACATTCTAAAAACAAAATATCACTACTGCCAGCAGATCGGTTACACACATTTCTGATGAAACTTCTAAACACAAAAATGTTTCTTTTGGGAAATAGTCACAATGAAGATATTTTGTACAATATAAAACAATGACAGGTCTACAGATGCCGATACTCATGAGTATACACGTGCATTCACAAAAAAAAAATCAGGAATGCTTTTTTGTTTTTAAACAGACTGTTCAGGCACAAAAACAAAACTGCATTTCCAGTAAGTGACAGCATCATAAAAAATATTAACATTGTCAGTGTTTGCTTTTCTTTGACTTCTTGTGAGATCTGTGAGGAGAACGGGACTGAGACCTGGATTTTTTCCCTGACTTTTTAGGGGATCTGGATCGTGATCTTCTTGATCTTTTGGGTGTCCTGGAGCCAGAGGGCGACCTGCCAAAAAAAAAAAAGTCAAATATTAATAGAGAAAGCACCTTTTCCTGAAGTTATTTGTATTCATTTATTGAGCCAAATGAGGCAGAAAGATCTTCCCTAACAATGAAAGTAACAGGATGATATCTTGCTTTTGAGAAAAAGGCCATTTTTACATTACAAGGTTTTGAGAGTATTTGGGCTTAACTTCAGTGCTTAGGACCCACATGAATAATAACACACACTCATGTCCTTAAACCCACATCAGGAACTCACAGCCTTTCACATAAGCTTGGTTCTTGTATGAACTGCAGCCTATAACCACAGAGAAACGAAAAACTATGTTCTACTGTGTTACAGTGAAATACTTTTGATTCTCATCAAGCATATTCACAATGTGATGCAACCCTACACAAAAAGAAGGGACACAAATTTACGGTCATCTAATCCACACCTAGTATATTGATCTAATATAATGAAACCTGAATGAGCATCATATTAACTCTAAAAAAAAATCTCAACTACTTTTCTACTTTTATATGAAATCCTTATTTATATAAGCACAAGAACAGTTATGTAGTTATGTGCTATGATTTTTTCAACACCAACAAAGGAGTATTCCTCAGCCTGACTGAGGAATTTTACATCAGTAAGATATTCTGTACCTCTAAAAGAAGTGGAAGGTGGAACTTTCAAGATACAGCAGCTTTAGCAGAATAATAAAATTTCACCTCAAGTTTAACATTAACTGAAGACAAATATTTGTGTCAGAGGTTAGGAAATACCTAGCTTGGAAACAAAACCCCATAAGCAGTATCTAATTTATTTTCCCTTAGAAAACAAACTATGGGAGTGAGGAGCTTCATGGAAGCTGATCATCAGTGACAAGCTGCATGGTCACTCCAATTTGAGAGGTTCTACAGAAGGGCTTCAGGAATTCTAGGACTACAGAAGATTTATCCTTTGAAAATAAAAAGCTAAGAAGGCAGCAAGGTACTCTGGTTTAAAGCAGCATTTCTTAAAATCACCAGTAAACAGGTAAATAAACAGGTAAAAAAACCACAGCAGAGCAGAATCTGGAGCTGATTATCAGGGCAGGAGGCTGTGTGGACTTCCAACCCCAGTGCTCAAAGGCATTAATGAGGAACATGCACTAAAGATCCTGGGAGAGAAAGTACCTGAGTATCAAATGCGCTCTGCTGAACACCCCCTCGCCCCCCAAAGCCCAGGCAAGCACACCCACCAGCTCCCTGAACCAGAGAAGATACCAGCTCACCTTTTGCCTTTTTTACTGACATCTCTGGGAGAGTCTTTGTGCGAGGAGCGGGAGCGGGAGCTCTCCTTGTGGGAGCGCTCGGAGCGCTCGGATTTGGGCGAGGGGGACTTGGCGCGGCGGCTGCCGCTGCTGCGGGACGGGCTGGGGGAGGCGCTGTGCCGCCTCTTCCTGCAGGGCAGGGAAACACACGGTCAGGACATGCTCCCCTCTGCAGGCACGGGCTTTAGCCAAGGGCATGTCAGTTACTGGTGAGTAATTACGGGATTGTAGGCTTTTTATTATTAAAACAAAAAATCAAGTGCAACGTGTGCAAGAGATTTTCTCTGCTTGAAAAAAAAATGAAGGCCTGTGAGGCATTTGGTAATAATGATGGTGGAACGGTAAACACATTCTGTCACAGCTCCCTGAAAAGCAAGGCCTTTTACCATGGCTACACCTAGAACCACGGCAGAGTTTGGCTATGCAAGCATCAGAAGATCAGTGTCCCATCAGCTGCCCCAAGCCCAGCTGCTCAGGATCTGCACTGGGGGAGGAGAGGAGTACGACTGCAAGCACTGCCCATCCTCTGTGCAGGGGTACCACTGAAAGCACTGCCAGCATCTGTGCCGGGGTACCACTGAAAGCACTGCCATCATCTGTGCAGTGCCACTGAAAGCACTGCCATCATCTGTGCAGTACCACTGAAAGCACTGCCCATCATCTGTGCAGTACCACTGAAAGCACTGCAATCATCTGTGCTGGGGTACCACTGCAAGCACTGCCATCATCTGTGCAGTACCACTGAAAGCACTGCCATCCTCTGTGCAGTACCACTGAAAGCACTGCCCCCATCCTCTGTGCAGTACCACTGAAAGCACTGCCACCATCTGTGCAGGGGTACCACTGAAAGCACTGCCACCATCTGTGCAGTACCACTGAAAGCACTGCCATCCTCTGTGCAGGGGTACCACTGAAAGCACTGCCATCCTCTGTGCAGTACCACTGAAAGCACTGCCACCATCTGTGCAGTACCACTGAAAGCACTGCCATCCTCTGTGCAGTACCACTGAAAGCACTGCCACCATCTGTGCAGTACCACTGAAAGCACTGCCACCATCTGTGCAGGGGTACCACTGAAAGCACTGCCATCCTCTGTGCAGTACCACTGAAAGCACTGCCACCATCTGTGCAGGGGTACCACTGAAAGCACTGCCATCCTCTGTGCAGGGGTACCACTGAAAGCACTGCCATCCTCTGTGCAGTACCACTGAAAGCACTGCCACCATCTGTGCAGTACCACTGAAAGCACTGCCATCCTCTGTGCAGTACCACTGAAAGCACTGCCACCATCTGTGCAGTACCACTGAAAGCACTGCCACCATCTGTGCAGGGGTACCACTGAAAGCACTGCCATCCTCTGTGCAGGGGTACCACTGAAAGCACTGCCACCATCTGTGCAGGGGTACCACTGAAAGCACTGCCCATCATCTGTGCAGTACCACTGAAAGCACTGCCATCATCTGTGCAGTACCACTGAAAGCACTGCCACCATCTGTGCAGTACCACTGAAAGCACTGCCACCATCTGTGCAGTACCACTGAAAGCACTGCCATCATCTGTGGCCCATCCTCAGGACAGTTCTGACTGAGGCACTGCAGGCAATTCACTGCCACAAGACACCTAACCCCATCTGCAGCTGGTAATCATCTGAACATGCTTCCCCAGGGCATAAATGAGCCAAAGGGCAGCTCTGTTCAAAGGGACCCCACTTGTCAATTGTAAAAAATGACAATTCCTTTAACATTTTGGAGCATGTTTTAATAGCCAAAGCATGGGTTTTGTTTGGTTTTTTGTTTTGTTGGGTGGTTCTGTGTTTTTCTTTTAAAATCAGATGTGTGATACAAGGTAATTTCAAGGCTGCCACTGCCTGCAAAGATACTGTGAGGGTTTTCCTCCCATCCACTTCAGCCCAACAAGAGCCATACCTCTCTTTTCGTGTTGGTGTACATTCCTCTTTTTCCTTCTTATCTTTGGACCTGGTCTCAGACTTTTCCTTGTCCTTTTTGTCTCTGTCCCGTTCTCTTTCCATCTCTTTTTCTTTTTCCTAGATTATTAGAAGGATCATGATTTCAGATAAGGTGTGAATAATTATTAGAGGCAATCAAGCTAATGACAAACAGCATAAAAGCAGTGAGCACTGATGGAACACAGCACATGACCTGAACTAATGGTCACACCCTCCCAGCTCTTTGGGCCTTTCCTCCTGCTTGGGACACAGCACAAACATTTACTGTAACACAAACTAACCAGAACATGAGGGATATCAGCCTGGGTGAGAAATCTGAGTATCTAACTGGAAATGAACAGTCTTCAGTGTTACCAATTTCAGGGCAGTCTTACAGCTGTACACATTTTCTAAACTAAATTAAACATGGAAGAATACCAGGAACCTCTTTCTACTTTAAACATGCGCAGTCATCCATATTAATCCATACTGAAAATTGATATACACTCATAACTAGAAGTTATCTAAAGACAAAACAAAAATACAAACAAGATTCTGCAATAACATCTACTCTGTCAAAAACAAACAATTATAGTCCATTTCTAGGTATCAACAGGACCACTGTGAGAGAAAATACATACCCCTGAGCACACTGAGTCTGTCTGTCAAATAGAAAATTAACTACATAAAAACAAAGCTCATCAGCAAGTCTGAACACAGAGATCAGATGCTGTGGTTTTTAGTACTGATCATTCATTAAAAAAAATCAATTCCATGGCAAAAAATAAACAGATATTCCCTGCATACCCCATAAAGAAGAGAAAGAAGGGGTGATTTAGCTCAATGGAATAAAGGAGGGATGGTGGGAAAAAAAAAAAAGAAAAGAAAAAAAAAAGAAAAACAGTAGAAGGAGGGGAGGTAACCTAAATGCAGGAAATACCGAAATACCAGGACATTAAACCTCATCTAGTCTCAAGCTCTTATTACTGGGAAGGCTTACCAGTAAAACCTCCAAATGTCCTTATCCTTACACCTATTCTTACAAACTGCTGCTAGGTAGCTCTAAAATCACTGCACTCTCAAGATGTGCCAGGTTTATTTGACAGCATAACTATGTATTTCATCTTGATAAATAAGCATAAATAGTATTTTGAATAGCTCTAACTTTCTAGACTCCAAACAATATACAATGTTGCTGGGAAATTACTCTTGGAATTGTAAGTCTGATAAAAAAGAACAACCAACCACCAAGTTCATGGGAAATGTAATCAGGATCAGTATTACATTCCTGTTACAAAAACTAACTTTATTATGGCATTAAAGCAAAAGATGAAGTTATTCCCTTAACAACAGAGTTACCATTGTTTTCAATGATGGTTAGAAATATTTCTTTCTTTCTTGAGAGTAAAAGAGACAATTACTAAAAATCAAAAATATAGTGAGCTGGTTGAACTAATTCAACACAAGGCATCTAAAATTTTATCAGGACTGTTATTATCAATTTCTGTTTGTTTAAGCTACTGTCTCACTAAGCATTCTGTGCTTAGTGTACAAATAATTTTACAGAAAAGTAAGAAAACTTACTTACACTTCCACCAAGAAAGTAGAACGTTTTACAATACAACTACATTTAGAAAGAAAATTATAAAAGCCTTATAAAGTCTTAACTGCAAACATTAACCTTCAATGTGTGCATCTCCTTCAGGGATCAGTTTACCTAATTTTTAAAAGTCTTTTTCTTCAAGGTACTGTGAATCAGTCAGATATTGAGCACCAAATAATGCAAATAACAAGTGACAGAAGAACCCCTGGTGGAAACTGCTCATTTGTGTTTAACTTCCAAGGAACTGCACGGGCACCTAATTCCATCAGTGATCTGTCAGGCTCTAAACCAGATGAGAAAAGCAACTGTCATTTATCCTCCCTCAACACATACAGTGTCCAAAGAGGTTGTTCTTTCATTATGTTTCAAAGGTTTGAGATCACATCACATCACATATAAGATGTTAACTTTTAAAATCACTCTGACTTCACAGTCCAGAGAGGTCTCCTAAAAATGGTCATGGTACAGAATTAGTCACATTTGGGTGAATGGATGAACTGGAATTATTCAGGAAGCTCAGACACTGGAGAATCAGAAACAGATACACTGCTTCAAACTATTTTCTCCCTTCCTTGGGAAGCCTTTAGTGCAGCAGATCAATTACTAAAAGCAAAAGCAGAAGTCTGATGAGCATCTTCAATTGAGAGCTGTCCTTTCCTTTCCCACACTAACAGTTTGCTTCATGCAGTAGATGCAGAGGGGTCTCTAAGGTTTCTGTACAGGCTGTGGTACCCAGCTGTGCAGTGGAAACACGACAGGACTTGGATTAAAAAAGGAGATTGTATGTATTCTGCAGAAAGCACTGGGACTTAGGACAATCAATGCAGATTGACATTGCAGCAGTATTTTAACAAGAACCATGTGTTGTTATGTTTACAACCACCTCACATTCAATAAACTCAACAGAAGCCTATCGCAGAATCAGAGGCAAACACAAAGAACAGTTCTTACCCTCTGGAGCAGCTTGTCTCTATAGTGTTCAACCTGTTCCTGAAAACTCTGGCCTGGCTTCTTGGGTCTTTTCCCAGACTCTAACTCATCCTGAAACTTCATCACCTTAAGCTGTGAAAATAATACTGACCATTAGATTATTTGACTTATTATAATCAAGTTAGGCAGGTGGCTGAAAATGAAATTTCCATTACATAGAATCTGTATTCTTCATTCCTTCTATACAAGCTTGTGCACAGAGATACAAAATTTATTTAAACTGGATCAAAGTAACAAAACCACACACTCATCTGCAGGCACCTGCAGTTGTTTACAGACATAGTGAGAACTAAAAATAGAGGGAATTTTTTTCTGTTACTCTACTGAATTCTGTTCTCATCATTAGTACATTGCACCCTTGTATTTCTTGGGTCATTATCTGTTTTTTTTTTTCTTTCAAAATGAAATCATTTACTGCAGGTGTCAATATATTCTTTCAACTTCTCTTGTCTATTTCAAAGTTTCCTTTGGAAACGGCCTTTTTCCATTTAACCCTGAAAGTTAAAATCAAATGACTGACATAATTAGGACATAAAACAATGCACCTCCTCTTCAGGGTTGTTTGCACAGAGTGCCTGATTTGAAAGAACTGATTTTTACTAACATAATACTTTTTCATGTGCTAACAAGCTCAGCAAGCTAATTCAGTTCCCAAGTGCTGCTAAATGTAACACTAAATTTGCTGCAGTATCCCTGGCAGTCACAAAGTTAAGCAAATGTTAGAATTTCTCCATGTGGGTTTTTTTTTTTTTTTGGTGGGTTGTTTTGGTATTGTTTTGTTTGGGGTTTTTTTTTTTGGTCTAGATGAACTAAAACCTTCTCCAAGTTGATTCATATAATGAAACTTCACTCACATCTCGTATCATTTGTCATTCTCTCTTCCTAGTGACAAGTCCTTGTACAAACAATCATTCAATTTTTTTGGAGGAGAAGGTGTCTCTTTTCTGGGGAAGAGGGGAAGGAGGGAAGAGCTTTCCCTCTTCCAAATGTTCATGCTCTGACCCTCCTGCACATCCTGTTCCAACACTGGCATTCTATATATGAGTAGATTTTTTTCAGTGCTCGAGCTTTTATTTTTAGCAAACACACAAAGTTGTTTTCTCTTTGAAAATATTTCATTCTTCCACACTGAAAACACACAAAGGAAAAGACTTTGCAACTGTGTCCATTTTGATTAACTGAAAGGATTCTCATTCTCCCTAATATGAAGTACTCACAAAATCAAACTCTACAGGTTTTTTCTTCCCTCTCAAAAATCCAGCAGACTGGATCTAATCAGCCCTTCCAATTACTGACAGAAAGGAAAGGTATCACAACTTAATCATGAGCATGTTAAGAAACATAAAACCCAAGCAAGGATAACACTACTTTGAACAAGATCCCCTTTCCCTTCAGTTACAGAGTTTATGCCAACACCACATTTTTCATTTTAGTTTCAAATGTAAAGGAACAACTTGCTTTGGGGAAAAAAGACATAAAATAAAATTTTAAAAAAGCACTATTATCTCATACCACAGTAAATTTCTGTCAAGTGTTCTGCTTTCCTCCCTCACTCACAGAGCCTGCTCTACCTGCAGTTGAGCATTTTTTCTGACAATTCAGCCAATGGAAAACTGTCACCATCATTTGTCACATACCATCTTCTATAAAGGCATGTTTTTCTTCCCCCACTTTAAAAGCAGAGTTTCAAAGGCAGAAATACCTTTTGGAACCATACACTCAGTGTCACTACTCCCTGTTCTGCTAAGAAATCAGGATAGCATTTCCTACAGCACATAAACTCCAAGCTCAGCAGCTGCTCAGCACCTTCAGTACCAGAGAGGAGGAGTGCAGGGAGGCTCAGCTGATCCAAGAAGCCTCTTGGGCTGTCATGGCATGAATATGCCCATAAGATTTTAACTCTGTTTTCCCAACTAAATAACCCATATAGTTAAAAAAACAAAACAAAACCAAACCAAAAATCAAAAACAACTGAAGTCCACAAAACCCCTCCATCCTCATAAGATGTGTTTCTTTACATTTTTAGCCACAAAGCTGTGACAATCTCTATTTGATCATATTCTGAAAGCAAAGAAGCCTAAATCTATAGCCCAAAGTAACCTGAGATGAAACTAGTAATCCAAACAACAATTTTAACAATCCAAATTATTAAATCACCTGATTTAATAAGCTCAACAGATGCAAAAGATGCTGATATGCATGGCACACAACCTACTGCTGGCAGCAAGTTTAAAATGGCAAGACGAATTATTTGCATGCAGCTCCTCCAGAAACTGAGGGTGGAGTGGGGGCTGAAGGTGGTCATTAGCAGGTGCCTTGAAAAGAGAGAAAAACAGCAAAGGCTGCACTGTGCTAACAAGTCACTCAACACTCCCCAGACTCCAGCCATGGCAGGATCATGAGGGGAAGGTGCCTGACAGCCAAGACAATGCTGTTACTGGATTTCTGGTTTTGTTTGTTGTTGCTGCTGTTGTTGTTGTTTGTTTGCCTTGTTATACATACAAACTAGTAAAGAACTATTATTCCTTTCCCCAGAAGCAGAGCAAAGTATTTCTTCGAAAGCTTGATTTTTCCAGCAAGTCTATAAGTAGTGGCATTTCTGCAGCTACAATATTAACAACAGATGACAGACATACTGACATACTCATGTAAAGTATCTCTTCTGCCACAGAGCCCTCTGGCCTGCTCCATCACACTCACAGGCTGCCATGTGTCTTGGAGCTAAGCATTTCCTTGCTTTTGGCTTCATGTAGAACAGAAATAGAGTCAAAGATTTAAAATAGACCAGAATCTTCTGAGTAGTCATCACCTTCAAGAAAAAACTGCTATAAATAGCAAAACTATTGGTTAAGCAAAAGCCAATTTGTCTCATCTGTTGTTATTAAGCCACAATGAGGCCTAATAGTTTATTTAATAGGGTATCTTTATGCCATTTTGCAGTTAAATGAAGCCAGCTACAGAGACCTCCACAGACTGCAAAAAACCAAAGGGTTATATTTTGTTCTAGTTATAATTCCAGATACTCCTGTGACCTAACAAACAAATACCCAAAATTTGAGTACTCTGCACTAAGCACCATAATCCAGAGAAAGAAATAATGGAAACTGTATGGAACTTCTTGACAAAGGTAAGCACCTGTCCTTTGTGACAGGCAGGAAAATCTCTGTGGCTCTGGGTAGAAAAATGAATGGACTTTCAATACCAACTGAGGGGGCAGGGGGTGTTTGGTGTGAGTGTCTGTGCAGGGAGGCACTGGCAGAGCACAGCCACAGGAGGGTGTAACAGGATCCACCCCTGCCCCCCTGCAGCTGGGGAGTCAGCAGAAAGGCTCAGCAGGAACCCTCCACACCACCGACCTCCTCCCTCAGCCAAACTCTGCTTTCAGGTGGCCAGCACAGGTGAGTAAAGCCAGCTACTAAAAAGGACTAAAATCCTGTTTAACCCTTTTGGAAGCACCAATATGTCTGAATTTGTGATGAGCCTGCCTCCTGCTGCAGATGAAGCTTGTGCTGTGCATTTTTGTTTGGAGAAGGATTATCAAAATTTGTGCAGCAAGGTGGAGGCAGAAGTGAGATACCCGAGAGAAAGGTCCAAAGAGGACTGAGCTGCTTCATTTTGTCTGTGAGTTTACCTACACTCTAAGGGAACATGCTTAATGAACAATTTAAATAATAAATTCTCATTTTTTTCACCACTTATAGCACTACAGTCTCTTTACAAAGAGGAATACAGTTTTTTTACATGTCTCAGGGAGGAAGAAAGACACACAAAGCACCATAAAGACCACTCTGAAATTTGAGTTATAATATACAGCAAAGTGCCAGTCTTTCCACACTTAAAAAAACAGTTAAAAATCACTGTTCTTCAATGTTATAAGAAAGGTTCTGCTCCTGCTAAGTTCAGGAAAGAATTCACACTTCAGAAGGATTAACAGGGGCATGAGGGAAGCAAACAAAAGGTTCCTAACTTGCCCCCTCTGATGGCACCAATCTAATGGCTGAGGCCAAAGTTTGTTTCTTACTTCACTTTCTCCTTCCAGCTAACAAGCTTAATTTACTAACTGTGCCAAGAGAAAGAACTGTTCCTTTATTAATGAATTTCCAAAAAATGCATGAAAAAATGGTTTTTAGCTTCCCTGGCAGTCACTGTGTAGACTGTGCAGCTGGAGCATTAAACTTCACCAATTTTTTTGCCAAATATTTTAGACAACACTTTTTATAACGCATATTAGATGGCATAATTGTTAAAGCTTGTAATTGGTTGTTTTTTTCCTCAGCTCCTTTCCTCAAATTTAATAATGAACGGGGGTTTTGGCAGGGATTGGGTACATACAAAGAACAAACCATGAGTGTAAATGCTTTGAAGTAGTACAGGGAGTACTTTCCTGTCAATGACAAACTTGAGGAAAATTTTAAGTGCTCCTACATAGTGTCTAAAATGTTCTCAAAAGTAAAAAAAAAATTTCTCCTCTTCCAGCAATTCCAAAAGTCTGAAACCAAAATGGTAATTTACTTACCAAAAAGAATAAAATGCAAGCATGCACTTGAAAAACTCAAATATTTGCCACCTAAAACTTTTACTGACAGAACACACTGCTGAAAGAACATAAAACACTTGTGCAGTGTAAAACTGACAATAGTAAAGCAAATCACAACCTGATCTGCCTCCACAACTGCCAAGATAATGTCAGTAAAACAGATACTCAGTCTGAAAGGAGCTCTTTCCATAACTGCTACAATCAATATTACAGCAACGTGAAAATTAGTTTCACTTGTACTTTCATTAGTCTGACATCATGTATTTCCTACAAAGATACTGCCACCATGAGTCAGGTCAGACATAAATCCCATTCAGCTTCTCACATTCAGAATTTATTCACCTAATATGGCTGTGTATCAGGAACTATCACACTGCTGTGCTAAGCAAGAGATTCCTAAGTGCTTAGTGAGAGTCTATTAATTTCAATAAAATCTGAATAGTTAAAAAGAGGCATATTTAAGAGAAACAACATTTGTGACATTCTAAAATGTTATTGGCTGAACATTTCAGAAGAATATTATGGTGCTTTGCTAATGTCTGATTTTAGACAACCAGCACAGTAGGCAGCCACGATTCCACCCTCCAAACATTACCCAGGTTATAACCTGTCAGCTGGAGGTGCTACAACTGCAATAAGCATTTAGCAACTTCTTAATATCATTTTAATGCACTGAACAGAACAATTTCAATATTCAATGTACCCCTGGGTCTGAATATTGAATACAAGCCAGGAAGTCATGTACAATTTAAAACCTGACTTTACATGGCAGTGTATGGCAGAAAGGCTTCACTGCTACACAGAGCTCATGCTAAATTCCAGTTCTAGTTGCCTTCTCAGTTAAGCACAAGCTCAGAAGCCAGAACAAAGCCTTAACAACCTCTGCTGGTTAAGCTGAACAGCTACACTAACACCTGTGCTTGGAGAAAGGAGAGAATCCTGAGCCCTATGAACTGCATGTAGGACTTCAATTAAAATACCTCCAACTCATGACTACATGGTTAGCTCTATCTACTTCTTTGATTGATGGCTGAGACAGTGAAAAGAAACACTTTTAAATGCAATAAAATACAGATACTTCAAGGCAAGAAACAGAAAAAACAAGAAAGGTACAGGACTAAGGCTACATCCAAAAGTTAATCCCAAAAGTTAATTTTCCAAGAGGAGCAAAGTGTAAGGGCATCCAAGTGATCTAAAGCTACAGTGGTACTGAAACAGAACACTTAAAAAGAACAGTCATTCTCAACAGGCAATATGCCCTGACTCTATTCTTCATTTTTTCCTTCATTATTTTAAACATCAAAACCAGGCAAGGTGAGGGTGTGAACAAACAAACCTTTACAAAAATACACCAGACTACAACAAAATCCACTATATATTATAGGACTATAATTATTGCAGAAAAAAACCCCTCCCAGCTGTATGTAGAGAACTCAGGGTGGGCTGAGAACTGGAAAGGTACAGAAGGGTGGCACAAAACACCCCATGCTCACCTCTATCTCTCGGAGTTTGGCACGCTTTTCTTCGCTCATTTCTGAGTATTTGACTGATGACTTGGAGTCAGGCATTTCCTCTTTAATAGGGTTTGAATACATGTGCTGTTCTTCTGACTTAGAACTCTGTGTGTCTTCTTCATCTTCACTTTCTTCTTCTTGACTTTACAGAAAACACACAGAATTAACTAAGATGTCACAGATCTCTTAAGTATATATGAAATGTACTATTTCTCTTACTTAGTCTCTAGGATTAGTTATTAGTTTTGAAATCTGTTAAGTTAAATTATGTAAGTCTGTAGCTACAAATTAGTCTCCATCTGTGAGACAGATCTTTCTCATCTAATTAACTGTTGGTTTTTATGATTCACACAATTTACAGTTTTCATAGAAACAGAGTGCAGAAGAACTCATTAAATTTACAGTCATTAAATACATATCTATCTCAGCTACAAAAGGAAACCCACTCCTTCAGCAGAAGCTCTAAGTGCTGTAATGGTGCTTTCCAGGGATATTAGGTTTAACAGAAGAACAATATTTACTACTTTTGCTTTTGGGAGATAACCCTGAGAGATGGCAGATACCCAAAATTATATTCCCAGGCTGGCCACTAGAGTGCTGCAGGACTACATGCAATGCAGGAAGTATTTACAGCATTAACAGACCCTCTCAGCAAAGTAAAAGAGAACTCCAAACCACCTTCTGCTGGCATGGAGCCCATCAGCATCCAGTGAAACACCTCAAAACATGACTCACTGTGCCCTCTCAGCAGAAGAAAGAGGTTTAGATTCATTCATATATACCTGACAGCAAGATTTCCATACTATTATCTTAGCTCTTATTATTTGATGCTGAATTCTCAAATCAGCATAAATTCAATGATTATTGTTAGCAACTCTACCAAAAGATGTCATTTACCAGCTTAGAAAAAAATCATGTGAGCTGAAAGTATGCTGCACTAAAATCCTGAGTTTTCTCCATTTTCTAATTTTCCTACTCTCAAAATTTCATTTTTGTTCTACACATGTAGTAAATAACATATATATCTTATAAGTAGTTCCAAAGACACTCAACCTTAGATACATAAAATAAGTACGCTTTCATTAGAATGAAAAAGTATTTACTTTTGAATTTCCTCCTCCTCAGATTCTTCATGTTGGTCAAAAAGCTCCCATTTAGAAGTAGTAACGGCTACAAGAGACAGTAGGATAATTTTAACAACAAAAAAGCTACAACTTAATCTGAAAATTAGTATTTGTAACATAATTATAGTAAGATATACATAGTATATAACATACAATAAGAATTAGTGTGGTAAAATTTGCCAGCATCTAGCACTTTACAGAAATATTCAACCACCCCATTATGAGAATGTCTATGATTCACAGAGCTATTAATTCCCACTGCATATCGTATTCAGTAAATCCTTCAAAAGCAGACAAGCATTTGTCAGTTTGTACAACATTATCTTTCAAACCAAGATTTAAAAAGACTGCCAGCCACATGCTCACATTTTTGTTGTTTGTTTTCAGTATTTATTCTTAATCAACAGGAAATTACTTTTAAAGGTTGATCAGTTATTGAAGTAGAATAACTATGACAGAACACACCATTTTCCTTTTTGGTTAAAAATTCAGTGAACAAGCTACATGTTACATGAATCCTATTAGCATTTTAATACAGATCAGCTGAAAATAATCATTACATAAGTGACATTATGCTTTCAGTTTACTTCAGAAGAGATACTTTCAGAACTAACCTTGAGCTTCCAGTTCCGATTCATCCACTGCTTCCCACTTCGAAGGGGCAACCTTAAATATAGGTTCATTCTTTTTTGAGTCTTCAGCTGTATCCACTGGTGCAGAAAGAGACACAGAAAAATAGCTTAGAAAGCTTCTCAGAAGTTGAAACTAAAAAGTACTAAGATAACAGTCAGAACTAAACAATGAAACAGATTACACAATCTTAGTATTTGCAAAGCAAAGAAACTAGGGTTTAGATCTTGCTGGGTTACATCAGAAAACACCTCCTGTATTTCTGAAGCAATTACTATCCAAAGACAGTAGAGCATATTGAAATTAATCAACATTTTACAAAGTTCAATGCCAGATCAATTCTGGGCTGTATTTCTAAAAACTACACAGGAAGAAAAGATGCAAGACTGAAGAAGCAATCTGAAAGTTGAAACATTTCGTACAAGGAACTCCATCCAGATCATCATCCAGAGATTTAATTGGGACTCCATCCAGATCATCAATAGGAGCAGCATCAATAGGAATTCCATCCACATCTTCTAGTGGAGCACCATCGAGCTCTTCCTCAATGGGAGCACCATCAAGATCATCAGGTACTTCCTGAAAGCAAATAATAAGTCATTATTTCAAGCACAAATTTATACTGCTTTTCTTCACTTCCCCAATTATCAAATAATTTCTTTTTAAAGAAGCACTTTTATAAATACCGAAACCTCCAAAATACCTATCAACAATTTTTGCTAAGCAGTATAGTTGCTTATTGTAGAGAAAATAACACAACAATATCTTCCTTTAAAAAATTATAGGCAAAAACTTTAATTTGTCCACAATGTACTGGAAGCTTTCCAATACCTATATTCAAAAGAAGAGCTATTAAGTTGAGGTTTAGCTCAAAATCAATTAGATAAATCATACTTCCTTGATATGAAAGTTTCCCCAAGACCAGTAAAATGAACAACAGACACAAAGGGACCATTTAGCAGGAACATCAATTTAAGGAACACACAAATTATAAATACAGCTGTGTATTCTAACTTGTTAGGTACAGGCACTGTCCTTCATGTGTGTGTTCACCCTGCTTTTCC
The DNA here is from genome assembly GCF_027579445.1 of Ammospiza nelsoni. Classification (NCBI taxonomy): domain Eukaryota; kingdom Metazoa; phylum Chordata; class Aves; order Passeriformes; family Passerellidae; genus Ammospiza; species Ammospiza nelsoni. The sequence goes on from NC_080642.1 coordinate 14,500,665, forward strand.
ACTCCAAGAAATCAGCTTTAGTTAAATTATACTGCAGGTGTCCCTCCCACTGCTCTGAGAGGTATCTTTCCACAGAGTTACAAGGCCTGAAACTCCACTCAGAATTCAAAGACAGGTATTACAGAGCATTTCCAGCACAAAGAAAATTCCTGTCATTCTGCACTAGTCTTCGCTCTGAAACACTTTCACAATGTAACTCCACCACAGCACCTAATCTACAAGCAAGAAACACAAGAACAGAATAAACAGTATTTGCTTCTGAAAATGTTACACCTCTATTTAGGAGCAAGGACTTGGAAGAAAGAAAGGCTTATTCACCCTAAAAGAGAGAGCAAAAGAATCCTTGCTAGCTCTATTTTATATTAACACATTTATTCCCTGCCGTCTGCAGGCATCACTCCTGAGGTCACTCACCTCTGTTTCTTTATCTTCCATGATATTTACAAGTCCCAGGAAAATATTCTGTAGTTTGATCAGAAATGGTTCTGGATAGATTGCCCAGTCTTCCCACGCTCGGAAGCATGTCATCACCCGTTGCTAGAAGCAAGAGGAAAAAATAAATGCTAAAACATTTCTATTGAGAAATTTTATGTGATGGGAAAAAGATCACAGAGAACTACTACTGTAGGCAACTATTCTTAGGTAGTTCCATACTGAAGTATATTGCAACGATACCATACTGGGGAAGACTAGTAATTTTACAAAAATACGTATATAGGAACTACATTTTAAGTAATCTCACTTGGGTTTCATTTTCCCTTTAAATTCCTGTTACATTATCCATTTTGGCTGTTGCCAGTTCTACCCTGACAGTAAATTTCATTCTGCCCCCCAATGTTCAAAGCAGGTGCCTCTACCAAATGTAAGAGAAGATATCTGTTAGTAAAATAAAATAACTAAAATTAACATTGGCTTATACATATTATTGAACTTAAATTGTGTTCCTACTTTCATTTTATTTAGCCTGGAGAAGAGAAGGCTCTGGGGAGACCTTAGAGCCCCTTCCAGCACCCAAAGTCACTAAAACACACCTGGAGAAGGATTTCTTACAAGGACAGGTACTGACAAGAAAAGGGGGGAACGGCTTTAGGGTTGGCTTAGATTAGCTATTATCAAGAAATTATTCAGTGTGAAGGAGCTGTGGCAATGGCACAGGTTGCCCATGAAGCTGTGGCTGCCCCATCCCTAAAGTGTTCAAGGCCAGGCTGGATGGAGTTCTGAGCAACCTGGTTCAATGAAAGGTATTCCTGCCCATGGCAGGGGGCTGGAACAGCAGATCTTTAAAGTCCCTTCCAAAACCAAATCATTTTATCATTTTCCTTTTTAAAAAGCATATTTGAAAATATGTGTTTCAGTTCAAGTTTGACACACTAAATGTAACTGAAGATGTATATGTATTAAAGAAATCTTCCTCTCTTTAACATATAATTTAAGAAAGTTTTAAAACAGCAGATAACTAAAAATTGATTCTCAATCTAGAGCAATTGAGAGCAGAAGGAGGACAACCAGGATGAAGACCTTGATTCAGACAAACTAACTGCTCTGTAAGCTATGTATTTAAAGCTTCTGACTGAAAAACAAAAAGAAAAAAAGTGCAGAGACATCATGAAGAGAAAGACAGGGGTCAAGCATGAGAAGCAGAGAGCATTTGACCTCCAAAACCACTTTCAAGTACCCATGGTCAGACTGCTTATCAGAACTCTAAAATAAAGCCTGACGCAAAAAATAAAAGTTTAGAAGTAACTTTATGCTGTTCTGCCCAGGAGCTTCTTTCCCACACTGAGCACTTGCACACAAGTTCACTTCTGAAATTGAAATACAGGTGGCCCTGAACAGTAAGAAAGCTAGAAAGCCTTGTTTGCAATTCAAGTGATAGATTAGATATCCTCTCAACTCCACAACTGTAACCTACTGGTACACTTCAGCTGGCAGATGCTCGTTTCCTTCCTTCACTGCAAGGATATCCTTGCAAAAGAGAAAACTTTTTAAAAATTATTCTTTTAAAAGCCTAAATAGAGACCTTGATGTCTAAGCCATCTGATAGTATGTAATCTCTTGTGCAGGAACATCTATTTATGTGACTTCTATGTCATGTAAATAACAATGAAATACATACCTTGAAATTTTCAGACTGTAAATGGCCTTGTATTGTACGGTAAGTAGCATTGAGATCAGAGAATATCTGACATAATTTTGTTTCAAAACTAGAATTAAACATATACATTTCTTTAGTTAAACTTCGTAATATATGTTTTCTGGACATACACAATTCATGAAAATACCTGGGACATAGGACTCAAAAGCACAATGTTCTGATCCTTATAGTAGCCATGAACTGAACTATAAAGCAAATATGATTACTATATATTAAATCACCTTGGACAACAACAGAACTGTGAAGGGAGATCTTCACATCTGCTGCAGTCTCTTTATACACCCTGGAAAGATTGGAGGACGATAAAAGGAGTTTTACAACCTTAAATAAAATGAAAGAATTGTCTCAAAATTCAATCTGTATTTTAAAAAAATCTTAGTTATACTTGTATTCTAATTTATTCAGTGAGGCCCTCAATGAAAGCACAGTGAGCAACAGTTGCCCGGCTTCCCTTGAGCTTCTCACAATGTGCAAAAAATACACCAGCACAACACGGACACATTGCAACAGGAAACATCAACTGCAATCACTAGTTTTGTAACATGCTGAGTATTTCCCACCATGCTGCCCTAACATTAGAGAGACTCCAGGAACTAGACATAAACATTGAATATTACAAAGATACTGTCTCATGGACATTCTTCCTAAATTCTTCTCTGCAACTTAGAAAAAACTGCATTAATATCCCTTTATAGCTTATTCAAGGTTTATGGAAAGTTACACCACACTAATTTTAATTAAAATAAATCTGCTAAAAAATGTACTTCTTTTCTTGAACTATCTGCTATAGCATATCTTGAATATTATCTACAGCTCTTTCTGTCAAGAGGCATTCTCACCTTTATGGAGCTCCATGCAAAGGGTCCCTTGCATAGGGCACATACATTTTTTGCATTACCAACATGCTACATCTTACACATTTTCATGCAAACAGATATAAATATCATCAGTCTGTAATAGCAGTAGCACAGAAAAGTCTGAATTTCCCACAACCACGTTTATCCAGAGATGTACATACAGAGATGAATGTAAGAGAGGTTTTTTTAACAGCCAACCACCTAAAATATACTTACAATTTTCTATAGTAGGAAGCATTGGCAACTTTAGCTGAAGAGTTGTATAACACATCCGACACTAGATACAATCTTGCAATCTACAATAAAAATGGTCAAATTAAGGTAACTCCAATTTAAATTTTTCTGAAAATAAAAACCTTTTTTACTGAAAGAATACAAGACAGTTTAAACTATCTAATGAGAATTAAGTGTAGCACAGCTATATTATTAATGAACATGTTAAGAGGCAATTATGCCCCTGTAATGCTGTAGAGTACTAACTACTGTAACATATCACCACAGCACTACAAAGGAGAATCATGGCATTCCTCTTTTAATTTTCTCATTTGAATAGATCATTTCACTCATCTTAATTTCACAGTAAGGCAGAGTATTACTTACAAGCAACTTCAGAAAGAATAAAAAATATGTAACAAAATTCCACAGGAAGAGATGATACTAGAATTCAAGACCACACTTCAGTACAAAATCTCGACACTACCTGAAACTTATGAAATAATGCTTGTAAATTACATATACATGCTGCTAAGTGAGCTCTGCCCCCAAAATACAAGATTATAGAAAATCTCCACACCTTCTTAGGAAGAGGAGTCTTGAGGATGGACAGGGACTCTGTAATGCAGTCCACAATTTCTTCAGCAGCTTCTGCATTATTTAGACAGAAGACCATTGCATCACCAATGTCGTTCTTCCGAGGTGTTAACCCACGCAGGATTTCCTCTAGTTTGTCCCTCTGTCTGAAATACCAGGAATTTTAATACTTTCAATATGAAATGAAAAGTACTTTTGTGAATTTCCATTTAACAATGTTTATTTTGTTTTTCCATCTTTAGGAGAAAAGCAATTTTCAATATTTTTATATTCTTTTGCTTGAGTTCTTTAAGTGGTTCATGAATTTATATGTCCATATTACATAAAGTGCAAAAAATTCTCACTCAAGTCTTGATTACATACAGAAATTAAGGAAAAATACCTAAGAAATAACTTAATTAAGCACATCAGTATCACTAATAAAGTAATTCTCTTTCTGGATTTAGTTTAGGTTCAAACCAAATGGATAAATCTAAAGCATGCAAATCATTTCTGCTACAAAATAAGAAACACTAGATTCAGAAAGTGAGTAAATAAACAACTTCTTCACATTTTTCCTGACCTCCATATGAGAGAAATTTTTTAAAATAATCTTTTTCTGAGCCTTTCTAAAAGAAGGTATAAGAAACAAACTGTGTATTAAAACCTACAGAAGCATGACTGTTGTGGTAATTATGATGAGAAGAATAAAACAGAAAAAAAATTCCACATGTTAGTAACACATTTGTAACAACAACAGCAAAATTAGGAAAAGCAAGTCTCTATTTCCAGTGCCACAGCCACCCCCAGTATACTTAAAAGCAAAGAACTCTGATGGATCTCTCTCTTCCTGTTTATTAACAACAGCTCCCAATTTTAATTTCTGATTAACAGTATCAGTGAGTTTAAGATTACAGCAACAGTTTAGTTTGTGAGGTCCTAACAATGTTGAGAAAGATGCTACATATCCTCAGCTACAGACAGCAGCAGAAAAAGGGGAAAAACTCTCATCTTCCTAATCCCTTTCAAATTAAGCGTTCATAACATTGGAATGAAAGGTTCAGTGATGACAAAGCTAACCAAATCAAGAATGTATCAGCTACAGGTATGATCAGAAACACTGAGGCGAAGAGACACTTACAGAATACTATGACAAGTACGACAGCTCAGGGGATGACACCTCAGAGCTACAAAACCACAAAGGACAAACCCAGGCAGCCCTGCTATCAAGGCAGCACCATCCATCAATGGTGGTACTTACTCTTCCTTGAGTGCACCCTTCTTGTTTGGTTCCTCCACAAACGCTTCCGTCTCTTGCTCTTCTGACATCCCATGCAAGTATGGATTCAACGGTGGTGGCCTCCAGAAGGATCCATTTTTGAACATGCGGAAATCTTCTGTCCTCCACTTGGTTGGAGCATCCCCCTGTGAAAAAAAACAGAAGTATTTTTACTTTGGTGTTATTTCACTTCACTATGCTTGAAGCTATGAACTATTATGAAAATTCTACTTGCCTGAAGAATTGAATAAAGCTTCCATCTGTAATATACATGGGCTGGAGTCTGGTTTTCAAATAAAAACCTAAACCAAAGAGCAAAGAAAATACATAGAGCATATTACAAATCTTGAACTGACAAAAATTTAAAGGAAACAATAACAAAAACCCCAACCAAACCCTGTTCAGAATCCCACCCCAGCTGCAGAGAGAACACAAGGAGCTAAAATCATGTACACCCACAGCACAGTCAGGCAGAACATGTGCAACTGCTCCACACACTCATACACAAACACACATGCCATGTGCAGAGAGCAGAGCTCCCCAAAGGCACAGCACTGCTCAGAACTCAAGAGCAGAACAAAGAGGGTCAGAAAGAACAACTGTGCAACCTCACAGCAAAGCAGAAGAATCATCAGTGCAGACACTACAGGAGCAGCTGCAGCCTCAGCACAAGTGATGCAGGAGTTTGCAGTTGCATAGTGAGGTCATCAAATACTAAATGACTTGAAGTTTTCCACCAGTAAATTGTCTGGCAGAGCACTGGCAACATCTGATGGAGGATGTGGGGAACAAGCAGCCCATTTTTAACGGCCAGGATATTTTCACCTGCATATCTTCTCACTTTACATATAAAAATCATAATGAAGCACTTCAAATTTACTGCAAACAAAACACTGCTAAAAAGTCATTTAACATTTCCCTCAAAACCTTTTTGAGAGACTGCACTTCACAAGAAATTTAGAAACTGGTCCTTTTGTATTCCATTAAGGACAAGTGGTCAAAATTCTCAAAACTTCCCTATGTCAGCTGAAGTTTAATGCTATTTTAATTGACATAGAAGAAAAATTACTCCCAGCTCTTGCTAAAGGTTACAAAATAGGCTCCAGGAAGAACAGACCTTACATTGAGTTTCTCTGTTTGGGGATGGAGGATTTTTTTTTTTTTAGAACATATGCTACTGCTTCAACTGACTGTGAATCCCTCAAAAGAGTATGTGTTGAATGGCATTTATTAAAATATATAGAAATTTATTACATAGTGAGTGTACTATTTTACTTATTTGTATGTACACATTAGTAACAATTGGAATAAAAGTGTGTTCTGCCTTATAAAAGGATTGTACAGCCATAGGTGTGATTTGTAAAGTTTGCATCTGCACACAAAGATAGACCCAGCAGAAGTCAGTCTTATTAGTATTTGGAGAATGCAGAGTATTAACAAGAGTGAAACCAGCAGGTGTTATTTGCAAGGGAAGCAATGCAATAAGCACCTGAACATTGGGTTGTTGATTTCTCGATTCATGATCATGGCTTCGAACATGGGCCCTTCCCGAACCACAAACTCTATCATTCGATGGATCAAAGCGAGCAAATTCCTACAACAACAACACAGTTAAAGAAAAATTGATTCAGACCTAACACTATATAAAACTACACTCCACCTAAGATACTACAACTGTGCAGGAGATTATTTTGCTGTATTGTTAAGAAATCTGCATAAAAGGTAAGGCAACATGGAACATATTATAGCTTTGCATCACAGACACGGGCATTCTAAAAAATCAAACCATGCCTAGCAGTGGTGGAGTAAGAATTTAAGAGACCTCCTTCCTGAATTTCCATGTCTTAGCCTACAACCAAGTCTTGCTTAGCAGAAACCTGACACACAAATATGGGCACTTGAGCACCAAAGTACAATTAGCTATCAAAAACTAAGCCCTCATCTACATTGTCTAGAAGTAAGACTGAAGTGTTAGCTGAAGTTCCACAGGGGAACTAGTGGCTGAATATTCTGCTCAAAATAAAACACACATGCTTCTGAATGTTCAATACAATCTGAATTCAGCTTTCAAACTATTCAAGTATGAAAGGAAAAGCAAATAGCCTTCTTGATGCAAAACAGGGCAATGTATTTATTAAATTTAGATCTTATCTTTTTGGTCAAGACTCGATTACTGGCATAGAACAAAACTGTCCATTCTTTTATGTCATAGCATCCCATGTTCCCTCCCTCAGACACACAACAGAACTAAATCACAATTTAAAAAAAATAAAAATCTGTATTCCTTCATTCAGCACTACATCCTGAGACAGGCAAGAAGTGGATGTGAAGTGCACATTTTTCAATGCAGAGTCACTTCTAACCATGCTAACAGGAGACAGTCAGAAAAGCTTTATCAAAAACAGTGATAGCCAGTTTCCACCCCTTTGGGGTTTTATGGAAACAGTGTCCTGAGTTTTTAAAATAGATTACCTACACATGCCAAAAGCTTCACAGTACGTGTCCTTTGAATGTGATGCAAGCCCAAAAAAATACAGATTTTTGCATTTTTAAATTTCTTTTCTTAGATGCAACAAATGAGTATTGGATTTTTACATGTAATTCATTAGATTTCCATATAGCACTTTTTAAATGACTAAAATTCCATAAATTTTACATTGTAAAGTTGCAGAATTTTCTATTACTTCTTAGCACTGAAGTGACTGTTTTCTACCATGAGTATTACAAGTTCTGCCACAGATATAATGCACTAGATTAAAAAAAAAATCAACTTAAAAAATAGTAATAATAGAATAGTAATAGAATCCTACCCCAGCCATCTGCAAGTGCTCTTTTAAGCCATCTAGCACTGAATCTACATTTGCCTTAAATACTACACAAATAAAATCAAACAGCTACCAGTTCAATTTTCCTGTCTGCTTTTTATAATCCCAGAAACACTGCAAAGAGGAGATAGTTTCATCAATTCTGTAGCCATTTTATTTACAGCAGTGTTCTGAAAGTCTGAACAGCCAGACTCTTCTTGTTATATGAACTGTATTTGAAAACATCAGCAAGAAACAAATGTACAATAGCTTTCAAGCCTCTGAGCTATGACAGCATTCATTTATTTTAAGGCAAATCCAGTGTGATCACTTCTGGCTTCCTGCAAATCATCACTGGTTTTCATCTAATTTTTCCTTCATCAAGTAAAATCTAGTTGTGTAAGAGCAGCTTATGCTTGAAGAAGAACATCTGCTTCATAAGACCTCCAATGTATGAAAATAGATTCAGCTCATCCCATATCTGAAATGCTACAGGCATTTTGGTATGCAAGATGTGACTACTTGGAAGTGAATTTCTCAAAAAAAAAAAATTATTATACATACTCAAGGTTTGCTGTTTACTAAGAACAAAGAGATGTGAAAAATAGTATTGAAAATTTCTAATCAAAGGAGAATAATTAAACCTATTATCCCACTGAAGTCAGTCAAAATTTCTGCATGATGGGATGCACTGAGTAAGGAATGGTCTTAGCAATTATCACTGACAACTTCCAAAATCAGCAGGAAAAGAATTATTAGAAGTGTTTTCAAATACAATTCATTTAACATGAGTTCTTATCATGTAGGCTTTTAAAATGCTACAGTAAATAAAATGGACATGGAAAATTAAAAATTTTTCTCTGCCAGCTACTCTGTGAGCACTGTACAGTTTTACAAGTACTTGTTCTGCTACTCAGTATGTTTCTCAAATCAAGACTCCTGGTTGGTCGCCCCAATTATTCAAGTTTCTACCCAACAAAAATTGTACTGTCTTAAAATTCCATCAAAAACGCAGTACATTGGACATGTACTGACAAGTTTGTTAATGCACAACAACCAGCTCAGAAATCTCCTTCTTCCCCCTCCCCCCACACGAAAAAAAGAAAAAAGGGACTTTGTGACAATTAAGACAATGTAGTAAAAAACCCATAGTGCATTATTTTAAAAGGTCATTTAGCTTAAGTTGGCCAACAAAAAAAGGTTTTTCAGTTATAATAAAACCACATTTATTGGAGCCGATCGTACCAATGTCTGGTCAAAAACTGTATACTTTCCCAATCCATCCCATGATGTTTTCCTGGTCCCCCGCTGCCGCAGACAGTTCAGCTGGTGTTGCTCACCAAGGCCAATGTCAAAGAGAATTTGGTAATCTTTTGTGCTTCTTTACTTTTAAAACAGTGTTGTGTTCCTATGTTTGGGAAAAGGCTTTAGCTTAACTGAGCAAGAGTATACCTAGACTAGCGTGAAGGTAGGAACAGTGATGGGGACCAAAATGGAAAAATATTCTTGCAATAATACAAAAGTGACAAAAATTATTAACTGCTACATTTAAAAAAATAGCAGAATCAAAAGTGAACTGGCCTCAATGGAAGTGGTTAAAAAATGAACAAGTCAAAAAAAAAAAAAAAAGGAAAGAAAAAAGAAAGAAAAAAAGAAAAACCCAAGAAAAAATAAAATTAAAAAAAAAATCCCACAGCTGCATCCCCATATGCAGAGGTTAATGTCAGGGCTTAGGCTGCATCTGTAAGACAGTGTTTCACCCTAGTGTTCACTCACAAAATTACCCTGCATCACTTTCTAGGGATCAAATTAAATGCAAAAGATAATTACTTAAGTCTACCCTCAAAAAAACCCCAAAAGCAGTTAATAAGACAAGAATAGTTAGACTGCAAACCACACACATTTCTTTTAACTGTTATAAAATAACCATTGCTCAGTCAAGCCATTACCTTTTCCACAACATCACCATTTTTCTTTAAAATTCCGAAGGGGAAATTTTCTATATTTAGATCAGTAATAATAAAGAAAAACATGTACCTTTCTGTTGGGATAACCACTTTGACTATGGCTTGCGACAGAGTCTGTATATGAAGTCACATCAGATAATAAACATAGAATATGTGAGTATTGTTAACAAGTAACAAGCAAAAATATACATATGCAATGAAAATACTACACATCTATCACAAACTTTGCAGGCAATCACTGCTGTGAAGTTATAACTAAGCAATTACACAAAATTCAAATGGTTGTGGCAGTGAACCATGAAGGTTCACCAATTGCAAAGTATCAGAACATTCCTGTCAGAATGTACATTGAGGCACTGAATAGGAACTATGCTGAATATATAAGAAAGGAGTTGTTACGTTTATGAAAAGATTCTAAACTATTTGACTTGGATCACGTTGGTATTACTTTATTCCCAAGTCTTACAAAAAACAGCCCTGGCATTAAAGTGTCATTCAAAGAATCAATAAATTCTTACAAATGTAAATCAAGTTGGTGATTTCAAGATACTTACCCTTTTATCAGCTAATATTCCACAAAAAGAAAAGTTTGAAAACTGACTCCATAAGTAGCATAAAATACTTACTCAATGTCCAGATTAATTACCTTCTATACAAAATACATCAACTCTTCTAGGGTAAAAATAATGCTACCCAAATTAAAATGTAGGATTTTCTATAAGGAAAACAATTTAGATACTGCAATTTGGCAGCCAAGAAAATGGGGGGACGTAGGAGAAAAAAATCCAGGGAGCCTGGAGGGGGAAAATGATAGCCAGATTTTAAGCAGCACTAAATTAACCAAGAGCCAATATATTGTACCCTAACACAGACATGAAACAGAGCTTCAGGAATTAAGTAGGTTCCCTTGGGCTACAGCAGGGAGCCAGATTTTGCAGGCTAAGGGCTGCCAAAGTCAGCGTGAACAATGCAAATCTATGAAGCCATTGAAATACTGTCACAGATGTAGTATTTAACAATGAGATACGGCCCAGGGTACTGTAAGTTACCTTCTCAAAATCCTCCTTGTTTTTTGGTGGTGGTAGCATTGGAGCATTGGGATTCTTCAACCTCTCCCTAGGCTGGGCATTGAAGGGCAGTCCTGACGGGGGCGGCGGCAGGGTGTGCTCCATCATGGAGGGCGGAATATAGATGGGATGTGGTGGGATAGGAACAGCTTTGCCCCAGCCCAGCTTCATTTCAAACGACATTATCATCTTGCCTGAAAAAGTGAAAAAAAACCCCTTCATTACCATGTTATAAACTGGTTCTGCATCACTTGGGATTTCCCCTTGCTAAGTGCAACATTTAGGTTTGCCTGCCACCGTTTACCTTTTGCTTACATTGTTGATTACTGTTACTACATCTATCAGACTACAACACAGGCTAATGAAGGCCTATTACACAAAATGTTTTATTAGTCTTCCCCCAATGTCTGTCTTCAGGACACTACAGTACACAATTACTATTGTTTGGCAATATTCAGCTGCCAGTAGAACAGTCAAGTGTAAACTCACTACTGGTCTGGTATCTACTGGAGTTACAGAACACATCTCACTTGGCTGATAAAACAACCTGAAAACGTGCTTACAGTCTGCAAAGATAATTACAGCCCTAAACTGAGAAACCTGTTTACCATTTAAATTCTTCAATGCTCTTTCAGCATCTCTTCTGTTCATAAAGGCAACAAAGCCACAATTTCTTTCTCTTGCTCTTTCTTCATCAGTTCTTGGCCACATAATTTTAACACTCGCTAATGGTCCAAAGCGGCCAAATTCTTGACATAACATCTCTTCATTCATCTACATGAAAAAGAGGTAAAAATTAACATTTTGCCACTGTAATTCTGTGACAGCTGTTTGCATTATTGTCCAAATGCCAAAATTTTCATTTTTTTATTTTTTTGACATAACATAACTTCACTGATAGCTCCCCAATGCAATCTACTGCAGAAACAAGAATCTAAAAAATTGCACTTTTAACTGAGCACACTCAAATGTCTGAGGTATGATCCACCTCGCTTAGGGATATCAATGGAAAAAAAATTTTAACTGAGCTAGAGATTGGCAGTCTAAACTTGAAGTTTGCAGCATTATGTTCAGAGCACTTATTCCAATGAATATTGCAAAAAAATTTGTCTGGGCCCAAAAATGCTAACACTGCACTCCCTGGCTCCAAACTCACCTGAGGATTGATGTTTCCCAGATACAAGTTTGTTGTGCTTGGATCTCCAACATCATGTGACCCTGGTGCATAATCATCCAGTACTAAAATACAGGAAAACAACAAACAAAAAAAGAAGTCATAATCCCTGCTATGCATTTAAACGACAACATTAAATTGAGTAAGAAAAGAATCTGTATTACCACCAGACGATCTGTTTCTTCTTGAAGGAGCATCCACTGAATATAGAGAAGAAAAATATGTACAATTTAGTCTACAAATCTTGTAGCCCAGACTAACATAAAAAAATAACATCTACTTACTTGAACGCCGCTGCCCATCTGAGTCAGACTGGGGTGGTTCGAAACGACTCAATCTACCTTTTGTTTTGTGCCTTTCATCACGCTCCTCCTGGATTCTAAGAAGCAAGTTTAAAGTCAGCAACAACTTAAAACCATTCTGAAGTTTTTATTCTAAAATTTTGAGTTGACCAAAAAATTATGAGAATTTTCAATATGAAACAATGAGTTTGTTAGAACTTCCAAGTTGCCAGTATGTCTGAACTTCTGTTTCATCAACTGGAATATATCTACCAGAAACATTCCAGCTGCATGCTTCCTCATTCATATTGTCAGGGTATTTCATTCTCAAACAAAACTGGAAATAAGAACTGTGCTCTGAAAAAGCGACTCCAATTCCACATCCAACTGCCAGAGATCCACAGACCACTCAGGGGACTTTTCAAGATGCACACAACTCCTCAGTGTCTAGTTATGCTTCCAGCTTTTCTAAGCCTTACTCAGAGGCACATCCACATGACTATTTCCAGAATAAACTGGATTTCATCTCAGTTTCTAACTCTGAGGACAGTACTCACAAGTATTTGGTGCCCTGCAGTCTGGCCTTAAATCCGGATATGAAGATACTGAATCCCAGGATACAGCGATGTTCCTTCAACTCATTTACACCAACTAAGGAACATGCAGCAGTGAGGCTCAGGCACTCCTCACAAAAGCCACACGTGGGTTTAGAATGTTGTACCTACTGCTTTCTAATGCACAGAGATTCATTTGTTTTCCATCACTAGCAGCAGGATAAATAGATGGCACTCAGATGCTCTTTGTTGTATTCCAACACATATGGAAGTGAAACAACCTGCTTTTTCAAGCATTATCCAACTTGCTTTTAATACTATCTAAGTTGAAGTCTCTAGACTTGAAGCACAATTCTTATTTCTGCATTATACAAAAGCTCAGCCTTCTCCTACAAATTCCTCTGGATACAGTTTAGAAACACTGACAAAGCTCACTCTTGTCAAGAGTGACAGACATTTCATACTGCACCAATCTCTCTGCTACACCCCTGTACTGGGCAGGTTTTGGTAGTGGGGGGATACAGGGGGGGGCTCTGTGAGAAGCTGCCAGAAGCTTCCACCTGGCAGATAAAGCCAACACCAGCCAGCTCCAAGATGGACCCAACAATGGCCAAGCCCATCAGCAATGGCATTGATTAAGCCTAGCTAAGTTCTTTTAAGCTAATTAGCTATACCATTTCCCAGGCATTTGAGGAAGAAAAAAAATAAAAACCTTCCTTTGAAGACAACTTAGCAAGAATGATCTTAAATACTGGCAAGGCAAAAACCCTGGACTTTGTTTATTTACAGTAAAAACTAGCAAACTTACTGCTTTAATTCTTCTTTAAAAAGTTCCAAATTACTCTTTTTCTTTTCCTTCTCTCCTTTCTTCAAAGGCTAAAATTAAAGATATATAAAACAACATTTCAGAAGACAAAATGAACAGAATTAAAAATAACATAACAAAACCATAGATAATTTCCATGCATATTTTACCCACAGCTTTCAAACCAAGTAACTACAGGAGAAAAAAACAATGAAAAAAAACCAAAGCAACAACCAAACAGACTTGAAACATTCAGACTGAGCGCTATCAAACACAAAGCTAGAAAATAAAAATTCAGAATAGTTGAAAATAAATTTGTTACTTCTCATTCTCACAATGCAGCACATATGATCAAACACTCTCTCTACGACATAAACATTTAAAATAACTGTGAGGTATTTTGTCACTTTGTTCCATTTGGAAACTAGATGCTGACTACACCCCTAGCATACCATCATGCTCTAATGAATTTGATAGATGTGTGTGCATACATATGTAAATTGTTTTACATATATATTTTCAATTATTTTATCTACAAACGTTCTACTTGAAAAGAATTTCTATTTCCTTCTCTTGCTTCCCTTTGGATGTAAATATAGTCTGAAAAAACAGTTACTTTAAATAGTTCAAGATCCTCAGGAAAAGCTCTTGAATGATGAAGAATATGGATACTGCAATATATTTTTTTAACAGTAATATATGTTCCTTAACTAACTCATGTGAAATGTTATCTTCAACAACATTGTTTTTATATAATCAAATTTAAATGAAAACGTTTCCAATAGGCAGACATACAAAATACTTGTGTTACACACTACAGCTTTGGAAAAACTGGACTTCCTACTCACCCCAGGCAAAGTTGTTTGTTTGTTTTTGTTTTTGGGGAGGGTCTGCCAAATAAATAAAATCATTTTTACCTCATTATCTTCAATCACCATTGGACATGGCAAGTGAGTAAACTGATTGCATTACTTCACAAGTATTTATGAAAAATTTGAAAAGCAGTAATAGTCTTACAGTACAAACACTTGCATATGACAGAACAGAGCTCAGAAAAACAAAAAAATGCTACAATTCATTTCTGTATATGTAGAGCTTTACATACAATGAAAATCAAAACTGCCATCCAGCAGTACCCCACTGCTCTACACTGACATTTGTTTAAACCTGGAGGGAGGTTATGATGGAATTGCCCACAATTATCACATTACATTCATTTCCCACCCTAACAGGCAGCATCTTCCACGTTTCACTTAAGCTTTAAAATTGTAGTAAGCTCTATTAAAAGACTTTTAAGACATCCAAGACATTCATTACACATACACAGTAGTAACAGTAATCATATGCAATTATCACTTGACTTGAAGACTGCTGGTTCATATTTCTAATATTTTTAATACTTTTTATGACAAACCTTGATTAAAAAAAAAAAAAACAAAAAAAACCCTAAAAACAAAACAAAAAAAAACCTCCATCAAATCATGCAGAAGATAAAATAAATTAAATAAAACAAGGTGTTCAGCTTCTGAACTGTGCAAGTTCTGGAACTCAAAGAGGGACTTCTAAAGGAACTTCTCAAACTTCATCCCCCCCTAAAAAAAACCAAACCAAAACAAACAAACAAACTCAAAGAACCCTACCAAGAAAAACTTGGATCAACACAAAGGTCAATTTATTTTTTCGTTTAAAGTTAAAAAAAAAAAAAAAATCAAAAAGAGATAGTAGCGATAGAAATTGAGAATTGCACCTAAACCCAGAAATTCTCACGACTGAAGAAGTTATCCCTTTGCAACAGTCACTAAACCCACATCCATGAGAAGTCTGTGCACCTTAGCAGGAACACAATGCCAGGGCAGTGCAGCACCAGGTGTATTGTGCCACATGCAGGGCTCCTGGGCCTCTGCATTTCATCACCTTTGTGTCTGCTACTGGTTCAGGAAACTCCAAATGTCCACGTTCTCTCAGATGTGACACACGCAGATAAAACCACTCTGCAAGCACTCAGGGCCCTTTTGCTAAGCACTTCTAAATACATCAGGATGGAGTCAAGATTCAAGTGAGAAACTTACAGGCTTTTTGGTTTCTATCATTAGGAGGGATGGAGGTTTCTCATTAGATGGCTGACTTGGCTGATTTTTTTGATCTGAGAATCGTGACGAAGGTTTATAGATTTTACCCCGTTTTTCATCTGTTTCATGCTCCTCTGAAATGAAAGATAAGTTGAAAGCAAATCTTATTAACTCATGCTGCACAACACTGTTCATTAGAAAGAATGCTGATTTGTAGTCCTGGTCATTCAATGCAATATATTACCCCATTTTTAAAAAGCTGACAATATGAATTTTATATAATTTAACATCTTTTAATATGAAGGAAAAGAACATGGATTAGGTAGTCTAAACCAAGGCATTTTTTCTTTGTATAGTTAAAGCACAAATCACACCACTGCCTACCTCAATCAAGGCATAAAGTAGATTTTAGCATCAAGTTTTTTTTGCTCCTAATGTAACATACTAATTTTGAAATGCAATTCAAAGCCAATCTTCATCTTTACTCAAAGCCAAATGACCCACCACCTCCAAAAAAAGATTAGTTATACCTTTAGATGCATTAACGATTCCTCCTCTTACAAATGTTTTCACTTTATTACCATCACCTCCTTCAAAGGCAGCAAGGAATTCTTCATAAATTTCTGCAGCAGCCTTCTCATCCTCCTACATAGCAAATGTTCATCTATTTACTATCATCACAGAACAACTTTCACTAGACAGTTACTCTTAAATTAGCTATGTGACATTCATTTTTATTTTCTAGAGTTCAAGCTACAAACAGCATCAAAGGAGCTTTAATTTTGGATAATTCAAATTTCTGAGAAATGTGGGCAGAACACAGCACATAACACACAAATCCACTGAGGCTGTGTGTTCCTTTCCAGGAGTTTACATGGCAATTTAACATTCAAAAGATGCCAAACAGAAAAGCTCAAATCAAAGGCTTATGGGCCTGGAGCTTTGCTGGCCTCAGCATGAGAGAACGGTGCCCATTCCATCTCAGCCTTTACCACCAACCCACGTGGCTGAAGGAGATCCACAAGAGGATCACCCTTCCCTATTTCAGGAAGCCAGAGAACTTGATTTCTCACAGAGAAGGAAAGAGTAAGCCTCTCAGTATCATAAAGCCATGGATGCCAAAAATACATTATACATGTAAAATACAATTCACTTTCACTCTTAGAGAGCTAAAATTACCAAAATTAAGATATCTGGTTGCATTTTAACAGCAAATTTATTTGAGCTCTGCGTACAAAGTAAAATTTTCATTGTACACCATTACCTTCTTTTTTAATTCTTCTTGCTCCTTCTTACTCAGTGTCCGTTTGGCAGCACTCATTTTGCCAATACTGAATGCTTTAAGTTTACTTTCCATTAGAGGCTGCAAAGGGAGTGAGAAAATAGACATCAAACTGTTTACAAAACAATGCAAATAATGCTACTTTTGGCCTTGGCCTACACCAGTAACTCAAACAAAACAAAAAAAAGCCTTTCTGTACTGATCTGTGAAGTTTTCATTATCTAATACAACCAAAAAAACCAAAAAGTGTGGCTTTTGTAAAACAAATTATCCTTGGTTTAATGAGGAAGCTTTTAATACACCACTCAAACACAGCTGAAATCTGAAGGACACTTGCTGTAAGAGCCTGGACATTTATCACTGCGCAGTGCTGCAGTTTGTAAACCTCCAGAAATACATGCTTTGCATTACAGTTCTTCCCCCTTCCCTCACAAAAGCTTCTCTGACTCTTTTGGCAAGAATAATGTTTGTGCAAGGTTGGACAGGCAATGGAACAACCATATGGATGCTAAATTTCCATTGTACTTTAAGGTAAAAATTAACAGCTTTGCTGGAACAACAAAATGCATTCTAGAGGTTTTCAGCTATACAAAAACCTCACACAAAAACTTCACATTCAGCTCCTAGACTGTTTCTAATTTCTTTCCAAAACCCTGATGAAGGAAGTACTCCACATAACAGTAATTTCTGGAATTCTTAAGACTCTATTCTGGTAGTTGATAGGCAGCAAAGCATCAAGAGAAGAAAGACAACTGGATGGAGAGCATGTTCCAAAGACATGGGCAGTGGGAAGTTAAAAGAGAGAAAAGATACCTCTCTGGAAACTCCTGCCTTAACACAGTAATTCATGAAGAACCAGCACAACAACAAAGCCCCAGAAGCTACTAGTCTTGTTTCCAAAATATTTGTGCTGCTCTTACACAGAGCACACAGTGATGCTTAAAACTATGATTTTTGCAATGACAGTTCTTAAAAAAAAATCAACTCAACGCAACATCAAGTCAAATAAGGTGAACAACTTAAATGTCATATCATGAAAAATATTCTGATACCAACTGGAAAGGGTTTCCTCTAGGACTAATTTTCTTTGCAAAGAGTTTTATTTCTAGTATCAGCTTCCTATTAATTTTTTTTTCATAAAAAAGCACCATTGAAAACAAACTGTTTGAAATATCTTCAATTTATAATCCTTGCTTAGCATCACTCCCAGATCTGTGCTAAGCATAGGACCAAGCAGTTCATACTTCTTTGAAACTGTTCCCTCTTCATCACTGAAAGTAAAGCTATCAGTGACAAATTTATGCAATGTTCTCTGTGAAGTTATCTGGTTTATGACACCATGTTTGTCAACGTGAGCTACTGTGACAGGCTTATCAGGAGCTTTTAATTCATCTCTGTGTTTTTAAATTTAATAAAATCCCATCTCCCAGATGTCTGAAAAGCAGCTTCTATTTCAATATGTCAAACAATATACAACCTTGGCATGAGCACACAGCAATGGCACAGCACTGCAGGCAGAGCAAATACCACACTCCTACCCAAGGCTTATCCTGTCATCAGAAAATAATCTCTCACAGTAATGTCACAGGATACCTGCAGGTCAGCCACATGAATATTTGTTCCAGTGTCATAAAGGAAGCAGCTGCAAGATAAAGAGTTCTGGCACTAAGAGCTGCTCAGTTTAGAAAGGGTCTCAGGAAAAAAAAAAACACCTGCCAACTGGCAGGAACAATATAAAGTTAAGATTGAACTAATTTATGCCTGCTAGTTAGATTCCAATGGGCAATTATAACATTGTCATTAACCATATGCAGCTTCACAGAATTCCTAACAACAGAACTACACAAAACTTGAAGATCTTCCTCCTTCCAAAAATGCAAGATACTGTGAAAAGGGTAAAGCAAATGACAGAAGCAAAGAGAAACTTACAGCTGAGTAATCAAATCTCTGTATGAAAGCAAACTTCTGTTTAACCAGAATACTGCACTGACTGTGAAGTGGCACAAAGCACTAAAGTTCCAGTCCATCAGTACAAAATACTCAGAAGAGATTTAAGAGTAATTGCCCAAACTGTAGCAAGTAAAAGAAATCAATAAAACAAGCTACTTCTCTATGAAAAGTTTCTGCTACCACAACTCAACTAATGCTCTTACAAGCAATTTAACAGCTGATAATTGACTTCTGCATGTACAAAATCAAATTGAAATCTTGAAGAAAATCCAAACCACAGAATGAATTGTCTGGTATTAACTCCCAGTTTGGCTCTTGCAGCCTGTTTTCATTTTAGCTCAGAAACAGGTAAGTCTTCATGCAACATACCAACCACACAACCAGGCAAAGGTCTCGTCACTGAGGGGATAAGGGGCAGGGGGACAGCAGGACCAGGTTATTCTTCTTACCTTTTCCTTTATCATATTCTATTAGAAAGAAAAATAAAAATAAAGGATGGAATTAGGGCCACACTGTCTCAGCCTCGAGAAGCCAACTGCATGTGAAAAAGCACTTGAATATCCCATGATTCCCAGCACTGATCACCTTGCATCCTCAAGCACTCCCCAGTGTCAGAGACAAACCCATACAGAGTCCTTGCAGCTTTTTTCTGTTCCAGTACCCATTATGGATGCAGTGCCATGCAGCACAGCTTCCTACATTGCTGCTTGTTTTGAAAGTTTCAAGGAGTATTTTTAAACATGAAATCATTGGTTCATTTGCAAACACCTACAGCTTACATACCCAATGCACCAGACTCTGCCTGTAGCAAGCAGGTTTCTTTAAAAACAGGCCTAGTTTGGGTTTGGTTGGAATTTTTTTGTTTTTTTGTTTAAGTGTTTTGGACTTACATGTGAATCAGCAGATCCAGTGGTATGTACTGCATCTGGCCCTCTGACCTGAGGAGAGAATGAGGAGGAGGTGAGGAACACAACAAGAAACAGACACACAACCTCTGGGGGGGGTTTCCCAGTTCTTGGAATACGAATTTTCATTTCAATTTCAACATCCAAATACAAAAGAACAAAGATACCTATAATGCATTTCAATGATCTATCTGACCTAGGTCACCTCAGGAGCAATGTCAATATAAGGCAAATAAGGGACAGACCTAAAGATGGACCATTAAAAAATCTGAATTTCCACAGCTGGATTTTATAAATACATCAGTAATGGGGAAAAAAGTAGGTTAGTTACATTGCATCTTCAAGGGTTGTCATTAAAGGCTGTCAAAGATTATATTAAGTGCTTGATTACATTTGGCTTCCTATAAAATAATTTCCAAAACTGTTTTTACTATATTGTGCATAGATGGAACCTGGCCACCTCAAAAACCACAACTTGTGACCAGGTACTAACTGGTTACTTTAAACTCCAGCTGAACTTTAACACCTAAACCAGCATATACACAAAATCAGACTTTAAATGAGCTTAAGTGATGGAGAACACACTTTTAAATTATGTAATGCCCAAATTCCAGAAAATTAAAGTATTATTGCCTGATGCACAATTCATACCTTAACTGAAATTTAAGTCTAAGTAACACATTTCCATTAGCTGAAATCTGTTCATTAGTTACAGAACATTAGCATTTCTCCTCATTACCAGGAGTTTATAGTTTATACCAGAAATAGTAATATATGATGCTCATTTCCAGTCTTTCAAAACCAACAAGCACCAAATACTACTCTAGAAGATCATTTACTAGGCCTTGTTTTTATTGTGCATGCTGCTTTTTCATCAGCTAAGACAAAGACATTTCTCTTTTAACAAGTGTATTCCTATGTTATACAGTAAAATCAATTTAGAAAGAAATGGTCTTCAACAGAAACCAGAATTAAGTGCACAAAGGCAGAGTGCAACACACAGATACAGCCCTAGAAAGGGAGAAGCAAAAGGCTTCCAGGAATACGTTTGGAGGTTTTGTTAAGAAAGATAAATGGGGCAGGAAAAAAAATGGGGGGAAAAAATCATGTCTTACTCTCAAGGACCTCCCAAATCCCCTTCCTTGCAGCACTGTACATGACTCACAAGCACAACTCTGCCCAGAAGCCAATAACAAGCTGAGTTCACATGCAGCAGTAGCAGTCCATTAGAATACACATGGAAGCAAATATCTCAAGCATTTTTTACTAATGCCACTGCCTGCAAACTTCTCCTCCTGTGTACTTGGTGCTGGATTTTTTTGTGATCTCCAACTGCCCGTGGCACTCAGATCAGTAATCTGTTATGCACAGGTCTCCAGACTGCACAAATGTAGCCTAAAGAAAGCTGTCCTCCCCTCAAAACTTTAGGAAAGCGTAGCCCAACATCACACAGATAAAAGATGTACACTGTACAAAAGAACTGCAGAGCATGGGAGCAGCATTCTCCTGCTGCCAGCTGCCACCCTGCGGCAAGCAGCACCCAGCTGCAATTCAGCCTTCCAACAAACAGTGAGAGCTGCAGCCCAAAACATCAGTGCCAAAGGTGGAGCGTACAGGGCTGTCTGCCCTGCTGTGCTGCTCCAGGAAAGGAGCTTGTCTGGCAGCAGCACAAGGGAACAGCCCCTCCTGAGTCCCCACATCTGTTTCACTGATGGAAGTTTTGATAGTGACAGCTCCCAACAGGGGGGTGCTGAAGCTGCTCACAGGGGGGACACAAACAAAGCATTACAGAGTAACAGTGGCAATGCTCAGTACCAGACACAGATTGTCCTGAGGAAGAACATAAAAAGAAGCAAGACACTATATCTGCTTCTCCAGCAGCAAGCAGATGATACTGCTCAGAAAGGCTGCAGTGTGTGGTGGCACACACAGATTCTGTGGGAGTCCAGTGGCACTTCCCAACCCACCCACAGAGACCATGGCACTGCAGAGCCACTCAACATAAGCTGAGCAGCACAATTTCTATTCAGGTGCACTCAGAAAACTTCTAAAAGCAATTTTAGCTTTCAGACCAACTGTACCCCACAATAACTAGCAGCTTTGGAGAGCCATGTCATCTTCCTCCTTCAACAATTCTTATTTTTAAGGTCTTCTTTTTCCTATGTATAAATTTAGTTCTACCTTGTATAAATTTAGTTCTACCTTTGATACTGCTCCTGACCAACCAAGCAACTGTTCTGACAAAGCACAAGATGAAAAGGCTCTTGACAAAACTACACATTGCTATCTGCCAGTTTCCAAACAGCAGTTATTTTAAAAAATCACAGATTCTCCCAGCACTGCACTTTGCATCCATCTGCACTGCCTTGACAAAAGGGGCCATTTTGTTTCCTTAGGAGTCAGACCAGCTGCTCTGACTCAGCGGAATCGGTGTCTAACACAGGGAAACATTTCAGAAGATGTTGCCCACCTGTGTTGAAATCTAGAGCAGGATTGTTTTTTCTGTTCTCATCATGTCAAGAAGCCCAACTGAATTTAACTGCTGAGAGACACACAAAGCTCTGCCCTACACATGAGATGCGAGTGAGGACAGCTCCCTCCTGTTCAAAATGCCAACAGAAAAAATGCAGTGAATCCAACTTCCAGTCACTGCCAGCACAATTGACAAATAACTTTTTACCCCCAATTCATTGCATCTCTGCATGAGAACTATCTTCCTTTTTTTTGTCCTCACCCAGACTTTTTTAAGCTGGATCACTTTTTCCATCACTTTCACACTGCACATTTGTCAAAGCATGTGCCAGCACAGCTGAAGTGTCATTTCAGCAGCCTGCATTAAAATACAGCCCTGTCAAAGCCCAGTCCTGGAGCTCAGGTCACCCAAAGCTGAATCCAGCCAACCTCACTCAACCTCCAAAAGAAAAAACAAAAACTTCAAAGGACCAGACAAATGAGATTTATGACAAACTTCCATGAAAATGACAAAGCAGAGACATCTCTGAGATCCTGATTTTCTTCTAGCTTCATGGAAGCTTCCAAGGAAAACAGAGAAGAGAATAGCTCTTCCAACATCTTTCTTCCTGCCCACAAATCCAGCTCTTCATGGTTTCTCCAGACTTAAAGATCTCTCAGTAGACCTGGCATGATTGTGTTATTTCACAAGTATTTAAAATACACTGTATACAATAAATATTTTTTTTAATTAATACTGATGCCAGTTAGTGAAACAAAGAGCAATAAAAGCACAAAGGCTGCCAATAGAACCCAGGAGACAATCTGTGGTCCTATAAATGCTGAATGGTATTTTTACAACTGTAACTGCTACAATTTAAAACATAAATGAAAGCCCTGTCCTTGAAAGAACCAATAGCTTCAGGGTGAAATGTTTACAGGAAGCTCTGCTGAAAGCCACTCCTGCCCCGTTTAACACCTTCCACTGATCCTGCCCCCACAGTGGTCACACTGAACTCCAGACTGCTCCTGGTCTAGCTCATCACCCACCACAGGGAGATGGGGAGCTTCAGCCAAAGCATCTCCCAACTCAGAGCAGCAGCCTGCTGCCCAAATCATGCCAAAGCAACCAGAGAAGCTTGCAAGGGAAGGAGTAGTGAAGAACCAAAGCTTGCTAGGGAAGGAGTAGTGAAGGCTGAGACTCCTTGTGCCAGCACCGACAGCAAGGAAAAACAAATGGAACACATAAATTAAGATGTCAAAATTCAGCTAAAGGAGGTTCCCAGGTTGCCTTATAGTTTTTATTCTCCCTTTCTTTCTAGAAAATAAGTGCTTGAAAACACCTGCCAATTATTTGACAGCTAATGTATTTAGTGTTTGCAGTTACTGCAATAATGCAGGCTAGAATTAGTTCCTACCTGAGCAGTCATAACCTGCAAACACAATAGCAAAGGGACAGTGGCTTTCTCCAGAAGTATTTGTACAGAATTGTATTCCACTAGAACCTTCAACTCAGGTAACAGATCCAGCTTTTGGGGTGAAAAAGGGAAAAGTACAGCCTGGTCCAAGTGGAGTATTTCAGTATTTCTTCTGCATATGGCACCCAATTTGGACAGCAGTCTATGTAAGAGCAGTGGCCTTGCCAGACAGTAACTATTCTCAGAAGATACAATAACAAAATCAAAGAGTCACTGAGCAGCTAAAATGTCCTTACATAAATAACTGAACATCTGCATCTGTCATTTCAGAATCATGCCCTACACTGATGTGCTGTGCAGTCTTTGCAATGTCTATTTTCTATTCTTTATTATCCTTCTTTCCTACTTGGATTTCTGGAAATCTCAAGCGCCAATCTTGCTATTCTAATCTCAAAGTGCCAAAGGAATAGTTAATGCTTTTGCAACACATTTCACATGGGAGACTCTCAAAGTAATTTAGCAGCTGCCAGTATCACACAAAGCAGCTGCCACCACAGCAGTGCAGGCACTGGGGGCTCCCTGAACCTGCACCACCTCCAGCAACGCTTTCCAGTGAATCAAACAAACAATGCCTGGCTGAAAAAATGGGATTTTACACTATATATATATATATAAACTGGGTCAAATTTGGTACTTGGACAACAAGACTGAAGAACAAATTCCAACCATTCTGAAGGGGAGAATTTATTTTATTTCAGGCACTAGGTCATAGCTCCTCACAGAGCACAGAAAATAAAAGGTCACTGTGTCTTTCCAGCAGGTATCTAGAAGCCAGCAAAGGCACTGAATTGGAACTGCCACTGAAACATATTCTATGAGTCTGTGAGGTACATAAATTACTGCATTTGCAAAACAAATGTAAATGCAAAAGAAGCCTGCAACTTCACTTTTAATTATGTAAGTAAATGAATCCTAAAGTTATTAAAAAAATCAAAATGTCTGATAAATAATTACTTCGTAAAATCTAGCAAAATGGTTATTTGCTCAACTGTTAAACCATAAACATTCTCATATACGCTCAACTAAAAATCCACATTTTAATCCCTGTGTGAATAAACTAATTAAAACAAATATTAATAATTTCAATACCACTTCTTTCTGCAGACATCTGAAAAGTATCTCAATGTATATCACCAGCACTTATGGAATAATAAAACAAAGATACCAAAGGGGACACACACTGTTCAGCCCCCTAAGATCTCCCAAGATTTTGTTTTTGAGAAATAAATCCCAAGAGATAAGGATGTCTTATTTTATTTCACTTTTCAACAGAAACATTCCCATGGATCCAAGTAGGTACTACCCCTATTTTCTGTGGCACATACAATAATACTGACAAGAAGGAACAAGCCAGATCTAGAATGTGAAGTGGAACATGGCAAGGATGTCTGGAGAAATGGGATGTCTGAGAAATGAGGAGTGAGGGGAGCGCACAGAGTGGCAGTGCAGGTACAGCCTGTCCTCAGCAGGCCCTGGCAGATGAACAGTCTGACCTTACATTCCCTAGGTGGCTTCCATGGGATGGAAGAGTTAACTGCCTGAACACACCTCTGCAGGACTGACATCTAGGATAGAAAACAATCCCTATAAATTAATTATTAGTGTATATTGAAAGAAAGAATGTCATCAGTACAGAAATAGCAAATGACACAAATAGCCTACAATGTAACTGCAAAAAGAAAGGAATCACATCTGGGTTGGTGTTCTGTACCACGCTATCAGCTGCACTCATCAATAATTAAATATTCTATTTCTAATTATACTTGAAATCCCAAAATGTCCTATTCCCTGAAAGGCACTGCCCACAAATTAAGATCTATTTTACTACTGAAGTTTTCTGTCCAGCTCTTATTTGCCATTCCAAGCCAAAAGCAAGATAAAAAAACATTTCTTGGCAATATTTGGAACAGATCATAAAAGGGAAGCAAAAATAAAACGCTCCTACTCTAATAACAACTGAGTAAACATGCAAAGACTTTAAGTAACTACACTTCACTACCAACTACATTAATTACTACAGTTTCTTGGCAGCAAAATAAAATTTTAAAAAACTAAATAATCCTGGTCTTGCTTAATAAAAAGACGGGCAAAAATTATTCATTTATAGCACTGGTAATTCCTGAGCCATAACACGGCTTTCCGTTTAAATGGCTTGCACACACACACACCAAAACCTGGAAGATTTATATATTTCTGACCTAAAACCTGAAACGAAAGTGAATGAAAGGGAGCAATCCTCGAACCATCAGCGGCCAGTGCACCCCCCAAAGTGTCTCACCCTCCGCCCTCGGGCAGGAGCGATGCCGGGAGCGCAGGCAGCTCCGTGCTGTGCCCGCTGCTCCAGAGCACAGCTCTGGGCCAGGTTTTGCAGAGCTGCTGCGCTACCTGCGCTCCTGGGCTGGAAACCCAGCCAGCAGCACCTACAGGAAGTACAGAGGGCTCCGTGAAAAGCGCGGGGAACGCCGCAGCAATTCTATGAAACTTATAATTTCACCGCGCTTCAAAAGAACCCACTCCATCTCAATTCGTGGTTTTCCTTCCCACCCGCGAGCTGGAAACTCACCCTGCGCGGGCTTCGGCCCACGTGGAGGGAGGGAGGGAGGGCAATGGAATGGAAGCCGTCGGTGGGCACGGCGGGGCTCGGGCATTGCGGGCCGGCACAGCGCCGCCGCCGAGCCCCGCGCCCTCCTCGGCCGGGCCACGGGGACGCCACGGGGACAGACACGTGCCCGGGCCGCTACCGAGGAGCGGGCGTGCCCCGCAAGAGGCCCGGGACCCCGAGCCCCCATCCCGCCCCCCACCCCGTCCCGGGGCCCGCGGTCACCCCGGGCTCAGAGCAGGCCGCGCCGCCCGCGCCTCGCCGCCCCGCCGCTACCGGGCCCCGCCGCGGCGGCAGCGGGCCGCGTTCCCCGAGCGCATCGGAGCGGGCCGCGGGCCATGCCTCCCGAGGCGAAGGGAGCGGGCGCGGGCCCGGGGCGGAGCGGCCTCACCTTCCCGGCGGGTTTCTGCGAGCCGCCGGGCGCCTTGTCCGCCATCTTGCCTCTCCCTTCGCCCAGCCCTGGCGGCGGCCGAGCGAGCGCCGATCCCACCGAGCCCGCGAGCGGAGGGCGCGAAGCCGATGGCCGAGCCGCCGATGGCTCCCCCCGCCCCCCCGCGCGGCAGGGCCGCCCCGTTGCTGGCAGCGCTCGGCCCGCACGGCAGCGACGGGAAACGGAGCGGACAGCGCTGGGAACAACCCGAAATGCTGCACTTCAGTGAGAAAAGCCCTTCAGTACTGAAAAGGCTAACACAGCACATCCTTTCTTACTGGGTTTGATATCACACTACAACTGCAAGTGTATTGAAGGCTGTTTAACTGGGGATTATAACCAGCCGTCACATCTATCACGAGTCTTGAATCCCCGTGCTTTCATGGATTTTCAGAGTGGAATATGCAGGGGCTGAGATAATACTTAAGGAAAAGACAGGAAGATACAGAGAAGTTAATGAAAGCTTTAATCCACCACCTGCCGACACGCACTGCCCTGTGAGCGGCGGGAGGGAGCAGGGCCTGTGCTAACAACCGCTGGGGCAGCGGAGAATGAAAGTTCCAGAAGGAAGGGGGGGAAAAAAAAGCAAAAGGAAAGGTTGAAGACGGCAGAGGCAACTGCAGAGGGCTGGAAGTTTATAGAGGAGGGCAAAACTCTCAGGAAACCTCACCGGCTGCAGATGTGCGTCCAAGTGTGCAGGGACATGGTCTGCTGAGAGCCGCTGCTCTGCCCGCAGCCGTGTCAGGGTGACGGCTCAGCTGCGAGCACGTCCATGGCAATGTCACCGCGTGTCACCAGCGCTGAGCAGGCTGGGCAGGGCGGACAGGGCACAGCGGCGCGGCAGCGAGGCTCACGGCGGGCCGGAGAACGGCAGGGAAGTCTCTGTCCCTGAAGGGCGGAGGACGCGGGTCAATGTGCAGGAAGAGCAGGGCGGGCAGCAGGAAGAGCTCCCTGGGTTTGGTACCCCGCAGGCGCCGCCAGGGGGCAGGCACGGCCCGTGCCGAGCGCCCGCCCGAGGCGGCCCGTGCCACGTAAGGTGACTCCACCCGAAGTTACACAAAAAATGGCGAAATAAAAAATAACGCTCCCCATCGTTCCTTAGGTACGAGCTGCTTTACTCCGCAGTTCAGTCTGCAGCTGCAGCTGAGGCAGGGAGAAAGGTTACACGGCACCACGCGTTTCTCGGGCTGCTGGCGCCGCCCTCCGCCACACAAGGTGCCGGCGGGGCGGCCGAGGCCCCACAGAGGGAGGATTTGTACCGAATACACCGGAGCGACTGCAGCGATAAGCGCGTACTGGTCCCATCTCCAGCCTGCAGGAGCCTGCACGGCTCTCTTGGATAAATTTGAGGAGGAATCACTGAGGCTTGGCAGGAAGGAGAGGGATATCAAACCCACGCATTGACAGGCACAACTCCACCAGTCTTTTTTAGGATATTTTGAGCCCCAAACGTTCCCATAGAGGAGTCCTTCCACATGAAGGGATGCCGTTGGTCAAGGAGCATTGTGGATGGATTAGGCAGGATTTACTGCTTCAGAATCCAAGCCAAGCCCTTCTCTTCCCCCATCTTTCCCCCTGTTTACTTGAGAACCATTTCACTGCCTTGCAGAGATACAGGATTAGTATAATCTGTGACCTGCTTTTGGGGTGTTTTTTACCATATTAGTGCAAACAGGTGCAGCAATGAGTTGAAAGCAAACTAGCTAGGGAACTTGGAGAAGGCTACAGGAGAAGACACGAGATGATGCTCAACTCTGCTGGCACCATGTTAATAAACCTGGCATGAAAGATGACTGACACTTCTGGATGAGAAACAGACATCTAGCTGGAAAGAGGAATGTGCCTTTGGATGATAAGAGGTTTCGGGGCCAATAATGTTTAGAAAATTTGTGCTCCATTTGGCCTCAATCCCTTTATTTTATCCACCTCATTAATCCATTTTAATTATCCACCTCATTGTTCAAGTCCTCTTACTGCTTAGCCTCTACGCTCTTTTGCAATTAATAAACTGCACCAAATTAAGAGCATCACAATCCAGAGCATGCTGAGAAAAACAGGAAAGAAATAGCTAAGAGTTTCAAAGGTCATCTCTAAAGATAATTTTTCAGAATGAACTGTACTCCTCAATCTGTGCTATTTATAACACATTGCAATAGTACAGTAGCACTTGTATACAGTTAGTGAATGAGAACACATGTCACGCTTTTGGGCTTCATGGGAAAGCGAGGGCAGGAAGGAAAGGAAAGGAAACAGTGAGATGCAGAAATCCATGGAGAATTAATGCTGGAAAGGGTAGCTAATAATAATAATAATATTTAAAAGCAAATTGTAGGCATTTTTCATTATAATGCAGTAGGTCTGGTTGCCAGCAGACCTGGGAATTGTTTATTAACTGTAGTCACAATGACAAGTATCATTAGGCAATATATTTGGGAAAATCACGAATTATCATAAATAATTAACACTAAGCTACATTAAGTAAACCACATGCTGCACTGTGTTACACTTGTCTTTCTGGCTGCTTTTTTCCCAACTTTCAGAAGAAAGCTCTCCATTGCTCTCGCTCCAGACCAGGGCACAGAACTGCTGCAATTCTTTATCAAACGTGGGTGTGAGGGAAAGGGAGAGGAAGGATTTCGGGTGCTGTGGAAGTTCCCTAGCCTGTGGCAAAGGAAGCACGTTCGAGGACATGAGGCAGGCAGATAGTGAGTAGGACAGGAGTGCAGCTGCTGGGTGTACAGGTTTGTAACTCTGTAGTTTCACACTTTGCTGTGTAGTTTCGCAGAGTGGCTCACGGATCCCTAAAAGCAACCGCCTGTGTGTGTGTTCCCCAGTGCTTAGGCAGCCGTCTTGCAGCTTCTTCCCTCATTCCGCCCTGCGCCTCCTCCGCCAGCGAGGGTTCTCAGCAGAGGCGGCGGCAGCTCCGCCGTGCCCCGCGGGTTGCTAGGGAGCGCTGCGAGCAGAGGCGGGCAGCCCTCAGCCTGGCCTCAATTGAGATGCCTTAGCAGGGACCACCGGAATAACGAAAAACAGCTAGAGGGGCTGTCTGGGAGAGGGCACTTCGCCTCTCAGCAAGTCTGGTCTTGCTGCCACTGCTCTGTCTGCTCTCTGTCCCCCGGCAGGAGCCATCTCTGTGTTACTCCATCTCTCAGTGCTAGTGCTTTACCTTCCCTAAGCTGTGACTGCTGCTCTACTCCTGCCATTCAGCAGCTGCTCTCCCTTCCAGGACCTCGCTGCTCTCTCCTGGGACGCGTGTTATCAGGGAACCCGGGCTCTTCCTCCCCCTGGGATGCCTCAAGCAAAGAGGGGCATTACGCAAAGCAGTCACAGGGGCAGCATCTGACCTGCGCCGTCTGGCTGAGAAGGGTCGGTCATTTGCGGTGTAGTTTGCAGGCATTAGTGCAAGTATCAAATGAAGGCTTAATTTCAAAAGTTCTCCTGCAGCTTCTTGTCAGAGAGAATTAGCCTACGTGGCTAGAATCCAGATGTGCACATCTATCAGCTGTTTTGAAAGCACGGAAGTTCAAGATTAGTGCAATGCCAGTCATTCCTTCGCCATACTGAGAGTCCCTCCTGTCAGGTTACTAACAGTGAGTAGCAATTTGTGCTCTGCAAAACACTCCCACTCTGCACATACAAACAAAACAATTTCTTAGTTATGCACTTTGTAAGTGAGGGTTCAGTTCTGCAACCCTTGCAAAGGACAAGCTGTACTTTGCTCTTACCACAAGCCCCTGGAATCTGGGCCAGTGGTGGATTTTGACCATGGAAAACATGAAATATGCACCCATCCGATACGTTATTCTTCATCACAGTGAAACTAATTTCACAGCAATACTTACGCTCAGATTTGCTGCTGTCAAGAAAAAGGCAAGTTTTACCTCAAATCTTTCAAAACTCTATGAAGACAACAACTAAACTTCCAGAGAAATTTTCTTTAAATGTGAAGTATTTTAGCCAGTTTGCTGTGCTTGGTGTTTTTTTCAGATGGGTTTCATTGCTGGTTTTTAAAGCATAAAGGATACAAACCTGTAGATATTCAAGGTAAAGAGGGCAGAAAATTACAAGCTCCTGATCACCGAGACATTAAAATGAACATTGCTGTGCAACTATGATGTTGGTTACTACTATTCCCATTCACAACATCTACCTTTTCTCTCCTCCAGCTGAAGCTTTAAAATATAGGTATCACTCCCATTTTTTTAATCTATCAAGGTATTAGCTTTATAGAGTATAATTGACCCTAGTTAGTTAGTCAAGAAGGAGAAAGTGATGCAAGGTTTCCTGTTTATCCAGTCTTACAAAGACAGCGGAGCAGAATCTTTAAAGGCAAGTTAATCACTTAAGTATTAGATCAAAGCACAGTGTCTACTCAATTATTACAAAGTATTGCAATCACTGCAGTGAAAAGTTACCCATCAAACCATTATTTGCAAGAGATTGATACACATTCAAGAAAGAATAAAAAAAACCAACACAGAACAAAAGGACTATTTTTGTATGTCTGTGTATCTCTTCAGATGTTCTCCCAGAGAAACTGCAACCATGAGGTACAGCAAACAAAGTTAGATGAGGCCAAAGCTTCCCTTTCTTTAATAGCTACTCTTTTTAAATAGAGCCAAATTCTACCCTCTCTCTGGTTTAGTGGGGTTGCATGAAAGATGTCACAACAGAGTCAGAGTTACTAAAAAGGTTTCAGTGCAGAAAAAAACTCCAGAGGAAACAAAGAGGGTAAGTGTTTCTACCCAGATAAAACTCGTTACTGAGAAAGAAATCATCAAAATCTGTCCTAGAAGTGAAGATATAAAAAGAAAAAAGGTATTCTACAGGTGGAATTGTATGGTGGAGGATTAAGTCAAGCAAGTTCTACTAAGACTGATATTTGCCAGCATGAGTTGAATTGGGTGAGGCTAAAGGTTTATCTTCAAAAGCATCTTGAATCTTCCATCACTGCATATTCACATTAGGACTTTCTCTCTTTTTAAGTTTTTTTAAATCTAGTTTATTTATTCAAAAAAGCTGTGTATAGTAGGAGGGCTAAGTACAACCTCTTCCCTAGTGTGCTGAGTATGTTTGAGTGCAAAACATGCATTTAGCTTTTATTTCTTCATTTCCTAATCAAAAGGCATAATTTCACTGGGTAGGGTTGAAGTAATTTAGAATATTTTTTAGGGCTTCTGATATTTCAGACAAAATAACGCCTCAGAAATGACTTCAACATTGAATAAAACAAAAGTATAATGTAGAAACAAACTCACATTTGGTATTTTAGCACATCTTTTCCTTTGAGTCTTCATCCAGCTCTGATTAACATTAGCTTCCATTACTTACCTCATTAGGCAGCACCTTCATCGGTGCTTTAAAAGTCTTCTAAAAGGTTATTTGGAGATAAAGCCTGCAGAAAATTCTACACATGGTAGGATTAACCATGGTATATGCTGACCATGCCCTTCTAAATATAAACTCTGGTTAGAGAAATGGAGAGGCTCTTCATGCACTACATTACGTGGACTCCTCTCTGTGACCTCCAGATGTCCTGATTCTCCCTGGCTCACCACATAATAGTCATGTAATACTAACCTTGATGGACTACATATGAATAAGAGGCTATTTTGAGGTTGTAAGTGCTTCAAATTGTAAGGTTCCCTGCACACTATCCCACAGCTGGCTTGGGAGGAGAATACTCAAGTCAATGTAATATGTATGCAGCAGTCTTTATGAAAGCCCAGGCTGTCCTCAGAGATCATTCTCCCTGTGAGGAGTCTGCCTTGGAAATAAGCAAAAGACTTAGATCATTAGCAATGAGTTCCATGTAAGTGGCTGCTAAAGCATTAGTGTGTACTCCACCAACAGCCAGACAGTCCAGTGTGCACCAGGACTGTCAGTGTTGAATCACAAGCAAAGCCCACCTGCTCCTCCCAGCGTGGGCTGCCCCAGTGGGCCATAAACCCAGTGGGTGTCTCCCAGGCAGCCAGGCCACAGCCCAGAGCTCCCTGAGGCCTGAAAGCCTCCCACATCCCTGAACGTGGGGAGGCTGCAGCAAACTCAGAACGTGTCAAACGAGCCCTGCTACTGCTGCAAGGCCAGCAGTTCCCAATCAGCAGTGGATGCTGTCGTTCTCTAGACACCATCTGTTGCAACAGCTGCTGGTGGCTTTCCAACAGCCTCTTTAGTGCAGGTTTGAAACCGATTGCTCTCAGTCAACCACCCCTTCTTATCTAACCTTCATGAGAGAGACTGAAGATCATGGTCACTCTGGCCCTCTACCACAGGGCACGCAGTGGCATTGACTGGCAGTCTCACTGCCATATGGGACTGAGACAGGATCACCACAGCCCTCCTGGGAGTGCCTGCATGTGTAGTGGGCTGGGAGCAGGACAGGGGTGGGTGTTGTTTAGCAAAGAGCCCCCTCCCCACTGCCTGCCTCTGCAGGGATGCAGCGCCCAGTCCAGCATCTGGCCTGTCTCCTCTGTGGCCTCTCTAGTGGAGAGTAGCACCATGAGAAGCCTGACCTCTACCAGAGGCAGAGCAGCTTCCAGTAATCCCCAAAAGCCTTTCCTCTCCTGAAATCCCACACTGCAGAGCCCACAAGGAGCTGGGCCCTGCCCACTCCTGAGGCTCCCTGCAGGCAGAGCCCTGTCAGTCCCTCCCCAAGGAGTGTCTGCTTGCTGTGTCCCTGCACTCCAGCATGCACCCCCTCTAAAACACACGGGTACCAGAGCATATTAGGCCTGCGGTCTGAAAAATGTCTTTTGTTTAATATTTTGCTCCCTATGTTGGCTTCTCAGCACTGTTCAGTTATGCTTATTTTCTTAGCAGGTCTCCTGTGTAATTTTTATAAAGATTATAAACAGTGTCACCAGTCTGCCCTACTTTTTAATGAAAAATGCATTGAAAATCACTTTCAGCAACACACTTTTAAGACTTTATTTCTGCTAACTTAAAAAACTTATTTCTGATTGCCCCCTTGTTCAGATTTTTCACATTGTTGTGATTCACTACCAAATAGAAGATTTTAATGAAAATCTTTGGACAAAGCGTTCTAATTACACTTGACCTCAGTTTATGTCATGTGACCATGCACGTATCTGAATATCACCACGTAAAATGTACTTTTGGCAACCGAGAGCTATTGGATGTTTAAGACTATCTGAAAACAAACAAAAAGGAAACACGTTGAAGCAGCAGAGAGCAATCCCTTAGTCTGCCTCCTACCTGTATCTGCATTACTGGTGCAGGTGCATTAACCTTTTATTTCCTTCAGATGTCTCAAGGAAAAGTAACATCCGTACAGCGCTTTCCCCCGTATTTTTATATTCCGATTATGTAACTGTGCTGCTTGCATAACCGCGACAATAAGTGTAGGATTTGTCCAAGGATCAACACGGAGCAGCTCCTGCCAGTCGTTCCCGAGTGTCCCTCCCAGCCGCCCCGCTCGGAGCGCGCAGATAAGGTGGGTGCCGTGTGTGTCAGTGACGCTCACCCCATGCAGCCCGGCCGGGAAGGTTTAGCCTAAAATAACGTTTGCATTCACTGCATGAGACAATGTCACCAAAGAAATCAGGTCTCAGCGGCCTTACCGAAGCACACAGGACAGACCGCCACCCAGCTGCCACCCGTCCCCTGTCTGGGGGTACTTCCCCGCTCTGTCGCGCCGCCGGGGATCCCCCAGCGCCGCGGGTCCATCTCCCTTTTCCCGGGGCTCCCGCCGCACGCGCGGGCGCAGCCGCGCTCGGGGCTGGGCGGGCGCCCCGGTGCCCCCTTTGTGCTTTTTACAGCAGAACAGCCCCGCGGGCAGGCCCCGCACCGGGCAGTGCCGGTGCCAGTGACCCTGCGGCCGGGAAGGGGCGCCGCGGGTCCGCTCCGGCCACACGCCTCGCTGCGGGGGCTCTCACGGACCCGCCCCCCCGCTGCGGCCGCATCAATCATTAACGGCGGCTCGGGTGTCCAGCACCTCCCACCCCGGGAAACCCTACCCGGGGCGGCGGGGGCGTCTCTTCCCGCTCCTCGGGAGCGCTGGATGCGCCGCCGGTCTCCAGTTACCGCGATGCCGGGCGGCGGGGCGGGAGGAGCCGCGGCGGTGCTGCCACTGCCCCTGCTGCAATGAGTGATGCTGCCGGGGGCGGCGGCGGGGGCGGAGAGGCGCAGAGCTACCGCGGATCCTTCGCCGGCGGCTGCGGGCGCAGCGGCTCTGCCTCGCCCGGTCGGCGGCGAGGCGGCGGGCCCGGGGCCGGCCGGGGCAGCGGCAGCATGCCGGCGGGCGATGGGGACAAGAAGGAGGCGGCGCCGCCGCCACCGCCGCCTCGCCCTGCCACCCTGCTACGGTGGGATGAGGTGCCCGAGGACTTCGTGGAGTGCTTCATCCTCTCGGGCTACCGGCGACTGCACTGCTCGGCACAGGAGTGCCTGGCCTCGGTGCTGCAGCCCACCAACGAGACCCTCAACTTCTGGACCCACTTCATCCCACTGCTGCTCTTCCTCACTCGCTTCGGGCGGCTGCTTCTGCTGCGGGGCGCCGGAGACGTGCCCTTCCACCACCCGGCCCTGCTGCCCCTCTGGTGCTACGCCTCGGGGGTGCTGCTCACCTTCGCCATGAGCTGCACGGCCCACCTCTTCAGCTGCCTCTCCCCGCGCCTCCGCGCCACCTTCTTCTACCTGGACTACGCCTCCATCAGCTACTACGGCTTCGCCAGCACCGTGGCCTACTCCTACTACCTGCTGCCGGGGCTGAGCCTGCTGGACGCCGGCGCCATGAGCCGCTACGTGCAGCAGCGGCTGGGCTGGCAGCTGGACTGCAGCCTGCCCATCGCGGCCTACCGCGTGCTGGTGCTGCCCGTGGCGCTGGCGCTGGCCGTGGGCTGCACGGCCGCCTGCTGCCGCAGCCGCGCCGCGTGCTGCGCATACCCCTTCGCCGTGCGCACCTTCGTGTTCGCCATGCCGCTCAGCATGGCCTGCCCCATCATGCTCGAGAGCCTCTTCTTCGACCTCCGCGCACGCAACCCCACGCTCTTCGTCTACTTCTACCGCCG
This sequence comes from Ammospiza nelsoni, assembly GCF_027579445.1. Lineage (NCBI taxonomy): Eukaryota > Metazoa > Chordata > Aves > Passeriformes > Passerellidae > Ammospiza > Ammospiza nelsoni. The sequence goes on from NC_080642.1 coordinate 14,536,590, forward strand.
CTACTTCTGGCTGCTGGTGGCCGCCTTCTTCAACGTCAGCAAAATCCCCGAGCGGATTCAGCCGGGGCTCTTCGACATCGTGGGGCATAGCCATCAGCTTTTCCACATCTTCACCTTCCTCAGCATCTACGACCAGGTACACTACGTGGAGGACGGGCTGGCTGAGTTTCTCAAGGCACCCCTAGCCGCCCCCACCTACCTAGGCACCGTGGGCTATATGCTGCTCCTGACCGTCTGCCTTGCTGTTGTCGTCAGGAGGTTCCTCAACGTTGCAGACATCTGCAAGCAGGACTGACCAGCCCGGTGACCCTCTGGACAGCGACCACCATGCCAGTGACCCTTGGCCTGGAGGTCCTTGGGCCGATGACCTTCAGACTGGTGACCCTCAGTCCAGAGCCACCATGTCCTGAAGAAGCTGTGACACCTGGGGAAACACACCTGTGGAAGAGCCAGGTCCCTTTCTTGGAGGTTTGCTGGAGAAAATGACCATGGCAGAACTGCTCGTGCTCTTTAAGCTACTAGGTTACCAGGGGAAGCAAGCAAATGCTTACTGGTATGTTGCTGCTTAGAGTATAAGCTGAAATAATTTAGCTCTGCTACTAGGAAGAATGCATGAATGGTGAATGCCACTTACTAATTTCATAACAATTAGGTCTAAACTAGCTCTGTATATACATATATATTTATATATCTAGCTATATATTTATTAGCTACATATATGTGTATATATATGTATACACCTGAAGACATTTGTGCAATGATTTCTCATAGACTTTTAATCAACTCCTATGTGAAATTTCCTAGCAGATTATGCACTGACATTTATCTTCCTCTCTGATATTGTAACAGGCCTTTTCAGCCACATACTGGATTTTAAATGCAAAGAAATCAATAGCTATCCATAGTTTCTAAGGTCTTGCAGCCTTTTCAGCCAGGGAACAATAGATTTAAGAGCGAGAGGAAAAACAGCTGTGAATTATTACAGAATTACCAGTTAATGGAGAGACCTTAATTAGACAGACAGTAAGTGGTTGGTGTAGCCACTCGGATACTAAAATAAAATAGAAGGATATGTAAAATAACCGAACCAGAAAGGGGTCAAACTGGTTTGGAACGGGGGCAGAGGAAGAACAAGGACCCTGCATAATGGAATGGCTCTTCCCTCAGCGTGTCAGGAACATCTGTTGTGCTGAGGGAGTTGCTAAGGGGCCCCTTTATCTTCCTGGGTAAATCACCCCCAAACCAGTCCTCTAGAGTCAAAGTCAGATGCCAGACTTTCTATAAATCCCTGCCAAGCTCGGTGGGAGTTCTGTGGATGTAAAGAGAGTAACTGATGCATAAGATCTCATTCTGGATCTTTTAAAAAAACTACATGGAACTAGTTTCTGCTGCTCTTTAATTAGAGCACTGTCATATTTACCATCCTAAAATTAGTTGCAGAATACGATACTGCTGAATCCGAGTTCAGCACCTAAAATCTGGCTCTACAAGTACAGGATACTGGCACTTTTTTGTCATTCCCCACTTTTTCCTATTTTGATTAGTTGTGGCTGCAGCTGGATGTGTTGAAGTCATCTTTCAGAAGCTTTGGGGGAGTTCAAAAACAAGAATTAGGAGGTGTTTTCCAAAGCAGTATCTTTTCAGAGCAACCCATGTATTATCCTTGTCACAGGACAAAGAGCTAAGTATAGATTGAATTTACTCTAGAAACATTTTTGTGCAGATTTTAAGCAGATGCATTTTGCGTTTGTGTGACAGAACAAGTGCAATAATGTTACACAAGGGGCTTACCAAGCGAAGTTCAGGTGAGAAACTGCTTGTGTAACCCATTGTCTAAAGAAGGGTGGTACTTCCTTAGCAAACCCTTGTGTCAGACTGCATAATAGCATAATAGCTGTTTTACCCAGCTCCTATTGTAGAAGTGTATTTCTGCTTGGGTCTTTCCCATTTTCATGGACATGGCATCTGAATCCCAAGACAATGTTTTGAGTCCAGTTCTCATCTTCTGTAAGACAAAGTCCCCTTTGTTTAAAATGGGAATATAGGAAGGACTGTAGCCAGGGATTATAAAGTCACATCCTTAAACATGGGTCAGAGTAATCACAGACCCAATAACTGATATGCCCTCTATCAATGTAACAGCTTTATGAAAATTTCTCAATTGAAGTGCATAAGCTAAAAGAAAATTACACTCATTCAATTTAGCTTTTATCTCAACCCATTTAAAGTATAATGGTTTGAATATTTTAGATTCTTAGCGAACGATGAAAATGGCCTAACAAATACTCTTTGCCAGCCACAATTCTGCTAGTATGTCATTTCTGGAAGGGTCAGATGTATTTTAAGGAGATTGACTAGAATTATCTGGAGTAGCAGTTCCCAAAGTGTGGCCTCTTGAGTTATTGCTGTTGGGGCATAAAAAACTGCATAGCCTGTGTGAGTGGCTGTGTTCAGTTTTAATTTACCAACCTGCATGAAAAGAAAATGGAAACTACACGAAGTATTTAAAATTTTACCTATTTTCACTAAGTTTTGTCATAAATGTAGCATTGCTTTCTTTATTTTCTTCATTGCTGCCAACAAAGCAGAAAATGATCTGCACCACTGGGAGAGGAGGCTGGTTCACAACAGTTATTCCTTGAAATGTGCTTTAATATTGTGAAAATCCTGAAAACTCACAATCCAAAGCCAGTGGATCAAGACCTTCAGCCATGTCAAGCTATGAATTTCCACAACTGCAAAAAGAGGCCAAAAATCTTTGAGATGGGCTGTATTCAAGTTAAAATAATAGAGGCATAGTAGTTAGAGCCCAATGACTCATCCAAACTAATTATGTAGAAAGGGTTTGCCTGGGAGATGCCACTAGCACATCCAACCAGCAATTAAAAACTAAGAAATAAATCTTAGAGATAGCAAACCTCAGCATTAGAAGGCAGCTCAGAAACAAACAGTAAAAGCCAAATGTAAAAGACCAGGCTTTCAAAGCATACTGTATAATGAATTATATTTGTGCTTGTCAGTCACAATGTAGAGGACATCTCAAGAGGCAATGTCAAAAATGGCTGTTGCTAACTTGTAAAAATACATTTGATATTTGGAGTTAGGCCACCCAGGGTCATCTATATATATCTCAACAACAGATAACAGTATAAAGTTTGGATTGCAACCAGCTGCAATTTTACTGGACTCTTAACTGCTGTTACAAGAGTTGCCTGTGAGCCTCAGTCACACTAAAGATTGGTACCTGGCTCTGATATTAAGAATATTGCTTCATTCAGAAGTTTCTGTTGGCAGATTGTTTAGGCACGTGTATGGGCCTGAGCACCTCATGGAATTATTGTAAAAGCTGGTTGCAAGCACTGCTGGCTGAGCCACTGTAAGCAGGCTGCTGAATCCTGAGTGAATGGCTACAGGGAGATGTGATTACAATTTAAGAGTTCTAATTAATGGATTTTTGTTTGTCTGGTTTTTGTTAAAAAAAAATGTGACTACAAATTAAAAAGGTACAGTAAGTGTGAAGAATATCTAGGGAAATGTTACCTGAGTGTCTGTGTCTATTCAGTGAAGGACATGCATGCAGATAATAGTTCCATTTGCTGTGTCCAATGGACAAAACTAATCTGAGATAAAAAGATTCAAATTGGAACAAGACATCTATAATTATAGTGCTTGAATTTGCTCATATAGAAGTGAGTCAGCATTTGTGTGACTTGTAAGGGTGCAGGATAACTTTCTGGTGTGAAAGCACATGACTGAAGAACATGTGTAAGCATGTTCAGAGGTCTCACCTGCAGACTAGATGCGTAAGGAAATCCTAGAAAACTAACTTGCTTGCAGAAGTACGTGTCATAATGTTTTTATAACCTGCCATAAGGTCTACACTGTGGATTCCACAGCTCATGTTTAAAACCAAAAAGGCTTTTCAGTCCTTTTGGAGTAGATTCTGTACAGGGATGGGAGCGCAAGGTGGGGACTGGAGCACAGGGAGGTAGCCTGTAAATGCCTGGGTGTCTTTCTGTGTTTGGCCAGCACTGACTTTCAGACTGACACACCTGTGCTGATGTGAAGTGACTGTTGCTGGGGCCACTTCCCAGAGTATTGGTGGCATAGACACCCTCCCTTGCATTCAGCATGTGCCTAGAACTGCAATCTACACTGGCATATATTCAGTAAGCCTGGCTTCTGGGCACTTCTGAGTAGCCTGTGAGCTTCCAGCTCATCTTCCTGTAAGATTGATGAACCTCATCTGTAATCACTACCCTGTTTTCTGTGGTGATACAGTATTTTTTCTGCAGTGTGTGTATTTGAATGTCACTATCCAGGGAATCTGTGAAGCTCTGAGCAGCCTCATTAGCAAGACTGGAATCTATATTTGGAAACAAAGGGAAAGGTTTCATCTGCATGCTGCACTTGTAGAAATGTAGCAGTTAACAGTAGAAGTATGTTCATTTTTTTTGCTAAAATGGTAATTCTGCTTAGTTGTCCAAGTGTTATGCTTATTATTTATTTGCTGAATCCAGCTACTGTGTCAGGTTTTTGTCAACAGTGCACCTGCAGGAAATGACAGTATGAAAGTTTTACTTCATGTTTAAGTAAACTCTGAGGCAGCACATTCATGGAGCATTATTGCACTAAACTCAGTTGATTACCATCCACATGCCTTACAGAAGCAAGTCATACCTGTAGTGATTGCCCAGATTAAACTGTTTCTTCATTGCCTATGAGCTTAAAAATGACCAAGTGGCCAGTAACAAGCTGAGGAGTCAGGCACTCCTGGGTTCTTATCCTTGCTTTGCCACTATCTGTTCTGTTATCTAGGGCAGGTTGTTTAAACTGTGTTCATTTTGAATGAATTTTAATTCATGTGAAACACTGGAATTGTACCAGGGTTGAATTTGACCCTTTGTGTCTCAGTTTCCACATCTGTAAGATGGGGAGAATATACCTTACCTACCTCGCAGGGTTGCTCTGAAGACTAGCAAATGTTTGTAAAGCACTTAAAAATGCAAACACCCTCCCAGGTGCTAAGAAGAAATCTTCCAGCAGAGAGAATGTTATATTTTCCGTCATCTCACAGGGAGAGGAGCGTGAACGTTTCCAGATTGTGAACTCTTGGGACAAACCCTTGTCATTGCCATACTCCTAGGATGTTCACATCCTGTGTCTTTTTGGAGCTGATGGCTCCAGAAATTTCCACTGGCTCAAGTGGGGGGCAATCAAGACCCAGGCAGTATTAAACAGGCTGACTAAATGCTCTAGGGTCAGGAGTAAAGAGAAAACATAAATGACTTACATATGCTTTTCTTCAGAAATTCTCACTGGTAACTTGTACTGAGGAGCATTGTAACACCCACGAGGCCTCCTTGTTCATTTAGCCATGGATTGTATTCCAGTTACTATGAAACAATGGAGCAGGATTTCCCATCAGTGTCTGTAAGATTATGATTATGTCTCAGTTGCCATTGGGAATTTTGAACTACGTCAAACTTCTTACCAGAGTAAAAAGACCTGAAGTAAATGAAGCTTTTAAGAAAAAAAAATAATTTGAGAATATAAAATTATATTGATCAAACAACGTTCTCTTTTTCCCTCCTGTTCTGCAAAACCAACTACGTGGAGTTAATCTTATGGTTGAGTGAAATCTGAACTGAGATCTTTTGACCACATATATGTACTCCGTCAAGAAGCCCTGAATAATTATTCTACTATCCCACTCTGCCCATCAGCTGGAAGGGCTGATACAAAAAGCACCACTGACAAGAGGACCATGTTTTTTAGAGCTTTTCTAACTGGCAGCAGTAGCTGAGGGAAAAAAAAAAAAAAGACTACATCAAAGGGTTTGAGTGATTTGTTAGTCAAGGCCTGTACCTTTAGAAATTCTCCCAATATCCAAGTATGTTCCTAGCTTCTGTTAGACACCTCTGAGTCAGGGCTGTATCACCAACACTCAAGTTACAGCTGAGACTTTACTCTCTCAGATGAGATGTAAGATGGTAGTGTCACATGCACTGAAAGACACTGACCTCCATTCAAGACACTTAGTGTCTTGGAGCTGGGTGTGGAATTAAGTTAAATAATTTTCACATCTTGCTTAGACAGATGCTGCTTCATTCCACTGAATTCAGTAATAAATTATTGACCAAGACAAAGGAAGCAGGCTTTTGCTTGAAGTTGCCTGGAAGGGAACACCACCAGCAGACTTCTGCTTTCAGGGCATTTGCTTCCTGGGCCGTACTCAGAACATGGAGGATTCTGAAGTAGGGCTTTGCTACTTCATGGGAATGCCTTAGGATTTGTGGCTGTAGCTGGGGGTTATTAGTACAGAGAAACAGTGTATAGCAAGTCAATTCTGTCTGCTAGAGGTTCAAGCACGCTTTAGTAGGAGGTATCATGTTTAAGGGGCTGTGCATGCAATGAACAAAGTGTGACTTTCGTGTGGTTCTGTTGGGAGGGTTTGAAAATTTACTCTTTGTACACTTTTGGATGCTGACTACTGTATATGTAATGACTATGCATTTTTAGCAAAAAAAAAAAGGGTGTGATCTATAAATAAAGTTGATTCTGAATTCATTTTTGCAGAAATGCATTTATAAAGGCTTTTCTCATTTCTTTGTATAATTTACTGTGACACCTGTAGGATCAGAAATGTGTTGAATGCAGTTCTCTTCAAACACAGGTGATGTTAGCATGAGTACAGGAACCTTCAGTTCTTACATAGGGGCATAGGGGTGTTGGTATTTCTGAAAAAACTATACTAGCAAAAGTATCATTGCCATTTTGTTTCTTTAATATTTCAAAGCAATAAAATAGCATGCTTTGCCATTTCAGTTTTCTGCTAACTAATTATAGACATCCCTGTTACATTAAGGTCTAATACATTAATATGTATTAGAAGATTAGTGTTCAGTGCTCCCTGAAAAATCATGAAATTGGTAGCAATAGCAGTGTATAGAATCAGCAAAATATTGACTGCAAAATGAAGAGGTCTCTGGCATCAAGTAAAGTTTCCTATTTGGCAGAGTAGGATGGCAAAATACTGTTTTCAGTCCAAGTCAGGCACTAAAAAGCACTCGGTGAACTGCAATTACATAAAGTGTTTGCCTTAAGCCTTTTCTGTCAAAATTCAGCAGGACAGGATGTATCCCAGCATAATTGCAGGTTCCCCCTTATAGGAACACAATGGAAAACTGTAGGATCTTCTAGTTAAGGTGTGCAGAATTCCTTCCAAAATTCTAAAATTCTTGAGATTCTTATTCACAGACTTTGTACATCCTATTTGAAATGTGGCAATGACTTAAAGGATTTGATGATTCCAGCAAAAACCTCCATTACCCTCTTAGAAGTAGATACTTCAAGAGACTACATCCTGCAAATAAACAAATACTTCACAAGACTGCATCCTCCTGTTAACACTTAAGGGTTTTCATAATGTTATCAGTAAACTCTGGATCTGACTGCTGGACATGAACAGGCTGGGGGAAAACCTCACAAAACTGATGAAGCCAGTGAAGATGGCAAAACAGTGAGCAGAATGGTAAGCAACAAAAAGCTGCTAGGACAGGTAATTTATTGAGGTCAGTGCCTCAGCCTTCAGCTGTGGTGGATCCATAGTTACTCTGATAATCTACTGGAAATCTGAAGGCAATCTATATTTTGTTACCATGACATCACTTCTCTGACAAATGACCCTAAAACTCAGGACTGTATTTGAGGAGGAACAAAGAAACATCTGACACACAACAATTACATTCAGATTTTATTCTCTCATCATAGGATCACGTAAGGCTAGCAGGATCTGCGAGTGGAGATGAAACACATTAAAAATTAAAAGCTGGTAAAAACATAGAGTATTAAATCAGTATTACTGCTAAAGCTCAGTCTTGGCTGCAGTGACAAGAGCCTTTGGGGCAGACACTACAGATGCACTTTCTGCATCAGAAACCCTCTACCACTACAAGGCAGATCTCTTATCAAGAGTGGCAGTACACTTCTGTTCTGGGGAGCTGGAAATACTTCTCTTGCCAGGGAGCACTGCCTTGGGGTACATGATGCATGCTGTACAGAAGCAAAATGAGAGACCATGTCACACAGTTTTTTTGGAGAGTAAGCCATTTTATAGAGTTTTCTAATTTGAGTCTCTCCTGCCTCCAAGGTCTAATCCTTTCCTGTCCCTTCTGACTGATGAAACATGAAAATATAGTTTTCTTTAAATTTTGGTGTTAAGTATACTTTTCAATATTATACTCTGTTTGCTAGAAAACGTCTGTTCTCTCTCACTCTCCTCTGCTGTCTTGAGAAACTGGGCAATGCCACATGTACAAGAAAAAAATCCTTGGGTTTTTTCCCCCCTCTTTATATGCTGGTCTCTCCACATCCACAGTCCTCGGGCTATGGAATTCAATCACTGGCACTCACTAGTGTTCCAAAATCTCAGCTTTTCTTTTTAGCAGCACTTGGAAGGACAACTAGGAAATGTCAGTGAGTGGATAACAAGCAGCAGAATCTGCAGCCCTCAGAAATAATACAAGTAATGAGCAAAAGGTAAACAGGTCCCTGGGGCAGCTTCTCTGATACCTTTGTACTCACAGACATCATCTCTCATTATCCAAAATTTAGTGAAGCTCATAAGCACATGCTTAACTTTAATAGGACTGCATATTTATCTTTGTTCATTGGTGGGGTGAACTTTTCCTTGTGTTTCAGTGTGCTATAGAAGCAGAGCCCTAATGAGCAGACCGTGCCAGGGAAATGTTGCCAGCAAGAGTCTGGCACAGCAGATCCTGCCATCCAGCCCTAAGGCAGTGTCCTACACTCCCAACTCACTTTCCCTCCTTAGCATAGCACTTTAAAACACTCTCAGGGCATCATCTGAAAAATTTTAATACAAAACAAAGAGCAAAGTATATATATAGCCAGAAATGCACCAACTTAGTCATTAAATAAAGCTGCAGAGTTTGTGCCAATTACAACATCAAAACACTGTTTCTAGTATGTAGAAAATCATAGCTTGAAGAGAAACAGTTTGGAACAGTAAGTAACCAGAACCACTGAGCACTGAAAAATATATTCAATAGCCAATATAGTTAAAAAGAATATTTATGTTTGTAGAATATGGACTCAAAACTTAAAAAGAGAAGGCAAATATTCTGTGAAGAACACCTTTGTTCCTAGCAATAGAGCAAGTTCCTTCAAGCCATAACTTATTCTGCCCTAACAGAAGCATGCCATCTCTTCTATTCTAAAGTTCAGACGTTCTTTGGACAATAAAAAAAAAAAATTTACTTAATTGCGTTCAGTAAAACACGGAGAACTGATAAAGATTGAGAACATACACAAGAGTGGGAAACCTGCTCAAAATGCAATATTCAGGTTAAATGAATATTATTTCAAGTCCCAGCTAGCTTAGCAGACCTATCACCTCAGAGGGAATATACAGTGTATCTTCAGATCTGCTTCTACTGGCATGACCATAATTCCAAAGAATACAGTGAATTGATATAATGAAAGGCAAATAGTAGATACCTCAATTACAGTTAATCTGTGATGAGTATATTTTTGTATTCAGATATAAGGCTGAATTACATACATGAAAACCTTGGTGGTGCTCTACATACATGACAGAGTTTAAAAGTTGTATTGATTTTGACTTTGCTGGCAGATTCTTACATGGGTTTGCACAAAGCAAATGAACTGGTGGACTTACAAATATTACCAAGTGAAGTAATCACTGCTTTCTCTTCTGAAAGTCACAGTGACTCCAAGCAGAGCTACTGAAGACCCTCAGTGAATCTGATCTGGCCCTCTCCCCTTTACAGCAGTGGTAGCTTGAAGTGCAAGTCCTCTGTGGAAAGTACTAGATGCTCACCTAGCAGTTTCCAACACACTTCATTGCTGCTTTTAAATAACCCCAAGGAATGTTATTTATTAGCCAAATATGCACATAGAGCTAATAAATAATTATGATTTTCAGGCTCTGGAACTGTCATAATTTCTAATTTCAGTGTCAGGGCAACACTGCCAGGTATGTCCTAGACATGGGTGACTTCCAACTTATTACTCAACACTCTTTGTTCCAAAAGCCATTTCAGTCCCCCACTAGCTCATGAAGAAACAATCTGCAGCAAACAGGCTGGTAAATGAAGTCTCTAAGGTGACAGCTTCCCATGTGCACTATAATAGGTCAGCAGCAGTGCAGTTCCTTTCACAAGTGATTCCTGAGCTCAATTCACAAACAAGCACCAGACTCAGTTCTCTTCCCTTGGCATTTTGCCCGGAAGGCTCAAGCAGGCTGGAGAATAATTCTGACTTGTGAAAAGCTCTTTTCCCCTCCTATTCCCCAATCACATCCGTGTGTGCAGTACTGGCACAGAGGAGGCAGCAGGAATGCAGGGTGGCACAGCACATCCCTGTGCTGCACCAGCCCATCCGTGGCACAGAGCCACAGGATCCCACCAGGGCAGCTCCCACACACGAGTCAGAGCAGCCTGAGAAGCTGGCAGTGACAGCCCTGCCTGCCTGCTGGGCCAAGTGAACCTCAGAATAAAGAGATCCAGGCCTGCTGCTCAGAAGCAAGTTTTGCAACATTAGTCTGTGCCCAGCAGACCCATGGAGGACACTGAGGTCAACCAGCAGGAGTTTCCTAGACAAGATTTGGTGTTACTCAGTTTTAAGAAAACAAACTTTCATTTTCAAAGTTAGCCATCAATGATAAATGATACAGAGAATAGAAATTTTTAGTTTCCCTGAAGTTGCTGGATAGAGCTTAAAGACTAAATGACAAAAAAAAAAGATAAATGGATGTAAAAATATGACCGCAGGAGGATAAAGGTAGTTGGAACCAGTGGACAAACAGATAAAAAGGACGAGAGTGGTTTTTTGCAAGTCATTTAACAAAGAAGCAACAGCACATGCCCAAAGGAAAAGTTCAAGGAAAATTCACCTTTAATATCAAAGCATTCAGTGAATGCAACCACTAAAGTCCCCTTTTATGACTCTCCAGGACCAAAAAAGGACTTCCAGTGAGAAGTGGATACATACAAATTAGTTCTAGGAAAGTAATGTTTATGTATTAAATAAAAACCACATTTTAATGAATATGTATGATTATGATGGATAAATACCTTGTTGTAAAGCCTCACAACAGATACAGAATTTAAAAAATATATCCTCTGTGTGTCCTGCACAGGTAAAGAATGCCTGCTTTCTAATGCTTTAAATGTTTTAGAAAGATTATTCCAGCGAATTTCAGGATCTTCTGTGCTCTGAGGTCTGAGTTGGATCAAATCCTCAATTTCAGTTTGAAATGAACAAGGCAAAACAAATTATTCACATATTTTGAAAAAGTAAGGGGTAATTCAGATTGTTTTAATCTGCCCCAGCACAGGCCCAGGGACGGAGGCAGCAGAGCGCGGGGATGCAGCCGCCGCGGAGCTCCGGGAGCCGGGGCCGCCAGGAGGAGCCGCAGCAGCGCGGCCGGGGCGGGCACGGCCCGAGGGCTCCGGCACGGCCCCGCTCTCGCCAGGGGAGCTGGGGCCGCGTTTCTCATCTGCAGCGCACGGGAGGGAGCACAGGAACCCCCGCTCGCTCCTGCACAGCTGGTGAAGCGCTGCCCTTTGCGGCATCTCGCCTGGACACCGCTACTGTCCCCGGGGCTGGTCTGGGAGGGATCCCATCCATGGAACACTCAGGGAGAAGCTGGCACAGAGACCTGGCCGGCTGGCAAAAATAATGCCTCAGAGGCAGCTGCTTGCTCATACAATCCAATAGGGAAAAAAACCAAAACTGTTTTGAAGGGGATGACGCCACTCTCTTAGACATTCCTGGAATTTAAACTGAACATAAGTCAGTCGGAGTGAGAGTATGCAGCTTGCCATGTTGGCTATTTATTTAAACATAGTGACTAAAATAAGTTCATTTGATCTATTTTCCTTTGTCACATGCATACCACAGCAAATGCAGATTAACATACCTATTAGACTTCTATAGTAGTTTAAAACCAGCGTGACAAGCAAGCAAAGAAACAAAACAGGCAAGCAATAAAAAAGATAATCTGAAAGTATCTTCCTGTGCAGGACTGTACCTTTCAAAGGTGAGCAGTTGAAAGTCATCAGTTCAGCAATGGCTCCTTCCTGGCCCAGACCCAGTGAGGTGGATGAGCCCTGGTAAAGCCCAAGGTAGCCATGAGGCACTCACCTGGCTGGCACAATGCTATGACCACCCTGCCACAGCCAGCATGTTGCCTACTGGATAGGAACAACTGTTTTACTCTGCTACCCAGGTATCAGACTCACCCATGTTCATTGAACCTGCCTACCATATTCCCAACTGATGTCAAACAATGCACATATATTTCACGCTACAGTTTTCAACACCTTAGGCATTCAATTGTACTTTCCAAAATGCTGCAGTCCCCTTCTTGGCTGTAACATTGCAGTGTTAACTGGAGTATTGCAGCAGTGCCATGATTCAGTCCCTGTGTGGTAGTTTACTGCAGGAGCTGTTAGACTGGCTGTGCCGTTTGTAGGGCAGAGCTGACACTCAGTCTCAGTGACAGACACAGACACCAGCTCCCCACCTGCCATGACCTTCAAGCTCTCCTGGGGAACTCCCATTCATTTTGGCCAGTGACACTTCATTCCCAACCTATGCCAAAGATCATACAGCACCTTCCAGACAGCTGTGCTTTCCTGTCCACTGGTCATCTTTCAAATAAGTCTTTCCTGGGCACAGCCACTATCCAGAGCTGCTATCTGAGGCTGTTAGATGATCTCCACAGCCCTTGTCAAAGTTGGGATATAAGCAAGTTTGATCCACTCATTTCTTATTTAACACCAGCATATGGAAAATGTTTTTACTGTATTATGACTTCCTGTGCAAGCTGCTCAGGGATCCCTACTTCTTGTGTTGGCACAAGCTGTCAAAGTCAGTAGCCTTATTGGATGGATGCAGAATCTCATCAAAGTGTTTCCAACTGTCTTTACTACTTTCTTCCTTTTATTTATTTCTTCCCACTCTCTGACCCAACTTCACTATCTCATCTGTTTCCCTTTACAAATTTCAGACCTGAAGCTGAATTTCTTCAGATCTGACTCCTTCTATGCAAGCAGAACACTGACAACTACCTTGAATGTGGGTGGAAACTCTCTAAGAAGAGCCAAGGTGGAGCAAGGTGGAGCTCCCTGTGTCAGTGCCACACTGCTGCCCTGCCTGAGGCTTCTGTAGCTCCATGAGCTGCTGCCACACAGGCAAGACCTACAAGTGACTTCCTTACTGCCTGTGGCCTTTCAGTAGTCTTCTCTTTCTGTCTTCTACTGTTGGTTGTATTAGCACTAAAGAGTAAATAACTCTACATCCCACTTGAAATATAGTTGAAATGTGGCAACATGCAATCATGCTTGTACATTCAGTTAAATCCAGTAATAACACATTTTATTCTGACATGCCATTGAAAACCAAATGCATTTATTTCCTCACACAGCCCAGGTATAGGTAAAGCTTTTCTGGATGTTTCAGACACCTTATATAAACTAAGTCAACACACAACCTGTCTAGATACAAAATACCCTTTGAGAGTAAAATTCTGGTCTCTGAGGAATTTGCTCTGGCAATACCAAGATTTACTGATTTTATCATTAGATTTTATTCTTAGGATATCAGTCATTTCTTTGTCAACAGATTTTACCTATCTCAACATGACTGATCGACTTGCAAATCCAATCAATGAGAACTCAGAGGCTTCAGCATCTTCTCTGGTAATAACTGCAGGGATTTGCTCTCAGGAGTATAAGAAATGTTCTGCAGTACAAGCCCCATCTTTTATGCTCAATGTCAAATGTAACAGGTTTCTAATAATAGAATCACCACAACCTGTCCAGCAATTCCAGTCCTGGATTTGCCACAGGACATATCTCCTTAGGTTATAGCTAATGCAGTAAACAGTGACTCTTCCTAGTGACATGGTAAAAATAGAAAGGCTTCACATGACAGGGAGTTTTCTCATCTACAACACTCTTCAGAAGGTTTTAGCAGGGGGAGTTTCAGTGATATGTTTACAATTCCTCTTACACACATTACAAAAGAACTCTGGGGGTTTAATATGGCTCTTTACAGGTGGGAAGTACAACCATCTCCAGGGTATACAGATGCTAGATCTTTAATTTCAGACCTCACTTATAATTGTATATTCAAAGATTTTTATTTTATGATGGGAACATAATAGAAGAAATAGAAATGTAATGGGGGAAACAAAACTTTCCACATTATCCCTTAACTGAAAGAATTTTCTTGAAAATTCTCACATTCCCTTAATTAGTTCCATGAAGAGACCAAGTTGCAAAAGTATCAGTTGCTTTGGAACTAGCTGTCAACAAAATAAAATAACATAGTTGTAAGCTGTTGCTCAGCTTTGACGACTGGGGGCAGTAATTCTCTGGTCCAGCAGGGGTTACACTGCAGTGTTCTCACCAATGCTCATTTAAAAGTTACCTTAAGCCTCCAGAGAATTCATGTGACAGCCACATGCTTAACAGGAAGGATAAAAATGATGCAGAGGTGCCAGGCTTCAGGGGTCTCGGAGCTACAATGCAAAACCTTCACGGACCCATATCCTGCAGCTGCACAGCCACAGCTCCCCAGGGACCCCAGGCCCGTGCTCCCTGCTGTGCCCTGCCACCATCCCAGCCTCACACCCTTGGCCACCACCAGAGTCAGCTGAGGCAGGGAGACAGGTTACACTCAGCGTGCCACAGCACAGCCCACAGGCAGGAGCAGGGCTGGACAGAGTTATGAAGTCATGACTGAAAACTCAGATCAGACACCCAAGGACAGGCAGCTACAAACTAAACCTGCAGAGAGCTTTACCTCTGCACTGCCTGCACATCCTGGGCCAGGACAACAGCTTGTTTCCTGTGAGCACATGGCCAGGGACAGACTGCAGGACACCTCAGCCTCAGCTAGGCAGTGGCTCACTGCACTCATTTCCCAAGGCCAGGGACACTCATCCCATTAACCCAAAGTCTGTTCCTGGGCTGGGCTTTGTGGCTGCTGCTGTGGTGAACACAGCAGAGCAGTGAGTGGAACAGAGAAATGCTGCTTCCTCCAAAAATGCACACACCCATGGCACTTGCTCACAGTGTTTCTGTACACATTGCAATGGCTGCACTTAGTTTTGTCCACACACGGATGGACACAATGCTGTAGTTTACAAGCATCAGCTACATACACTAGATTTGATACAGTACTTGCTGCTTGGTCATTCTCTTTTCATCTGCCAGAGCCTATGTAATATTCAACTCCTTAACCTTTGAGTATTCATCACAATATCACTTGGTGGATTCTTACCTCTTGCCGACAGCTGCCTGTTCTTTATAGCTTTTACATAAGATGTGTAGATGCAGAAATCAGCTGTGTACTATCCATCTCTGAGTTTCAAGACAGTCTTCTCTGCCTTTGCAGCAGCTAACATTCAAAATTTTCTTTGAAAAATCTTTCATCTGAAAATATGTTTTAAAGGTTACAGGTCATTTATCCCTCTGCAGTCCAGAACTTCTTTCCAGATGTCAGAAACTACTGTTCTTTAATTATACATTCCTCTGAAAGGCCTTTAACACTACGAATTCTTTTCTGTTTCATGAAAGTAATTTTATTGGCAAAACATATGACTAACAAAAGGGATATGACTTTATTCTTACCGTAATATGAATTATTACAACACTGTTTACAGCTGAGCTTCAAAAACAATTTTCAGGCAGCTCTGGTTTTGATGACTAAAGCTTAAACATCTTAGGATTTTTTTACTCATTTTTTAAAGCCAGAGGGAGTGAATTTCTAATTCCTGATGCCATTTTTGTCAAGCTGGGTGTCTGTAGGTCAGGCATATGCACTAGAACTATCTAGGCTTGAGTTCTCTAACAGAAATTCATAAAACTGTAAGATATTAGAAAATTGTGACACACTAATTCACAAACTGAGATAAAGTGAGAGCAGTTTTCCTCAGCCTGCACATAACTTAAAGCTTGCTCCTTGCCTTAGCCCTGAACAAGAATTTGTTGCCTGAAACATTGTCTGTCCTCTAGCTGGCTCAATGAAAACTCATTTGTGCTAAAGAGCCGTACCTCACATGATGCTTTCAGCAGGACTCTGCACAAACATTACTGCTGGGGCTCCATACAGCCCTGGCTATCCAACTGGCAGGCAGGTCTCAAGAGTTCTTTATTCCTGCCAGACACAAACCACTATAGAGCAGCATTCTCCAAGAGACAGATCTGCTTGTGGGACATATAAATACTGGTTTTCCTTCCATTGATGTCAATAGGAACAAGAATGAAGGTATGATGTTATGAGATGCTAAGTTCTTAAAATATGTTCTGAATGATTTCTATTTTTAAGAGCTGTTTTGCTTTGGAGGATGAAAAGCCTGTTCACTTAATATGAGGAACAAGGTCTGTCTCAGAGATGTGGAAGAACATCTATTCATCCAAAAGCTTAGCTATTTCAGGAATAATCTGTAAATTATTTTTAGAGTTTGTTCAAGTGTTGTTAACTATACCTGGCAGATTTCTGGCAAATGCATTATTGTTCCTTTAGACTTCTCCATTCCTGCAAGGAAACTTTTTGGGAGATGGGACTTGTCATTTCTCCTGTTGACACTGTTCTACTTTGTATAAATAATTACACATTCACTGGGACTGGGACTAACACCTCCACCCTCCCCAGGAGGGTTACTGAACCATCAGACTAGAGCATTGTTTTTCTCTCACCAGCTGGCTCCATGAATATTTAAGTATTTTTTACAAAGTGGGACTGTTCCAGTGAAAGGGGCTGATGGTCAGGTCACTGCTGTGAGGCAGAAACCTGAATTTGCAGAGCAGAGGAGAATTCCTCTCAAACACAGGGAGGAGTAAGATTTTGTAAGGCATGCACTGACTTCTTCAGGAGCACTAATGCAATCCTAACTTTCTCTGTGGGAGTTAAACATCAATTCGTGTCACTGTTTTGACAACCACTTCCATTAAAAATCCTTCTTTAGCATTAAATGGAATAGTTTGCACCAAATGAAATTGAATTTGGAAACTTCAGTTCATTTACAAATATGAAAAATCATATTCAGCTCCTGTGTACTGGGATTTTTTTTCTTGTCCAAGTATTCAGTCAATTATTAGCTCATCCTAAGTTAGAAAGTCTTCTAATAACATCTTGTTTACCAGTATGAGCTCCACAAATTCTATGCCTTTTATCTTAGTCTAATCAAAGGTCAGATAGATCAATTTCTGCTTTAAAAACTGGGAATTTTATGAATTTTTTTGTTGTCATAGAGTGAAGGGTCTCTGTGAAAGGCAGGGTACCTTGAGAACCCACAGCCAGGAAAACTTCAATTTCCTTAACTGAAAAACTTTCAGTTTAACAAATAGACTTATTTTAAGGGTAGTTCAAATACCAAACTAAACCAAAACAGATAAACTGGGATTAGGAGTGGAACAGACTGCTAAACTATCCAAAATCAAATGGCAGATCTGGCAGATACAAAGTAGCTGCCAAAAGAATTTGGAAATAGAGTCAAAATTGTCACAATAATCTCTGAAGACGAGGATGCAGTAAAATCAAAAGCCCTGTTGTGTTTGGATCACAGCTCTGATCACTTTCTTACAGTGGAAACCCTTTTGGGTCTAAGTCTTGCATTAGACTTTGACTGGAAATGGATGCTGGAGTCTTATTCTACATTACAGAAAATGTAAAACAGATATAAAATCAGAAAATAATCCAGGGCAGATCAGAGATGGTACACTGAATTCAGAAACTACTTAGTTGAATTAGATGTACTGGGCTTACATTAAAAGGAGATAATTGAATAAGGGTACTTAAGAGGAGACTCTGGTGTCAGTAAGGACAGAAAGTGATTAAGGACTCCACAGAGTCACACTTTTCCCTGGGTAAAACCTGTAACCATGAGATGGGTGATAACCAAGAGACAGGCCAGCAAACATTTAGAGTCGTGTCAAGGCAGAGAGAAGTGTTAGCAGGGTTTAAATTCCTAGGAGCCCAGAGCTTTGAAAACTTAGCTGCAAAGCTGAATCCAAAGATGTACTGGATAGACAGAATAACAATCATGGCCTGTTGGTTGCACATAGGCTCCATATGAATGAGTTCTTCTCATGCCCTTTCAAGAATCTATATACCTCACATCACATATCTACATCTGCTCCTATTTACAGCAGGAATTCCTTGCTATTTGACACTGCACAGAATAATTATTATCAGTGCACTGCAGTACATCTGGAAAGATGAAGGAATGCTGGCTCAGCATACCTCAGGCATGCACTACACCTCTTAAAGAAGGATGGATTACATAAAACAGCACAAGAGCTGCATCAGCCTCTCATGCTGATGAAGCCAGGCATAATTGCTTTGAAGTGGAAGAGTTACAGCAGTGCAGGTCTGCAACTGCAGAACAGGTAACAACAGAAATTTAAATAAATACTCACCAATCCTTGCAAATTCTCTGATTTCCTATTCAAAGATGCTCCCCCATCCACAAGAAAATGTTATATGGTAGAGGCAGGCAGTATTCATTCCTTTTTTGCTGGGATTAAAATGAAATTTTGCTGGTATCTCGAGAATAAGTACAAAGACCAGGCTTAGATTCTGGAAAGGCTTTTCTCACCTCAAAGTACCCTTTCAGTAAGTGGGCAGAAGGATTTAAACATAAAGACTCTTTCAGAACAGTTGCCTGTGCTCAAGTGTCCATGTGCAAACTGAAGTCAAGTATAGTTTAGGAACATTGAAATTAAATTACAATGTTACTTACTCAGTCTGGCCTTTATTTTGTTTGGTGGATACAAGAAATTTCCTCAGAGACTGTTAAAGCAAAAACAGTCTGAGGCTCTTGAAAGAATTAAAACAAGCAACTCCTGGAATAAAGAAAGGATAAATTGCTGCTTGATTCTGGCACTGCACTTATGATTCCTAATGGACTAAATGACTGCTGTGGAGTCAGAACTGAATACAAGTTTCTGGCATTTTTATACCAAGTATATATCTAATTTAGGCATATAATGCCGTTTCCACAATTCTTTTCCAGTGTTTAGCTTACTTTTCTGATACATTATGTAACTAAAATTACTACTATCTAGAAGTCTCTGATCCCAGCTCCTAAAATTTCCATGTCTGTTCCCTCCATTTTTTATAACTTTCCCCCTTAATTCTTTAACATTTTAATGACCTGTAATATTTTTTCCATAGCAAGAAGCATTTATCTAGTACTCAGATGTGTTCTGAGTACTCAGCAATACCATGCTGAGACTGATATTGATAGTGACATTTCTTTGCATATTAAAAAACAAGGATTCTGTGAAAATCATTACCCAGCAACATAATAGATCACAGATGTGTTTAAAAACATAATATGAGGCTAAACTCTGAATTCTGGTCTGGAAGTGTGTGCATCTCCCAGGGCAGTAATTCAGCACTTAGAAAAAGTAAACTCACTATTGTAATGCACATGGCAAATAGCTGAGTTCCAGCCACGAGTGAAATAATTTGGCCCCAGTTTTGCATTCCATGACCCCTGTACTCTGATGGGAAGTAGGCCATGGGGACTGTCTGTAATTCCTGCAGCCAGAACTGCCCAGCCCTGGTACAATTTATTGTTGCACAGAAACATCAGTGATGCAACACCCACTTTCTTGCCAGGGACTCTGTGCTGAATAAGGACAACTGAGAGCACAGCATGAACAGCAGGAGGAACCCAGGAAGCCTTTCTGCACCATCAATATGATGCTGCACCTGGCACAGAATGACTTTTTCAAGATATTCCCTCACAATTACTTCAGCTCTTTTTGCCTTGGCCTAATCTGCTTGTTAAAGAAAGGGTATTCTCTCTGTTCTGAATTTTCATCTTTGAGGAAGGAAGTCCTTCAGATGTAGGCTCACCCAGTTTATCATTCAGATGTAGCTGTTGAGCTGCTCATTGAAGTTAGGGACTCCTTTTCAAGCCAAGAAAACAAGTGCAAGAATTATTACAGCTGATGGAAATTTGATTGTATTCTCCCATCTCTTGTTGCACAGGCTGTCATATCATTTGCATATTTTGTAGAGTGCTTTTTTCTCATTGTCCCATTTATGGTAATTTGGAACCAGATAGTGAGTTTTCTTATCCATAAAAGTAGGAAATCAGGATTTTAGTTGGCTGAACAACACTTTTCTTCCTAAGAGTATTTGCAGTAAATAAATTAGATCCAACTGTTCTCCTTTTTTTGTTCAGCCCTATAAATAACGTAGGGGGAAATTCAGGAAAAGTAAAGCATTGGCAGGAAAGAGTTTCTCAGAGGGCTTAGTTCTGATTTCAAATCTGTGTTGCCAGTAACAGCAAACTAATTACATGTGAAATTGCACCATGAAACCCAGGTATCACCTGTGCAATAGAGTATGACACCACAACACATCTGATTCTCTTCAGAAACATCTCTATCCTGCAACTACAGCATACAGAAGACAGGAAAGAACAAACATGGGGAGAGGGAACTAGAAGCTAGATGCCTTAATACAGACCTACTTATAGATGATGTAAAAGTCTTTCTTTCTTGAACTCCAGAGAATGAAAGCACACACACAAAAAATAGTTTCCTTCTTTGCTTGAGGTTACAGTTTTGGTTTTGACAGCATTCTTGCTGAAAGCCCACTCTCATCCCAAAAGAGACTTCTCTGGCGCACCCTTGACATCTTTTGCAACCTTTCTTTCCCTACTTCTGCACAAAGAGCACCTGAGAGCCTCTCACTGCACACACTCCTGAGGGCACTCCCATGTGCCTTTACCCTGTGCCTCCAGTGTCACTTGTAGCCAGCTCGAAGGGAAGGTGGCTGTGGCCATGACCAGTTTGTTACCATCAGCTGTGTCATGTAACTGCACTGTCTCTTCATTCAGGTCAGAGCTGAGTTGAACAGTGTCTAGTGGAGGTGGTGCTTTTGGAAGGGAAATGACGCTATTGTATAGTAGATTGTTCAAAATATCAGCTCTTTTCATGTCTCAATCTATACACCAGACTCTGATCTAAATCTCCAGAAATTTATTCGTATACAGACATAAGTGACTCTTGTCATTAAAGAAGAACAATGGCTCCAAGGATGATTTATATACATATATATCCCTCATTAAAGTAATTCTACTTTGTACCAAGAAATAGAAAGGCTAATTTTTCCATTTTGTGACAATTTTCTAGCTGCTGTCCTATTTCTTTCACAAGAACAACAAAATTAATGATCTCAGGTTTATCTCTCACATCCACCAAAGCTAAGGGAATCGATTTTGTAATTATGTTTCATAATATTATCCACTTGAAGATTTGCTGATTTAGATTACATCAAGACTAGCTAGCTGATCTGTCTTAGCTTTTACAGCTATCTAGATAAGAATAGCACCCTGTGACCCTTGCTGATGCCCTGCCCTGTGCTGGAGCTCAGAAGCTGACCTGCAGAGACTGAGGTGTCTTGCTCCTCTCCTCTCTTTCTCTGTCTGCTGCTGGAAGATTTGGCCATGGGGCTGCCTGATTCACAGGTACCTGCTGGCACTTCAGGGGCTCTGCCTTTCTTTATTTTAGGGCCCTCTACTCCACACTTTATGCTCCTGTTCCTTTTACATGTTGAATATTTGTCTTGGACTATTATGTTTAAAATGCACTGCTAGGGACATAGCACTTGCTTAAACCCGGGTTTTTTTAGAATCCATTCCTCTGATTGGTACTTTAGCCATTTCTACACCTGCTGTGTGAATGCTGTGTGGTTACTGTAAGTGCCTGTTCTTGGACAATAGACCCTGGGATGCTTCACTAGAAGTGTTGAAACAATCTTGTACTATGAAGGAATATCTGCTCCTGTTTGATATTTATTGGATCTCTTTGGTTAGATGAATGTTTGCAATTTAGCAGTAGTTATCTAATTTACAATTTTTATATTATGATGAAAAACATTTATCAACATTACTTGATAAATGTAATGATAAATTAATGATGTAATTTATCAAGTAATGATGAATCAGCACCATTCTCCTTAATATTTTCTTATGCTGGCAAATAAGCAACTGACTTTGAACAATAGAAGGTAAAACATTTTAAAAAAATAATGTTATTGAATATCAGTTTGTATTCCTATAAAGAAAAGAGGCAAGTAGAAACTGATATTAGAATTACCCAAACTGACAAATGGAAACACCAGAAGGTAATTTAGAAAAGCCACATTGAAAAACTCTACTGCTTTTATGATTAATGCATCATGTCTGCTCTCTGTTAAATGCTAAAATGAAATATGAAGTTTTGAACAGTATTAAATATGACAATACTTGAGGTAAAACGAGCAAAGAGACAAAAAAAATAAAAGGTAAGAATGCAAGCTTAGTTCCTAAGAATTTCCTAAATTCTTAGGGTGTGGTAATACTGTCAATATTACATTTGGTATCTCAGAGTCAGAAGAACCAGGGGAAGGGAGGTCTATGGCTCATCACAGTCAGTTTTTATATTAAGCCAGAAACTATATTGTCATTTGATAAATGAGCCAAGAGCAAAGCTTGACAGAAGAAAAGAGAGAAGAGTGAAATTTTTGGCCTGGAGGCTCTGCAAGTTTTCCAGTGACAATTCTTGTGTGGATTTTTATTTCTATGAAGTAGCAGATTCAGTTAAAGGTGCCATATGGATAACTCTTTGTCTTACAGATCTAAGCAAATTTGGGAATCCTAGGAGCTGGCTGGGCATATCAGTTTGCAAGAGTCATTTTAGGTGCTTGGATTATCCAGAAAATAGGGATAAATCATCTCTATTGCATGTTTTCCAATGCTATTATGAAAAGGGACAACTTGCAATTACAGGAAATACCAAAGTTCTTTTGGAAGCGAAAATATCAAGATCTTGGCACTTCAGAGTGCACTGAAAGAGCTGGGGTTGTTTAGCCTGGAGAAGGCTCAGGAGAAGCCTTACTGCAGCCTTTCAAACAATGAGGGGGGCTACTTTTTAATAGGGTCTGTAGCAATAGGACAAGGAGCAATGGTTTTAAACTAAAAGAGTGTAAACTCATATGAGATACGAGGAAAGAAATTTTTTATTATGAGGGTGCCAACACCAAGAGAAATGGAGGATGCCCCATCCCTGGAAACATTTGAGGTCAGATTGGATGGGGCTCTGAACAACCTGATCTAGTTCCTGCTTATTGCAGGGCTTATCATTGGATTAGATAGCCTTTAAAGGTCCCTGCTAGCTCAAGCCATTCTACGATTCAAATGAAATAAAGTGTGTTTATTTGTTGTCATCTTACTGCAAAAGTCCCATACCTTCTTGGTGATTTCTCATGGACAGCTCCTCACAGCCATCAAACTGCATCTCTCTCCACAGCACAGCCAACAAACTCCATCTCACCCACTCTTTTGTAGCACTCGTCTTGTTATTGAACACACCTGTGGCCTATTAAGGGCAGGCCTGTCCCCAATCTTTGGTGATTGGTACAGCTGCAACTCCTCAGGTGTGAGACTGCCTTCTGCACTATTCTCTTACATTCTAACCCTCCACATTTATTGATAGTATCTATGTAAATTTAAATTAATTTCACAGTCTCAGCTGAACAGGACATATACAGAAACACCAAGAGAGCACTGCAAGGTCTTTTGCCGTGGTACAAAATGCCAAGGTATTTTGTCTAGGTGACTCTCCACAGAGAAAAGAAGATGTGGTGAGAAGCCTGAAAGCTGGAGCATAAGCTAAGCTTCATGTTCAAGTCAGGTCATCAGCCCACTTTGGCTGCTGCACAGCAGCATTATGATTAACTTTGTCCCAGGGAAGATGTCAGGGAGAATATATATGTGGGATACGTGAGGCACAGGAGGTTTGCACCAACATTTACACAGTCTTTTCAAAGAACATTTCAGGGACAGTCTGACACAGGGTTACATTTCAGGAAGAGGTTTCCACTTTCCACTTCAGTAGCTGTCTCATTTTCAGGCAGACAAGGTCTCACTTGCCAGACATTCATTAGGAAATTTGTCTCTTGTCAGCTCTGTGTACAAAATATCTTTCTTCAATGCCTGATAGGGAGAATCCCTCACCCCTGGATCCCCAGCATCACTAGCTGAGCCCAGCATTGCTGGCAGCAGCTGGTGGGGGAAGAGGGGTCCCTCAGGCTGGCTTTTCTGCCAGACTGCTGCAGGAGGCAATGACACCCTGTGACACCAGGTATTTTTTATAATTACTATGGCACTAGCTCTGTAGTTCATCCATTAAATGTCTGTCACTAAAGATTCATCATTCCAAGCCTGAAGATCTGTCACCTCAGGGACACATGACAGAAAATAGTTTTTGTTCTACCTTCAAAAAGAAACTACTATAGAAAACTTTTGCTGCAATGTCAACTGTCCAAAGTTAGACATTTTTGTCCACATTAAGAAAGACCCTTTGCTTATGCAACTCCATACTATTTTTGTCACATAACCTATGCATCATTTGTGTAAAGATTACATACACAAGGCAGCATAATTAAGGTTGCATGAGATTATAAATATGCCATCTTTTGGGTTTGAGCTTAAACCTTTCTAGCTGAATTTATACCTACTACCTACAAACAATTTCTAACTGTGCATTCCATGGTTTTATCCCAAAAAGACAGGGACTCTAACAGATGCTGATTGAGCAGCTTCCTGACTTCAAAAATGAAATATCATCAGTATATGAAAGGGTTTATTTTATTTGGTTCCCTGCAAGAGTAGAGGACTGGGCTTGGTGAAGAAGAAAGGTCACTCCTGTTTCTGTGTTCCTAACAGATCATAATTTAGCTGAAGATTAATGTCAATGCTAACAGGTTTATTTATGGGTAACTACTTACTGGCCTTTTACTTTTCTGTTCCTTCTGCAGCCATTGATGGAAACCAGCCAGACATCTCTGGGTTAGTTCATGGATGAATTCTCTCTAGCAACATCATTTACATTTGGTAAATGCAGTTTAATTTGAGAGCCTTGTTTATAGGCTGTCATTTACTACTTGTGGTATTCGCAATCTATTTAATAGTGGGCACTAAAGAAGTACTTGAGCACACCAGACTGAGGGTGTTTGGGGAATACACATTTAGGGTGTGTTTCTGGACAGGCAGTGCCAGGGAGTGATGCTGCTGTTTTTTGCTGATTGGCAAAGGTGCAGGAGCTTGGCTGCATGGGCTGGGAGCTTTCCCAGCAGCCTGCTCATCGCCTCAATTTGCTCAACAGGCTTGAATTGCCCTGTTGCTGCACAGATCTGTAGATATGCCTGAGTGGCAATGCAGAACCTGTTAAGGTGTTAACTGTTCAGAAGTTTAAAACTACCTTTAGATGAGGCAAAATCTGTAGCAACCACATATAAAAGGAGTCCTGGAACATGCAATCCATGAGATCTGACAGCCTTTGTTGGTGGTTTTGCCTGGAGCACAGCTCTTCAGTTGATATGAGGCCTGAAATCTTATTCTTATAAAATGGAGTCTTCTCTAGACTAAAAATCATTGACCGAAAGGAGCAGCAAGGAACTCATGTGTCTGTGCTGTGAGGATTACACAGCTTTCTGTCATACACATTGACTTCCAGATGTAACAAGTTTTATTATCATTGTAATATATTATACCTAATGTAATATATTATACCATTATTATACCTTCATGACTACACCCAATATACCTAGTGGCACCAGTTAAACTTCTAGCTGCCAACCAGCATCTCATTGGTCATGGTGTAAGTAAATGTTTCCTTTTTAGCTTTCTTACTTTCCATTTCTGTCACTCAAGATCAGTTCAAAACCCAGATGCAAGCACAGTCTCTGTTCTCACAATGTTATGATCTCTGTTTCCACAACCCCCTTCTTGTGAGCTGGACTCCCTGCCCCAACCCTCCACCAAGTCTTGCCTGGATGTGTCCTGCTCCTTCCTCCAGTCCCACTGGGGGGATGTGGCAGCCTCTCCTCAGGGCTGCAGGCCAGGCCCTCACACCTGGCTGCCAACACACAACTTGCACTCCTGAAATCCTGGGCCTTGCCAAACCCACACAGCCCCCAGCCTCTGCTGCTCCTTGTCCTCCAGTGCCTCTGTGCACACAGGAACACTGCTGGCGTCTCTTACTCACCAGCCTCTTGCAGGCTGCCTCCAAAGGTCTGGGACACTCCAACAGCAGCTGCACCTCCTCTCCCACAAAATCCCTCCTGGAAATGTAACAAGCATGAATCCAGCTTAGTCTACTGCCTCCTTCACCCAGCACTGCGGAAAGCAGAGTACAGGTATCATGACTGCTGAACTGCAGCATCCACTTTCTGTTTAATCCTCACAACATCCTCTCTAATCAAGAGCACTCCTTTAAAGTTTTGGTAGTGAGACCACTCTTTGTATTTTGCAGGAATAGGAATGTTAAGTGCTCAATAAATGAACTAAAAATAAGAGAATAGGCTTATATTCTGCCTTATATGCAGGAGAATTTCTGTTTAGTTCCTCAAGTCTGTTCAATTGGCTGTGCCTGAACGCTTCTACAGACTTACCTCCTTCTCCTGCAAGAGACACATATGGGAAGAAGTACTTAAAAACAGTAAGAGGAACAGGTTCTTTATAAAGCAATACTCAGAACATAAATTATCACTTATCGATGTGATAATCTGTATGTCATTGTTCAATAGCACTAACAATGTGGTGTTTTTCAAATGTCATGTTCAATAAGAATACTGTGTTCAAAATAAGAATACTGGCTTAATTTTTCATTTCTTTTCTCAGTCAAACAACTTTGGCCCAAATTCTGTAAAACACCCAAGTATTGAGTTCATCACTGCAGGCTCAGCCACAGCCTTTTAAAGGGTATCCTTCACAGCCAGAGTGAAAAGGCTACTAAATGGATCAGGATTTACCACTGGTAAACAAAACGAAGCATTTCGAGTTTACTTTAGAATTTAAATAAAGAAGAAATTTCAAAGCAGCATTACTATTTCTCAGGCTTTGGCGGAGCTGCAGACGATCGCACCGCCGGTAACACTGAGTTCATTCATGCCCGGGACAAACCCCCGCACTGTGCCACCTGAGGACGGCAGCGGGGCGTCGCGGGGGGCTGCGGGCTCGGCCCGGGCCGGCGGACGGGGGCGCAGAGTGCGCGGGGCCGGGGCTGCCCGGGCCGAGCCCGCAGCCCCCGGGAGGCACCGGGGCGGGGCCGGGCACACCCGGGGCAGCGCCCGCGCCCCGCGCGGGAGAGAGGGCGGCCCTGCCCTGGGGGCGGAGGGCCGCGGAAGCCTTTGCCTCCTCCCCCGGCCGTGGCAGCCACAGGAGGAGCAGGCGGCGGTCGGAGTAGCGGCTCCGCGGCCCCAGCCCTGCCCGAGTCGCCGCTGCCGCGCTGAGATGCCGCCCGCCGTCCCGCCGCTGCTGCCGCTGCTGCTGCTGCCGCCTCTGCTGCTGCTGGCGGCGGCGCGTCCCGCCGCCCCCCCGCACAGGTACCGCGCTCTCTGGCCCCGCGTCCCCTCCCCTCCCTTCGTCCCCCGCAGTCGCGTTCCCACCGTGTTTCAGTGCCCGTGACTGCATCAGGGCAGGAGCATTGCCCACGGAGCCCGGGACCCTGCGAGAGCAGCCCGGTGCCCGCTAGTCTGTAAGCTCTCTAACATAACAGTAGGATAGGGTGAGGCGTGCCGGTGTCTAAAGCTCTGCAGGGAGTTCGCTCACCCTCGTGTGCTCAGCAGTAGCAGAGGTTCCATGCAGGTTTTCCTGGGTTTCTCACGTGTCCGGAGCCGGCACCAGCACCTGAGCTGAGCCCTGAGCACAGCTGGGCCACAGGGCTCAGCACCACGAGCGGGGCTCAGCACGGGGTGGGTTCTGCTACTGAGGTACAAAAAAGTACCACAGACTTCCTTGATCAAAACATATAAATTCAAAGCATAGAAAGGAATGAGAAGTAATTTTTATATCAATGCTATTTTAACTACTATTATATGTACTATAAAAAGTTATTGCTAATGATTTTTCAATAATTATTTTTCCATTATAATAGCAATTTGCAATGATACATCACATTGGCACACCACTGCTCTTAGGAAGTAAAAAAGGAGGGAGACATAACAGTCTGTGCTGACCAGAATTAAGGCCTAAGGAGTTAATTTTTTCTACACCTAAGTTCGCACATTAAATTGCATATTCTATGTCAATTACATTACATTACATTTTATGTAAATGATTAAACATATTCCATGTTAGCAATGGCTTTAAATATTTAAGCTGTTGAGACAGTTTGTGCCTCTTATACCAAAAATAAATGAATTTTGTTTTTCTGTTATTCTCAGGCCTACATTTACATGTGGAGGAGTTGTATCTGGAGAGTCAGGGTTTATTGGGAGTGAAGGATTTCCTGGCGTCTACCCACCAAACAGCAAATGTACTTGGAAAATTACCGTAAGAATTTTTAATAACACAAAATCAGTGCTGAAGACAATGAACAGCAATTTGTTCTGAAACTGTGTTTTACATGGGGTAACATATGTGTAATAATGAACTCAGTAACTCAAACTAGCTCAGCTATCTGGAGCTTTTTAGGGTTGATGTAATATGATAATTGTGGCTGAACCAAACTGGCCTT
Organism: Ammospiza nelsoni; assembly: GCF_027579445.1. Taxonomy (NCBI): domain Eukaryota; kingdom Metazoa; phylum Chordata; class Aves; order Passeriformes; family Passerellidae; genus Ammospiza; species Ammospiza nelsoni. Next base: position 14,565,170 of record NC_080642.1, read on the forward strand.
ACCTCATATCAGAAGCAAGTTTTCATTGACTTCCCTGATGCACCTCTAATTGTTTTAAATGAACCCACTTACAAGCAAACATCTCCCCTTCTGTCACTGTGGAAAGCAATAGTGAGTTCTATCAAAGAAAAGATTTGAGGTTGTGAGTATGAAAAGCAAAATTTCTTGGCAAAAAGACATATAAAAAAGTTTCAGTCAAACCCAAAAAAAATCAGGCAGGTTTGTTTGAAGTGTGCTGCTAGCAGAGTTCTGCCAGCCAGGACATCTGGAGTCTGTCATACAGCAGGATGACAGCAGTAGGGAAGTGCTGTTACATTTATAAATGACTATGTGAAATGGAACCATGTGGTACAATTGATATTTCGATGCTGAAATGAGACTGTAGGGAAGAGATATCATATTCATGGACAACAGATTCCATGAAACAACTAGGGCTAAATACTCCTGGTCTGGATGTCCTTATCTGGTCTGGAGTCAGAGAAGGGGATGTGAATGAATGATTACTGTTCCTCACATCTGCACAAATTAAACCCTCTGAAACTGCCAACCAAATTTACTGTCTTTTTTTAGACACAGTTCACCAAGAACTCTTCTGACATTTGGGCCTACAGAAAAAATAGGATGGCATAAAAAATAAGTTTGTCTGTGCGTTGACAGGATCACTAAAGACAAGTTCAGTTGAAAGACTGCATCACAGGCTAGGTGCTGGCAGGAGAATAGGATGTCACGGGATAATTGTTTCCTGCTACTATAGAGATGCTGACGCGGAGCAGGAGACATTGATCTGTTTACAATGTTCAGTTTAAAACAACTCTCATTCCAAATGAGCGCTGTGATTTTAATAGTTTTATCTGAAAGATGCCAGTGAAGCTGCAGAGCTGCTTTCTGCACCGTTCTGTTGTGTCATTATTGGGGCCTAGTTAGACGTTACCTTTGAGCCGTGTCTGACCTCATCCCAAAGAGGATGTGGAGCGTGGTGCATGCCCATAAACTTGCTTCCTTGCTGTTGAGGGGCTGAGGTGACAGCAGTCAGCACGGCCCACCTTGCAGTCTGAAGAGCAGATGCAAATTGCATTTGGAATCATACACACATGCCTTAAATAAAAGGGAAAAACACACAGAATTACTTTACCAGTGTAACTCAGTATTAGATGTTCAAAAGTTCAAAATTTAATCTGGAGGGGGATAATAATTTTGCTTATAACAGCATGAAGTTTTTACCACTAAAAACTTGGATAACAAATGGAGGCAGCACTAAAGAAGCAATTACTGAATCATGCCATGTATCTGCCCTTCATATATGGGGGGTAGAGGGAGAAGAGAACAAATTATTGTACTTAGAAAGTCCATACAGAGTGCTTTAATTGCAGACTTTATGTGGCTGTTGCTAACAAGATGCCAACATCCAGGTGAGCCTGGGCACGGTGAGAAGCATTTCTACAGAGCTGTAGCAGAGCTGTGTCTGCACTTGAGCTTTCTTGACCATGGGAGGAACTCAATTGCTTCTGTCATTTCATGATCACCCTGACTCCCAGTGCTCTGCTGCACTGCCATTTGACTGCCTCCTGCTTGTCCTTTGTAGTTTGCCCAAAGCCAGAGAAGGGCTGCACAACTGCATAGTTCAGGCTTGCTTGTGCCCTCAGCCCATTTAACGCCTGTTTTGTTAAAAATAACGTTCACTAAGCCAAGCTGATTTCGTCTCCCCATCAACTGTAGAATGCTCTGTGTCTTTTGGGTGTGCAGGAAGGATGCAGGGAGGGCAAGGACTAATAAACCTGCAAAACTAAGCCTGCAGTCTCTTTAAAAAGACCATGGTTTACCAAACTGTGGCAAAACGGTACGCTCAAGAGTCTGGTTGGCCTGAATTTATACAATAAAATCCTTTCACCAAATATTGCTGAGGCTCAGAATAGCTTGTAATAGCACCCAAGTAAGTAAGCCAGTTACACTGCCATGAAGAAATACTCTGTAGTTACTGTTAGTCTTCCTCATTTAGCATCTGGTCTTAGAAAGTGACTAAGACATTTGCCTGTCCGTTTTAGCCAAGGGCTGTGAACACCTTTCTGAAACACAGTCTCCTAATGCAGGATCTGACAAGCCTGCAAGACTGATAGAGACATTGATTTACTTTATGTCTGGGTCATGAGAAGCATGAAGCTCTTGTTTTCTCAACTGCAGAATTTCATCATCTGCACAAGAAATGCAGGATGAAAGGCAGAATGAGACCTAATTCATTCTTTAGAGGAAAACAGGTTTAGAAAACATTACAGGTAATACAGATAAAGCAATGTAGCATTCAGGTATCATCTGAAATCTTTCCAACTAGTTTGCTAAAGCTGGAAGAGTCTAACTCAGTTATGGTTCTGTTATTTCAAGAGACTGTGACTTTTTCAGCTGGCTAAAGAAAACAGCTTCTCTATTCTAAGAGCTCTAAGAAGCGTTCAGCACATGCTTATGGTTCTATTACTGCCTTGGCAGACTACCCAGCAGCTTTTCACTGGCTTTGCTAAGAAGTCATTTGTACAGCTATTTCCTTTCCTATAGTAATGTACATAGTTTTATCTAAAATATGTCGTATACACTTGGTTTTAATACTCTGTAATCCTTCTTGGCCATCACCTCACATAAATGTGTCACATAGTCAGAGAATCTGGACTGCTGTCCTGTGTTTTTCTGGCAGGCTGCTTAGTTCCCATAAAACTCCAACAACTTTATGTGCAACAATAATACTGAAAACTGTCAGAGTTATGTAAGGTTATGTTTTTATAGGTTCAGGAGCTGTGTTCCAGCAGGTTTGCTGACAATAGGCAAAGTTTGAAAAATTTACTTATCAGGGCAGTTGGGAATCTGCCCTGAGGGAGCAGAATATTTTACATAAATTTTTCTATGTTTTAAGCATTCATTTTCCTATGTCATTGAAAAACTGCCCTTCCAGTAGAAAACAGGTCTTTACACATTGGTTGTATAGCTGGAAAAGAAAAAGATGAACAGGATCTAGTGCCTTGTCAGGAAGAACAAGCTAATACAAATTTTTAAAATTGGAGATGGAGATAGACAAGCAACTAGGCAGAAATCATAGTTCTTCCCAGGATGTGACTCCAAATAACTTCTACTTCATTCTCAGAAGAGAGAAATAATACATTTGGCTTGCAGGTAGCTGATGTATTTTTCAACTCTACCTGGGACTGCTATAGCAAAGCATACATCAGCATTTTTGTATTAAACATATATCAAAATATATTCTTCAACCCAATAGAGGTTTAAAAGTTAGACAAAATATATTTGTGAAAGTTGGCATTTAAGGGGTTTCTTCCCTTCAAAGTAAATAGTCTAAACCATGTAATTTTGACGAAGAGGCTTTGTATTCAGTCAGAATTATAGAAAAACAGCATCACTACTTTAAAGATAACTGAACTTTGATTAACATTATATGAAATATCTGCAATGAATTATAAACAAAAACAATCTCATGACCTTATTTTGAGGTGTGTTGTATATATGGAATAATCATGCCCTTTTGAAGAGGTTAGTAATTTACAGATGATTTTAGGGAATTATGCTCTATACAGACTCCCTCTAAAATTTCTTTAGCCTTCCATCAGAGTAAGGCATTAGTTCAGCATCATAATTTTGAACCTAAAGAAATTCATAGAGTTAAAATAAGAAGGGAAGCAGAGAGCGAGTATGGGTCAGTGCCCTCTTTGTGACAAGGAAAGGCAGAGGATGAAGTGCCTCTGTTGTAAAAGATACCAGCTGGATGGATAAAACAAAAATAAGGCACACCCTGCAGAGGAAGCATCACATCATTCTTCCTTTGACTCCTCCCTCTTTTTTTTCCCTTTTCTTTTAAGAGCTGAATTCCTTCCAGTTCTTCCTCTGAGGTATCCCATCGTACTGCATCAGGCACAGATGTGGCTCAGAGTAAACAATACTGAGTCATGCTGGCCTTTGCTTGCTCCCCCCTGTTTCTCATGGAACAATATTTTAAATGTCCTGGGACAACCATTGGCAGATTTTAGCACATTAGTTCTCAGCATTTAAAGAAGAGAATGGTAGAAATCAAAGAAAAGCACAGTTATGCAAAGATGCCTGTATTTAGCACAAGATTTCTTGGGAGTTGCTGCAAACTGGAACAGCTGCTGCCAGAATGTGGAACCAGCATCCTCTGCACTTCATTGTCATCAACTCAGACCACAAAATTTTAACTGATTTAACATACTGGAACAAATTTGTTATTTTTGTGAATGACAATTATTTTAATAAGCAAGTATATTGTAAAAATAAAAGTAATAGCAGTAAGTAATGACTGTAATTAAGGGCCTGCCATGTTTCTTTAAATGACTTACCTCTCAAAATTCAGCTAAACATGAACAAGGATTATTCTGACAACTAAAACCTACAGCAGGCTACATGTTAAACCTTTATGACCACGTGGCTGAGTTTTTCCAACACATTTTTTTACAGACTGTCATGAAACAGAAGTCAGTACATCTGTGGGGAACAGTCTTGACCAAGTTCACATAGACTAAACTGACAGAAGCAGAGATTAAAAGCTACAATAAAATATAATTAGAAAGTGTAGTATAGTACAGTACAGTATAGCCAGTGGTGGGGAGAGGAGAAGGAAGCAGAACACTGCACAGAGTGGCTGATACCATGAACCAGAAAACCTAAGGCTTGAGTGAGTGGCTGACTACAGTTTGGACTTGGCTGCTTTGCCAGCATCCTCTCCCTCCTGAGCAGGGGTCTGTCCCATGCCCTGTTTCCCTCTGTCCCCAAGAGAGTGGCATGCCCAGGGGCAGAGTGAGTGCCTTGGGGCTGGTGTGAGTAGAGCAGTGCTGGCTCAGTGCACTCCTGGAACAAAGCTGTCAGTGAGCACCATCAGCATTACTGAGCACTGACCACTTGGCTAAATCTGAGTGCGATTCTACAAGGACAGCAAAATGACCTTTTTGTACCCCAGAACCAGCCACCTCTCACATTTCCACTTCCTTCTTTGAACTCTGGGAGAGAGCAGGTATATTCAAAGAAGGAATTCAGGCTGAGAAGATAGGGAAAAATCTCCTAAGCACTGATAAAACTGTTTAATCTAATATGCTAGAGCAACTCCTGCTCAGCTTTCAAAAACAGGGGAAGGAAAAGGGGAAATATCTTTAAGACGGGCAAGTTTTAGCCAAAGCTGCAAGACACTGTTGTGGGATATGTTGGACAAACTTAACTGTAGGCATGATCGTTTATTTTAAAACGTGATAACCTTTAAAGGTCACCCCATTTGCATCCTGTCGTACCAGTTGTACAAACATGAGAATGACTGTTCCACCCCAAAAGAGCATATGCTATTTTACATACATACTTCTGGAAAAAAGGCTTCTGTCATCTAACTGCCTAAATTTGACTTTATCTAACTAATTTTACTGTCAGCATTTCTGAATTGACTTGTCCAGTCACACAGAGTTTGTAGTATAACTGTAAATAATATTCAGATCTTCTGGCAGGAATACCAAATTCATTTTAGCTCATTTTATGTTAAAATGACCAAGCCTTATTCTCCTTAGGGATTCAGACCAGAAGACAAGTAAATGTAGTAAGAGATTTAGATATGAGAGCAGTGATTCAAGGAATAAATTCAAGATTAGACGAGTTGTGGTTTTGTAGTAGTAGCACTGATGTGTATCAGCACAGGGGCCCTGAATGCATTTTTGAGAGAACTTTGAACTTCAAAGGAAAATTCCCTGAAAGCAGCAGCAGGAACTGCAGTGGAGCTGGTCAGGAAGTGTGCACATGGACCCTGGGCAGCTGAGAACAGCTCAAGCAGAAGTCTGTCCTACTGCAGGATCAGTATCAGCACTGGGCATAAAAGCAGCCACATGAGAGAGGAACCTGAACACACCTACAGCACATTTTCCAGTACATCTAGAGCTGCTGCCTCTATCAGTATCTTCTGTGGGTTAAAACAGTCACTTTCATTTATAACACTTCCATCTATACTTGACAAGCAATTTTTAACTGTTGAGACTCAATGTTAAAACAGCTTGACAATTTCATATAGGAACAGTATAGTTTTAGTTTATTTCAAACCAGTGTTTTAAAATGAGTCACTGTTAAGGAATGAAAAAAATTCATGAACTCTTAAATAACGTGGCTTAAATATGAACTTAATGCAGATATATTAAGTGTATGTTTAAAGCAGAAAATTATAGTAGTGTCTCAGTAAAGCAGAACAGCTGCAATTATTTTAATAGCTTACCACTCTACCATGATATGGATTGAATGCAGATAATTACACTTGCCTGTCTAGGGTCCCTCTATACTTTAAAATACTGTTTCCCTTCTTCAGTTCTGTTACACAGCATTAAGTGCTTTGTTAGAATAGTTTTCACTTCTCAGTATGCTTATTTTTCTCTTAAAAGCTTGTAACTGTATCCCAGGAAATGTTCTCCTTGTAAACGATTATGTTGTCTTAATTTACATCCTTCTCTGTAGTCTTGTCTCTTTTGCAATGTCCACATGCAGACATGTAACAAGATTTGTTCTGACTTATGTTTCCTCAGATGTTTCAGAAAACAAAACTCTTCTGTATTGACACCCACTAGTGGTTCTTTTGAATTCTCTGTTTATAGTTTTACATTGTCTTTCCAAATATAATTATTTCACTGCAGCCACTCCAGTAACTAAATATTAGGGTTTTAAAGTGTCATCCATAAAATTTTCAATTTTATTTATAAATGTGAGATGTATGTCAGTAAATTAAAAAACTCCTTCAAACTATGAAACTTGGTAACACAAATCAGAGAGAGAGGCCATTTCATTTGTTTAAAATGGTAAAATATTTTTTCCATATCTTTTTCATGGTAATCTCATCCTCCTCACCTTGCTTAGTGTCAGGGAGCTGCATGGCTGATTCTACACTTTCAGCAGAAAATAAGAGAAACACACAAGGCTGAACTGGTTTATAATTAACTGCATGAGCCTGACTAGCAGATACTCTGGATCAGAAATAAGATAATGGCTAGAGATGGCCAGAGCCTTGTATTAAGGATTGGTCCCAGTTACTTTAGAAACTGCTGTGCCTGGAATACAGCTGACAAAAAGAGCTCATCTGACCAGGAGGTGAAGGGTATGAAAGCAGTCTTGCAAACAGTGGATCTGATAGATATGTGGTCACACTTGCAGATGCATGTCTCCCTCCCTCCCTGTCTGTGCAGGTCCCAGAGGGAAAGGTGGTGGTGCTTTCTTTCCGGTACCTGGACCTGGAGAGCGACACCCTGTGCCGCTATGACTTTGTGGACATCTACAGTGGCCACGCCAACGGGCAGCGCATCGGCAGGTTCTGTGGCACCGTCAAACCAGGGGCCCTGGTGTCCAGCAGCAATAAAATGTTGGTGCAGATGACTTCAGATGCCAATACTGCTGGGAGTGGATTCATTGCCAAGTTTTCTGCAGCAGAACCACACGAAAGAGGTAATTCACCATTACATATGTGCTGAAGACAAATATTACTCGGCTCTATCCAGAGCCACATTAATGCTTTTAAAGATTTGGTGCCAGAGATATTAAGGATTGTGCTATTTAACATATTTATTAATTACCTTGCTTAGCAAATAGCAAAGTGTAACTGTTTAGCCATCTTAGTTCATCACATAGTAAGGAGAAAGGCTGACAGTCTAAGAGTAGTGGGAGAACTGTACCTAGTAGTAAACTGGTAATAACTAGCCATTAAAAGGGCAAATGAAATTCAAAATAGATAAATGTTGCACATAAGGGGAAAACACCCTAACTTTGTGTACAGTACAGCAGGTTCTGAATTGACTCTTACTGTTTTGGAATGAGATCTTAGGTTTAAAGTAGATAATTCATGAATACAGTAGTTGAGCATCAATTCAGTGCTTAGTGGGTATCCAAAACGAAGCATAAACGTAATAATTTTTAGAAAGAAAATAAAGACCAAACAACAACAACAAAACCCATGCCATTATAAATTCCTAATGCATGTACATCTTGAATAAAGTGTGCCTTTCTGATGTTCCCATCTCAGAACTGAATATGATCAAATTATAGTAAGGAATCAGAGACAACAAGTAAGATAGAGTTAAAGGAGCACCACAAACATAAATATCAACTGCACAGCATGAACTTCTTCATGCTGGAAAAGAGAAAGTCAAAGGGACTGTAGGAGAGGGCTTTGAAATCATGCCTGGTGGGGAGGAAGTGTGGTGTGGAGGAAGATGGACCTCGGTCCATCTCTTTCAACATAAAAACCAGATGAGCAAGTGACTGCAAAGGAAAGGAGAGGGTGATTTTTCTCTGTGGCCTGTGAAGCAGTAGAACACTGTACCAGGGGATATTGTGGATTGTCTGTTTCTGTCTTGGTTTAAAACCACTTACAAAAACATATCAAAGCAAAATTCATCAGGTATTAATAAAGGTATTGCCTGGTGCTTGGGAAGAGTATGAATAGTGAGAGGCTGGGAGGTCACAGGAAGGTGGTATTGCCCGAGTTAGTGACTTTTACAAGGCTTTTGCTATTGATATGATACCAGACTGGACAGGTTGTTGGGCAGAGGCAGTGCAGGCGGTGAGTAATTTATCAGGCCTACCAGTTGTAACCTTGTATTGAACGATACAGTAAATAACTTTGTCCGGATATAGTTCATTTAATGAGAAGGTTCATAGTAATACTGTAGATAAGGATTACACACCTGATGGAGTTTTTAATTTGGAACTGAAGGCAGGAGATATGGAAGAAAAGACCCCTCTCCATCAAGAACACTCCCCAGGCTGCAGTTCCTTTGGGAGTGCATGTTGGCCCCACCATTGCTGCCATGGGCTGTGGGATGGCTCCTCCAGTACCTGCGGCTTCTCCTCCTCCAGCGTTTGCAGGAATGCTTTTCTCTCTCTGTTTTGCTGCCGTTTATTAGCTGTGTTTTCCCAGAGGTGCCCCAGGGGCGGAGGGCTCGGCCGTGTCTGGGCGGGCTGTGGCGGAGGCTCCCTCAGCACGGCCGCCGCCCTCAGGGCCCCGCTGTGCTGCCTTGCAGGGGACCAGTACTGCGGGGGCCGGCTGGAGAAACCCTCGGGCTCCTTCCACACGCCCAACTGGCCAGAGCGGGACTACCCCGCGGGAGTCACCTGCTCCTGGCACATCGTGGCCCCGAAGAACCAGGTAAGGCCCTGCTGGCACAGCTCAGCTTCCAGCGCCTGCAGGGACCCACGCTGGCCCGGGACACTGCGATGGCACGGCGGGCACAGGCACGGCCACGCTCCGCCCGTCCCGCCTTCCGCTCCCCCTTCGCCCCAGTGACTCCTGTGCTTCTTCAGCAGGGCCACGCGCTGGTACACTCCCCTAAATGAAACCCATTAAAGCATCTGTGACTGTTGAGGCTTTTAAGCCCAGAAAGGTTTAAACATTATTTTCTTAATTCAAAAAATACCATGCAAATGAAGTCAGGGCATGTGATCATCTCAGCACCAAACGTGATGATGATCAGTGCTGCATTTAAGTCTAACAACGTTTGAGCATTTACTATTGAGGTACCCAGGTGGAGCTGATTGAATTTAATAAAAGCAGTTTATTCTATTTCGTATTTTGAAGGCTCCATCGCATAACATGCTTGCTTTATTAGCCAGATGCCATGAGAGCAAATGTTCCCACTTCATTAGGAGCTGAGGAGATGTGCCTGCAGACTGAGAGGGCTCTTGTGCCACGCATGGCAAACACAAGTGTGTTGCCTACACTGTAGGGCAAATCTCAATCCTAGCTGCACATTTTCTGGTTGCTACTGAGCCATCTGCTCTGCATCTTAGCAGGAGGTATACAGTGATTGAATGTTTTGGTTGACAATCACGTTTGGTAGGTTGCTTTTCTTGCCACATTCAGCTTTTAAAATTCATTTACATATAAAGATGACTTTCCTCTTCATCTTCCGCTCATGACTAATCCTTGAAATAAAAAAAGCTGCCCCAGATAAATATATTCTTCTGATCTTTCCTACTTTTGCATTTACCAAGACAGTTCCTCCCTTGAACTGAAGCAATATGTCAGCTTAGTCTTGCCTGTATTCCTTTTTAATGCATGTTCCTTGTTTGCTAGATACAGGCCATTTAACAGTCCTATAGATAGGCAGTGATTTTTAAACCCTTATCTGTAAACTGCAGATTACTTTGGTGCTGTCCAAATGTCTCTAGATAAGCGTAAGAACTTTTCCTAAGCTTACAGAGATGATTTGAGAAAGGCTATATCAGCATAAAAATAAGGGCATTATATCCTGTGCCTTTTGATGATTCTATTCCACAAATCTACCTGTTTCCAAATATATATTATTCATGTACTGCAACAGTGGTTGTTTGCATGGAAAAAAGGCAGAATCTTGACAGTGCCATTTTCCATTAAGTAGTGAATAAGTGTCTCTCTTCAAGTGCACAGAAAAAGCTCCCCAGTTTTCCATTTGCCAGAATTTAGGTGTTGTTTTCTCTATTTCCCTTTCATAAGCAAGTGATCAATAAAACAAGGCACTCTTGTTTTGTTGCTTCAAATACAAACCAATAATTACTTAATTTATTACAGAAGATGAAGGAGCTTCTCCTGATCATGAAGAGCTTGTATTCTATCATGATATACTTATCAGTGCAAAGTGCACTTATTGAACAATAGTGAAGTAGATACTATGGCCTGGTGTTTTGCCTGCTATGGAAAAATTTAGCATTTCTATTCCCAGTTGCATTACTTCTTTCTTTACCATGTTTTTTGATCACAAGCATGTTATTCAGATGGGTATTCCATTTAAAGTGCATTTTTTCATCATGATCCTGAGGGTTTTGAAACAAGCCTGTTAGTCATCTCTGAAATCAAGTCCCCCAAGGTTACTCATACTTCATGGGAAACAAAATTAACAAAATTATGCCTTAAATATCTTAATAGTGCAAAACTATATCCAAGCAAAACTAAGACATCAGGTGATAACAGGCTATCATTACTATGAATGTAGAACAAGATAACTTTTGCTATGTCAGTAATCAAATAAAGTACATGCCATGTACAAATTACTTCTTTTTTTTAATGCAATCTTAAAAGATTTAATACCATCTTTTTTTGAGTCAGATCTTTATAAAGGTTGATCTACAATCAGCATAAATCAGTCTTGTCATTCAAGCCTTATTTGTGCTATTTATGGGAAGGTGATTTAAATACTGTTGTGCTTCATCTAAAGAAGCAACCTAAATGCATATATTACCTCTGTTTCCATGCAGCAGTTGGGTTGTGTTTCCCTTCCTTGCCCACTTGACTGACAGAGTCATTCTGCAGAACTCCATTTCAGAGTAGTAGATTCCATTTCTGTTTTCTTGTACATTGTTGGTTTTTTTTTTTCTTTAAGTAGAAAATTCCATAAATAAAAGTAATTGGAGATAATAGCATAAATACTGAAATACCAGCATGATACTATTTCACATTTATGACTTGTAAAGCCTCAACAATTATGGGCATCTGACATGGAAACACTGTTCCTTTCAGTACTTACTGTCTCTTGGGTTTAGTTTTTACTATTTTCTAATTTTCTTTCTATCAACATTTTAATTTCTAATGTTTTTAATTCTGCATCAAGTATACACAGCATTGGCAACCACAGTGATTTAAGCCCTGCTGTTAATGAAGTCAGTGAAATGCCTTGTATCAACTTTGCCTTTGCTTTTTCTTTAGTGTATCTTTAAAGATGCAGTGACATTAAAAGCTCCTTTTCTGTTGCTTACACTTGCTGTAGTTATTTTAAGAGCATTGTAACACCTAACACCTACTAACATTCACTCATGAAAATAGCTTTATCAGAAGTTATTGAACTTGCATACATTTGAGAAGAAAACATTTTACAGAATACTAGAGTCATATGCTGAACTATTAGTTGGAGAGATCATGTGGATTAAAATACTTCAGAATTAAGTGGATTAAGGAATTTTCCTTCATTGAAAGAAAAATTAAATAGTACTTTATATGAAGATGTCACTTACTACAAGAAGTATTAATAAATTCTGCATGTCAAAACCTTAATGATTTATTTCCATTTTCCCTTTAGCTAATAGAGTTAAAATTTGAGAAATTTGATGTGGAAAGAGACAACTACTGCAGATATGACTACGTTGCAGTGTTTAATGGTGGGGAGATCAATGATGCCAAAAGAATTGGGAAGTACTGTGGAGACAGTCCACCAGCGTAAGTAACCTCCTCCAGTTGGGGACTTCACTGCCACTGTGTGTCATTTTGCCAACAGCTCTGTCCAAGGCTTCTAAAAGATTTTAATTTTTAAATTAAATGCAGTGTTTTGTACCTCCAACAGAGCATGTAGAAATTGCTTAGTATCTTGTCTCTCTCTAGGTTTTCTCTATTTTCTCTCTCTCTCCATGACTAACCCTGGCCCCAGCCCGTGTTCTCTGCTGTCCCACAAGCCTCATCAGCCACTGTGTAACAACCCCAGTGCTCCTGATACTGGTGTGGCACCAATAGTAGTGGCAGCTGAACATGAACATAATGTGTATGTTTGGATTATAGATACTGAAGAACCAGGACCCAGCTGAGCTCTCTGGCCCCTTGGCTCATTCCTCACTTTATCTGACTCACTTTCCTCTCAGCCCTTTTTAAAAAGACAGGATACGCAGACTGGGTCAGATCTTTCAGATTTGGCCTTGTAGTCCTGGTGTTCAGGAAGCAGAACAAAGCTCTTGGCAGCTGATAATCATTGAATCAGTGCCCTCCTATGTCCACAGGCTGTGTTGATACTGCAGCAAGGAAAGTCTGATCTGGGCACCCACCATGGCAGCTGTAAATCCAGAGAATTCCAGAATTCCAGAATCAGCCCCTTACTTTTGGTTAAGTCAGACCTGGCCATCAGAGTAAACTGATTTCTGATAATCTGCCAAAAAAAAGGAAAACAATGACAAGTTTTTACTTCAAAGACCTCATTAAGGGTTCAAAGAAATCCTGGGTTATCAAAATCTAATAATTGACAAAAAGTGAGTCCACAGAAGTAATAACCCAAAACATTTTATTTTTTGCTGGGTTTCTTGAAGAGTTGCAGCATCCAGTACTTAAGGAATTTTCATAGCCTTTCCAATTGTGCAATATCTTTTTTACTAAACAAAACCAAATTTTAAAACACCCCATTTACTTACTTCCCCTGTGTACAGAGGATTTCTTCAATGTATTTTCCCACTTTCCTAATCTGACCCCTTCCATTTCATGGAAGTGAAGTTTGCAATGAAGTCACTGGGAAGAACTGAACAATACTCATATTGACATAAACTTCAGGAATCAAGAGTTTTAGGTGATTAGTGGAAATGAGTTTCATCCTCAAAACACCAGTGTGTGACATGCCAGCAAAGAATTGTGTATTTTTCAGTATTAGTGTGGAGTGTTGGGGTTTTTTTTAAGAACGTTATTAATGCTTTTTGGCTTTGACATGTGAAAGAATGGAAATATTTTATTTTGTTTTTCTATTTTAGGCCTATTCTGTCTGAGAAAAATGAGCTGCTCGTTCAGTTTTTATCTGATTTAAGCTTAACAGCTGATGGCTTTATTGGCCATTACAAATTTAGACCAAAAAAGTTACCCACAACTACAGCTCTGCCTACAACCACAACAGTCCCTGCTACCTCAAGTAAGTCTTACTGGCTCTATTTCATTTCCTATAAAAATTAATTATTCCAGGACAAGGAGAGAGTTACAGAAATACAAGATAGAAATTATATTAAAAATTCAAGTTTTACGGTTTGTTAGTATTTTAAATGTTGAAGGAATTAATGAAAATTAATATACTCAAGGGAGTACTGGAATATACTCAAGAGACAATGCACTCGACATTCTTAAAGGAAATCTATCCAGGCAAGAGTTTAGTGTAAAAGTAACTTACCCCACCTGAGAGAATTTTCCTGTCTCTTTTCAATTTTGGACAGTTAACTAGCACATTCCATAGAAGAATGAAGAAGCTAATTTCTGTTTAATAAAAATTTCTGAATATTTTGGGAAATAGCTTTATTTAAAGGAACTCTTTCTTCTAGACAAGTTGATATGTAAAAATCTTACTGTGTTTTTCTTCATACAGTTTTTAAGATCAAGCAAAATTGGTATGGAAGCCAATTGAGCCCTCTTCAGGTTCTGTCAAAACCCTGTCAATATGACACTCTCCTAGAATAATTTTTATTTGAAAATATTTAGTGATTGGAACTCAGAGAGAAATATGTCTCACTAAAAGTCAGTCTCCTTTTGTATATGAGACAAGACAGCATATATGAAAGATCAGAGCTGGATTTCTCTAAAGGTTTGCCAAAAATACCTCATTACTGAGATATTGAAGGGATTAATTCTTAGAATTTCTATAACCTGAATGTGAAGCATTTCAGATACAATTATAGCAGAAAACCAAATTATTTATGATGTTTTTGCAAGACATTACCTGATTTGTACTTAAAACACATCACAAATCAGGGCAGCAATCGCTTGTTGGCAGGAAACCAAGAAGCTGTGGTGCTTTAATCTGTTAATGAAGGTATTCAAAATAGATGAAAATAAACATGAAAAAAATGAAACCACAGTGACCTGTAAATCATTCTGATGTGACTCTAACAATAAATAATTCAGCTCTTCTTCACTCTAAAGCACTTGTTAGCGACCTTGTTGGTTGAAACACTTGGTCTCAAGTAATCCAGGCTGTCAGTAACCCTGTTCAGGGTTTTGCACAGGCAAGAGAGGTGAAATTTACCAATTAATTCCAAATCAATTTTCATGACAGCATCAGTGTTAGAAAATGAAAACATGCCGCTTCATCTTAGAGAGGGCAACGGAGGCAAAGAGTTCAAAAGACTTGTCAGGCAGACAGAAATAAGAAGTCCTTTCAAGGTGTGATCAGTTTTGCACAGTGTAGGCATTTCTGATCTTCAAAACAAACCGCAGCAAACCAAACCTCTACAGTTCAGTTACATTTCTGAGCCATCATTTGCATCCAGAAGTGTCCAGTTCAAAGAGACTCATCTTATTATCTTGCAGATCAGATCTGTTTAAACTTGCACAGAACTCCAGGCATGAATAAAATATTAAACTTTAGTAAGCTCTTATAAGAATTACATCAGTCTTTATGTAACATACAAATATTAGTAGTTGCAGAAATAAATAAAGAAATGCTATAAATAAATTTGTAAAAGTAATGAAGATTAATCCAATACCTGTGGTGAGGTATTTGACTTCCTCATATCTGAAAGTCATAATGCATAAAGTCATGCATTTTCCTGTCAGTGTGCCTACATGTAAAGTTGTAGGCAACTAAACTTTTATTTCAGTTCTCCAGTTCAAGTTTTGCTAAAGTACCTTACAAACAATAGACAGCCTCTGCTGACAAGTCATAGCAAAGCTGGTCACCAACCAAAATTTATTAAACTGAAAAAAAATGAAATAAAAAAGCACCCTAAAAGGACCAAACAAGATACTTTGTAACACATAATCCTAGTTTTAAATTTAGAAAAAACAGAGCACCTCAGTAAATTTTTGGCAGCTACCATGATGGCATACACTTGGGACTCATCTACCTGCTGAATTTCCTAACCTGCTACTATGGATGCTAACTTTAAAGAATCAAGAAACATTAAATTCTAAATTTTTGGTGTGCTGTGTGTAGCATTGAGATAGGAAGCACTTGCCAGACCTGTATCATTGCCATAGTAACTTGTTCTTTAAAACACTTTTCCTTGTGGGAGGCATTTAACTTTCTAAAGACTCAAATACCAATAAGAAAGATGCCAGGTGTATTCAGTTGTTTATAAACAAAGCATTCCATTTCAGAAAGGAAATGTCATCCCTAATGTTAACTCCATACTTCAAACATCTTGTTTCAAAATGTCATGAAGAAAAACTATGCAACACTACCTGACAGGAAGCTATGTGAAAAATTTGGGAAAAAAGGGTCAGGAATTTGAACTCTGATCCCTTTCATCACAGTGCCATAATATCCAATAAAAGGCCACCCCCTCCCAGGGAAGTGTTACTGTAACATCCTGTTGTGGTATTCCAGGTGTTCTACTAGGGCTGTGTAGCAGCAGCAGTGACAGGCTTCAGATGCCACACAAATCTTGAGTGACATCCCATTCTCTCAGGTTGCTGGAACAGACACAGCTGAGACACCTGAATAGACAATGACAGGAGGTGACAGCAGAGAAAAGGAATATTGTTACCGTGGTGCTTATCCCTGAAATGCCAGGTCTAGCTCATGCATACATCAGGATTATTAATCTTTCTTCTTGTCTTTTTTGAACATAGTGCTTTTTATTTGTAGCAAGTGCTTCATTTCAGTTTCAATTTACTTTTTTCCCTTCAAAAAGCTGTGAAACCTACAGTTGCCCTGTGCCAGCAGAAGTGTAAAAGGAGTGGGACTCTGGAAAGCAATTATTGTTCAAGCAACTTTGGTAAGGAAGCAATTTCTTTTTATTTATCCATTCTCTACTGTGTTTTTACACTCAAGGAAATTTTCCCAGATGGAGTTCTGGGTTTCCATTAATATATAGGCTAATAATTTTACACCAACTTATCTATGTATCTGACATCAGTATCTGTGTTTCACTCAGTACATTCTTGGAGATATTCTAAAATAGGCACTGCACAGATATCTGAGACAAACTTAACTTCTCAATCTGAGAAGCAAATGACAATGTAAGACAACCCCAGGATTCATTGATTCAGTTACTGTATTGTCATCTCCATTTTCTGTAACCAGCCAAGACTGTTCCACAACACAGTGTATGTGCTTCCAAAATGCTTTGAAAAGAAATTAGAAGGGATGGAAGCTTCCAAGCACTGCTTTCTGCACACAGACATAAATCAATCAGGAAAAACAGTGTCTGCTGTGCATTAGCATGGCACTGGCACTGCTGATCTGCTCAGTTATGTGTCTGTATTTCCCCGTATTATTATACTGAAATCTTTTTTTAATGCCCTATAACATGCCTGGCAATTTGATGGGAAAACTCCCTGCCACTACCCTATTTTCATTTTAAGCTGAGTCCCTCTTACTGCACTGCTAATCCCATGAGATCTGAGGGATCTGAGGGCAGCTTTGCCTGATGGTGCCCAGCAGCAGGGGAGCTGTGGCTGTGCCCCAAGGCAGGGCAGACTCAGAGAGCCCTGATGGTGCCCAGCAGCAGGGGAGCTGTGGCTGTGCCCCAAGGCAGGGCAGACTCAGAGAGCCCTGATGGTGCCCAGCAGCAGGGGAGCTGTGGCTGTGCCCCAAGGCAGGGAGCACTCAGGGAGCCCTGATGGTGCCCAGCAGCAGGGGAGCTGTGGCTGTGCCCCAAGGCAGGGAGCACTCAGGGAGCCCCTGATGGTGCCCAGCAGCAGGGGAGCTGTGGCTGTGCCCCAAGGCAGGGAGCACTCAGGGAGCCCCTGATGGTGCCCAGCAGCAGGGGAGCTGTGGCTGTGCTCCAAGGCAGGGCAGACTCAGAGAGCCCTGATGGTGCCCAGCAGCAGGGGAGCTGTGGCTGTGCCCCAAGGCAGGGAGCACTCAGAGTGCACTCAGGGAGCCCCTCCCAGCCCTGACCACAGCCCCTTCCAACCCTCAGGCTGGTCCAAGACAACAGAAACAGGTAGGGAAAAAAACCCAAACCATAAATGGTCTCCTCTTACTGACCACACCCCAGCTTTGTGGCTCATGGTAAATGACACTACATAAAGCTTGTTTTTTTCCTCTAGCATCACAGTAAGAAATCACATTGTTCTCTCCCATCTTCTGTCAAATACTTGACATTTTTCAGTCTTTTCTGTGACAGGAGTGAGAGTAAAAATACTTTATATGCTACTGTGAATGCGAGCATATCCTAAGGTAGGAATAAGAAGTCTGTTCATAGAATATTATTTACTTGAAGTTTATTTGCAGAATTTATGATTTTAGAAAATAATAACTATTTCTCTTTCATCATGCATTTTATTTTATTGTTCCTAGAAATATAGCTGCAATACCCAGCAGTTTAACATCCACAGTTCTTTCTTGATTGACCTGGAACATTCTATTTAATTAAAAGCTCTGCATTAGAGGAAGATAATGTAAAAATTTACAAAATGGCAAAATGTGGATGCAGTTTTGTAAAATAAATCTGGCTGTACCTACTTGGTAATTGAAGATCAAATTTATTCTAGGATAGACTATCTGATGTAAAAAGATGACCTGAGAAGAAACCAAATTGTTAATACCAATTACCATTTCCTTTGGATAAATAAAGATGGCTTAACATTTAATTTAGTCATCCTAGGGAAAAGAAAGTGTCTTGATTTTCATACTGAGAGGTCTTTGGGAGATATGATGGTAACTAGAGATCTGTAAATACATTCAGCTGAAATAAGTAAGTTTTTATTAGGCCTCAGGCAGACCAAAATCTAGTTCTTAGGGCATTAACTATTCCCTGCTACTCATATGGCAGTGTCAGAGCGCTGGGAATTCTGATTTTGCCTAGAAGAGTTTCAATTCAACTGCTGCACAATTTGAAAATGACACATTAAAAGTAGTATCAAATTGTACAGTTTAACTGAAATCAGAGAACTGGGCTTGCATGAGACTGACACATTGTAGAACAGTTTCATAGTTGGTGCCACCAAAATTTGACAGTAGTGAGTTAGTTATTAGCAGTGATACTCCTATTTTTAGTAAGTGTTCCCAGTACTGTTTGTTTCCGTATTAGGCACTAATATACCTAATACATTTTTATGATGCCTCAACATTTTTGTCTAAAAATAATAAAAATGTACCAAATATATCAAATGTCTTTTCTTCTAGTAATAACTGGAACTGTAATCACAACAGTAACACGGGCTGGCAGTCTGCATGCAACAATATCCATCATTAATGTATATAAGGAGGGGAATTTAGCAATCCAGCAAGCTGGCAAGAATATGAGTGCCAAAATTCTTGTTATGTGTAAGCAGTGTCCTCTCATCAGGAGAGGTAAGTACACAGTAATAACTGCTTTGTGTGTTTATAAAAGATAACAGTTATAAAAACTACTATTAGAAATATGGACACAAAAATCAGTAAAATTACCATTTTTTTTCTATAATCAGCAGTTAGTATTAAAATAAATTTAAAATAACCAGTAATCCAGAGGTTTATTGCATTTTTCTGTTTTTCTGGAAAAAGATTAGGCTCACGTGGATAACAGGAGTTTGCAAAACTTTTTTCTTTAAAAGCCTTGTGATGCAAGATAAAATCTGATTTTCATCTTTATCTCTCAGATGAAGCTGGGATAGATTTGGTGTTTACATGTATGTATTTTGGAGTTGGTTTTTATACACAGCTGTTTATAAGGGAAAGACAACAGCCTGCTAAACCTGGAAGAGCAGTATCTCACAGGAAATGGCAGAAAATCAAGTTCCACTCTTGTGGATCTCCTGAATGTATTTATAGCTTCACAGAAATACTCATAGCATTAAGCCCACTTTGTATCTGCAAAGAGCCAGTACTGCTAAAAGCTACCTTAAGTAATATACAGAGATCAACCAACATAAATTCCAGTTAATTGTGGTAAAGGTGTTAAAAGAAATAGCGAGAGCATTTTTTTATTGAAGTAACTAAGTAAAAAATAAATCTGTTTTTAGCTTTGCCTCATAAGTAAACAGGTAGAACACGAGAACATAAACAGTCATAGCAGGACACAGTCAAAGTAATTTAATAAGCATCAAAAAAACCCTGATATCATTCCAGATACTACCAGTGCTTAAGCATATTAACTCAAAGTGGGCAATAACAAAGTGAAAAATCATGATCAGAAATTAGCTTTTGCCTTTAGTTATCTGAAAACAGCACACTGGGAGACATAATAATGTCCTTGGTGAAACAAACTGTCTCCTTTTAGGCAGACTTCTGGCTCCAAACCACTTCTGTTTCTCATCCTAAATCTCAATGAATTATTTAAGAGCCATTACATAATATCCGAACTTTTCTGTTTATATCCCTGTGCTACCATTCCTTCCAACCCAAGACCTTGCAAATCCCCAACCCTTCTAAGGCATAAAAATACACAGATCGAATTGAATTGTCCAAAGCCCGGTCTTAATACTCATTAAGTCCACCTTGCCTGAATGATTCTGTATGTACCTAGAGAATGTTTACATTTCTGAGGAGGGAAAGGGAATGAGAGGATTTAAGAGCATTATTGCTTAAGGGCAGTAACTATAAGCTGAGCAAATGTGAAAATATTGAAAATTGAAACATATTCCACCCTGTGTGACAGTGGTTAGGTTATCCAGTGTTGATGGGCACTTCTACTGCCTCTCAGACTTGACAGTCTGTGTTTAAAGAGTATCCCCTATATGTTTAATTATGTAGTAGACACTTAGCTGTGCATCTGCTTGATTTTTATGTTACTAGTTTGTGGTGTAACAAGTATGGCAAAGATGGGTAAGGGAGTAAATGCTGCAGGTAGGAAGGAAGAAATGTTGGAAGGCATTGGTAACAAACACTGAAATGAACAGAAACCACAGGTCAAGAACTGTACTTACCACCAAATGATGTCCCAGATTTCTGTCTTGTAATCTCATTCTCTCCCTTCTAGGTTTAAACTACATCATCATGGGCCAGGTAGAAGAAGATGGCAGAGGCAAAGTCTATCCCAACAGCTTTGTCATGAGTTTTAAGACTAAGAACTCAAAGATCCTAAATGCCTTGAAAAACAAAACATGTCAAAATTGAACTCTGCAGCTGTGTTCTATCATCTGTCTTGAACAATCATTTTAACTTAGCCTAAGTCATGGAAATACAAGTGACTGCCAACAGTAGAACCATGCTGACCCTTCCTCCTCTCCTGTCCACATAAGGACAGCTGGCACAAAGTGAAATCCATTCCATGTACCAGATGAGAACAGACCCTCCTAAGGCTGAAAGCCGAAGATCTGCAGCACAGCCATCTGATCTCATAGAAAAATTCCAATTACTTGGAAGATGTTAATTTATAACTGTCCAATTTTTTAAGGAATTTTGTACGTAAAATAAGAATTTTAAGTGCAATATTTATAGCAACTCAGTTCAACTTAGCTTTTTTCTCTAAAGTTGTTTTATTACATGGATTTCTGCATTATTATCAGTGCTTAATAAAATATTTTAAGATTAAATCATCCACCAACTAGTTATTAATTATTTATAAAGTGGGGCAGCTAAATATAGAAACTGTTTTTTGATCATTTACATGCTTTTGACGGTTTGAGCCTTGCACATCGTAACTGACACTACACTTCCTTGCTGATTAAGGGTCTGATTTTCCTTTCATGGAAGTCAGTGAATCATTGATCAGAACAGGAACTCTTCAAAGAATTAGACAGCTGTAAACCAGCACCACACTTTTCTCCACTGATGACCATCTGCTTAGTAAATGTCAGTGTTAAGTTCTGTAAGGTAATAAGGTAGAGGAAGGTAGGAATTAATTTAGTTGTGGTAAGGTGCATATAGAATCTAAGATCCCTTTAATTATTTGTTTTTCTTGTATATAAATACCAGAGCAGAGTTCTTTGGATGATCTGTGACCAGGAAACCAATGCAATAAAAGTCCCTACTGAAGTACCCATTGCTTATTCCAGTAGGGGAATGCAGATTGCCATTCCCTTCACTGATGGATTCTCACATGTAATGCCAAGAGGCACTGCCCCAGTGTGCAGCTCAGCAGCACAGCAGCCTCTCCTCCAAAGGCTTTTTGGCTAGCTGGGCTGGGGACAAAAGGATCAGAGGGGGGCACAGAGGTACAAAGAGGCTCCGCTGGCAGCTCACATCCAACAGCTCAGTGCTGCAGCCACACTTCACAGATTGCACTGCCCCACTGACCAAACCAGATAGCATTTCTCTCTGGAACCAACAGCAACATTTGGTTGCAAAGCAGATGTAGTTTTGTAATTTTAAAACTTATAAATCAGATTTTTAATTTTCCAGCATTAATTCCTATGCAGACTAAGGGATTTTATGCACAGTGCTCTCTGCATTTCTTGGCAGCAGCCTGGGGAAAAGCAATGTGGAAATCATGCTCTGAGCTGTCTTGAACTACAACAATCTATTTTTATTTATGATGACATGGCCATCTGTCACGCAGCTTTTTTCAGTGAGGCAAGAAAGGACTGGCAGCTTACTCATCATCTGCCAAATGGAAGGTAGGGAGAGCTCCTGCCTGCTCTTCTCAGCGCTCCCTTTACACCAGTTCCTTTCCCCAGTCATTGCACTGGTAGCAGTAGGCCTGAAACAGGGAACAGAGGAACATGGAGCAGCGCCAGTTTTCTCAAGTAAGAGTTGGTTGTACAACACAGGTAACAATTGTTGCAAGTTTTAAACCCAGTTTGTAGCAACTGTAAACTTAAAACATTTTAAATCCAACTTGCAACCAAATAGAATCAAAATGATCTAATCACAATTTCTGAAATGATTTCTACAGAAATAACAAGACCATAGTTCACCAAGAGAGTAAAGTAAGCTTTCAATCATCATTGATTTTGACCTTCCTGCTCCAAATGCATGCATGAAAATTTTCATCTCCATTTTTCATTTATCAAGGTAAAGCTAGCTCTAAGACAAAACCAACATTAATATGAAAGGGAAGAAAAAGCCTTTTCCAGTTATCTAAAAAACTTAGTCCTTTCAAGACTTGCAGCAACATTTGTACAAGGAAACTCTGAATCCTATAGCCAAGTTAACTCCAGTTTCCCCAATTTTTTTTTCACAGGTAAAATTTTGTTTCTGTGCCTGTCTAGAAGTATTCTGTCAGTGAGCATAAGGGAGACCTTGGAACAGCCTGTACTAAACTGTCAAATGAGAAAGCAATAGCATATTTAACACAGGTGAACTAGAAACATATAAATTATGAGAAAAAATACAGTACAGAGCACTTGGTACCGATTAGTAGCCACAAAGCTTGGAAGAGCACAGCACTTTTCAAATAAAACAGAGATGTATAACATGATATAACTGAGGTATGGCAGAGAACAATCTGTCTCTCTCATTCTGCAGGTTTGTATTTCAGTGACAAGTAAAAACTCCTGAATTCCCAATCCAAAACCCCTGAGAGCCCTGAAGTGCCCTAGTTCTTCCTAAGGCCATCTACACTGTAGTAGAACATAGCACCAAAGACACCGACCAAGCCAGCTCTGATGGACTCTGCTCAATGTATGAAAAGCACTCAGAAATAGCTCCATTAGCTCCTTCATTCACTGTCAATACCCCCAGTTCCCAGCACTAACCATCCCAGTGCCAAACACCTGCTGGTGCATCTAGGGTCCAACCAGCTGGTCTGGAACCAGCATCACTTCATGGTGCTGCATGAAGCCATTTCACTGAACCAAACAGGATGGGCCCAGAAGGAAAAAGGCAGTAACACACTGACACCAGCTACCTTCCTTAAACTTACTACCTCAACATGACCAAAAAAATACTTTCAGTGTGGTAACTGATGTAATGTGTTTGCAATATGACAAATACTAATACAACCGTATTTTTCAAAGAGCTTTTATTTGCTTCCTTTCTTGAATATACATAACATACACAGCACATAGTTTTTATGTTGGTGCATTATTCAAACATGAGATCTCTTCAAATACAAAACTCAGAGATCCTCTTTGCTTTGAACCAGGAGGTTAACTTCCTATTCCCATTAAAAGCCAACACAGATCAGAATCCCTCTATACTCTAACACTTCTGAAAGTGGAGTATTAAAACCTAGCTCAGAAATACATAATTTCATAGTATGGAAAATATATTACCTTTACAAGAAAGAGTTTTATAAGAATTCCTTCAAAAAAGTAAACATTCATGTAAGCCCCCACTCTGTCAATCTCCCAAAATCAACTGCAGTCAAAGACCACAATGGCTACCTGAGCCTTCTGGACACACAACCATTTCAGAGGAGCACCATAACAGCAAAACTGTCCATCAATCCTTAGCTGTCATAAATATACTTACTTTGTAATTAAAAATACAGGAATCTCACATTTCTCAGTTACAATTTGTCAGCTTGAATTATATATAAGCATATAAAGCCATATAGGACCCTCTAGCACAGAAAATCCACAAAGCCCTTACTGTCCATTGTAAGCAAAGTCAGATAAACTATTTTCAGAAAACACATTTTACCTGACAAAAAAAAAAAAAAGTCTAGCTTGGCAACAATCCTGGTAAAAAAATAGGAAAAAAGCAAACCAGATTTAAAAGTAGGATATGTGTCAAGCAGACCCTTCTAAAGTACATCTCTCCAATGGCAAGACTCAATGACCTCACAGAAAGAAGAGTTGAATAGTGTACAGGAATTGTTCAGCACTGCGAACAATAGCAGTCATGTGCTTCACCTCATTCTCATGAAATTACAGGTTTTAATAATTGACATAATTTATCTAGATTTTAAAAACCCAAGATACTAAACATTAAATGTTCACAGATTAATTTTTAAATTCTGTTCCCAATGCTAACATGTATATTAAAATATACTATTGAGGCACTGCTGAAAAATCCAAGCAGGGTGTGATTGTCTTACACATAACCACAAACATTCAAGAAATGATTGGTCAATTTTGTGTTCAAAATGTCAATGTTCCCACAGAAGTGAAAAGTCTTGATGATTTGCTTTGCTGTATTCTAGAAATGTTAGTTTACAGTCAGTGTTATCATACAAAACTAGAACTGCCTCTTTCAGAGCCATACAGTCTTCACATGCACTGTAACCTACAGTCATACATCATTTCCAGCTGTGCTGGAAATTTTCTATTATTCTTTATCTGACTTTTCTATTAAAAATAAACAGGCTGGATTTTCATTTTAAAAAGCCTATCTTCTCCCACAACTTGAAAAACAATATCAAAAAAAGAACAAACGGCAAAAATAGAAGAAAGAAACACATTGTGCTAGTTCTGAAGCTCTAACACCTGACAGTCACAATCAGTCTGAGGAACATTTAAAAAACTCCTATATACAAATTTTATATACATACCAAGATTAAGAGGTTAAGAAAATTAGTGTATTTGTTTTTGCATTCACTTTGACCACTTGGGCACCGAGCTGCAACTCACACAAATGCATTTTCAAATGTATTTTTGTGCAATGATCTTACCTATATGATCTGGCAACAGAATTAGGTCAACACTTTCACCTATGTGTCTTTAAAAGCACACACCTTTTGTTTAAAGGTTAGGTCTTAGTTTCTTGGATAAAACATAGCATATTTGGAAGTTCGGAAGCCGAGCAGGTCTCTCATTTCGTTGCGGAACTTTGACAAGTCCTGCCGCAGTTCATTGAGGTTCTCCACAGTGGCCTGATCCGTACTCTGCATCTTCTGTCTCATGGAAGTCAAGTAACGGTGCACTAAGCAGCACATCACCTTTTGGTAATTCTCATCTCTCTTCTGCTTCAGATTTCTCCATTCCTTTAAACAAACACAGCATATTTACTATGGAAGGGATTTTTGAGCCCTAAAGCCTGTATATCCTACAGAGCACAGTAGGATATACAATCCTACAGAGAAGAAATGAGAGCAAAATAACAAAGCTATTTTTTAAATACATCCTGATGTACACAAATATACAACACATATAGATTGTCCACAAAATTCACATTATATTATAATCTTCTGTACCAGCAAACCTGAAAATTTTTATCTACCTGGCTTGGTTAATTTTTCTGTGAGCAATCAAGACTTCCATAACCCTGAATGTCTCTCAGTGCAAATTCCATAAAGTGCTTGAATTTGTTTATTTAGCGCTATTTTCATCAGCAAGAAGATGCAAAATTAGTATGCAAAATTGCAGGGTGCAAAAATGTTTATAAAATAAACAAACAAAAAATCCCTTGCCCAACAATGAGAGGCTTCAGTGATCTTTATTGGCTATTTATTCTGACACTTCTGTAATATGTTTAAAACCAATTACATTCTCCAAAGAATATTCTAACCTCACCGTTTTTGAGATTAGCACATACTTCCTTGAGGTTTCTGTGTGTTTTCATTCAATCAAAGCATTTTTTTTCAGACTATTTCTGGGGGAATTGGGAGTTGGAGGGAAGTGGGTTGAAATTTCCAAACCAGAAAGTTAATAAAACCTTACTTAAGTAGAAATAAGTAACACATATTTATCTTGAATGCAACACCCATAATTCTGCAGTTCCTATTTCTCTTTGTAGCATTCACCTTCTGACAGGCAGCTTCATGCAGCAATCTGTGTTTTCATTTCAGTAAGCAGCACTTTTCCTGCTGCCGAGCTCAGAGCTTGCCCAACCATTCCTCACCTTGAGGCTGTTCTGACGTTTCACTTTGCCACTTGATGTATGAGAGCAGATCCATTTACTGAGACTGTTGAAAAGGTAACAAATGGTCTTGGGAGAGGGAATAACGTTAAAAGGTGGGGGGAGCGTGCATTTATCATCGAAGTAGCTAAGCCAAAGCTTGGCACGAGCAAACTTCCACTCCTTATCTTCATGATTCTAAAACATCAGAAAAATTAACAGAGAAAAGAAACACAAATATTAATAGGTTATTTTCTAAGTTTAGTTTGCTCATACCTGAAAAACTGACCATTATTTAATTTTGGTTATATAGCATTTTAATGGATAGAACATAGGTTTGCTTGAATATTCTAACATTAAATACTTAAAACAAGTATATCTTTCTTCAATTCCTAGTATAACAATCTGAAAGTATAGATCAATACCCAGATCAAATGCTAAAGCACCACACATATCAAAATCAGCATTTGAACAGCCATTGTATCAAGAAAGTCTTCAATTACCAGGGGGCCAAAGCCCTATATATATTCAACATGGAAATTACAATTTTTTTTTTTAATCAAAGCAAATAAAAGGTTCTTATTTGAAGGAAAAATATGAGTTCACAGACAGAGCTCATCCATGAGGTCTACAGACCAGGAGTTTACACACCATCAGAAGACATTTTGTGTAAAATCCAAAGATACAGGTAATTGGTAATTAATCAGACACCACTTACTGCTATCAGCTGAAAACTTTTGTGAAGCATTGCCACAAGGAGTTTTGTTAATACTATCACAACCACCACGTTGTAGGTCCCAACAATAACAGCACCCACAAAAGACTGTAATTCTTCACCGTAGCTGAAACGTGTCACAAAGATTGCGACGTGTGCCAGGGAGAATATGTACCAGAAGAGAGCAAAACATGTACCAATAAACCTACAGAAACAAGGGAAAATCTGGTTAGGGAAACGCCAGAAGTGTAAACGTCAGTTTAAGATCAGTGAAAAAATCCAGTTCTGTTTAATTACTTGGGATTTAAGGCTAAAACAATACAGTTATTTTAAGATCTCAAACTCACGAATGGAACGTGTCGTTGCTCTGCTGTTCACAGAAAATGCCCGCACAGTCCTTCTCTTCATTTACAGTAAATCCCTTATCATAAAGTTGGGTCAATCCAATTGTGAATGAGAACAAGACAAGAAGAAACATGCCCAGAAATTTTCCAAAATCTTGTAGCATCTGCCCCATTGAAATCTGTGAAATAGATTTATTTCTAATTTTAGTAAAACATGTAGTTATTTTTTATTTGTATTGTCTCCTTCAGCCTTTGAGCAACAAAAAAGATCTACTTACATTTTAAATATTTAAGTTAAATTTTGATATGCTAAACAGATCTTAAGGTCAGGAGACAACCTTGTATTGTTTTTCAGAGAAAAATTCTAGATATTAAAAATAATATATAAGTAATTTTAACATCGCCTGGAAAATTAATGTCCTCCAAGTAACCATAAGCAATAGCATGTACACCTTGTTACTTATTTGCAATACCAATGGTAATAAGAAACTCACAGGTCAACAGACAAAAGCAGTAAATGAAATGAATTTTACCATAAATGCCATCATAGAAATATAAGAAAACACTTAGAAGAACACTGAATTAATCAAAACATTTGGAATAATTTATCACTAATTAAAAAAAAAGCAGTATGCAAAAGCCCATCTGCAGAATACAAAATTAGCTCACTGTACATTTTATGTATGATTTTAAATAAACATGTGTGTAGACACACAGAAATTGAAGGATAAAGCATACAAGGTATGACAGTAAATTCAGATCATTAGTTTCCAATTCAAAATATCCTATACAGAACTTTGCAACATTAGAAATACAGCACCTTTAAAAAAACTGAATCATATGCTTGTGATTTTTTCCAACACAGGAAAGACCTTGATTTGCTTTTGACGTAAACCCTAATTTTTACACAGACACAGCATAAACTACTTATATAATTTAATTAGTCTTCTTATAAACTTCTTCAGAACAATGTACCATTATAAAGAATGCAAATATATGAAATGTGGGATTGGGTGGATCTAATCTATATAAATCAGTGTGTGGAAAGCCCAGACCTATATGAATCAAAATCTGTACCAACTCACAGTCCAGAACTGTAACACAATTGCCAGATTTTGCAAGTACAGCTTCACTGGGAGATGAATTCCTGCTCCCTCCTTTGCTGCTGGAACCTCACCAAGTACCTCATGCAGCACAGCACATTCAGAGTCTGTACAGTTTGTAATGGCCATGGAGACTCTGCAGCTGTGGGCAGAGCTCTGCACCAGTTCTGTGCATGTTTGCTCAGAGGATCACTGTACCCCCATCAAACTGTTTCATCACATCTGACCCTTCAATGGAAAAACCCAACCCAAATCCCAACAACAAAACATTTTCCCTTTAACACATGGTTCCTGTCAAGAGAGAGACAAAGTAGATGAAATAGGAATGCACAAAAAGTGCAAAATGCCCAAAACTATTTTGTTTGGAAGAGAGTGTAACAACCCATCCCAAATGCCAGTTGCTTTCTTCATAGTTTGATGCTTTCCCTCTCTAAGTATTTACAACTTCTAAGCACTTGAAATCTAATTATCTCATCTAGGGAAGTACTATTCTACCTTCTGTTAATAATAAAATCCACCCCACACTGCCAATTTACAAATCTGGATTATTACAGGTTTTATTAGCCTATGAGTCAAGTAACTGAAGGCTTAAATTAACTCTAAGAACCAAGAGAACACAGTAGCTGCCTTCCCTTGCCCCCCACTGTTGGGTTTGCATCCCATATTTGATTACCACCATCTGAACTTTGTGACCTACTTTCAGAAAATACTGTAAGAGTTGTTGCACCAGCCCTACTGGCCAGCAGTAATAACGTAAGCTCCTGTGTGCCTCTGAATGGGGTGACTGTTGACTGTTTTTATTTACTTGGAAAATTTCACAACACAGCCTCCTAATAAAAAACTTGTGAAAGATCTAGTACATAAATAAACTTGCACATTAAACAGTGAATCTCTTTAAAATGTGGAAAGACTTCAGTGTTTAATCAATTTGTACAACCCTAACGCTTAATGCAACATCAAGACTTCAGTACTTTTTTCAAAGTGTGCAAGTACATTTCCATTTAAAATGTGTAACAGAAAATTAGATAATTAAAATGTGGGAGGTTTTACTGTCATCATTAGTGGAAGGCTCCAACAAATACCAAGTAAGAAGAAACCTGTTCTCCCTTCTTATAACTGCCAATAAATAGGTGAGTATTTCAATACTCTAGACAGATTTATATTTTTCAAACAAAAGCAATTTGCATAACTTGAGGTGCAACTTTAATGAGATGACAGACATAAACAGAAAGGCTTCTGATTACTCTTCCTTGCTATACACTCATTCATCTATTGCTTTAGAAACAAGAAGCTAAGGCAATTATTTTCATAA
Organism: Ammospiza nelsoni; assembly: GCF_027579445.1. Lineage (NCBI taxonomy): Eukaryota > Metazoa > Chordata > Aves > Passeriformes > Passerellidae > Ammospiza > Ammospiza nelsoni. The sequence goes on from NC_080642.1 coordinate 14,594,893, forward strand.
AACTGCAGGAAGAACCTAATCCTTATACCCTCCAAACTGTGGAAACTTAGCTGGCATGTTATGCTTAGAACAGATGAAAACAAAAAGACAGTATAGGTACAGCTATCATGGAAAAACACCCTAACAGAACTACACAAAGTCTTTCACTCTTTTTCTTACCTTTCCCCATCTGAATTAATGTTTTACACAAGAAATTAATTTAAAAAACAACAAACTTCAATGCAGTATCACTTCTTTCTACTTTTCACTTTCTTACTTTAACCTTTTTTCCTATTTTAAATAAGACTCTTATTAGCAAATGATGTTTAATATTTTTTTCAAACAGTAATGATATTCACCTGGAGTGGTCCCAGAATGGAGCTGGTTGTGTACATGAAGAAGAGACGCAGGTAACTGAGAACATTGGCAAAGGCAAAAAGCCCTTCTGCCACTAGAGTAGGATGGAATGCATCCCAGTCCTTCCTTTCAGCATAATCATGAAACTGCAACATAAAAAAGGACAAGTTGAGATCACTAACATTATAAATACAGAAATGTACCCATACACCTCTCCCTACTTCTACTTCCAAAACAGGCAACAGCATAAAATAAATTAACATATGTCACTCATAGGTGTCATACCTGTTTCAAAGGCATTTCAAAAGCCATTCCAGAGGGAGCCAGAATTTAGAGAATTTAAATTGAACACCTAACTCTGTCACTCACTTGTTCAAACCATTTATTCTCTGTTCTGCCTTCACTTCTACTCTGTTTTGCACGGTCTATTGAAACGGGGACTTGGGAACTTTATTATATAAACATGTGCATTGCCTTGTGTAACAGGCTTCAGTAAAAAACAATATTGAGATGCTACAAAGAAAACCAAGGTACACATGCAATTGCAATGTGGTGACAGCTGATCTTAAACAGTTTTGGAAAGACTTAGAACTTTCACAGATTTTATGAACGGCTACAGAGAATGGGAGTCACAAGTAAACTGCTGTTTGATGTATTACCCACTAAGTACTACTATTCAACTTATTCAGAGAATATCCACAGATTCCTAACTTTTGGTTTGGCTAAGAACATTCAGCATTTATATTACCAGCTTCTGTTGTCTCAAAATGGACATTCAAAAATCAAGGAACTCTGAGCTGCTTTACAGTAACACCCAAAAGTCTGCAGCACAAAGATGGCAAGAAATAGGGATAGTATTTTCCCGCACACTGCAACTGCACGTGTACAAATCCTTCTGCTACACAGATTCTTCCTTTATTTCTTACAGCTTTAGGGCCTATAACGGACCTAAGATGCAAATTAAACATTTTTACTTGGTTTGCCATATGATTAGTAAACTATAAAAATAAATTTGGACATATAAAAGGGGAAAAACCCCCATTATATGCCTATTGTATAGGACAGGAGTCCTGCATGTTCAAAAAGGTTACAATTTAAATTGGCAACAATGGGTCTTATCTCAGCAAAGGAACTACTACTAGAGACATGCTGGTTGCAAAGCAAATGGCTGGGAAAGCAGCCCAATGTGGCATTCTCCCTCTATTTTTTTCCAAGAAATGGAGCCTTCCTTTCCAAACTATTACCAGCCTCTGAATGAATGCTAGGATAGAAAAATGAGCCAAACACCAAGTTGGAAAGAAATGAACCAGTTTATTTTCCTTCAAAATGCCAGACAGCTGTCAACTTGTAGTTTTTAAGACACAATAATGGTGCTACTGCACTGGCTTGGATTTTGCTGTAATATTCACATTCAACTGGTCTGGCAGTTTGCCATGTGCTGTGTGGTTAACAATACATGCAACAGAATGGCAATGATCATTTTCACAACTCGTATTTTCCATCAAATCCAGATGGCTTTTCATAGAGACAAGACAAGGCTCCTCTGTGGTCTCAGGACTCTTATCCCTACTACCAAAGAAAACCCCAACCAAAAAAGCCCCACCAAGTAAAAACCAATTAAAATCCAGCACTTACGACACTTGAGCATATGTAATCAAAAGCTAAATAAAACTTTCTATAACAAAAATGCACCAGGCAATCCAAACATAGAGACTATTATTAGCTTTCTGCATAGTACTAAATGGAGTCAGGCAAGCTCAAATGCCCAATCTGATAAGATGCATTTCCCTAAACAAAAATCAAGCCATTTGGAAGACCAGGCAGCTCCTACAGGAAGACAGTAGCTCTGTTTGGGGTCTCCAAGTAGTTGGACATGTCCTGATGTGTTTTTAACTCCCATTTGCCTGATCAATGGCGCTATGAAGACCAAGGTGCAACAAGACCCAAGGTCTTGTCACCTCCTTGTGACCCTTGCCTTGCCACCCTCCATGGCCTGTCCCACACAGAGCATTTCAGCCCAAACCCACACTGCACCCCATCCCAGGCTGTTACTGATGTTGCAACTGCACCACAACTCCCTGCTTCTAGCACACCATGTGGAACACATCTGCAGGTGTTTTGCAGCAATGTATAAAACCACACCTGCTCAGTCAGCCCGAGAGCAGCTTTGGTCTATGGAGATTGGTGCTCACCTTGTTATGGGCAACGACTTTGAGGGCAAAAGTTGCCAAATAAAGGGAATTCATGACAAAACTAAGCTGATTGCGGGACTCTTCTAAAAAATCTTCTAAACCATCATACCAGAGCCTCTTAACATCTGACCACACCATTCCTGCAGGGAAAAAGGGAAAAAATAAAGCCCAGGCAAGTGAAACCATTGCACTGAACAGGTATTACTTTACATATAACCACTATGTATTTTACACTGAATTTGTTACAGAATCAGTAAAAACAGAAGAAGATATTTACACACAAAACAACTGGAGTTCTGTTGCTCTATCTTCCCATGGAACATATCTGTATTCATGATTTTGAAAGTTCACCCAGAACAACACAAAACTTGTTACAAGCCCAAAGTGTAACAAATTCTGCTGTGGCCATTCTGACAGTGATTTTTAGGGAGTATTTTAATGGGACTGTGGAATACAATAATGTAAGACAACCTTTGTTACTTGATTCTTTTAATTCCAGTTGATTTTGCAGAATACTTTCTAAATATGTTTTTTATCAACTTAGACTATTTACAAGGAATCAATATAATGTCATTACAAAATAAGCATTTAAACTATAAATGCAATTACTATTAAAAAACTTGAGATTCAATGATGTGAAAAATAACTCCATTTTAATGACCATGTTTGCTTAGATATAATTTTTAAATCCTACTTGAAATCCACATTACAGTATTACATGCAGAAAAAATAAATTTCTATAGCCTTTAATTAAAATTACCAAGACCACCTAATGACACACTTTGCCAGCAGACTTGATGGAACAAAAGAATTTATAAAATTATAATATTTAATTTCAAAGCAATGGAGGAATCTGACTTGTACTCAAAATATGAAGTTTTCAAGTTTCTTTTAAGACCTGCCTGTGTTTGTGTGTGGGATACTATATACTTCCAAAATCTGCAAGAACTGCTCCACAGTTTTAATATAGCTCAATTGTGAAAGGGATCATTACTACACAAAAATCCTCTCACCCTAAAATATCAAATAAATCACACTCAGAATTACTTAAATAAAAACTGTTATTTTTTTACCATATCACTGTTTTTTACAAGCCCAATTAAACAAATGATACATATCTAATTACCTTTCATTAAGAAAGATAAATTTTAATGTCAAAACAATTGCATGCCAGACAATCAAAAACAAGGTAAAAATTATGAACATTTAACTAAAAGTTCTTGAGAACTCAGCAAAAATGATACCTGTGCTCCCTCTGCTGCATCAACCAGAAGTGACATGCAGCCTTTCTGCTACAGTTATGATAATGGGTGACAATGACATAGAAAACTGTAACATGGGAAAATAATACTTGTTTTTGTGTTTTGAAACAAGCATGAGGTAACTGCACACCTCCAATCTGTCTTTAAAGATGGAGCATGCATACATAAACACACATAACATATACTTCTTTCTTTAAACCACATGCCAACTGCGCAGCAAGCCCAAATTTTGTTAACTACTTTCCAACCCAGCATTACAGAACTGATCATGAAAGACTGCATTATTACTTATTGCTGATTCACCACTAAAATGGCATTTTAAAATATATTTATCATATGTTTTTTATATATTTAGCAACTGTCATCCAATCCACTCAAATCATACCTACCAATAAGCCATATTATCAGAAGATAGTCTATTCTCTCGAGGGCTGGTCCCATTGTATTCTTCTTGTTCTCATTGTAGACAAGGGAGTACAAATTAAGTAATAACAGAAATGTGAAATATGAAGCTCCATGAATAATAAACTTCATAAAAGGAGTGTGAATTATTCGACCTACTCGAGATTTAGGAGCTAACAAGTAACAGAGGGACAGGACTGGCCAGAAAATGCCAACCATGAGAACAGTCAGGATCTTCTTGCAGGTGTGCTTGCGCCGATAGCCGGCCATCTGCCCAAACCACACCGTGTTCAGAAACTGCTGGCAGTTGGACTGGGCAACAAACTGGGGGGAAGGAGGGGGAGAAACGAACAAGGAATCACTCTCAGATTTCTTCACACGCATTACTAAGTTGCATCATTAAAATTAATTTTCTAACTATATGTATACCATACAAAAAAGTCATTATTTTCCAAGCCCTGTAATAAAAGCAAGCTATGCTCAAACCCAGAGGATCACCAAAATACTTCAGTGTGCTTGATGAATGCAGGCCAGAAATGTGTAATACTGGTTGTAGGGCACTCCAGAATTACAGCTTATGACTTTCAAAAGGTGTGCATTTCAAACAGTTTAAGCCTAGACATGTAGAACAGACAGAATTATGTAATTCCTTTTGCAAATGCTAACTAAAAATGAATTTTGCTTGAAAAGGAAACTTCCACTCTGTCCTTGATCCTTCTACTAGAATCCCACAAATATTCACATTCCAGCACAGATAATTAGAATTATAATTTATGAAGGGACAAAAATTACAATAACCTACTGCATGGAGGAAGTTGCACATTGATGGCATAAAAAGTGCTGCTGTTCTGGAACAGAGGGGCTATTCAGTTATACTAGCACAGGTCCAATCTAATTACTGAACAGCACAGGCAAGGCCTGAGACAAAGCTGAACAGTCAATGACCAGTGAGAAGATGATAAATCATGTTTGGCACCTAAGGATCCATGCCTCTCTAGGCAAGGATTTAATGAGGAACTGAATAAATAATTACCACTGCCCGAGCTGTTCATAAAAAAGCAGTGGCCTATACTTCAACACAGAAGTATACATTCACCTCCACAGCAAACACTGAAGAATCCCTCAGTATCTTGCAGCATCCTAGTTTCACATACTGATACCTGTGTATTACCATATCTTCTATAACTCCTGCATGTTTATTTCCACTTCTGTGCCCACAGGCAGAACAACAAAGTATTTAATTAGTCTATCGAGTTACTGCAAAGACAAACCTCTTTCTGATTATACTTGATTGCAAGTTTTAAGCGACTTAAGTTCATCCTCTCCTCCAACAATCCTCGCTTGTCTACATGCTCATCGCTGGAGGTGTGATTCAGAATCACTTCCAGCTCCCGGGAATTCCGTGCTTGTGCAAGTAAATCTTTAGCAAAGGTTTTGCACTGCTGAGCGAGCTCCTCATAATCATTTCTGAAACACACAGAAGCAGTATGGACTTTACACTGGGCCTGGATTTCCCATTCAATCACAAACTAGCCACTTTTGGGATTGAGACAAATTAAAAGAAACCACTCCAGAAGTCCTATGTCAAGGTCCAAGGATTCCTAAGACAACTCTGAGTAGTTTTCACCATGTAATATACAGACATTTCCATTTCTGTTTAGCTTGCAAGATCACTAAAGAAAATCTGGCACACACACTTACAGCACATAAATTCTATGTCATGAGGTCCATACACAGAGTTGAAGATTAGAGTTATTTCCAGGACATGAGAGTGCATTTGTCACAAAATATGGCACTGGTAATTAATCACTTGGACTTTCCAATTGGACAGGAAATTCTTTGGGGTTTTGCTTTATTCCTGTCATCTGAAAACTAAAATCTATTCACTAAATATTATGTATTAATGTACTAAACACATGAAAAGAAACCACATGATTGCCTTGTCTCACCTTGCACACAGTCCATTTTAATGCCACGCTGTATCACAAAAATGCAACAATTGAACTCTTATTAAGAAAGATAGGCAGCTAAAATGCAGAAAATTCACATTTATAGAAAATTCACGTATTTAGGAAAGTAGAACTTTACCTTATATAAACACTTGCTTTCACATTCTTGGAAAGCTTTTGTGCTGGTATGTTACAAAATGGTAAAAATCTGCATTGTTTAAACATGAAATTACACTGAGCATTTGTTCATCATATAGAGCATTTTCAGCATGAAGTCTTCTACACACATATGTATGTTTTAAATATATACACATATGTGCTCTTCAAAGTCTTATAATGAGCAAAGTTAAGAAACAATACCCAAAACAACTCCCAACAGGAGTCAGGTCAGTATAAATAAGGTATTGCATACTTCTACCCTAATACAGAAAAAAAGTGCAGAGTACTAATGAGATATTGGTATGATTAATAGGTGTATAATTTCCAACTAAGTCAGCATTTAGCATAATTTCTGTTTATTTTTGCAGAGTAGAGCTGAAATTTGAGCTGTTGGTGCAACTAGACACATTAAAGTGTCTATACCTAAAAGGATTTAAAGTAATTAAACTGTCGAAATGACTACTAAGGAGGCATAAATTATATCATGTAACTTATTATGTCTAATTATCAGCTAAAACACTCCATTTACACAAAACGAAGAATAAACTTTTTCTAATGCAAACATATTTCTACACCTGTAATTACATAAAAATATTACAATTGATTTGTGTTACCTGAACTCAACCTCAACAAGGCTTAATTCTTTCAAGTCTGCACTAAGTTCAAAAGCTCTTAGGATTGGATCCTCCTCTGTCAACATTATTAAGGCAGGACTGGCCAAACACCGATAAATGTCAAGACGAAACCTGGACAAAAGAACAGCAAACAAAACAAAGATGTTTTATTTCATTAGCACCTTCAAACCAGAACCTGTTCCAAAGGTTTGCCTAAAATGGCCAGATGAAAGACAAAACAATGTTTTTTTCAAATCAGACACTACAAGCATTAACTGCATTATGTCCTGAAAGATACATGACATATTTAGAACCCTTAAGTATCCAAAATCGGCCAATCTGGTTCCCTCTTCTTTTCCTCACTACTTCCACTGTTATCAGTACATCAGCAGAAGTTCTAGATTAAATTAAGAGCTGCTACTTCAAATATTTCTATTATTTGTCTGCTTTGGATACCCTGACATCTTTTCTCATACTGAAGTTAATGATATAGGGAATAGGATGGATACCAGAACGTGTCTGTTGTAGTTCAACGCCAAAAACTCAAATAACTTTTGAGAAGAATTTTATTTGCATGGTCCCTATGTCCCCAAGTCAAAGGTAGCTAGAATGTTTGAGGCACACCTGCTAGAAAGCAAAGGCACACAGTGACTATGCACAGTGACTAAAAGTATAAAACCAAAATGGAAAAAAGCCACTGCCTCCCACCAGCCTTTTCAGGCACAACTCATGCCCAAGAACTACCACCTCTCACAACAAGAGCTACAATATATTAAAGGAATCCACTCAAACTTCACCTTAAAAAGAAATAGGAAACATAGTGAATGTGACCCAGGCAATGCCAGAGAATGAAGAACCTTTTTTATGGCTCATAACTGCTAAGTGTTACCTGGAATGTCGCAGACTATCTTTTTTGTTCTTGGCAGTGCACAGGGTGCACTCACAGCCCACAGCATGAGGTTTGGGTAATGATATGTCTTGCTTCAACAGCATAGTGAGAATTTCATAGTTGTTACGATGAGCAGCTAAAATTACTGGTGCCACATCCATGGTTGTTGAGTACTCTGGGTTCTGAATGCGTTCCATTAATTTCTGGAAAAAAATAAAGGAAGTATCTACACTTATTACCTACTGTTCTACCACATGTAAGGGGGTTTTTGACTGTACAATCAAGAATTTCTCCTTTAAAACACTTGCCAGTGTTTCATAACAGGAACAGAAAGAAAAATACGTAACAACATTCAAACACTTGTCAGATAAATACTAAAAAAGAAGAACAGACCCAGATACTTTTCTGCTTTATTTACATAGAAATACTGCCTAGTTTTCCAATAGACATGGGATATCAGAAATTGTTATTTTGCTCTAGTTTGTGAAAAAAAAAAAAAAGACTGTATTTAATACTGAAGTGCAGATAAAATATCCTGAACGTCCCATACTCTGTTACTCAACACCTTATTCCTTCCCTGCCTCCACCTCCAATTTGTGTTTTTAGGAGTTTTTGGTACTGAAGCATTGACAAGGCAAGCTTCAATTGCTTAATTTCAAGGTGAAGGTCTGATGTTTATAGATTTGCTCTGAAAATCTGTGAAGTTTCAATACATGAATAAACACTTTATAAGTCAAGGCTGCTAACTACCTTGCAAACAGACTACTAGAAAAGATTTATAACCACTAAGTTTTTTCTCCTCTGAACTAGTCATGTGTTTGGCAGGTATAAAGCCACTGGACTCCTTAGGTGAAAAAGCAAAATCATGTATGTCATCTTTCAAGACAAAAAGAGGTTACAAAAAGAATCCCTGGCGTCTAGACTCTATCATCTTCTTACAGATGCAGAATTTAAGAACATTGTTTTACACACTATAGGTACTCAAAAAAGCAATAGCCTTCACAGCCCCAACCAAAAACCGAGGAGTAGCAACACTTAACCACAATGGTTGGCCTGGAGGATCGTTTAGGTCGGTGATTAAGCAGAATGTCAACAGCTCCCACTACTTCGGAGTCAATAGCCACCAAAAGTGCATCCGAGGACTACAAAGAAAACAAATCATATGTGAAAATGATATGCAGTAACTTCAACAGCACAAAGAGACAAACTCAAGCCAAACTGCATTTTTAAAATTTTATTTCCAAGTACTAAAATGATGTTCTGTACTATCACCAGGTATATGATCAGGATACAAATTCAGGTTGCCATTGCAGGAGTTCACACAGCATTAGTGACAATTTGCATCACTGCACCAACAGAAGAGGAATCAATTGAATAAATTACTTTCCAGCAAAGATGATGCAAAAGACTTAAAAAAATAAGTTTAAAGACCCAATTTACCAGGTCTATTAGATTAAAAGCAAGTGTAAACATAACACAGCTCAGGCCTATGGGATGCTTCAGCCTTGCATCTGTAATTCTGGGGTACAGCTAGAAAAATAAGCTTTTTCCATCTTGTCTGGTAACCAACCACTTCTGCACCTTCTATTACACTGAGATAAGCAGCTTTTCATTTTCCCTACAAATAATATTATTCTTCTTGATTCATTTCCAAAAATTTGGAATTTTACTTAAAAAAAATAAAAGAATAAAAGACACAGCTTTTATTACTGCCACTAATTCAGGTGCAGAAAAGATTGTGGTTTTATTCATGCCCAATATCAAACAATGTAACAAAAGATGCTACTTTTCCCTGTCTTACATATTTGATCCATCACAGCTTCACCTCTCCCACCAGTAGCAGAGATGCTACATACATCTAAGGAAGTCTTGTTGGTAGGAAACTGCCCTGCCATCAAGCACAGATCAAGTCTAACAAGTAACCAGAGAAATGCATGTTTGCCTTAACTTAAAATCAACTAACATAATGTGAATTTTTCTGTGTTACCATTTATAAAGTTAATATACTCTAGCCAAAAGGATTTTTGCATTTTACACTTTTTTAATATAAGGCACTCAAACCATGTTCTTTTTTTCTTGAGGATAATGCATGCATTGTATCAGCAGCAGGAGTAACATTTAAAATAAAACTCAAACTTGTTAACATCATAGCAAATGTTACTTATACATTTGCCATGAGCCAATAAAATTCCACTAGAAAAGTCAAGTTGTGACAAGAAATCACTTTCACAATTACTTTTTCCAATTTACTGGAAATGTACTGCCTAAAAGGCAGACTGCGTTTATGTCCAAACTCTGCCAGATTAACAAAGAAAACACATGACTACACTGAACATTTTTAATAACGTGTGTTGGATACCTGGCAGCCATAATCCAAAAGCAGCTGTAGTATGTCCAAGTTTTCATTTTCAATCGTTATAGTAACAGCATTTCGTCCAAGCACATCCACACAATTTATGTTCATTTCACCTGAGCTGTTTTCCTCTAAGAGTTTCTTAACCATGTAATAGTCACCTGCAGAAGTAAGGCAGGGATATCACTTCATATTATAAAGCAATAAAAGCATGTGATGATTTTAAGTACCAGCTACCGTCAAACAAGAGACTATTCCATAGATGACAACAGTAACTGAGTCTATCAGACAAGTAAGAAGTCAAGGTACATAAGCATTCTCAGAAAACTGAAGATATTTCAGGAAAGCACTGGACATGTACTTCAATCCACCCCTTTAGTTTCAGTCCTAAAAACAAACACACAAAAGCACGGGTGCTTTCCAAAACCGTCTCTAGGGTAACAAATTACAACACAGAAGACTACGGCCAAGACAGATCTCAGTGTAGAATACTTAGAGAAGTATATGTAGAATACAGTAAAATACATACCAAGAGTACTGAACCAATTTTTTTACAGACAACTGGGTTTTGTTACTTTTCTTGTTATGACGCAGAATTTAGCTCCTTGAACCTCTGTCTATAGTTAAAGAGAGAAAGCCATGGCTTCCTCCGATATTGAGGACAGACTCACGGGCTGTGCAGATGCAAGGCACCGCACCAGCGAGGGTCCCAGAGCAAACTGCTGAGCTCGCTGGCAAACGCCAGTGCAGGAACGGCCCTGCGGCTGTGAGCGAACCTGAGCTCCGGCAGCCCTGCTCATGCTCCAGACACGCATTAAAAGCATTATCATTATAAGCATACCCTAGAATCCAACGTTTCAGAACCTTTTCAGATCAGTTTGATTTAAGGCCACGTTCCGACTCAAAAGTAACTAAACATAGGCTTAAAGCAAGCAGCGTGTTTTAGAAAGACAAATCTCTTCCCATCCGCCACCAGTGGTGCAAATCGCAGCATACTGGTCTCGCGTATACTGGGGATGTCCAGATAAGCCCAGTTTTACAGCAGCTCTCTAATCAGAGACCCTTTTAACAGCGAACACCTCCCACATTCCTCCGACACAAACCGAATGCCTCCCGAACGCGCAGCAGCGGCCCCGCGCCTCCCTTCCCGCTCACCCCGCGCTGCCCCATGGCAGCCGCAGGCGGGACCGCACGGCGGGCCAGGGGAGGCAGCGCAGGGCTGGCACCCGGCCACGGCTCCAGCCCTCGGAGCGAGCTGCTGAGGGGGGCCGGGCCGGGCGGCGGGCCGGGTACCTTTGTCGCAGGCCAGCAGGAAAAGCTTCTCGTCCAGCGTCGTCTCCTCCTTCACCTGCCGCACATCCTTCAGCGCCAGCAGCTTGTTGGGCGAGGCCGAGGCGGACGGGTCCGCGCTCTGGTACAGGGCGGCCATAGCTCCGCCAGGCCCATGCGGACCCGGGCGGGGGATGTGGCGGCGCCGCCGCTGCCCCTCGGCACCGCCGGCGAGCGGGGCAGCGGCCCCGGCCGGGTCACGCCCGGCGGGCGGGCAGGGCAGGGCAGGGCCGGGCGGGGCTGGTAAGGCAGGGCAGGGCAGGGCCGGGCCGGGCGGCCGCTTCCCGCCGCAGTGCGCAGGCTCCGGGCCCGCCGCCGGGGCAGCGCAGGCGGGCGGAGCGCGGGGTCCGCGGCCCTGAGGCGCCGCCGCCGCTGCTCCCAGCGCGGCCCTGCCCCTCCCCACAGCCGGCAGGGGCCTGTGAGGGAGAGCGCGCTGCAGCAGCTCCTGCGTCTGCCCTTAAATCTGTTTTCTCCCAGCCGGTATAGTAATTACGGCCCTGCTCATCACAGCATCAGAGGGCTGCCCGTGAAAATCTCCTCAAAGCAACTCTGAAGTAATTCTGGACACTTACAGCAATAGTTCATAAAACAGGTAATAGGGGCCTTTATGGAGTAAGGTACCAAGTGTCTGGCAGGTAAATCCAATACATGACGGTTCTATAATTTAATAAGAGATCATTTATTCTTACAGTATAGATACTAACTTGTCTCCATTTGGCCTCTCCTGAATGAGGACTTGGACTGAGTTGTCACCAGAACTCAAATCCTGTACAAAGCTCTGTCATCACCTTGGACTGGGAATAGAAACCAAGTAAATCAAGTCTTGTCCCAACAATGCAAACCAGTAAATAGACAGAGGCTAATGGCTTCAAATCCAAGAACTTAATTCCCTTCAGTCTCCATTATCCCATTATACAATAGAAACTAGATGGATGCATCCCTTAGTATTGCTGTATTGTGTGTAAGACAGTGAAGATGTCAAACTCAGTCCAACTGCTTGCTCATCAGGATTCTCCTGTTCTCACACTTAAGAGTGGTTTCAGGACCTGAGAGAAAGTAGAAGCTTCATACTTTAAAAAGAAGTCTTTAATTTTGATTTAGTTTCCGTATTGTTTGGCTTTTGGTAACAACTTCATTAAATGTACAGCTCCAGCTTGATAAGTGAAAATTTACACGGATGAAAAAGGAGTACAAATAGTTACTTTAAAATTACTAAGACAAAAATACAGATTTCATCTCTTCCAGAGAATGCACCAGTCTTTCTACACCAAACCTCTGCACACATGATACACATTTTAGAAAAATCAAAGGAATGATATATAAGGAAATGCAATACAGTAATGAGAAAATCCATAGTGGACTAGCCAGCTCTTTATTGTTTTCTTAACACAGTATTTTATGAAAAGGTTAAAAAAACCAATAGCTGTTTAGTCCAACCGCATAACTTCGCACATATGCAGACCTAATAATGACAGAACATTTCTGCTTTCTATTGCTGGTTTTTTCATACAACATGGTTTGTAAAAGTTTCTGCTAAGTAACAGAACAAAACTACTACATATATTTGAAGATAATTCCCACAAAAAAAGTTTCATCAGTTTAATCAGTATTCATTAGTTACCAGACATTATCATAGGCCTTTACTTCCTCTAAAGTCAACGACAAGACTCCCACTGGCTCCAACAAGAGTTAAGCTCTCCAAGAATAAGGCAAGGATGATAATTTCTGTGCAGTTTGGAGTCCAATCCAACAGGACTGGAATGCACCTTGAGACTTGTATGACTACATATAACTAACACCCACAAAAATCAAACAGTGTTTCATAATTAGTCCTGAAACAACATATGTAAAACAATGCAGGTTCTCACAGTGCTATGGAAACTAATACAAATGAAGCTTGATTCATATGGGTTTTTCCAAGCAATACAAATCTATGATGTTAATTTGTTAATGAACATGTTCTGAAAATGGTATTAGCCATAAATAATTCATGTGTTATGAAACCGAAGAAAATTAACTAATACAAACACATGATTAAAAGATAATTGATATTTGTGCATACAATTTTTCTCATACTAAGTTTCAGAACTCTGTAAACTGCGAGGCATTCATTGTGCTTAACATGGCAGAAAGTTATTATATGTCTGCATTATTTTATTCTGTTCAGTCCTCTTCCCATCAAACATGCAAACACTGTCATCACCATTTTTGGCTTCACTTCAACCAGATCATCTGGGAGAGCATAAATACGAGCACCAATTTTTCGAGCAACTGAAATGGCATACCTTGGAAAACAAGAGAAAACAAATACTATTATTTTCTGGCTTCTACCAATATGTCAAAATTCACAACAACAAAATCAGATTTTAATGGCAGGATATGCCTGTTTAACAGTACTTAGGCTCTACCAGAAAATGGACATTATGGTGAAGAAAGCATGTACTGGCAGATGTTTTACTACTGGTTATCAAAGCATTTCTTTTGGTCAAAAACAGTATGAATTATGGCAAACTGTTAAGAAACCAATTCCAGTGCAGTGTTGGTAGGTCATATCAGCTGTAAATTTGACTTCCTATTTCAGATGAACTAGAAAAATAAATAATATTAGAATTTATATTCTATTCAAAAAAATAAATTAGTATTATCTTTCTCCTAACAAATCAGTAAATAATGCATTACACTGTGAATTAATGCATTTCCTGCATTTCAGGAAAATATGAAGCATTCATTTAAAACTTACTTGGCATTATTCAATTTGTCTTGGTAAGAAAGGTCTTCTCTCTTGACCATTTCTGGACGAACTGCTTTTGGTGCAATGGCATCTATTAAATCTAGGACAGGTAAGCTAGTGCTAATTGATCTGTCCTAAAAGAAAAAGACTCAGGATTAGTTTAAAGGAATCTGCTTTGATTATTCCATCTTCAAAATGCAAAAACCCTACAGTACATCTTGCATGCATACTCAAAGACAGAAGCCTGTTTTCTTATTTCATAGTGTGAAGGTTCTCCTCACCCTTTATGAATTCTAATTATCTTTTCTACAATCAGTATTATAATGTTCACCGTGCTGGTATCATTATTGCACAAATGGTTTAAATTTATTTCATCAAACTTCCCTCCTTAAGCCCTAAGGAAGGAAGGGAATTATGTCATAAGTTCAAGGGCCAGACTTTCAAGACGACAAAAAAAGATCCTTCCAGGCCCCCATACATATATTTTCCTTGTTTTCTTGCCATGAAACTATTTTCTCCAGTAGTTAATGGCTCACTCTTTCTGTAATATTTCAACTCAGATGGTGTTCTGAGCTAGTGTGAGCAGTCTGTGTTTCACATTTAATACAGAGAGATTCTAAAAAGAGCAATTGCTGTTGGTGCAACCATTCCCTCCCAGCTGTCCGGGCAGAGCAGGAGCTGCCGGTGCCAAAGCAAGCACAGGCAGTGCTGTGGGGCTGCAGTGGCTGAGCACAGCCACGGGGCACAGCTGCCTTTGTCACCAGCTCAGAACCAGGACTGCCAGTTCAGGGGAGTCCCACAGAGCCATCATTAATTATACATCGAAAAATACTAATATAATTCTGCTTCAAGGCATGAAATGCATGCAGTCCCCAAGACCGTGAGACACACCTTTGTTATTTTGACTGTTTGAATAATGGCAGTACTATAGAACTTGGCTTTCTTAGTCCACAGTGAAATATAAGGCACTTCTGCATTCTCTATGGTCTGCTTGCCACAGTGTCCCAAAACCCAAACAGTGAAAGGCAATATTTATGTAAATATTGTAAAAAATTAGCAGTAAAAAAACCAAATACTGAATAGTGTCACTTTACATGAGTACCTTCTTATCTTTGGTCAACCAGCAGTTGAATTATCTTAAAAACACCATTTGAATGGCCTTAAAAACACAACCAATGTACCCTCAAAGACACAGGGATACCAAAGGCAAGATATTGGGACAGGTTCTTGTCATACTTTCAGCTTATTTAATATCACCTTTATAACAATTTATGTAGAAATAAGAGAAGCAACATCTCATAAGAAAATGAAGGCTCAAGTTACCTTCTAAAGTGAAAACTAAATATTCTTACTTAATTTTTTTATTAATAATGCTTATCTAATTAAAATTCATAACATGGTGAACTCTCAAATATTTAACTTGCTAGGCTGTCCTGTTTGAATCACAGACATAACTGTCTGAGGTTATAAAATGAACCTGTACAAGAATGTTACATTTGTGTGCAATTATTAATCAGCCATTTCTAGAGCAAGAGATTCACACGGAATAACACACCTGACACACATACGGCTTCTTTTGTTTTGAACACTGAAATAACGTGGAAGGAAAGGTTCCTTTATCGGTGTGTTCTTTCGTGCTGAACGGAACAGCTCCTGTTCTCCCCGGCCTGCTGCACATCAGCAGCGCCAAGGAGGACACAAGGGGTCGCTGGCTACCCTGGGCTCCCTCTCCCGGCTGTGTCACACGTGAGAAAATCCTTTAACCAGCTCCTAGGAGAAGTGATCATCTGCCCCCCGTATTTCCAAAATCGTTCTTATGGCTTGTGTAAGCATGACAGTGCCTATATCCAAATATTTGGAAAATATACGACATGCCAGGCCCAAAGACTGGTAATTTCAGACAGAAGACCCTTTGAAAGTATAAAGTTATTTTTCATTTCTTTATTTTTGGGCTTTTTGTTTTGTATTTTACTACAGCTACTATAAATTCTTTTATTTTTCAATATATTTGAAAAATACTTTTGAAGATTCAAAGACTGTCAGAAATATTTCCATAAACAATTTTGCTAGTCGATGGCAGAGCTGCTGTTAAAACCAAATCATTAACAGATCAGGTTAAAAATCCCAGGTCCTATTATATGTGGAAAGAAAAGTAAATAAAATTTATTACCTTAAAACTTGTAATTGAAGTTTTCTTATTTGCTTTTGCAAGTGTCTGATTCACCCACTTAATAATAATTTCATCATTTACTTTTTCGCCCTCTCCAAGGTCAGACAGTACATTCAAAGTATACCTTCAACAAAAACAAGAGCCCAAATTAAAATGAGTGCTGGAACTCAACTTTTCTTGCAAAGCTATAGCAAAGGTAAAATATTACTTCATCACAGTAACAATGCTAAGTACTCTTCATAGGGTACACTTACCTTACAAACTATATAGTAATTGAAACCACTTTTTCAGTGGTTACTGAATAAAATAATGAAATAATATCCCAAACCTCATAATATTCATGGTAACATCTTCATGCATTTGTTTTACTCAGTACATCATAATAAATTATACTTTCTAAGTTAAAATGACTCCCTACCATCCTAGTAGGGAAAAAACTAAATCACAGCAGTCTGAGAACAAAAACCACTAAATGTTTTGGGATAGGTCTAAGAAAACTAATTTGAGGAAAACATTTGCAGTAAAACACTCCTTAATCAAATCACTTTATAATAATTTTTCTCACTCAATACAGTAGCAAGATTTTGATTTGATGATACTTATGGTATCTATAGCTGTAATGGCCTACAATTTTTTACCCTTTCAACTTCTACAGTGTATGTATCACCACTGCCTTGGGTTTTAAAATATTTAAATTATTATACTTACAGAAAGACACATGGAATCAACATGAAATAAGGTGAATTCTTTTTACTTGATGCAGGATCTATATTTTAGTCACAGTTTCTAGTTTATAAGAAATTTAATTGGCACTATAAATTGTGGTTTCAATCACTGCAAAGTATGTAAGATTACAAAACACATATACAATTTTATCTTTGAGAACAGGGATATTTAGAGATTTCTCTCTACAATACCAGTTGGGTGACCTGAATACTACCCTTAATTTGCCTTGACACACATGCACAGACACATTTATACACATCCATCATACACTGCCTAACTTACCTTCTCATCAGCTGCCACACCAAAGCCAAAGTCAGAGTTGGATTACCCTCATTTAGATCATGTCCAGCAATACCAACCAGTGAGAACTTGGCTTTTGTCTTCCCAAGTTCTACTGCATAATTGCAATTCTCAATCTAAAAATAAATATTGTGTGCAAATAATGAAAACATATTAATATTTCTGCAATATAGACATATACTCTATGTGCATTTTAAATTACTTTGGCTTACTGTTACCTACAGTGAGATCTGAAGCTAGAAAAGATTTCCAGTCTAGCTACACTGTGATTAAAAAAAATAACAGTTTTTACTATAAATGCAATTATGCAAGATTCCAATGATAATTTTTTCCACATTTGAGAAAATCAAGTTTCCACTAAAGTAGTGAATAAAATATATTTATATCAAAACTATACTTTGAAAGATATTGAAATGTGTTCTTCTTAAACAGGCAGTAATTTTTATCCTCTACATTTTAGGCTTCACAACAACCACAAAACTATGTGAAAGCTTGGATCCTGCAAGTCTTGCCCTAATCCTCTGGGTAGCATATAAAACTGCTCTGGGAGGAAATGCCTCACAGTACAGGAGCATCCAGCAACAACAGCCAGGTCAGGCCTGAAGCTTTCACTTATAAGAGCTAAATTAGGCCATAAATGAAATATTGCTAAAAGGTGCCCACATTTAGAGACTAAGGTGATATGTGCTATTACTGCTATTTATTCTTTGGGATAATAACTGAAAATTAGATTTTCATTTTTTTTCTCCCAGGGCTGTCTCAGTAGCACAGAAGTCTCACCAACACAGCCTGCCAGAAGCAGCATGGGAGCCAGGGGAGCTGGGCTGCCCCCAGAGCATCACCCACCTTTTTCATGTTGCCCCCGAGCAGGGAGTAAGGAGGTTTGTTAACGTGGCTCCAGTCAACCGGAACGCGCGTCATGTCGTACAGTTGGAAGATGATTAAAGCATCAGAAAGGTCACTAAATCAAGAGCAAAACAATGGGTTTCAGCACAAAAGCACAGATTGACAATGAAAGTAAGTACTTGAGACTTCTCACAGTGTAATTAAGTTGCTGAAAAATTTCAGACACGTAAATAAAAACTGGTGTGGTTCTGTAAAGAAACTAGCCTACATTCCATTGCTTGATTCCTGCAAGTATGTACACCAAATTCTGCATTTAATTTCATTAGTATCACAAATCTAACTGAAGCAATCTCAGTCACTGGCCTCAAATAAATAATTACTTTCATAAGGCAGGCATAGACAAAATAGCTGCTAAAAGAGTTTTAATCTATTGATTTTGTTTTAGTTCTCTAAGGACTTTCCCAAATGTTAAATACTCATGCTTTATCTGCAGATGCCTACAGATGAATTTTGCTAAAGAATAATCAAAACCAATTAACTTATCTTGCAAAAGAAGAATAGTAGGAAAAGTATTATTTTCCAATTATATTTTGCATTACTGATAATTCCCATCAACTACTTAATAAATGAAATTCTCCATGTTAAGATCACTTTACAGAGATCAGAAAACTGAAATAATGAAACCAATTAGTAAATATAAATACAAGCAGGGGTTCCTATTTGCTCCCTCAATCTCATCTTTTATTGGCAGAATTTGAATCAATTTCTGGCATAATTTGAAAGTGACCAGAAGCATCTAAAAAGCTTGTTATAAAGCCCTTCATCTGAGGGAATACTACACTGCAGAGCTACTTACAGTCTACTGAAAAAAATAAAAATTATACATCATAAAACACAATTATCTCAACTTTTATAAAAACATAATTCAACATACAAGTGAGTGAGGGAGGGAGATTTAAACCTTCTTATGTTTTCTAGTCTATCTAGATTATGACTAGAATATTTGAGTCAGATACTGCTTAATGTGGTCCTACAGATCAGTTTTGAAGAAGAAACCTAGATATCACTATTCTAGTAGAAATACAACTTCCCCCTCTTCTTTCCTTCTTTCTTCCCCTGTCACCCCTGAGAAGTCAAATAATTCTTTTTAAAAAACCTTACCTGTATAAATGATTAACATATGGGCTCACACCCAGTGAATTCATCCAGTTTCTGAAAGTCCTTTCTTCCTTACTTTCTCCTATGGTGACAAATACAATTCTATATAAGTTATTGGAGAACACACTTTAATAAGCAATGTTTAAATGTTTCTCATATCCCTCACCACCCCCCTCCCACCCCAAAAAGAGTTCACAATTTCCCAAACAATAGTCTATACTACAAGGCAATCCTATCCAATTCAGACCCACTCAGTTCTGGGCACAAGGCAGGGGGACTACATGAAGTAGTATCATTAGACTACATTTATCTGAGTAAATACAATTTGATAAAATACAGAAATAAACTTTTGTTATATTTCACGTAATTAATATATCATGGAGATGATTAAAAATAAGTTCCTGAAACTAAAATGAGCAGAAACTGCATTCAACAGTTTGAGAGAAATAGTATCTTTTTATTAAAAGTCAGTACTAACACACGAGGCACTACAACTCCACTCTGCCCTCACAGAATTTGACAGTATTAATTTGCAAAGGGCCTCCCCAAAGCAACAGATTTCTTTTTTTTTTTTAGTTCTTTGCACTGAAAACATGGAGAGGCAGTGTAGTATTTGTTAACTTTGTGGAGCTATTTATATTGCTGAGGGGGCCAGTTATCCTCACAGCTTTAACCAGCAATTCTACTTACAAGAACTTCAGAAAATTCATTAGGCAGTAAATCCCAACCTTCACTTTCCTGACATAGGTTGCTTTTATTATTGCAATCATGAGTCCTAACCTAACTCGTTCTCTATAAAGTTACAGATTGCAAAAATTCATTAATTTTCTACATATAACACTACCTAAATTTTAACAACATCTCTGTAGACATCTACATGTGAATCAGTGCTGCATAAGCTGTTTTCTCTTGCATCAAAGAGGAGCATTTGAGAAAATATTTAGCCTGAATACGTGAGCTTGGAATAACTTCATAACTTTGTTCCCCTGGGTTGGTAATCCACAGTTCAGAAAACAGTGAAGACACCGAGGAGGGAGAAAGCTCTGGACTTCAGAAATTTCACCTGTAGTTTACAGTTTCTAACAGAGTAAATTTTATTTTTAAAGTTTCAGCCACCTTACCAGGTTCTTTCCTTTCCAATTATTATGAAATAGTTGATATTCATCTTACCAATATGTTTTTCTAAATTATTTTTTTCATATGCAATTCGAATTACTGTTTGTTTCAAATATTTACTTGTAAAAATAACCACAGAGCCACTCATGAAACAGTAGAAACAAAGAAAAATACTATTCTGCAAGATCATCAGAGAGCTTTGTTTCACATATTTCTTGCCACATAAAAATTTAAAAGAACAATCACACTTTATGACAAAGTTATTAAAAATATCAGTTTTTCCATTTAAAAAACAATAATAACTCAAGAATTATATATAATTTAAGTTTATAAAGAATACCTTTGAGATTATAGTATTTTGAAGCAAGTGCCTTGTGGTTTTTTTAATGATTTTATGGTTACTGAGCTTTGAGTTGATTTGCAGTACATAAAATCCTGACTGCAAAGTGCTTTTAGGAACACTTGTCCATTACAAAGACAGTACCAAGGTTATTTAGTGAACTCTTAAGAAACAGCATAGCCACAAAAACAGATTCTCAGCAACTGCACTCAGACTGAGGATTTTAAAATGCTTGCTCAAGATTGTCAGGAGAATCCAAAGCAGCCAAGCAGGAGCAAGAGCATGCAAGCTGGGCAGGACCCTTTTGGAAAGTGGGAGTCCAGGAACTAAACCCAGCATACTATATTTAATATGCCACTCTAAACAAATCCCTTTATCATGCAATACATGAGTGTTCATAAGTTTTCCAGATGGCTGAGAAGTGACCAGTTTTTTTCTCTCTATTCCTTTATTCAAAATATACCTTGTGATCCTATCAGGAGCATATCTTCTGCTGAGTGGTGCAGCAGATAGCCAAAATCATTGGAAAACTGCAGAAAGGGGGCAGAGCTACACAAAAGAGAGAGGAGCAAATTTGGTAGTATCCTTTATATTTATTGCCATCTCTTTTTTGAGATCATTACACTGTGGAACTGAGTGGAGAGTAGCCATAGGGAGGGGATGAAAAATCCAAAG
This sequence comes from Ammospiza nelsoni, assembly GCF_027579445.1. NCBI lineage: Eukaryota > Metazoa > Chordata > Aves > Passeriformes > Passerellidae > Ammospiza > Ammospiza nelsoni. The sequence goes on from NC_080642.1 coordinate 14,616,440, forward strand.
AGCTCCGAATAAACCTAAAATAATCCCTGCAACACAACTGAGCTCAAGATACAGTGGCACTCAAAGTTCAGCCAGCCTGAGTGGGAGTACTTAACCCTCTTGTGGTGACAGCCATGAAGGCTGCCAGTAATCTAAGCAACAGCACAGAACATCTACAGTGGAGGAAAAGTGGGTGGACACAAGTCCCTCCTCTTCCTCCCCCCAAGAGCTCAGCTCTCTTCATGACTTGGACTCCAAATTGCTGCTTTCCCCACAAGCCAGGGCCTCCTTGGATCAGCAGCAAAGGTGGTGCAAGAACTGAGCTCAGGACTGCCCTCTCCATCCCCACACAATATTCAAATGTTCATTTTGCTGTGTCAGTATTCCTGAGAGACACAATCTCATATTTCAGTGCACATCACCAGATGTATTATCAGGGCAGATGTCAGTTTATGCACAGCATTAACTGTCTTAAACTGAATAGGACAGCCACACCATGCTGATGAGGTGGGACAGTCCCTGAAAAGATGGAATTTATGCAGGAAAATGAAAACTTTCAGGAAGCTCTACTCACCCACACATACCTACAGCTCGACATCTCAGTTCATGGCAAGCCCTCACTGGCTAAACCCTCCAAAATACCTGGATGGCATTTGACTTACTGCAACTCTTGCCCTCATTTTATATGCTGTGGGTTTTTTTCCATCTCTTTTACTTATGATGGCATATTAAAACAATAGAAAAATGTAAGAACAATGCAAAAAAAAAAAAAAACAACCAGAAAAGGACAGAGATGATTAAACAATAGGGGGAAAAAAAGAACGAAAAATTGCAGAATAAACACTTTTATGGAGTACAGAAAAGTACTAAATACAGTACCTACATTAGGAGGGGTCAAATCTGCATTTCATGAAGCAAAACAGGAAAGCATTATAAATTATGAGTCAGATTTCAACAGACAATCTATGATGAAACTATAAAGAAATCAATGTCATATTTTATATCACTAGCTTGAGAAAACATCGGTATAAACACAGGACTTAATGGAAAACAAACAATACATTAACAGGAAAAAAAACATTAACAACCTTGTCTTTGGGCTGAAATAACTATTTTGATGGTTTAGATCTACTTGACACCACAGCAATTATTATTTGAGGGCAAAAAGGAGTCATCTACTTTTCTTTGAATAGGTAACATTGGCATGATTATCCATCTCAAAAATATATACTGTAAGTAGTAAGTTAAATTTGGCCAGTATTTATAATTACAAAATCATAGCCTAGCATTCAGTTGATTGTAACTTTTTAAACTGGTTTGGCTGAGACTTTCATCTCCATCTAAAGGTATCAGGAAAGTCCAGAAACCAATTCAACCGGTTTTTCCCATGCCATTGAAAATGCTTCCAAATTTAACCAAGTTTTCGGTATTTCAAATCACACCAGCAATTTTATCTTCAGAGCAGAGAAGGTGAACTGAGCATATTCCACCTCCACCCAGCTCCTGTATGCATTTCCAAGAGCTGACATTTCTAACAAAACTGAAGCAGAGGAAGAGCAGACCTTTCCTTCAGTCATTGTCCTGGCCAGCAGGGACTGCAGTGACTGGGGATATCACAGCTGGAAAGGGAAGACAAGGTCCTGTGCTCTAAGCCTCTATCACAGCTGGCACCCAGCTGAAGCTAGAAGAGCCAGAAGCCTGAAACAGGAATGCTCTGAGGGATACAAGATTTGTGACACAGAGATGCAGCAGCACAGACAAATCATGAGAAAACAGGAGCAAAGGAAGATGGACTCACCTAGATGGAAAGGAAACCTGATAGGAACAGTAAGAGGAAGGCACGAGAAGGCAGTGCAGAGGACTATGTGAACATTGCTGATGATTCTCCCGAGTGCAGCACCCCTGATTCTCACACTCCTTTGAGATCAGTGAACAACTGTGAAATACACTGGCAGGAGCCACTCCATTATCCTAGATTAGCTGGTCCACAGCAAGGGCAACAGCCAAAGATTGCTACCAATTATCCCTTTGTGTCTGGCATTAGGGATCTGAACTGTACAGTTAAAGGCCAAATTCCCTGCTATGACAGGATCTACACAGGCTGCTGATGCAATAGATTTATATAGGCTGCTGATACAGAAGCCTTTTAAAAAAAAATGTTTCCTACTTTAAAAGGCAACAAACATACACACACATATATACAAATGCACAAAAATATGTGAAAAATACTTTTAAAGACTATTACAGTTGCATAATATAGCACTTCAAAGAAAAACCAGAATTTGTATATCAGCTCAAATTTAAATAGCATGGAAAGAAGCATGGAAACTGAAAGGAAAGTAGGAGGACAGTTTTTGCTCCTGCAAATGGATGACAGAAGGTTATTCAGGAATGACCATTTGGTCAGGCTAACACAAGTGAACAATATACACACTACTGGGGTTTTCCACTAAGGCTTAAATTGGCTGTGAGTAAGTAAACACAGGCACCAGCACACAGGGATCCTAAATCACAACCTAGAAGGAATACCTAAGTAGAAATCACTACAAATATTCTAATACTAATATTCTTCTCTTCCATACAGTTAGAAAGTTGAGTACCTTCTAATAAATTGAGATCATAAGATGAATTGTCAGGCTTGTGCAGGGCTGGATATGTGTTAAAGAGATTTGCAACAAAAGCCAAATTGAGTTTAGGGTTGCCTGCAACCACATCAGCTGGAGTTACAAACTGTCTGCAGCCCAATTTATCTGCCTGTTGGAGCATGTATTCAGCCCTCCTCAAGTCATTTTTATCCTAAAAAGAAAAACAAACAAAAGTTAATTTACAGTTAAGTCTAGTACTAGATTTTACTGAATCATCAGCTAGGGAAATCTTTAAATGACCCATGTCAGTTCCTCCCTCATTCTGCCAATGCCTGAGCTAGCTCTTACAGCCCAGGACAATTCCTCTCTGCCTTCTACTGTCCTTCACTTCTGTGGCTGTCAGCACAACATTCCTCACGAATCACAGCAACTGCAGCCAGGAGTGTAGAGATGCTATTTCTATTTCCAGGCTGTTGATTCCCATATTCCTTATCCTCCTACATGTAATAAAGGTTCACCATCACTGCTTTAAAATTATATTCTCAAGTAATTCCAGATGATGCCCACAAAACCACCAGTAAGAGTTTGAATGCTTCCAACTTGCTGTCCTTTTAATATTTTTTTCTCTTAATAATCATAAGTTGGCAACTTATGTTTGTTAGTCTTTATTAGTAATATACTGGTTCATTACAAAAATGTGATCATATGAACTGTAGGAAATTACAGTGGAAAAAATTTACTTCTACTCCTTCTCACTCTCAAAAAACCCGAACAAGAGCAAACAAAGCAAAAAAGGAATTTAAGAGAACTAAAGCATGTAAGAAAACAATCATGCACATGGGTTTCATGCTTATAATGAATAATGAGATTCTACTGTATATTCTGATTAATATATAAGTATCTCAGGCATGCAGTTCAACTTTGGAGCAAATGCACTCCCACAATAATCCTTCCAACAGGCATTATGAAGCCACTTAGACAAGTGCTTCCACATCAATGTAGGCTGGTCTTAAACCCTCTGTCCCTTTACACCTTAAAGCTTGATGGATGCCACACTTTGCTGCTGGTTATTGGAAGAGCTCACATGTTATTTCTAATTGCTGCTTGGTTAGAGGAAGGAACAACCGTTTGTGAAGTCTGTTCTTCCTTGTCTGAATTCCAGAACAGGAGAACTGAGCAGGATGCTCTAATATTCATGTTGGATGACCCAACAATGTACACTATTCCAAATGAAAATCAATATACACTACTCCAAGTGAAACATAGCTCCAAACTTTTGACTGCAGGATGCATTATCCTGTTTCAGCAGCACTGTAGGCTCAAGTTTTTGCTCATTTAAGCTTTAGTAACACTGAGCAATCTGGCTGAGTTTTTGCACACCTTAGGAAACAGAAGAGGATTCAGGGATAACCTGGTAACCAGAATGTTGGATTCATACAAATAGGTCTCAGATAATTCCAGTCTATTTTTACATTTCTGGATACTTACATGAAATCCTGTAAAGTCAATTTTAATAGGCAATTGCTCAGGGTCATCTCCTTTGGGTGCAATCTCATTTAACAAATGGTAGTAGGCTCTTGAATCCTAAAACAGTGTAAAAAAAAAAAAAGCAGCACATTTGTAGCCTTTCCTAGACATTTATTACTGTAATACTCCAATCCAAAAGCCACAGGAGTCAAATATACAGCTCTCTAATTTCAGTGAATATGGATGAAGTCATGCAGCCATTTTACTACCCTGTTTCACATAGAACTTAATCAGCCAGATGACAGAGAAAAGGAATATCTGCTAATCATTGTGGACAACACTAGTTAAATTTACTCTGCTGAATATTATCTAGACTGTTGCAATTAAGATGTTCAGGGCAAATTTATCAGGGGTCACAAAAGGATCAATTTTGCAGTAACAAACTAGAAGAAAAAATAAATCCCTACTAGTTCTATAAGTATTTACTACTACTCTTAAGCACCATATAATTTTTTTTCCATAGTAGCAGTTTTCATATAAAACCCTAGTTACAGTCTGCTTTAATAACAGCCTTCTTGACAGCATTTGAAATGATGTAACTTGCTGAGTGGTGCAGCAGATAGCCAAAAACTATTAAGGTCATGGTTTTGTCCAAGGAAAGGAGGTCTAACCACCTTAAGGCAGTCTTCTTCCTTTGCTTTCAGTTTTTAAAAGTTGCTGTGTTCTCTCCTCAGCAGGGCTACTACAATGCTCTGCCTGCCTTTGCAGAATGACTGAAGAGAGGAGGAACCTTTCAGCCCCTGTGTCACCCAGCTGACACACCAGCAAAGCAGTGACTGGCAGTCATTAGCAGCTAGTAATGCGGTGCAAATTATCCTAAATAACTCTAATAGACACCGAACAACATTAGAACTTCCCTGACTATCAGCCTGTTGGAAACGTTCACTTTGCACTGTGATATGATAATACAGGGGATGAGCAACTAAATAGGATAGAAGAGATCAAAATAATTCTCTTTCAGTGTTGAAAAATGCAGGATAAACCTGCAGTCAGATAAAGCAGATTACTATTGTATCTAAATTCTCCTGATCTGACAATTTTTTTCTATGCACTGTGTGTTTTAATACCACTGTGTTCAATTATGAGAAGAAATAACTACATACCTTGATGTCTTGGCTGAAGTTAGTGATTCTCTGCCACCCTGCATTGGCCAGATGGTAATTCACCCAGCGCAGCAAGAGGTCTTCTGGGGAGAGCTTCATTAACTCATCCAGCTCTTCCCCTTCATTTAGCAAGGCAATAAGAGCTAAAAGCAAGTTTGAAAGAAAGCTGAGATCACTGCTATTGTGGTCTGAGCTAATTCCAAGGGGCTGCCATTGCTATAGCAGGCATTACTCTTACCTTCATTTCTGGAGATCTCAATATCAGCAAAAAGGCCAACTTTAATGATCTGCCACAAGAGTCCCAATACCAAGTGTGGTTTTCCTTCTTGCAAATCTTGTGATCCAATATTGACAACTGTGCAGCCAATGGCAGACGCTGAGTTCAGAGCCAGGTTTAAGTTTTCCTATTTGGAATATCATCATTTAACAAACTTGGGAGATTGTATTTTTTAGTAAAATTGTTCATATTAAACTTTGGAAGAAAAAATGCATTAATTCAATGGCTTTGAATGGAAGACTGCACTCTGGAGGTTTTTGTTAACTACCTTGTATCTTACCAAAATTTTATGAAAACAATGACAGTGTTAATATGGACCCACTTAAAAATTGTGGGCCACCTTCTGCAGCTGGAATTACTGAGGAATACTTTAATAAAAATATTTTTACCCACATAAAGGATTTAGAATATAGTGTGGTTTAACTTGTCATATTTTAACACCACTGCCTAAAATAAAATCTGCCATTTAACTGAGGCTTTTATCAGCAGTTTTTTCTCACTGGGTTAGTAACTTATGGATCTACTTCCCTTTCCAGCCCTGTTTTCTTAAACCCAAACTAAGTTCTTAAAAACTGTTGCTGTCAAACTTTTCCATGACTTCATACACAATTAAAATAGAGCTCCTCATCCTCTGTCAAAGCTACTCTCCAGTACTGAAAGTGCATCATCCTATCACAGAATATGCAGCCATGCAGATACTTTCTACATGGCTGAAATACAACCTGGCCATCCACTCAAAGTCTAAAATTATTTACTTCAGGTACTCAGTAAGGCAAAACAAAAATAGCTAATAGGGAAAGATTTAGAGAAAACAAGAAAAAACTATTTTTTCTGTAAATCATCTAAGAAATAGGAGAATACAGTAGAGTTTTTTAGAAAATATAATCTCATGCTTCAGGATTTTTTTATTAAATATGATTTTTAATTTTTTTTTTCCACCAGAAGAACTGTCATTAAAACAGAAAAATACTTTCTCATTTGTGGCAAGTTACTATTCATGCAGTACTTACAGAAACAGTGAAAGGAGTGAGTTTTTTCTTATTAATAGCCCTTTCATCAATTGTGTCTGGTTGTGAAAAGTTGATCATTTTGCTAAGAAAGAAAAGTCAAGAGTTTATTCAAACTTCCATTTCAGAAAATATATTATTTGGTTATAAACTACCAACACTCAACTAGCTGCACACATTTCTGACAAGATTAAAAAAAAACAAAACAAAAAAAAAGACCATTGTCTAAATCTCCTCTCTCCCATTAAATAACTGCACATTCATTCAGAATGCCTCAGATAATATATTGTATCTTCCTTTTATAATTAACAGATCATATTTATAACAGTCAAAGAAAGCTCCTGAGATGAAAACTGTACACCAAAGTAACTTAAATGGTCTCTACTGAAAAACTGTAGTATAATCAGTGTATTCCTGCACTGCATTTCTGTAGTACCTTGTATCTACGTGGATCTCAGACTAATTCACATCAACACTAACAGCTAATCCCTTGTTACCATGGTGTGTCAGTAAGTACTAGTAATCCACTTTAACTAGAAAGTTACAGCAGACTGAAGTTAAGGGATCTACTATATGCTCTCTGTTTTGCCATGGATTTAAATTCAAATTTCTTTTCCTGATATCCCATGATTTAATGACTATAAGTAGTAACTTTTAAAAATATTTAAAATAGTCAAGTTTTCTAATTATTTGAAGTAATGAATTTATGAACTGTTTAATTATCTCCTTTATAAACAGCCTGCACATATCTGGCATGAATAATTATGGGTCTGAAGAGGAAAAATGCTTCTATAATGTATGCACAGAGTCACATAGAAAACATGCTAAAAATCACATTACTATGGGCAAACAAATGAAATATTTAAGAGTGGGGTCTTGATCTTAACGCCTCTCTAAAGTTTTCCAATTCATGTCACTGTGATCAGCATTTAACCTTTGAGATTAACTTCCTTTCTTTCTCATAGCCTTGGACTCACCAAAGAAGGATGCCATCTGCAAGGGATTTAAACAGACTGGCATCTGATGGGTTCATTGGTAGGAGGTGCTTACAGTCTGGGTCATCTTGTAGAGCTTTATTTATCCAATTAACAAAAGCAACTTTTTCTTCCTCTGAAAAGAAAGACATCATTAAAATAAAAGATGAACATTTCCATGAAGACATACTAGTAACACCATACTTGGGTCATCTGCCACAAAATCCCTTAATTTCACAGAGGTCAGTTATTAAAAAAATCAGATCAATGAGAAAGAACACAAAAAATGGTAAGTACAGATTGACCTTTCTCCCACTGCACCCTCTAAGTATCTGGTGATTTTCTGAAGGATAACATGAATGTCATAGGAACATCTGAGAAAAGGTGTCCTCAAGGCTGACTTCAAATTTGGTTTCTCAGCAATTACAAAGAAGAGGTGAAAACATCTCATCTGAAATATGCAACATCTCACTCCATGCACTGTTTGCTTAAAATGAGTGTTTGATTCAGCCTTCTGCTGGACTTCAGAGACTGGCAGCCTTTTGAGACTGACCTGAAGTGCTGAGCTGTCTTTAGCTTTGAGAAACTTAAGAAGTTTAATATCTCAGTTATTAGAAGCACCTGACTTCTTTCAATGTCAATGGGAAACAATGTGAAATTCTAGAGCACACTTCACCTCATCATAAACGAGATGCTGGGTGAGGCCAGGCCAGGTGAATTGTGCTCTAGTGGGGTTTGTTTCTCTCCACCAAAAATAAAACTAGAGCTAAAGAATCACCTCTGATGCCCTACAGGCATCCTTTGGGATGGAGCATATCCCCTGCTTTAAGGATGTACCAGGTATACCTGGTGCTGGAATCCTACTGGAAGAGAGGGTATTGCCACCTTTGGTTATTTAAAGTAAATCTCTCTCATATACAGAACCTTAACACAATCTGGAATGACACAAATTCCAGACTTAAGTCAATCAAAAAAGTTGCAATATTGCTGATTGCAACATGATCCTAGAAGGTGGCTCACACTCTGGCCAGGAGCTGCAATGCAATTAGGCACAATTACCAACTTAAATTACATGCAGCAGGGAGAGGTAGAAAGAAACAGATCAAATATTAAAAGCAGCTTCTTCAGTGTGAGACAGTCTATGCAAAAGCCATGTATGACTGAACAATTCTGTAATGCAGAGACAGCTGAGGAGGGCAGTCCATCCAGAAAGGATTTGTGGCATTAGAGGGGTTTTAGTTCATGTTAGTTAACACTGTGGAAATGAAAATGAGGATTCATTCATTTTTTTAATCTGAATATAGGAATAAGAGTCCATTACCATACAATGAAGGCAAAAAGTTGACTAGCTTTACTAGAAGTACACCAAAGGGGCTTTTCCTCCCCCACAAGGTGTCAGTGCTTGTTTTCCTCGTTTGTTCTCACACAGATGCCCAACTTGCCTCCAAGTGCAACTAAGAGTGAAACTAAGCAACAACTGAACAGAGCTAATAAACTACCACCCACACTTACTTTGTCTATCTCCATAAGCTTTTGCTGTGTTAATTTGCTTTTATTGCCAACAGTTTCCAGTTAGATTCTGTTTTATCTGTAGTGCAAATTCAAAGAGTCCTCCTCCACGGAAAATTTGCCCATGTTTGACTATTTCTTACCTGAATAAGAGTGCTGTGTTCCCTCACTAGATATTGCTGATGTTCCTCCAATTGCTGTAATACCTTGCTTTTTGTTTATTGATTTTCTGAAAGATTTGCTAACATCTTTGCTTTTCAATTCCTGAATTATCTGAAATATAAAAAATAGACAGCATTTTGTGATTGATTGTACCTTCAAATAACTGTTAAATCATCTAGGTAGTCTAGAGTCAGTAGTTAATCTGTCTGAATTTCTTTGATATTTAAAATGACTTCTTGTCTAAAAAGAAATAACTACTGTTTGGATATCTGTATCTATACTGGATATCTAACATATTATTTCACAGTGAATACCTCTATTAAGCCATGCTATCTAAAAAAATAGACATGCAAAGATCAACACAATTTTTCCATAGATATTTTGGTAAACTGAAGAACACAACTAAAGATACACACAGTTTTGATGATGATGGTATATTTTTTCCACTGATTTCCCCACATGCTTTGCATGTAAAAGGTTATAACATGACAGTTAAACATGCCCTTCCTTTATCAAGCTAATACCATTCTCCACCTGCCTGCAATGTAACCCACACTGAATATATCAGTATGTCCTAGGTTTGCCCAAATACTGCAGAGGTCTCAGACTGACAATGAAGTAAAAGACACAGTTAATACCTGGAAGCAAATACTTGCATGTTTAGAATCTCAGAAAGAATGATCAATCCCTAATTCAACAAGCAACCTTGTGCAATTAGCAGCAGTACTCTAATTTCAAAACAAAACATCATCATCCCCAAGCACCCACAACCAACAGCCTGGTAAGTTCTTGTTTCTTTTAAAATGCACCAGTGAGTGATTCTCATTAGAAAAGCCTAAAGCTTTGAAATCTGCTCAGTGAAAGGGAAAACTTGTACCTCACTCCCAGTAATAAACAACCATTAGTATAGAGATTAAGTATAGTGAAGCACTGCTAAGAGGATTCAGAGGCTGCTATCCAATTGTCTGCTCTTTTGTCAGAGTGAGGGCTGACCCAACAGTTCCTACAGTATGTACTCCTTCCCCTCACCTTGGAGGAAACAGAAAACAAGACTGATTGCAACTACTGTTCTTTCACATGCAACATTAAATAGGAGTGTGAAAGATAAAAATTAGAAAATAACAATATAGGATATTCTAGGTTGTCACAGAAAACTCAAAATAATAGTTGTATATAAAAATAGCACTTAGCACAGTAGAGAAACATCCAAAGGGAAGGCCTTACAGAGACAAATTCTTCAAAGTTGATTTTCCCATCCTTGCTGCTGTCTGTCACCAAAATGATTTTTTCTACAATCTCCCGGACTTTGTAACCAGGCAAGGGCAGACTTGCTTCTTTAAACAGGTCTTGAAGCTCGTAATCACTGACATACCCACTGTTGTCAATATCTGTAGAATGAAAGCACAAGTTGTTATACTCATGCAAACTCATGCATATTCATGTACTAAGCTATGGTAACTGTTAAGAATAAACGAAGCAAAATAAACAGAGTTCTAGGACATGAGTGTTTCTTTCTCTGATATAGATAAGTATGAAGGAATGCTTGTGGATTGGAGGCATAACTATCTAGGACTTGTGCCATCTTGTTGTATGCTTTCTCAGGATTTAGCTTCTGATCCCAGAGCACAGATAGAACAAGATAGCAAATTTGCAAATAGTGAAGTTCAAGATTTTCTTATTTGTTTTTAAGACTCACAACAAAATTATCTATAAACATTCAAGTTAAAGGGACATGAATTAATATATGCTAAGTGTAATATTAAACCATTTGCAATCAGCACAATCAGTAAGCTCAAATCTGATGCATGTTGTGATTACAAGAGCTCTATGAATGATCTATTTGCAAGAATTTTAAGAGAACATCACAATGAATCAGAAACAGAAGCAGATGATGTGGCCACTTCTCTGACTTGTCAAGGTGCTCCCACTTTTGGTTTTTTTTTCATTTACTAGTTAAAAACATCTCTTCATATTGCATTTAGTATCAGAACTCAGTCAATGATACCAGAGTGGATGAATGCCTCCCATTACAGAAGGGCAAGCAGAGAAACATGCTTTCATCTCCAGCCATAATTAATTACTACACAGTAATTTTTTTTGTAATCCATACTACACTATGTAGCTTCTGTACAGCTTCATAAGGCAACCACATTTCACTGCAGGCAAAAGGCCAAAAACGCAGGGCAAAAAAAAAATTGTTGTTTTGATACTATCAAAAGTTCACAAAACAATATACAAACTTGATGTCTGCATATGCACTAATTCATCCAGTGGCTTGCAGACATGTAAGACCACACATAATAACAGGGATGGTCTAACCATCAGAGGACATACTCATGAGCTCGCTCAGATTACCAGCTATTTTATTTCTCTAGGTTCATCTTTCACTGAGGGTAAGTTTCCATGATGACAAGCTGAGAGTTAAATAAATGCCTTCTCTCAGTTTACCAACTTAGTTGCAAGTACTTTATCCATAAAGACATTAGAAATGTGAAAAAAATTAAAACCAATCATGCTTAATTTTTATGTTTTACAGAAAGCATAAGGAAAAAATGCTCTTCAGGGAGTAGGAGCAGTACAGACAATTCTTCAAGCTGAAATAGGAAAAGATGCAGGTAGAGGATGGAGATAAAGAAGAAATACAGATGGTGAAAACCAAACATATAGAAAAGCTGTCAGACAGCACCAGTGAGTCTCTAGCTGTGCTAACATCTCTTAGCAGACTGATACATGTATACAGTGCTCTTCTCCTTGGTCTCTCATCCCAGCACCTGCAGGATATAAACCACTTGAGCTATAGATGTCCTGAGGATTGTTTAACAGCAACTCAAGAATTATCTTCCATGGATGTATCATACTCCCTGTAGAATTTCTACTCTTTGTTTGGTCTCAGCAACATCCTGAGTCAATGGGTTCATTGTTCTGCTATTTATTGTCAAGTTAGTATTTTTAATTTTAATTTCCTGACTCTCTAGTGGGCATCGTGTGATACCTGTATTGGCATATCCTAAGTAATTCCCTCTTCACTTCTTCATACTACTCATGGTCTTCCAAATCTCTAACACACAGCTTCCCAATAGTTTCTTTACCAAGTAAAGACTCCTAATATTTAAGAGTTCTTGCCTAAAATGATCCTGTCCCCCCCATCATGACTGATTACAATCATGGTTGTTTGATTTCCTGAGCTGCACAGTTACACATCACCCCTCAGTAAGTAAGAAATAAAGCAGATATGAACATTCACAACAGCAGTGCAATCTGGGAAAAAAGGGTGAGCTGCTATATAATTTCTTACACTTTCTGTGTGCTCTGATTAATCTCTAAACATCCTCTCAAGCATACAAAACTGTACAGTTATTTATTAACACTGGTGTAACAAAGCTGATCTTATTAACAAAATATCAAAAAATCTTCAAGTTTAGTTCCCTTAAAACATAAAATCGGATTCAATAAATGAAATTATTAGTTCAGCAAAGCATGCAAATAAAGCAAAAACCAAGTGTCAGTAACCTAACATGAAAATATAGAACACCTGAAGCTTATCAAAAGTTTTTCCAAATTAAGGAGTTCAGAAACCTGAATTTTGACTCCTTATTTAAAACATACCTATTTTGCCAAATGCCTCTCGTAGATCTTCAAGCTCTTCACGAGAGATAGTAGTTATGTTGTTCTCCATCTTCAGCCAGCACAAGTGTTGTCCTCAACTGCTAATACCTAATAAAAACAATAAAGAGGTAAGATACCAGGCAGGCTATAATTCCAGACACATAGAAGTTACTGATCTATTCAACACAAGGCACCAGACCTGAATGACACGTCCAGGCCTGACACACTTAAAATGTTACAAACAACACTTTAAAGTACATCAGATACCTACAGAAATTCTTTTCACTGCAAGAGTAAGTGAAAATTCACAACAGCAGCCCCTGTTTACATACATTTGATGGTTTCATTTGCATAGAATAAACACTGGCCAACAACCTTCCTCCACTGCTTAAGTGGTTTTCTAGCATTAAAATCTTCTCATACTTCAAAAAAAAATTTCTGGAAACATTAATTTCTAAGTGAGATGCAGTATCATTGCCAAGCAGTGCTTAGTGCTGGAATCTAGCCCTGCAAAGCACTGAGCACTCCAACATTTACACAACATCAACCTCAGTGGGACACTTCCAAGGACCTGCCCACAATCTGTCAGTGAACACCAGGGAGCCTTTCCATGACTCCAGGAGGCACCAGCAGCTGAACTCTACCACCCTTCTGACACCCTGCTGTCTCCTAACACTGTCAGAGCTGAATGAAGGCTTTTGCTGTGCAAAGATTGGAGTCTCACTGTGAGCCTTTCTCTACTGACCTCTTAGAAAAGCAGAACAAAACTGAAGGCACCTTCAAAGGGGTTGGTAAACTCCTATGAAAGATTTTGCCTCTTATCAAAGCCTTACTACAACAGGATGACTCAGATTTATTGGCAGTAAGTGCAGCTTTGTAAAGAAGCCCCATGCAGTTGTCTCCACACCCAAGTTTATATTTGTATTTGTCATTTTCCACCATGCAGTGCCACTGGCACACACAAGGCAAGCCCAGGGCAGCACAGCCCTGCCTGCACTAAACTCTGAGTGCACCTGGCTGGAGACAGAGAGAGCACAGGCTGCTACAGGAGGGGTTGTGCCAGTCCTAAACGTCCAAGTTGCATCTTTGCTTTTACTATATAAGCCGAAAGTGACAAAAATCCACCTCACATAAATATTTTCATCAAAGTTGTTCTAAACTTGCCCAAGTTTTCCTTCTGGTTTAGTGCTTTTTCTTTAGAGCAAGAAAAAATACATTCCTGGAATGACCAAGCTCATAATAAATATATTCTGGTCTACAAAATGCAGCTGCTTCTTCCCCAAAACTCCTGCATCCCAGCAGAACAGGGCTGTTACCCACTGGACAAGACTCTAGAAGAGGAAACCTGACTTCAACCATCAGTTTTAGCATGAATCATGCTGGATGCCCTTAGGAAAGGCTGTACTTTTGCTTCCCCACCTTTTGTGGAAAATTTTTCTCCCACAATGCTGTATAAACAGAGTTCTTAAACAACAGTGGGTTGTTTTAAATAGATCTTGCCTACTTTACTTGGGTTAGTATTTTCTGTGTCTTCACTGGGACTGCTCCTATGGGTCACACAGGATAAGGCCTTGAGTGTGGGTGGCAAGTTAAGTCTTTTTCCTTCATGTCACTAGATCTTATTTAAGTACTAAAATCCTTCTTACCCGTTTTGCTAAGCTTACTAATAGCATGTACCAGTGTCCATAATCAAAAGAAAAAAAAATTAAAATATATATTCAGAAAAAACTCTTCACACAGATATTTCTGGAAGTGCAAGTACCTTCACTGGGAACCTGATGTGACAATTAATGTGGAAAAATTGATGAAAAAAATGCAAGATTTAAATGTAAATTACAAAGGAAACTTAAACGGCTCTAAATCTAAAAAAAAAACAAAACAAAAACCAAACAGATGACACTCCTCTGAAATACAGAAATGGCATGACATATCATAAGTGAAATATTTAGCTATGCAAGTATAAAAGACACCATCATTTTTGCTGGCACCATTGAAGTTAACTATTTACCATTATCATGACTCAGATCTTATAAATTTCTGCGAAGTTGCATAAAATTAGTTTCCCTCCTGCCCTTTTATAATTGGTAATTCAGATTTTCCATCATATTCCATTTAATAAAATAGCAATCTTTGATTTCCAAAGACATTGATTATTTCAGTTACACAGTAGAAACATCTGTTTTTGAATGAAGCAGAAAAATAAAGCTAATAACTGCTCTAAAGAGACAGCCTTGAATAGCCTATGATATCCTGACAGGGTAAATTATGGCAGAAGCGCTGCAATCATGGTTCAGGCATTCAGGAGAGTCAGAGCTTGAACACTCAGAGACAACACCTTAACTAGTCAGACATTACAGACAATTCCTGTCCACAAACAGGGACCTTCTATCTAAGCTAATAAATACCCTGCACACCCAGACTCATCACCAGCCAAGATGACTCAAGGCACAGGCAATTCTGACAAGATTTAGCCTCAGAGGTATCTGGGTCTTGGAACTATGACTACCTGTTCAAAGGTATATTCATTTCCAGAGAACATTTCTCTGTACTCTGAGGATGTTCATATGGCACTTAGATTTTCTGTAGTCTCCACCTACAACAAACCATTTCCTGCTGCTCCAGGACAGGGTAGGTACAAACACCTTTGATCCTTTTTTTAGTCCTTGAAATGTGCTTAGTATGAACTGACAGTATTTATGTAGTCCTAGCCCGCTTCCTATGCCTGGAAGGCTTTTCTAATCTAAAGATAATTCACTGGACACTGCTGGAAATCATCCACATCCAACATAAGACAGATACAAACTACTGTTGGTACCACTGTGGTATTTCTTTGTGTGCAGAGGAGTATCTATGGCTGAGCAACCACAAAGGATGGAGTAGGTCAAAGAGAGCTCCTGCCACATTTCTGACCTGTTATCAAAGCTGTCAGAAAAAACAGAGCAGTTAATTGGCAATCATGCCCAATACTTGTCTCCATCCATGCAGGCAAGTGGCAATTTCTTTTCCAGTTCTTCATTTCAAATTCTGTTTGCCTCATTTCCACACGCAGCTGCTACTGCAGTGACAATGGAGTTCAGAATGCTGACTCGAGAGCCTTTTTTCTTTTGTTGCTGCTCTTTTTGTCTGCATCAGGGACACACCTCCTCCATCCCTGCTGCAAATACTGCCTATTGCTGCATCATTCTTAAAGCTCTTGTCTCTAATTACAGCCAAGAGAGCATCATTTGCATATACAGGTTGTGCTTTTATATCAACAACCAGCTGGTTATTACTATGTACTATCTATAATTACAAAACATGAAAATTCTCCTCTTATTGGGCTTTGAATCTGCTACGGATTTTAACGGGAAAAAATACCCCCAAAACACAGTTTAACCTGTAGTATTCCTGTGTTAGTTATCCAGGACTCTAAGTCAATGTGATGAGAACAGGATAGCTTTCAAGCACTATTAGTGTCTTTTAATAAACTAGGAGTTCTGTCCAGTCTCAGTGAGAAAATAATGCATTGTAAGGTATAAGACACACAAAATAAACTTTAAAATAAGAATATGCATCACATATTCCCTTTAGACAGTAAGGAAAGAGGAAATGCTAATTAAAAATTACTGGAAATATCTGCATATAATAAAGATTTGAGCAATGGAAGTAACATACAGAATGTTGGCTTGATATGAACACACACACAGAGGTTTCTGATGTTTTTCAAGAAGCTAAAACTACCCAGGGTTTGTTTGTTCTGTTTATTTTTTGGTTTCCCTACCCCAACTCATCTTAGACTGAAAGAACTTATTTATGCCAAGATTATTCTTGTCCTTCAAGTAAAAAGATGATTAGGGGCCAACTGAATCGATCCTTTAATAACATGAAAGCACAAATTGTTTTAGGGGTTGCACTGGTGGTCTGCAATAAAACAGCAGTGGTGATTAATCTGAATTAAATTAGGAAAAGGTAATTTTTTATCTTATTGTGATAAGTCTCAATCTTTATGACAAAATGAATAATCACTAGAGTTCAGTGGCTTTACAATTTTATTGTTGTTGTTGCTTGCCTGGTATAGGGTATGGAAAGATAACTTATCTTTTCTGTATCACTAGTAAGGCTGCAGGAGACATCATGAGGAAAGAACTGCACTGTCTGGTATGCAAAGTGAAAAAAGCCTTCACTGTGGAACAGTCACAGAATCACAGAATGCCAGGTTGGGAGGCACAGCGAGAACCAGCCAGTCCAACCTTTCTTGGCAAAAGCACTCTCTGGACAAGATGGTCCAGCAGCCTCCCCAGCCAAATCTTAGAGGTGCCCAATGTTGGGGAATGCACCACTACCCTGGGGAGATTATTGCAATGGCTGACTTCCTCTTAGCAAAAAATTGTCTTGTGACCAATTGAGTGTCCCCAGGAGCAACCTGGAGATACTACCCCTCCTCTTTTCCATGTGACTTCTTTTAAAAGGGAGTAACCACCTTTAAATATTGCAACATGGTGATAAGGTCTCTCCTAAACCTTCTTTTCCCAAGGCTGAACAAGATCTTCTTTTCTCAAGGCTGAACGAACCCAGTTCTCTCAGTCTTTCCTTCTATGGCAGCTTCCAACCCTCTGATCATCTTTGTGGCCCTTCTCTGGACCCTCTTCAGCCTGTCCACATCTTTCTTTGCAGCAGAAATCAAAACTGGACTCAGTATCTCAGGTGTGGCCAGCTCTCTAATTGGTTCAGAAAGAACTAATCTAGCACACCTGTAGACTGATGAGCACTGGCTTCATAAAGAAAAAAGATAAAAAAAAGAGATCCACTCTAAATGCAGCAAAGAGAGCACCAAAAGGTCAAAGTAATTAGCTATATACACATATATTTAGATACAATATATATATATACATGCATATATATGTATGTATATATATATATATAAGGTATTGCAAGCACACGGGTAATTTTTGAAAGAAGAGATGGGTGCAATTATGGTATCAGTTACAGTTATTAGCAGAGGAGTATGAAGAGCAAAGTTCTTCCAATATGATACAGTCAGTCTGAAGCTTCACAACCTGGAACATTCAGAAATTATATTTCTCAGCCTAGCTTATAAACATGACTGGATATATTTATGAGGATCAAAAGTATTTAATAACTAGAAGTTAGAGGATAACAATGAAGAAATATATAAACCAATATTCAACATATAAACCAATAATCCATGGAATTTTCCTCAGTCTTTTAGGAATGACATTACACTGTGAACAAGGTACAATTTAAGAGGGAAAAATAGTATTTTTAACTTCACTGACCTTTGCTAAAATAAGGCTATCAAACCAGCCACAGTGATAAATTTTGTGTCTACAAAACATGTATGTCATGAAAGGAGGACTAGATGTACACTGAAATTAATTACTCACTCCATGGGAATTTATTCAACAGTACAGTAACTATGGTCAGTAACAGAATCAACATTTCCTCTATGCCTTTAAGATAAACCTGGATGAATAAGAAGTAAAACAAGCTGAGATATTTGATTATTAGACTGGTCATGGGCCTGTTCTGAGTTCACTTACTGGGGTGTAAGTACAGAACAATTTCATGAGGCTCAGGTCAGGATTAAGAGCAACTCTCTGATAAGGAGATAAAAGCTCACTTCAGTAAGATACCTTTTCATCCAAACAAAATGCCTCCAGCCTCATTTGGCTGCTGGGTGTACAGACTAGCCATGCAAATTTATCAACAGTATCAGTTTCATGCAGTTTCCTTTGCATGCATCATTCAGGAGGATCTCAAACTGCCTGTGCTTTGTGTTGTTGCATTCAGAACTCCAAATAAAATATAGCAACAGAAACCTTACCTATGCCTATACCACTCACAGGCAAGTAATTTTGAAAAAGGGCTGTTGCACACTGAGTTCATGCAAAAAACTTTCATGAAATGTCCTGCCAACCTAACCTCTTTACAGTCTAGCTACACCAACATTTTGGGCTGAATTTGACCAAATGGATTATCTCAGATCACATGTGACCCATTCTGCTTTGGTTAATAAGTTATTTTTTAAACATTTCTTCAAGTTTCACCTGCTTCCAGCACAGAGCTGTGAGTATTATCATCAAGGGCAAATCTGAAATATGACATTCTCTGTGAAACTGAGAGAGAGAGGGACACTGAGGTGACACAAGTCAATAACACCAGCCCTGAAGAGCTGTGCACACAAGTTACTACATTCTTCAGCAAGTAACAGAACAGCAAAGGAGTTAATTTTTTTATTTCTGTAATACAGTGTGTCCAAGGCTCCCTACCTGATAGCAAACCATTTCCAGGCAAATACATAAACAAAGCTGCTTCCATGCAACAACCAGCTTTTCTTTAGGACTTGAGAACACCAGGAAAATCAGTATTAGAAAAAACAGAAACAAGATTTTTCTTACACATCTCTTGATAACACTTCTGTTTTTTAGAACACAAGATCAGACTGTCTACAAAAACAATGCAACCCCCTAATCTGAAGGAAAATCATTCTACTTTTGAGATAAGATTTGTTTTCTGTGATGAAAATGTCAAGATTCAGTATCTTAACAATCTTCATCTTTTATGTAATTTAAATATATTACCTTTCCAATAAATTATGGAGTACAGAATCAAAGTATACAATACAAAATAATAAACCTGTGCCATAATACAGCAGCAAATTAAGGGACAAAAACAAAGTTTCCCACGGATTTTTTGTAACATGGTTGGATTCAAAAAAATCCAAGCCAAAGTAAAAGTCTGATACAGTGAATCCGCTAAAGTGGCACTTGCTCTCACTTTTATTATGGACAGCCTTTAGCTTGGTGAAAGTTCAATAAAAGCATGTAGCTGGTATCCAAATTATGTCAGGAGAAGTACTGACATAAGGAAAATGGAAGTGTAGGAAGAGCCTGAATACACTCTTACCATAAATCTTAATTACCTTTTATGCTATCTCAGTGTCTTTCATGGTTTTCATTCACAACAACACAAATATTTAGTCAATAAAAGGAACACAAAAGGGATAAGAACTTAATTTTTGACATAAACATACCGACTATCCACCAATATGACCGTTTCCACTAAAAAGTGTTTTCAGAATCCATTGTGAATAAAAGCAGCTTATGAAATAGAATAAACAGGAACTGAGTTACTGCATTCTACAGTAGAAAAGGATGGTCTGGTTAGGTTGGTTCCAAGAAGTTTGAGCCTCTCACTTGGAAGGCAAACAGCTTGGGAACACAAGTTTGAATGCCTGGATGACATCAGAAGGTGTGCCACCAACCTAAAGCAGTTCAGCTCTGGAACATCCTATCAAGCCTCACAGCTGGCCTAAAGGAGATTAGTTACTGTGGCATAGAGGACATCCTGCTCAATTGCATTCCAACAGCTTCAACTGTACGGATTTTCAGAATCTCTAATAATCATCTCACAAATAAAGTAATGAAAAACTTTGGAAACAAATAAGTGTAATGCAATTGAAATCTCCTTCCAAGAGATTTCAATTGCATTGAAAGAGAGAGACAGAAGCAGTTCTTGTTTGGTGCTGCCATGGAAATACAAGTGCTAGTGTACACACTCAATGTCTCAGTTTCATAGTTCATAAAGCAGAATGTCATAGACATAATAATACTTTGATTTTCCAATAAGGAAGTATTGCATCCAGCAACAGTATCTACATGCTGTTAATAACACACAGTTGTAACACAAGGACAGGAAACAACGGGCAAAAACAGTGTGAGAAGTGGGACTAGAGAATTCTCTTGGAGGACTCAAGATCACTCAGCAGACCTTCCATTTGTCGAGCAAATCCTCTAACAAGTGTCTCCTGAAGCCTATTGGAAAATGGACATTTGTAGAAACCACTAGGTTTGTAGTACATGTGACCTTTGTGGGTGTGGTTCTAACCTTCCTAATGTAATCATTTTACTGTTGCTTTGCTCCTACCTTATTGTCCAGAGTCTAGAATATTTTTTACCTTTTACTGACGCAGTTAAAACTAGTCCTTACAAAGGAAATTCACAAGTCCTGGTATAAACCTTGCTGCCCATTTCTGCTGTGTGGCTTATGCTTGAGAGATCCATTTTCATCTCTGTGTTTCTGATATATAACTATATATAGCCTACTTCTATTTGTCATTAAAGTCACCTGTATTTTCAATTAAAAACGTCATTTTTGTTAGTCATTAACAGGTTTTTCTTAGCTCAAGAACACTACTTAAACTGCCCACTATAACCCAAAAAATAATGCTAACAAAAGTGAAGCAACCTCACCACCTCATCTTTTTATCCAAGAATCTGAAGTTGGAGTTTTGAATTACACATTTAAAGGCATCATTCTGAAAGCAAAACTCCTGCTTTTCCATTTCACACATGGCAATGTATTTAAACAATTCATGACTTCAGAAATACAATCAAATTAATTAGCAAGGAAGTAACAGAATTAAGTTGGATTGGTACAAGAAACTTCTTTACCTGTGTAAACAGCAAAATGTTTACAATGGTCCAAGACGCATTTGACTGAGCCTTGAATAGAAAATTCAATCAATATAATGTATTGGTCCATTTATCTGACAAATTCTTATCTCTTCTCACCATCAATATAATTTAACTTCTCCAATTTGTTACTCTCCAAGTATCAGTTTATTATACTGAAACCTATGTCCCATGCTGACTCATCATTTGGCTTCCCTCACAAAAGTGCTAGACCCTCCTTCCTGGGGAACTTGTTCAAGCTCCTATCAAGCACCTTTCCCACTCCTCCTGTTCCAAAGGCTTCCCTTGCCTCACAAACCTTGTCCCCATATCTTTGTATCTTTGCTCGTGCATCACTTCTGCATGCATCCACAGTGACCAGGAAAATGCCCTCTCTCTGGAGGGCCACAGGTGGCAAGGATCAGGCTTTCCAATTAACACTGGAAGCTTCTACCTCAGATGCTGAGACCAAAAGCAAGGAAAAAATACAGGCTGAACCAAAACTACAGCAGCCAAACAAAGGAATTGTGGCAAAACTAATTCCTACAAAGGTCAAAGCATCACAGCAGTTTCAGCATGCAAATACATGTTAGAAGGAAAGAGCACCAATACATAGAGAAAATTTTATGAGTTTACTCATAAAACCTCTTTGATTACCAGTAACTGCTCTGAAGAACATAATTATTTTTTAAGTCCAAACCTGGTGCCTCTATGACATTCCATCAGAGCAAACTACACTAAAATATAAATGGAAAGGCTACACTACTAAAAGCAAGTTCATTCAGGAACTCCATCCTCAAGTCACTCTTTTGTGCCTAGGCTGACATTACATATCAAGTTTACAACACCAAAAGAGAGAGTTAAAAGACACACCAACAAATGATACTTAATCTCTTTCTTTCTCTGCCTAGGTTTAGGTACATGCAGCTTTTGTTAGCATGCAACTACCATGACAAATATAAGCTGCATTATTTTTAAAGGACATTTCAGTTGGAAAACATCCTGAAATTCTTATTGAAATAGCTGGATCAATAAAAACCTCATACTCAGAGCTCATGTGTTGACAGAACCCTCATTTGACAGTAGGGCTTTTTGGGTATCCCAGTCCTCTCAAATAAGATTCATAGGTCAAAGTTTATGCTTTAATTATTCTTTTAATAATACACTTCCTTAATAAACTATAGCACTGCTAGTTAATTACTAAACAGAAAAGCTAATGAGAAGCAACAGTAGGGATTACAAAAATAACTTTTCGAAAAAACCCCTACACATTAGACCCTAAGCAACTAAAACCCACATGAAATATGGAATAACACCTGTCTTCAATTTTCAAATACTTCACATTATTATCAGATTAACTTTTTAAGCCCTGCTTTGCAGTAACTGGAAAGACTTGAAATTTGTTTTAGAATTAAACACATTCTCATGTATTTTCTTAACTCCACAAACTGTGCCAAATTACAGCTAAGTTATGAGCTTCGCAGTTTTTGAGACTTTGCTGGATTTTTCATTCTGTCTACTCCAATCAAAGTGTACTCACCTTCGCCTGTTTAATGTGTTACAATGTCACTGATCTTTTGCAAGGCTGTCAGTGTTTGTCCCAAGCCTCTGTTTCTTCCAGGTTCGGTGCCACTCTGGAGGCAAGACATATTGTATTCCCTATTTTTGCTGAGGAATAGGCTTTAGCCTTCTATGGCACTCATAACTTCATAAAAGGATCTTTTTCTTAAGCCAGCTAGAACATTATGAACCATTTTTCTCTTCTCTGAGCATGAAGATAACATTTAGTTATGAGGTAACTGGAAGAGCAGAACTATGAGCAATGAACAAACAGCCTGAGAGGCAGAAGAGGAGGGAGGTGGTGAACAGCAAACTGAAACACTCCACAAAACTGCCTTTATCCTGCCCTGTGCCTGCTCCTTGGTAGCTGAAGTAGGAAACCTCAGCTTGCTACAAATAGTAAAACTCCAACAGAGACACAGGCTAACTCTGACTAATGAACTTAGTTTTAAGGTCACCCCAGAAGTTAATCACATGAATATCATTAAGAGTAACAATAGAAATGCATTCATTCTGCCCTTAGCAGTTGAATTTACAGCCACATATTCTCCACACTCTGGCTAATTGCAGGTAGTACTGAATAGATGTGTGGTGCCACAATATTTCCCAGTTTTCATGAATTGTCAGATGGCAGTATGGCCTTCTGACACCCACTAATGCCTCCTTCAGCTCCACATGGTTCAAAAGATTATTAGATTAGACTGATCAGCTACTATACTGCAAGCAAGCCAGGATTTTCTGTCATGGAAAATTCATAGGTTATTTTTGGGTTTCTTTTTTCATTGGTGCAGCTAGAGGGAAAAGGAGGGTCCTCCACAACACATGGCCAAAGCAACTGGCAGAATTTCAATGTGCAGAACCACGGATGCCCCAGTGCTACCTGTTTGCCAGCTCATGGCTTTAAGGAGCTATGTTTGCCCAAGTGCTGAGGATAAAAGAAGCACATTAGTAAACCTGAGTAACTAAAGCTAAATAGAGTATTGTTCATACCTTCTAAACTAGAAGACTATCTGGGGCACACAGGAAGCTCATTTGCTGGTGCTGTAGTTCTTAATAATTAGGCCAGAATAAAACATCTACAGTTGTCGTTGCCAACTGTCATTTTTAATCATGTTTTGTAGATGAAAAAGAACAAAATTCCTGAGCACATTATTTTGTAACTAAATTATTCAAAATCTCAGCCTTAGGATTCCTATGATTAGGAGATAACTTTATATTCTTTAATGAAAACTACTTCTGATGCTTTGGTGAAAACTTTGCCATCTTTTCTGCAAATATCAGAAATCAAAATTAAAAACAATAAACCTATCAAAATCTTGGGTTACAACAATTTATCTTTTTTGATAGTTTGAGCTTGCAACAGGAGCAGACATCCCTAAGCATTAAACCATACATTGCAATTATGCAACAAAGTAATGAGTTTGTTTAAAAAAAAGTTTAAACAAAAGATATATCCAGGCATTTCTACTAAAACAATGAAAATGTAACATTTTATTAATCTGTTGGAAAACAATGCATAAAAGCGTTCATGATTTTTGTTAATTAGAGGTTTTGTTTCCTTTTTATAAGTATAATGAAAAAAATCATCTTACCAATCAATGTTAGGTTATAAAAACCTTAACAAAACAAAAAATAATAGTTAAAAAATTATTTGTTGCTTTAAAATTAATTACCTGAAGTCCCATAAGGTAAAGTACAATATAATTGTATCTATACAGTTATCTAGTATGTACTTGCTAAAAGGAACAATACCTACAACACAGAAAATACTGTAAGCTGGATCACCTTTGTAATGAGCCTCTTTGCTGAAACACTGAGTATTCTTAAATATAATTATTTGTGTGTATTCACATTTGTTTTGTGTTAGCCATTTTTAGATGTCCCACATTAAGCGACAATTGTTTACTCACAGCCTGCAGTGAGATTCCAAACTACCAGATTACAGACCAGAGCCTTTCCAAACTGACACTTTCAAGGGAAAATGTTAAATTTCTTACACCACTCTGCAGTCATAACACTTGCTCAGGCTTTGAGAGCAGATTTTCAATATTTGGCAAACGAAATCCAGAGCTAAAAAGTGACTCTTTGATGATAAGATGATCAACTGGGATCAACAGATAAATCAGTTTGTTGTTAAATCAGCTCTTTCACAAGGACAAAACGTCTTCGGAGGAGATCATACAAAATACGCATTTTATTTCACATAATACTTTAACGGATATGGCTTGGATTTTAAATTAGCTACAAATCTACACCAAAGGAATCATCCTACTCCTGCTGACCTTCATAAAACCTCAGTAACTCTGTCACATTGTTTACTGTCACTTTACATGATGGCAATTTATGAAAAATAACTCATATTTCTAAGTCTCCAAAATTAATGCTCTCGAACATTAAACACGACCCTATATTTAAATCCCTGTTTTTAAGTATCTAAACATGACACAGAAATAGTCATTGTGCTGTTACTGTCACTCAGCAAGTCAGTACCATGCTTACCCACCCAAGCTTTCCCCTATTGCTGCTCTGTCTCCTGCTGGGTGAGGAGTCCAGTGGGAAGCAGCACAACTCGTGACATTTTAATGAAGCACTTCTTAGGTGGCACACTGACTCTGGTCAATCACTCATCCAACATATGCTGATTTCCTTGGGGAGAGCTGATATCGAATAATCCCATTGAGTTTAAATGCCTCCATCTTCATTTACTTAGGAAAATGCAGAATGGCAGCTTAAAGAATAAACTATATGGCAGAAGGGTCTGTTCCACAGATTTACCACACAAAAAAAATTCAAGAGGGAAAGCACAAAGAAATTTTGGAATGCAACCAAAATATGTGTTCCATTATTATAGCTAATTTCTACTTTCCCCAAGGCAGTCAGTCTATCAGACAGAAGCTCACTAACAAGCCCAGGGTGCCTGACCCAGTAGCTGTCTTCACACAGCACAAGGGCTGCCATGTCAGGGTACAAGCACCTTATGAAAACAAATACAACACGAGTGCCAGAAGTGGGGATTTGCTCTGGCATGACAAAAAACAAGTCCTGTGCTGCTGCCAAGCTTCTCTTGGGAGCAGCTTTGGTAGGAGCTGACCAAAACACCTTGCTCATGGTAATACAGAGGCCAATCTCAGGTTTGAGTTTCAAGCAAAATGGTGAAAGATTCTGGAAATTTTAAGGAGTGCACACATTGGTTTTAATTACTTTTTAAATCTCTGGCAATAGCAGAATAATGGAATCTCTTTTGAGAAATCAAAGATATAGACGTGTCAATAATTAAGATGAACAAGATACCAGCTTTTAGAAGAATTTGTCCAATAGGGCTTGCACTAGTGAAGCAGTTACCTCCTACATGCAACATCAAGCAAGTGACAACTAACTCTTCTAAATAAGAGTAAATTTTTGGTATTATTTAAATGATAACTAACTCTCTTTTTTAAAAAAAGAAATTTTTGATAAAAATCTAAATTTATGTGCTTCTAATACTTTGTAATTTGGGATGTGAAGAATATTCTGCCCCATACAATTAAATACACAGCCACAATTAAGTGGCTGATAAGAGTGATGATAAGTAAAATGAAATATATCTTTATATTCAGTTATTTCACACTGAATACATCATATTGCCTGAAAAGGGAGGAGGAAATCCTCACTAGCTTCAATTAAAAATATCTTGATTCTATGAATCAAGCTTGGAAGGACGAGAGTAAAATAATCAGCCCAATGGAAAATTGTAACTTCATACTACTTTACACTGCCTTACCTTTAGGCTATGAAAGAAAGAATTTCATTTCTCTTTGTTATAAGGTGATAAATTAGTGCAAAGAGAAGCAGCGGGGCATGTACAAACACAATGGGAGGAGATGTGGAGTTAGAAGGAGAGCTTGATAAATCAGCAAGACAAAAACATTCCAAACTATAAAATTCTGGAAAAGAAAAGCTATCAGAACACCTGGTTTGAAAGAAACAAGTGGGTCCTGAATCTTCAACAGAATCAAACTCTTGAAATTGCATTCAAATAAATATAATCTTGCTGAGAAGATATGACACAGTATTTCAGCTTTTCTGCATGTCAGTGCTTTTAATCAGTCTATTTCAAGCACCGATTATTAACAAGATGAAAGGATGAATACGCTAATTGAACAAAAGTGGGAAATAGTAGATCCAGCTTTTTTTTTTCTCTCTAGTGACTATTATTATTTAGGAAACATCTGCCAAGAAAGCCCTGAAAGTGGGTTGATAATCCTTTTCCCACCAAAAGCATGCATGGAGAAGCACACATTTTGCTTTATGCATAATTTATTTCTGAGGCTTAGCAGTACCAGTCTCTCTGATGAGCTATTGTGATGCAGTACCTTTATTCTCCTTGGACACCTGTATGTAAGAGCAGTAACCAAGTACACACCTCCACATAAAAACCTAGGTGTTCAGCAGGTTACATTTTGAAGTAGCAAAATAACCATGTAAATAATAAGGCCATGGCTAACACTTAGCATTCCCTGCATTTGATCAGATCAATCAAAGCTGAAATAATGTAATTAGTGTATTTTATCACAAATATTATACATCAGACAATAGAGAAACCATCTCTACTGTTTCTGTTTCAAGCCCTTTTTGAAAGATTTAGCAACACCAATGATTAAAAACCTTAATAAAGAGAGCAATAATGCAGAATGGGTTCTGTCAGTAACCTGAATTCCTGATCCATACTGACCTGACCAATGTCAATTGCTATTCTCATTGTTAATATTGCTTTACAAATCACACCACCATCACCATTTGACTGTTTGCTCCTTGAATGTCAGGCTGAAAATGAACTAAGAAGGCAACACCTTCCACAGAAGCCTTCAAACCCAGGCTGCAGGTTGGACAATTGCAATTGCTCAGTTCAGTATCTTTTGCCAGAACTACATTTACAATTTATTGCTTCCTTATTCTCTGCCACAGTACAGTGGAGCCTTGCTCAGGGAGAGTTGTTTGCTGGGATCAGATTCTGTTACTTGCTGGTAGTCCTGTCCTACATGTATTTAATCTGTTTATGTAGACCTGGTGACTTTTGGAGCTTTTATGGAAACAGTTATCATGGATGTGAAGTATTTCAGACACCATGATGAATGCTATAAAAGTATTTTATTTAATTAATTACTGCAATAAAAAGATGGAACATTACAATGAGACTTCACATGAAGTCTTACATGTAAGATTATGCTTATAATTTTCACTTCAGGTATTTCCATACAGCAGGCTGTTAAGCTGGTGTCTATTCTACTGACAAAACCCTCACAGAGCAGCAGAAGCTCTAAGTACTGGGAAAATACTCACCAATGAACAAAGAAGTGATAATTAGTGCTCCACTGCATATAGATTTGCTTTCCAAAAAAAGATGGAAAAAGGACAAAGAATATGAATTCCCCTTCTCCCTCCTCCATTGCTCTGATTTTTATAGTAAGCAATACAATGGGGAAAGTGAACATTTATCAATATTCCCATGCATAAACTCTACTCCAGTTTTTATCAGTACAGAACACAGAATCAGGTGGAAAATTGTAGCTTTTAATAAGTCTCAGAAAACAACAACTTCCTCCTATGAAAACTGGAACAATGGTAGCTGGTACCGTTTTTCAGATTTTCATTGAAGAAATATTAGAATAAAAGAATCTACATAATTTCAACAGTTAGAATTTTCAAATGTAGTTTAAATGAAATTTTAAATGCACACTGCACAATTTTCTCCTAGCATGACTAGTACAGAGTTTTAGACTTCACTAAGGGATGTTTAAGCATCACTGTGGCTACATGTTTTTTTAAAAGAGCAAATTCCAGATCTTGTAAATTTTTCTTTAGGAAAATAGATTCCAGGAATTTTAACTCTCATTCAAAAAGTCTTGATGATATACACTGATACTGGTAGTAAATACATCTCTGAGTTTCCTCCACAGCTACTAGCCTCAAGAATAATACTCTTCTAGAAATACTAGAAAGCAAGAAACAAGTAAGAAAAAAATATAGGCAACTATTTTTAAAAGTAGCAGTTGCAGATAAACAAAAAACAGTAATTGCTACTATACCAATAATAAAACTAGGTTCCAAAGGCATGTATAATCTAATATGCCATTTCTCCAAATTTCTAGATACTGTATTTTACATTATCAGTAGTATATTAGTAGGCTTGTTCATAGAAAAACATGAATAAGGGCTTGCAGGACTAGGACATGTCAGGACTATATTTAGAAACCAAATAGATTTTAGTGTTATATGTTTTCTTTTTCCACTTTTTCCCCTTTTGTACCTGTTAGTTTTTGCTTAGTTGGA
Source organism: Ammospiza nelsoni (assembly GCF_027579445.1). Taxonomy (NCBI): domain Eukaryota; kingdom Metazoa; phylum Chordata; class Aves; order Passeriformes; family Passerellidae; genus Ammospiza; species Ammospiza nelsoni. The sequence goes on from NC_080642.1 coordinate 14,645,491, forward strand.
AGTACATAATCTGCTTTTAGATTTCTGGCTCACCTGTTGTCCTTACCACCATTTACTGTTTCCATTTTTACTCTTTTGTTTAATCATCAGACGAACATTCAGGGTGACACATCATTTTAATCTGTGCCACTTCATTCCAGCCCAGTTGACTAAGCAACAGAGGCAGAGATAAAAGGCTTGAGTGCTGAAATCCACATTCTTGCAGTGCAGAGGAGCAGCGCCCTGCGTCCAAAGGTCAGGCACCTGCATGACTGCACAGGGAAATGTGGCTTGGAGCACTCACAGCCTCTTGGTGTTCCTGCAGATGAGGAGCCATAAGCACATCCTGACACTGAGTGAAGCTCCCTAGTCCAGCTCACAGGAGCCCCAGGCACCATCTCAGCTGCATTTCCCTTCAGCACCGCTATCAGCCTGTGAGATCTCAGCTCCTGAAGGCACCAAGGAACACACACCTGCACTTCCATGCACTCCTTCTATCTGCCCAAGGAACACACACCTGCACTTACACTTCTTTTGTCTGCCCAAGGAACACACACCTGCACTTACACTCCTTCTGTCTGCCCAAGGAACACACACCTGCACTTACACTCCTTCTGTCTGCCCAAGGAACACACACCTGCACTTACACTCCTTCTGTCTGCCCAAGGAACACACACCTGCACTTACACTCCTTCTGTCTGCCCAAGGAACACACACCTGCACTTACACTCCCTTCATCAGCCTGCAGGACAGCTGAGACTGAATGCAGTTCAGGGAACAGCTCACAGACATCCCCAGAGCACATGAGCCCCCAGAACAGTAATTATGCCTCAGGATTAAACAACAGGGGGAAAAAAAATACAATTAACATGCTCATGTCCTCTCAGACCTGCTGGTCCAATGCAAAGTCACTCAGTGCCTTACAATAAGTACAATGTCCTGCAGAGGCATGTGGTAAATAAATAATGAAAGCCAAGAAAGAGAGAGGCCTGAGTGTGGAAGAATCATGCAACTATATACAGTGAGAGGACTGCTTAAGTAGGGAGAAGAGCAGAAAAAAAATGAAAGATAAAAAAAGTAACAGCAGCTTTGGTAGAAATCTTGGTAGCGCTATATACACTGAATTTGACACTTAGTTGTACCTATCTGCATGAATTTCTTCCCCTGACCCGAGTTCTGCAAGCTGGGCTCTGCTCATCTCAGATTCCTTTCACCAACATGAATCAGCTGCATTGGAGGAGAAAAGTCTCCAGGCACACTATCTTCATTAGCAATAGCCACTCTCTTCAAATGCCTGGTAACTTGTCTGCTCCTCTCCTTGGGGCCAAGAGACAAAAGTGCAACACAATGACATGAGAAAGAAACAAGGAGATGCTTATCCTGTGCTTAAGAAAAGCAAGACATGAAGGCAGGTGTTTCGGGTGCTGCTTCCCTGGAGGGTCTATGAAACACCAGGGTGTGTGAGTGAGACTCCTTACATCTGCACAGCCCAGTGCAGTGCTATGGGCACTCTCATGTGGAGTCTTCCAACACCAAGGCAGCTGGGGAAATATGATGGTATGAAGTCAGTAGATGGGGCTTTGCAACTGGGAAGTAAAATTCTCAGCTGAAAAACGGGGAGCAGAAGATCTCTCTCCTGATTTGTTAGAAGTACTTATTACAAAACAAAAGAAAGCCTGAATTACATGCTCAGTAAATGCTCACAGAAACCGCACAAGAAATTTATGTAGCATTCTACCTGTGACAAATGAAAGTATTTCTGCAATAACCATACTAATATGATTTCACTGTTGACTCAACATTCCCATGCAAAAGCACTTTTTAAAATTAAGCACTTTAAGGGCCACACCTATGTTTTATCACCAAAAACAATCACCCTATGATTCAGTGTACTTAAGCTTATTTTTTAGGATAACAGAGTCTTCCTGAACTTCCTAACATACCAACAGTATCCTGTTCTCTCAGGGATGACACAGGAGTTTACATCAAACTGTCAAGCAGTACAGTTTAAACCTTCCTTAGTGTGACTGTCATTTCAGTCTTGGAAATTTACACTCAGAACATTGTTTTCACAATAATAGATAATTTAAATTGAAATAGTCTAGAAAATTTTGTGTTCAAAACAACACTGATAACAAAACCCAGATTTACTTGTTCTTTCTTAAGCATTAAAGTTCTACTTAACACACCACATATAGCTACATGGTTCCTGCTTTTTCTCTATGAATGGCTCCAGAAGGACTAACATCTTATTAAGGCAGCTGGTAGAAAACATTGCAATATATGCTGAAAAACAAACTAAGACCAAACCCAGTTTCATAAAGTTTCTTAAAGTATTTTAGGTCCTTGCCAAGTTACCAGCCTTTAAAAGGTCAGCAGAATTTCATTGAAATGACAAACATGTATTTTGCAGGACAAAACCAACCATCTCTGAAAGAAATATTAGCAATAGGTTCCCGAGAGCATTCATCTGAAATGGTTCAAGTAATTGAAAGACACGTGGGTTGTTTTACATGCAAGCGACACAGCCCTAGCACAGTGGAAACAGGCATCAGAATTATCCTGCAAGAGGATTTTATTTCAACCCAGAAAGAATGCTAAGCGAAGTTCATAAACAAATAGCCGGAGCTCCTAATGACAAAAACAAAGCTCAGGGTGGAGTGTCCCCTCGCGTACTCTCTCTGCGGTTCGCACCTGCCCATGACCCCCAGTTTTATCCTTTATTCCCCCGAACGCGCGGGACTCGCTGCCCGATTGGGGCCGCACGCTCCCGCTCAGCGCCCACCGCGTCCCTTCGGGGATCCCATCAACGCCTTCCGTACTTAGCACACGTAAACGTTTCGCAAAAGAAACATAACGTAAAGCAACATACGCTCAGAAAGTAACAATAATAACAGAACAGAAAGTCTTACACACGCTGCGCACCGCTACCTGTGCGGAGGAGTGCCGAGCCCGCTCACCTGCCGAACGCGCCCGCCCTCCCTCCCTCTCGCCGCGGCCCCGCTCGCTCCGGACACGGCAGCACCCGAGAGGCGGCCCCGGCAGCCCCCGGCCCCGCTCACTGCCCACCTGCCCGCGGCCCGTCCCGCAGCGCCGGCGCCCCGCCAGTCCCGCCGCCACCTGCTGCCGCGGGGCCGGCCCGGGCGGGCGGGGCGGTGCCGGGGGCGGGCCGGACCGCTCGGGGCCGCTCTCGGCGGGGCTGTCCCACACCTGACTCCCAGGTGCGTCCCGCCTGCGCCCGGACGCGGCGGGCGGAGAGGGAGCTGCACCGGGCGCTCCCTTGGCACCGAAGTTTCCTCCCTACCGCCCCTCCTCGCCCAAGCCACTCTCAATGCTGTGGCGCTTCCTTTCGCCCATCCCCTGGAGCCCCCGTCCGTACTCCACCAGGCGCCTGCTGGGGCCGGGTGGTCCCTCAGTGCTGCTGCCGGACCGGCCGAGGCTCGGTGGGGAGCGCTCGGCCCCTGCTGGGTGTTGCCTGTCCGTGCAGCAGAGCCCCGCTGGGGCGGCGAGGTGTCCGCGGGAGCCATGAGGGACCGACCCGGAGCAGCCGCTCCGTGTACAGGGACGAAGCGGTTAAAGCCGAGCAGCGCCGGGGGAGGAGATTTGGGCCGTGCCGGCCGCCGTCCCGCCGTGCCCGCCCCGCTCCGCGCCGCCCGATTCAAAGCGGCGCCATGGCGGAGCAGGGCCTGGGCATGGCCTCCATGATCCCCGCGCTGCGGGAGCTCGCCGGGTAGGACGGGCCCGGCGGCCGCCGTGCAGGGCGTGTGTGTGCGGGGCTGTGCTGCACTGGGGGAGGCGCGCCCGGCGTGTGCGGCGGGGAAGGGGAGAAGGAGGTGTGCGAGGTGTCCTGCGGCGGGGCCAGGCCGTCACCTCAGCCGGTCCCTTCTCCCGCCGCCTGCCGGGGCCTGGCCCCTCTCTCCCTCCCGGAGGGCGCTGACAGATCCTGACCGGAGCGGCCTGGGGGCCTCAGAGGCCCGGCCTGAGGCTGAGTGTGCTGTGAGCGCTCCCTGAGAGCCCCGTGAGCTGGAATTGCCGCGCTCTGCAGTTTTAATGGCAGCACCAGCACTGGAGCTTTGCACTGCAGTAGGCAGCGAGCGGGTATGGAGGTACAATTGTGTACTGAAATTGTGACCCTACGAGCCTTGAGTGCTGAGCGACAGGCCGGTCACTAAAACAAGAAAATTGAAAAAGAACTCCCTACACCTCCCCCCTCACCCCCCCGCAAAACCTCTACACACCACCAAGAAATCAATTTGGATTTATTTTTCAAGACTTCTAGAAGAAAATCAATGTTTAACATTAAGCTGTTGAGACAGACTTCCAAGTAATTATTTTGTACTTTAAAATTGGTAACATCAAAATATCATTCTTTTTAATTTTAGTGCTAGTCCAGAGGAATACAATGCAGTTGTGCAGAAACCAAGACAAATACTGTGCCAGTTCATTGACAGAATTCTTACAGAGGTAGATGTTGGTAAGCATTACATTCCTATAATCTAAAACTGTCTGCTTTATACTTTTAAGTAATTCCTGTCAAAAATGAAAGTTAAGAACCTCTAAAGAAAGCTTTAGTTGAATACAATACCATTTATAACTTAGTTTTTAATAAAGCCAGTGATGAAGTATTTTCCATTGGGATGTGAAGTTCCCTATGTAAATAAACCATACACACACATCCCCAAGGAAGGAGGGGTGAATGCTGCAGGGTTGTATGGATACAAATGCTCCCAACAGTGAAAAGCAGGAGTGCCATGGAATGTCACTGTTCATGAGTAACACAGCTTGCAATTCTTAATTTTCACATATGTCTCAGAACTGAAATCTTGTCTGAATCTCAGATAGTTTCCTTCTTGTATTAACACTGGATAGGATCCCTGTGGGATCTGGATAAATCTGATAAGATTCAAATACCTGTTTCAATGGAGCAGCATCAGATATGTCCGGCGTTTTGTTAAACCTTCTGCTTTAGTAAGCTGAATTTGCCATTTAAAACCTTTCCTGTTCTGGAGGTTTGAAACAATTCTCAACATTGTTTCTCTAGCAAGACTGTAAACCTCGGGAAATGTTAAGTATTTGCTTTTCTTCACTCAACACACAGATGGATAGAATTTTAACTGAATGCTAATGCATTTGGGATTAATGATATTTAATGAGTAATTTATACTTCATACAGTTTGGAGTCACAAAGAGGGCTTATAATATGCACTCAATTACCTTCATAGATTAAAAAATATACTCACAATAAATAATTTGAAAGGTTTAATACCATATCATAGTATTTTTTATATATGTTTTAAAAATATTCCTCATAAGGTGTGAACAAAATTTTTTAAGTGGTTTATTGCTATGCTGATTTGAATATTGTCTTATTTTTTTAAAGTCGCCTTGGAACTCATTAAGAAATCAGATTCACAGCCAAGTTCTGTGATGTTGCTTGATTTTATTCAACATATCATGAAATCTTCCCCACTTATGTTTGTAAATGTGGATGGAAATCAGGAGGAAGCCAAATGCAGTTGCATTGGTGAGTTTGTTAAAAATGTTATGTTGAAGCTTGGTAGTTTGAGGATTTAAATTTGCAGACAGTGGGATCATCCAAAAGAAGAGAAAGGGGAAAAAGGCAGATATGTAAGTTCATCATTATAAATTTGTGAGTGAATATGATGATAGACTTTGAATATTGTGAATGGATTAACACTTGTGATAATGGAAATTTCTCAGGACAGACTTTGACATTATCCATTACCATTGTATAGATACATTATTATATGGTGTGGATGAGATATGCTTTACCTGTACTCATTGCTTGAGGGTGTTTTTTTAACAGAGGAAAATGTCTGGAAATACCAGTGTAAAATGTGTGTCCTCCATTCCCAACCCCCATATTCTGCCCCCTCTTCTCCTCTTTTTTTAATGGGATTTGCTGAGTAAATGTCCCAGTGAAGACTGTTTACTGAGCCTACAATTGTAGCATTTATCTCAAGGAGTTTAAATTTAGTGGTAAGCAATCTGCTCTTAAGGAGGTCCTCAACTGGAGATTTTAATTTTTATCTTAATAATAAAAATTCTCTTTTATTGTCCTAGAATTTAGTAACTGGATCATAACAAGGCTTCTCCGTATTGCTGCAGCTCCAAACTGCAACACATTGCACAAGAACATTTGTGATGTCATCTGCTCTTTACTTTTTCTGTTTAAAATGAAGAGTGGCTCCATTTTTGAAGCACTAACTGAAGACTTGCTACATCTTTTTCAAGACTTAATTATCTTGCATGAAAGAGATGCACAGAAGCATCTCTGGGGAGATGGGCTGGTCTGGCCAGTGACTGTACAGAGATTTTCCAGCAATATGAGTGACAAAGTGGGATATTTAAGACTGGCCCCATTACAGCTGATGGGTATGCCAAATATAGAATATTTGGAAGTTGTATTAATGTCTATTCTGACAAATATTGCTGCAGATATCTTTTTTGTAAGACAGGATATTATTCTCTGGGGGATAGGCTGCTCCCTGTTAGAATATGGCAGTCCAAAAGTTAAAACTTTGGCAATGAAGTTTATAGTGAAGTTAATTCATTTAGGAGGACCTCCAGAACAGCTGGCCAGTGTTTTCTTCTCAGTCTTTTTTGCAATTCTACAGTCAACACTTGAAATGGATACTGAGGAATCAGAACTCTTTGGAGAACCACTCTTACTGTTGGTGAGGACATTGCTGCCTTTTGAAGCAGATTCTTACAAAACTATTGAACCTGTCTACTTGAATATGCTGCTAGAGAAGCTCTGCTCATGGTTTGAAGGGGATGTGTTTAGGTGCCTTCAGTGTGAAAAGCTGAAAACTGCTTTTTGCCACATGCTGCAGTATTTTCTGGAGTTTGTTCCAGCTGGCTATGAATCTGCCTTACAAATAAGAAAGGCCCGTATCAGTACCATATGTAGAATTTTTGTGAATGTGCTTGGAACTCAGGAAGAACAAAAGGTAGGTTTATTTTAAAAACTGAATTTATTGTGTGAATAGGTCATATACAAAAACCTATACCTATGCAAAGAAGAAAATCTAGGAAATGTAATTTTAAGTTGCATGTTTAGGTTGATACTCCTTTTTTCTCAATTGTGTCACATGTTCGTACAGGTCAGGGTTCTTAAACCTGTTGGATGTAGCTGGACTCCTGTTTTTCACATTATTAAACTGTCCATAAGCTATGCAGGCACAACTGTCTGTCCATAACCATAATCATAATATGAGATGGAAGTAAGGCCCAGAGTGCACTCATATGAGGGCAGCTTTGCAAGTAATGTGCAGCAGTTTGAGATGCTCTTACTTTCCAACCATTTGCTCTTAGTCATGCTTGTTAGGGACAGGTAGAAAAGCTTAAATTAAAATAGAGTCAATGGTTTAGGTTGGCAGGGACCTTTAAAGGCCATCTAGTCCAACTCCCTGCAATAAGCTTCAACTGGAGGAGGGTTCAGAGCCCCACCCAGCCTGACCTTGAGCGTTTCCAGGGATGGGACATCCACCACCTCTCCAGACAGCGTGTGTCAGTGTGTCACCACCCTCCTAATAAAAAACTTCTTCCTGACAGTCAACCTAAATAAACCCTGTTTTAGTTAAGAAGCATAACAAGGTTGTTGATATGCTGAGTGCCTCTGTTCCATCCTGCCTGTTTGTTAAACTTTGTGTGTCTGTGTCATGGCTTTGGTAGCAAGGTATTATGGCAGGAACTGGAAACCAGCTGAATAAGCTGCATCCTGTCTGGTAGCACAACAGGAAACTGCGTTGCTCATAAGAGCTTTCATCTTGTAATTCAGTTTTTTAAAATGAAAGGTTTTAGGAATTTTTTTACCACAATATTTTGCAATTTAATATTTTAAGTCAGAAGCAATAATACCACAACTTAAGGCAGAGCATACATCATGGTACCTCTGTTGTTTGTCCATCCCAGTATCTGGTGAGTCCACTTTATACAGCATTAAAAACACAAACAGAAGAAATCTTTGAGGAGATCCAGCAGAACCAGCTGGAGAGCTCAGATACTGATGGGTGGAGCAGCAGCAGTGACGAAGTTCCAGAGAAAAGACGGCGACTGAGCCTACCCACAAAACATCCAAAGAAATCTCCTGCACCTTTAATGTATGGCACTTAGTAACTGCTTTTATAGTCATTTGCATATTGAATAATAATGACAACTTCTTGAGGCAGTTTCTTCTTAACAGATTGAAAGAGCTTCTGGGGAAAAAAATCTAAATTATATTTTGAGGGATCAAAATCTACTGGTGATTTTCAAGCCAAACTTTATTAAAGAGGCTGTTTTGAATGGGTTCAATGAAAATGATTTTCATTTTTTCACACTGAAAACAAAGCTGAGAGCATACATAGTGTGACAGGATTGTGTGTGGCTGTGGTCTTACACTGGATGTACTTAAAGCAGGTCTAGTTAAGTCAAGTTGTGCTCAGATGAACAAAACAAATTCTCTCAGCCTCTGCTTGTGCTGTGCTCCCTGATTATCTTGGACTTGTGCCAGCAGTTGACCTTTTTCTTGTCTTTGGGCACTCAGAATTGGCTTGGGCATGCTGCGCTCCAGGTGTGGGCTTGTGATCAGCCTTCACTCTTTGTGTACAGCCCAGGGTGTAGTTGACTTTCTCTAAAACAAGGTCACAGTGCTCTAATATTCCACTTTTCCACAAGCCTGCTGGGTCATTTTCTCCAAAGCTGCTCGTTAATTAGCCAGCTCTCAGTCTGTTCTATTGCATCAGGGGTTTTTTGCCAGTTGCAGGACGTTTCATACAGACCTTCACAAAGTTCTTGTCGGCCTAACTTTGTAGACAGTTGAAGTTGTGTGAAGAAGCAGCCACTTTTCTCCACAGAGCTGCCTGTCTCCTTGTAGGAGGGAATCAAGTGCACGATTTGCCTGTCATAAATATATGCTGGCTGTTTCCAGTCACCTTCTTGTCCCTTATGCAGGTAGAAATGGGTTCAAGGAAAACTTTTTTCATGATCTTCCTAGGGAGTGAGATTAGGCTGGCAGGCCTATAGTTCCTTGGATTCTCTTTTTTTGCCTTTCTCAATGATGGGTGTAACATTTGCCATTTTATGGTTGCCAAGACCTTCCAAGGACTGTAGAGTTACATGTTTATAGCCTTTCAGATAAGTCTGATATGAGTCATACTAAAATTCAGAGTTAGAATCTTTTCCTTCCTAAAAACACACTTAAGCTAAAGCTTCATTTGGTATTTTCCCAATCCTATGTAAAATATGGATTAGCTCTGGTTTTGCTATGATTATTTATCTTTTCTGAAATAAAGTGTGTGTTGGAAAATAATTAATATGGTCAAATTACAGACTTAGCCCTGTAAACATGAAACTGAGGAGTGCTCTGTGGAATTCCATCACTAAGAAAGCAGCCTCCTTAATATCTGTCCTTGAGGAAGAAGTTCTGCCAGGGGATGTTGTCCAGCCTGTGGAAGGGATCGCTGTGGTTCTGCGATTGGCTGCTCTGTGCATCGTTCACTGCTCTCCCCCAGCAGATTTCATCAGGTAAAAGTACCAAGGGGAAACTGTGGGACCAACAGTTTGTGTAACTCTCGTTACAATTTGTGTAATTTAATGCTTGCCTGTATGTCAGGATCAATATTGGATGGGTCTCTACATTTTGAAGAAGTACATTTCCCATTTCCATACTAAGTTGGCTTACAAGCAGTTAATATTCAATATTGTTTGTTGCATTTGTTGCATTGATGTGATTTCTGCTTTAACAGTAAAGAGCATGGAGTGTCTCATCCATGTAACTCTGATACGTGTAAGAATACTCCAAGCTCCTCAGATTCAATGGTGAATGTACAGTTCAAGTGGATTTCCTCTGATTTTACCACAAGAGTAGTGAAAGTCTGCAGAAACCTGTTAGAGGCTGCTACACAGATTGTTAATCTAGAACAAGTGATTGACAGAATAGTTAAAATCTTCGATGCTTTGCTATATGCTCAAGGTAAGAAACCCTTTAAGATTGTCTTGTATTTTGTAAATTAGGAATGCTGATGTTACTAATCTTGTGCTAGTATTCCAACTCTTTTACAAAAAAGGTTAAGTAAAAAAAAAAATCATTATTTTCTGTTTAGAGACCTTCATTTGCGTTGCTTTATGAACATCGTTTACTTCTCTTTGGCTGTACTTGTATTGATTTTTATCTGATGAAGAGAGTACATGGGGATAGTGAAAATACATAAAAAAGGAAAAAACTTCAGCAGTTTTCTTTTAAAGGCACACAGAGGCAGCATAATTTGCTGTCAGTTTTCCACTCAACAATTTCAAAGCCTGTGACCAGCTTCAGCAAACATGGCATGTGTGGTACCAAAAATATTGAGTACTTCCAGGTTTTTTAAAAGTAACTGCTAGGATGGAGGATAGACTCAGTTACCAAGACTAAAATGTTATTGTGAGTTCAGCTTACCAGACACCCTGTAGTCCATCTGAAAATCTTTGCACAAATCCAGAGATACCAAAGTTATATTAATTCTGCTGCTCGTGTGTTACATTCTGTCATCTGTTTAATGAGATTTTTAGGTTCCATGCCTAAAAAGTATGATAACATGGGGGAACAGTGATACTAATCTTTGTTGATAGAAAGAGTAATATTTTGTAACAAATTAAGAACATAAAATGTTTTATAAATGTTTTTTAAATGTTTGTTTTGCTGCTTCTTTCCCCTAGTGAAAATTCCACTGAGTGATCAGATTCTTGATGACTTATGTGGATTGCTGTCTCTGCCCTGGATTTACAGCCATCCTGATGATTCTTCTTTTAAGCCATCTATATGGGGGTTTGGTCCTCTAGTTTTGAGTCAAAAAACTGCACAGAGTTTCTGTAAGTATGTTAAAGTATATAAAGCCTAGTTCCACTTTGGAATGATTATTATTCTAAAGTAAAATTATTTTATTTGCCTTCTTATGATGAGTGATGGTATTAGAAATTTAGGTCAGGTAACTCTTTGCTTTCTTTTTTTTCTCTTTAGCACCCCAAACTCAGTCACACTGTGTGTTCCTTCTGACTGTCTTCCCAAAAAACATTCATCTGGACTGGAGAAAATCAGTTTATCACTGGGCATTACAAAGTCACCATGAAATAATTCGGGCTACTTGTGTTAAAGGATTCTCTCTCCTGCTTCAACCTGTGCAGTCCTGCAGCGTGATTCCCAGAGCTCTTTTGTATGTATTAATGCAGCTTTTCTGTCTTTGTGCAAGAAGAAAAATGGGCATATAATAAATGGAGCATAAGCACAAAAAGAAATGTTCATTTCAAATGAAATTCATTAGATCTTAGTTTCAGAAATCATGAGATATTAACAGGATAAGTGCACATGATGATGTCTGTGTGACAAAACAGTGCTCACTTAGTATGTCAGTATGCAAGTTCCTTTGCTAGCTGAAGACCCTCATTTAGGAGGGGAAGGGAGATATTTTTGTCAGTAAAATCCATTTTGTGTTTGTCCATATGTCTCTTCAAATCTTTGCAGCTTCTCTGCCCTTTTTATAGATGTCTTGGTGTCTTCTGTCCTTTTGTGTTAGTCTTCAGTTTCTTCTTTAGAGCATGCCAGCCTCACCATGCCCAGTGCTGCTGCAAACATTTAACAGAACGTGAGGGTGATCTGAAAAGGACAGAGATGATTTAGTGAGACAGATCCTTAAGCTGTCCCGATAGTACTGCCAGTGTAGTTAGAGAACTCAGACAATGTAGAAAAACAAACTTCTAGGTAAAGGACCTATTAAAACAATTTCATTTTTGTTTCCATTTCAGAAATCAAATCAGAGATGAGTCTGAGCTAGTCAAGGAGGCCTGTGCTGCTATAGTTGGGAAGTTATCTTGTTGTCTTTCTGGTCCATTCCATGTACAACCTTCCTTAGCAGACTCTGCTGTTAAGGATGTTACTCATGATATTTTGTGTAGCAGCCTTACTGTGACTTCTGCTCATGGAAAAACCTCTTCTGTGCAAGCCTGTGTTTTCAAGCCCTTTTTCATTCTACTTGAGAGCAAAGCACCCAGTTCAGTAAAGCTAGGTATGTGGCTTTACCTTTAGTAACATTTTACACTTCCATCTGAGGTACTAAGTCATTATATCTGTACCTTTCTCCATTCCTTTTATTCTGTGTTGGGTTTTTAATAGTTCTATTGATGATTGAAGTGTTGTGTTTCAATTGATATCACTGCTGATATTTAATGTTGCCAGTGATGTTCTTTTTAAGCTGCCTTGGCTTAAATTTGGTCTATGGCTATATCTAAAAGTGTAATACATGATAAAATCTGAATTTTAAATCTCTTCTCTGATTTCACAGTATTTATTCTTTTGGTTAAAAGTTAAGTGTGCTTTATGGTTTGTTTGCCTCACTTTTTTGTGCACTTCAGTAGATTTTGAAAAACTATTAAAAGCATGTTTTTCTTCCCTCCTCCAATCCAGCATTTATAGAAAACATACCTCATCTTTGCAAACACCTGGATTTTAATACTGATGAGTCCAGTGTGAAGACTCTTGTTGGGTCTTTATTAAATCTAATGGAAGATCCAGACAAAGATGTAAGAGTGGCTTTCAGTAACTGTATAAAGAACATACTAGAATCCTTAGACTCTGAAGAAGGATTCATAAAAGAGGTGAATTCATGTTTATTTTTGGGTTTTGTTCCTAACTTACTATGCGTTTTGTTTCACTAGTGTCAAACACTAACATTTATGTGCTTTTGTTCTCCCGTGTGTCAGCTGTTTGTTTCAAGGATGAAAGAAGCCTACACAAATGCCAAAATGTCACGAAATAATGAGCTTAAAGACACCTTGATTCTCACAACAGGAGATATTGGAAGGTATTTTGATAGTATCTTGAAAATTGCCAAGTTGTGTCAGTTTGTGATACAAAGTGCCCTTTCTTTAAGTGTAAGATTACTTATTTTGAAGTCACTCTTTTCCCAGTCCATTGCAACTGTACAGAGCTGTTGATTCCTGTGGAACATTCCTCATTTTCTCATTTTCTTCTGCCCTGTCACAGGAACTACAGCTAAGCCATGCAGACACAAGCATGACTCATTTTGCACGATGGCAATTGCATGTTCTTAAGTCATTTTATTAATGCAACAATTCAGGTTTTGCTTTTTAATCCTTTTTCTTCTGCTTACTTTGTAAGGGCATCCAAAGGAGAATTGGTGCCATTTGCCCTCCTGCATTTGCTGCACTGTTTGTTGTCCAAGTCGCCTTCGGTGGCCGGAGCAGCGTACACAGAGATCCGGGCCCTGGCAGCAGCCAAGGCCATAAAGCTGCAGGCTTTCTTCAGTCAGTACAAGAAGCCAATCTGTCAGGTAAAAAGAGTAGGTGGTTTAGAAAGTGCATGTCTTTGGGTTCTTTGTATATATTTTGAAAATGGAATTCAAGGTCAAAATTGCAGTATTTCTCAAGATGAAATTTCATAGGACAAGAAAGAAATGATTTTAAGGAAAAGGCCCTACCAACATTCAGGAAGGAATGGGAAATCTTTGATTTTGTTGTGATCTCCCCTCAATAGTGTTGCTTCTCTGGTTTATTCCCTAGATGCTTCATTCTGAAACAGAGGCTCTTGCATTCTGTAGTACTATTGCTGCAAGACACTGTGGTTTAAAATTGGAATTGAAGTCAGCATTGCACAGGCATAATTCTGTGCCATGATTGATTTAGGGTTTTTGTTCTATCCATTATCTAACGACAACAAGTTCTGTTTAAAAAGAAAATTGTCAAAGCAGACTTTTCTAACTTTGAATATTTTTTAGTAATGCAATATTTGAATCCAGAGTTGCAAAACTGAATGTAATTAATAAGTGGATTACAATCCAGTTCTGTTGCAATGTCATAATCATAGATCTATGTGCAATAAATGAGAGGGAAAAATTATGCATGGAAAGACCAGTGAAACTTTTGTGTTTAGTTTTAGGGAGTGAACAAGGGGCAAATAATACTAAATACCTCTTTCTTCATGCTTAGTTTCTAGTGGAATCCCTGCACTCCAGCCAGATGGTGGTGTTGAGTGCTCCATGCCAGGGCAATGAGCTGCAGAAAGAAACAGCTGCTCACCAGAGAGAAATGGCTCTGGACATGTTATCTGAGATTGCCAGTGTATTTGATTTTCCAGATCTAAATCGCTTTCTCTCAGTAAGTTGGTCATTCCTTTTGATCTTTTGTGCTTGTGCTTGTGAAGTTCAATTTTAATCCACACTTTCTCTTGGGAATGCTGCAAGTGAGACAGCACATGCAGAAGAACAGTTTTATCGGGGGGTTAGAGGGATGAATACAGTGCCAATTCAAGTATGGTGGATAAGGAGCTAAAGTTTAAAATGCTCATTAAGCATATTAATGATTTAGTGCACTTGGAGGCATCCTTTGTAAGGTGTGATTTTTGCATGGTGTCAGCTTTCTTATTTAAAAAGATGAAAACTACCTTTTTTACTTCTTTTGGGGTTTTTTAAGATTCTTTTGTGGAGAATCTAGATTGACACAAAAAATGCTAGCCCAATTTTTGTTTACAAGTTTCTTAGTATGGATTATATGAAGCAGCTCCTGAAGTAATTAGTTCTATCTGCATTTTTGCTAGGTATATGCATTTTATGAAAGTTTCTCTCTGTTCATACCTGTGGTGATAATTATGACCAGACACATGTTGTGGTACTGACTCAAATGGAACTTAACCTAACCCTGGGGTTGTGGAGGGTTTGTTTGTTTGGTTCTTACATTAACTGTAGTTCTTCATTTACCAGCGGACCCTGCAAGTTTTGCTTCCTGACCTTGCAGCCAAGGCCAGTCCTGCAGCCTCCACACTTATCAGAACCATAGCAAAGCAATTGAATGTGAACAGAAGAGAGATTTTAATCAATAACTTCAAATACATCTTCTCTCATTTGGTCTGTTCCTGCACTAAGGATGAGCTGGAGCGGGCACTGCACTACCTCAAGGTAAATTGGCATTTGCTCTGCTACACCTGCAGATTAGGAGCAACAGCTGATGCATAGTGAGCTTTCTGCTGTATTTAAATTAAGGTATTGCAAAGCAGAGGTTGGGAAATTGCATATGCAGAAATTTTGTTTTTATTGTTTATAATCACTTCCATTAGCTCTGAGGAATGTTTCTAAGATATTTTATGAATTTAGCAAATTCTAAAAGCTTGGTTTGTCTAACATTGAGCTGTTTGAAAGCTTTGACTTCTATAACAAACCAACCAGCCCACTGGCTCCTGTCTCTCAGTGCTGTAATTACATTGTGATGAAATGAAATGATATTTCTTTGTGTTGAGTGCAGAATGAGACTGAGATAGAGCTGGGCAGCTTGCTGAGGCAGGACTACCAGGGCCTGCACAACGAGTTGCTGCTGCGGATCGGGGAGCACTACCAGCAAGTCTTCAATGGTCTGTCCATACTGGCTTCATTTGCCTCCCAGGATGATCCCTATCAGGGACCTAGGGAAATAACCTCACCAGAACAAATGGTAAGGACATCAGAATATTCATGCTCAGTTTTTTCAGTAATTTCTTTTTGGCCATTGTGAGAGTGTGGACAATTTGCCATTCTCTAAACAGCACTTACTTCAGGGGAAAAGTGGAAGAAAGGCTGAGATTTCCTATGAAGTGTTTTTGTAACAGAGAGATTCATACCAAGTATGCATAAAACCAAATCAAAACAAAAAGTGCCTGAACAAACCAACAACACACATGTAAATCCTAACATCTTACAAAATAGCAAGACCCACAGCCTAATTGGGATGTCTGTCAATAACACTGGTATTTCTTAAGTAGCTACGTAGTTGGGATTCTTCTCATATGTATTTCAGAATTTGCGTTTCATACCTGCATTTTAATTTCTTAGGCTTTGAAATGTGTTAATTGTTTGGGGTTTTAACTTATTGTAATTATTTGGGGTTTTAACTTTATTTTTCCTCTCCATAGGCTGATTATCTGCAACCTAAATTGCTTGGTATCTTGGCTTTTTTTAACATGCAGTTACTGAGTTCCAGTGTTGGCATTGAGGATAAAAAAATGGTGTGTAAACTTAATTCTGAATATTAAAACAAAAATAAGCAAGCACTGTTATAATATTCCAGATTTACTTGTGTGATCATGCAACTGTCAAGGGAGTCTCAAAGATACTAGGGTCCCAAAATGATTCCTTAAAACTGGTGGTCTCACTGAGGGTAGGACTTCTGTGTAAGCTTAAAAGTTCTTGATTTCTTTAATGTTCGGGTAGATAATGATCAGATAATAATGGCAGGGACATATTTCAGTCAGACATGGTGTATGCAAGGATCAATCAACCAGGAATTGTGGGGAGAAATCCAAGTGTATTATTTTTAGTGTGTGAAACAAACACCAGTGGGAGGATGAGGGAATGTGGGAGAAACTGGAATTACTGCATGGGGTTATATAAGGACACCAAAGGGTAAAGTAAAAAGATGGAAATCCAAGAGATTAGTTTTGGTTCCCACAGAACAGCTCCTTTAAGCTTTTCAGTAGAGTGCATTTAGAGAAATTAGAGCTCACAGCTTGAGACAAAGTGAAAATTCTACTGAAGCAGTGCTTCCAACCACAAGACTGGCCTTTTAGCCTCTTCACAGAGTGACTGTAGATGATTTCTACAGGAAGTTTTCAATGCTAGAATGTACATAACCTTTGCTTTGACAGACTGCATTTTCTCTGGTGTTTTTTTGATTTTCAGATATTCATGTTAAAATGTTCTCATTTTCATAGCCCCTTTTCTGCATGCTTTCTGAATTTCCTAATTTGTACAGCACTTCTTTTGCTGTACCTGCTATTGTTTCTATCTTCTGTTTTTGTTCTTGGTGAGTTTCCCCTTGCATGACCTTTTCTCAAGCTCAGGTTTATTCTGTGTTACTGATCTGCCATGCTGGACATTTTACTACCTTGTTTGGTGTAGTGTTACAGTGACTGAAATATCTCCTGCATCTCAGTATTTCTCTTCTGTCTTTCATTGACAACTGAGCTATTACCTGTTCCCTGATGCTTGCCAGTCACTTCTGTGAGCAGTTGTATGTCAACTCTGTTGGGGTTTTCTTGGTTTGATTTTTCTTTTAAATGCAAATTTGTTTATTTCCTCTGTATTTCCTAAGGCTTCTCTTTTCAGCTTGGGATATATAGCTAATCATGTCTTATAATAGACATCTGTTATCATTAACTCCTTGGTGTCTGCAGTTCTTCCCTCATGATCTGTCAACAGCCTAGATAATGCAGGGTTTTGTTACAATCTTGTCATTAGAGATTCATCCCCTTTTTTTTCTAAACCCAAGTTCTTTATTAAAACATCAAACTAATTTTGATATCTTAGAGTATGATTTCTTAAGCAAGGCTAGCCTGATTTTAATAGAAAATATAACTCCTACATGTTTTCCTGAGTATCTAATACATTAAAATGATTTTCATCTGTCTAGGCTTTAAACAGCCTGAGGTCTTTAATGACACTCATGGGTCCCAAGCACATCAGTTCTGTCAGAGTGAAGATGATGACCACGCTGAGAACAGCTCTGAGATACAAGGATGACTTCCCAGAACTGTGCTGCAGGTGAGCTGATGGTGTACCCAAACAGTGACATCCCTGCTATTTCTGTCCTTTGATGCACTGTGTTGTTTTGTTCTGGACAGGAATCTAAACCACAGTGCTGAAATAGCTTAAAGTGCTTCTCACGACTCACCTGAAATATTTCCTGCAGAGGAGAATCATTGATTATATTTTTTGTTGCCTTTTCTTGTTTAGAGCCTGGGATTGCTTTGTTCGAAGTCTGGACCATTCCTACCTTGGCTCCTTGCTCAGCCAGGTGATAGTGGTGCTATTGCCCCTCATACATATCCAACCCAAGGAAACCACAGCAATATTCCACTTCCTCATAGTGGAGAACAGGTACTGCACAAGATATTTTCAGTTAGATGGTTTAAATCCTGCAACAGGAATGGGGATAACCCTAAATTAAAGTCATCCAGCACTGAGACCAGAAAACATATTTTTCTACTAAATAGTTGCTGTTCTATAAAATTGCCCCTTCTCTAAATTGTGTTGAGGTCTTGAAATGTAACAAGCCTCATCTGAAAAGGGGTTTTTATATTGTCCTTATAAATATATATGATGCTGTGGCCAAGTTACAGCCCATTCAGACACTGAAGCCTGCCAGGTGTTCTTCAGTGTGTTTATTGTGCTGATATGGAAAATTACTTCCCTCTGCAGAATAATGATGATTGCTAACATTTGCTCTAAGCTAAAGAGAAGTGTACAGAATTGGAAATGGGGAGGAAATTAGTTCTTTGTTTTCTTCAATAATTAGATGTATAATTATAAAGTGCACAGATTATTATGTTGAGTAAAGTTTCATACATTCCATTCAAATGGTCAGACCAACTGAAAATAAAATCAAAGTTTAATACAAAATACTTTCATTCTCATGCTTAACCTTTTTGAAGATAAGGTTGAGTCATAATTCTTTTTCATCTTACATTTTGTAACATAAAAGGGTATTTTAGGAATGTTGCTACTTAATAGCTTGATTACTTTTGATGGGTTTTCATTTTTCTTGCATTGTATCATATCAACAGTTTTCACAATAAAAGGTAGCAATATGAATAATAAGGCTCTTGTACAAGGCCATAGTAGCAATATTGAAAGAGATTTCTTCATTGCTTTATTTGGATGGGGGTTTTTGGATTCAACTAATGTTTGCTGTATTCTTTGCAATATTTTTTTAATAACTATTAGGGATGCAGTACGAGACTTTCTACATGAAATATATTTTCTACCTGACCTTCCTGAACTAAAAGAAGTTCAGGTTGTCCTTCAGGAATACAGAAAGGTACAGCTTCTTTTATTTATTTGCTTGGCTTTACTGCATGAAATGAATTCATGGCAACTGAGGAAAACATGTGAAATATATTTATCTGCCTGTGATACACAAAATTGGTTTTATGTATCACAGGCATAGTTTGAAGCATGTTCTGATTCTGGTTAAGGAATATGTTCAACATTCCTGTTTCTGTAGCGTCTCCTGAACCCAGACTTTTCTTCTCTTTTGTGACAGATTTTAGAATGATAAGTCAACAGTTTTAGCTTTGGCCATGTTATCTTTACAGGGAGCAAAGCTTGTCTCTTCTTAGGAGTACTCTGTGGTCCATTTCATTTGCTTGTCCTCAGAATGATTAGGAAATAGATGGGAAGTAGCAATTATTTTTGGGAGTGATGCAACAAAAGTAGAAATAATTTAATTTTAGACAGACTTTAAGCAAAGCATTTTCTTATGATTTTATACTTTTATTTACACCATCATTATATTCACCCAAAAGTAAAATATAGCAGCTTTTTGACTAAAACATTTTTAGAAATGGGCAAGAAGACAACGGTATATAGATATAGGTGAGAATGTAAGCAAAAAGGCAGTTGTTTCCATGTATTCTTGCTTGTGTTCTCGGAGATGCTGTTCAGCCATATTCCTGTTATACTTTCAGTCATATTCCTGTTATACTTTCAGTCATATTCCTGTTATAGTTAACTTGAACTTCTTATATCCTGCTCAGGAATCCTCCAAAAGCACAGACCTGCAGACAGCCCTGCAGCTGTCCATGAGAGCTATTCAGCATGAGAATGTGGATGTTCGGATTCATGCACTTACCAGCCTGAAAGAAACACTGTATAGAAACCAGGTATAGAAAACCTCCTTCAGCAGAACTAAAAATAAATCACATTAGCATCTGGACCAAAAGTCTAGAACTCCTAGTTGTGTTCACTTGAGCTGGGTTATTCTCCTTAGTTTATTAAGCTGTTTCTTCATATAATGGGGCAAATGGATTCTTTTTCATGACACCACTGTGTAGGTGGACGTTCAAATCTTTCAAATCGCTGTGATGCTGATTTAGCAAGGCTTGTGTACTATTTTTTTTTTTTCAACTCTGAGGAAAGATGTCTCTAAGAAGTCCATTTCAGCAATTTGTTGTGTGGGCTCATTGTCTATTTAGGGCATGTATGGTTTTTGCATCAGAAGCCTCATGCATAAAAGCAAGTGTGTGTGTGTGTAATATATGAAAGAATTAAGATGTGCTTGGAACACCTTAGACCTTTTTTTTTCTCTTCCTTCTTTGTCTTCCACCCTCAAAATTTTGAATCCATTGATCATATTCAAAAGCATTTTATAGCTATGTACAAGCTGAAAACATTGCTTTACAGTTCTGTGTGGTTATTAGCCCAAAGGGTGAATGTGACCCATTAGAAAAAGTAATAAATCTGTACCCTTAGTAGTTATAAGATTGTGGGATGCTCTTTAGCCAGAAATTAAAAAAAAAAAAAAGCCCAGCTAAAAGAACAAACAATCATTGTGTGTACTCCTGGCCAACCAATAATTCTTGCAGCTCAGGTCAGCAAAATCCTGCTGTGTCTTGCTGAGTTAGAGGTCTAGCAAAATAATTGAGGCAAATCAAACTTAATTAGTTCCACAGCTTGTGAAACTATTTGCTCTGTTATGTTGGCTGTGGTTTCAGTTTTCATTAAGCATAACAACGACAAACATCTTGATTTTTTTCTGTATTTGGACTAAATGTGAAACTAAGGAATAAAAGCTGGGTCAAAGCAAAAAAAGAAAGAACACCCAATTAAAATGATGGACATTGATCAAAGGACTTGAAACCCTGGGCTTTGTAGGACTTGATAGTGATGAAATGTCCAAGAAATGGCAAATAATAAGAATAGAAATGGATAGAAATGGCAGGAAACCCAGGAGGTATCACAACAGTTGCATGAGAGAAGTTGGGAGGAAGTATTGGAACACATGAGAGGAGGCATAAGTAAGTGAAAAATATAGATAATGTAGAAAAGAAAAAAAGGTACTTGGTAAGACAAATTAAAAAAATGAAGTTAGTAGAGAGGTGTATGATAATGAAATACAATATTTGCCATGACAGCATTAACTGAGGCCCAAATTCCTCACACGTTTATTTAGTCCTTCCTAAGGTGAGAAGCAGATGAGTGCAATTGGACTGTAGTTACAAGCTGAACTTGTGGCTAAATGAAAAATTGGAAGTGAGTTACAGGTTGAAGATTTCTGAGATTATTTACAAATATGGTTGGAGAATGGCTCATCTTTATTATTCATCTTCCCAGGAAAAGCTGATCAAGTATGTCACAGACAGTGAAACTGTGGAGCCAGTCATCTCACAGCTGGTGACAGTGCTTCTCATCGGCTGCCAGGATGCAAATTCCCAGGCACGACTGCTCTGTGGAGAATGTTTGGGTGAACTGGGAGCTATAGATCCTGGCAGGCTCGATTTTTCAACAAGTGAAACTCAAGGAAAACACTTCACTTTTGTGGTAAGAAGCATTGCAGTAGTGGTTTGTTTAGCATTAGGAGTCTTCCAAAAGTCCTTGGGAGGAGGGAAACTCTTTTCTCTAGGCCCTTTGAAAATCTGGACTTGCTGTCTCACCTAAAACAGTTTCGAGTTACAATTCCAAGTGGTTATTTAGAGATACAGCTATACTCTGTATTAGTAAAACTGGCATTCTGTTTGTGATTAAGGCTGGAGTGGAAGATCCAAATTTTGCCTATGGATTGTTAATGGAACTGACCAGAGCTTTCCTTGCTTATGCTGACAATGTTCGTGCTCAGGATTCTGCAGCATATGCAATTCAGGTAAGATCTGTGGTTAGATCCTACTTTTATTTCACAGATTATTTTCTGTAACATTGAACTTAGAACCGTGCAATACAATTTTTCATTTTTAAGTATTTGAAACTTCATCCTGTAACAGGTTTAAATTAGAAAGTACACTTAGTATTCTGGGTTAGTCCTCAGATAAGATAGATGAGTTTGTTTTTATGTCACAGTATTATAGGAGACATCTGATGTTTTAGAGGTAACTGGCAGTCCATACACAGGGATTAAGGACTAATCCTGAGAGTGGCTTAGAATTAGTTCAGGTTGCATAGGCAGAAATGAAAAGCAGACTGTTTCTTAGGAATACTCTGTTTCTGCTAACACTTTTAAGAAGCAAGTGAAAAGGAACCTACCCTTATTTTCAGGCTCTAGTCTTTTGTGCTGGTTTTATTTAGCAGATGAAGGTTTTTGCTTTTTCATTCTTGCTGTTTTTGGTGTTTAATATCTTTATGAAAACTTCAGGATAGTTCTTTAGTCCAGGAGAAAATAGGTGGTCCTATGTAGTCAGCAGGTAAGAGTTTTATTAGCATATGCACAAGATTGTGCACTTCCTGCACAAGGAGGAATCAGACTAAATTCTAGTCCTGGTTTATTGGCAGATGTGAAGAATACAAGATAATGTGGTCCAAACACCATCTGGAGAATCTAGGGAATCCATAGTTGAAATCAAAACTTGCCTAGTAACAGAGGATTAACAGTGTTGGATAACAGTTTTTCAGTTATGATTTCTGAATTAAGCATACCATAACTTGTCTCTCATTACTTATCACAGACTCATTCAGGTTGGAAAGATCATGTCATGTACATGGGGTTTTGGGTGTATGCACAGGGTTTTGTACTGTGGTCATGAAAATCCTCAGTGCTAACTTGGTGATGCAAACCATCTTTTTCAGGAGTTACTGTCCATCTATGACTGTAGAGAGACAAACACTGACTGCCCTGGCTCCAGGCTTTGGAGGAGGTTTCCTGAGCATGTGCAGGAGATCTTGGAACCTCACTTAAACACAAGGTATATGACAGCTAAAGGAATGGCTTTTCTTAACACATCTGCTGGGTTTTTTCTCCAGGATAGTGTTAACCATATATGGTTTTGTGACTCTCACTCTTCATGTATGAGTGACTCTCATTCTTTTGTGTATGTATATACACAAAATTGGAATAAGGTCTTTCTACTAAAAGCTGAATTATTACTTACTTGAATGTAATTCTCTCTAAATCTAACAAGCAAAACTTGGAGCTCATACTTTGCTCATGTTTGCCTGTTTGTCCTTAGAGCATTGACTTACATGATGTTTTGAAGCTTTTGTTTTTCTTTCCCCTCTACTCAAATCTACTAGCATCCTATTAGTCCTACCTTCTACAGAAGTAGGAGGAGTTCAGTGAGTTTTAACTGGACTTTTTCTTCACATTCATTTTGTTGAAGTAATGATAAACTTCAAATTATGTTGCTGTCTCAACTAGAAATAATCAATGTTTCCCCTTCTATTTCCTCATGAAGACAGTCTTGCTCACCTGTGATAAGCTTTACCATTTTAGAAAACAGATTTTCTCAGCTTTCATGTATGGTCTGGGTTTTTCCTGTCAAGAACTCAGATGTTTATCAAACTTCATTTCTTAAAACTGATTACGAATAGCACTTTAAAATATACTTACAAACAACCTATCAAGTTATGAGAATTTTTATTTCATATTTCATTTTAAGGAGCTCTAGAATAAAAGATGTTGACTACTGAAATTGGGGGTTTTAATTCTACTTTTAAAGAGTCAGAAGACAGGATTTCATATTGTTCCAGTGAGGGAATTTCATAACTAACAATGTGCTATTGTTTACTGTATTACATGAAAAGTTAGTTTTATTAAATGAATATTTCAAAATTACAGGTACAAGAGTTATCAGAAGGCTGTAAACTGGTCTAAGGTGAAGAAGCCAATTTACTTAAGCAAATTAGGTGATAATTTTGCAGAATGGTCAGCAACTTGGGCAGGTTATCTTATAACAAAGGTAAGAAAAGAAATCTTTCTGCAGACTCTTTGCAAGACAGTTCTTGAACATCATTTCAGTTTCTGCAGGTCAGGGGTGGATGGGAGAATATGGGTGCTGGCTGCAGGCCTCTTACAGGACTTTCCTGCTTCTACAGCAGGGTACTGCACTCCCCCTTCCCCAGCACTGCTTCCTGCCAAGGCTTCACAGGCAGTAGCAAAGCTAAAAATCAAGGAAACTTGTCTTTGACCTGACACTCTTGTGAAACTGAGGGCACTGAAAAATGCTTGTGAGATGTTTCTGAAATACTTCTGGATTTATCTTCTCAGTTTTGGAAAGATTTCCCTGTAGCTCCACAGTCTTAGCACATAAAATATACTTGTATCTTCCTTTTCTTTTCCCTTTCCAATATCTAAGTGACCCTCTGAAAATGTCACTTCCAAATCAGCCATTGTAAGAAGTGAATTGAATTACAATAGCTCAGTAACTGCACTGTCCTCTTTCAGACAGAGTACAATTGAATGTCTTCATAATATCCTACTTTCTGCAGGCTTTTAATTGTGGAAGAGAGGCTGAGTGTGGTGGCAGACTCTCAGCCTTAAGGTTGTTTCTGCAGCCAGTGCAAGTTCTCAATGGTGTAAAACACGTGGAGAAGTGGAAATTTAAGCAGTGCTTGCCTGTCTTTGTGCTGTCAGCAGTTGCTACATGTAATAGCAGCTGCCATCTGGTATTTGTATTGCAGATTTAAGTCCAATGAACCTTCTGTAGAAGACAGGTATCTTAAAATTATTTAATGGACTGGAATTTGTGTTCATCAACCAAAGGAAACCTATTGATTGTTCATGTATTTGCACTTTTGTAATGATGCTTTTCCTGGATATAATATTTTTTCTATAGGTGCGACATGATCTTGCCAGAAAAGTCTTTGATTGCTGCAGCATTATGATGAAAAATGACTACAAAGTGACAATTTATCTGCTTCCACACATCCTTGTCTATGTTTTGTTGGGATGCAGTCAAGAGGATCAACAAGAGGTGAGATGTGTAAAGATGGTAGTGTTTTTCTCAGGAATGGTCAGCAGCTGTTCTTCATGAGAGCTGCTCAGCTCTGTAGGCCTACATGAATAAATTGTTCAGGTGTTAAACTCCTTTTTGTGTATTAATAATAGAAATAATAATATAAATTTTCTGACAGGGTTTTGAATATCCTCATACAAGTTTATGTTGGAACTGCTTTTCGGCAGATTTCCATCAGTTGGGCCTGGGATGAGATATTTTGTGTTTGATCATGACTGCAGTAACAGCAGCAGCTGGAGTGGTACAAAGAGGAAGTGTGCAACACAAACAGCCAGTAAACTGAACTTTTATAATTCCAAGAATTCACACTCATAATTTTTTCCTCTTCTTTGCATACAATTATAGTTTCAGTGGATAAACTATTCAGCTGCCACATTCATGGGGAGCAGAATCTGTAGATGTGTTGTAGCAAAGCTGGGGTGGAGGAGAAGTCATCCTGCTTCCCTTTAGTTTGCCTGAGCTGTCAGTGCATGTGCCCAAGTGCTGCCATTTGTACTGGGAGCAGCACAGGTATGTACAGAGAGATGCAAGTCTGCAAGGACTCTTTGTAAGCATGTCCTGGGTGAATGAAGGGATTAGAAGATACTGAAAAGTATAACTTACATTCCATTAATTTGAAATTTCACAGCTAAAATATTTGTGTTTAAATATTGTGGGTGTGTAGAGGCGTGTGATGATTTTTCCTCTGTGAGCATCTGTTATTTATGTTAACTCATATTTTATGGACTAAAACAAACAGAAACAGATATTTTGTCAGGGCATTTATTTAAACAGAAGCAAAAAAATAGATCTGTAATCTTGTAACTAGTAGATAACTTTATTCTTACCAAATTTTCAAGTATTGTATTTGTAGAAGAGATGCAGTAGCATTTGTTGTGTCTTGAAACCTCAAGACTTTGTCCCTGTATAGAGTCCCTTGGCAACAGCTGCTGCTTAGTTTGCCATTTCTTTGCCATTTCACTTGTGTCTTTTGCCTTTGTGTAGGTTTACATGGAGATCATGGCTGTTCTGACACACGATGACCAGTCCAGCAGGAGGCTCGAGGACAGCGCATCTGACCTGAGCCAGCTGAGCACACAGACAGTTTTCTCCATGCTGGATCATCTCACTCAGTGGGCCAGACATAAGTTTCAAACACTCATTGCTGAGAAAAATGCTGGCAAGTCTAGCAAAGACAGAAGTGATCTAAAAAGTATGGGATGCTTATTTTATTTAAAATGGCATTAACATTATTTAAAGAAGTATTTTATTTATGTTTACAGCTTCACATTGTGACCATTTACAAATGCTGTATTAATATAATATGTAATCTCTTTTATGATTTCTTAATGTTATATTGAGATTTCCACCCCTTCTACCCCAAAGGGATTGTTCTGAATGCCTGTTGCAAGAAATACAGATTTAAAACTTGAAAAATGAAATGTTAATTTTTTGATATGTTTAACTGTTTAACTTAATATATTATGTATATAATATATAATATTCTGTGCTGTCTTGCAAGATGCAGAAAGTTCACCAGAATTGTTTTAAATGAATTCTTATTGACAGAAAACAGTGTTCTTTAATTAGTACAATTATCTCACTAAATTGTTAAATGAGTTAATTGAATTTTGATGCATAAGCTAATTCTTATAAATGAAACCTCAGTTGACAAACTTTTTAATATGTCTTTCTTTCAACAGCATCAAGTGAGGACTATGGAGAATATCAAAATGTGACACGTTTTCTAGACCTCATTCCCCAGGACACACTGGCTGTAGCCTCCTTTCGTTCCAAGGCTTACACCAGGGCTGTGATGCACTTTGAATCATTTATAACAGAGAAGAAACAAAATATTCAGGAACATCTTGGATTTCTTCAGGTTCTGAAGTTCTTTTTGGTTTATGTTTTTTATTTTAAAATTAAAATGTGTATGATAAATAAAGCTTGGTGAAATTCTCCTTTTTGACGGGAAGAAGAAAAGATTTATTTGTGCACTTGTTAAACACAAGTGTTCAGTCATCTGTGTTTCAGCAATATTTAGTATGTTCTCTTGCTTGGCATGCTTCTTATATGAAAAGGAATTAATAGCTTTCTATTGTATAATAAAAGATTGTAAATTCCTGAAAATAATTAAATGTGGGTTTGTTGATAGGATAGTATTTACTGCTTTGAAGTTGGCTCTGTGTCTTTTGCCAGAAAATACAGCCAAATATATTAACAAAAAAAAGTGACAAGTACATTGGAAGAAATTCCAAGTGGCTTATTCTAAAGTAGAAAAAGAGCTAATGCTAAAGGTATTGCAAATCATAGAAATTATTTTTAAGAAGTATTTTAACCTGTGGGATGATCCTGTTTGTGGTTCCCTATGGTTTATATTTGTCAGTGACACTTCAAATTTGAAAAAAACCTAGTATGTTGCTTTTTCACCAAAAGTAATCATCTTTATGCTATCATGTAATAATAGGATATTTATTTTACTCTTTATACAGATGGCTTCAGGTAAGTTCATGTGGTAGTCTATCAATAGCATGAGATCATAAATATTACTGTATACTAAGGAGAACTAGGGCTCAACTTTGGAAAGAGCCTGGCAAAACTGACATCTTCAATAAAAATTGATTGCCAATGAGTCCTACAGAGTAGTGTGTGCCCCATGTTTAAGGAGTTCTGTGATTCTGCAGGTTATCAGTGAAATACCTGAGTGTTTTTAATGGCCACATCCAATTCTGTTTGTGTACAGAAATTGTATGCTGCTATGCACGAGCCAGATGGAGTGGCTGGGGTGAGCGCCATTCGGAAGGCAGAGCCATCTCTCAAAGAACAAATCCTTGAGCATGAAAGTATTGGCTTGTTGAGAGATGCAACAGCCTGCTATGATAGGGCTATCCAACTGGAACCTGATCAGGTAAATAAAAACCTTATTTTTCTTTTTTAATAAATATCATTATTATTTTTAATCTTTCTAGCTCACAGATGACCAAGGAAAAAAAACTTCTTCAGAATATATAAGTAAAATAGAAATCTAAGTGTTTATTGTGCCAGTTGCTAAATAATTATTGCTGTTGGAGGTGGCTTACGAACTGAAACAAATCTCTTACTGGATTTTTTGAATGTTCATTTATCTTACAGTGCAATTAATTATGCCTTTTTATATTCTAAAAAGCACCCAAATGAGCATATTTCTTCCTTCAGACTGCCATGAGTTTAATTAATGTGTATGTAGGGTTTTCATTTGTTGTTTTGGGTTTTTTTCCTCTTTCTAGATCATTCACTATCATGGTGCAGTGAAGTCCATGTTAGGCCTTGGTCAGTTATCTGCTGTAATAACTCAGGTCAATGGAGTGCTTGCAAACAGGTACTGTAAGCATCTAATACACAGTTCATTTGAATAATATGAAGCTCTGGTATAAATCTCTGCATCAGTAGCCATTTCTGCTCATTATCAAATATTTGAGGCTTATTAAACATAATTGAATTAGCAGTGTGAAGCTAGAAAACTTTGAGTGCTTTATCTATAAATTAGTTATTTCAGGAAGTCCAGAAATTTTCATAGTTCTTGTCTGCTTTGTGAGCAGTGTTGGTATGTGCTTTAATTTCTTAGATAGGATTTTTGCATTGTTTCCTATGTCACTGATTCCATTGGTATTCTGTAGTCTAATAGGTAGATAGATTAAAAGCTGGTAGTTTTTGATGTACCACAGAAGTTAAATACTTTGGAGGTTGTATTTGTGGGATCATGTTGTACAGATCTTATTTGTAATCAGTGCATGTCCTTTGGTTTTACTGACTTCCTTTAGAAGCAAGCTTATCTTGCCTCTTTTCAAGTAAGAGAAGTTTTATGTAAAGAACACTTGCTAATGTAATGTAGGATTAACATACTGAGAGGAGACAGCACAAAATTGTATTGCCTTTGTTTTCTTTAATAGGTCTGAATGGATTTCAGAGTTGAACACTTACAGAGTGGAAGCAGCCTGGAAACTATCACAGTGGGATTTACTGGAAAATTATTTGGCCTCAGGTAACTTATCATTACATGAAAGCATTCATACTTCATTGCATTTCTGAACAATTGTATGTTTTAGTTTAATCATTTTGAATCAAGGGGCAGCTACTATCATTTGGTTTGGATTTCACTGGTAGGAGGGTTGGTTTTGACTGTTCTGGATTTTGTAACTTAATTTGATTGTAACCTGTGTAGTCTTTGAGCAGAAGTTTTGAGTGACAGTTTTTGAGTCTATCTGCCTGGTTGGATTGTGGAGTTGAATTATACAGTGTTAATAACATGCAGTTACTGAGTTCTGAGAAAAAGTTATTTTTCCAGTAGCATGTTAAGACAAATTAACATGTCAGGTTAAGCTGCTTAAAGAAGCAGAGTCTTCTTTTTCTCCCCAAAGATGTGAAGTCCACTACTTGGAGTGTCAGACTGGGACACTTGTTGTTATCAGCCAAGAAGAAAAATGAAGCAGCTTTTTACGAGACGCTCAAGGTTGTTCGAGCAGAGCAGATTGTGCCCCTCTCAGCAGCAAGCTTTGAAAGAGGATCCTATCAGCGAGGATATGAACACATTATCAGGTTTCTCATTTTCATGGCACTATTTTTAAATTCACAAACCATGTAATCAAGTATGCAGCAGCAAGAATTTTGCATTTCTACAGTAAATGGTACATTTTTTGTCACCTTTTTTTTATATTCATCCAGCTGAAAACCTTTGATTAATTAGGAATTTGTATTTATCCTCCGTGAAAAACATTCCAAATAAAACTATGTGGTATGGTCTTGCCAAATCAGCTAGCAAGCAAATGTAAACATCAGGTAATAAAAACCAGCAATTTAATTCCATGCTTGGAGTACTACAAATAGGCCAGTAACTCCATTAACTTAAGAGCATTGCTTTTGATCTGTATGGAGGCTGAAAAACTCTTTTTTATCAAGAAAGAGCAGTAAGAATTATACCCCATCCCTTTTCTTTCTTATTTAACTTTTAATTTGGCTGCAGTAGACTAAAAAGTGAGTAGCCTTTTTGAAAAAAAGACTTAATGCTTCCTCTGCACTGTAAATGCATCCTTATGGCAAGATACTGGCTGAAGCCAGTTGAAGTGCATGTTTTAGTTACTTCTTAATTCTCTTTTCTGTTGGTAATTTCTGCAGTGTTGTTTGGGAAATTAAGTTTGGGAATTGAGAAAGAAGTGTTTCAAAGTAGTTTCCTTTAGCCACTGATCCAGGCTACTTGGGAGCCTTTCAAGGATCACTTTTTCTCTGTCAGATGTACCCACTACATTTGTAGCCACTTCTCTCTGCCAGTGAGTGAGAACTGGGACATTTACAGCCACTCAGCTTTCCATCTTTACACGGACAGATATTCACAGTAATGGTATTTTAAAATAAATGGAATAACTTCACTTTAGGTAAAAGTATATTGCTTTTAAAATGGGATTTGTTGAAAATGTCAGATTTTCTGAAGAATTGTTGCTGAAAGTAATAGATAGAAGTACTCTATCTAAAGATTGACTTCCTCTCTGGGTGATCTACATTGTCTCTCTGTTCGCCAGCTTGACAAAGAAATATTGAGGAAAAAACTAATCAGTTGATAAATCCTGGATTTTGTGTGCTTGCTTTTGCTGCATTTTTGCTTTTTGGAATAAATCCTACTGGGTGACATTATTTACAGGACCAAATTTTAGAAAGATAATTGAAAAAACTTTGTAAGATTTGCATGTATCTCAAACAGCAATCAGTTCTCACCAATTTCTTGCCTTTATTTTGCTAACACAGGTTGCATATGCTGTGTGAGCTGGAACACAGTATTGGGCCAATGTTTCAGCAAGCAGATGGTGACCACAGCAGAGATGCCCTGAACTGGTGTGCTCGGATTGAAATGACCCAAAACTCCTACAGAGCAAAAGAACCCATTTTAGCACTGAGAAGGGCTTTGCTTAGTCTCAGTAAAAGGTGAGGACATGACTGTTTCTTGTCTGTGTTGTACTCTCAGTGATTCTCTGGGTTTCCATATATATGTTAGAAGAGAGAAAATAAAACTCAGGGAATTTGTTCTAGACAAAAGCAGTCCTCCAGCATTATGTACCTTCAAAATAAGGAGGAGAAGCAGTTTCTAAAGGCAAGAGAAGCAAGAAACAGGGAGAAAGTGTATTTATTTCTAGGCCTAAATGGAAAAAAAGGTGAAACAAATGTGTTAAAATAGTTTTAAATTATCATTATGTAGCATAAAATTTCTTGAGAAATTCAACTTGTGTTTCAACACATTGATTTTTACTTCAGATTTTAAAGTAGCATTCAAAATGGAAATGTTTTATTTTTTGCAAAAATGTCCCTGCAGCCAGGATTACAATGAGCTTGTTGGACAGTGTTGGCTCCAGAGTGCCAGAGTTGCAAGAAAAGCTGGGCATCACCAGACTGCCTATAATGCTCTGCTGAATGCTGGGGAATCAACCCTCTCAGAACTTTATGTAGAAAGAGCAAAGTGGCTTTGGTCCAAGGTAAGGAAAACAAAAATGGAATTTCGTTTTCTACCTGCAAGAAAATAATATTTTTAATTTTCTTCAAGAAAAAAAGGCACACAATCAGCATATGTAAAACAAGATATGTCAGTTGGGATTATCAGCACATTGCAGCTGATCTCCAGGTGCTGGTCAGCCCTGTTCTGTATCCACTGACCTTCCTGGCACCCTTGTATAACACTGGTGGATTACCTGGCAAATTTACATTCTTTTAATAGTACACCTCTTCTTAATTTGCATCCTTTTAACTAATAGCAGCAAGTAGGCAGCAAACATGATAGAAATTATTGTGGTACACCTAAAGGCACAACAATGCTGAGATAACATGGAATACAAGAAGCATTTGAAGTTAGTAATTAATATTCAGTTACCACAGCCAGAATGGCCTAGAAGACATTTGGGGACACAGCTTTGCCTTAAAGCAACTCTTAGAGGGAAGTTTTGCATCTCTCTTATTTAAAGTATATCAAATGTTTTCTGTCTTTCCCATAGGGTGAAGTTCATGAAGCACTAATTGTTCTCCAGAAAGGAGTTGAGTTGTGCTTCCCTGAAAATAAAGCACCTTGCAGTAGCAAAAATCAGCTCATCCATGGTCGGGCAATGCTGCTGGTGGGCAGATTTATGGAAGAAACTGCTAACTTTGAAAGCAATGCAGTGATGAAAAAGTATAAGGTAATCTGGAATACTGCCGTTAACAAGGCAGGAGCTTTGAATTATAACGTATTCCTTAAGTAAGCTGCTGTTCTGCTCCTCATAGTGTCAACCAAGTATAACATAGATGGGATTAAACAGTGCATCCATTGTAGCAGGGAAGCAATTCTTCTTGTTAAGATTTACCTGTCTTAACTAGGTTTAATGTAACACATGAGTACAGGGAAGACTGCAGTTCATATAATTCTTTTTGAATAAACAAGTTACAGAAGTATGGCTTTTTCCTCATGGTTGCACAGATTAGAATTCCTCACTAAAATGGACTACTCCAAATACTCAGAGTTGACTTGGTGATCCATTGCACTACTCTTCAGTGTTATTTCTCTCTCTTGTGGTGACTTGTGTGATTTAAATGTGCTTCCAGTCTCTGAAGAACTAGGAAAAGGGACAACTGGTATGATCTTCTTAAACAAAACAACACTGCATGCTTCATCTTGTGATACCTGTGAAACACTTTTTGGCATTGATTAATATTGCCTTCTAAAACAGTAGGAGCTGCAGATGTTTATGCTTCCTTAAAAGCAGCATGTCTCCTGTCCAAGTTTTGGTATTTGATACTGCTAAGAGTTACTGCTGTCTTACTAGATAACATACGTCTGTAAAAGTAATTTAGGGAAAAATGTAAATGTATCATACTCAAATGAAGGTTGAAATAATGTAAACAAATGAAATTTCAGTGGATTCCATGAAAACACTAACACTCAGTAATCTCTGCTAAGTATTGGCACAGGAAAGAAGCCAGTATTAGATAAGGGAAGTCCGTCTCACCAATTATTTCTTTTCTAATACGTCACACAATTTTATGTTTTTCTTTCAAACATCATGATTTAGAAGGAAAAGAGAAATGTGAAAAATATGGAATCATAGATTCATTAAGGTCAGGAAGATGATAGAGTCCAACTGGTAACATCACACTGTTTCACTTTTCAAAAAGCTCTGAGAAACCCAGTACTGAGTTATTAGGATCAGGAACCTGATTTTAAAGAAAGTATGATCTTTCCTAGTTCAGGAATCCCTTATCATGAATTGTCTGTCTTCAAAACCTAGATGTATTTTGAAAATGGACTTCTGGTTTGTAGAGGCAATTATCTTGAGGCAAAATTAGAATTTTGGAGTTACAGGGTTAACAATTAATAACTATTGTGTACATACTCCGTACAACATAACTAATACAAGATTGTTTCTTGAAAAGATTTATTTTTATTTATTATTTTTAAGTTAGCATCCTCTCAGAAGTAATTGTCTCATTTTGATGTTGCAGGATGTTACAGTTTTCTTACCAGAATGGGAAGATGGACATTTCTATCTTGCAAAATACTATGATAAATTAATGCCGATGGTAACTGACAACAAGATGGAAAAACAAGGAGATCTGATTAGATACATAGTTCATCACTTTGGCAGGTTAGAGGGGAACTTGGCTTGCTTTCTGTAAAAGGATGACAATTATCCTGGGGAAAAAAGCATTTCTGTAGGAATATATTGTCTTTCACCAATTCAGACTGACTCCAATTTTTCTGCATGATTGTAAAACAAAGTACTACATCCTTCCTTTTTGTTTTCATACATAATTAATTTTACTTCTGACCAACCAATTGTGTCTTTTGTCAGAAAGTTAATTATTTAATCTGTGGTTTTGAGTAATAAAAAAAAAACCCTTTGTATATTTTTTGGTTGTTGCAGATGCATTAAAATGCTGACATCAATTTCTAAAATTAGAATGGAATATTAAACAAATGAGAATGTAAAATTTGTATTACTTCTAATATATATCATTCTTTGATTTAAACATTTAATCACAGGTCTCTACAGTATGGAAACCAATTCATTTATCAGTCAATGCCAAGAATGCTGTCTTTATGGCTGGACTTTGGAGCAAAAGCATATGAATGTGATAAAGGTAGAACATTTTTTCCCAGTACATAGTTCCCATGTCATTCTTTTGAATAGATGATTGAAAGAACGGTGAAGTAGATTTACAGTTTTTTGTTTAGATTTACTGCCTGAGGTTACATGGAAACAAGAAAGTACTACTATTCTTGTAAAATACAGGATGTTAATATGCAGGAGAGTATTAATTATTTCAATTAAATATTCCAGAATTTTTCTCAAGTATATAGTGAGACAACATTGTTCCTTGGGTAAATCAAGGCATTAGATAAAGGGAAAATCGTTGCATGCCCCTGGTCACCACTTTTAAGCTGCCTCATGAGTGGTTAGTAATAGTGTTGTATGCACTTGCTACAGTAAAGTGTTAGGCCTTGGAGGTTTTTTTTTCAATTTGTTTTGGTTCCAGTCTTTGAAGGAATTTTTCTGAAATTTTCCACCTCATTTTACTGTAACAAAATGGAAAAAAAATCTTTTAGGCAATAGCATGAAGGCATGAGAAACTAACACCACAGATGCACTTTGGGTGGGAGATTCTGGTACAAATGAAAATTGCAAATACTGCTTGCAGGTGTGGAGTGAAGCAGACAGGTGTGCTCCTTGATCTTGTCCTCATTCTACACACTTAGGTCCACTGTTGGCTGCAGGCACATCAGATCCTGCACTCTCTGTGAAACTCAAGCTGGCTCCTCAGGGACAGGGGTGGAGATAGGAGCAGATGTACTAATTTCATCCCATGGAAAGACTTTCTTCATTTCCTCTCCACTAAAGAACATTGGAATCCTTTTAAAAGGCAAATACATGAAGTGGTTTTAGCCTGTTCTATGCCACTGTATCATTTTAGAGAAGTCATTTTAGGGGTGTGAGGGGATTCAATTTCCTGGTATTCTGCTTAGTTAAATAGCGTATGTGTTCAGTCACTGTATGCTGTGTTAAAAAGAATTTTACAGTTGGAACTTTTTAGTTGCCTTCAATTTTTTTTTGGCTCGTGAAATTGCCAACAAAATATTATTCTCTAGCCTTGATTTAAATGACTTTCCATTTCCAGTGGGGAGAACCAGGAATATGGTCTTTTCGTTTTTCAGCAGGTCGTTCAGAACGTGTTCAAATGAAAAATGATCTGGCTAAAATAAACAAGGTGATTACAGAGCACACAAATCACCTGGCACCTTACCAGTTCCTGACAGCCTTTTCTCAGCTCATCTCCCGAATCTGCCATTCTCATGATGAAGTCTTTGCAGTTCTGATGGTGATTGTTGCTAAGGTGTTCTTAGCCTATCCACAGCAAGCAATGTGGATGATGACTGCTGTGTCCAAGGTACCTTGATATGTATAGCTACACCTTTATTGAGTTCACAAAACTGTTTTTCTCAGAAATGTAAATATAACCCATTTTACTCTAAGCTGATAAGAAGGATTTGAGAGGCTCATTTGTTATGATACAGTGTTGTAGAAGAGGATATCAGTGCCATCACTGCAAATTATTTTATTGCAGTCTTAATTCATATATTACAGTTTAAATGTTCCAAATTGGAATGCTAATATGCATCCAAACTTGTATGGTGAATTAGGAAAGGAAATTTGAATAACAAATAGCTGATGAATTGTGTAGTTATGGGCAACAGATTTTGTTGCATTTACAAATTGTGTTACAGTACTTTCAGTCCTATAATCAAAGAATCAACTTAGTAGATATCTGTGATTACAAGTAATTACTTAGCAGTAAGGTCATTCCAAAGCAGACTGGGAAGTGGGCTGCATACTGTTTCTTGAGGATGGTGAAATAACATTCAGGATACACTGACATATCCTTGAATATTGGCCTTTATGTCGTATGACTCCCAAGAATGGTTTCAGAAGTAACTCCCACACACCCAACAGTACCACTTCAGCTTTTCAATTGAAACTTTTCAATTTCAATTTCAATCCTTTTCCAGACATTAAATATGATAAGCAATATGGAAAGAATATTAATTACTGGGGGGGGGATTCTTCAAATCTTTGTTTAATAAATTATAACTTTGCTTTTTTTTCAGTCTTCTTACCCTATGAGAGTCAATAGATGTAAGGAAATTCTAAACAAAGCTATTCACATGAAGGAATCTTTAGCAAAATTTGTTGGAGATGCCACACGCCTTACAGACAAGCTGCTGGAACTGTGCAACAAACCGGTACCCACAGAAACAAACAAATGGCTGCATGTCGGGGGATTAGTCAAGAATGTCATGCAAAAGCTGCTTCTGATTGCTTTCATTAGCCAATTCATAATCATATCATAATTTATTACATGAATAATAATATACCAATAATAATCATTATTAATTCATAATGCTTTGCAGAAAATGCACAAAATTGTAAAACATTTAAAATAGTTCTAATTGAGCACACTATAAAATCTTTCAGTGCATAATGGCTTGTTTAACAGTGCATGGACTTCACATTGTTTTGTACTTTCACATATCATTCATGCCCATTAATTTTCAGGGTTTTATTGTAAAAATACGGTAGTTGTACTTTTATGAACAAATCAACTTGATAATGAAGGTAGAACTAAATGAATTCTTTCATTATTCTGTTTTTATATTCAAAGTGAAAAATGTCTGTCATATCAGCCAGATATACTTACTTCTTGATTATTTAATTTGAAATGTAGCTTGCTGTTCTTATTACAATCAGCATTTATTATTCTAGTCCATTTATTAGTTAATATGAAAGAGCAGTATTATTTTAAGTGTTTGTTAACTTTAAAGGTTATTTCTAACTTTGGTCATCTTTTTTTCCAAGGTTGATGGAAACAACTCAACATTAAGCATGAGTATTCATTTCAAAACACTGAAAAGATTAGTAGAAGAGCACACCTTCAGTGAAATTCTCATTCCCTTGCAATCTGTAATGATACCAACTCTTCCCTCAATTCCTGGTACCCATGCTAACCATGACCCTTTCCCTGGCTGCTGGGCCTACATCGCAGGCTTTGATGATGCGGTAAGGCTCTAGTTGTCACCTGCTTTTTCACTTCATGTTCAACAAACACAGCTGCAAATGCATCTCTGTTCTCTAGAAATGGGAGGAGGAAGTAGGAAATTCCATAATTACTTCTGTGGAAGCTGAGCTGAGTGGCTTCTGCCACAGCAGCCTGAGGGAACTGTGGCCCCTTGGCATCAGATAAAGATTTGGTCTGAGGTTAATGTGCTGCAGCACCGTGGAAGTGCTAACACAGTTGGTTGCAATGGTTTATTACAATTACACACTTTATTTTGGATAATCTGGTACAGATGTTACTTAAGAAGTTCTTTTTTCTTTAGGTGGAAATTCTTGCCTCGCTTCAAAAGCCAAAAAAGATCACCTTGAAAGGTTCAGATGGGAAATCCTACATTATGATGTGCAAGCCAAAAGATGATCTGAGAAAAGACTGTCGGCTGATGGAATTCAACTCCCTTATTAATAAGGTTTGATGAATGAGACAATCAGGTGCATTACACTTACTGACCAGAACAGAACAGTGAGTTAACAAAAAATCCAATTTAGCTTAAGCAAAAAAAACAGTAGCAATTGATACTGTACGACTTCTAACAGGCTTGTGAAAACAATAACAAATTACAATATACAGGACAGGTTATTTACAATAAATAAGTATCTGCAGACTTTCTGCTGTCAAGCTCAGCATTTCTTGTTTATTAATTTCTAATATATTTTATAAAACACAGGTAAATTAATTTTTTCATACTAAAGTGTCTCCATACCTCTTATTTTAGTTTTGTTTTGCTTTTCAGCAATATGCTTAAGGTTAAGGTACCATGTCCTCTGTGCAGTTAAAGCAAATGACAGCATCTCTGAAAGATTTATTTCAAATATTGCATTTAAGAGATTTAAGCCATGTACAATTTATACAATTTTACTATTTTATTGCAAAATCCTCTTTTTTTAAATTTACTTTGGTGAACAGATGCACATTTTGCTTTCATTTGACCTACTGGAGACTGTGAAGCTTAGATTTGTAAATTCTAGATTGTGTGATTAGAAAGTAGTTATAGATAGAATGTAAATGCTATAGATCCATTTTGATCCTATCTGTGTTCAGTGTTAATCTCATTTTCCTTTTGTGAATAGTGCTTAAGAAAAGATGCAGAGTCTCGTAGGCGAGAGCTCCACATCCGCACCTACGCAGTGATTCCATTAAATGATGAATGTGGCATAATTGAGTGGGTGAATAACACTGCTGGTCTAAGAAATATCCTGATAAAACTTTATAAGGAAAAAGGTAAAGAAATATATTAGAATATAGTAAAATATTTTAGATATTTTTAATGGGCTTGTATCTTTTTAAGGAAATGAAGCAAATGGCAGGAGTCAGGCTAAATTCTAGGAAGATGTAGTCACATGTATTTTTATCTATCAGCAATGTATTATTATTCATATGTGTGGTAGACTTTTGCTCTTAAATGGAAGAGAGCTGGAGCATGGAATTAACAAGTTCCTTACAAGTACTGATACCACAGGCATCTTAATACTTTCCTACATACAGTGATGTAAATTGTTTCAGCAGCATGGGGATGTGCAGCACTGAATAACAAAAAATACTTGAACTTTTTCTCTAGATTTGATTTGCTATTTTTCATTTTTGTTACATTTATGTGAGATAATTAATATACAATTGAGTCAAGGTTAGGAATACAGCAGCTTTACAGAGAAAATATCAGGTTTATTTTGAATTTCTTGTTAACAAAGCAGCTTTCTGATCAGTGCAATAGAAGTTTGAGGAAAAACTTCCCTGTACCCCACAACCAACATGGTTTATAGATTATTTTTCATTTGATCATTTATTTCAACTTTACAGAGACATTTATTTTCTTTAAATTACCATATTGTAATAGTACATGTAAGGTTTTGTATTTGGGGATTCCTTCTCCCTAACTGAGGAATTGTGTTGCAGGTATCTATATGACTGGGAAAGAGCTGCGGCAGCACATGCTTCCCAAGTCAGCACCTTTGGCTGAAAAGCTGAAAATGTTCAAAGAGGTCCTTCTGCCTCGTCACCCTCCTCTCTTTCATGAATGGTTTCTTAGAACATTTCCTGACCCTACTTCATGGTGAGTGACTGGGTTGGGTCAGCTCAAGAACATTCAGTTTGTGTATTTCCCTAAGAGTTAGTGGCAGCCCAGGATGAGGCCAGCAAGGTGAGCAGTGCCTCAGAGCTGCCTGCTGTGTCTCCCAGGTACAACAGCAGGTCAGCCTACTGCCGCTCCGTTGCCGTCATGTCCATGGTGGGCTACATCCTGGGGCTGGGCGACCGCCATGGCGAGAACATCTTGTTTGACTCCTTCACTGGGGAGTGTGTGCACGTGGATTTCAACTGCCTTTTCAACAAGGTGAGAAATGCCACTTGCTGAATGTGCTCTGTGTATTATATGCATATAAGTTATAAATTTCTGCTGTCTCGAGGCTTTTTTCAAGTTTTTACTTTAACATATCCATTGTGTTCTTTGTCTCACTTTGTCTTTTATTTATATCCCAAAAAAGCCTGGGATGTGATAGTTCTGTGTGCTGCATTCGATGAAAACCACCTTTTTGATTTAGCCAGTATCTGATAACCTGATGTGGATACAGCCCAAATCACTGTTCGTGACTCTCCTCTCTCCACTATCACCCTCCAAACAAAACTGTAATTGCTACATTCAGAATTCTGCTGCCGTGGAGAATTTCTTGTTCTCTCTCACACAAATTCAGCAGAAAAATTTCAACAGTTCTGTAAAATAAATAGCAGAAATTGTGGCCAGATTGGGATTTGAAGATTTGGTGTTCCAGTTGAAAGATATTTTTGGTGTGGGACATGTGGCCTTTTTAATTCTGATACAATAAGTAGTAATATTGTTGGGTTATTTCTTCTGGTTTCTTTTTAGTAAGTCTAAATTGTCCTATATAACAATTTTTTAAAATGTTTTTAAGCTAACTTGCATATTATAAAAGAAAAGTTATCATTTTGCAATGAGACTACAGAGCATAAATATATATTTAAGAACGAAATTTTATACCCTGTATTAGTGTGTTCAAACAGGGAAAAAGAGGTTATTTGGACAATGTTATCTTTTACTCATTGTAAGTTCCCCTTATCTGAGTAGTACTGTGAGCTGAGCAAACATCTCTTGCTAGCTCAGAAATTGCTTCTGACAAAGATGGAAAAAGGAAGAAAAAAGCTAAAGCCAATGCAATTGTTACTCTTTAATACTGCTTAAAACACTTAGGGCATCTCTTTTTTCCCCAATGTAAAGGGAGAAACTTTTGAAGTTCCAGAGATCGTTCCTTTCCGCCTCACCCACAACATGGTTAACGGCATGGGCCCCATGGGCACGGAGGGGCTGTTCCGCAGAGCCTGTGAGGTCACCCTGAGGCTGATGCGAGACCAGAGGGAGCCTCTGATGAGGTATGGCCGCTGCTTTTGTGCAAACTCCTCAGAGCTGTCTGTAGTGTAAATGTGTGCAACAGCAACTGC
Source organism: Ammospiza nelsoni (assembly GCF_027579445.1). NCBI lineage: Eukaryota > Metazoa > Chordata > Aves > Passeriformes > Passerellidae > Ammospiza > Ammospiza nelsoni. The sequence goes on from NC_080642.1 coordinate 14,685,794, forward strand.
TGGGGAATGTGCCAGTTCCAGCATGGGCCTGTCCTGCAGCTCACTCTTACCATGGCATGGAGCTCAGTATAAAGCAGTAGAAATATTCAGCACTAACTACAGGCTCCTGACAGTGTTTGTGTTTTGAAAATTAAATGTATTTTATGTATCATATCCTTTTCTATTTTTTTTATTTATTTAGTGTCTTAAAGACTTTTCTCCATGATCCTCTTGTGGAATGGAGTAAGCCTGTTAAAGGGAATACAAAAGCCCAGGTGAATGAAACTGGAGAAGTTGTCAATGAAAAGGTGAGTTTAAAACAAACACAACCTAAAGTATTCAAACATCAAATATCCATTATTGTTACAAATTACATATTTCCTAATTGAAACTTCATCTTTTTTTTTTTTCTTCCATTTAAAAAATTTCTCTGCTTGTTGTTATCTCTCTGTTCATAATTTTTATCTATAAAGAGATTCTTTTAAACTGATAAAAAATGTAATTTATCTACTGAAGAACCAAACAAAAAAGACTGTAATTCTCTTGTTGGTATTAGTAAATCAAGGACAACATCAGCAGAAGCAATGGATCTTGTTACCCCTCATTGCAGAGTCCTCCAGATTTACAGTGATGGTGACATCTGGAGTCCTTTCCATGTGTATTTTTATGCTTTTCCTGAGTGGACGTTTATTATTGAATAAATATGTGCCTTGGTACATATAAATAATTATGTGATTAAAATTAAGATTTCATACTGTTTCTTTATTAGCTGCTGCTGAAGACTGTATTATTGATCCAAAGTATAGCTTAATTTTTATTATCTTCCCTCTGTGCAAAATTTCTGATTTGTCCCTTTCTATTTTTTTAAGGACTATTTAATGAAAATAAATGTGTAATAACAGGCAATACTTAGGGAGCACTGACAAACACAACAGCTAAGATAAGGAAAAATTACATCATTGAAACTGTATGACAACAAAGAACTTACCTGGTCTATTTTAGCACAGAAAATCTCCTGGTCTTCAAACAGTTACTAACCAGTCTGCATTCTTTTACAATAATTTTTTTTACAAGACCACCCACATAATTGTATATGTTAACTGCTTTTTCTGGAGGAGTGCCAATGTTATGCTTGAGCTTTAAAAGCAAATGTGTGAGTGTAATTGGTATGAACTAGCAACTCCAGTGGGCCTTGGAACAGCTCATTTTGAGATGCTCAAATTTTAACCTAAATTTCCCAGACTTAAATTTTAACCAGCATTCCAGGAACAAGGCTAGGAAAATGTTGCATTTATTTGAAATTAATTGTATGCAATAAAGCTTTCTAACAATTCCCAAATATAAAGATATAGCTCTTTCAGTCTCCTTTGGTAACTTTAAACTGTAAAAATGTAAGGCAAAAGTTATAGCTTGACCAATAATATATTCATTCTGGAGAATTGTTCGTAAAAGTGAGTAACCTTTGTTTTCAGTGTAGCTGGTATAGGCATCTGGATTTTGTATTAAATTATAATGTGATTTCAAACACATCCTAAGAAATACTGGTTTTATTTTGAGAAGTGGAAGTTCATGAATAGTACAATTTTTTTTTTCTTCCTTCCAGGCCAAAACCCATGTCCTTGATATAGAGCAACGGCTGCAAGGTGTCATTAAGACTAGGAACAGAATCAAAGGATTACCTTTATCTATTGAAGGGCATGTTCACTACCTCATTCAAGAAGCAAGTGATGACAACCTGCTCTGCCAGATGTACATGGGCTGGGCTCCATATATGTGATATTTGTTCCCTTTGGAATGGTACCATCCACAAGTGCTGAAGCTATAATATTGTTGGGAAGGAATCAGCCAGTGGTACCTGGTTACTTCTGTTGATTTTTGGCTGCAGGGAGAAGAACAGGTTTATGGTCTTCCAAAATCTGTGTAAAATGTACAGTGCCCTTGCACGGATGCTATGAATGCAGATGTGTAAGGTGCAAGGACTTACCTTTTGAACACACACAGTAGGCAATACATAAGAACTGCTTAAAAATTAGACTATGCAAGGCTCTGACTATATGAAAGATTTTCATGATGTTGACAGATGCACTATAAAGTACTGTATATTTTTGTAAACACATTTCTCATTTGGTTTAGATTAGAAAATAAAACAATGAAGTTTTATACTGATAGGATGTAAAGTGGTTATTTCAGCTTTTGTACTCATATACAGAAGGGCTTTCTAAAAATTATTAATATTTCTTTCCAGCAGTAGACTTTTCTTCAACTTTCTTCCATGTTGCCTGGTTATCTCTAGGAAAGCTTCTGTGATCTTAAATCTTAGCATGAATAAACTGGTAAAGTTGTTTCTATGTTCTGAACCTGTTTCCTTAGCCCTTGAGTGCTAAAAACCCTCCTGAAGGACAAGGCACAAAGCTGGGAGATGGAGGAACCCTGTCAGTGTGGCTGTGAGGCCAGGCCAGCCGGCAGGTGGTTGGAGCTGTGACTCTCAAAGCTCCTGAGAGCCTTGCTCTGCCTCTCTTCCTCCCCTGGAACAAGCACAGCTCTAGGGGTGTTTTTTGACTCCATTTCAGAAAAGGTGTTTTAGCACAGGGGGTAGACTAAAATATGGTTGAAAGGCAAATGCTGTCTTACATAAGTGCTTGCTTTCTAGGCATCCAAATTGTAGGGAAATGAAGGGCGGGGGGAAATAGGGAAAAATTATACCCTTTTAACCTACAGTAGGCTATCATTAGAATTTTTGTACAGTGGTTTTGTTTCTGCTATTCTGAGAGACAAAAGAGTGCTGTTAGGTTTTGAACATAGGCTCACAAGGTGGTGTGACACTCGCCTGTTTCTTCTCTTCAGCTGAAATCCAGAGGTTTGGGAAAGTAAAATAATAGGTTTGCAACCGCTTCTAGGGCGTTTGTTTCTCTGTTTATTTACTGGGTAATCTAGAAGTGTTGTCACTGTCCCACAAACGTGACGAGTTTTCCTAGTGAAATACTTGGAACATAAAGTGATCTTTTCCGGTGTTGTGTTTGAGTGCTGACGTTGTTTTTCTCAGTTTTTATCAGTTTATGGGAGCGCAGAGAGCTGCCCAGGGAGCTGTTGCAGCGGGCGTTGCCACCGCGCGGGGCGCAGAGCTGCTGCCCGGGGCGGGGGGACGGGGCCCAAGCTGGGGCAGGGCAGGGTACGGGGGTCCCGCGTGTCGCCGCCGTCCAGGCCCTGCGTGCCGCCAGCGGCGGTGAGGCAGCCGAGGGGTGGGAGCCGGCCCGGGCCCGCCCCGCTCCCGCCCCGCTCCCGCCCCGCCGCGGCCGGGCCCGCCCCGCTCCGACGCCGCTCTGTGCCCGCTCGCTGTCGGTGGTGCGGGCGCTCGGCCGCTGTCAGTGCGGCGCGCCGGAAGGAGGGCGGAGCGCGGCCCGCGGTGTTTGGTTCCGGCGGGGCTCTGAGGGCGGCGGGGAGCTGTGGCCATGGGGGTCCCCAAGTTCTACCGGTGGATCTCGGAGCGGTACCCCTGCCTCAGCCAGGTGCTGAAGGAGCATCAGGTGAGCTGGGGGCGGAGCGGCGCTGCCTGACACCGGCCGGCCCCGGGGGGTCCTGCCCCGGCCCCTCGGCGGGATGAGGGAGGGGGGCGAGCGGCCGGGCCTCGTCCCCGGCCGGCCCTGCGGGACCGAGTCCCGGCCCAGGCCGGCTCGCCCACAGCCGGGGCGGCGCAGGGGGGCGGCTGCGGCTCAGCGGGAGCGGCCGAAAGTGGTGGGAGGGCGGTGGGCGATCGCTGGGAAGCGGGCGATGCGTTCGGTGCCCCCTGACAAGCCCGTCTGTCCGGGCCGAGCCCCCCGCTGGCGGGCGGCAGTGCCCGGAGCCCGCGGCTGAGGGCCGGCGGTGCTTTCAGCAGTCCCGGACCCGGAGTGCCCCGTTCCCCCGGGGAATGGCCGGCCCGCGGCAGTCCCGGCCCGTGGCTGCCCCGCCGGGCTCTCCCCTCGCTCTGGGTCCCCTCGGCAGCTCCGCGGTGCTGCCTCAGCACCCGCGGGGAGCCCAAGGTCGGAGTTTGCTCCTTGTTGGGCTCAGAAAAGTTCCAGCTGCTGACGGCCAATGGCGCGGTAATGACGAGGGACAGGTTTTACAGCTCGGCTGCGTTTCCTTGTTGTTGCCTGTGTCGGACAGTTTGTGTTAGCAGCTGAACCGGGAAGTGTGTTCAAGCCTGGGAAACGAAAGCCGTAAATCATACTTCCAACAGTTGGACCAAGACGTCATCTTTTCAGAGATAGCACGTTTGGTACCTGTTGGATACAAGCGCTTCTAATCATCATTTTCAGCTGGTGTCACAGATGTGGTTTTGTAGATTGAATAAGGATGGTCTGAGATAGGTGATAATTGAGAGTGTGTTTGAATATTGATACGTTTTCCCTAAACACCTGTGATTTTTAAAGATTAAATAGCTGTTGTGTCAGGGTAACTAAGATGCCCAGCTCAAGTGATTCCCAGCCTGCATGTTTGGCCTTACCTGCTAGTTTTAAAGCAGTTTTTTAAAGCTTAGGTCTTTTCTTGTGATCTGTTGGCCTTCTCTGAAGTGTCTAAAGCTATCTGTGTAGCAGGGCAGCAGCAGGTCATGCTGCCTTTTCTGCTGTTTCCTTAGAAGCCTGGGCTGCTCACACATCTTTAAACTTGTGCTGAGGAACTGTGGCAAGCTGAGGAGGCAGCAGTGTCTGCTCTAACCAGGGGAATGGCAGAAGGGGTGCTACCCTTGGTGCCTCCTGAAAGAGGCAGTTAGAGCTCTTAAGATAAACAGTAAACATTACTTAACCCTTCCAGGTCACTTGAATATACAAACTGACACATATTGGCATCTAGATTATATGCTAAGAGTCGGAAAAAAAACCCAAACCAACAAATTGAAAGGCCTATCTATGTAAAACAGCATTATTGTTAAATCATAGCTGTGCTTCTTGAAGAAAACGTAGGACCTTTTATGTCTGTTGTTTCCATGTAAAAGCTTTAGTTTTTGTCTCTTTAAAATGCTGCCTGTGCATTGCCCTGCTCACTCATCTGAAAGCATGGAGAGCAGTTTGGTTACTGAGTTTAACCATTCTAAAGATCATGATGTGCAACAACAGACTAGTTACAGCAGTTGAGTGGGGATCATTCCTGATCCTGCCTCGAATTTCTTCTCTTCACCATTTCCTCTTTCTAAGACAGTTACATTTCTCTTGCATCTGGAGGATAAATGCAAGCCCAACCAGGTGACTTTAATGATGTGTCAGCAGCAGTGCTATAGAAAACTGTAACAAGCTGGCAGTGCCTTTTCCTAGGTGTGATGATGGAGGGATTTTGTGAACAGTTTTACTGGGGGATTAGGGAATAGATTTATTTAATGTCAGTGCTCTTGTGGTGCCTTTTGGTAACACCGAGGTAGTACTGACCCCTTTGTGTCATACATTTACCAGTGTTTGTTCTCTGTATGTTGCTTGTGTACATTTGGGAAGGCTTTCTTTTTCCTTTAAAAGAAAGTGTAACTGCTGTAGATAAGGCTGTTAGAAGAGCAGAGGACTAGATGGAAAAAGAAAATCTGTTTGGAAAGTCTGGGTAAGAAATGTATGTTATTATTGCCCACTCTGCTTTTGGTGCTAATTTCCACTCTCCAGACTCAAAGATGCTCACAAGCATAGCTGAAGAGACAGCGTGCAGTGGTTGGGGTAGGAGCTGCTGAACAGGGGGAGAACTCTAAAGGTTCTTACACCAGCTTTGCTTGGAAATATTGTTGGAAATTGCATACTCCATTTTTATTGTTTGTAGTGCAGCTATGAAAGTTTGAATCGCTTAAATGTGCAGGCTTACAAAAAAGAAGAAAAAATCTTCCTGAAAACAGTGGTTTTGGTTTGTTTTTCCATTTTACAATGTAGAAGATAGTCTGAGCAGAGGGACAAAAGTCCTGAGGTTCCAGGATAAGAAACAGCCAGGATAAAGAAGGAATCTGTTCAGCTGACTTGGCTCACTGAGGAAAACCATAGTTACAGATTGCATGTGCAGGCAAACCCAGATACTCTCACTCTGCCTGTTGGTGTGCAGGAGGTTCCACAGAGGTCTTCCCACCTCAGCTCATTTCCAGAGTGCTCTCAGGTGTGCCTTGGGCAGTGCCTGCCTTCACCAGCTGATACTAACTGTGGCATTTGTAGATTCCAGAATTTGACAACTTGTACCTGGACATGAATGGCATTATACATCAGTGTTCACATCCAAATGATGACGATGTCCACTTCAGAATCTCAGAAGATAAGATTTTTGCCAATATTTTTCACTATTTGGAAGTACTGTTTCGCATTATTAAACCAAGGAAGGTTTTCTTCATGGCAGTTGATGGAGTAGCTCCAAGAGCAAAAATGAATCAGCAGCGTGGGAGACGTTTTAGGTAAGAGGATCGGTGCTGACTCTGTCTTGAGAATAGTAAACACCTAAAAGAACCCACTTACTGAAATGTGTGCCATGCAAAGTAAGAGAGATGGTGAGTGGTTGTGCCTTTGACAGTAGTTTTAATTGAATGAGGGTAACTACCTGTAAAATGTTAAAATCAGGATTCCAAAAGGAAAGCTTGCTTGCTATGTGAATTTTTTCTCTGTGTATGTGGCACTTGGTGACAAAGGGAGCTTTTTCTTAAGGAATTTTCTGTGAAACAGCTCTGCAGTGGAGCTCTTTCAGATGTTTCCAAATGCTTCAGAACCTGTGAGAGTCTTTGATATTTATGAATGCTAGTTCTAGATATGCCTGTTTGGTAGCTGTAGTAGAAGTCATAGAAAAAATCAAGTTTCTAATGAAACTGATTTCCAATTCATACCAGTTACCAAGCTAGCTCAGATACAGAGCTACAAGTACATTAAGAATTGCACTAATGTTTTGGGAGATTTGGAGGCTTTTTAAAGATTGCTATAAGGAAAAACAGCCAGTGGTCTGACAGTACCAGGATGGTGAGTGAAATGCAGCATCAACAAGCTGCAGGAAAGGAACAAGAGAAAGCAAGGGAATTTTTTTTGTGATTTGGTTTTTGATGTAGTTTTTGCTTTAAGGAATAAAGGAGGTTGATAGGAAGCAGAGATTAAGAGTTCTAAATAGAAAATTGTAGCCGAATTGAGAGCCAGACAAAAACCAAAGACTTTGGTGGTTACTTTGTTTCTGGTTCAGAAATAAACCAGAAATAGGAAATTCTTGGCCGAGAAAGTCTAGCATGATGTTTAATTTCTCCATTACTGGGCATGGTAAATTGTTCACTCGTGACTCCCTTGGAATTCCACACCTGCTGCTTTGTTTAACTTTTGTTAACTTTGTCTAACTCTGTTCAACAGCAGTTATTGTTCTGGGGTAGCATTTTCAGATGTTTAGATAATAAATATTCCTGTTGTTTCAACATTAATAGCCATTCATTGTGATCAGCCATTGTATGATCACCTTGTTAATCTAAATGCTAACTGCATTTGAATAGTAACAGATTTTCACATTTCTATTTTTAAGCCACTTAAGTTGTATCAGAAATAAGTCCAAACTATTCATGTATTCATTTTTTCTCATTTTTATTTATTAAGCACTCTAAGTATTCAACTATATTTTGTCAAAAAGCTGTACTAGGATATTAACATTTGAAGAAGAAGATTTGTTCTCTACTCTCTCTCCAATGCTGTTTTGTTTTAGATCAGCAAAAGAGGCAGAGGACAAAATAAAAAAGGCATTGGAAAAGGGAGAAACTCTCCCTACAGAAGCCAGATTTGACTCCAACTGCATTACACCAGGTAAGATAACTTGTTGATTATTTAAATTAAGTGCTTATGGTTTGTCATCTGTATTTTGGTACTGTTTTCCTATCTTTAGGCATGTGTTTTTAAAAAATAGAAGGCAGAATCAATAAAGGCTTAAGTAAGTTTGTACAGAAGTTTTTGTAACATTCAGTGGGATTGGAATTTTGTCTCATTCTAAAAATTTTTTAGATTACTATGTAAAAAATGAAATGTCTTAGGAAAGAAACCAGTCATCCCTTCATTTCTGGCAGAAGTTTTATTTGTTGACATTTTTTAATACTTCTGATATGTCAATGCAAACTAGTGAAAATTTTTAACTTATGTTTCTGTTTTCAGGAACTGAATTCATGGCCAGATTGAACGAGCATCTTAAATATTTTGTAAATATGAAGATTTCCACAGACAAATCCTGGCAAGGAATAACAGTCTACTTATCAGGCCATGAGGTCATTATATTTTCTTATTATCATATTTTAAATACATTTTTTTGTATAGGGTAATCCTTACTGCTGATTTTGTTGGTTTTTTTTTTTTTTGTTTTGGTGTCCAGACCCCAGGGGAAGGTGAGCATAAAATTATGGAGTTCATCAGATCAGAAAAAGCAAAGCCCCATCATGATCCAAACACAAGACACTGTCTCTATGGCTTAGATGCTGACTTGGTATGTGCAATTAAAATAATACAAACAACAACAGGGATTTGTCAAGTATCTACATTTTTGATATCTTCCTAAGCTCATGGGATTTTAAAATGGTTTGAAACAAGCATGTCATTTTGTATTCCTGCCAACTTTTGAATTTGTAATGAAACCAAACATCAACATTTTTTTATTTAAGATTTAAAAGACATTAAAAAGTAAGATCTTTCTGATATCTCTTTGTAATAGATAATGCTGGGATTAACAAGTCATGAGGCACACTTTGCGCTCTTAAGAGAAGAAGTCAGATTTGGTGGTAAAAAGGCTCAAAGGTGAATTGATTTAACTTTACTCTTATTTTATTTATGATGAAATTAAATCCAAAACATACTGGGTGACTAAAACAGGTGTGTGTGGTGATTTGGGTTTTCTTTTATTGATTGCATAGTAATTTATGAAGTCTAGTAATTTAATGAAACATAGTAATTTAGTTTATTCTTTGGGTTAGAATAGTCATGAAATTAGAGAAATCAACATGCTGAATTGTGCATTTCAATTGGTTTACATGAAAAAATGTATGCTGTCAGAACAGCTGATTCCTTTAATCCTTTAAACTTTGGTATGTTTTACTTTTTTCTTCATGTAGTAATGGAGCAGCCTGGGCTCTATTGACATTGTTTCCATAACTGTGTTAAGCAGATATTAACTTTCAAAAATGTATATATGTATATGTGTATGTATATATATATATATTTATATCTGAGGTTTTCAGTTATTCCTGAAGTAATACAGGAATAATTTATAACTGTTACTGGGGCTGGGTTCCTTCTTTGAAGGACTTTTAAGCATATATTGGGTACATAAAGGTAGAAAATGGGGGAGACACAAAAAAATACTTCTGACAGTAAGGAAAACACAGAATAAATCCTAAATGTTTAGAGAAATATGTAATTTTTGCTAATAAAGGAATATTTTATTGCCAAGGACAATATGATGAACATCAGAAATATGCTTTCTTTTCAGTCTTTGCAGTCAACATTCCACTAATACTCGTGGGTAGTGTTGGCATGCAGCACTGCAATATTTTTAAAGACCTTACATCTAATCAAAGTGAAACCTTGGTTTTACCTTTGTCAAAAATAAAATAATGTAAAATAAGAGTGTGATTTACTTTTTGAAAGATTCATTAGTGAAAGTATGAAATCAAAGAGCGAAGTGTTATTTATTCCCTCCCCCCAAGCATTGTTCCATGTTGTAATTTCTGAATAATTTGCTCATTACAAGAATTTACTTTTGTAAGTTACAGGAATTGCCTTCTGTCAATACTGTCACTTTTGTGGATACTTACAGTTCGAAATGTGAAAATCCTAAAAATATCTACAAACTTATATCTCACCGTGAATGTTTTTATTGAGCGAAATTGCTTGGCTTATCAGGATTTCAAAGTCCAGTGCAATGAAGAGTAAGGGCAGAATGTCTCTAGAGTCTTATGGCATCAACCTGGTTGGCAAAGTTCTTTAATACCAATATGAAAATTGCATTTTAAAAATGGCACAATTGATTCTGAAGTCCAGTGTAGCTCAGAGTTTGTCTTACATGAGTTTGTCCTGCATCTGAAGGCTATCCCACACATGTTCCTTTTGAGATCATTTCTGAAATTTCCTCTTTATGTGTGAAGGTACAAGTATTTATGCTGGTTTGTCATTGGGTTGTCTCAGCTAGTTATAGTATCTACAAGGTGAAATAGTCCTTTATTAATTGGAAATACATCATTTAGCTCATTAATCTTTTGCTGTAGGTATTAACTGATTTGGGGCTAATGTTGGCTTGGGTTTTTATGAGTAGTTTTAGTGAAGAGAAAAAGGGAAGGCAGAATATGTACTGGCTATGCCATAAACAAACAGTTGGTTTGTTGTTGTTCTAGGGCAGCATTGAAGCCATGAAATGATACATACAGAGCATATTTTCAAGTTGAGCATATTCATCTCTTACAAGAACCATTTCAAGTGACTACAAATGTAACCCAGCTGGTTTAGATGGAAATTCGTGTACTCTGTTCTCATTCAGACTAGTTAGAAAATGCCCTAAAATGGTGAGGCTTGGTGCCAAGTTAGACTAGTTTGTCTCTTTTTTGAGCAATGGGATAAGGAAATAGGATTTAGGAAATAGTTACTGCAGCTTGGAACTCCACAGAGCTGTTCTCCAAGTTAGTTCTTCTCTATACAATCACACCTGGTGTTCAGAAGATGCTACTGCAAAATTTTATATATAATCTCAAAATAGATTCAAGGAAATGTTTATACATTATTTCTACAAAGATAGAATCCTAGTAAAATTTCTTGTGTTTGGGTAACCTTGGACTTATTAATATTAATGTTGAAAGTGTGTTTATAAATAATTAACTTGGTGGTCTGAATAATTTACAGAGTGTGTGCACCAGAGGAAACCACGTTTCATTTACTGCACTTATCACTGATGAGAGAATATATTGATTATGAATTTTCTCCAGTAAAAGTAAGTTCTAATGGAGCTGAGATGGGAAAGAATGTGTGAATGTGTGAAGTCTTTATGCAAAAATGACAACAAAAAGTATACTCCTGAGTGTTGTTCTTTTATCCTTTTTCTTTTTCCTCCAGGACAAGATTTCTTTTGAATATGATATTGAAAGGATAATAGATGATTGGATTTTAATGGGTTTCCTTGTAGGAAATGATTTTATTCCTCATCTACCTCATTTACACATTAATCATGATGCACTGCCGCTACTTTATAGAACATACATGGCTATTTTGCCAGAACTGGGAGGTGAGAAAACTAAGTTCAGCTGTGGAAAGTAGAAGCATTAACACTGATGTATTTGTATTTATTGACCTTTTTTTCACATTATAATGTTTAGCATTTAATGCACTTTCCTTAGAGAAGCAGCAAGATTACATTTTATTACCTGTGCATCATTTAAATGCAAATCTTAAAATTGTTGAATCGTTACTTCAAAAACATGTTTAATTTTCTCAACAGGTTACATCAATGAAAATGGGCATCTGAATTTAGAACGTTTTGAGAAATATCTTACAAGATTGTCAGATGTAAGTAACTTTGAAATTTATAGAGTGTTGAACTTACACTCAGTATGGTACCCTAAAATACACCATACTGTAGTTGTAATGAACTGTTAAATGGCTGTGATTTACAGGTGGTTTAATCAGCTGTTATAGCATTGAACAGATGGAATCCTATCAGTTGTTGTCGGATCTTAGAGCATAAGAGGAAAAAGATTGAATCATTTGATCTGTGCTTTAGCCAGCACAGTGCTTTTGGTACTGCAAGTCAAACGAAGACTCACCAGTAGAGTCATGGTACTCACTTCCCATTAAAGTGTGTGGCAGTATCAGGCAAAGCTGGTTAGAGCAGGTGCCAGTAATGCCAGGGATGTGGGTTCAGTCCCTGTGGAGCAGGTGCCAGTAATGCCAGGGATGTGGGTTCAGTCCCTGTGGAGCAGGTGCCAGTAATGCCAGGGATGTGGGTTCAGTCCCTCTGGAGCAGATGCCAGTAATTCACCTGGGTTCAATCCCTCTAGGGCTGCTCACATACCAGTTGGACTCAGTGATCCTTGTGGGTCTCTTCCAGCTCAGAATTGTCTGTGATTTCTGTGTATTCTAAAAGCTTGCTGAACACAGTGATATTCTTTGTTTCCCCTGCTGTAGTTTCCTGGGGAGCAAGTTGTCTGAAGGTCTTGGAGGGGAAGAATTGTTTCCAAGTTTTTAATGAAAATCACTGGTAAAGATCAAGGAGCATCTGAGGGACAGACATCAGTGTTGTTCATGAACTAACTAGTTAGTGTACAGAAGGTAATCTTGTTAAGTGTTAGTGCAGTAATCCATCCTAGAGATGAGGTAGGCTATAGCCATATAGAAATGGAAAGGATTAAACCTTCTGCTGAACTTGCAAAGAGAGAGATCATCTGTTGGCCCTGCCTCAGCCTTATTTTCTGATTCTTGGATAGAGCTGGGAAAGTGTTAGATCTGTGGCACAAGGCTGTATTAACCAGACCTTATATGTGCACTGCTAGAGTTGATAGTGAAGTGTAGAAGTTATTTAATTCTTTTTTGTTATTTAATTCTGTTTTGTTTTCCTTGCTGCCATACTGAAAGAAAACAAAATATCGCTTGGCTGTGTGTTACAAATTGCTGAGAAATAGGATTTTTGGTATTAATCTAATCTGTTTAGTTGTATCTCTAGGGCAAAATGTTTCTGTACAGATTACTCTAGATGTAATCTAATGCATGTACTAAAAAGACATTGTTAATCTGTCATTCTAAATTTGATATCCCTCAAATGTTTGCCAATTTACTTTAATCTCACAGTTCGATCGTGAGCACTTCAGTGAAGTCTTTGTTGACCTAAAATGGTTTGAAAGTAAAGTGGGCAATAAATACCTCAATGAAGCAGCTGGGATTGCAGCAGAGGAAGCCAGAAAAAATAAACAAAAGAAACAAAAGGTCAGTGTATTATATGCACAATATCAGAAATAAGAATGTTACTTTTTGCAAATCAGTAATTTAATCTTAGACTAATTAAGTGGTATAAGCCTCTGTTTTGAGATTTTTTTTCAAACCAGAAAAGGTAGTGTAAATTGTAATAGTTTGCATTCTGCCTGTATGCACTGCTGGTTGTGGGTGATGAAATGGGTCAGTCAGGGGCAGGTGCTCATGATTTTAAAAGTCTGGTAAACCTGTATTTAATGCTTTGCTGTTCTTCACAAACAGCAGAACTTAACTTTTGTGTGTGTTATGATCAAACCTGCTATGCTTTGTAATCTTAATTTTTAATGTATAGTCTGCTGCAAGTTCCATGTATTTCAGATACACTGATAGAACATTCATGTATGTCTTGGTATTGGCTAACCACTGGACAGCAAATAGGGAGCAAGCAATTTAATTGGTGAGCTCTCTCAGATCAGTATTAAACTTGCAGTTCTAGATATCACCAATTAAGAAGAAACAGCACCTTGTATACATGTGTACTACTACCTAACAGCATCCTGGCTCTGCCTCAGTGTCGAGTTCCCCACCACCACTTCCACTGACTGCCCTTCACTATATGCTTCAGCAGACTGTAGAGCAGCAGGAGAAAATTCCTCTGCATGCAGTCTGTCTTTGTATATTGTTATCCTGTTCTTTGTGTACAGAGCAATTTTGGAAAGAGTAGCATTTTGGAACACAAATATTCAGGTATTTTTTGAGAAGCAGTTAACGTTTTGACACTGCTCCTTTTGTCTGATCTGTCCTTCTTGTCTGCTTAAATAATTTTCTTGAAGCAATTGTAAGAGAAGGAAATGGGTTTTAAAATAAATAATATGTATACATTTTGATTGTAGCATTTTGAGTTGCAAGTTTTGAATGGGGTTTGTGCATATTAACCTGTATTTTTACATTATCTCAAATCTTAATTTAATAGGCTCAGGAAAATTCTATATCTTTGGCTGCTTTAGAAAAAAATGAAGGTGAAGTGACCTCTAAAAGTAAGTGCAAATAATTTTTCCATGCACACATAACAAAAAATATGTGTATAGATTTTAAAGAACTGTAAGAATTGCATGTCAGAGATGAGCTTACTCTGAATGCAAGACATGCAGTCATCTGTTTGGAAGTGGAACTACTCTGGTGAGAGAGTGGGGCTAAAGCTTTAGAGGTGCTTCTTCCTTGCCCTGTATTTCCATGATGAGTTAAAGGAATTAATGAACAAACCTTCAACAATACTATGGATTTGATAATTGTATGCATAGGTATTTTCTTAGATGGGGGGACAAGGGAACAGATTTTTGTATAGCTTTAGGATTTTTGGTTGTGGTTGGTTTTAAACTCATTCTACTTGTAGGAAATGTTTCTGTCTCATGTTCTGAAATTATTGTCAAAAATGTATGAAAATTACTGCATGATATTAGGTGATGTTGCTAAACATAATTAAATTTTAAAATTCTTTTTAATGTTTTCTCGGACTTTTTTATGACAGCTTATATTATCTTCTCTTTTCTTGTAATTGGGCGAAAAAATGGGTTGCCTGTCTTAAAAATTCCAGAATTTTTGTGGGTAAAGATTTTGTTTGATTCTTTCATGTTATTTTCAGTGCAAGAAAGGTGTGAGTACCTATAGTTTTGAATTGAGGAATAAAGTTAAGGCTTAATGTCAGAAGTGAATTTTTTCAAACCTTACTGTAGTAGAGAAGTGAATGTTAATCCTTTTTTTTCAATGTGGTTTTCCAGCCACATTGGAAGATGAACCAGAAGATGATGATCTGTTTGAAACTGAGTTTAGGCAATACAAAAGAACTTACTACATGACTAAAATGGGTGTAGAAGTAGTGTCTGAGTAAGTATATACTTCTTTTTTTATTCCTAAATGCTGAAGACAAGTCTTTGTAGATATGTATTCGAGGCATACATTTGTAAATGTGTATTAGAGACATTTTTCAAGAGTGTGTAGTGATGGGAGAAGGCATAGTGGCTTCAAACTGAGAGGGGGTAGGTTTAATTTAGATAATAAGGAAGAAATTTACTGTGAGAGTGGCAAGGCACTGGAGCAGGTTGACCAGAGGAGTTGTGGATGTCCCATCCCTGGAAGTGTCCAAGGCCGGGGCTTGGATGGTGCTTTGAGCAATCTGGTCTAAGGAAGGTGGGCAGGGGGTTGGAACAAGATGATCTGTAAGGTCCCTGCCAACCTTCAACATTGATTCTAGTAAAAGACAGAATATTCATCCCATGTCAAAAGCAGAGAACACCTGGCAGAGTACTGCAATGGTGATTTTGCCTAATGCAGCAAGAGCTGCAAATCAAGTTTTCTGTAATAAGTATTTGAGGACCAGAGAGGACATGAATCTAGAAAATCATGATATTACTAGGTTCTCAAAATGTTCTACATTCATTCATATGTACAAGGTGCTAAGTACTTTTTATATACCAGCGAAAATGAGAAAACTAATAGGTATCTTTCCTTTTTCTTTTAAGTGCCTTCTTAGCTGATCAAGCTGAATGTTATGTCCAGGCAATACAATGGATTTTGCATTATTATTACCATGGAGTTCAATCATGGAGCTGGTAAGAAAAAACATTAAATGGGAGACTGCTGAAAGATAGAGTGGTATTTCATCTTCTATGCTGGGAACATTTAATGGAGTTTGGTTTGTTTCTGATCTGTGAACACTGCTGTGCTCTAATTTAGTCATATCACTTTGGGGATTTTTTAACCTGCAGGTATTACCCTTATCATTATGCACCTTACCTGTCAGATATTCACAACATCAGTGAACTCAAAATCAAGTTTGAACTTGGAAAACCTTTCATGCCATTTGAACAGCTTCTTGCTGTACTTCCAGCAGCTAGCAAAGATCTGCTACCTAAATGTTACCAGGTAAGATATAGAATTAAGTTGCATTATCCATCTACTGCTTACTCATTGTCTGCTTTATTTTATTTTACTCTGTTCTTGGTGGTTTTGCGTGTCTTGTTAATTAAATTCAATTTTTACATTTTAGAAGTACGGCTAAATATTCTGCTTGTTACTATATGTAATGCATTGTCAAGTTAGTAATAAATACAGAATTTTACATTTGCTAAGCAATTTCCAGCTAGGTCAGTTAAATGTTTCATTCTTGTACAGCATTCCATTGTCACTTCCTGCAATTACTGCTAAATTGCCTTTGATATCATCTCTATTGTATTTTCCTAGCATTTGATGACTAGTCAAGACTCTCCTATTATAGAATATTACCCACCTGATTTTAAAACTGACCTAAATGGTAAACAGCAGGAATGGGAAGCTGTAGTATTAATCCCCTTTATTGATGAGGTAAGTTCTTTCACCATCTGCTATCCATAAAAGCTGCATTACAAAACTTCTGAATTTCTTAATTTATCAACAGGTATTCATGCAGTTAAATGGAAGTTTAAATTAACACTTTATAGCACCACAGAAAAAAATATAAATGTTTGCTGCTTGGGGAGTAAGTCTAGATTAAGTAATCACAACCAAAGTTAGTTTTAGGGAGCAGAAGTCCTAAGTAATGGCTGTGGACTTGGTGTTGTTAATGTTTTTAAAACACCAGTAATAGGGAAGCATTAATGGAGAGCAATAAAAGGGTACTTTGCATATAGGCTAACAGTGTTAAACAAGGCCAGCCTTTGGAAACAGGCTTGCAGAAAGGTGATTATTCTCCAAAGCCATTCCATTGTAATTGTTCTGTGAGCATTTTGATCAAGGACATGAGAAAGGGCAAGGCTGCAGCTGGACACTGAGCACATAGGGTATCTGGATTTCTTGGGTTACTTTGCCAGTGTAGTTTTCTCCATGCTAACTTTTGTTGCCAGTTTCACATGTACTAATTCCTCTCAAATTTAGAAACGACTGCTGCAGGCCATGGAATCCTGTAATAAGGGCCTAAAAGAAGAGGAGAAACAAAGAAACACTCACAGTGCTTGCTTGATGTACTGGTATGACAAAGATGCTGATTTCCAGTACCTGTCACCATGGCCAGAGAAATTCCCTGCAATAGAACGATGCCACACGAGGTAATGCTGGAGTAACTATTCTACAGCAGGCTAAAAGTAGTTGGAGGATTTTTAGATTTTTTTACTAACATTTTAACCAAACCTTGCATATGTCAATATGTAAACTGAGAAATGAAAAATATTGAATTAGATGTTGCCTGCTTTGGATGGTACAGTAAAAGTTTTTGTCCCTTCTGATGTTACTTTGCGAAACAGATGAACCAGTACTAAGTTGTCAAGAGCAATCCAGAGAAAGACTCAACTTTGTATGACAGAGGATGAAAATCTGATAAATAGTGATCATTTACTGGCATGCTAATTCCAGAGTGATTTTTTTTAAATGTAAGCATTTGGATCCAGTGCAGAGAATTAAACACAAATTTGTTTTTCACTTTCTCACTGAGAGTAGCCAGCTTTAGTTCACACAAACTGAAGATGAAAGGGAAACATAAGCTTAACAGTAGTCAGACTTAAAGCAGAGTACAGGAGGAAGGCCTGTTGCTGGATTACAGTTGGTAAAGAATGGACAGTTGTGAAGATGAATGATACCATATAGAACCATTGCTAGTTAGAATTCAGTAATTACAATTATTTAAAAGAGTGAGTTTGCCATATATCCTGAAGTTTTGTCTTTTTCCTAATGAATAGTGTCTCTGTAGCATGGAGATTTTATAGTCATTTCTCTATATTCCAAGTGACATGAATTAGTTGCTGGAAAGCAAAGGGATTGTCAATTAATGAGTGAATGAGTAATGATTTTTTTCTAGAGGTGTAGGTCGATCTGCATGAGCAAATGTTGTGCCACTTCTTTTTTAGGTATAAAACAATACCTTTGGATGCTTGGCATGTAGAAATAACCCATAATAAGATAACTAAAATCAACAAGAGTGCATTGTATTTTTGTGGATTTCCTACTTTAAAGCACATTAAACATAAGGTAAACGATTTTTCTCTTCCAGCATTTCAATTGTGTGTAGTAGATAACTATGTTAGAACTTAAGTTTTATATGTTGTTTTGTTTTTACCCAGTTCTATCTTAAAAAAAGTGGTGTGCAAGTGTTTCAGCAAAGCAGCCATGGAGAGAACATGATGTTGGAAATCATAGTTGATGAGAACTCAAAGGACCAGGTAAGCATTCAGCTCCTAATAAAAGACCAAAACCAACCAAACAAAAAAACCCCACAGCTGGACAAAATACTTGCTAAGAAGTCTGAATTTGTTAAATGGTCAGATTTGAGGTGTTTAAATGCTGAATTTGTGTGGGAAACAATCTGGAATTTTGGTTATCTGCTAAAATCATTTATTGTTTTCCAGACTTCACAGTATGAAGGATCAGTGTCCTTAGTTGAGTTTCTGGCCTTTCTCTGTGGTAGCATTTAGGTGTTCTTGGGTAAGGAGCTGGTGGCTAATGAATGGTATAAATGCAGGGAAGCAGTCTCCAGAGCAGTGGTGTTTTTCTTTTGTCTGCCTGAAGAGATGGCCACTTAAAAAGAAAAAGTGTTTCCTTTTAATCAACAAAGCAGACTTAATGCCTTCCCCTCTAATGAGGCTCTTTGATAGGGGAATCAGAGAGAAGAGTCAAAGTAGCAAATGACAAGTGCAGAACAGAAAAAATTCAGAAGTAAATAAAATAAAGGAGAGAGGAGGAAAACAATATAATATGATATGATTTTACAGTAGAGGGATAGGGAGAGTACATATTCAAGATACATGGCAAGAAAAATAAAGTGGGCCCAATTAATATATTAAAAAATAGCAGAGACTCATTAGAAAAAAAGAACATAACGTGAGGCCGAATTTACAGATGCTAGCAAGTTGTGGACATAAAAGTTGTTCCTTTTTTTCTATGTGATATATAAGTAAAATATATCATACAAAATACTTTGGTAATCTCAAATAGTCGTTATATTTATTGTGTCCCAGAGACACAAATAGTTCTAAGTCATTTAACAAAAGAAGTACTTAGCAAACCTCTATGAGACATTCAAATTATGCCAGGTCTTTCAAATAACACATACAACATGTTAAGAGCCACATTTTTAATCAGGGATTATGTAATCTGTATCAAATATATTTTAGTAAGATAAAATGAGTTTTTTATTCTGCAAGAAAATCTATTATTAAACTACTGCAGTTTTTATTGCAAAAGCAGCTTGAAAATACTGTAACAAAAATCTTCTAGTATGTTAAACAATTAGTAATAATAATTCTGGGTTTTTTTTCAGATGGTAGAAAATGTTGCCAGTTCGATACTTGGAAAGCGAGTTTTTGTTAACTGGCCCCACCTTGAAGAAGCCAGAGTTGTTGCAGTGTCAGATGGAGAAACTAAGTAAGAGTTACATAATATGTAGTTCTTTGTTGTCTTATTGGTTTTGTTCAAGTTAAGTTCCTTGGGCTGCACAGAAATTTTAATTTTATTGTAAAACCAACAACTAGTTAGTCCAAATGTAACAAAGCTGCTTGGTGAAGAATGTTTAACATTGTTCTGAGGTTTGGTTGCCTCTGTAACAGTCTAGTCTTTCACTGTTTGTCATAGATGTAGAAGCTTGGGAAGAGCTTCTTCTTAGTTCTGAGGGAAAAAGGCATGCACAGAAATCCACACAGTGAACATTTCTATACAATCCTCCTTTATAAATAACATATATACTGGTATTTTGTATTAAAAACATGCTGTGGCCCATTGTGGAAAGGATACAGAAAACAATGCTGCAAGTCTTCACATCCTTAACAAGTAATTTCTAACTGTTTTCAGTTTTGCTCACAATTGGTTATGTCTAGGTTAATCTTACTTGGTTAAATTTTTATCTGTCGTAATATTCTCAAGGTTTTATTTGGAGGAACCACATGGCACACAGAAGCTTTACATGGGAAATGCAGTGCCCCCAACAAAAGTGGCTTATGTTGGAGATAAGGAGCAAAGCATGTGGGTAAAAGAAGTTCAAGGCATTTCAGAGCAGTAAGTAACTTCAAAAATTAAAGTGTAGCTTTGCATTTTATGTCTTGGCCTGTGTTTTGTTCCTGTATTGCAGACCTAAGTAGCACAGAAGAGTTGCTGCATACTTGATGATAAAGGTTAATCAAGTCTGCTTAAATTTAAAACAACAACATAAAAGAGCTTATGTTGAAATTTCAGAATATATGGAGTCTGTTCTGAGGTAACTAAAGTTAGATGCTGTTGCAAAAGAACTCTAAAGTGAATGAGTTTCAGTATTTATTCTCCCTCTCAATTTTCTGTTCTGGTGTTAGCAATCTTCAGTTGTAGGAAGCATGTAGGATGAAGCAATACAGAACCAATTTGCAACTCAACTAGCTTAGCTTTGTTAAATTTGACAACAGCTCTTGCTCTTCTAGAGTGTGGGTGCTCAGTAGACTATAAATTAGTTGCTGTGGTTTTGATGCCTCCTTGCTGGTCCTAAAATCACGAGCCAGACACAGTTATGTGATAAAAAGGGGTTACTTGTCTAAGGATCCTTAGGTGCACAGCACACTAGATGGAAAGCAGCTGAAGATGCACCTGGAGCATAAAGCACACACAATTGTTGTGTTTAGCCAATTAGCATAACTGACAAGAATCCCCAGTTAGAGTCATAAGTGATGAGGCAATTCCTCCTCAGTTCAACCCTTTCTGAATTCCTCCCTCCCACCCTCCTTAGACAGGAACTAAACTTTGTTTATGAAAATGTGTCTTGGAGAGCTGGTTTCAACCTTGGCTTCCCAGAGAATCTAACCTTGGACCTCCAGCTTGGAGCTGCCCAGGAATTTATTTTGTCTTTCTGTCTAACAGAGTAGGTGAAAGGCTAGCTATGAATACTGTGACAGGCTAGAGAGCTACAAAAGTATATGTAAAGATTATAGAGAATATATAAAAGCAAAAAGGCAAAAATCAATCTGGCACCAGATTTGCATTTCATTATCTGTCATTTGAATTTGAGTCAACTGATTTAATTACCCCTAACTCTTCTACTGTAAAGATTAAATGTGCTTAAATTAATACTCTGAGCTCTGTAGTGATGGCTGTGCAACAGCAGGTAAACAACTGGTTAAGCCATTTATTCTGGGTATTTTTTGTAAAATAAGAAAACTATTAGAAGCCTCTTTTAAAGAGTGTTTTTTTTTTTTAAATTTAATTTTACTTCAGTAAATTAATTCTACCCTCTTAGTTCAGTTCTGTTTATTGTAATCAAGCTAAATGTTCTGCTTTGTATTCAGGTACCAGAGAAGGAAAGGAATAATTATCCATGAAACATCAGTAGTGGTATATGCTCAGTTACTCACTGGTAATAGGTATCAACTAAACCAAAATGGAGAAGTTTATTTGGAGAAGCAGTGGTCTAAACAAGTTCTTCCCTTCGTTTACCAAACAGTTGTCAAGGTAAATATACAAGTTCAGTACAATCTCTGAATTATTTCAAACTCAGACTATGTTTAAACTGTCTATTTATATAAACTTTGTAATTACTCTACTGGAACTGAATGATATTTAAGATCACCACTATTGTCTCTTTCATGTAGGATATCAAAGCCTTTGACTCACGTTTTTCAAGCATCAAAACTTTGGATGATTTGTTTCCTCCTGGAAGTACAGCCTTCATGCTGGGATCTCCTTACTATGGCTGCATGGGAGAAGTTAGTTCCAGTAATTTCTTAATTTTTCCCTGTAGATTTTTTCTTTTTGTAAACCTAAAATAATCTAAGATGTTGTGTGACAGTAGTGACCATTTGCTAGCTGAAATTTTTAATCTGGGATTCCCTGGTGGTTTAGTCTGAGCAAGAGAGGGATCTTGTGTTTTTCCTGTTCTTCTTCTTGTGTAAGAACTTGAATGCAGGATTATTTTTATTAGTTCTTTGGGATAATACATAAAGTTCCCATTTGTGTTATTTTCAGTCATGAATTCCTTTAGTTTAAGGCTGACTGATTGGCTCTATGAGGAAGCAAGGTACAGGTCAAGGCAAGGTGATGAGTCCCAAAGCATCCCTGTGCCTACTGCAGCAGAATTGTTGATAAAGTAGAACATGAGGTGTGTTATCCAAAGACTGCTATTTTTAAATAGCATTTTTCTAGCATTTGTAACCTATTGTGTTTCTCTCCAAGGTTCTTGATTCACATGATGTGATCCCAGAAGGCAGAATCCGGGTAGTTTTTAATATTCCCTGTGAACCCCAGCTTGATACTTTAATACAGAACCAGCATGTGAGTGCTTCTGCTTTTCTAGTAAAAGCTTAAACAATGTATCAAGTAGATTTTGCAGTGGTAAATGTCTTTCAGGGATGTTTCCATATAATTAATTTGCCATTTGTATAAAAACTCTTTTAGACATTGCCAATATGTTTTGTTTGTTTGTTTTAAAGAAATATTCTGTGAAATACAATCCTGCATATATTTTGGCCAGCCGTCTTGGAGTAAGTGGATATCTTGTCTCCAGATTTACAGGGAGTATCTTTATTGGAAGAGGATCAAAGAAGAAGTAAGTTCTTTTTGTGAATTTTGACTGTAGAGAAGCTTCTAAATTCTGCCATAACTACAGAATTTTTGCTGTGTTTAAGTGCTGTTTTTTTCAAGTGCACACTCTTGTGATTTGAAGCTTTCTTTAAAGTATATTTTCTGTAAACTAAGTTGATATGCAGTGCTTTTTTTCTATCAGAAGCATGTGTTAATTTTTTGTTTACTGGGCAGTTCTGTTTGCTTTCATATTGTAGACAGACATAAAATTGACTTTCCTGGTTAGCCATTTGCAAAAGTGAATTAGGAGTTTAAACTGACTTTGCCATACTGAGAATAAAAAAGTGGAATCAGGATCTCATTTAATTGTATTTATTACTGCTACTATAAAGGGAGATTAATTTTACCTGTAGCTTCTTCTCAGAACTACTTAAGACTGCTTAAAATACATAAAGGAGACTACATAAAATACATAAAATCCATGCAGTCCTGTGAATGTCAAATTGTGGTTCCTCTGTAAAGATATGGTTGATGGATGCCTTAGCATCTTCTTGTGATCTAATGTGTACATTTCTTCCTGATGGATTGTTCAAGGACATCCTTCTGCACCTTGGGAAGTGCTAAGTTGATTGTGGTTGATTATATCTCAATTAAGGAAGAAATGTAAAATATTTCCTACCCTCCTCTGTAAAGAAGTATAGGCACACAGGTGGACAGCTAGCATAGCACAGCTTTTGCCCTGTGACATTTACAGCTGACACAATGTCAACAAGTAAACAATACAATAAATTTAATTTTTCTGTGTTTTAAGGCCTTGAATGCATGTTTATGAGGTTTTTTTAAATGTATGTAAATACACACACATACTGCAAGTTAATGAACTTTTTCTTCTTTCCAGTCCTCATGGTGATCACAAAGCAAATGTGGGGCTAAACCTGAAGTTCAACAAGAAAAATGAAGAAGTTCCTGGCTATACTAAGAAAGTTGGAAATGAATGGATGTATTCTTCTGCAGTAGAACAACTACTTGCTGAGTATTTAGAAAGGTAAATGATTGGATATGAGCTTCATCCAAATTACCCACCTTTGTATCAATTGTAGGGATTTGTCCTCTTGTCACAGATCTTCTAACAACAATGAGTTTGTTTATTTTATTCCAGTGTTCTATTTTGGGATAGAGTAATTATGTTAGCAGCTTGCCTTTGGAAATTTAGTAGTATGATACTAAATTAAGTAAAAAATAACCCATCTGGGCTTTACAGTTTTTGAAGCCCAGCAGACTTGATTTTGATGAGGCTTTCTTGTGGTCTATGCTGATGTGAAACTAAAGTTATCTTCCATATATTTGGGGGTTTTTAGGGTGCCTGAACTATTTAATTATGTAGCCAAGAACAGCCAGGAAGATATCTGCTATGAAGATGACATTTGGCCTGGAGAGGATGAGAATGGGTAAGCCATGGTCCTTATCTCTTTTCTACAATAAGGAGAATAAAGACTGACAGTTGTGAAATTGGTAATGATTGTGCACTGGCTGCTGTGTAAATGAAACCTTGCTGTTCCTCCAGCAGCTTGATTGTTCAGTGATGGCTGAAAGCATTATTTGAATGCTGTACTTTTCAGTCATGGAGTCCAAGTTTCTGCCAGACTTCAACCTCAAGTTCTGTACATGAGAAATATCATTTTCAGTGGCTATTTCATACTTCTTGCTTTTAAAATAGCCTAGAGTAAGCACAGCTATGACCAGTCATAAATGTGTTTTTAAAATAACCAATAATTGTGGTAATTGTCTAAAACCACTTGGAATTTGAAAAATAAATTCTACAGAGTTTGAAGTATTTTGCACATTTTTAGTATACATTTACATTTTTAGTATACATTTACATGGGAGAAAAATAGCAGCCTTGTTTCCAGACAGAGTATGGTAACTTGAAAAAGCTTTCGTTATTAGACAAAAAACCAAATCCATTGGCTTCAGTCAGTAAATCTACAGGACTCTTACCTCATGATACACCATTGTGGGACTCCTCTTGTAGAAGAATCTCAGATTTTTATTCCATTTTACCAAAGAGTCTTCCCCTGTGAAGTTCTTTCTTCCTGTGTTGTGAGAAACAGCTGGTCACAGAACCAGTAATCACATCTGGACACTGTTGGTTGGTTGGATGCAAGCTTAATTTGCTGAATGCTTTTAATTACTATAATAATTTTTTTTCCTGAAACAAAGCTTTGTGTTATAGTTTTGAAACAGTACTGTGTAATTCTTTCTTAAGTCATACAGAACTTTTAGATTCGATTACTTAATGAATATCTACAATCAGTGTGCCTGTATGATAATACTTGACTGATTAAATTAGGGAACACAGTAAAATGCCTGGTTCATGCAGCTAAAAGCTTTCATTCATGCCATTTTTTATTCAGAGCTGAGAA
This sequence comes from Ammospiza nelsoni, assembly GCF_027579445.1. Taxonomy (NCBI): domain Eukaryota; kingdom Metazoa; phylum Chordata; class Aves; order Passeriformes; family Passerellidae; genus Ammospiza; species Ammospiza nelsoni. The sequence continues at coordinate 14,710,575 of NC_080642.1, forward strand.
AGTGCAAGAAATTGTTGCCTGGTTAAAAGGACATCCTGTGTCTGCTTTGTCTCGCTCATCCTGTGACTTGCAAATTTTGGATGCAGCCATTGTTGAGAAAATTGAAGAAGAAGTAGAGAAATGCAAGGTACACAGCTTGGTGTCATTGTGAGCAGGGGTGGACCAAAAAGCAGTGCTCGTTATTTTTGAGGTTCTTGAATTTAAATAAGACAATTGAAGATTACTTGCCATTCCAAAGAAAAAGGACGCAGAATATAATGTAAAATCTGGATTTGTAGTATTATCCCAGAAATTCAGAAGAGCTCATTATTAATCTTTGTGAGAAATTCACTCCTTTAGCGATGATTTATCAGCAGTGGTACGTACTCTGAGCTGTGCCTTTTGGTGGTTTTGTAAAGGAACACGTATCACTATATATATATATATATTGAAAAATATTAAAATGATCTTTTTATTTGAAATCCCAGCTATTCTTCCCTTGCAGTTTCTCTTTGGTCTGCACAAAATTTAAAGTTTTTTTCTGAAGGCCACCGATGAAAAAAGTGGCCAAGGAAATTACTAAAGTAAAAGCTAGGGACAAAGCCAAATGAAATCATGGGCTGATGTTTTTTGAAACAACTTGCAAGGACATCTTAGAAAATTGGTGTGAAATCTGGAATTAGACAACTAATGGTTTGGTATGGAATCCAACATGCTTTAAAAACTAGACTTATTCTAAAGACTTCATTAAAGCTCTATACCATTATCTAAAAGAAGTTAAAGAATTCTACATGATCTTTTCAGGAGTTTTGTTTTACATATTCCAGTGCTTGTTCTACACTGGTTTGTAAAGACTTTCTGTTCCTTTCCTTTAGCAGAGGAAGAGCAACAAGAAGGTGCGAGTAACTGTGAAACCCCATTTGCTGTTCAGAGTAAGTGATATCAACGGGTTGGGGGGGTTTAAGTTCTCCAGATCAAATTTATTTTACCTAAGCTTACCCACTTAAGGAGAATAGAATTTTATGACAGTATTGACAAAAGGAAACATTTTGTTATGCCTTCTAGAAAATAATTTTGGAAACAGCAGTCTGTCTCTACAAGGAGAGAGAATTTCTTGTAACTACAAACTCTGTTATGTCAGGCATTGAGTTAAAGGTTTTTTCTACCTCCTGCCCTTTATATCTATGCAGTTTTTACTGGCTCTGTAATGAAGGCAAAATAAAATGTGCTTTCTGCTGTCTCTTTTCCCATGTTTTACTTTTTATTCAGTTCTTCACGTAAGACCAACTGTTCCTCTTGCCCATGTTACTGATACAGGCAGGTTACATGTGATGTTTTAGTTCTGTCTGAATTGATCCTCTTCATCAGCTAGCATACAACACATTTTCAGGCAGAAGCAGTAGTGAGAGTTGCAAGAAGAGAAAAAGAAAGTTTGCTTTGTTCTAGGTTCTTTTTCCCTAGAAAGTTTACAGTGTGTCTCAGATATTGTTATAAATGCATTTTTATTGTAATTCTGATTGTTTTGCATACATTAACACAGTCTCTTGGTTATTGGCAGCCATTAGAACAGCAGAAGGGGGTTGTTCCAGATCGAGATGCAGAGTACAGGCTGTTTGACCGAGTTGTCAATGTCAGAGAGAACTTTTCTGTTCCTGTTGGGCTACGAGGCACCATTATTGGAATTAAAGGAGGTAATTTTTTTCTTCATGATTATAACTACATAACAGCTCAGCTAGTACTAGGAAAGCAGGATTCAGGGTAGTGCTTAATGTAATGGTTGTGAGTGCACATATTTCTTGCTATGAAGCATATGCAACTTGAACCTGTTAATAACATATTTATTGTTTTGAATAAAACCTACCTTGTGTTTTAATTTCATGTGTTACACAGCTGTTATTTGACAAAGAAATTACTTACCCTATGATCCTTCCTATATGAATTAAAAATTACTCCTCATTTCTTCTTAATATAAAGAAGGCAGATCAGAAAAAGAACAAAATGAAGTTATGGGAAAACATAGGCAAAGTTAAGTGGAGTAGACATAACACCAAGTGTTAGCCTTAATATTTACATCAAACATAAAGCTTTATCAGATGTGATTTGTCTTAAATAGTTTTACTTTGAATTTGTATTTTTATTCTGTAATATTCCATTTCCATTAATTGGCATAGATTAATAGCTTGTTTGACAAGAAAATTAACCATAAATCTATTTCAAGAAGGATTTTTTGATCCCTACAGAGTGTAGCAGTTTCAGATGGAGTATTAAAAATGGTCTTCTTACCTGCCATTTCAGTAGCTGCTTTCTCATTCGGTTTGCATCTAACAGAATTTCAAAGAGACTAGACTAGAGTGCAGTTTAAAAAAAATACTCTTTTCTCCATAGTTCCTAAATACTACTATAATTTTGAAGGTGTATTAGTCTATCATTATGCAAGAAGTTAATATTATAGCTGTTAGTTTCTGACTGCCTGAATGTAGAAGTGGCTTGCCTCTCTTTCTGCCAATTTCTGACAAGTGTGACATAGTGCTATAAAGTGCAGTTCTCTAAATGCACATGGGTAAGGTGAATGCACTGTCTTAAAGGGCAGACATGTGAGACCTTTGGAAGCATTTCCAAATTCCTGTTAATGAAATTATTCAGAAATTATTTGGAGGTCTGTTGTTCATTTTTAGTCTTTTCATTATTTATTGTATAACTAGTATAGATAGATATTTACATAATATAGATGGCCATAACTGCATAGGATGATGTTGTGCTTTGTTTTTTGTAGCTACTAGAGAAACAGATGTGCTCTTTGAAGTTTTGTTTGATGAAGAATTCCTTGGAGGCCTCACTATCAGGTTTGTGTGGCAGAGTTCGGAGTCAATTCATGCTATTGGCATAGATGGCATGGAATTGTTGGCTTTGGTTTGGTTGAGTATTTTTAATGCCTCTTCTTGAAATTTTGTTTCTTGGCAGTGTTGGTCAGTTTTTATTTCTTTTGTGGTTTTTGATTCTCTTTGAGTAGTGATAATTTTTTGTGAAGCGTGTTATATTGTGGAAATGCTCTATAGGCTTTTTTGGTGTATGAACTTCTGACTTGCAGAAAGAAAATATGAACCAGCAGAATAAAGCACCAGATCCAGATGGCTTTCTAAAAAAATATGTAGAAAATACGTTCTTACCAGTATGTATTTGACATGTAGATTAAAAACCAGGCAGAAGGCATCTGCTCCTCTGAAGGAGGGACTCTGAACTCAATAGTTGATAGTTAGACACTAAATTCCTACCATTAAAAACCTGACCTGTTTTTCAGGAGGTGGAGCTGCTTTTGTTTTTGTAAGTGTGATAACTCTTCTGTATTGAAGTAAACACCTGATCTTCTAAGTGCTCAGATATACCCAGCCAGCTTCATTTTTACTGTTCTTACCTAAGGTTTCAATGATGGAAGTTAGAGGGAATTCTTCCCTACTACCTGCATTCAGCAATTACAGCCCTTGCATGTCCTGTAACACAGATAATACTCAGTGTTCAGAAATGCTGCTTAACTTCAATTTGTAATTCTGCTACTGAACCTGAAACTTCAGTTTTCATTTCTGTAAAAATAAAAGAATATTGTTTTCTGGTTCTTTTACAGAAATATTTACTACAGAACTGTGCTATAACAATTCACTCATCTTAAAAATTTCTTTAAGCTCGGCACTGAAAGGTACAATATAAACTGAGAGTAGTGCTAGTTACTGTTTGACAGCCAGAGGGCAAAGGGGAGCCATGGGTTTCAGGTTGTCTGCAATGCTGCTAGATTTCAATATTGCATAGTTTCCAGCTTCTGTTGTTCAGACTTGAGTCATTGTCTTTTGGCAACAATTAAAGTGCATGAAACAACTGTGGAATTCTTTTCTCAAGGTGCTCACCTGCCAGAGGTTATCGCCTGCCCTCAAGTGCCTTAATTAACCTGTCTCATGGTAGTCGGTCAGAAATGGGAAATCAAAAGCTGATGGCCATAGTTAAACCTCAGCCAGCAGTGAGTAACTACAACTCATATGCATCTGATCTGTCATCTGTATGCTCACAAAAAGTGCATCTGGGAGGCCTCAACCATTCTCCTCGTTCCCTTTTTGTTCCTACCCAAGTAAGACTTTTCTCGCATTTGTACACAATTGTTTTTCCCTAGAATCTGAAATATTGACGTGGTTATCTTCATTGGTACAAACTAAATTTAGTTTTTATGTCAATATATTAAAAGTAGAATAATTGTTATGCTGGAGAAATGAATTAATCTAATAATGAAAAGGACTAAAATTTCCTTATTGACAGTGGTTTTGCTCTGAGTAACTCCAGTTGCTTTTCTGAGAGACAGATACTTAGTGTGGAGCAGTGACACGTTATTTGGTGTCAGATAGTGTGTTTGCACAGAGATGCAATTATTTCCTTAAAGCTTTGATCCAGTTAATGCTTCCTTATAGGCTCTTTGTCCATGCATAGAAAAGGAAGACATGATTTCCCTATCAGTTTTGCTTCTTGGTTATAATTTACTTTGAAACTACAATAAAGGAGGAAAAATTACAAGTTTTGAATTGAGTTTCTTGGTGGTTTAGTGACACTTTATTTTTTTAACAAGAGGCTTCTTTAAAGAAACCTTAATTAATAACTTCATGTTGCTGTAGGTGTGTTTGAAAACAGTTATCTCGTGTTTTTCAAGTCTATACAAGAAAAAGTACTTTCCAAAAGAAAATGTAGGACAATGAAACACTTCTGATTTTTTTTTCTCTCTCTCTCAATGATTTAGCAACTGAATGGAAGACAGCATTACAATCTCAGGGCTGAAAATCAGGGCAACTCTAACTCACCCCAGAAAGGATCATTTCTGAGTGGCAATCAGAAAAATAAAGTGAGTGTTCGGATTCATTTACTATCGGACCCAAATGTCTCTGTTTTGGCCCTCTGTTCAGGGTGGGTGTCATTTTCTCATGATTAATAAATTGCTTTGTTTTAGTACATCACATGTTGTAGTTCAGATACAGACTGGAGCAGAAATGCTCACAGTTGTTGAATGAATATAATATCCTGTGTTATCCTTGTTTAGATACTAGATTTTTTAAAGTGTTTTTTGCATAGCTGGGCTTCAGTTCTGCAATAACATACCTGTAATGAAGTAATTGAACCTTGCTGTCAAGGCCTTACAAAATAAATCATTAATAATACAATCCAAGAATACTCCCAGTATGAAAGCATGCTTTTGAAACCATTCTGAACTGTTACCTGAGTTTCATTATACTTAATCATCACACTAACTTCATTTCACTTTAGTAGTGATTCTTGGTAAAAATTGTAACTGCAATCCACTACCACAGCTTGTTTCATAATTAATTACCTGAAACTTGCACTAGTGTCAGTATGAAAATATCTGTCATCTGAGGACTGTTAAACTTGAACCTTACAATTTCCAGAATGTCTTGGTATATACTTGGCTGTTCAAAAGTTGAATTTATCGCTGCTGAGTTTGTCTGGGGTCTTGTTTTTTTATTTTGTCAGGCACAGAGTAAGCAAGATGATGAATTCTGCAGCATATGGCAGTCATTGCAGAGTTCTGGGAAGTCTCATCACATTCAACAAAACATGCATGAGAAGGTTTGTATAGAAACTTTTAACAGATCTCTGCATTCAAAATATGGAGGTATCTAATTTCGTACATCAGTTCATTGTATCAGAAAACTTGATGTTACAAATAAATCCTCTGGATGCAAGTGGTGTTACATGGAGTATGCATAGCTCTGCAAAGGGGTGATCATAGGGCACTACTATGTAAATAATAAATACTTAGTTTTCTGGTTAAGCTTTGATGTTTGAAACCCTAGGGTGCAGTTCTACCTCAGGAAATCAAGCTGGGACCTGGCCATCAGTTTCATAAGCCAGGCTTCAATGATGGCAGCTTTAAATGTCAGCAAAGAAAACAGGAGCCTTATAAAAAATGTAAGTACTGTTATTAGAAACTTTGCTTAGGGGAACTGCTTGCTTTATTTGACCTTCATTGAATTGTCTGAAGAGCTTTTTTCTTTTTTTGTAGTTACTGACAGGAAATAATTTATTTTAGTTTTATAAACACTACTTTGCACTTGCTATTGTCAAATGATATCCCTGGTGTGTATATTAGATTGTTCCACACATAATCCCAAGCCTTTTAGGTAAGTTGTCCTGTGTTCTGTTGACTTGCCACCTATCTAATATAAAAACCAAACAAAAACCATGTGTGTCTTTGAAAATCTGTTTGTGATCATATTTGTAGAATAGAAAATTAGATATATTATTGGATGTACTTAATTTTACTTTATCCTAGAAGAAAAGCATACACCAAATTACCTATGAAGTAAAAATTAAACATTTGATAAAACCATTCTCATTAATGCAACTCTGTGTATTTGTATGGAGTTACTAATTGTTTTATGTCTTGACTATTACTGTTTTTAAGAGCATTTTAAAATAATGCATTCTTTTGTAGTTAAAGAAGAATCCAAAACTACAAGAGGTGAAAGTCAACCACATAATAAAATGTCAAACCAACAGGTAATTTTGTCTGTACTGAGTTAAACTATTCTTTTCATTTTACTCTTGATGTGATTTATCATGTTACAGATTTGTCTTTAACTGTCATATTAGTTGATTCTTTTAGTCAACAAATTTGTTTTGGAGATATTTTTTTTATTAGAGGTTTATAGACAGAATATGAGAGAGCAATAAATATATGATGATACAAAACAACTTTACTATTCCTTTTAGATTCTAAAAGCTATGCTGTAATGGAAAACACAAATTCTAGGTGTTCAATAAGCTGAAATCCTCTAAGAATATTAGCTTGTGAAAGCTCTTTGCAGCTGCATTTCTAATATGATTGTGTTATAATGAATAATAGAGTATTCAGTAATAATGGCTGCAATTTATTTCAGAATTTTACAGGTGTGAATAAGTACAATGTCAAGCTTTTGAAGAGGAATGGAAGTCCCAACACGCCTTTAATTCAGAAGGCTGCAGTTGATGGTCCCTGCCCAGGTGGAAAGGTAGGATCTAAGGAGTTGACTGTCTTGTGCTCTTTGAGTAAATTCAGTTTCCAGTCCATTTTGTTCCAATTGTTCCTAGTTGTTTGAGTGCAAATTCATGTTTAAAAAATGCAACAAACCTGTGTGATTTAATTGTTCTTAGTTTTAATATGCAGAACTTGATGCAGTCTCTGGTATCTGTTCACACTCTGAACAGACATGACTGTGACCTGCCCAACCTGAGAGGAAAAATCTAAATGAGAATAAAATGAACCTCAAATTGATATACCCTTCCTCTTGCATCTGCTTATAAACACACTTAGTTGATGTACCTTTTTTCTTCTTTAATTTTAGAAGGACAATGAACTGGAAAGGCTTCTAGCTTCCTTGAAAATTCCCAAAGAAAATGAAGTGCAGACTTATTCCAAGGAAGCAAGAGCTACAAACGAGGAACATCTGTCACCACAGTCATTTGCTATGGTCTGTATACTGCAGGAATCATTACATTGCAGTTGAGCATCTGTGTCTTAGCATCAGTGCTTCTATTTAAAGAATCTCCATGAAACCTCATACTGCTTTTTAAAATGTTTTAATGATTTTTAATTAGCTATTCTCAAAGAAAATTAGCAAACATCTTTGTTTATGCTAAGATGCTGTTACCTTTGCTTTGATAAAATATAACTGATTAGAAAATAAAAAGCCAGATTCTGTTGCCAATTATGATAATCAATGTTTAGAAGGTCATGTTGTCTGGATGCCAGCATGTTCCTGAGTGGTTTATTTTATTTTTAAAGAAAGGAACACAGATGCTGAAAGAGATTTTGAAGATAGATGGCTCAGATCTGCAAACAAAGAATGAAGTGAAATCACAAGTTAATGATGTTCCTGCTCCCTCTAGTAGACAGGATTGCCATGGAGCTGCTGTGCAATACAGACCAACCAAAAAAATGGGTATGTGTAACCATCAGCTCATAATTCAGAGCTTCACCTTGTAGTGACATTTTAGAACACAGTTTCAGCAGGGTACTGTTTATCAAAATATAGTAATAAAATTTTCATATTTTTTAATTCTACTTCTATATTTGAATCTAAAACTTTCTTCAGCTATAGTTTCTTGGTTTTTGTTAAACAATATGAAAATACCAGGGAAAAATCAAGTAAGCCTTTTTTTTCTTTTTTTTCTTTTTTTCTTTTTTCTTTTTTTCTTTTTTTTCTTTTTTTTTTTTTTTTTTTTTTGTGCTAATAACCAAGTTACTATCCTTTCAGTGAAGGAAATAATTCTGATACAGCTTTTTTTTTTTTTTTTTCTTTTTGTCAGCTGCCTATATGAACAAGCATAGCCCTGGAGGGCCCCAGAACACACCAGCAATAGAAACTGGAGGTCACACTTTCCCTTGTCCACAGCCTGCACTCTCTACTGTTTCTGAGCTTTCTCGTGTTTGTTCTCTTCTTGGAATGTCACAACCAGATTTCTCTTTCCTAAAAACACCACAGGTAAAATGTTTTTTCTGCAAAAGTACAAGTTCTCAGTTTTCTGTCAACTGTTCTATATTAAATATTTCGACTGACTGCTGAAATCTATCTGAAAATAAACCTTATCTCCCTTTGTTGCCTTTTTTAAAAACAAACAAACAAATCTCTGTTTCTGTCTCACAGTTTGTTAGCAATACACATTGCCTCAAAAATCTTCTGTCTTTTTTCTAGACCATGACAGTTTGCCACATAAAGCTGTCCAATGGCTTGTTGGTTCACGGCCCGCAGTGTCATTCCGAGGCCGAGGCAAAGGAGAAAGCTGCGCTTTTTGCTTTGCAGCGCTTGGTGAGGATGGGAAAAATCTCTGCAAATCTTTGTCTCTGTGCACTGCATCTGTTGGTAAACCTCTTTTTCCTTCCTCCTAGGGTTCTATAGGAGCGAACTTTGCTTCGCCTCCGCCTCCAGCAGTGTTTCCAAATTACCAGCCACTAGGAGTTCCTGTACCCCCTGGATCAATTCCTCCAGTATTTGCACAGCCCCCTGGTAGGTGTTTGACCAGTACACATTGCAAATAATATCAATATATCCTCTAATTATGGTGGTTCTTTATATGAAAATTAATGCTCTCCAGAAAGCCCCATTTTCTGGTCTTCAAGTGTGCTTGTATGTCTGAACAGTTTTGAAAACAGTTCATGATCCTCTTTGCATCAATGTGCAGACTAATTCAGTGTGAAGAAACATCCCTGTTAATGATTTCCTCAATAATGTATTGATCTATTCAGTCTTAGGTGCTTTTTCCAGTTTTTTTTCTTTCAAAACAACAGTAATTACTTGAAAGTAGGTAGTCCCAGTCCAGAATTAGTAAGAAATAGCCTCCTTGATTTTTTACATGGATTTTCCCCTCATGCCATGTAGTTAATGTTTCTCCATGCAATACTGTTATTATTCATCTATTACCAACTTTCACTCAAGTGCTACATCACATTTGTACACTACCAAACATGAGCATGGTAAGTAACTCCCCAAAAACTGCTAAAAGTCCTGCTGCTGTTGTTTTGTATTCTGGCTCCCAGTTGGTTTCTATTTTACTGAAGTTCCCATCACAACTAGCAGTTAATGAGAAACCCATACAGCAGCTGCTACATCTCTTTTCCATGGGGTTTGTCTGTTGTTGCTGTGTTCCAAAATGATGGCCTAAACTTGCAGCTTTCTGCTGATACAGTTGGCTCAGCTGAAGTGTGGAGATCCCACATTATGTGCACTCTGGAATGCAGATACCATGACTTTACTGCTCTTATTTGTGTTGTTATTTAGGTGTAGTTCTCTTTGTTTGGGGGCTTTTGATAAATAAATAAATAAATAAATACTTAGCTATTTTGAAGTAAATATGAAGCATATGAGGCTTTGCTGGAAAGATAAACAACATGCAGACAGCTGTAGTTGGAGTAGTCCTGGGCTCTTGGCAGGTTTGGGTTTTTTGTTTGTTTGTTTGGGGTTTTTTTGAGGAAAGAGAGCTAAAAGTTTCTTGTTTTCATAGCTAATATGATGCCTCCATCATCTCACATGTTTGGTCCAGTGTCCTGGAGTACTCCAGTGCCTAAGCATTATTATCCTGGCACCTACCCAGGAAATGTGTCTCTTGCAGGAACTATACCAGTTGGTTCTCACAACCAGTTTATACCTCTGCAGGTAAGAGCAGCAGGTTTGTCTTAATGTTGTATTTCTGTAAAACAATGTGACTACAAGATTAATACAACAACACCCCCATTGTGAAGTAGTATTTAGTGTTAGAAAATTATTGTTAAGATACGTATGCATGTTTTCTGAAAGTGGAATATTTTCAGTTTTTGATAATGCATTCTGTTAAATAATATTTATTTAATTTAAAGGTAACTAAAAAAAGGGCTGCTAGCAAGAAAAATTTTGAACTCAAGGAGTTTCAGAGTTCCCCTCAAGCTGCACCACTAAAGAATGAACAGCCAATGTCTTCTGACCACATTCAGCAAGATAGTTCTTCAGCTCCTTTAAAATCTCCTCAAGCTGCTCAGTCCACTGTTTCATTTCAAGACAATGTGGCTACTCCAAGTGTTCCTCATAACAAATCAACACCAAACACTTCCAGCAAGCGAAAGCCAAGAAAACTGGCTGTCAATTTTGGCGCTCCAAAATCTTCAGAATAAATCTGGTAGCTAGGTGTATTTTATCTTTAATTCTTTCCCCACTGTTATGTTCTCTCATTTAAAAAAATCAGAAATCTCTATTAAAAAGACCAGCCACTTTAAGTATAATATAGAAGGAAATACATTTTTTTTTGCTATGGTTTTCAGGTTGTCAGTAAAACCATAAAAATTATGTTAAAAACTTGTTTTATTTTCACCTAGAATGGCAAAAGCCAGGAAAACCTGAGTTAGGGTTGCCATGCCATCCCTTGTGCCTAGGTTTCTAAACAGTGGCTTACAGACAATATCGGGTAAGGAGCAATAACAGTGGCAGCCTTAACTCAGGTTGGATGTGCTTTTTGGGAGGGATGTGGAACAGTAATAAGTTGGGCATCTAACAGTGTTTAGCATGACATTTTGTACTCTAGCTTGATTTTAAATAGTGTAGTAAGACAGAAAGTAAAAATTATTTAAATGCAGTTTTTATATTGGCACTCCAGGTCCTTTTGAGTTGAATCAGTGTAACAAAAAGCTGACTACAAAGAAACTGCCAAATCCACTCTAAGTAGGAACTGCTGGGTTTTGTACTAGCGAGCAACAGCTTTACAGCTTTCAGAACATAGGTGTTATTGTGCGTCTGGTATTGGAGTGGCAAAACTGGTTGCTCTTGCACAATCTGTTCCAGGAGATTAATTTATAGGATGTGTTGAATAAAAAAAAATATATTTGCAAAGTAGAGATCCTTTTGGTAAAGTACATTTAACTGTTTTTTAATTTACCAATTTACTTGTTTTCTGATGATAAAATAACTAAGTTATCTAATAGCATAGCCTCCTAAATGCTAGTGATAGCTTGTTTTTTTTTCTAAACTATAAAAATGGCCAGACAAAAAGACAACCCATTTTGCTGAATGGCTGTCAAAGTTATGTTTACTCAAAGTCCATTTCTTCCTCTAATAGTTTGTGCCCTGAACCCTTCTCTATAGTAGGTTATTTTTTGTTACTAATGACGTTTAATATTTTTTTTTTTTTAGTTTTTTGAGAGAATTTCTGTGTTGCAAAATTAAATTATCAGGAAGTGTTGCTATTGGTTCCATAAGAATATTCAGACAAAAAGCTGACTTGAATTTTTGGACAGAACTATGGGATTCTTTGTTCATATAGGAAAAAAAGAAGGTTCAGAGCTCCTTGTATTCTTTTTAACCCACATGTACCAATCTTATGGACATTAATATAAAATCTTCATCTTAAGAAAAAATTGGAAACCTCTGTTGGTGCTGCTTACTGGCATCGATTAAATTTCATTTTTCATCTGTTCTAGAAAACGAAGTATTTTTTCTCTAAGGCCCAGGAACCAGAAGTAAAGCAGTCTTGAGTGATTTATTTTGTTGCTTCTGAACAGGTTTCATTCTGGGTCTGCAAGTCCATAAACTTTCTTTCATATGTTTTTTTGCCTCCATTTCTTGGTGTAGTATGAAGTTTCACATTATTACTGTGTTACGGTGTTCCTTAATTTTCATTTCTCCAAAACAGTTGTTGGCTCAGCAGTATTTGTAGAATAGCAGCAAGCCCTATAAAAAGGATCACAGAGGCAGAAACAAGATTAAGCAATTTTATTTTACTTAATATCACAAAACTTGTGGAATAGACTACATATAGTCTGAGATCACACTGATTTTGTTGTTGTCTTTATAGTCATCTAATCTCAAGAGGTTCAAAGCCATATTCTGTGAAGGAAAAGTTGTCTTTTTTGGGGTTTTTGCCCTTATTAGCAACATGAGACTGATATGATGCTGCCATGCCAATATTTTACAAGTGGTTATGTGACATTTAATTGGTCCACTGTATCTATCTGAATGATCTGATCAGAAGAGAAAATATCTATTTGAAAATTTCCGTGACAGAGATGAGGCTGTGTTAGACTCTGCATCACAGCATTTTGATGTGTCTCTACAGCCAATTTTTGAGAAACAAAGTTATGGAGGATACTATACTCTTATGTACCAGTGAACACAGCAATTTTTATTAATTATTCTACTTCAGACTAAGATTTCTGCTCCCTGGAATTGCTATATGTAGTATATTTAGGTGGTTAAACCCTTTATTCTGTAACTGCTGCATATTGTATTAGTCCCTAATTTTTAGTTTTTCTATTCTATGAAAGTGACTGCCTGGTGCCCAGTTAATTACAGTTTTACATGTCCTGGTAGGTGTGACATCTGCATTGATCATTGCCATGTCCCCTTTGATTTTATTATTATATTTTAACAAGGTCATAATGTTTAGCTCATACAGATATCAATTTAGGCATTTCTTTTTCTCATAGATATAAAGTATTTTCTAAGCACTGGAGTTTTTCATTAGATCTTATACAGAGCAGTATTTTACTAAAAATCCAAAAGGGAAGACTTTTATGTGCGCATTTTTGTAGTTTCTGATTTTTTTAAAATAACTTTTCATTGTTTATCTGCCAAGTGAAATGTTTTAAATTTGCATATGAATGGATACAGAATGTATTTTTTGTGCTGTTTTGTGTTAAGTGTGCATTTGCAGATTTTTAGCATGTAGTTGCACAAAGACTGTGCAAAGATATTTTGGTATATGAATATATGCTACACTGAAGGAAAAGCATTCATAAAACTTAAATGCTATATAGAACTCTAATGCAATAGAGTAATTTTATAAACTGTCTGTGTCTGCTTGGATTAAATATTGAAACAACAAACATTACCTATTTTCACTGTTTTATTTCCAAATACTTTGTGGGAACTTGTGTATGCTCCAACCCAGAAGTTTACAATATGAATCAAATCTCATGAAACTCAGTTTCTGTGATCTCAAAAGTAGGACCTGCCCTCCTGACTGTTTCTTGATGGCTTTCAACTGTAACTGTGATCAAAATACAAAGTTTTTTTCAAAAGGCTGTTGGTCACCTTGCAATTAAAAGCATTTAACAGGATACCGATCTTCCAAAAATTTTTTGGCCTTGTCACCAAATAGATTAAAAAAACCCAACCCCATAGAAAAGTCATTATTTTCCAGTAAGCTCAGTCCTAGTGATTGTTAACAAGGTGGAGAACCAGCTGGTGGCTGAGAAGCACAATGTTAATGTCTTTCTTACACATTTTAGTATGAATTAGCTTGTTTAAAGCAACAAACATAAAGACTGGAGTACACTCTTAGCATGACCAGCTGCTGCAAATTCATGTAAGTGTGTATGCAACTTGGTGCTTCTGTATAGAACAAGTCTGCTGTAAACACTCAGGTCATATTGCTCAACTTAAAGACACCAAGATAAAATCTTAGATTTCATAAACTGTCTTCAAATGATAAGTCAATGAAGTCTTAACTGCTGTTACCCTGCATGGTGAGTTCTGCCATCTCAATATATAGCACTAAAGAAAATTCAGGCAACTTAAAGGAAGGGATAACTTGAAAATATTATCAGTTATTGCAGAGTAAATCTTGCATGGATGCTCCCATTCAAAAATTACAGGACTTCTGTTTAATTTAATTGAGTTGATCTGAACTACTATATAGATGACCCCTGAAGGTGAGGAATCTCAAAGAAGTAATTGGTACTTGCAATAAGGATGTTTTTAATTCTATTTGCAATTGTGAACTCCTTATGTATTCCATAATCCGCCTTCCTTACTACTGAGAGACAGTTATGTTCTTCTCTTTCTGTATCTGGAAAGGGGACACAGTGACATCAAGGGCATAAGGGCAGTCTGAATACACACTCTTGGCCAAAAGAATTCAAATTCAGGTGCATGAGGACCCTTGAATATTGAGACTGTAACTGATAAATGTTTTGAAGAATCTGATATCATGAGGTAAGTGGCTATTCTTTATTAAAAGAATCCATGGTTCCAACAACAGTTCCTTATTGCTGTCAGTTTTTAAGTGGATGTTTACTCTTTATTTTTCTATAATTTACAAATTTTCTGTTTTATTTCTGCTTTGAAATACATTACAAATCAAAGGAATGGTCACAATGTCATCAAGTGCATATAGTAAACCTGGTTCCTGTTATTTGAAAGTACAGAAAAAGCATTTTTCATTAAAACTTTTTTTTTTTCTGGTAAAACTTGGTCAATAAAGCATCAGTGCATTGGCAGTGATGTATGAAAGTTGATAATCACACTTAGTCCTGTATTTTGTGTAATTGCAGTTATTTTTAATGGCTAGATCTTACTGAAACAATGGTTCTTAAGTGCTTTTTCATCCCTTTAGCTTTTAGTATATCCATTTTTCTTGTTCTAATTAAGCTTCATTGATGGCCATTTTTCTCTCTTTTTAATATTTTTTCATTAATTTCTAGACTTGAAATAAATGTTCTTTTAAAGAGCTATTCAGCCCTGAATTTTCTAGTTACACAGTACCATCATATGTATGTACATACACACACACACACACACACACATATATATATACAGGAACTCAATCACTCATTTTCTTAAAATTATTCATAGTTATGTCATTTTCAGTCCACACAATAATTCTTTAAGAGACATCCAGAGGATGATGGACACTGTCTTGTTAATAGACATTGCTCTTCTCCAAATGCAGATATTCTTTAGGCCGAGGAAAAATAATGGGCAAATAATGAAACATTAACAGAGTAAGTACACCAGTTTTCACTTCACTTGCTTTGGTAGATAGATTCTTGGCTTACAGCTTAATTCTCCTAAAGTCCACCTCATTTCCTGTCAGAGTTTACTTGTGTTGCAGAGCTGACAGAAAGGAAGGACCACTTGTGCCTGAGGCACAGTGCAAATCCTCCTGCATGTGGGCACAGATTTGATGTGCAATCTCTAGTGATAATCCTGGATTAACCAGTCTCCTATTACTTGCTCCCTCTGGGTCATGCCAAACTGTGTTGCCACATTATGAACCTTATCAAGGAATTAATCTGGTTGGCATTCTCCTGTATGTTATTTTTCATAATAGTTCATGATGGAGCCCCAAGAACAGCTGGGTTGGTACAGTTTGTAGTGTGAGTGTGGGATGATTTAGCAAGAATGGAACCCCTTAAGAAACATCCCATGACTGCCTAAAGCTCAAATGACCCACAAATCTAACATTATTCATCAAGTGATGTCATTGCATGTGGTTCTGTGTGTTGACTTCGAGGAGAGTGGTAACTTCTGCAGGAGTACAGGAGGAACTGATGAGAAAGGGTCATATGGTAAATTATTGCAACATCTGCATAAAAATCATCATTTTCATTTTAGTTGGTCTGTTAAGTTTTTAGATGAGTCTTAATGAATGATGGATGTGGGCTGCACCAGCCAATGGAGCAACAGAAATTAGTGGGCTCTTTCTTGTTTGTGTGCAAACTGACAAAGGGCCCCATGTCAGTGCTTTCATAATACTAAAACTCGTTAAAAAGATAGAGCTAAGTAAGTGGGTAAAAGGGTAACTCACAGTTTGAGGAGGCAGTAGGAAGATAGATGCACCTTGACCAAAAAAACAGCTGAGGAAGAGAAGATAAAACCCCCATGCACTGCAAATTTTGGGTCTTGCTCTGTAATATTTCAGTATCTAGATTCCTTTTAGCAGTGCCACTGGCAACTTTGATTCATACTGGAAGCCTTAGGTGAATGAAGATGCTCCAACACAACAGAAATGCACCTGAGAATACTTTATAAAAAAAAAAAACCAAAACTAGTTAACTATTCAAAATACAGTTAATTTGTAAATTTTATTTAATAATCTGGTCCTAGAAAATATCAAGACAGTGTCCGGATCATGTTTTCTTTCTGGGAGTTAGGTGTGCTGGGTATGTGGCAGTTCCATCTCAAGGTCTCTTGCATCATCCTATAAAGTCTATCTATTGCTGACTGAAACATGCCAAGTGTGATGACATTACTTATAAATATTCAGTTATATTCAGTATAAATCATGGTAGGGGTTTTGCTGTCCCTGCTAGCAGTGTAAGATCTTATTGACCCTGATGTTCTGCCATTTGATTGGTTTTACTGAATAACTCTTTCCTTTGCTACAGCATTGTACAGGTCCCTGGAGTGCCTCCACTCCTTCATTTGGTTTGATAAGCCAGTAAAATTAAGACCTGCCATGCTTTTCAGAGAGCAAAGCAGCTGAGGATTTCAGCAGAGAAAATGCAGAAGAATGGGACATGGCTGCTGAGGTACTTGGTATGTGACCCCAGGTGTGCCAGCTCCCTCTCTGAGCAGTGGCACCCCCCTGCCCTCACCCAAGCAGGAGGGCTCAGGGTGCTGGTGGGGGTTATGCAGGCTTGTGACCAGGAAAGTGTCCATGCAGTTTCACTTCAAACTGAATCTTTGTTGCCTGTGCTAAAATGAACTTGAGGCTTTTGTGCATATTAACAATAAGATTTTTCTCTGAGGGTGGCAGAGGTTTTGGATAGACAAAGAGTGCCTTGTGGGAATGAGATTATTTATGACCAATATAAACCAACACAGATAAGTCATGTATGGACATGCTCTGCACATATCAAAGCACATTGTGTCTTTTATTGCATTCCTTTTATGGCATAACAAACACAACAATAAGAAATTTGTATTTCATAAGCCTCTCATAAATTAAGCAATTTTAATACATGCTCTCTATGATTGATGATGACTAACATTATGTATGCATTGACACTTTGCAGGTTGGTTAAGGTTATGTTTTTCCACACATCTAAGTTCTTTGTTAACATATTAAACTGCTAGAAGAAATCAACTTTACATGGCCACTTCCATGCAATCAAAAGGGTAAGTGTTTGTTACATTAGGAGTTTGTGAAAGAAAAAGGTAACCTGCATCCATTTTCTTTTTGAAGTTTTGCTTAATCTTGCTGTGAGGCAGGCCCTGCTTGTATTGATACTGTAAAAGCACAAAGGATACCTTTTTTAGATAGATGCCTTTTTTTCTTAAGGCTTCTTAATTTTTGAATGTTTGTACAGGTTTTAGCCTTTTATACCAGTTACACATGTTGAATCTTATTGAGGTAGCTTTCATCAGAAGTTCTAAGTAATTATTATTATTATGCTGTTAGTTTTGATAAATTAGTTTGAAGAAAAGTACTCTTTGTCAGAATGTGAAGTACTTGGTACCTCTGTGACATACATCTATTAACTGTATGTCAAGAGATAGTCAAAGAGAATAAAAAGTCAAAGAGATTGTGATTTTGTAATGTGTTGTTCCTTAGGGAAGAGAGGTAAAGCGCTTGTTCCTTGGCTTTCTCTCTCATGTGTCTTCACGTCCTCATGATCTGCACCTTTGTCCCAGTGACCTCTGCGACTGCCCATGTGAGGTGAGAAGCCTCTTCTTACTGTGGCTTTCACTGTCAGTAGTATTCCTGGTTTAAAGATCCAGTAATGCCAGACTTATCTCACATAATACTGTTCATACTGCAGCTTTTTTCTAAGAGGGGCCTAACCAGAAGTGCAAGGGGGAAATATTTTCAATGTGGTTTTTTTTTTTCTTTTTCTGCTCTAATTAAATGAGTTTAAACTAATTGACTAGTTCTTCTGATTACATTTGAGTTAAAACAAATTTCTACTGGTACTGCTTTGGGGTTGAGCATTTTGAATTTTATTGGTTTACTGTTAATATTTCTGGTTGTTTCTGTTTGAAAATTACCCACCTAAAATTTTTTAAATTATTTTTAATAATAATAATTTTAATAATTTAAAAATTACTCATCAAGGGCAATACGGGAACATTTCTGTCACAAACTCTGTTTCAGCAGTAGTTTTAGATGCTGTTCCCTCTATAAATCAAACTGATGGCATCAGTGAATTGCTGCAGCTCATGACTTTGTGTAATTATGCGTAATTTGTTCATGGATACTCAGTGCCTTCAGTGACAAATCCCAGGGGAAAACATAGCTCGTTTAGGGTAAGGAGAAGTTGGGGTCAGGCACTGATCACGGGGATCAGCATCGCACCGTGGGCATCTCTCCCCGGGGCGCTCGGGGCTGAATTTGGCAAAGCCCTTTACACTTGGTGTTTAACTAAAAGCCCTTTTTTACGTGCATGTGGCAGATTTTTGTAGAGACTGCACAGACGAAACGCGAGGCTCCGCTTTCGTGTTCTTGCTGTGTCTGTGGGATCCAGGGGCCGGGGCCCGGCCCCCCTGGCCGGTGAGGGCGCGGCGGGCGGGGCCGCACCGCCCGCGCTGCTCCCAGGCCGCGGCCTGGCCGGCCGCCCCCGGCGGCGCCACCTGCCCGCGCGGCGGCCCCGCTGCCTGCCCGCGCCCATAGGCCGCACAGCGCCCGCCCCCGGCCGCCTGTGGCGGGCGCGGCCGCTCGGCCGCCCTCACTCCGCGCTCCGCGCCGGGCCGCGGCGGGCGATGCCGTGCGGGCAGCCCGACAGCGGGGCCGCCGCGGCGCGGTACGTGCTGGGGGTGGACGTGGGCAGCACGGTGGTGAAGTGCCACGTCTACGACCGGGCGGCCGCCGTCAGGGGTTCCAGCCACAGGAAGGTGAGTGCGGGCGGGTTGCGGGGTGCGCCCCGGTCCGGAGCGGGGCCGAGCGGCGGGAGCAGCCGGGGGCAGCACCTGTCTCGGGAGCCGGGAGGGGCCGAGCGTGCTCGTTGTGCCCCGAGCGCTTCCGACCTGCGGGGGGTGCCCGTCGGGGTTCGGCGTTCGCAGGCTCTCCGCCAGCTCGGCTGGTCCCGGTGCGCGGGCATCCCCTGGGGCAGGGCGGACAGGAGCGGCTCCGCCTCCCGAGGGGTGAAAGGAAACTCACAAACCCCGACCCCCGCGGCACCGCCGTAGCTCTCACCCGCCGTTACTTCGGCATTCACCCCCTCCCATCCTTCCCGGTTGCCTTACCTTCGGTCGCTTATCGACTAATCTGTCTGAACAAAACCACTGTTGTTAGTAGGGCATAGCTGAGATTTGTATAGGATTTACGTTTGCACGCGTCCCATCATGTAACAGCGCTGTGTGAAGAAGTGTCAGCATTAGAACGTGAATTTCAGGCTGCTTTTGGTTAGTAGTGGTTGTGATTTTAGGATCACGGCAATCTCCAGAATTAACTTTTTTTACTGTTGCCTATTGCAATGAAAAGCTTGCAGCGAGGAGAAGTGTAAGAAGTCTGATGGATTTCAGAGATGGAAAGGGCTGCTCTCGGTGGAGCTGACCCTCCCTGGCGCTGGAAGCTCGTCTGACAGGTGATCCCTGCTCTGCTGTTCTGCCACTGAGAAGCTCAGAGGCACCGACGTCAGAATTAAGCAATGCAACAGAAACGGCTTTCTGAGACACCTGCTTTCCTTTTTGCAGCTCTGGAAGGGGTTTTACAGGTTCCTTTTTTCCAAGAGGTTGGGACTTCCTTATTTCAAGGGGTTTGAGCTTCTTTATTGCCCCGGAACAGAGGAGGTCTTCTAGAGATCACACACCCACGTTGAACAATGTTTTAAAAGTACACTGTTGTTTCTACTCTTACAGGAGATTCACAAAATGAAGAACAAAACAAAACAACCCAAAGCCAAATGTATTTGCTGATTTCTAGGGATCATAATAAAGCTATTTGTGTTTCCCAAACAGGTAGAATCACTTTATCCTCGTCCTGGATGGGTTGAATTAGATCCTGAAGTGCTATGGAGTCAATTTATTGGTGTAATAAAAGAGGCTGTACAAGGTAAGGGCTTAAATTTGAGAAATTATTTATTTATAAAAATTAGTAAATTTAGTTACTTGGATAATAAAACTATTTTTAGCTGGTACTGAAAATCATCACTGGGCACAGGCCTATAACATGCTTTAAGGCCTATTCAATCATTATGTAAATTAGTGTTCTTCAATTACCTTTTTCCTTTCATTGGGGCCAGATTAGATTTGAAGTAGAAGCAATGTGAATACTTGATTTATGCATCAGTGCCAGCACTTTGTGGCTCCAGCTTTTTGTATATGCATCCTTCCCCAGTGTCTGTTCCTCCAGATGCCGCTGTGCAGGAACAGAGAGCTGGCTTGTTCCCCTTCCAGTGCCCCATTGTTCTACCACCACTTTGTATGTATGAGTGAGAATGAATGCAGGATGCTGCAGAGCTGGGCTCAGTTGATTGCAACCTGATATTCCTCCTTTTACCATTCAAACTTTAAGTGATTCTTACTGTCCTATCCTGTATTACTGTTCTTTTCTATTTGTACTTTAGCCTACAAATTCCTAGTGCTCCACACACTAAATACATACAACTCCTTTTTCTGACAAACCTCTGATGGGTTTTCCCCCTGCTTTTCTGGATGCTGCTCTAACCTAGTTCTTGCTCTCTACAACTTTCACAGCTTTTGTATTAATCTGCCTCCAGTGTTCTGCCATCCATCCTCGATCACCTGTGCCATGTTGATGCTGTAAACCTGTCAACTGGACAGGTTGCCTTCCCACAGTGCCCCATCCTCCTTCGCCTGTGTGTGCACATTGCACCCTTTCATTCAAGTCATTCAATTCCTCCTGTTCAGCCCCTCTTGCTTGGTCTCCAGTGTTGCTCTGCCTTCAGGCTTGGCTCATGGCTAAACTGCTTGTCCCTTCCTTTGGAAGGCTGCCTAAGGAACAGGGAAAGTAAATATCACCAGGTGTAAACTGAAGCTGATTATTTTGGGCTCTTGGTTTGTTCTGTCAGCAGCCACAACTATTTGGTCACAAGAACAGCAATGCCACCTCAGCCCCCAAAGACCTTCCTGTCTTCCTTCATTTCCATTCTGTGGGAAAAGTCAGGAAGCAAGACTTTTCAGCTAGTTTTAAAAAGGGAAGATTTCCTTGTGGCCAAGCTGCACCCATTGTTGGCAAGTCATTTTTAAGTGGGTGTGTAAGTAAGCATAACTCAGTGCTGTCAAAAGAAACAGTGCCACCCCTTTTTTCCAGAGGTCTCCTAGAGCAGGGCAGCTTCCTGAGTGGAATCACTGTCGGGTTGTTTATGCCAGCAGAGCTTCACCAGTGTTTGTGCTGACGCAAGCGAGGGTGTGGTAGCAGGGGCAGGAATGAGTGTCTGGAAGCAGAAGGAGCACAGTGACACTGGGGTTTGCAGAGCTTATGGAGCTAAACGTGATTCCATGCACGTGTGGATGAGCTGCTGCAGTTCAGTACCACCTGGTGGTGGAAACTTCTGGCTGCATGGTCTCAACTCTGTCTCTTACTGTGGCACTCCATCCAGAAGGCAGCTTAACTGAAAAATACCCATGTTTGTCTTTAGGTTTGTTTTTGTCTGTAATGGAAGTCAGCTCCACTTACGTGGGTGTCTCGAGAGTATGATAGCTAACACAGGGAAAGTGGTGGGACCATGCAGATTGTGGAGATGGGAAGGAGTAACACATGCCAGCAGTCCTTAGTGAGCTGTGAAAGTGCTTGAAAGCTCTGCCTTTGCCTGACAAAGAAATAGTGCTGTTCTCAGGCCACCCACTCCCAGGTCCCCCTCCTGTATCCTCCTGCTACCAGCAGCACTTGTGCAGGCAGGTGGAGCAGGTTGCCTTGTGAAAGCGCTGGTTTAATTCCCATCTGATGGAGGAACTGATAGCACTGCTGGCAGGAATGCAAGGAGCCGGTGTAAGGGCAGGGGCAGAAGCACAGGTAGAGTTGGGCAGCACAGATGTGCCCTTTGTCTGTGAAACCCCTTCTGTAATTGTCACTGAGAGGGTGCGGGGTGTAGAGTCTGCAGTACATGCTCACACAAATGAGCAACTTTGCACATGAAAATTAACATGAGAACACGTATGAGCAGGACCTACTTAACCTGGGACTTGTTCAAAGAGCTGGATTGAGAGCCCTTCAGAGTAACAGTACTTAGGACAGGGTGGGTAGACTGTAATTTAAGTGGAAATTTTTTAATGTGTGTTTTCTTGATGTAATTTTGCTTCTGTAAGTATGGCTGGAGGTAATTAGCAAGCTGACCAGAGTTGCTTTGAAAATAGCTATGGACATATTCAATTATTTACACTTATATTAGAAAAAATGTTCTGTAACAGTTACTTGAAGGTAAGGTTTACAGCAAAATTGGTGTGTACATTTTTGTACTTCTGACTTTAAAGTATACTTTGTTGCATTCAGTGGTACCTGATTTAAGCAAGATCTTTCTTAGGAATTTTTTAAACGTTGCTTAAGAAATATTTAAAGTGAGACATGTCATCAGAGTGATGCAAAAAGTTATGATGTATTCATATTTATCTATTTACTGCCTGCAGGATCAATCTAGTTTTGTTTCTTTATAGAAATTCTTTCCCTAAGTCTGTAAAGGTACTTTAATTGGGGCTTTTGCTCACATTCATCCATGTGAAATACACATTTTAATGGATTATGTGGACATGTGTCATCTGCCTGCCTGTCTCTGGGATTGTTCATATAAAGTATCAGCAGGCCTTTCAGAGGGTGGAAAGGGTCTGTGTGCTTTTGCAAAATACATAGGTTTGTTTATCTGCTTTGGAATCAATTGTCTGACTCAGAGCTCTCTAACGTTTCACTGCCCTTAACACTTAGTTGAACTATATGTAGCGATTTATATTCTCTTCTCATAAACTTTTTTCTCATAAATTACTTTCCTAAATAGTCCATAGGTTTTATAGTTATACTGAAGAAGTAATATTTTTCTTTGCTTCTCCAAATAAATTCTTTTTTTGTGATTGTAATTTATTTTTGGTTTTTAGCTGCAGGACTTCACATGAGGCAAATTGCTGGTCTTGGCATCTCCACCCAGAGAGGAACTTTCATCACATGGCACAAGTATGTATGTTGTGTATTCTTTAAAATGAATTTGTATTCATTTGTATTCATAGACCGGATGGCAGCAGGCTGTAGATGTGTTGAACTCAAAAGTAAAACTTGTCAAGTCACTCATGTTCTCTTGTGCTTGCACAGCCACACCTTAGAGCTGTTCAGAACAGATCGTGACTGTGTGGCCTTTTTGTTCTTTATGCATTGGAAGAGATGAATGCATATGTATTTTTAATTCTGGTGAGAAGTCTGACACTCCCAATGTCTGTATGCTGATTTAATAATTCCTCAAATCCACCAGGAGGATATGCAGTTATTATGTGAACTAACCTAGTTTGTTGTCCTGACTGGAAATGGAACATAATGTTGAATGTTTTGGGCAATTTGTGTTCTCTGGCTTTAATCGTTCAAATACTGTTTTTCAGGAAGACAGGGAAACCTTTTCATAATTTCATAAGTTGGCAAGACTTAAGAAGTGCTGAACTTGTGAATTCCTGGAATAACTCCCTTCTGCTGAAGGTAAAACTGCATTAATCTAGATATTGCTTGGATATATTACATCTGTTTAACTCTTATGACAAGTAAGGGCACTATATGGAATACTGCAAGTGTCCTGTTCACATGGTGATGTGATGTGCTGTAGCCATCATTTAACTGAGCAATGAACATTTCACTGAGTAATATTGGCATGGAAGATAGTTCCAAGAAATAAAGTGCAGTACTGGTAGCCTAAAGTAATTATTATGGAAAAAGATACCTGTAGGTCTAAGGCTCATTTTGTTACTTTTTAGTCTGTCATATTAAAACATGGAATGTTGACACCACTACTGCATGGATTGTGGATGTAGTTAGGTCTGGATTGGAAGTGGTTTGGACTTTTGGTTTCTTGGCTTGTTTTTTTCATGTACCCTTTGCTCTGATTATCTATAGGTGATACATTTTATGCTGTTTGTGGCTTGTGCTTCGTACCTTTAGAAGAGAAAGATTTGTGCCAAGTCCAAAACCAGAAGTTAGTTTTCCTCTTAAATGGAAACTAACCAGCGCAGTCACAATAAGAAATTAAATTATAGGGTTTGCCAGTTACTTCTTTTGTGAAAACTTGATTAATGATTAAATTTTGGTAAATCTATTAAGTCATGATTGAGCCTGTCAGCTGTAAGAGAACTTGCCCTGGAATAACAGTGTGTAATGCTGCCATCCACATCATGCATTGTGCTCACAGAGGTGACCAGTGTTGGCAGTGCAGAGCAGTGGCTGTCAGTGCTCCAGCAGAAGGTGCTCAAGCAGCCTTGCTTAGAGCAGCTGCTCTTTCCTGTGGTGTGTGTTGCAGGAAGGCTGTCTGTTGATATGAACATCCTTACATAATCCTGCTCAGGGATCCTCTAAAGGAGTTTTAGCTTTCTGAATGTAATGTCAGTAGCTTTCATCTGTGTTGTCATCCTTTAAAGGTAATTGATCAGTAACCTTTAAAGGGCAAGATGAAAAATTGAGTAACTGTTTTCTTTTGAAACAGGTAATCCATGTTATTTTTACAGTGCTTCATTTCTTGACTGGGAATGATCGATTTTTGGCACCCAGTTTTCTTACTTTTTCAACACATCAAGCTTCCATGAAGTTGTCATGGGTTTTTAAAAACATACATGAGGTAAGCTGGAAAGGGAAAAGCAATAGATTTCTTAATGGCTTGCAACTATGAGGTGTTCAGGGCCAGGCTGGATGGGCTTTGAGTGACCTGGTTTAGTGTAACATGTCTCTGCTCATGGCTGTGGAGTTGGAACTCTTTAAGGTCCCTTCCAGTCCAGGCCATTCCATGACTCTGTGACTATTGGCTGTAATTGCTTCAGTTTTGTCTTGCTCGTTCTTCTCAGAAGAAGCAGGAAGGATTTTTTCTGTGTTAATGTTCAAAGCCTGTCTACCTAAATAGTAACTTACATTTGTACAGATTTTCCCTCTCACTCTGGAAATGCGTAGTAGTAAAAAGCCTTCTTCATACATAAGCAACATAATAAAATCATCTTATTTCACTTGATACATTTATACAGTTAGTGATTGTACTTTGTTTTAAAGCTGTTTGCCCTCTGGTTTTGCATGATGATTTTACTTATTTTCAGTGAGACCTCTTCCCTTTCCATTCTGCATTATTCCAGAATGTTTTGCAGTTTCACAAATAACACCATACTGCACAATTCATTTTGCATTTTGGTGAATTGGAAAATGCATGTGGAATAAGTTGTGCTGGATTAACCTAGTGCACTAATGAGCCCTGATCTATGTGTTGCTATATTCATTGCTCTAATACTCACCATGCAGGACCTTGTTTTCTTTATCTACCACTGTTTCACCACTGTTACAATTGTAACTGTAAGTTTCTTTTCATAAGGCTATGATGCCCCTTCAGTGGAAGATCAATTGCTTTTATTTCCTTAGAAACAGCTGTAAAAAAGTGTTCTTATTTTCTGTTAGGAGCATGAACTTGTAGGATAATTTTAGTTAAATAGCCAACTCAGCCTTTTTAGAAGAAGAGTTTACAATCAGAGACTTATTTTCTGAGGACATTCTGATTTATCATGAAGACAATAATAAAAGAAATCAATAAATATTCTTCTCTTATTATACCCAGTTGTAATTTTTTATCATATATTTTTTTCCCAGGCTGAAGAAGCTGCCAGAAAAAACAACTGCTGCTTTGGAACGGTTGACACGTGGTTACTGTATAGATTGACTAAAGGTGAACATTACAGTTCCTCTTAAATATCAGTAAAACACACTGGAATCTAAGAAATTATGTTCATTACTTGTCATTTATATATCCTAGAATAGATACTTTTTTTGCAATTTGTGCTTTTGTATGTTCAATAAAAATTGTAATGTATTTCCTGTTACAAAAAGAACTTCTGAATAAATTATTCTTTGGGCCTGTTGGAAGGGAAATATTTATTCAGTGTAATCAGCCTTCTAAGAGTATAAGATTTAAAGAGGACTAACAGAGCTAATTGGTGTTGATTGAAGAAAAGTACCTGTGAAAGCAGAAGAACAAAGAATTGTTAAAAATGTGGAAGAATTACAAGTTTCTATTCTGAGTACTAATGCCTGAGAAATCCCATTGTGACTGTGATGCAGTTGGTGTGGTGCTGTTGGCTGTTCTAGACAGGTTCATGAGAGGAAACAAGGTAATTAATGTGTGCACAGTGTAGTGAGCAGCAGGTAAAATCTCTGTGCTCATTGTATCACGGTGATTTTGCTCATTCACACTTGATTTATATTTCATGGGAGTCAGTGAGCTATTTAAATATCTCATTGATTCCCATGAAATATCTTAAATATTTGGATGTCTAAAAATCTTTCTTTGTTCTCTGTTTTCATGCTAGGTTCTGTGTATGCTACAGATTACTCAAATGCCAGTTCCACAGGCATTTTTGAGCCCTTTACGGTATGTGCTGTCCCAAAGAATGTCTCTGCTATTTATTGTGCTTCTCAGATGCTTCCTAATGTTTTTACTTTTTCCATTTCACTTCAGAAATGTTGGAATCCCACTTTGTGTAATCTACTTTCTATTCCAATGTCTATTTATCCACCAGTGAGAGACACAAGGTAACTATGAAGACATAATTAAAAGAATATTATAACTGTTAAATTAATTGCTAAATTAATTATGATTAATTATTAAATACTAAATATTCTGCACAGGCCAAATACTACACACGTACACAAAAAATATTTTTACATGTAGTTATACCTTATAAGTATATGAAGTCCAAAACTTTTTTACTATGTTTCTTAAAGTGATAGTTTTAATGTTTTGCTTAAAATAAGTCAGTAGCATTACCTTTTATGTGTGACCCAGACCCAAGCTGTATGTACCTAGATTTCATTTTTACAAAAAGGTCATTTTAATGTAATTTGTTTTAAGCTTCAACTTCGGATCAACTGACTCTGAAATATTTGGGGTACCTATTCCAATAATGGCAGTGGTAAGTGAAAATATTTTCTTACATCTGTGTGTTTATATTCTGTTTATTTGGCTTTGATTTAGTACTTGCTTCTTTCATTAATATTCTCTATTGATTCTCTGTGATTTAGCTACAATAGAATTGATGGTTGAATTTTTCTCCAAAAACCCAGTCTACAACCTTAGGGAGAAGGAGGAGAAAGGAGCAAGAAGGGATTTCTAGAGGTTGAGGTCCACTAAGGTTGTGTGGCCACATGATTAAATTCTGAATGTAGGACTCTAAACTCTGGTAATGTGTGTATCTGGCTTAAAATCAGTTGTTCTGTGTAAAGTTATGCAAGAGTCCATTCTGGCTTGACTTCAGTGAGACCAAACTACTGTAGGAGTGTTTGCTAATAGATCCACTTGTGGTACCTTCTATGCCTTTTTTATTTTTTGCTAAAAATTAGTGGCAAATAACATGCTCTTTCCTCAGTAGTTAGAATTTGGATAAGAAAACCTAAAGTGATGATTTGGAGCAAAATCTGCTTGAATTGAGCTAAATGAAAAAATGTCCCCTAGCTAACATGAATTTGTCTTGTTTTAAAGGACTGTGGACTAAATCTAGCTGTAAATTTACTGTTTCACCAATGCAAAAACATAAGTAAAAATATTTAATAACCATAATCATGGTTGAAAAATGGAGCACAGAATAATTTGGTAGAGGAGGGGTATCAAGGAGAAAAGAAGGCAAGACTTCAATACTTCAACTTTCTATTTGGAGAAAAAGGAATTCAGGCCAAGCTACTCTGTTCTGCTCCTTGGGATTGCAACTGCCTGGTTTATCCTTGTTAAATATTAAACCACAAAATACTTCTTTTGTTTCCATAATGTTTTTCAGTGTTGCAAGGAGTCCTTCAGATACTTCACACTGTGAAACTTGGTGTAATTTGATGCCAGTGATAAAATTGACTGTTGTAATGGCTGCAATTGCTTAAGAAATTGTAAATGAGTCCTGTCTGAGTGCCCAGTTCCTGAGTGGTCACTTATATTCAGAACTCCAAAGTGTTTGCAGAGATATTTTCAAACCCAGCATTGCAGGTTGGTGGTGGGTAGCTAACTTGTCCCGTTGTTTTTGTTGGATTGACAGGTAGCTGATCAGCAGTCAGCCATGTTTGGAGAATGCTGCTTTCACCCAGGAGATGTTAAACTGACAATGGGAACAGGTGGCTTCTGGAATGTCAATACTGGAGAGCATCTCTTTGCAGCACGGGGAAGTAAGACTGAAGTTTTGGTTTCAGGGGATTTTATTCTTTCAGCTGTTCCTTGATAGCTGCTACTGCTGAGGATACACAAAAGAATAGCACAGAGCTGTGCTTTTCCTTCAGTCTATAAGTGTTCAAAAACAGCTTGGGAGTTCTTTAAGAAGGGAAGACTGTGGAAAGTTTGAATTTTGAATTCATTTTACATGAAGCAATGTAAATTTTGGTTATCCTAAAGTAAGCTTCTCAGGAAGAGAACTTAATTAGCATCATTAGTAATTATATCTGCTACCTGCATCCCTCCTGTTTTTTTTTTCCTTCACCTGTTCTTCATAGCAGTATTGTACAGGATAGGAGAAAAAAGGGATTGGTACTCTGGCTTCTCACATCACAATGTTGCAGTGAATCATTGCACGTTCCTCCCCTTGAGCCCTTAAGCATTGAAGCACATGCAAGGAGCTAATGCAGGGTTAGAAGCTATAGGTTTTCTTTTAAAATGGGCACCCCAGTGTGTTTCTAGTGTTTAAAACTTTGTCATTCTGAACATCTGTGGTCTGTCAAGTAATTTGTCAGAGATAGCTATTTGTCATGAGAGCAAACACTGAAGATGACACTGAAGTACATTTGCCTACAGTCTCTCTCTGTCTGTCATATTTTTAAAGAGTTACTAATTTCAGGATGTCTGCTGCTTAAAATGGAGTGAGGCTGGGGAGGAGGACAGCAGTGTGATAAAGAGAATTTCACCAGCTCAAGTCTTGAAGGACATTGGCAAATACATGAGATGTGTCATGTATAGGCATTCAATTGAACTGAATAGCATAGGCATTCAATTCTCTATGAATGCAAATGCTTTTTATGCTAATTAATTATGTCATTATTATGATATTTTTACTTAGGAAATAATACGTATGTAGTCTGTTAAAATGTAATAGCAAAAAACTTGCTGTAGAGTTTTTCTGTTTAGCTATGGTATTCTGATAGGAGTTAACATCTAAGGCAGTGCTGTGAAACTTTTACTGCTTTAGGCTGTTACTTTTGTTAAAATTATTTTCCCTAAGTTCTCTGGCTGTTGTGGGGTGTGGTTAGTGGGACAAGTTAAGTGCCTGCCTTTCTCAGTGCCCTGGGCATGAAATGTAATGTGTTCAATCTTTAAAGCTGATATATGTATTTAAGACTGCAAGATGAATCCCTGCAGCATCCTTGTGCAAGCTATTCATTAGCTGCTGTTCTAGTTCCTGGTCTACATTTAGCTCCTACATATAACAGTTCAAAAAAAAGAAAAATAAAGTAGTTCCTTCAAGGCCAGTCTGTCTCACAATTCAATGATGGAATCATGTTGTATAGGTTTAAAGCTCCCTCTGGTAGTCTGAGGGTTCTTAATACCTCTGGTCATGCCAAGTGTCATGGGGATCCCTTCTCTAGAGGCAGGGTTATGTTACCCTGCTAGAGACTCTGGTGTGAGCATCCTTAGGGAGGCCACATGATGTCTCTGTCCCCAATTAGCTGCTTTTCTTTAGGATCTTCAGCTCAATTAATTTTTTGGGCTTTTTTCTTTGTGGCTTTACTTTTAGTAAGAAGTAAAGATTTCAAGGGACACCTGCACCAGGATGATCTGGAGTTTTATATATATATATATATATATATATATATATATATATATATATATATATATATATATATATATAATATATATATATATATATATATATACACACACATTTCCCCTTCAAGAGACAAGTACAGACTCTAATCAGTGCTGCTGATTGTTCCTGCAGTTTCACTGGGACTCGCACACAACTCATTTGGACACATGCAAGCAAGCTGGAAATGATTCTGTGAGGAACACAAACATCAGCAAAGTCACTTTGAGAAAGCAGAGAGAGCCCCTAGATCCTTGTGGTGCTTTTCTGGTCCTTGTAGAGGTACAATGGGACTTGTTTATCTTTGTTGCATTTTCCATGATCTCTGAGTCCTCAGCAGGTCTCCATTAAGTATGGGCACTTCCTTCACTCCAACAGTTACTGTGCCTGATTGGGTGAGGTTGTTGCAGTGACCACTGACTACTGGGCTTCTTATCTAGTGACCTGAAAAGCCAGTTCTCTAGCTGAAGTGTAGGTGAAACTTGTTTTCTTTTTTGCTTTCTGTTTGAGGAAGCATTGCATATTAAACAGGGAATTTAAAAGTACATCACTTTCATCCTCTTCTGTGAATAAGATCTGTACTCCGAGTTTGTGTTACTTTTTTTGTGTGTATATGTCTGTTTCAGTTTTGTGTTTCCCATCTGAGAGACAAGCCCTCATGCTTTATCTTTTGGGGGAGAACACTCTTCCTTTTTAGAAACCCTTGGGGAAAGTTGGATGGACTTAAATAGAAAAACACTGATAAATTTTTAGGTATGCACGATTTCTTATATAAAAAATAAAAGGCACAGATAGATCTTCAGTTTAAAGGTGTTTTTTGGTAATTTGATAGCAATTTTTTAAGTTAACTTTGGTCTAACAACCTGTTACTCTGTTCTCTTGTTATCCCATCACTAAAGTTTTAAACAGTATATTTAACCTCTACCAGTGACTTCTTTAGTTTGAATTCTACAAAGAAATTGACATTTTCTAGGTGGGTTTATTGTGAGAGATGTTTGTGTATGTTATTCTGGAAATATTTATTTTAACTGAATGTTTTGTTTCCTGGAAAATAATGAAGGTCTTTATCCACTGATCGGTTGGAAGATTGGGGAAGAAGTTGTTTATTTGACCGAAGGCTCCATATCGGACGTTGGCACTGCCATAAAATGGGCTCTGGATATAGGTAACTTCTGTCATTTTACAGAGGGTGACATGTATAACTGCTTAAGCTGTTTTATGGGTTCATAGTTGTGTTACTGGATTTGATTTATTATTCATAAGAAAAGGAAGTAACCTTCATGCTTTGGACAGCAGAAATGCAGAGTCTTTTTAGTAAGCAATCTACTGAGGGTGTTTGCTGCAGGGAGTTGGGTTTGCACAATCATCTGCAGTCTCTACCTCAGACCATCCTACCTAACTAGGCTTTTATTTTCCTGAAACATTTTACTCCTCACTTGCTTTTGAGAGGGCTTGAGCTATACATCTCATAGCTAATAACAGGTTTGATTTATATGAAAATAACATGAAGAACTTTGCAAGTAACTGTTGCTTCATGTGGAAGTAATGTGCCTTTTGGCTGTTACTATTTTGTAATGAAAGGTTTTGCATTCCAGTTTAATGACAGACTATGAAAATACTAGCTATGTAGTAGGTGATGTTCAAACTTACTGATTGTTTATAGAACTACTGTTCTCAGTATTCTAATTCAAGCTTCAAAATTTACTTGACTTACTTAGAAACAGGGTATTTTTTACTAGGATGAGAAATAAGTGATTAATGTCTCAAACTTTGGACTGTCTGGGAAGGGTTTTCCTCACCACAAGATTCCACATTTCTCGAAGCTTTAGATGCATGTGTACATCTATGTGCTCTGGTATGTGCCCCTAAGGGTTAAGTGTGACTCAGATTGGTCCTCACATCTTGATCCAACGTTTGACTAAGCCTAGAGAGTAAAGCCACTAGGCTTTGGAGGAAGTGACTCAGTTCAGTACACAGTTCAGTGCTGCAGACTCCAGTGTCAGTGCTACATATATATAAGCTTGCTACTTCAGATTCCGTAATTAAAATGGGTAATTATCCATATGGAACTTATCTGTACTTAAAATGGATATTATTGGTATACGCAGAAGTATAAAGGATTTTTAGCTAGTCAGTAGAAAAATGATCATGACCTACAGTTGCTACTGTAGGAAAAAAAGGGGGGGAAGTTTTAGAGATGGGATAAATGAAAGGCAGGCTGCTTTAAACTCTGTAACAAGTAAGGCCTTTATTTTCTGAAAATATTGTTGCAGAGAAGCAGAATTCAGAAACTTTTATCAGCTTTAGAGAATGGAAAAACTTTAGCTCTACAGAAGGAATTGGGCGAAAACACAAGGTAAGCTAATGGCCTCAATAAGGGTGGTGAGGCCCAACATGGATGAAGATGAGACACAATAGTGGTAAAGGTTTGGAAATAGTAATTTCTGCAGCAAGGCAAACTTAATTTAGTAGACTTCGTTTAGTGGAATCCTATAACTTCTAAGAATTTTTAAGAAGTAGTAGTTTGTGGAATTTCAGCATGAAGTCAGTCTTAGTTACTTTTTGATTTTCTGTCCAGGCATAGAGGTACTATGTGTATAATTCAATAATAGCAAAGACATCAAGAAGAAAAAAATGTGATTTAGATTTATTAGTCTGAGCTCAGTAGAATCTATAGTTTTCCCACAAATTCATAAAGGTTACAAAGGTAAATTGAAACTCCTGATAAATTACCAAGATGGGCTTTTCAAAGGTAAGTTGAGCTAGATTAAACTAATTTACCTTTAATAGGAAAATTCATGTTTTTTAGACAAGAAAAAGCAATATCTCTCATGTACAGAAGACCTCTAATTTTCTGTAAAATCATGTTATGTGGCCGCATAAGGACATAATTTCTTAAAACTGTGGAAGAGGGATGTTAGTACAAGAGTTTCATGTGGGTGAAGAACAAGCTAAAAAGAAATGTCTGTAGAGTTATGAAAGGAGTCATCTGGCTGGACAGAGAATAAAAGCAGTGTTTATCCAAGAGGCATTATTGTGATAAGAGGTGATGTATTACCTCATGTGTCACTTGTAAAGATACTAAGAGTGCTGATAAAATATGGGTATTAAGGACTTTCTGTGTAGTTGTTAGGTGGTTGGACTGACAGTAACAACATGGGGGGTGGAAAATATGTTCTATGAATCTAAGGTTTTAGCACTCTTAGGTGCCATTATCATTCTTAATTCCCATTTATGTCTTGAAGATAAAAAGGCTACAGCACAGCAGATAGGAGAGGATCCTTTTGAGTTTAGTCTTCATCTGAATTTGGGATTCAATAATCTGAGTTTCGGATTATTGATGTGACTGGTGGACATGAAATAGAGAAGAGATTGTCTCCCTTAAAACATGTAGTTTGAAAACATTTAAAAGGAGTAATCTGACTCTAAATGTTTTTTCTTAGTGAAACAAAATGAAGAAATTGAAGGAAATAATAACATCCTACCACCTGTGTATCTTTACAGAACTTTTCACCAATGTAGATGAAACAGCAGAAATGGCACAGAGTACTGCTGATTCTCAAGGTGTTTGTTTCATTCCAGGTTTTCAGGTAAAAGTATTATTAATAAAATCAAGATTATATTTTAATAACCCAATTAGAAATTATTTTTTTACATTTTAAAGGTAATAATTTACATCTTATCACGGTATTTATTCTGTACTGTTGAGGTTCTTATTGTCTGTTGCTCATCACAATATGTGAAGGCCATTGTCATATCAGAATGGTTAAATGCCATTCCTCCCCTTGAGAAAAACCAAATATGAAAATCAGTGATGAACAGATAGACTGAATTATTTTCCCATAGTAACACAGACAACGCCTGCACACAAAACAATGACACAAAACAATGTCACAGCTTTTCTGCTATGAAGGGCAGAGCTTTCATTGAGACAATACTTCTAATCACTGTTACAAAATAATTTATTTTATTCTGCCTTTTTTCAAGGTGTAGATTTGTAATTCATCAGAATATTTTATAGTATCTAAATATTAGCAAGATTGCAAGTCCTGGTGTTATGAAAAGCAAAGATAATACTGTAGCCCTTCCCTGGGGATGATCCAGCTCAGTATAAGAGATTTCTCTCTTAGAAGTCTTAGTAACTGTTTGGCTTCAATGATACGAGCTCATCTCAGTGTGTTGCTGAAAGTTTGAATTAAGCAAGGTCAGTTTGATCATTCCCAGGACTAGTGGTTTTTTATGAAGAACCTTAACATCTTTACCTTACCTTTGTCTAAGTTCTGTGTGCTAATGGAACAGAGCAAAGAATTTTATTTATTCTTCAGATAGCCCAGCTTCCTTCAGTGTCACTGATAACAGGCTGTAGTATACATCAATAAAAGGTATTATTGTCCTTTCCAGTATTAGTTTTAAAAGTCAGTTCATCTTTTTTTCAGGAGTTCAGGAGGGGGCATGTGTGAAATCTTGTTAGAGAACAGCAATATGAGTAATATGAGTGTGCCCTGTCCTAGACAATTGGTGTACATTTTAAATGTATTTTAAAGGGAAATTGTGTGGATTAGTCTTTTCTAGTTTGTTTTATTTGGAAGAAGTCACTTAAATGTTTTGCTGTTGAAAGAAGCAATTTAAACTGTTTGCTGAGTAAGCCAAAATAACACTACATGCCTCTTACATATTGTTTTCAATTTTCTTCTTCCACTGCTGCCTGTAATTGTCGTAAGTTATTTTTTTCTTACTCTTTTACTTCTTTCACAAAAGCCTACAAATATTATTCACTGAATTCATGGTGACATCTTTTCTGCAGGTTTCTGGGGATGACCCATATTTATGTGCCTCTTTTATGGGGCTGAAACCTTCCACTAACAGGAACCACCTTGTTCGAGCTATATTGGAATCTGTAGCTTTCAGGTACTGCTTGCTAAATTATCTGGCTTCTGTTTTCTTATCTTTGCTTTTATTTAGATCAGCAGTGTTAAGTGGATACATGGGCTTTTGCAGTTTGTACAATACAAGTACACTGGAAAGGAGTTTTAGCTGCTTCCTTTTTTTAACACTTTACAAATAAATTTTTGTATATTTGTTAGTTTAGAGTTTTTGTCATTAAGTAACCATATCGAGATTCTTAAATAATGTTGTTTTCTGCATGTTTTGAAAGTGTTTTCTGTTTAAAGTTTGTCCTTCCTCACCTGACAGTGTTTTGTCAGAAACCGTAGTCCTCTCCAGCTGTGTTTAAAGTATCCTTGAAGCTGAAAGTTTTATATCAGCTTTTGTTTAAAGTTTGAAATTTTGGTGTTTTATAAAACAAAGTAATAGGCCTCTTAAAAGTTTTAAAATATGTGAATGGACAGCAGCTTCCAGATCTGTGAAGGCTAAAGATGTCACTGCTGGTCACTGCTGATGCCACATCAGTATGTCACTGCTTTGCCATCCCCCAGCATGGATTGAGCCTGGCTCACATTGTGCTGTGGCCAGTTAGGGAGCACTGATTGATTCCTTCCATGTAGTCAACAGCTTTGCTTTTGATGCCTTAGAGGCATCACTTTGAGCTTAAAAATCTCCTGCAAAGAGCTCAGAAAAGATGTCTGGAGCAGGACAGTATTCTGAATTGCTGCAGCTGGTTTCTAATGGATTTTCCTTCTGCATTATAAGCCTGAACATGAGATGCTAGATGTAATTTCTGAATTAACTTATGGGTGTCTTGAAAAGGATGTTAAGAATTTGTCTATCTGATTCAAATACTGCATACAAATAACTGGGAAAAAAGTAGAGATCCTTTGTGTGTAGATTTTCTCCCATTAAATGAAATGGTTTCTGGAAAAAGTCAGCTTGGAGGCTTCAGATATTCCCCTTACAGAATAACTGGATAAACTCCAGTTAGCACTGTTGGCCTACTTTCCTCACTCTAAGCCACTTGTTACACATCAACAATTGCATCTCTAGAAACCTATCAGTAACTTTCAGTGGGGAAAATGAACCTTCTACAGTGACTTGCTATAAAATGGGCCATGATTTAGCCATACTTTGCCTTTGCAACAGTGACAAAGACCAAACATCAATTTCGTTGGCTTTGGGTTTTTCATTTATGCATTCTAGAAATGTTCAGCTATTGCAGCAATTCTAACAGAACTGAGAGGCCTTTCTTGCCTTGCATTTATTTTCTGACTACGCAGATACTGAAAACACTTTATGGGATATATAATGCTTAATTCAACTAAATATTTTTTTAAAGGAACAAACTGCTTTATGATATCATTGTGAGGAAGGTGCACATTCCTCTTCGAACTATTCGGTGAGTTCCCCAGAACTTTTAAATTCAATATGTGAGAGTTTGATTTGAAACAGGTTTGAACTTCATTATGCATCTTCTCTTACTGTAAAAATTCTGCTATTTAGAAGTAGATGATTTCCAAGTCAAATGTTAATGTAACTTAAGCAGCAGTAGAGTGTACCCACAGCTATTGGCATTGGTGATGGTTAGTGGGGGAGTAATGAACTGCTCTAATTATTAAAACAAAAATTAAAAAGAAGGTATATCCATGTTTTCAGGTAGCACTACAGTGCTTATAGCAATGCCTACCACAAAGGTCATTCTACCCTTTGTCATCATTCTTTCATACTGACATTTTCTGTGCTAGGTCTTTCACATGCAATTTTTGAAGACTTTGGTTAGAACTGGTTCCTTTTGTGAGGGAAAGAGAGAGATTAGTTTTAGACATCAGTTTTCCTTTAATCTTTGAAGATCTATATCAAATTTAGTGAGGCAGCTGTAATCCCTAGAAAATGCTTGCACATTTAGCTGAATTAAACATTGCTGGAAGACCACATTTCACATTTTGGTAGGGACCTTCTCTGAGCACACGTTGTCAGAAGCTCCGGCCCTCTGAGGCTCAGAAAGCTCTGCAACAAAATTCCTTCCTCGGGCAGCCAGGGGTCAGCATGGCACTGCAGTCAGGAGCAGAGGTGAGCGTTCCCATCCCTCCTGTGCCTCTGCAAGGAAGGCATGTCAGAATCAGGCTCTCAGAGGGAAAAAAGCAAGAATACAGAAGTGGGAGGAGAAAAAAGTTTCTGCTTTCCATTGCGTATTGGGAGAGACAAGGCAAAGGTGAAAAAACAGCCAGGATTAGGGGTTTAATGAAAAGATGAAAAGTACCAGAACTTTGATTACTTAGGAAGCTTTTTAACATAGAAAATTGCATCAAAGAATTGAAAAGTCACATTAAAAGTGCAAACTCTTAAAAAACTCTTGAAATATGGGAATTATGGAAATACAAACTAGGGAGCATTAGAATTCTGATTCCATTTACCTTGCGAAATTAACCTTAAATTGTATGACCATGTTATTTTTTATTCATGGATATAAAATTGCAGTTTTATATAGTGTCTGTATTACTTAACTAAAAGCAGTAGCAATTTAGCTTGTGGATTAAATATTAAAACATAATGAGACGCACTCATTATGTGTGTGGGGTTCTCAGTAGGGTTGCAAACTGCTCTGCCATCCTTATGTCCACACATCTTTTGCATCTATCAATTACCTTTGATTTTTTGTTGTTGCTTTTATCCCATAAACTTATTAATTTCTTTTTTGGCTGTTTTCCTGTATTCCTTGTTCCTTCCTGATTTCTGGGCATTGTTTTGATTAGTCCTCAACAGGTTTCTGTTACTTCTCTTTGCTTGTCTCAACACCATCAAGGAAAGCTCAGAGAAGGAGCCCTCAGTCTTAATCCACATGTCCTATAACTAAAGAGTTTTATTACCTAGCACTTTCTACAGCAATAAACACTAGAGGTCTTCTCTGCACCACATTTGATAGAACAGCAGCTCCATACATGGCTGGTACTGGAGTACAAGAGCATAATGAATCTATCTAGGACATTTCAAAGATTGCATTTTGTTAGACTTATTTTATTTGCAAGAGTAATTACTTCGAAATCTCAGATGATTAAAGACCAGCACTGATAAGTTCTCGTTTTCCCCATTAAATTGGTCTCAAAGCAGGAAAATAGACAGATGGAAGCCTCATTCTGAACTTCCTCTTAAAAAGAAGCAACTGTGAAGGCATCTTAGGTAACTAATACAAAGATTTAGTATTGAGGAGAACTGTACTTTTCCAGATCTGAGAACACATGAAAGGTTTGTTTGATGTTGTCATATTGTGGTGGTAACTGTGTAAAGGATCTGTTATAAACCCTAATATTTCAGCCAAGATGATGCATAGTTTTAAAAGACAGAACTTTGAGAGCTTTTGATAGAGTCCTGTGTCCCTGTTTGCCTACCATTCCTCTCTAAGTTTATAAACTTCTTTTTTCTTTTTTTAGCACCTTGTTCTGTCCTCTAAATTTACCCATAAAGTGGAAATGCATTTGTGCATGAGTGACAGGAAGATTCATGCATAAGTGTGAAATACCAAACGTTGTTTTCTGAAATGCTGGCAATAAGCACTTAACACATTTTTTTAACTACTTCTTCCCTTCTCCCTGTAGAGCTGATGGAGGTGTCAGTAATAATAGTTTTGTCATGCAGATGACATCAGATTTAATTAATAAGAAAATAGAAAAACCTGCAAACACAGAAATGTCTAGTCTTGGTGCAGCTTTTCTAGCAGGCCTTGCTTCAGGTACGTAGACATCAAAAATACTTTTTTCCCCTATATAATGCATGTTGTAAACACAATAGAAAAGAGATCACACAAAAAAAAGGCATAACTTCAAATAATTGTAACCCCCCCCAAAGGATTACTTTAGCCATTTTGGTAGGAATCTAAGGTAAATGGTGTTTATGTTTCTCTGTACAATACCATTAGAAGGATGTATTGCTAGAGAAGAAGGGTGAGCCCTG
Source organism: Ammospiza nelsoni (assembly GCF_027579445.1). Lineage (NCBI taxonomy): Eukaryota > Metazoa > Chordata > Aves > Passeriformes > Passerellidae > Ammospiza > Ammospiza nelsoni. The sequence goes on from NC_080642.1 coordinate 14,749,544, forward strand.
TCTTTGCTGCCTCCTCTTCCTTGACTCAGACATTCCATGTCCATCCCCATACTGGTGCTGGCTGGGGAAGGACCTTGTGGCCAGGGAGCCACCGTGCTCACCTGCAGCTCTGTCACTCCCACTGAGGCTGTCTCCTGTGCTCTGTGAGCACTGCCTTTATCCTCTGAGGCTCTCACAGAAATGGAAGTACAAAATTAATTATTAACAGGAAAAACAGCTCTACCCACACAGAATTGTTTCATATTGTTAACCAGACTGAAAGCTATAAAGTGTTGACAGTTTTGCTTAATATGCACCTACAAAACATGTTTTTGTTGAAGTGCTTTGATCTGTAAATAATGCAAATGAAGGTAAAAACTATGTGCTTCAATAAGACTTATTCAGCAATTAAAAGTGCAAGAAAGCTGAGACCCTTGATAGACAAGAATGATTTAATAACATCAATTGATATGAATCTGTAACACCAGCTGTTTCTTGCTATTGATACAATTTTGAAGACAGTAGGAAAGCAGCTAAGTCTTGGTTTCTGTGGCCCTTCTTCATTGAGAAGGACCTGCAACCAAAAGCACTTTGTGGATGAAACCTAAGGGAGCTTCAGTGTACCAGAGCTGTTCTTTGGAAACCATCCCAGTTAAGCAGATGCGCTGTTGTCAGGATTCCAAACAAATGGATCCTACTGGAAAGGATTTTCACAATATTAAAAATATGCTTCTCTCTGAGAAAGTTGCTGGTAGAGTAAAAAGAAAAGTTGTCATTATTTCTTACTGTGTTTCTGCTTTGGATCTCTCAGATTAAAACAACTCAAAAATAACATATTTGCAGTTGAGCTGGAGAATGAATTTTCTATTTATAGGATTTTGGACAGACAAAAAACAACTGAAGAAGCTGAGGCGAGTAGAAGCAGTGTTTGAGCCCCAAAAGGATTCAGAGGAATACAGACCTGCTATGGATGCATGGCTGCAAGCAATGAAACACTCACCACACCGGTAGAAATTTGTATTTTAATTTTAGAAGAATTAAGACAGTTTAATCATATTTTATAACATCTTGACATGAACAGGACAGTAAAAAACCATAACTGAAATTTGTGATGGTGTATTATAAGTCGTGTGGTATTTCAGTTCCCCCCCTGCTGCTGGATTATTTACCATACTGTACTGAACCTTCCCATCATCCCTGTGGCAGCTGTGGTCCAGCTGCAGCATTTGTGTCCCTTCAGTGACCTCCTTTGGGTGGCCCAGCTGCTCAAATCCTACCATGTACTGCCCATGGGCCGTTCCAGCTGGGATGGGTTTTTCACTGAGCAGCTCCCCTCCCTTCAGATCTTTAAAATCTTGCTTGTGTTCATCATCCAGGAAGGCTAAAAGGCACATTGACTCCCCTAGGCATTGCTAAGAAACAACATGATTGTTGGGGCTGGGTTGTGAGGAATTCAATCGTGTACAAAGACATTGTTTGGCAGTAGCCTGTTACCACCTTTTGGTTGACACTGGGTGCTGTGATCACATTATTTGTGCACTAGATCAAGATGAAATACAAAAGCAAATAGGCTTTTAACACTCCATTTAAAAAATCCAGGATTTTTGTAGCTGATACTTTGTAGCTAGCTTGTAGCTCAATTTTTAAAAATTTTATAAAGACCAAAAGTAATTTTATCTGCAGTGGCCAGCACAGATACATTAAAACTAGTTCCAGGTATTCTAACTGGTAAATATCTGTACTGTTAGTATCTTCAAGGCCATTTTAAAATCCTATTATTAATAGCTAAAAGGGAGTAAAAAGTCTATTTTTGATGCTATAAATTACTTTTGTATTTTTTAAACGAATAAAATATAATTAAAGAAATGTGTAGTTAAATATTCTTATATAATTGCTTATTTCAAATACTTAATTATTGTAATTTTCTCAGGGTTATGTGTAAATCAGCTTCCAAAATGTAAAATGATTAAACATTTTAATTTCATAATAATACCAAGTTCAAGCTGTGGGTGATTTATTCCATAGACACTGGAGATAAGAAATGTTTACAGATTTAACATCATTGAAAGAGGGCTGAAGAACTATAATTCATTTTCTTGTGCTGATACACAGAAGGTCAAATCAGACACTATTTCCTTAGTTTCCTTCAACCATGTACCCTGAGTTGGAGCATCTCCTCTAGCTGTGTTCAGCCTCCATCTCATTTACTTGCCAGCCTTAGCTTAACGTGCCATTTTTCTTGTTCTTCTGTTACATTCTGCCCTTCAACCTGTGCTACATCTTGGCAATTTTCTTTTCTCGGGGTATCTTTCCAATTCTCCTTAACCTTCTTTAATGTGAATCCTTAAATGAAACACAGAAGTGTGTCTGCTGATATCTAGTAATATGCCAGGCTGCAGTGCCAAGACTCCAGTATTAAGTCCTTCAAAGAGATTCCCTCCACTCCTCCTCCTGCTGTAAGGTAAGATTCTGCAGTTACAGGATATGTGAAACAATTGGTTTGCTTTAACACCTGTATTCAGCTTGGGATTTTGCTCTGCCATCGCAAAGTCACTGCTAAAGAAAATGCTCATCAGCAGGAAGGCTCTCTCTCTTCAAGGCCAAGAAGGAAGGCTTTAAGTCTGGCACTCCAGGCAGAAGTTTGTGCCTCAGTCACTGCTATTCTACATTTTGTTCTTACTTCTCAGGGAGTTTAGTTTCATCAACATCTGCCTTTGATCACCTACTGCCCTTTTGTGGAAGGCTCCTTGATTAGGTTCTCTTGATAGCCTGGAGGTTTAGCTGGGCTGAGCAGGCAGTGCTGCAGTGCTCCCAGACAGAGCTCTGACAGGAGCTGAACCTGATCCTGTTCAAATCACTGCTGGAGGCAACTCTGCACCATGTGCCTGATGCTTCACTTCCATGTGGTCGTGGTTTTCACCCTGGACATGGCACAGCTGGAGAGAGAAGATATCCAACACATTATATATTCCTCTTGCTCCAGGTGGTATCCTAGAGGACGCACTCTGGATAACCATTTTACCACTGTCACTGTTTAATTTGAAGCAGGAATTTAAGCTGTTTTTCTTTCACTACCCTCAAATTTACAGGAGGGAAACTTCACTACAAATTAAGGATGTGGAAAGGCCTTGGTGTATTTACCAGCTGAACCTTTCAAATGGCCTGCAGAGCTGTGAGTTCTGTTGTGGAGAGGTTCAAAGTAGGGAGTAAAGCTTTGGAACAGAGGGGTGTCTGGAAGTCTCCCATGATGGACCCCCCTTTGGAGATCAGAGCATTTGCCACGGCTTGTGACGTGAAGTTGCCCAAGGACTGAGCAGACAAACTGACATTTTGAAGAAATTTGATTACTGATCAAAGTCTTTTGCTTATCTTTTACAAGAAAAATTTATTTATCTTCCCAGGAAGTCCTTAATGTGATATTATCTAAAAGTGGTACCGATTAATTGATAATGGATTTGTAATAAGCTTTGGATATATTTTTACAGGTGCTGTGCTGTCCCAATTTTTGCTGCACAGAAGGGGATTAAAACCATTTTAGAACCTCACTCATACTAACTTTTATTAAAAATATGACAGCTTTTACTGCTGTCTTTTTGCTTGTATGTAATTTTTTGTCTCAAGGTTTTTTTTCATCAGTTTGGAAAGTATATGCAATTTTACATTTTCTCTCAGCTGAGTTTGATAGTAAAGGTAACAATACAAAATTACAAATATTAACTAGTGTGCAGTTTTGTCATTTTAAGATACTCAATTGAGATTTAATGTTGTACTTGGATTGGACAGCAGTGCAGCTCATTGGCATGTGAAGTTTGGCAATTAGTTGAGATGTGTTAATGATCTCTGGGCATTCTGCCTTCACAGATCCCACCATGCTGATAGCAGATAACGTCATATCAGTTTGGCAGTTCATTCATAACATAGAGCTCTAGTAAATATGTGTGGACTGTGTGGCATGAAAAGTGATGCCTCATAATAATCCCTCTGTTGTTGGAGGAATCTTGCTACTATTAGATTAATTGCTGTATATTGAGAGAAAGGGCAGATGCAAAAGTCTCCAGATAGTTGAAAATACTATCAGCAGCTGTATGAATTTTGTTACATAGCTAAAAAAAAAAAATCAAGTCAGCTGTATTTAAAAGCTTGACCAACATTTTTGAGTACTGTTTTCTTTTAAGCAGTATTTTCTGCTCTACTCTAACAGCTAATTTTATGTAAAATTAATTCAGTTGCTCTCATTGGTTTTTAACAAGAGCATTTAGACTTGCTTTCTTGTCAGGAGAAAGTAAAAAAAGCAAAATACTGAGTTGCTGAAAGCCTGATACCTTCTACTGGCATAATCTCTGTAGCAAGATCCTTCAACTAGTCCTACTATTTCCAGGCTCGGGGCACAGCACAGGAGGCTCACCAGTTGAAGAGAAAGGTTAGAACCATTTCCTGCCAGTCTGTGGGGCTGTTTCTGGTCTGAGCTAAAGAGTACAAAGGTGTGAGCCCCTCTTGGCACAGAGGTGTGACAGTGAGTCACGGAATCAGCAGTGCTCTGACCCAGAGGTTGGGCAGTGTGTTAGTTTAAGGCTTCAAGGGGAGTCAGGGCAGGCTGAGCAGGAGAAAAGGGATGGTGGTGGAGGGGGAGCCTGTTTTGGGTTAATGTTTGTGCAGGTTATCACAGAGACCTGTGGGCTGGCAGGAAAGCAGTAAAACTAGCAAACACTGAAAAGTGATGTACTGTGAAAGGGAAAAGAGATGGCATCTAGGAGGGATCTGACTGGCCACGGGGAGCAAGATGTGTTCTAGGGCTGGGACACCAGATGGATTCTGGAGGGAGACACGAGAGCTTACTGCAGGGCAGGCGTAGCTGCTCAACCCACACCTTAGTGTGCCTAAAATCCCAATTCTAAGGTTTTTTTTTTCAATGCAGCCTTCATTCTAGGGTAAAATGTGGGATTTGTGAAAGTTCTGAAAGACTGTGCATCGGTTTGGAATGTTACATAAGTAGCATACTTACACTCATGCAAGTTGGTCATTGTTTCACCACCTTCAAACTCAACTGTGTGTGAATATATATGTATAGATGTGTGTATACAGAGTTAGTCTGCAATTTGCTGCTGAAAGCAAATGCAAACTACAGCACTGACCTTCCTTCTGTTTCTCCCTTTGGGGGCTATTTTTCATGTTCACAATCAGCTCCAGTATCTGACTTCAGCTCATCAGTGTTTCTTGCAAAGAAGTAAATAAACCAGTGAACCAAAAAGAGTTCTGTGAAGCCCAAGTGTCTTTATTGAGGCTGGGTTCAAGTATTTGTTTAGCTGTGGTAACTAATAATAGTGCAGTAAACCAGCCAACCTGGTTGTTTCTGGTTTGCTTCCTTTGGAAGGCAGTGTGTGCCTTCTGTCAGGGCGTGTGTCATGTTAGTGCCTGTGGCTGTACCTGTTAGAGGGGGCTCCAAGAGAATACACAATAGCTTGCATATTTCTGTTGCTTTTGTGAATGTATCTTGCTTTACACTGCCAAATATTGAGAAAAGGTCTTGTTACATGTCATGGAAGTGTTTTATAGAGGATGAAAAGAAATTAAAATCACAATCTGCAAATTCCTAGGCACATCCAAGATTTTCAGTTGTAAACTGCCCCATTGCAATAAATACAAAGGTCTTGTTTGCTAATATTGCTAATATTCCTTAGACTGACATTTAGGAACTTGATTTTATAGGCTGAACACCTGGTTTTTTTTGATGTTCCTTCCTTTTTTAGTGAAGGGGACAGGATTAAAAATGTCTTTCTAGAGCATTTAATGTCTGTAATGCAAGAAAAACAGAAGTTTATCATGTTTGATCTTGTATATGTATGATCTGCAGGGATCTAAAGCACATAAATAGTGTTTGTGTCGCCATAAAACTTTTGCTCAGCTTGCTCAGTGGCGTTAAGCTGCATTTATGTTAGAGAAGCATGCAAAGTGGGTAATGCGCGCCTTGGATGTGTGCCTGGCTGCACTCGAGAAGACTTAACAAATGTTGCATCGTTGCGTTGAATGGAACTAGTGCCGAGTTTATTTTTTTGCTCCCAGAAGTGCTTTCTATTTATATGGTCCTCTGTAAGAAGGCGTAACCCTGCTTCGTTGAAACGGTTTTTTTAGAGCGCTAAGGAAACGTTGAAATCAAACACTTGTCAAGGCTTTTCCAAGGCGCCGAGCGGGGCCTGGGTTTCTGCGGCGGCGGCTCCCGGCTCCGGCAGGGCGGAGGTGCGAGGGCGCGGTCGCTGCTCGCCGGCCCCGCCGCGCTTTGTTGTCCCGGGCCCTTTGTTCGCAGGGGGAGAGCAGCAGGAGCCGGGCCCGGTGCACGGGCGGCCCTGGCCTCGCTCTGCCGCCGGCTCCCGCGCCGGGCCGGACGTTCCTGCAGCGCCCGCGGCGCCGAGCCCGCGGCGGGGCTGAACTTTGCATCCCGGGAGCAGCCCCAGCAGCTCCTCGCAGATAAGCGGCACGGCCGGCGGCCGCCGCCAGCGCGGCGCCGCGCGCTGTGTGTAAATACAGCCAGTCTATATTTCTGTGTTTGTGTGTTTGTACGCTCCGCACCGCCCGCAGCACCTGGGCGCCGCCGGGACAGGTGCGGCCGCCGGGAGCCCTCGCGGGGATCGAACCCGCGTCCTAACAGCGGCCGGCGCGCGCTGCGAGGGAGAGGCGGCGGCCGCGGGTCCGGGCCGGCCACGCCCTTCCGCCCCGCCCTCCCCGGCCTCGGCCCGGTGGATTGGCGAGCGGTGTGTGTACACACACGGGTCCGGGCCAATGGCGCGGGGAGGGCGCCTGACGTCACGCGTCGCGGCAGCCAATGGGCGCTCCCGGCCGGCAGACGCCGCCAAGCTTGTGCGGGGGAGCAGGACCGGGTAGCGCTCGGCGCGGGGCGGGCGCGGGGGGGCGGCGGGGCCGGGCCGGGGGCGCTGCGGGCGCTGCTGCCGCCACGCACCGGGGGCCGCCCGGGGGTCCCGGCTCCGGGGCCTCCGCGCCAGCGGCGAGTGCGCGGCGCCGGCCCGGCCGAGAGGCGTCGTCGGCGCGACTGGATCGCTCCTTGCCGCGGCGGCTGCCAAGGGACCGTCGCCGTCTCGTCGCCTCAGCGTCGCTGTCTGGGCCCAGCCCGCGCTGCCGCCCGCCTTACCTTCCGTCCCTGTTCGGGCCTGCGGGTGAGCGGGGAGCGGGGGGCGGGTGTGGGGGGCCGTGAGGGGGAAGGGCAGCGCCTTTCTTCGGCGATCGGTGGCCGCCGCCCCCCCGTGCCCCGGGCGGCGCGGTCCCGCCGGCCCTGCCGCCCCCTCCCCGGTGCCCCGGGCAGCGCGGGCTCGCCCCACCTCGTCCCCCCCCGGTGCCTCAGGCCGGGCGGACCCGGGAGGCCGGGAGCCGGTGCCCGACACCTGCGGGCGGGCCCGGGCGGCGGTGACAGCCGGGGCGCCTCCTCCATTGTGGGGCTGGGCCGCGGCGGGCTGTGCGGGCTGCGGAGCGAGCGGCGGCCCGGCCGCGGCCCCGGGGCGGGAAGGCACCGGCCGGGAGCCCGGCCCTGCTCGGCCGTGCCCCAACTTCGTGTCGGGGCGGTTCTCACCCGCCGCTCTTATGGGGACAGGGTCAGTCCGGCACAACAACAACAAAACTTCCCTGCCTGCCTCTTCCTGGGAGTTCCAGGCCTGCCCGGGCTTCCAGCGGTAAAGGGCTCCGCGGCAGAGGTGAACCCAGTGTAAACACCGGCTGCTGCAGCTCAGCATACAAACAATGGCAGGAAAATACGGAATAAGCAAACTTCCTTGAAATGTGGAAGAAAACCGCAAATGAGAGCGTGCTCCCTCATTGAGTAAAGGGGGATGCCGAGCTGTGTATCACAGCTTGTGCTGCTCTCCTCTGGAGAAAGGACTTTGGGTTTCATTTTCTCTCTAAGTTCTTGATTTGACAGAGAAAATGAATAGTTTTAATTTATATGATATAATATGCCGGGTAAACATTTTTTGCAAATTATTTCTTGGTCAGTTTTCGTAATTCTGAAAGCAGTTCTATTCTTTTTTTGACTCTTAATTAATATGGCTCACAGTGACTGTTTTCAATTTCTATCACTGATGTAGCTTAATTATGTTGACTAAAGGTAGTAAAATGTTGGAGATTGTGTAGTGCTGTAACAAATTGCAACTTGATACAATCTTTGATTCAGAAATAATGTTATGCTGGTAAAAATGGATGCTGTTAAAAAAGAAATTAATATATTTTCTCTATTCCTTTACCCTTCCCAAATTCACCTCAGTTCTTTTGATTATATTATATCCTGTCATACACAAAAATGAATCTATATAAGTGTGGTGAGGACTGAGAGGACCAGTGTTCCAGGGCAAATGCAGACCTGTGTTTCACAGCCCATATTTATGCCAATGCTCTGTATACTCACCAGTGGTTTTTATGCAGTGAAGTATTGAATTTCAGGAACTTCTGATCAAACTAATGTGGAGGGTGTTAAATATAGCACTTTGAAAAATACATGGAGGACTAGGGAGAAGTTTGTGTTATAGAAAAGACTGCTGGAGAGGTGATCAAGAGGGAAAAAAGTCAACTTTTCTTTTGAAAAGTGTCTTACTGTGAAGCGAGTCTAGTGCCTCTAGAAGAGGACAGAGTAACAGGTCAAATGATTTAGTTCTATACTAGAAGAAAAAAATTATTAAATATTAATAGGATTGTCTCATGGGTGAATTCAAGAGTGATCTTATATTACTGTCAAATTATTTGGCTTTCTTTTAACCACTTCCTCTTTGCATAGCAAAAAGAAACCATTTGACTTGTACTATCTTAATAGAATTAATTTTACAGAAGACACACCAGTGAGAGGAATGCTGTTGATTGCTGCAGAGGGCTCTGGCTGGTGGGCTCCCTTTACAAATGGGAAGGTGCAGTTTTCAGAAGAGCATCTTGGCAGCAGCCCTTCAGTGTGAAAGGCACAGGCCAGTACCCAGCTGGGCAGCAGCAGTGCAGTTCTGCAGGGGGTGGCAGCAGGACAAGAGCATTCCTTATCTCTGGCTGCTCTTGTCTGTGCTGGACAGCACTGCAGAGACCTCTGGTGCATCTGGACACACTTCCTGAGCAGTTGTGAGCACCCTCCCAGTGAAGATCTTTCAGTAGCTTTGGCTAAAATTGTTAAAGGTTTAGTGAAGAAACAGGGACCCAAATTCCAGCATTCCATCCTCTTCAGGGTGTATGATGTTGGTGTAGATGTGCAGACCCTGCCACTGTGCCTTTGAAGGCTGAATGTGTCTCTCTAAATGCAATATAGAGTATAGAATACAGTGACTTGCATGGTATGAAGGGAAGCTCCTGCAGCCCATCCTGTGTAGAGAGAAATATTTAAATTTCTGTATCCTCATGTGGAGCAGAATGAGTTCTAGTCATAGCCAGTCTAATTCAGTTCTTGGAATTGCATTTCTTCTGGTGTGCTACCTTAATATAATGTTCTTAGGGCTGTCTCTAAAGAGTGATAATTTCTTTAATTGTTGGTTTTTTCGTGTTTTGAGTGTAATGGTGTAAGACTTTCTCCACTGCTTTTCCAGTTATATTCACTGTACATGCCTCTTGATGCACCAACAGTGAATCTTAAAATAGGGAAAATCAGCTGTCTGTTCTGCTGCAAGGAAATACACTTGTGGATTTTTTTGTGCATAAAGCCAAGAAACCACTGGAATCAGATGGGTTGGTCACAAAACTTTAGGTATTAAGTGAAAAACAGCCCCAATGTCTTGGTGTGGCAATGGGACACAACATGGTGGAGCTGAGGGCACAAATCCCACAATGTCTGTGGTGGGATCTGAGAAACCAGGAATATGCAAGGGAATATTGTAAGAGGAGCAGGTGTGCTAGGGAGAGAGAGTTTTGTAGAACTTCCTGGATTGATTCTTCATGTTGTTTGTAACATCCAGTATTAGAATGAAGTGAATTCTTTTTCCCCCCATTATTTGATTTGTAGACCATGACTCTTCTGCAAGGGTCTGAGGCAGTAGTAAGTGATCTTATTTTCATAGTTTCATTAAAGGAGCTCCTTTGCTCCTTGGTCTGATGTCCTGTGTGATAGTTTCCAATAAAGGGCTTTACAGACTGCTCAAATTTACTTTTATGCTTTTCAGTATTTATAGCATAAAAATCAATCTAAGCAAAACTGCAGGCCTACAATAGTTCAGTTTGTAAGACCACTGTAATGGAACAAAAGCACAGCTTTGTAGGATATCCTACTTCTGGTGAAATACAGAACAGTAATTAAATGAAAAAAGATGATGTTTGAAAATAATTTGAGGTCCAGCTATTCACTTAGTACTGTTGAAGAAACTCTGCCTTTCAGAACACGGTTTGCAAAATCCACAGCCTCCTGTGAAGCCATTTGTGAGGATATTTGTATTTACTGAAACCTAAAGCAACTCCTGGGTTTTTGTAGCACGTGAAAAATAATGCTTTAGCCAGCTCACATCCAGAATTGGCTGTCACTGTGGAGCCTGAAACCAAGCTGGGAAAAGATGAGTGGTTGGTTTTGTGAGTGTGCTTGGTTGTGAACTGCAGCAATTCAGGTGTTGGCACAGTTCCATTCTTTCTGACTTGATAATGTCCAAAAGAGAAGGCAACTTGATTTTTGGTAACTTCCCAAATCATTTAGATGGGGTTAGAAGGGGTTGTTTAGAGGTATCTTTGAAGGCATTATCCAGAATTGTCACAGCACTGGGATCTTCTTGGTTTACAGTCCATAGGATATTTGACTGACATGACCAGCCAGGTTTTAACATGACCTGTAGAAATCATCCACTTTATAAAGGTGATGTTGGCTTCACTGGTTTTGTGTTTTTTCAGTCAGTGGATGTGCCCTGACCACCAGGTTTTACACAAACAGGGGTCAGAGGAAGCAGTGATGGCAGCTGAGATTGCTTCTGTTCCTCTTTGCTAGCAGTGAATGGAGTGCCCAGGTCCAAACCATGGAATTTTTATTAACATCTAGAGACCAAACTCCATTTGGGAATGTAATTCTGGTCTTGCAGCTCAATTTATTTTTTCCTGTGGAGCTTAGAGTATGCTCCTGTTTGTTTTGTGTTTGGCAAGGCAGGTTTCTCCTGTTCCATCAGGTTCCTGCTGCTGCCAGATTCGTGTTGGTTTGGGTGGGAATAGCAGGTGATTCAGTTGTGGCTCACAACCTCTTTAGTGCTTTGTTGAGTCCCTCACTGACCTCTCTTGGGTGATTGTAACATCTGGCTGGGTGTATGGGAAGGTTAATTTGATAGGAATTCATAATCCATTTACCCATGGGTGGTGTACACAAATATGTTCTGTGTGAATAAGGGACCATTTTAATTTACTGTTTTCTTACTTCAGATTTCAGGGTGGGAAAAAAGAAAAAGTCAGAAAGAAATTAGCAGGCTGCAACAGGTACTCAGTGTCTTTAGGGCTGTGAATTTTAGTTGTGTAGAGGAATTCTTTGATTTGGTAGCAGCTATTATAATGCTGTTTGTGGGAATTAAAGCCAATATATCAGTAGCTGCTCATTAAGGCTTGTAAATGCCAATGCATTGACATACTGAAAGTCACTTGTGAACTGTAATGGTCATCCAAGAATATATGGTGGTAACATGACCAGTAATTATGGATGAGATTAGAAACTGCAAGTGAAAGTGAGCTTATGTCCTCAGAGTGAAATAAGAAACCGTGTGTGCATGGGCTCTCCATTTCTGGGAAGGAAGGAGTTAGGTAACTTCCTTTTGTTATGAACTTGACCTTGAGATTTGAGGAATGTGAGAAATATATTGCTGTTCTCTTGAAGGTGCAATCAGCTTATTGTAAATTTCAGTTTATTTAAAATTCGACTTGCAATTGCAAATACATTCCAACATTTTTTAGATCAATAAATTCATACCAACAACTAATAAAATTTCAAGCTGTGTATTGATTTGGTATAACAGCAGACTTCTGCTCTCTGTCAAAAGCAAATTATTAATCCTGCTTCTTGCTGAATAAGAAATTGAGGAAGCTGTGATCTGGAGACAAAAATATCCCCCTTCCTAATGAATTTTTGAAGCATGCGCACACCCCAGTGAATTCTTCAAAAGCACACAGTAGTCTTCATATGAACAAGCCATATGCAACCTGTTGTCACATTTCAATCCATAAGTAAACTTTGAGGGATCGTGAATGCTTTTTTCCAGAAATGAACTGGTCAGTCAGTGGCCAGGTCTGAGGGTGGGTCCTGTCCTGTGCACAGCCTGAGGTGGCCCTGGGAGCTCTCAGGGCTCACAGCATTTGGAAAACTTTCCCGTAGCCCCTGTCAGCCCCACTGTTGGAGTTGTGGCAATGTTGGAGCTGAGGGGGCTCACTGAGGGGGCCAGGCAGCCATGGGAGCTGCTGAGGGTGCAGCACTGGGAAGGAGCGGAAGGTGGAACAAGTGGGTAAAGGTGGAAGGTCCCTTGTAGCAGGGGTGGGGTCTCAGAGCAGTGCAGTATATTTCATTGAACTGTGCCCTTCAGGTAACATTGTGTGCTGTAATCAGTATTTGTGAGCTTGTTCATCACCAGAAAAATCCCTTTTTGCCTTTCTACCAAATTATTATTAAAGAAGTATGAAATTTTAGTAACTTTTACCCTTTGATGTACACTGTTAAAATCTTTGACCCATGCAAGAGTAGAGTTAAATAACGGCATTAAACTAGAGTAAAGCTTCTAGCAAACTATGAGGAAAATGGAAGAAATAGCTACTAAGTCTTCATAATCAAGTTTTTTGTTGCCATATAACTTGGTGATTTTTAATTAAATGCAAATGTCAAATTATCTTCTGTTCATTGAATGTTAAGATCCTTCCAGCTGCACAGTGTAGCCAAAAGTAGATCTCAACAGTGTGGTTAAACATTTCCATATATTTGTCAATACACTGGTAATTCTGGAAAATTTTAAATATCAAAATTAAAACTTACAAAACCAGGTTAATATCTAGAGCATTGTCTAGAGCATATCATACAGGGTATGGGCTGGTGTTAGGAAGAAGCTGGTGTGAATCTCAGTAGACAAAAAGATGTTGTTTTAAGCTGAGCTTGATTGAAAGAGGAGCCAATGTATTCTTGGCAATGCACAAAGACCATCTTACCATGGCATTTTACAGTCATCACATAAATCACTACATTTTTTTTCAAATGTCAATCCATTGTGAAAATGAAATTTCTTCAGGCAAAAATGTGTTTGTGAAAATACAGTGTGCTGTTTATTCTGAAAGGAAACTGTACCTGCTTCTTACTACTGAAGCAGGAGACTCCCAAGTGTTGTGCCTGTGTAGTAGTCAGCTATGGGCTAGGAACCCAGTGAGAGACCAAAAAATGAACTTATAGAATAGATTGTCTGCTTAAAAAAAAAAAACCCTGCAGCTAAATTTCTCCTAATTCCAAATTTATCTTGGTAGTGATAAAAGTTGTCTATAAATCTCAAAAAGACATTTTAGATCATGCTTGAAGTGTGCATGAGTGTTCCCCCCTGTGCTGATGTCCGGCCCTGTGTACTCTGTCTTGAATGACAGTAAGCTGGTTTGGGGAATTAAAGGAGCCTTCAAAGGTTCAAGTGCTTGGGAATTATTCCACATGTTTAATGAAAGTTCTCCTTATTTGGACAGTAAGAGACCTGCTCCACGCCCCTGATTTAGAAGGAAGCCGTGGGTGCTGCCCCTGTTGTTGGTCCTGTAGCTCAGTGCTGGAGCGAGCCTGAGGAGCAGCCAGCCCAGGCTGGAAATGGGACCCAGCACTGGGCAAGCCGCAGAGCTTGAGGGTCAGCATGCAGTTGAATGAATGGAGACCTTGAGCACTTTCAGCTAGGACAGGGTTTGAATCCAGCTTTGGATTTTCTTCCCATGTTACATGTTCTTGCTCAGACCTGTCTTCATTGCTGGGGTTCAGGATATTGAGTAGCCTCCATCAAACAGTGCTTCTTCTAGTCATGTATACATGTACAGTCATATACTGTGTGCATTGGTAGTAAATAATAGGTACAACAGTGAGTAAATACAATAAATAGTGGCACTAATTGGGCTGTAGCATTTGGGATCCACTCTGAGTCCCGAATGGGATCTGATTCATTTGTTGCCTCAGTATTTGCTACATTAAGTCCTTGAGGGGACATTTGCTTTTAGCAAACCACACGGGTTGGTGGATCTCCCTCATGGGGCTGAAGTGCTACAGTTTATACTCATTGAACTTGCAGGAATGCCTGCTCTGCTTTTCCAAGTTCTTTGTGCTGCGTAAACTTGAGTCATAACTACTGCTGTTGCCAGGAAGTGTCAGTTAATTTTTTCTGATGATACATTGGCATTTTTCTCGATCTTAACTACATGATGAGATCTTCACTTTCAGTTTGGGTTCAGGTAGTTTTATCTTTCATTTGGATCTAGGTTTGAAGCAGTAATGCTCATTTCCTTTTTGTGTAGTATAGTTGGGACAGCTGTGTTTTGGATTCACAGGCTGCAGCCTTTTAACTCAAGGTGATTAAACAATGACACTTAAACTGAATACTCTTCTCAAATTTTTTTATTTTTGTTAAAATTTTGTAATATCCTTCAGTGGTCAAGTCAGACTTGCTTTGCTCAGTCTCTCTAATCACCTTGTCTGTTATATACTAGCACTGTTTTGAAGGCATATGGTTCCTCACAGTAAAGGCTGGAAAAATAAGTTGTGATACCTGCCAGACCTTCATCATGCACGTCATGGTGGGAGTTCCTTTCAAGGGCTTCCTTAGAGCTACTTTCTAATGTTATTTTCAAAATAAAAATTACTGTGTGACAGCTGAAGGCGGTGACTTATTTCCCATCCTGTGTATGTGACTTGTTGAATAAATACCTTGGTTGGCTTTTTTGAAGAGCTTCATTGAGTGACAAGCTGGATGTTATATGGCATTCCTGTCTTGGTTTTTTTTAGGGATTTTTTTTTTTTTTTAAAGGAGTTAGATATTGAAACATGTTTTAGGAACAAGCTGGAGAAACACGTCCTGGGAGCAGGTGGATTTCTGATAAGTACTTAATAATTCTGAAATTTTACTGATCTGAAAACTTGAGACACACTGAAGCAGCATATGTGTAACAGGTGGTCTAAGCCATGGAGATGCTGTGCATAAATTAGTGGTTTAAAACTGAGCCTGTACTGATTAATAAGGAGTCTTTTTGTTACTGCTGTCTTCTGAAATCAGCCTTGTAATAGTTGAAAGTTAGTACTATGGAGAGGGATATGAAGACTATAAATTGCTTTCTTGTGGGAAGACTGGTGTTATACAGGTTTCTTTTTCTTGAAACTCATCACACTTTTCTCTCAGCTGACCCAGTTACCTGGAATAATTTTCACTTTGCAATACTGTTTATCAGGTAAATGAGGAAAGGCGCTCCTTAGTGGTGATAAAAATCATTCTGGTATACTAAAATATCTCTTTTTTCAAACCTTTCATGTGTTCTGTAAAGACTTTTCATCATAACAATTAAGGTGATTGTCCAATAGTTGTCTTCATTTGTAGATGTTTATACTGATGTAATATTACATAAATGGCACTTTCTGTGGGAACTGGCCTCTGGAGGAGAATCTGGCCAAAGAGGAGAATCTTTGCATGGTGCTGGTCCAGGTGAGGGTGTGACTTGTACTGATCAAATTTTAGAAGAGAAACCAGGGTAAGTTTGGTAAAGCAGAGAACAGACTGTTATGTTATGGGGTAATTTAAAAATAACACTGGACAATAGATAGAAAATAAACATAAAAAAGAATGCAATGTTATTCTGCAAATAACTGTTTTCTGTTTTGCACTTTGTTGTGCTGGGATTCAGCTTCAAAATCACCAAAACATCAGAATAGATTTGGCATTTAACTCGTAGCTAGAGTAGGTACAGATAAAACTCCTGTACTGTTTTGCTGTAACTAGAGCTTGATTACCTGGGCTTCTGTAAATTTCATGCTCAAACTGGCTTTTTAATATCAGTGGCATAAGTGATTAGAAAATATGTTCTAAAAGAAGCTACAGCTCAGAGTTTACAAAGTCAGGCAGTTTGATTGGCTCCTTGTACCATACAATATGTGACCAAAAGGCAGTTTTATGGGAGTGGATTATAAACCAAGACTTAGCTTATGAAGGGACAAATGTAGTTCAAAAAAAGCAATCTTTGTGTCTCATGTGCTCTGGGCTCTGTCTTTATGCACTTCATTTCAGTAGAAACCAGCTAAAGAAGAAAAAAGGTTGAGTTTTATGTTTTTCTGTCTGTGTGGTGCATGCACATGCAGCAACTGGGAATGAAGAAAATCTCCATTTTGAGGCCATCTGTGTCGGTTCTTTTGTCTGAACCTGACAAGAGGTCATGGCAGATGGTGGGGTCACAAAGTCTGGCTGCTGGGGCTTGACAAAATGTGTTCATAAAGCTGGAAGAATCCCAACTGTTCTTACTGGCTGAGGAGCATTGTGGCAAAGGACTGTAATAGTTTATGGACAATACCTTCTGCATCATTAGGCTTGACAGCAAATAACTTGTCATGATGAACCTAGTTTGCTTATCTGCAAATAAGTTAAAACTGCTCAGCAATTATGTTCTTAACTACATTTTATTGGAGTGAATTACTTGTAAAGCCTCTTAAAGAGAGGGAGGTCAGACTGCAACGGGAATTTTGGCCAGAGCTCCAGATGATGGATTTGGAGAGTTCATCTGCAGGGGTCAGAAATGTGAAAAAAGAACAGGCACCAAAGATCATAATTTTCAGATGCATTGCAAGAATTCAGTATTTGCTCCTTGCCATGACCTCTGTAGTTTATGGCTTCAGGTTTCAGGATTACTGCAGATCCAGTAGCTCCTTTCCCCAGGGTGGGAATAGATACCTCTTTGTAGTATCTTCTCTAAAGCCAGAGAAAAATTGGTATTATTTTTTTGGATGTTTTGTGGTGAAACTAAAATGTCCAACTTTTCACAGGAGAATGTCTTAGTAGATTTGTGTGGTGTTCACATGCTGGAGTAACTGCTTAATTATGGCTGCAATAAAGGGAGGCACCAAGGAAGATAAGTACAACTCGGGCAACAGGAAGTGGAGGACGCCTCTAAGTTGAATAAAATTATTTTCCACTAACAATTTAATTGATGTGATGTCTGAATAAACCAAGAAATGTGTAGAAACAAACAGCCTAGAATTTAAAATTCTCTGGGTTATCCAAAACTACTAAAGCAGTGATGGGAAGTGATGGTAGAGTTCCTCATTGGTTGCACACACTACTGGAACAACCCCTGGCACTTTCCTGGAGGGAGATGAAGGCACTGGCCATTCTCAAACTTGACATAGGTTAAAATACAGAGGAAATGGCATAAATTGCATCCTACTTATGTAGCTGGTGAGTTCTGCTGTAAATGGTCATGAATCCTCTTTGATAAGTGGTTCAGGTGTCTTCCTAATTTTACTGAATTGATTCCACACTTCAAAGTGTGAGCAGTTCTCTCTCTCTCTCATTCATCCAAATGCAATTCAAATGTCTTTTGTAGTCCATTTTTAAACTGCAAGTAATACTTATAAAGTACTTTCAAGGTACCTGAACAATTTATCAAGTTAATTCTATCTTTAAGATGGTTTGTGTTGACAACATTGATTTGTAACTTTTCTTCTGTTTGCTGTAAGGCTTCTGGAAGCTTTCATTTAAAAAATAAGTCACTTTAAACTATTTTTGGTGTACCAAATTTTTTATCTTTTCCTGGAATTCTAATATTATAATTCTAACTACACAGGCTTAATAAAAAAGCATGAAAATATTTAAAAGATTATTTAGAGCTGAATTCTTTTTTCTTGCGTGTTTCCTAAAAATTCTGAATGTTTTCTGTTTTTTTCTACACATATATTTGATTAAAAGCCTTCTCTGTTGTTGGCTAAAGAGACAGTGGAGAGAAGTAATTCACTTCACTTTTTAAAGCCAATCTGCATTAAATGCAAAAATTGCATGGTTTTAATTATAAAACTCTAGTAATGATATAACATGGTTTGCTAGCACATTAATGTAGTTCAGGCCTTTATGTAAGTTGGGCCTTATATATAGGATTTCATCTCTGCCTGTTCCAAGCAATGACTATTTTCAGAATCTCTGCAGAACCTGACTATTGTGGTGATTATTTTCTCAGAAGCTTGGGTTTCAACTAAGGTATTTCATTAACTGTCTTACAGGATGTTCATTTTAAAGATTCTGTGAGGATGAAAAAGGATCTCTTATGGCTTTATGAAATATAGAGCAATACTGTCTGACATGACGGCAAAAAATGTAAGTATGATCTTCCACATGTGTTACTGTTCATGTTGGCATTCTGCCACTCACTGCTGACTTTCAGAATTGTGTGCACAAATATAAGAAATCAATCACAAAGACCTTCAAGTTCAGAAATCCTATCTGATTTTTGTATACCACAAATATGTACCCATCATCTTCTGCAGTATTTTGATAAATCTATACTGGGTAGAAGCTCTTGAGCATGTGGAGTTTAGTTGGTCAGATTGATAACTGAGGCAATGTTTTATGCTGTTTCCATATTGATCCATGCAGGTCCCTTCCAACTTGAGATATTTTGTGTGTCTGTGATCTCTCTAACATTTCTTCAAACTTATGTGAAAGCTGCACATTTTGTTGAATCTTCTCACCTTTGCACCTCTGTAAAATCCTTCCACTGAGTCTGAATCTCAGATCTGAAGAAAAAATGGAAGGACTGCATATTATTTAGCTGCTGTTGGTACACTCTTGGTTTCTAGAAGGCTGGAGGCCTTCTGGTTCCTTTGCCTGCTCATTACCCAGCCTGCAGTGGTGTCTCAGGCTCTATATTTGACTCCTCTATCCTGAGTTCTGAGGAAGCTTATGAAATGTCTTAACATCCTGACCTTAATTTTCTGCCTAATTAGCTGTGCTTCCTGAGGTACACAGCTTGTGTAGAGAACAGTTCTGGTTAATCCTGGTGATCAGTGAGTTGAGGGTGACTTTGGGCCCTGGGCAATTTGCCTGTTGATATCCTGCATTCTGTTAAATCTGAGTGGGTTTAGGAGCCAGCACCACCAAAGAAGTGCCCCACAGTGAAAGTGCAGGTAGCCCAGGATTGTGCTCTGTTCAGTACCTGCAAAAGCTTTTGTGCATATTGGGTTAGATTGGTGCCAATGATATAGTTTGGTTAAATTAATTCTCAAGTGTTGGAAATTTCTGTTGGTTTTATTAAAAGCTTCATTTGGTGTGTGGTTCCAGACTTTGAGGTGTCTTATATCTCACTTTTTGACTCAAGTTTACCAAGACATAAAATAAACTGATGTGTATATTCAAAGCCCTTTGCTCATTATTTCATAGGTCATATTTATCTCTAGTCCAAATAAATAATTCTACTGATGTATGTGGGACAGCTGCACAAATCCAGGTCATTTGTGGCTTTGACCTTTTGTTTGATGCAGTCAAAGGATAAATACCAATCCAAATAAAATCCATGGAGTGCTGTGTAATAGTCATGGAGCGGCTGGAAGGGATTTCAGGAGCCCATCTACTCTGGGGTTTGTGTAAAGCTCTTTGACACTGAACCCAACTCCTTGGTGCTTTGCTCAGGCTCCATCAGGGCTTTGGGGTCTGAAAACCTACGAGGAGAGACGTGACATTCACTCTGGGTAACCTACTCTTGTTCTGAGTACAGAAATACAATTTTGTTGTTTACTTCAGTACAATGCTATGGTTACTTTAGAGGAGGAATATTTTATTGGTATGCATACTTTGAAATTTTGCATGTCAAAATGATGCAAACATAGTCAGATACCTAATATTTATGGGTTTATGTTTAAAAAAATCAGCTGCTGTGGTACAGATGGATGTAGGACTCAGTTTTCATGTTTACCTGTTCATGTGGTGGTCCTATGCTTTCTGTCATTGGCAGCACTTCTTAGGGTTTTCCCAACCTTGGTTACTCAGAATGGCTGTGGTTACTCAGAACAGTGCCAGCCCTGGTGTTTCCTGGTGCTGTTAGAAGGTCACAATGCTTCTGAATTTGCCGAGTTGCAGGGGTTAGATTCTGTATATGCCTGGGGGTTTCTGCAGCTCAAAATCTGTTTCAAATGTGAGGTTAATATTTGTTAGTGTCAGAAATTATCTGCAGAGTTGAGGGAGAGAGCTTCCTTCTGAGAGTACTTCCATAATTTTCCTTTATGTTGAAGCATCAAGGAAAGGAAATTTTAAAGTACTGGAATTTGAGCATCTTTCAGGAAACTCTTGAAGGGTTTCTGTCAAATGTGGAAGCTGCCACCTCTGCATTCTGCAATCACTGCAGGCTCAGCTGGGCATGTGTGTGCTCCTGCTGCATCCCAGCAGTGCAGTGAGCTGTGCCTGGAATGCCACAGCTGGAATTTCCACCTTGCAAGAAGCTGTGTTGAACAATCTCCTGTCCAGCCAGCTTGTGCTTCAAGCACATGCCAGAATGTTCCTGGAGACTGGATGTGTGTGCAAGATGAAAAACCTTCCCCATCACTGCTTTTCCTTCCTAACTCTGAGCATGTGGTGGGAAAATTATCCAGGCTGAGCTCACTGCTCATTTTCTTTAAACACCGGACCCTTTCTGGTAACTGTTTGTGGAATATTGTTTGTGGGGAATTTGACCTTCCTTAGAAAACTAATCCAACCAAAGAAAAGATGAATAATAAAATGCTGAATAAAAGTTCTCTTGGAAAAAAAGATGTTTATATGCTTACCATATACATTGTACCCAGATGTAATTCACATCACCCTGTCCAACTGGGTTATTTCATTCTTTACTAATATAAGAAAATGTGGGTTTTTTTCTTGCCTGTTTTGTATCTCCTTTCCCATTGGTCCTTCAGGTAAAAAGACACTAAAACAGTATTAACAAATGGAGGGAAAAAAAGAGCAAATACTGGTGGTAAATTTTAGTTTAGTTTACTCAAACAAATGAGTGGTATAACTTCAGCAAGTTTTTTGAATAAGACTGTTGGTTATTGATTATGAAGTTATTTGTCAGTGCTTCTCAGAGGGTGGCTCTTGCCGTAGATGAGGTCAGTGAAATGGCTGTGATGTTCTCCTTGGCACATTCAGCATGGAGGGAGGTTTCACTGCTGAGGGTGCTCACAGAGACTGCCCAGCCAGGCAGTGGAGAGGGCTGAGCTGCACGGGCTGCTTGTGGCAGCTGGCCCCTCCAAGACTCTCTTCCTTTCCCCTCGCCCTGTTTGGAAACTTAGTCACCTAACAGGAAAGGCAAACCCACCTCTAAGATATTTAGTAGTGTGCAAAGGCCTGCCAGGTCCTTTCTTCATCTTCCATCGTGGCTGGGTTCCATGGCAGAGTCCAGCTCCCACCATGCCCAGTATTCCAGGCACTCTGGGCCAGTGTTATAAAGTAGAAATATCACAGGAGCAGTACAAAAAGTAACAAATGATTCCAGTTAAGCATTGGATTGTGTACTGGTTTCAGTTTAGGAGTTGTTACAGTTCAAGATTCCCAAAAGCAATGTGTGGTCTGTCTCAGATAACAACGTGGCCTGAGACCTCTTGAACACTGAGATGGAATCCTATGAAGGTCTTGCTGTGCTGCAGTATTAGAATGTTCCATCACACATTGCTTCTTCTGAGGACTTAGGATCATTCTTCTGCAGGAGAAACAAATTCCTGTAGATCTGCCACATTTCTCACTTCAGTTCTCATAAAATTCAAGTTTGTTTTCAAGCTCTTCTCAACTTAGATACAAGGATTATAAAATTGAGAAAAGTGCTGCTCTTTATAAATGTGCTACTAGGATCATTGTAATGAAAACAACATATTTCTGTGCAAACTGAAGTTCTGTAACTTTGTGTCATTTGGATCACTGAAGTACAACATACACACAAAATCTTTCAGAGAATTAAATGTGGAAGTTACAATTTTTATTCTGACACTGTATATGTATGTCATCTTCAGTGTTTGATTAAAACACTGATCTGAATTAATAGGGAAATGTACAGTTGTAGATCTAGAGTGAATGTTCAATTGTGAACACATTCCAGTGCTGTCTTTGAAGATGTTCCTTTTAATCCCTTCTCTTGGAATGAGTTGAGGCCCATAATCTAACATGATATTTATCCCTGTGGACCCCTATTCTTTCCCTGAATTTAAAATTTCTCCTATTGGTGTTCTGGTTGCTGCAGAGGCAGGCAGGGCTCCTGGGAGAAGCTGACACTGTTGTTGCTGTGAAGGCAGCAGAGGTGTGAGCCAGCAGTGCAGCCTCTTGCCCTGGCTGGGCCTTGCAGAGCTTTCCCCTGTGCAGTTCCCAGCTGTGCCAAGCTCTGCTAAACATCTCCTCAAGAGCACATCCTCAGGGAGGAGCCTCAGTGGCCTCTCACCACACAAGGAGTGTTCTTGTGCCCATCACAGGAAATCCTGGAGTGCTGCTCTTCTCCTGGATGTGCTGCCAAACCTGCTAAGGAGACGTTGTGGGGTTTTTTTGTGTCTTCCTCCCCTTGCCCTGCTGCATCACTGCTGCACCGGTGCCACCTGCTGGGAGGCAGCCCTGCCGTGGAGGGACAGTGGGACAGCCTGTGACACAGCCCCTGGGGACAGCACAGAGAGTGGGACAGCCTGTGACACGGCCCCTGGGGACAGCTCAGAGAGTGGGACAGCCTGTGACACAGCCCCTGGGGACAGCTCAGAGAGTGGGACAGCCTGTGACACGGCCCCTGGGGACAGCTCAGAGAGTGGGACAGCCTGTGACACGGCCCCTGGGGACAGCTCAGAGAGTGGGACAGCCTGTGACACAGCCCCTGGGGACAGCTCAGAGAGTGGGACAGCCTGTGACACGGCCCCTGGGGACAGCTCAGAGAGTGGGACAGCCTGTGACACGGCCCCTGGGGACAGCTCAGCAGCCCAAGCTGGGAGTGAGGAGGCTCTGGCTGGGTGTGCCAGGAAGGGCAGGGAAGGGGCACTCTGACAGTGACAATGCCTGAGATAAACTGAGGGCTGTACTGAGCATCTCGAGGGGTTTGTTTATGGGAGCCATCGCTGAGCTCATTTGGGCAGTGTTCTACTATCAGAGTAGTGCAGCAACAGTTCATCTTCTCACATGTCTCCTGATGGGGAAAAATTTTAGTAGAAGTATTTTCAAGAGTGTCACAAAGCAGTGTGTGCAGATATTCCCCTACAAAAATTATCTGCTGAATACTGAGAGACTGAATGCTCATAGGAGATATTCTTTTGTCTTGTGTAGTTTATTTCAGTTAAGTTTAATTTACCTAAAATTAAATTATGCTCTGACAGGAGTATATTAAAATTCTTCAAGTGGCCCTAGCATAGGTTCCATTATTGCTACATACATCTGTAAAATAAAGCAAAATGTTTGATCCTTCATTATATGATTGCCTTCTTTTAACTTGGATAGTGGAACCCTTTGTCCCAATGATTTACAGAAGTACTCAAATTTTATAATATTTTAAAAAGAGGTTGGGATATGAAGGATTTCCCATCTCTTCCTTCCTCATCCAGGATGATCTTGTATTTTTCTGTACAAACTACACCTTCCTATGCTTTGTGTGCATGCTGAAGTCTGAGTTGCACTATTCTGTATCAGCTTGAAGTTTTCCATGTCTCCAGTAACTTCCCCTCAGTAAATCAGTGTATCTCTGAAGTTGGGAATGTGTTTAGAATGCATCAATAGTCACATCTCATACCTGTAGGCTGTGCAGCTTGGTACTGAGCAATTGGACATGGGCACATTTCTGCTGTTAGGGGTGGCAGCTGCTCCCTTGCACTTGCAGGGGATGGTGCCTTACACCATCATAGCCAGAATGGCTGCTTGGGTCATATGTAGTACACAGAATATTCAGGGTGGTTTTTAGGTAACAGCTTAGTTAAAAGCAGACTTTCCAAATGTCCTGGATACCTTGCCTTGAGTCTCATGCACTTGTTAGACTCTGCTGTCCATAGCATTATGCTGTTTCATTATGCAGAAAGTTGCTTTCATAATATTGTTAGTTTCATGTTAGAAAACATAGAAAGGTTTATCATATTTTAATACTTCAAAAATGTTTTATTCAGGTTGGTGTGACTTCCACAAATGGAGACTTGAAAGGATTTATAGATCAGAACCAGAGTCCAACAAAAGGTAAGAGAATTCTATTTGATACAGACATTAAGACTTATTTCACTGCAATATATGATTGATTCACATTTGGGTTACTCAGAATTTAAATGTTCAAAATATATTTCATACATCCCCACCTGTAGTTGTTTAATATCAACATGTAAGTGTCAGTAGCAAAGATGGGAAGGTCTTCAGGATTTCAGAGGGGAAAATAAGGTTTAGTAAAAATAATAAGAGGATAACATAAACCCTTTTTTTCATTCCTTGATGGTGAATAATATGCTGAATTTCCCAATTTCTAGCCCACCCTTAAAGTTTGCTTAATCTGTTGTAGTCAAAATGACAGAGAAGGCTAAGCATGATGTCATACTTCTTTCTAAATGTTCTGCACAATTTACAATAATAATTATGTTTTGTCCTGTCCTGTTTTATCTTAGCACTTGTAGATTAATCACTTTTGACTCAAAAACAATTTATGATCAGTCATAACAGCTATGGTATTGCAGTAAAATAAACCCCTTATCTATATTAGAAAACTCAAGGATTTGCAGTTCAGGAAACATTTCAATCAACCTTTCCAAGTAAATACTGGTGTGCTGTTATCCACTGCAATAATCCAATGCATGTAGTAGCAGGAAGGTTGACTTCTGGCTGATGCCATCAAACCTAAGAGACTGAAAAATTGAGACAACTAAACAGAAAATGGCTGGAACTACAGTATCTTCCTCGTTTTCTAAATTTTGCAGAACATGACAGACTGGTGGAGGCCTTTGAGAATTATTTATTGCACATTGTGCTTTATTGTTTTGTGATTATTGTGCTATGATGCTAGGGAAAAAGACTAAGTGCAACATTTTCAATAATTTCTGAAGCAAGCAATTGATTTGTCCAGAAAATAACTGAATAACTTTATAAAGTGTGGGTCATTACTGTTAGGAATATCCCATTCTTTGTCAGATTTTGCTTCTGGGATGATGGATGCATTATTACCTCCATTTTTGTATATTTTTAAAATGTTATGATCTAATGATTTTTTTTAACCTTGAGGTATAGTTAGAAATTGTTGCCACCTCTATTGAAATAAAATATCTTGTTCACAATGGATTACTCTTCTTAGAACATCAAATATTCCATAAAATCTGGAGAAACTTGTACAGGTACAGCCAGTATCTAAGCTGTCTCTTACTTTCAGTTTAAAATATCCTTTACTTCTTTTGGCATGTCCACTCTTGAACTCTGGAAATTAGGGAGGGGGAGAAAAACCCCAAACAGGCATTCAGGTCCCCTGTCTCTTTGTGAGCTTCCCAGTGAAGGCACTTTGGTTTCTTTGGGGTTTTGGTGGTGGTGGGTTTTTGTTTGTTTCTTTTTGGGGGTTTTTTTGTTGTTTTTTTAAATATACATTATTTAAATTAAATAATTTGCTGTAATAAGAATAAAGGTAATTTATTGCTACATGTCTGGGCCCGTTTATAATGTGCCTTCATAACAACCTTAGACTGAGGTGTGGTACATTTGTGATATGTTCAAAAACAAAGGAGAAGAGGGCATTTACTCTACTGAAAACCTTCTTGAAAGCATCAGATTCCAAGGACTAGAAATTTTTGCTCAAAAACAAGTTGCATTTTTCTTTTCTCTCCAAGAAGATAACTGGTGTGTGTTTGTTGTTTGCCCTGCCCAGCAGAGGGGGCCTGGGGGGAGCAGCTCAGTGAAATCCCAGAGCCCGGCTGGATGCCAGGGCACAGCCATGGGCACCCAGAACTGGGCACATCTGCTGCTGCTGCTGGGCCATGGCTACACATTCCTACCTTAGAGTGGCTGAGGAATTTTGCTGTCCTTAGTTAACACTTCTTTGTTACTGTACTCCCAGTTCCTATGAGTCGATGTGTTGTTCTTTGTTTCCTGCTGTGGAGGGAAAAGGGAGTCCAGGCACAGAGCACCAATCCTGCAGCAGGCTCCATGAGGGAGCAGCCGTTAATCACATCATAATTGTGGAGGCCTTGCTTTGGGTGGGAATCTGCACCTCCAAGACAACTTCACTGAACTTCATTTCAGTGCATCTTTCTATTACATAGTACCTATCTTTTACTAAGTCCTGACAGGGCTGGTGTTTTAAAAACTTGGTGCACAGGGCTGCTGTAAGAGAAGCACTTCATTGTATGCTTGAAGAGATCTGCCAAAATGACCAAGACATCAGCAGCAGTAATCCATAGCCTGTGCCTGGTGCTTTCAGATTCATACAGCTGTTAACTCCTGTAGATTTGTCTCTAATTGGACACTAAAAGGCTGAAATTGTACTGCTCAGTGTAAGCCTGAAGTACATTGAAAAACTGTCTGCCCCATTTTATTTATTTCTTTTCTACAGATCTCTTTGATTTCATCTCTGTGGAATTTTTAGAGTTAGGTTTGTAGCCCAGTAATTTGGTGCAATGCACAAATGAAGAAATGTACCAAGAAAATACTTGTGTACTAGTAATGCAATAATAATTCCATTTTTTCTATATGTTTTTATCATACTGATCTTGGAGATCAGTAAATTTACTGATCTTAGTGTAATAGAGAACCCTGAGGACACATGACATATATTATTCCAAAATATCCCAATGGGCTGCTGAAATCTCACAGCTCTGAGCTGGGGTTTTTGCCATCATTGTCAAGCTGTAGGCTGTATTATTAAAAATGGCTGTCATTGAGACACTTTTAAAAAGTGGACATTTGTTCAGAGCTCTGAATATGAAATCCAAATTACCACCACTTCCCTGGTGTTTTGTTTGAAGATTCAATGGGGTTTTTTGTTGCTGTATGCTTTGTGTGTAACCCCAGCTGGTTGGGCTATGCTCCCCATCAGCCATGGTCTCCTTCAAACTGGCTGTGACAGATTCTATAGATTCTCCAGTTGACATTGTTTCTGATTATCTTTGCAACTGAGCTGCAGACCTAACACATTTAGTTATACAGGAAAAAAAAATCATTAAAATTTATTCAGCTTCATATTTGTATAGGAGTGCATGTTGTTTATGAAATTAGACTATTTAGGGTGGCACATAATGATTTAAACTGAGTTTGGTGAGCTGCTTTGTGTGTGCATGTGAGCATACATGTACATAAACATGAATAACTTTATCTGTGACTGCTTGAAGCTAAAGATCATTTAAATTGATTTTTTCTTTTTGTGCACCATAAAATTATTGCACAAATGCCAGGAAGAATAATAGTTATGTAGCAATGATGGTTTTTTAAAATATGAAATTACAGCAAGACTGGTTTCTCTCCCTGAGAAGCAACAATAGTGGTGACTGAAGAATGGAAGAATAATTTATGTAGAAGCAAAGTGCTTTTGTTCTGAGAGAAACATACATATATATATATATATATATATATATATCCATTGGCAGATTCTTATTCTGATTTGCTTCAGTGCTAAGGAGGCTCAGTTTGGGATGGCTCTCTGTGTATTGCAGCTAAAGCCTCCCTATGAGAGTTGTAAGTGGGTTTCTTTCCCACGTGCTTGGTTTTCCATAGGTAAATGGGAATAATGACACTGACCTCCTTTGTGCCTTGAAAGTACTGCTGAGAAACATTATATAAGAATTGAGTATTATTATACAAATCATTCCAGTTTGATCCATCTGTGCTGACCTTTTCCTGCATGCAGTGAGATTACCGTGACTCAGGGCTGATGGGGCTCATTGTGTTCAGCTTATCACTGTACTCACTGCTCTTGTGCCCTGGGACATAAATCAGCGTAATCTTTTTTGTCCCCAAATGATGGGTGTTATTAAGACTTGGCATTTATTTAGAATTTGGTCATGTTTAAAGCCTTTGCAGTTGCTTTATGATAGTGTATATAGTTAGTTTGATGATATTTCTGCTTTCAGTTGAATACCAAAATCTGTTGAATGTTTTGTCACATCTACTTCCTCCTAAATATAATGATATAATAATAATCTTTGAAGCAATTGAGGTTACAGGAGTATTGGGACCATTATTCTATTTGGAAAAAAAGAAAATGGTAGGGAGGAATATTTTATTTGTAATTGATAAAACTTTACTATTTTTTCAACTGCTGACAAACACAAAAAGCAACCTCTTACTGTGAAGAATTTGGTTGTTCTTTTTTTCTGGCCACTGTGGATAAGAAATACCTCACTTATAAAAACAAACTGGTGTTTTTATATCTATCTGTATTTTAAAATCTACATATCCACATATTTATATTTGCCAGTGAAGAAAATTAAAGTTAGAACAAGGGCAGGGAAACATTTATTTGAAAACTTGGTCAATCCTTAAGATTGTTTTGACAGTACTGCTGGCAAATGAGGGATTTGTGTAGGGATTAGAAGATGAAAATCTTTTTTATTGACAGTAACTCTGGCCAAAAAGGCATTTAAACACACACCATATGTAAGCAAATGTCTTTTTAAAATCAAGATCAGGTCATTTGAATGACCCTTGTATTTACTGAAGTTACCCAGTGGTGCCAGTGTTCCATTATGCAGGGAGCCTTGTAAATGAAGGCACAGTGCAGCGGTAGCTGCTAATTAGTGCTTTATTAGTGCTTTTTCCCAGGCTGCTCAGTAAATCTGGTGGGTTTGTGTGGCTTTGGCCATGGGTCTGCATGTGTGTGTGAGGGAACATCCCTGCAATGTTCTCAGCAGTCACAGGTGCAGCTGGATGCCAGGGGTGTCACGGGTGTCAGGGGTGTCAGTCTGTGTGGCTGTGCCCAGTGCTGGCTGTGCCCAGGGTGTGCTGGGTGGCCCTGAGCCTTGTCCAGGGCTGTGAGCCCCACAAGGCCACTGTGGCAGGGACAAATGTGACAGCCCAGCGCCTCCTGCAGGCTGGCATCTGCAGCTGGAGGCAGCCCTGTGCTGGAGCCCTGTGGTGGGAGAGCTGGGAGCCAAAGCCCACATTTCACAATTTTACTGCACTTGGCCGTGTGACCTTACGCTGTCAACACCAGAGAAAGGAATTTATTTCTTTTCCCTGGTAAGAAAAGGGACAAGGAGAAATAATATGAGAGCTGATCATGGAGGTAGTGGGGTCAAAAGTTTCAGTTGCAGCAGAGAAGAGGAAAATTCCTACAGCAGTACTGGGAAGTGACACGTCATTGATGGCACCAGCCCGGAATGAGGGGACAGACGAGGTGTTGATGGAATATGCTGGCACAGCTTGGGAAATCCTGGGCAAAATCCTCTAGCAAAAGTAAAACTGGCAAGTGAGAGAACTCTTTTGAGCTCAGCATGGGAACACAGAGTATGTAAATCATTAATTACTGTCTTGTACTCTCTGGCACTACCTCACAAAAGATTTTTCATAACAGAGCAGATTTACTGGAGGGGGTGGGTTTGCAAGTGTGGGAGGTTTATATTTGTTTTTGTAGGTGAGTTACATGACTGAGTAATTTATTCATTTTATTGACTAGAGGTGCAAGCTGCTTCTGAAGATGTTTTCAGATACAGATTTGCCTTTTGGAAAATTAATATTTAGTACTAGTATTACTCCAGATGCCAAAAGAATCTACACAGAACATTAGAATATCCTAGTGTCAATTTGTTTGTATTTGTCATATATCTGTTGAACATTTCTTATGAAGGTGAGACTTGGCATAAATCTACATATTTTCTACTGCTCTGCTGTAAGATCCTTTTTCCTCTCAGTTGTGTTGCTTCTGCTTCCTGTTGCAGAGAAGTTAATTTGTTGAATTTATCATTTTTCAGTAACCTTATGGAAAAACAGGTATATTAAAATAAAATGTAAAAAAAGACACCATGATTCAGGACCAAGTGAGGAAAGAAAATTGGGCAGTGGAGGTGAAGAGGTGATGTGAGAAAAGACAGGGGAGCAGGGAGGTGTAACACCCCTGAGTCAGCTCGGGCCATGTGGGCTGAGCTGAGTGCTGGCTGGCTCCTGGGGGAGGAGGGCTGGTGCTGTGCTGCTCTGAAGGGAGCCGTCACCTCACATGCCTCAGCTGCTGGCTGCAGTGCCAGAGAACATCAGGAGCTCTCCAGGAACCTCTCGTTGTCCTCATGACCCCAGCCAGGGCCAGGCTGACTCTGGATTACCAGGCAGGGGCCTCAGAGCCGCCCTCCCCACGCTGGGCAGGCTGGTGCAGGAACAGGGGCTGGTGTTTGATTGATGGGCTCCCAGCTCTCCTGCTCTGAAACTGCCACAGAGAAAGGAGCTGCTGCCACCACAGTGGCTGTCTGGATAAGCCAATGTGCTCAGGGCTTGGAGAGGCTTGTGCACAGCAGTTTGAACACACAAGGAGTAGCAGTGGTGCTGCAACAGTTTTGATTTAAACTTTAATTCCAAATAATCGAAATACAAGATGCAATTTGGGATAGAGGAGGAGCAGGAGTATTTTGGGGCTGTCAGCACAGAGCTGCTCTTCTCTGTGGAAGGCAGGATGATTTAGATCCATAAGCAGTTTGGGATCACAGAGATGATAAACATCTTGGGAGGAGAACACCCTGCACTGGAGAAGGAATGGGAGACTTTATTGTGACATGCAGCTGCCTGTGACTTTAGGTGTGTTGTAAAGGCATCCCTTACTCCATCTGTGCAGTGGCTGGCTTACATCAGCAATGACTGTGGAATGCTCTGGGACAGTCAGATGAGGAATGGTTAAGGCTTTGAAGATTTATGGATGTATATTTCTTACACATGACTATGATTGTAAGTAGGATTTGTATGTTGGCTTCTTTTAGAAGTATTCTCATTAATTTTCACTTCTAATGCTGAGGAATGTCAGGCTGTGTGCTCTTTGTCTTAAGTAAGAATAAATTGTTTCTGGAAATAAAAGACATGTAATTTTAAAAGTAAAATAGTGAAGGTGTAGTTTTTTGAGGTGTCCTTGTGACATCTGCTGAGAGGTCTGGAGCTTACCTGAGGGTGTGTTCACAGCAAATAAAACAAAGCCAACCTGATTCCAGAGTGTTAGAATGGTGTGAGCATTTGCCAAAGTGTTTTTCACAGGTTACTAAGGAAGTAATTTAAAACTTTTACCATTTTTTTTAGGTAATATTTCAGTAATCGCATTGCCAGTTTCCAGCACCAACTCTCCCACTAAGATTTTGCCAAAAACCTTGGGACCAATCAATGTGAATGTTGGACCCCAAATGGTAAGTTTTGCAACCCCAGTAGTGCCAGCTTGTGTAACTGGCTGTGACTTCCTGGTGGTGTAAGACAGGAACTGCTGCCTCCTGCCTCAGCCACAGAGTGCCCCAGCCGTGTGGGAGGGAGCTGACCTGGGGGCGCAGCAGGCCTGGCCTGCCAGAAGTGCCACTCCCAGCAGTGCTTTTGGATGTGCCCTTAGGGGGTACCTATCTTCTGGGCTTTGGGTGGAAATTGAAACAGCTTTACCAGCTGACACTTAAACTATTACTCAAATGTGTATGAAGAAAATCCCCTCATTGTTGATATTCTTTGAATGATTTAAGTCATGTTCTCACCAGTAAATCTCCAGAATTGTCAGAGAATGTCTTTGATGTGTTGGTAGAAATTCTAAACTTGTTGAAACTACTCTTCTTAAAACTCTCTTTTCCTGTGCATGATAACTGTATTTGTATATTGATGTTCCAGGAATTTTGGATCTAGTTTTGAGAAAAAAATTAGATTTTCTGGTGGCCAGAGAGCTAAATAGGCAATACTGTGAACAGTTTCTAGTAACCTGATACCTCCTTGCCAAGCACTCAGCCTGAGAACAGAACCATTTGATGTGTTTCATAAAAATGGTTTTGGGCCTTTGTCACCTGAGCAGTGTTCAGTGGGGTTTGTCCCAGCTGGGCAGAGGGGCACACACCCCACAGCCACCCCCGTGGCACTCCCAGCTGGCAGAGCTCTGCCCCCAGCATTGGCCAGGGGCTGCCTGCCAGGAACAGCTGAGAACATCAGCGCTGATGTCTCACAGGCCTGTGCCCTGTGGCACTGCCTTGGAACATTCTGCCACTGAGGATGTGCCCTGGCAGTGCAATAAATAGCCCACAACAGGGAGAGCTCTCACTTAATGCACTTCCTACTCTTGTGACGGACTTCTCAAGCCCTGCTTTTGCTTTCAGTGAGCCCTGCTTGCACTTTAGGGTCTATGGCAGGTAGAAGTGGCAAAAGCTACCGTGTGATGTGAGACACACCATCTGTATTCTTTTTTTTATTTTTTATTCTTTTATTCTGCTGTATTCAGAAAACATTTTCTTAATGAAATGCCATTAATGCAGGCTTTCTAAGAGATCCAGCATACAGCTGTGCTGTGCCAGGCTGTTTGAAAGCAAACGAATGCTCCTGAGCTCTCAGCAGTGGCAATTTTAGCGCTCCCTCACCACCTGCCTGTGTCAGCAACACCCTGCTTGATGAATTAATTAATTCATGTAGGCCTTGTTTCCCCTCCGCGGGTTGCAGGCCCCGGTGCCGCTGCGGCTCCTTGGAGCAGCGCGGAGGCTCCGGCGCGCAGCCGAGCCCGGGGCTGCCCGCGGTGGCTCCGGGGCCGCTCGGCGCGGGCACGAGCGCTGCAGGAGCGGCCGGGAGCCGCCAGAGGGCGGCGCGGGCCGGGCCGGGCTGTGCCGAGCCCGGGGCCGTTGGCAGCCCCGGCCGCAGCCGCTCCTTGCAGCGAGCCCCGGAACACCGAGCGGCCCCTGACAGCTCTGCCCCAAACACCGAGCGGCCCCTGACAGCTCTGCCCCGAAACACCGAGCGGCCCCTCACAGCTCTGCCCCCAAAACACCGAGCGGCCCCTCACAGCTCTGCCCCCAAAACACCGAGCGGCCCCTCACAGCTCTGCCCCCAAAACACCGAACGGCCCCTGACACCCCTGCCCCAAACACCGAGCGGCCCCTCACAGCTCTGCCCCCAAAACACCGAGCGGCCCCTCACAGCTCTGCCCCAAACACCGAGCGGCCCCTCACAGCTCTGCCCCCAAAACACCGAACGGCCCCTGACACCCCTGCCCCAAACACCGAGCGGCCCCTCACAGCTCTGCCCCAGGCCGGAGCAGCAGCCAGGTGACAGGATTGACACCTGTCCTGTGCCTGCCTGCAGTGGGTAAAGGCACCTTTGGTTCTCCAGTACCAACAGGAAATAAATACATACCTGCACCTGTGCTTTGGTTTCTCAAAAATTCTCTTTTTCCTTGGTTCTGTCAAGCTGTACATTTGCAAACAATAAATGAGATAAATTTATGTCTTTAAGACAAAAAAGACGTGTATGTATTCACAACGTGGTACCAGGGGGGATGTGAAGTAAAGCTCAATAAGCTAAGGAAATGGGGAATTCTTCACATACCATTTTTCTACTTGTCTAAACAATAGTGATTGATACCAAACAAATGCTGTATACTTATCTCGAGTTTATATATATATGCATATATATGTACGCACTTGCAGTACCTATATATCTGCTCTATACTTACAGCATATGCTTACAACAGTTAGTTACCTGAGTGCCTTGGGAGGCTTTCACAGCTGTTGGATAAGTTAAATAGTAAAGGAAACCACAAAGTTTAGTACAGTCACTACTCCAAATGTCACTAATAAATGGAGTAAAGTAAAACAAAGTTTAAAATATTAGGTAAGGTATAAAAGTAGAAAGCACTGTCCAATAAGGTTTGATTTGAATCTTACCATAATGCAATCAAAATAATTAAATTTGGTTTATTTTAAAGATAAGCTTTATCAATACTGTTTCATTTTAAAATATTATTTAAATTATTCTGGTGACCTACTTTGAAAAATTAACCTGGATGTGATTTAAATGTTGAGACTAGGTGTTGGTGTTAACCAGTGTACCTACAATTTCACCAGGTTTGCATAAATGTAAATTCTATCTATACCATAAAGACTTTACATTGAATTCTGTAGGTACAATTAGTTGCCAGAGTGCCTTGGGATCTTGTGATTGCTAGAAACTGCAGGGAATGCTTTGCCTGCAGCTCAGATTGTCTTTTGTATAGACAATTACAAGAGACAAACCCATTGGAAAGAAAGAAGGCTGTATTGATTACATTGATCAAGAAGTTGCCTAGATGTACTCATGAAGAAACAGTTGGGTGTCTATAGGTACAGATCTCTGTGCCATACCTTGGAATTACTTGGAATCATTTGTCTGGTTCTTGTCCATGTGAATAATGCAGTAATATGGTACAACTAATAGGGAACTTGGCAGCACTGTAATGGCTTTGCTCTATGAAGATCTTCTGGTGCCATCTCTTCTGTGTACTGTGACTGCTTCTGGTACAGAATCATTATTACTTTTCTTAGTGCAATGCTTAGTATGGATTTTGGGCTGTATTTACCTCTGTTTTCTTTAGAGAGCTGTGGTTTTTCTTGCTAAATTTTACAGATCATAAGCACCCCCCAAAGACTGGCCAGCTCAGGGAGTGTTCTGATCGGGAGTCCGTACACCCCAGCTCCAACCATGGTCACACAGACACACATCACAGAGGCGTCTGCCTGGGGCCCAGGGTAAGGCTTTGGTCTCTTTGAGGTGTCTGAGCACCTCTTCTCATCTTTTCCATTATTTATACTGTTGAATCTATGCTGGCTTACAGTTTCTACTTCTTGCACAACTAAATGGAGTATGGCATGTGCTTTTCAGACTGGGAGACACTTCTGATGTCTGGAGCATATGAACACAAATTATAAGCACCAGTTACTTCACTGTCTGGTTCCTGGTGAAAATGGAGGATCACAAGGACTCCTGTTAAAAGAAGTCTTTATTTTTTCCTGAAGTTCATGGTGCATCCATGTAGCGCTGCTGTTCAGCACAGCAGCAGGTGCCTACAAGGGGAGAGACTATCAAAACACTTCAACAGGCATTTAAGAATAAACTCTTAATAGAACACTTTGAATATAATCAGTGTGCTATTTTTATTACTATTCTACATTAACAACAAGTTTCATGGGGTTCTGAGGTGCTCCAGCCAAACATGACTTTCTTTATCTCATCTAATTAAATCTGGTCTTTACATTGTTTCTTGGTATTTTGTTTTAATATCAGTACTGCTGAGCTTAGCTGTCTGAAAACAGAAATGTAGTGCTTTGCCACTGAAAAAGTAATACATTTCTGCATCTAGATTAATTTTTCTAATCAGTGATGAATGTCAATATTACCTTTTCAACAGTAAAGATGGGAAATGGAACATCTAGGAGAGCAGGAATGAGAGTGCAATATTTGTGCCTTGACTTTTCTCCATTTTACTGTGTAAGCAAGGTCTGTCATAGGTTGTACTTCCCAATTACTGTATTCCTCCCCAGAGAGTCAATAAACTGCAGGCCCAGCACACAGTTTTTAGGCTGATTTTTTTTTTCCTAGCTGAGTGTTCATTTCCTGAAATACCTACACTTAGTTCTGATTTTATTTGAGAAAGTAGTTGTCAAAGATCACTTTTTTCTGCACATTTTATGAAAAGTGGAGGCCAGACAGAGGTTCTTTTCAGTACCCAGAAGAGGGACAAACTCTGCTGTCTGGTCACAGCTTGCTGAACCAGAGAATTGACAGCCCTCACTGCCGTGCAGTGGAGAGCATTCCCAGGGCAGCCTTGGGCAGTGCATCAGCCACCACCACCAGGCAGCACCGTCCTGTTTGTGTGCTGCCCAAGTCCACACACGGGATTTCCAGTGAGCCTCATCCACTAAAAGGCTCGAGCTGACTCCAGACAGAGCAGTCAGTAGTGATACATGCAGGAGTCCATACAATGGGCCGTATTTTCATTTGAGGAACAGAGCTAAGGAAGGGTCTGTGGTATTCCTGAACTGAGATAGCAAGCCATTGCTGAAGACACTTCAGAAGACAGCTTGCTTTACCTATTGTTTACTTCACAGACTCCAAATTATTTCCAAAAGGAGAGGAGCAGGTTCACTGGCAGGACTCAGCACAGGCTCTGGCAGCCTGGTGTGCAGAGCAGGGCACAGCTCTCACTCACTCCCTGCTGTCCCAGGCCCGTGCCCAGGGCAGCCCCCAGCCCAGCTGCTCAGCCCCCAGTTAAGCACCATGGACAGAAATCCCTTTGGTGCTGCTGAGGGAGGGGCCTGGTTGTGCACTCTGGATCACACAGCCAAAGTGTGCTGGCTCTCAAGCCCAGCTTTTCAAACCCCTCATTTTTGTTTAGCTGCCTTCCCAGCAGTGGCAGGTGTTGAGCTGTAGGTCTGTGCTGGGAGCCCAGCTTTGGAAAGCACAGGGACACAGCGTTTCCCAGCTCAGCACAGCTCTTGGGCACTGCCTGGGGCTGCTGCAGGGAAAGGCAGGGCTGGAGAGCAGCTCCTGCTTGCTGTGGGGAATAAACTGGAGGAAAAGAATGGCCAGTGATTGCAGACTGCTGCTGCTGCTGCTGTTCAAAATTCATAGCAGCTGCTTCTTCAGAGTCTTTCTCCAGCTCTGTATGCATCAGCTCTAACAGGAATATGTTTAGTGTTTTACCCTGGGTTTTGTTTAAAGATTCCTAAACATTCACTGGCTTGAAAATATAAGATGTATCTTATGCACTGTTTCAAGACATTTTTCTTCCATATGGAGGAATTTTAAATAGGAATTTTCAAAGGAGCCCAGCTTTTTCTTTTTGATGGACTTTGGACATCAAGCTCACACAGCACTTCCTGTAGTTCCAGGTGAAGTGACTTCCCTCAATGCCTGTGGGCAAAGCATGGTAAAATTTGGAATAGAATTTGTCTGGCAGTGTGCTCTGACAACTTCCTCCACAAGTCCTAACCACCTTCCCTCAAATTTTGTCAAGCTCTGTGTGTTGTATTTTTCCCTTTCAGTAAACATGTAACAGCAAACACTAGAACCAGCTAGGTCCCATATACAGTGATTTTAGTGGTCCATAATGTTATTTTCAACCTAAGTTTGAATTGTCTTGTCTTAGGGAGCGAAAACGGACTCAAGAAATTATAGAGTCAGATTTTTCAGAAAGGTGAGTGTTACTGAATGTGTATGTTGTGTATGGAGTCATACCTGCTTTACTTCAGATTTGCCTTTCATAAAGATAAGTGCCCAGTTCCTGCTTTCAGCAGTTTTCACTCCTTCACATCAAAAGTGTGTTGTGGTTTTTTTTTTTAGTCTGCTGATGTTCCTTTTTATTCTTTTTTGTTCATTTTACCTGTATTCTGTTTTCTTTGGTACATTCACAATTTTGAAAACCATTCTTGTTTTTTTAATAGTTTCTTTAGCTTTTTACTGCTGATGGGGGCCCTTTTTCTGTAAAATAACAGCTCTCCCTGGAGCACATTGTCAAATGAAACCATGAGACTGATTAAAAATAAAAGGAAAAAAGAAACAAAAACAGCACAGCTGAACTTTTTAAAGGCTTCTATTGAATTACATATCCAGATCTAGTTTGTGTGATAAAAACAACTGCTCTTTCTATTACCATTACCTTTTCTGGAAGAAGGTGAATGGCAAATAACCCTGACAGTTTGCCAGTTCTTAATTTAGCACCTTAAAATCCAATGACTATGTACTTACTCTGCACAAAAGAGATTCTTGTGTCTGTTCTATGATGGATGCATCATAGAATAGATGGATGTATAGGTCTATATACTGTGATGTATATGTGTGGATATATTCTATGATGGACACATTTTAATTCCCTCAATGACCAAGTTTAGTATCTCCTGCTGTATATTACACAGGGAGGTTTGAGCCTTTCTATTTTAGGCACACACATGAGAGCTCCACATAGACATAGCTCCCAGGTACATAAGCACCCTGGGAGATTCTCCTCTTTTTTTTGGTTGTTCTTCTGTGAGACTACCTGGAGATGAATTACAAATCCATTTTAAGCATCTTCCCAGCAGCATGTGTTCAAATGCTACCAGTGTAGAAATAGTCAATTTATTTTTCATTTACATAGTCCAGATTTCTGTTACAAAGTGCAGACCTTTTGCTGTGTAACAAAGTACCTTATTAACATTCAATGTATTAAAATAATACTTTTCTCTTTTCAGTAAGAGAAGCAAGAAAGGAGATAAAAATGGGAAGGGTCTGAGGCATTTTTCAATGAAAGTTTGTGAAAAAGTTCAACGTAAAGGAACAACTTCATACAATGAAGTCGCTGACGAGCTGGTATCAGAATTCACAAATTCTAACAGCCACCTAGCAACAGATTCAGTAAGCAAATATGTGTTGAATTTTGTTATACCAATACAGGTTTGTCTGTTTTATCATGGAATTCTGTTTCTGCACTGTCCTGCCACAGTCCATACTCTCCTTCAC
Source organism: Ammospiza nelsoni (assembly GCF_027579445.1). Lineage (NCBI taxonomy): Eukaryota > Metazoa > Chordata > Aves > Passeriformes > Passerellidae > Ammospiza > Ammospiza nelsoni. Next base: position 14,787,796 of record NC_080642.1, read on the forward strand.
TTAACTAGTTCTCAAATATAAAGACTTACCATTTGAAATCTCAAAATACAGAATTAAGGTGAAGAATTGAACTCCCTCTAAATTATAAACAAAGTAGAAGAATCTGACAAAATAACTAACTTTAAGAAAAGGCTACTCTTGTACATGTGGTCTTGTCAGGCTTTTCAACTGTGCCAGACTTACCATGATGGAATTTCCTGCAGAGGTGCTTCAGGAAGACTTGAAACTTCCATTTGCAACCAAGCATGCTCATGTGGTGTCAAGGGGTATCACAGGTGAAGGATTGTGGTTTAACACCACTCTGACCAGAACTGCCATTCACCATTTGAGCTGCTCCATGTCTGTGGAGGATGTGTTCAATTGCTTTTCCTTTTTTATTTCAATTCTTTTGTGGTAATTAGTGTTGTATTGTTTTCTTAGCAGGCTTATGATCAGAAGAACATTAGACGGAGAGTTTACGATGCGCTCAACGTCCTGATGGCAATGAACATCATTTCAAAGGAGAAGAAGGAAATCCGATGGATCGGCCTTCCCACAAACTCAGCTCAGGAGTGTCAGAATCTAGAGGTACATGGGAAATTCTGGCTTGTTCCCGTGTTCTGATAATTGACTTGCTCTTCTTTAGAAGAGGGATTTTTTTTCTTAATTTGAACCTGATTGGTTTTGATGCTTGTGCACTATGGAAATACAAATTCTGATATTGGAATAAACTGAAAAAATATGTTTGTGTATGCTTAGTTCGGTTTCATTTAGTATACATTATATTTAGTTTTTTTAAAAAGCCAAGCTGTTTACCTTACAAAAATGGTCATTGGTGAAATCAGGGATTATTTTTAAGATTAAAGTCTGTCATACCTTGAAATAACCAGAAGAAAGTAAAAAGAATTTATGGTTCAGTTATGCGTACAAAATGGTTTCCATTTAAAATGAGACCAATTCTCTGTTAATGTCTGTACTGGGAAATATAATTCAAAGGGAATTAAATTGAAAAAAATTCCTGCTGGAATGTCAGATACTAGTTATGATCTGCCAGAGAAAGCAAGAAGAAGTTTTACTTATCAGTTATTTTCATTATTTTTCCAGCAGACTAAGAGTTACAGTGTTTTTTGCAGGGATGCCAGAATTTATGTGCACAAATGTTGCCTGTCCTTCAGGCCAAATGTGCTATAAATAAAAAGCACAAATCACTGAATTTACTGCAGCCTGCTGTAATGGCTGTCTGCAAGTACATCTCTATTTGTGACACTTGGACATTAGGTATCTTAAAAGGTGGGTGGGTGCCTCTGCAGTACAGAACAGTTCTTTTTGTGCAGGGTCATTTACATCAATTGTCTTTCTAGATGTGGTAAGAGAAAAGCTTTTACTGTCGTTTTCCATTACAGTGACTTGAAAAATACATCCACATCCAAGGAGAATGCATGTGTTCAATCATTATGCTCCAAGATGTTTTTTTTAATTCTAGATAAATCTACATTTTGCATGCATTCATGTGAATGCATTGTCTCCAGTATAGGCTATTGTTACAAATATGGAACTTGAGTTTCATTGTCTCATCTTCAAGAATCATATGCAATTCACTGTTTCAAGCTGTAATTACACATGCACAAATTGGAAGCCAGCCATGTTTTTCAAAAAATGTTGCTTCCTCTGACATAATAGAAAAGAATGTAAAACAAAGTTGCATTTTCATGGTGAAATCAGAATTAATTTTGCTTTTAAGGCTGTATAAAGTGGCAACTGCTCTTACAATGTAAATCTGTAATAAGATTACCAGTACAAAAATCACTGCAAAAGAGCTTGTTATATAGGAACCATGCCTGAATGAGAGCTGTACTGCTCACTGGTTTTAAGAGTCACAGCACAGAAAGCCAACTGAAGGATGCATTTTAAACATTAAAATGTGTGAGGAGGAAACCACCACAGAGCAACCTTGCAAATAAGATAGAGAGGAGTTTGGGCCAGCTAAGATTTAAAATACCACATTTTTTAGTTTCAGAGCTTGAATGAAAAGGTAATTTAAGAGTTTAGTATTTTGGGAGCCAGAGATACAGAGATGGCACCAAAGAGGATGATGAGCAAAAAGCCCTTTCAGCCCCAGTGACTGTTGTCCAGTTCTTCAGCATTGCCCCAGAGGACGCTGCCAAACACTGCTGTACCTGCAGGGTGAGCTCTGCCCTGTCCCAGCCCTGCATGTCCCAGGTACAGCAGCCTGCCCACATCAACCAGCAGTAACTGAACTGCTGCAGGAGCTGTGCTCCCACAGAAAATGCCCTTTTTGTTGCTGCAGTCTTGTCAGTTTAGTCAAGTCTCAAACAAAAAGGGGAGGTCACTGGGAGGATATAGGTGATCATAAGCCCAGCCTCCATGTATTTATGTCTAGTGGTTTGCAGCTAGGAGAACAGTGGGACATGCACAATTCCAAAAGAGTGGAGAGCAAAACGGCACCAAATTGGCACCAGATTGGCACCAAATCAAATACTTGCTCATCCTCTTGAGCAAGTGTTTGATTTGGTGCCAGTTTGCACTCAGTGCAACACAGAAGAGGCAGAATGGGAGGGACATAAAAGTCTCTTGTAATAATTAAATCTTTACTGGACTTAAAACTGTTGACAAAGAAAGACCTTTCAGTCTGCCAGACCTGTTTAATGGAGAAACTCTTATGTCCATGCAATTTGCCCCCATTTGCAGAGAAAACCAGTTCAGTTTGGCACAAGGGAGTGGACAAGGTAATTAAGGATCTTGATGCATTTACATTTATCTTTTAAGATAGAAAAGCAGAAGCGGATTGAAAGGATAAAACAGAAGCGAGCCCAACTGCAAGAACTGCTACTGCAGGTATGTTTAATTTTAATTTTTTTCCCCATAAATGAAAATATCAAGTGTAAATCCAACATGTTAGACCTTCTGAAGTTCTTTCTAGATTTAACTAACAGCTGTGACACACTAAGGAGAAAAGTTTGACCGGTGTGACCTTTCTGGATTCTGGTAGGGGACCTCCTGCTGACACTCTGTGGTTCAGTTTTGCCTGCTGTAAATCAGCACACTCCATCTGTGTGCCACAAGCTTTCCTAGGTGTTCTGCTGAAGCCCTGCCAACCTCAGTGGGAATAGGAATAAGTCACAAGTCCCCTTTGTTGACTCTAAGTTCCCTCAGAGCTACCCTGAGTCATTATCCAAATTTTCTCTTTGGTCTAAGCTATGAAGTTCACAACAGAACTTGTGTAAATGTGTGCAGAGTTGTTTTGGGGAACGTAGACATTTCTGGATCTTGAGTGGAAGGCTGGCAAATCCAACACCTTTACTTTCTGCCCCATACCTTTGAGATTACTTTTAGGTTTAATTGCTGAAATATATTTCAAATGCATCTTGTTTATAAAGTAACATTTTATAAATATAGTTATGAGCATTCCTTAACATTCTAGTCTGTGCTGACTTTTAGTAATTTAAATGTAATCAAATGATTTTATGAGATTTCAGGCAACAAGGCTACACTTTATTGCTAGTCAACTACAGTGATACAGTTTTCATGTAATTGATACTCACTGAAACTTTCAAATATCTGATGCTTTTCTTTGTTGGTCACTAAAAGCTGTTTCTCCACTTAGGGTACAATTGGGATTCTATCATCTGTCTGACCCAATACAGCAGCAGTTCCTCCAACAATAACATGAAATTACACTAGTGAAAATAAGGCACCTCAGGCCCTCTTAACTTTTAGTCCAAATATTGACAGAGTTGATTTCCTTACTTTTCACAACTGTCATTATTGCCCTGATTGTGTTGATTGCCAAAGGATTTGCTAGTCCTTTGGGATTGTGGCTATCCATCTTTTTCCCCTTAAATGGAATAAGCAGTGCCTCAGGTGGGTAAGTTCACTGACTTTTAGTCCCTCAAATAACCTAAAATAATTTCCTAAACGCACACATTTTCATACATGTGCAGTCAGATATAAGAAACCAGCAGGCAGAGAGTGGTGTCACAAACAGCATCTGCTTAATACCTTCCAGAGGAGAGAGAATTCTTTTGAGAGGGAGAAAAAGGTGATGGATGAGAAGGGAAAGAGAATAAAAATACAGATATGGGAAGTGGGGGAACTTCTGTTTCAGTGTAGGTATCTCCTACCCTGAGGCAATTACACAAAAAAAGTACCAGAGAAGACCTCTGACTCCAGAGCCTTTTCAAAGGCATTGGGGAAGCATTCTCCAGCATGCCTTAGTGCTCCTTTCTTGTTTCTTCTCCAGGGAATATGAGGGGAAGCAGTCAATAATAAATGTGTGCAAAAATTGAGTTTAACTTCTGCTCCTGGTGAACTTCACTAGTGCCAAGAGAAAGTAAGGCCACAACTCACTTTTGACAAAAAATTAGTGAAGGTATTGAGAGTTGGTAAATAAGACATTATGGTATAAGGTTTCATTTCCTGGAAACACTGATGTCTGCTCTTTTATTGTCAGTGATCATTTTTTTCTTTCTTTTATTTTACAGCAAATAGCATTTAAAAACTTGGTACAAAGAAATCAGCAAAATGAACAGCAAAATCAAGGCCCTCCATCTTTGACCTCCACAATACAGCTGCCTTTCTTAATAGTCAACACTAGCAAAAGAACAATTATAGACTGCAGCATATCAAGTGATAAGTGAGTGTTTGTGAAATTAATTTTTATTATTTTATTTTCTTTGTGGACTGGAATTTTTCCTCAAACAAGTGAGGGAAATTTTTCTCGTTTACTAGAAGTAATTATTGCATTTACGTTTGCAGCCGTCACTTCAGGGGGTTGCTTGTTGTTGTTTTCAATATTTAATGCAACTGCAGTAATAATATGGATGAGTTTATTAACACTGCCTTACAATCTCTAGTTAAAACAGGCTGACTTTTACTATTGTAAAAGGCACTTCAGGCTGACATTTCAAAGAGCATTCCCTGCACAGAAGAAATAACTGAATGAAACTGTTTACTAGGAGAGCACTACCTTTTAAAGCAGCCATGTGAATTCTTACTCTTAGTATGCCATAAAAATGTACACAGTCAGAAATACAAGGTTACCCATGTGACACAAAAGTAACATACTCCAGGTGATGATAACAACTTTGAAAATGTTTTTTAACAGCAAAAAGTTCTTTGAAGGAAAAGATACAGAGATTTGTAATGCTTTGTGAGCAAACTGCTACAGTTGCATTCACATTCATCTAAAAATCTTCCAGTTACATAATTGTGGGTGTTTGTGCTTTTCATCCTGTGAAAATATGGCTGAAGTTTGAGGTGCTGTTACCTTAACTGGTAATCTGCTCACAATCAGTTTATTAGCTGGAAATAGCTGGCTTTGCTCTAATACTGTAGATTACAGATTTCTCTCTGTGGTATGCAAATCCTGTACTGAACTTCAAGTCAATTACACAGCAAAAATAGACAGACTCTAGTAACCCATGCACCAGCATGCAAAACAGCAATTAAAAGCTGATTTTTTGTAGAAAATTCAATGAAGTTCAGTATATTCTATCACAAAACTTGTGGAATGCTCCCAAGAGCACTGCAGTTCAGCAAGTTGGGAACTTTAGGATCATTTTTGATTTAGTATAATTATACCCTTATTCTGTAGTCTCATTTTAAAGGTCTTCCTGCTCTTTTAAACAGGACTCTACATTTAGGTTTGAAGTTGTTAAAGAGTTGAACAATTTCATACTGACACTTCAGAACTGCTGTTTTGAGCTGTCAGAGATTAATCTGGCATTTGGGATCCAGAGCAGTGTAACGCGCTTCTGTGCTCTCCAGCTGTGTGAAAACACTCCCTACTAAAAGTGAGCACACCAAAATTATTGTTGTTGATACTTCAGTTTATATAACTCAGCTGTGGTAGTGTGTCACCTGGAGGTCATTAAGTGTACAACCCAAATTAAGCCAACTTTCCACTGGGGTTATTATTTGTGCAACTAATTAGTGGCAGCAGTAATAGGTAAACAGTGCCAGAAGCTGCTCTGTTTTAACCACTGTTACACTGATCTGCTAAATAAGGCAGTTAGCAAAGGTGGTTTGGTGATTTCCCAGTCTGTAGTTAATTGGGGAGTGTTTCTGCTGCCTGACTCCATCACTGGTCAGCTTGAGGGCTTGCTCTGCACTTGGTTCCAGACTGAATCCTTTTTTTAAGGGGCTTCCATTTTCCTTTCTTCTCCAAATAACATTTATATAAAGTACTGCTGTTAGTAAGTCCAATGAAGAGCCAAGCTCACAGCATTAGCTACTCAAAACTGTAGAGGAATTACAAAATTACAGAGGAACTTCTACAGAAAGTAATTGCTTTGAAATGTCGTACATATAAGGGTGATACAGTATCAGAAGGAAAATAGGTGTGTGTCCTCTAAGTGTTTTCCTATGCAAGAACAGCCAAAACAGAGCAAAATGTCTCACAAATAAATTAAAAAAAAAAAAAAGAGAGAGAAGTTATTGGGCAAGTTTTGTTTAGGGTTTGAGAAGGCAGATGGGTGCCAAGCAGCATGCTGGGAATGGCATTTCTGAAGCTGGAGCGGGAAAAGCAAAGTCTTCAGGTAATAAGGAAGTAGTTAAGAACTAATTTTAAAGATGAGGCACCTGAACAAGTAAGTCCCATTTAAACAGGAAAAATTTATTTAGTGTATATGGTACTTCTGTATAAATGCTGTTGGTCCTAGAAAAAAAAAAAAAAGAAAAAGTAGCCAGAATACCTTGTTGTAAAGAAGCATTCAGACACAATAGATGTATCAGAAACTTGGAAAATTAGAACATCTCTAAGAGGAAATGCAGATTTTGTACAGCACTGGAGATACAGTGCTGTATATTAGCAAGAACATGTAGGAAGTGGCCTCTTGTACCCTTACAGAAAGAATTGCCTGTAGCAGCAGAAAATCCAGATTAAAATCACTGGTGATCAAATTTGCACTTATCATGGGAAAGGGGCTGGAAGTGTACCCAAATTTTGTATACACAGTATTAATGGCCTCTGGACCTGCCTTGTATCACTGAATAATAACATGGTAGCCCAGCAGATAATTCCTGTGAGAACAAAAGTCGATTTCTCAGTAACAACTGAAATCATGCTGGGAATTACCAGGAAAACCAGCAAGGACTACAGTGTAAAGTTAGATGCATGTAGTGCTTTATATCTGGAATACTACACTCTCATGTTCTTGGGACAAGTATGGCATAACCAAGAGAGACAGGAGGGCAGCAAGAAGGGCTGAGGCTGTGGAAGGGCTTTGACAGAAGGAGCAGATGGGCTCTTTGGCCTAGAGAGGAGAGGACAGTGCATTCCCAGGTGTCTCAAAAGTCATGAGTGATATGGGAACATGTATAGAGAACAGCTGCACACAGTTGCTTATTAAATTGAGAGACATTAAGAGAAGAAACCAGGTGATGACAAAAAGGTTTTTGTAACACTCTATGCAAGTAGTAATATTTGATTTTGTTCATGGTAAAAGTTTATAGTTCAGAAGAGGATCATGTTAAGTGCCTGAAAGAAAATCTTCAAAAAGCTGTTAACAGCAAAATGGAAGTGTAGGGATTTCCTGTATCAGTGACTGCAGGCTGCTGGAAACTAAACTGGGGAAATACTGAAGACTGTAAATTTCTCAGTTTGGAAACTTGCTGGCAAAGGCAAATAAGTTGCCTTCCTTTCTGACATCCAGTATTTGGCCACAGCACATGGGAGAAGAATTGCAGAGCTATCAATAAATGCAGCTTTTGATGCTGTGCCATAAATTGGAATTGAGTTATGAGTCAGTAATTACAGCTTGCTGGTGGTAGCTTGGTATGACACCGAGCTGTGCCAGTTTAGGCAGCAGCGATGTAATTGTACAGGTTGAAATGAAAATGGCACATCTTATTTTCCTTCTTAATGTGATTATGCTGAAATAAATAAAGGTACATAAACAATAGGTTTAACAAGTAATATGGTATGAGTAACAGAAGAAATGCTGTGTATAACTGATAATTACACCCAGCACAAAACATTATATTACAAATTAAAAATTCTGTGTATAAACTCAAGAACTGTAAAGCTTCCAAGTTTCCTGGTTCAGGTATAAGAAAATCAGTATTAGAAAACAACCTAGCAAGAAAATTGACATGTGACATGAGCTTGGAGAGATAATGGAAGACCCACCAGTGAGTTATCTTTTAAAGACTGTATCTCACAGATGAGTTGCTTTTCCAAGGATAAAGGTTTTGTTGGCAGGACAGGAGGTACTGGGAACTGAGCCTTATTTTACAGACCAGAACTGTCCAGGCTTTTAATACCTGTGATGACAGTGTAAGACCAGCCTAAATGCCCCTGCATTTCTTAAAGCTGTCTGAAGTTTATATCTCAATTTCCATTTTTATATGCAGTTAAAAACACTTTAAAAGTCCTGCAGCAGAAACAGTGGATTGTGAACACATATGACTCTGAACAGACTGCTTTTCTAGCTGCATCCAAAGAAGCAAAATTATACCAAAGTAAATAGGTCAGTTCACAGGAGGAGTGTTGCACATTAGAACAGAAAGTGAAATGTGAAAGCAGAAAAACAAAATAGTTATTTTGGTGACAGGGCTTCAGGTGACCTTATTGGCTTTAGTGCAAGTGAAGGTTCATGTTTAATTAAGGCCTCCCTCTTCTCCTTTGAATCTACTTAATGAGGTAGAAAATTTTAAACTTTGTTCCTGCAATGGTGAAGTTACTTTAATTGAGAATGTGCCATTTTAAACCTGTAGGCATGCCAGTCACAGAAAAGAGAAAGCATTTCTTGCACTTCTCTTTCCTTGAGGACCCCTTACAGAAAACCAGGACTTCAGGTGCTTACTTTAGTACATGCCAAAACCATCAGAGAAAGAATAGGCAAGAAGAGCGCAGCTGTGCTCTTTTCAGAACCATCTCACTTTTAATTTTTTCCATGCAGATTTGAATACCTCTTTAATTTCGATAATACTTTTGAGATTCATGATGACAGCGAGGTGCTGAAAAGAATGGGAATGTCCTTTGGGCTCGAAGCAGGCAAATGCTCAGCTGAGGACCTGAGAACTGCAAAATCACTGGTGCCAAAAGCTTTGGAAGGCTACATCACAGGTAAGTGAAATATTGTTTCTGACCAAATCCATAACCTTACTAAACTGAAGCAAATTTAATTATATTAACTTACATATGTAAATTTCAGGGTTTGTGGGATTTAGTAGGGTTGATACATGAACCAGTTGTTTTGCTGTTAATTTTGGAAGGTTTATCTTAATTGTCCTTAATGCACACTGATTTATAACAGTGTGATGTGTGAGCTGCATTATGAAGAAATTATTTTTTAAATAACTAAGTTGACACCAAGAACAAATTTTTATGTTAGTATTAATTCTGAGTAACTGAATGTATGGAGGAGCAAACTGGAAGAAGGCAGCTCTTCCCAAGCTGAGGAAAAGGAAAGAAAAAAGAGCACCTTGAGCTGGTTGGGTGTAATCCCTCAGAAGCCAGCAGGTGCCACCTGAGAACTGAGCTTCTCTAAATAAAGCAGGTCCAAAGCCTTCAGGACAGGTGTCCCAGGCAGGGGCTTTTACCTGCCCTGTTTGAACAGTCGTGCTTAGACACAAGACCAGAACTCCTTCAGTCCATCCCTGGACTAGAGCTGCCACAATTGGCTGTCACTTCCTATAGTTACTGTCACTGTGTCCTTGCTGCACTCCAGCTTTAACTTAGCCCAGCATTTTCTCAAGTTTACATTTTAAATGGCTTAACATTTCAAACTACATCAGATGTGCTTATGTTTATTAACATTTATCTGTATTTTCCTGGTTCTCTTGTCCTGTGGGTTTTAAAACTAAAATTTCCTATTTTATTTTTGATCAATTTTGAAATTGCACCTGAAGTCTTTATAAAATGGCATTCACAACAAAAAGAGAAGTTGAAAGAATTCTTGATTTGTTCCTCACAGGTTCACTCAACTCAACATTATTTATCAGCATGTGATTTATCAGCAGTGTGAAAAAGGGGAAAGGAGCAGAACCCATGTCCTTTAATAGTGTTGCAATGTTGAAGTTACTTAATTGCTCCCATGTGTTGAGGATCAAACTAAAATTCCTTTTTCATTTTAAGCCTGCATTAATTTACCTCCAGGGAATAGGGTTTCCTTACATTTGCAAAAAACCCAGTGTCATGACACTGTTTACTGAGTACTTCCCTAGTAGCAAACCAGCAGCCTGGTACCTGTATAGAGTTTAAATCATAGGAAATGCATTGATTTTATTTTTTACTCAAAAATCATAAAGGCAAGTAATGTACTCTTCATACATGGGTTACATTCAGCTGTTTCAGCCTCTGTAAAAATTAGCTTAGAAGTATTCCTACTAGTATATGTACTTTAAAAAAAAGGTACTTTATTTTACATACCAGTACATGTATTAATTTTAAATGTTGATTCTATCTGTTCCTTATTACGTAATTGTGCTACACAAATCTACAGTTAAGAGTATGAATTGCCTAGTGGTGGTTTCTAATTGCAGTAAGTGACCAATAAAAGAAACAGATTTAAATGTTTTGCACAATATATGAAAAGCCAGCATTTACCTGATAACATTTTTTTGTTATCATCCCATATTAACCTTGGGAGGCTTTAGACATTTTCTTACACAGCAAGAGTAGGGAAATAGAAGGGTCATCCCTGGTTTCTAGAATTCATGGTTACTTCTACATTGCCATGATGGCTCTTCCAAGGACAGTGGCTTCAGTTACCACTATACCGGGAGAACAGATCCAGGTCTCTTACTGACTCACTGAGTAAATATATTGCAATCAAGATTCATTATGATCCCAGGAGCTGCTCTAGACAGCCAGTCTAGACAGACACACAACTGCTCTAGAAGCCAGTCCTGTTCTAACATGTCCAAATAGGTGAATTATTTCCTGTACAATATCAGTTTGACCTTAGCCTGGACATTATTTCAGGTAATTCCTGACTTCTAAACACTGACAATAGTTTGCACTACAATGCTTACCAGTAGGACTAGAGAAGCAGTTGGAAGAATCCTAAGTGTAAACCAGATAAACTAAAGAAACTTTTACTTGACAAAAAATGTTGGATCATCTCAGCTTTGAAAAGCAGTAACTTTCTATTTGCATTGAACAGGCACATAAAATGCTTGGAACTGCTGAACTGATGATGTGCACATCAAAGCTTTATTGGTGGATTTTCTTTTGAAGAGGATTGTGTGAATTCAGCCATTCTTCTAGTGCCCAAATTTCATAAAAGTAGTGTCTTCTAGGTTTGCTAGTTTCACCATGTTTTAGCAAATAAATGTATTTTTGTAATATGCATTTTAAATATTACATTGGTGTGATTCCCAGGTATGCCTGCCACTGAAATCAGCAGAAGCTGAGGCATATTGACCTCCAAGAGAAAAAGATTCTGTGTATCTTACATTATTTTTGTAACACATTTTTCTGTTGCTTGTCATAACTGACAATGTCTAGTCTAAAACATGACACTTGCCCCAGCTTAAGAGGACATCCCCCAAGGACATAATCCTAATTATACATTCCTGCCCATTTCGGCATTTTGACCCAGGTGATTTCCCATGTGCTCTCCCTGAGCTGGTTCCTGGTACTAAAGTGCAGGCTTTGTCTGGCAGACAAGTTTGCATCAATTAAACAATTAAACAAAAGAACTATGTAGCAAAGGGCTCCAGCCAGAACAGCTCAAGTGCAAAGGGGGCAGTGAGGTTGCTGGGTGAGCAGAAACACTCCTGGGACAAGCATCAACTCGGACAACAGCAGCCAGAGTAACATCTCTCTTTTTTGGGCTGTACACTTCCTACAGGCACTTACCACAAAACTAAGTCCCACTTTTGTTAGTTGAGTTGTGACTACTAGAAATGAGGCTGCAGATTTTAAAAAATGCAGGAAATAAGGTTTCTGAGGCACTAACAGTTGAGGTAACAACATCTTACCTTATGTATCCCACTAAGGCAGTGAGCAAAGTGGTGCAGTTTAGGACTTGGTTTTTTAACCTGTGTGAAGAAGTGCTCTGCTGTTTACCTGTGTAATTATCCATGACTGGAAGATGGGCTGGAGATGGAACTAAAGAGCTAAGAGCACCCACTGCCTGAGCAAGTTTGTTCAGATGTCAAGAACACTCCCATGCAGCATTTGTACATTAACTGCTAAACTATTGAGGGCATTGCTTTAGAGCCGTCTCAAATAAAGTATAAATTTCTACCAAGAGTATCTGCTACAAGATATGCCTAGTATATAACAATGCCACTATGGATTGGACTGCACCACCTTGGGAAGGTTTATTCAGATTGCTTTCCCTGGTTTTAGGTATAGCTATTAGTAATTGATCTACACAGCCAGAAGAAATGTCTTTTCATTGTAGGCACACTTCTGTTTTGACAGACTTTAACCATACTGGAAATGGCTTCAACTCCCCACCTTTCACAAACTTCTTATCCCTTGCTCCTCAGAGCCCACTGGAAAATTGAAATACATATTATATTATTGAAATATATATAATATTTAGAAATATGAGACAATTAAAATTCAAGGCAGGGATATGCTTTTATGAATCACCTTTCTGCCATGCTTCTACTTTGCTCTTCAAAAGGAAGACTAACGAGCCATTATCCAGAAATGTTTATAAACCACAAGATTACCAGCAGTGTCTTGTAATTCTTCTGAAATATTAAACATGTACACACAGGTACAGTACTTCAAAATACAGGGAACAACACTGTGGTACAGCTCTATTAGTCTAAATACAATGCAGTCATTCCAAATGATTTAGCCTCCTCCTGCACAGACAGGAGGAAGCTGTGAGAACATGTTCTCTGTAACATGAAACCTGCATTCAGGGCAATCTTGATGAAAGACATCAAGCTCCAGCCGCCCTTAACTGTTCTCATCTATTCTGTCCTCACACATCACCCTAAAACTGCCACTTAGCAACATTTGCTATCATGTTCCAAGGACTGCTGCCAGGAACACCACCCTTGCTAGCCTTGCTTGGTACCATGACATTTAAATACCTTGCTGCAACAGCACAAACCAAGGTAGCCTGTGAAGCCAATGTAACATGGCTGTGTCAGCCTGCTTCAGACAGTCCCTGTGCTAGGCAGCACTGCCAAATCTAGAGGAACCAAAGCTTGACAAGGACACAGGACAAATGAGAATGTGTGTGTAACAAACACAGTTATTTCTCTTACCTGCTGTTATAGAACAACTCGAGATAATTATGAGTAGTACAGTCCCAGTTACTGCCACTGTGCTGTCTAAAACAGAGGCTTGGTTAGGCACAGAGTTTAACAGTAAGGACTCTAACTTCTGATTTAATGCATCCAGCTGGAACCAGATGCAAGTGCCATAGAAAAGAACTAGACAGTCTTGGTAACTTTGTTTTGATGTTAACTTTGTGTTGAGATAGAATTTGGGTAGGTGAATAGAAATGCCTTATCTAAAAAACAAATTAGAAACACAAAAAAAATCCATAAATGTAAGTGGGTCAGTAGACTTGGTTTGGTGATTATCTTGGCAGAAATGTACATAACTGGAAACAACTGACAGGCATAACTACTTCTTAGGGAATTTGAAAACAAGTATTGTGGGGGTTGTTAGTAACCTCTTCACATCTCTCAGGGGGTTTTTAACAAACTGCCTAAAGAAACTTGGCATTATTGCCAGACCATTTTAATGGTCTTAACGCCCCCATTTCCTGTCCCTAGGGAGGACAGTGCCTTTCATGTCTCATGTGCAGTGTACAACAGGCTCTCTCTTCCATTCTTGGCACCAGCCCTTTGCCATGTCCACAGCTGCTGCCCAGCTCTGGCTGGGGGGCACAGTGGCTGAGGAGGCTGCCCCACAGCCAGCCATGAGAGCACCAGGCTGAAACTGCCTGAAACAGCAACACAGAGACTGCCTGGGTGGCTTCACTGCACTGTCTCAAACCCAAATAAATACAATTCCTTTTGTACCTCACCAAGTGGGGCAGCCAAGGCTTGGAGCTGTCTGGGCATTTCACAGGGTCAGGCTGTGGCAGTAAGTTTCCATGAAGGACTCCAGAACTCATTTCAGGTACCTGTGATTGCATACAGTCACCAGCCAGGTGAATCTTCTTCAGACAGAGGGAAAAGCTGAGTGCAAGGCTTAAGTGAATCCACAAACACAGGATATCATTTCATCTTGATTAAACAGGACACATGTACAGTATAAAACTCAAGCTACTGGTACCTTCTAAACTAAATTAAGGGATCCTAATTGCAAAGAGAATGCAAAGTTTAAAAATGTAAAAGAAAGAAAAAATGTAAGTAACTATCATAAATAGTTATGCTTTCTTCTAGATATGTCTGCGGGATTTTCATGGGTAAACCAAGGGTTAATTTCAAGTTCAGCACAAGCAGTTTCCCATTTTGAGGCAGCTGGAAGCACATATGGTGCTAAATCAAGGTAAATAAAATTATTTTTTATTCAAGAATAGTTATATATGCTTGTGGTACTTTAGTAACCTTGCTATTTCATACCATTTGCATGCAGGAATTGAGATATTATCATGGCTGATTTTGATGGTGAAAAAGTCTCTGTCTTCCTTGAAGGAAAATTATGTTTGAGAGGTCAAATCAACATGCTTTGAACATTGACCATACCAGCTATTTTGTACCTATGTTTCATAAGAATAGAATCACTTCCAAGCCCCTTTTCCTGATTAACCCTAAATTCCTGCCTGGGCATGACTACAGACAGATAATTACATGTGGATAAAAGCCTGGTAATATTTCTGAAGATTGCACAAAAATGTCTGCTCTCTAAATGCACTGCTATTTAAGCTTTCATGAAAGAAGTTTAGTCCACACAACTTAATAAGAATTTAAAATTAAAAACCAACAACCAAACAAAAAAACACCATGAGCAAAACCCCAACCTTAAATACACCTCAGCAGCAGACTTTGCTTGGAGGTTACCTGTACCACAAAAAATGGAAATAGGGATTAATGTTTTGCAGCAGGCTCTTTCTCATAACAATTAACAGCTTCATTTTATATTGCAAACATTTCTGTGTATTAAAGAAACTGAAATGGATTTCCTTTTTTTTCTTCAGCTTAAGCAATTCTATTAGTTGATTATGAAAAAAAAGGAAGTCACCCAATATTCTTTTTTTATGCAGTTTTCCAATGTTTTATCAACTCTCCTAACTAATAGATGTGTTTACTGTAACACTTTGGGATTTTTCCTTGTTGGTAGCATTTCTCTGACTAAAGGAAAAGCTGAGGCCAAAAAGAAAAAGCTTAAAACCTCCTGAGAAGCCCTCTAAACTTGCCCCTTTCTGTTGTCTTGCTAGTGAGAATGCAGGGTTGTGTTTGGATGCTGAAGTGGCCTTAGCAACGGGGCAGCTGCTTGCCCCTAGCAGCCAGCAGTCCAGCAGCGCAGCGTCCCGGGGGGAGACGCCCTGCTCCTTCAACGAGGAAGATGAAGAGGATGAAGATGAGGATTCTTCCTCCCCAGAATGAGGACAGGAGAAAATGGAATATACAAAATGCTGCTCAGATATTCTTAATGGGAGTTCCTGTTTGGATTTTACTGGTTTCTTGCCTTGGTTTGCACTGTGTTTGGTGGACTAAAATGGAAGCTTCAAAACAAGTTTATCCGTAGCTGAAATTGAAGAATTGTGTAACTGAACACAGAGTGACATGCAGAGACAAAGTGGGTTTTATAAACTATAAATGAGGAAAAGAACAAAGTCCCTGGAGATTTAGCAAAGTAAACCTTAAGATCATCTTTTCCATTTTGGGACTCGAGTATCTGTCTTCCCCTTGTCTTTTTCAGATGGAGGAGAAAACAGTCAGTCAGTAAAAGCTGATTCTTGTATTGTCTTTTGGCTGTTCTGCCTTTAGAAAAAGGGGGAGAGAGCACACACAAATGTGCTAAAATCATTATTTAAAACTATCTTGTATGAAAGTGGTTATAGGGAAAAGGGACTGTTAAAATGTTTGCTTTTTTCTGTTCAACTTGCTGTATAGAAGATTCTTAAAGTAATATAAATTGCAAGTGATTAAATGAATCTTGAAATAGTTTATATCCATTTTAGATACTCTAAAAGTAACAGGAAGCATTAGTATAAAAGGTTCATGTGTTCATTTATATTGCAGGCCTAATTTATTTTAAGTGATTATTCTTAGCCATTATTAAAACAGTCAGGAAAAAAACCAGTATTCTCTGCACCAGCTTTTTTCAAGGAAAATAAGTTTAAAAATTGTATTTCTAGATTACAGCGTATTCAGTGTAGCTTCTCCTTTATTGTTCTAACTTTATATAATCCCTTTGATATTAGAAAAAAGGCCTCCCACTATGTTAAGGATCTCAGGCAGTGTGTTTTCAAGGCAGTCTTTTCAAATTTGGGGTGGGCAGGTCACATAACTTTTAAAGTCATAGGCTGAGGTTGTTAGGGAAAAAATTAATTTCAACAATACATTGTTTCATGTTTTGCATTCTGACAGACTTTCTTATCAGTAACTTCAGTTGCACTCACTTTGATGCACCTTTGAAAGTTGTGTCAAACCATGTAAAATGCTCTGTGGCTCAAGTTACCCAGCCCATATCCCATGTGAACTGTTAAACTCAGACTTGCAGCAGGAGGCTGTGTTTTCCATTGTTAACATCACATCCAATCATAAAGACCTTTTAAAAAAACCAAAACCTTGAATATCAATGTAAAATACACTGTAGATGTACTCTTCCCATGGTGTTCCAGTGCCCAGGACTTTGCCTAGCTCTAAGGTAACTGTTTTTCATGAGGTCAATCTTGCCAGTTTTTCCACTGTCTGCAGGGGCTGTCCCATGTCCCCGCTGTCTGGGGCAGCTGTCCTGGCTGTGTTCTGCTCTGGGGGGTGGGTGAGGTCCCTTGTGCTGCTGCTCACTGAGCAATGGCAGCAGCTGCCCTGGGCTGCTGCAGCAGCACTCTCACAGCCTGGGCTGTGTCCACATCACCTTCTACAGCCAAACCTGCACTCACTCCAAAAGCACCAAGCCTGAGCTACAGAGACAAAAAGAGGCCCCAGCTCAAGAGCTGCCTGGCTGTGTGCAGGAGTTAGCCCAGGGCTGTCAGCCGCAGGTAAAACTGTGAGGCATACACAAGCACCACCCACACGTTTCCATTACAAACAGAAGCATCCAGATAGGAACTTCTCACAGACATTCAAATTCCTGCACCTGAGGAGTGCCTGAGGGCAGCACCAGTACTAGCCATGGCTTTTGACTGAGCTGTTTTACAAATGAATAGCAAATGCACAAACTGAAATGCCTACTATGATACTCACCCTCGGGGCAAGACTGTTCAGCCCATCCCGTGCTCGTGGCTCACAGGCAGCAGCAGACCGAGGGCTTCACACCCCCTCACTTCCACCGAATCTGTAACGCTACCTCCATACCAGAAAAGCTTTACAGACACAAAAAATATTCTTGCTGAGAGTCAGTGCATTGAGCCAAGTGGCTCACTTTTAAAATGGGGGGAGAAAGGAACAGGTACTTCACACATACTACTATGGAATTGTCAGCTTCGTGATTGACATTTCATTTAAACAGATCATCACTTTCATTGTTAAAAAACACATTGCTTTTTCAAAAGTGCCCTGTCAGTAGGCTTTCATTGGAAAGGACATATCAAAGGTAACTTACATACGCATGAGCCTAAGCAATTCTTTACAAGGGAAATATCTTCCAGAGTAGTTATACCACCCTCTCCCCAGCAATACATTAGGGACACATTTTACTTTACACTTTCTTCACATTTCCCACTCAAGATTGATGTAAAAAGAAAAAACAGCAAAACACTAAGCAGTTCCTGAAGAGCAGCACTTTGAACTATAAGAACCTGGCAAAAAAAAAGGCTTCCAGCCCAGAAATGGAATGTATTTTATTAGCAGCCAGTCTGCTTTACAGGGGGAAGGAAGATCTTCAGTGACACCTTCCCTCCACTGATGTCTGTGCCCTTCAAAGCTGCAGCCTGCACAGCTGCTTGCTTTCTGGCAAACATCGAACTATCAAATTTAAAGATAAAAAATATGGGCACACATAACATTTATTAGACAGTTGAACCAAGACTTCAAAAGTTATTTTTCCTGGACTAGTTGAATACAAAGGACAAAACAAGTTAGAACATTTAGAAGAGACTTCAAAAGTAAATCTTTCCTTGGGCTTCTTTGTACCAGTTGAGGATGAAGTTCAACTGAAGCACTGCAGTCTTGTGGCCACACTCAAGTCTGGGAACTAGGAGAATTTGGGACCTGATCCAGCCACAGTCACCTGCATGATCTCAGGCAAACTTTTCAATCATTCCTGGTGGTCTTAGCTGCCACAGTTAAAAAAAACACAAAAACCACAAACCAAAGCAGGTAAATGCAAGACCTCACCAAAGGCAGCTGCTGCAATTGTGAGTAACAAGGAGCTTGAGAATATTAACAAACCACAGAGCTCTCACTGAGCTCATGGCAGTGCTTCAACACAGAGGCCCTCCCTCCTGCTGAGAGCCAGCAAACACTTTCCACAATAAAATGGTCCTGACCAAGCCTGGTTTTCCCATTTTCTATTCAGTTCCACCATCATCTCCTGTCTCATGCAATACCCCTGACATTCATTGACAGGAATCAAGCAGCAACTGGTACTAGGTTATACTTCATATGAGAAAAAGTTAGCACTTAGATTTTCATTATTAAAATCTATTTCATCATTCAAATTTTCATTATCAAATTTATCTTATATTTAAGGTAAATTTAAGTGATGTTTTTGTGTCTTGGAACACTCTCTCTTGGTTATGGATTCAGGAGGCACTTGACTGCAAGCAATATAATGCTGTATGTAAATGCCTTTATAGCTATTGTGCACTAAACTTTATTTCTGGACTAACTTTGTGGTGCTTGAAAAATCTAAATTTGATTTAGAAAAACTTGTCAGCTCCACTACCTAGATGAAAAACTACGAGTGGGAGACAGCATTTTTCCATTATGTGGAAATATAACAAAATATTTGTGGATTTTGGTATTTAAAATTGTATTAAAGTGCACCAGTTTTCACATTTCCACACTGGAATTAATGCCAACTTAATCTCAGAAAGGGTGTGTCTCTAGCAAATAAGACCAGTTCAACTGAAGGTATGACTTCAACTAACACCATAAACCCAGTAAAAGCCCTGTTGTAGGTGTTTCCATTTTGGTTAAGGGGTTTTAATGTTTAAACCACAGCTTGCAAATACCCCTAAATCCTTTTGAGTAGCTAGAAATTGCTGAGGATACAGAATTCCCACAGAAGGGCTTCTGCTGATCAACTATGTCAGCCTGAAGTAACATTATGTAAAAAGGCCTAATAACCACATTTTAATCCTTTTGGTTTTTTAAAGAAAAATGAGGCCTTCAAGTTCATGTTCACACATGAAATGATGCTTGAATTTACAATTCCACAGTTAAGGTTTAAAATTTCAAGTGCTCTTTTTTTTTTTACCAAATCCACTATTTTAATTCAAGAGTATGGCTGAAACTTAACCACATTTGAACTCTGGGCAATACTCCTTTTTGTAGTTAACTGGGCCTTTTCAGCTGAAAATAATCAGGCAGTTGATGGTAAAGACTTTCCCTTTAGCAAGTTAAAGATGTTTGGGGTTTAGATTCATTTAAAACCAAAGCCAGCACCACAGGGGATGGTGTAGAGAAAACAAACCAAAGCAAGCTATCTTCCTGCCTGACCCACCTCACTTATATCTTTTCATTCCAGGAATCTCTCATGGGCATCATTACATTAAATAACCAGATGTAATGGGCTGGGGAAAGACTATGTGTGCTTTTTTAATTTGTGATTTAAAAAATTCTGGTAGTAGCCATACTTGGAGGTGACATCCTTCTGCTGCACTGGGTCCATGAGGCTGCAGGTGTCTCAGGTGCCTCTTGCAGCATTAGATGAGCAGGGGAGGGAGAAGCCAAGGACCCATTTATGGAGGTTTGTTGTTTAAAATGTGCCACTGCTTGAATCCTGGCCTCTGTCTGCAAGCAATGCACCAGTGAATCTTTGTGATGTTGTGGACAGCACACACCTACCTGAGCACATGAAAAACTCTAAATACCTAATTTTCTGCTGGCAGGTGTTCACACAACCCAATCCTGATACCATAAAACTTCATGAAACTCAGTCCTTAGAGTTAACAAAATTCCCAAATCAGATTATTTCTTTCCTGTTTAACTGTTAGGATTTTGTCTGGTGAGTATTTTTAAGAGGCTGTGAGTAAATCTTCTCTCCCCAGTCCAGGTATATTGCCAAAAACCACCCATAAGCAATGTTACTCCCATTTGTTCATTCCCTCTGCCAAGGATTATTGTCCTTGCAAGTCACTGCAGAGCTGTGTGTGCCAGAGCCCCTCAGCTCCTTCAGTCTGAGTGCCTGAGGGGGCATCCCTGGATCCCTCCCCAGCTGGCACTGAAGGGAGGGGAGGGAATGCTCAGCACACACAGCAGTGTGCCAGGAATAACTGCAAGGGCTGTTCATCACAGCTGTACAGTCACTCTCCACCTTTAATACACCTACCCTGTCTGCCCACCCAGAGATCAGACAAAACCAAAATGTTCTCTTTTCTGCTTCCATATTTTTGAGAGTACTGAAGAATGCAACATTGAGGACATCCACCTAAACTGCAGGACACCAAAAATCCTTGCTCAAAATTGGTCAGAAGTAACATCTGAGATCTAACCATCCAAATCCCAAGGGAAAGCCTCCTACTTAGGACTAATATGGAGCAAATAAATACTTTTGCATTTACCTAAGAAGAAAAGCAGACTGACCTGGTTGAGGTCAGTATCTGTAACACAGCCATTATCATTCCAAGCAGACACAGGAACATCCCAGAAGCACAAACTTGCATCTCTATGATTATTAGTTTTCTGTATTGGCTAGAAAAGTGCAATCACTTAAATCTGATTTCTCTAAATGCCATTCTTAAGTACTCAACATTCTCCAGGCATGGGTACTTTAGAAATATGGCCAGCATGGGATAGCAGGATACAGCAATGTTAAATTTAAACCCAGTTGTAGCTGCAAATCAAACTCATCTATGCAGAAACTTTCCAAGACAAATCGAGTTGGCTTTAGCCCATTCTCCTCTCCATGAGTGAAACACTTGTCCCTCACACTGCCTGGTTCCTGTGCTGCCCATGCTGCCCACCCACACCAGCCAGGCAGCCAGAGAGGGAAGAACATCACACATCCACAGCCCTTCCTGCTGACGTTTTCAGGTCACACACAACTATTCTGAATGCTCACAAAAGTTAAAACTATCAGAAAAGGTAAAGTCCACAAAACCAGTCTCCAGGCTTTTTGATGGGTTTGTTCAATTGCTATTGTAATTGCTTTAACAATTAGTAGATTTGGTCATACTAATGCAGGGATGAAGTGGATCTCCCAGAATTTCCCCAGGAAAACACCAGCTGAATCACAACCCATCATACGAGTTTCTAAAACAGTCCCTTGTCCTAAAGGCCATGAGAAATCCTTCAGAGAAGCATAGGCAAGTGTTATGACACTGTATCTCACAAGCACCTACTGTGAAACAAATGAATCCTGCTTTGAACAAACCTGTAAGAAGCAGGATGTGAGCCTGTCCTCGTTCCTCAGGCCCTGACTGCAAAGCATGCCCTGGCACCAAGGCACAACTTTGTGTTTGCATATCTTACTGAGCATCAGCAGAAACTGGCCAGCAAGCACAGGCAGAGTTTTACACCAGGACTTGTTTGCTGCACCTGGGGCACAATCTGGCAGTGGATGAGTCCTTGGCAAGGAGCACTGTTGCTGAATTCTGAACGCTCGTGTGCCATCAGCCCATGTTCTGAAGGTGCTACAACTTGCAGCAAGGGGTAGACAAGGCAGGTCTGGCCCTCCTCCCCACCCTTACAGTAGCACTTTTTAATGTCCACTATATTCTACATGGAAGTAATTGTAGAGACACTTCCTTTTTATATTTAAAATGCAGAAACCACTTGAAAGTCTATTAACTTTTAAATTAAACTTTTTTTAAGAACAAGGCCAGTCATGGACAAAGCTACTTAATGACCTCCAATGCTGAACTGAAAGCAGGGTTTTGTAAACATGGTGGGTGGGAAGAGACAAATCCAATTACAAGCATGCTAATTATATGGGATTTGAAGTTTTAATAATTTTTTTAATCTACTCATCTTGCTCTCCCAAGATGTGTATTGGCACAAAGGGTCACACAAACACTTTGGTGGAAAAATTTTCTCCCATTTCTTGTGCTAAGCTCTTGTATCTTCAGGAAAGCTCAAGTTTCCCATTCATCTTCATTTGCTGCATATTTTTGAATTCTCCACAGATTTCTCTCTTTCCAAATACCTATAAATTATAAACTAAAGTTTTATTTTTGCAGAAAGTCTGCTATTAAGCTATGCTGATTTTTTGTCCTGAACAAATAGTGTTAATTTACACTACCACATTGTATGTGGCTAGGAGTAGTGTAAAAAAATGTGGTAGTGTTTTATGTGCTTTAAACACTGACAAAGATATAAAGAAAAGTGCATATACAAAGTTTTACTTTCCTAATAGGAACACTGGCATTAGCAAATAGTATATTTGAACCAATAGGAAATATTACTTTGTAGTAGCAAACACTTTGTAAATAAATACTTGTTATTTTTTTAATGGAAATTTTATAGAAGCTTTTTCTGTATACTCAATTGATCCCATGTTTACTGAAGATGCTGCAAGTGGGAATTGTACATTGTAAATGGGGGTGGGGAGCAGACAGTCAGGCTGAGGTGAAAGCTGTGTATGCTTTGGAGAAGAACAACCAGTTTTCTGTGAACTGAAGTGTAAACCTTAACTGTAGAAGAACTGAATAAAAGAATTTCAAGGCAACAGGACTGAGCTTGTCTTTGAGAAGAACGCTGGTTGCTCAAGGTTAACACTGCCAGTCTGTGCACCTCGTTAGGAAAACAAGGAACTGCCCTGCTTTACATGGGAAATATTGCATCCTCTGGTTACTGAAAACACCACAGTCTAGCAACTGCATCCTCCTTGGCTGCTCCTTCAGAGAAACATCCTATGTCCTTATCCAGGGAGAGGTGCTGGACTTCTGAAATGGTGACATTTTGATAATCACAACATGTTTAGGGGTATTGTTGTCCCTATCCATTCAAGACACACAGGTAATCTGTACCTAAGAGAGGGCCCAGAAACAGGGTGTTTTCCCCCAGTTTCATGCTAGATCTATCCTGCTGAACCCCCTTCAAACACCTGTAGACTCTGAACGTACATCCTTCCATACACCATCCTATTTTGATAGCAAGAACCCAAATGACAGGAATTTAGGCAGCATTAGATGCAGTCCCTCTTCATCCTGTGTTGGTTTTCCAACTCTGCCAAACATGAAAACATCAAGTAATGTCACAGTGCTTGCTTTTCTCCATGTGCACAGAAGACCCATGACTCACTATTTTTAATCTCAAACCAGCTAAAAGTAAAGGTTAAAGACAATAGCAAAGACTTGCAAAACTGTAAGTTCATTCTTGTGTAACAAATAGAAACTCTACCACAAACTCCTTACATCTAAAATGCAATGGCCTATTTGAGAAAGCATTTTCACTAAGAGATTTGGCAAATAACCACCTAAGAACTCTTGCAAAGTCTTTTTTATGGGCAAGAAACACGACTGCAGAAATGAGAGGATGTTAGGGTATAATCTTTATACCAACAATAAAGATATTCAGGGCTTATTTATGCTTCTTTAAAAAAAAAAAAAAAAGTCTAAAAATCCTTACCTTCTTTTGTGTCAGTGCTCCATAATCAGAATGACTCTGAAACATAAAGCTGATGGTGAACCTGGTTAGAATAAATACTCTCCTCTAAAGAATCCTTAGTTCTTTGTGCTGTGTTTTCAGCTAGGGATCTCCTCCCCAAGAACCCAACAAAGCAACTGAGGAGATGTGAAAGCATAAAAGCCCATTTCATCTTTTCTAAGAAGTACTCAGCATGGATCTCTAAGAAATCTGCAAATAGTGCTCTCTGAAATTACAAATACTTCTGGTTAGAGTTTCTCTGTCCTACCAGATACCATCATATTAACTAGTCTATGTTTTTCTTCACCTAAGTAAATCTGTATGTTTCCTAAAACAAGAAATCAAGCAATGGTAACTGCTGCAGAATTAAGGTGCTCTGTGCTAAGAATGGAAACATTAAGACAACAACAAATATTGTCCTTGGTTAAAAATAACACTATTTGAAACTGTATCTTGTTGAATTCCATACATTCTGTTAGAAAGCAAAAATATCTGGAAACATTCAGGAAAACCAGAAAACCTCCAAATTTGTGTAGGTTTCTTATTCATTAAACTCTGTCTGAAGCCCAAGTGTAGGATAGGAGATCGATGTGAACAATCGTTCGTTGTCCAGCGCCGTGTCACGAGTGCTGCCCTGAGCCGTGTGATCCGTGTAGGTTGCTGCTGAGGAGGCTGAGCCCGGCTGCAGTGCCCGTCCCTCGCCTGCCGGGGGTCCCACACAGAACCGAACTCCTGTTCTGCTCCTCCGACTGCACATCGTTCAAAAGGCTGGAAACCTGATGGCACTGGGACTGCTTGCTGAGCCACAGTTCAGGGTAACAAAATAGAACAAACTGTTCCTGTACATTTCACAGAACTTCCCATCTGTCCCAAAGAATAAATCAAGTCCCAAGTTGTTGAAGGCACTGCTGCCCACTGGTTCTCACAGCCACCCCCTGGACAGCTCATTGCAGGCTCAGTTTTGTAACATTTCAGCCATCTCTCACTCAACTCACAGAGCCGTTAAAAAACTGAAAACCACTGTCCCAGGCAAAGCTGCACAGGAAATGAGAGAAAAGCCTACAACAATGGGATGACACCAAAAGGAAGAAGTAAGCAAAAAGAACAGAAGGCTTTGTGTTCTTCCAGCCTAAGGCGGCAAACAGAGCTACAAAATGGCAAAATTGTCAAAGCACCTTTCTTGTACCACACATGAAACCACACAGCCAATCCCTTGGTTCAAATGACCTGTGCTAACTCAAGTTTTCATCATCCTGACATTAAAGTCCAGGTTATGAAGCAAAGACAATATTACATACAAATATTACATTCAATTAATCTGCCACCATTAACTGAACATTATTTTTCAAATATTAAATAACAAAAATTACATTTAACGCCATATTATGTAAAAAGCAGCAAACTGCATTTTTACAGCAACTGCTGGCATAAGCAAGACAGTTATTTGTAATAAATAAGCACCATGTATGTTTTGGTACATTTAGAAGTTAAAAAACGTTTCAAATGAGTAAACCCCGGGAAAATGTCCTAGCATTGACCTGTGTATAATTTAAGTCTCCGGCTCTGCAGAGTGAAATTAAAGCAGCAAGCAGAGCTCCCAGTGACAGGACTGGGCTGAGCGCATGGAGAACAAGTTGGTGCAAGGAAAGGCAGGCTGTGAGCGCAGCAGCCAGCCCGCGGTGCCTGCCCACACCGCGCCCACGCTGCTCCGCGGGAAAGGTAAGAGTTATTTTTTAAAGAGGGTAAAAAAGAAACCTGTGGAGCTTCCACATCTGCCAGCATGCTTTAAGGCCACACCTCAGTTAAGCATCAGAAAAAGAGGCGTTTGCATGTTCATGCGTTTTGTTAAGAGGCAGTTCTTGTGCTGGTTTGGGATGACAGCTTTGGACCACAACACCTTTCCAAGGAATTGCATCCCTGTCTCGAGGGCCCGGCCGGTATTTGCCGAGTTCCCACGTGTGCCCGTGTGCGTTGCACTGCTGGGGGCACTGCGCTCCGGCCCGCTCGGCGATGCCTCAGCCTGGGCCGCTCTCCGCGCTCGCTGCCATGCACAGCCTCCCCTCCTCTCTCCCCGCCACGGCCCCGCAGCTCCCTCACGCCCTCCGCGCTCCGAAGCGGGGCCCCGCGCCCAGCGCCTTCCCCTCCCCTGCTCCAGGGGCACGGACGGGCCGGGACCCGCCCCGGCACCCGCGGGGCCGAGCCCAGGCGGGCCGGCGGCCTTTGGCTCCGGTACCGCGGAGCACCGCACCCGCTCCGCCGCCGGCCCGGCCGCGCCGGCTGCCCCTGCCCTGGCCTGCCCACCCACGGTCCTGCGTCCCGCCCACGGTTCCTGCGCTGCCCGCCCGGGGTACCTGCCCGGGTTCCTGCCCGCGGTACCTGCGCTGCTCGCCCGGGGTTCCTGCCCGCGGTTCCTGCGCTGCCCGCCCGGGGTTCCTGCCCGCGGTTCCTGCGTCCCGGGCGCCGCTCGGTGCCCTGAGGGGCCGCGCTCGCGCCCTGCCCTCACGGTAACGGCCCGCGCGCGCGCTCCGATCACGCCGCGCCCCGCGCTCCTCCGCGGGCCTGGCCGCCGGGAGCCTGCGGGAACGCCGCTGCTAAAGCCACCTGTTCGTAAACATTCCTGATTTCTGGAGTCTGGGATTAGCATCTTAGCACGAAGATAACACTTCCACATTAGCATAAGCAAGTAACTAAGTACAGTTAATACTAAATTAACCAAGTTGTAGAAAAGGCTGCTGTAACTGCTAAGATGCAGGTTAACACAGCTGCTGGCTCTTTGCAATCGGAATGGCCAGGCTGATGTAAGCCCCGTGAAAGCCCAGGTTTTTATTGTTATTACTTTCAAACTTCTCACTTTTTGTATTTTCTCATCATCTCATTAGCATGACTAAAGCCAAGTTCTAGACATTCTATCTAGGCTGAAAAACTTCTACTTAATGCTCTGCCAAGCTTCTACCTAGCGTTTTCTGTCATCAGGCAATGCATTAATTCTATTAAATCAAGATTGGATGCGATAGGGCTACTCTGTCTAGAGGCCAATGCCAAATGACTGAGTCAACTGTATCAGAGCATTTATCAGACAACTATTTGTTGGCCGTGAGGCAGCAAAAGGAGGAGCAGAAGCTTTGGGACTGGCAGAGACCTGCTGAGGTTTGTACATTAACTGCAGACCCTTCCAGCACATCTAACTGTACAACCGTGTGTGTGTTCCTGAGATGGTTGGTATTGACCCTCTATGTATCTGTAGGGAATGGGTGACTGGCATGATGACAAATGGGCACATACACCACCACAGATGCAACAATTCCAGGAAATAAAGCAGTCCTGGATGGTGAAGATTTTTCAGAAATAACTGCAAATTCATTTCATGGAGGAGTGCCCATATTTCAAATCTTTGTAAAATGTATCACCAAGCAGTATATTTTCTGACTAATGATCCATTCAGCGTTTAAAAATATACTGAACTAAAAGATGATTTAAAAATATAATTATAATTTTAAAATATATTTGCAGTCAAATATACCCTAGTCTGATTATTAATAGATATAATCCCCCTAACTGGGAGTTCTCTTGTTTCTATTCAACTGGTTAAACTTGTGTTAGAAAAGTTTATATGAAAATATCAGTAGCAAAAAAAAAGCCCCGATAAAACAGGAGACTGTCCTTTCCAGTGTTCAAATTCTTAAAAGATAAAAAACCTGAAAGTAAAATGTAGTGAAGTCCAAGGGCATGGAAAAGAGTGGGTCATCAGACATTCCTAACCAAGTGGGTTTGGTTTCATGGGCACAGGATGCACATCCAGCAGAACAAGCAGGCACCCTGAGGAGTGACTAAGATACTTCCAGAATTATTTTTTTCCTTCCCCACTAGCATGTTTTTGTAACTATATATCGGGGGTAAAATACTGTATGAATTGGATACCCAGGAATGTGCTAAAGCTCTGACACTGCTTTGGAAGAGAGAAAATGCACATGTTGTACCCTGCTCACTGCTCCCCGGGGTTGGTGGTGTTAAACTGAACAGAGAAACTGCAGAGAGCTGTGTGTGCACTGAGCCCCACACTGCCCTGGCCCTTACTGATCACCAGCGACCCCTCAGTCAGTGGAGGAGCTGCTCCGATTCTTGCCCTTACAGGACTGGCTGTGTGCTGGGTGCTCTCAAGGAGCCCGGCCAGCAGGGGAACACAGAACGCATTTTGTGCGGTGCAGAAGGAGTTAAGGAGCCGTGTGCCTTGAGTTCCCTGCAGATAAGAACAATGTGAGCCCCCCTGACAAGCCAGGCAGGCAGCTCTGGCTCAGCAGATAGCAGGAACATGAACTGAAGGGGCAAAGACATCTCACAATTCCAACAGCCATTCATATCCTCGGGAGATTTCAGAGAGCTCTCTTGACATGTTTTAAGCCATGGCTGCATTTCTCTTTGTCAGAGTGCATTTGCCAGTTGCACTGCTGAGTTTTCATATGCAAGTCAGCCTACAGCAGTTTCCAGTAATGGCATCTTATGCAATTTCTGACCTACTTTAACACATTGGGGCATTTGGAAACATGAGATCCACTGCAGCAGCCTTCTGCTTGACAATGTGACACTGCAGCAGGAAGCCCAAGTCTTTAGACGAACACATGGATCCACTAAAATACAGGAGACAGACTGTAATTTTCAAGGTATTTGTCAAGCCATTAGCAGCATGCAGATCAATCATCATCTGTATAATTTTTTACCTAGAGATCCTGCACGTTATTTCAAAAAGATCAAATGGCCAGGTCAGTAAGCTGTTCATAGGCACTGACCTGCATTGCGCTCTCTTGGCCCTTCTAGGCTGCCCTTCCTGAAGAACACCTCAAATGAGAGCAGTGTGTTACTGATGATAAACCATGACCTGGGTAGCAGTACAGAGATCCTGTCTCTGGGCCCACCAGCCAGCTGTGCTCAGAAGAAATGTGTCGTCTTCTACACATCCTCCAGACACCAGCAATCTCAGAGAACTAAAAGTTTTATCAAAGGAGATCTTTGATACACTTTCATTAATTCCACTACCAAATGTAACCTAACTACTAACAGGGACCTAACACTACTAAAGCTTTTTCACATTCACAAGATCGCATAAAATGTTAAGAGAACTTGGTACTAAATAAAAGCCATTAAAATATTTATGGTGTTAAGTGCATCTGTCCCATTTGTAATTAGGAGTGAAGTGGCAGTTTCTGAGGTTAGAATCTGCAGCCCAGCAGGTTTAAGAGAGACCTTGTTAGGGACAATAAACCCTGGAGGAGTTAGCACTGTAGGGGCTCTCTTGTGTCAGAAAAACAGAAATAGCATAAAATGCTCACAAGTCACATAACATTTGGGTACTGGAAGGACACATTTTTGTTCCATACAAGTGTAAAGCAAATTCAAAATAAGATAATCCTCTCTAACACATGATATACATAGCTAAGTAAACTTTCTATACTTGAATATGAAAATTTTTTGTTCCAAATACATTGATGACCATGAGCTTTTTACAGTAGAAGGGAAGTCAAAGCTCTGAATACTTGCAAAAATCTGTTAGATTAAAGCTTTGAGCATTCTGTGGTTTTTAAATCCACACTCAGGGCTGCCCACATACTCTTAGCATCCAGGATTTTTCCAGAAATCCTTAAATTATGCAGTTTCCTCCATCACAGGCAACCTACCTCATTTTTTACGACGACCAAAGTGTACCTTCTGATGCAAAGCTCTTGTTCCACTTCAAGCTCTATTTAACTCAATCTCTCCAAAAATAATGATGAATAAACTTCACAGAGAGGTAAACTTAAATAGGGCAATTCCAGGTTCAGTTCCAGGCTCCTGAGAACACTGCATTTAAAGAGTTGTATGAAATCATTCAGCAGGACTTGGTGCTGAGAAATATATTTTTCCTTTCCAAATCTCCTACTGAGAAAGAGGCAGGGTGCAGGGGATTAAAAACACAAAAAACAATACCCACCCTCCCCACTCTTGTTTTTGTTTCCATACTGATTCACAACTCCTTTAGTCTACAACTATTCCTTCTATTTTCAATTTCCATCCAGATTTTCTCTCCAGTGCTGGGGAACTTCTATAGCAGACATTTCAGTACAAAAGGAAGTTTTCTTTACTGCTGTTCTACAAGCAGCATCATCCCCAGCTGAAAGTAATTACTGGTCAGTGCTAAATGGCATCTGTCCTTAAGGGATCATCTCACCTTCTGCAGGCGGGATGTAAATAAAGCCTTGCAGCTCATTTTGTCTTTGACTAGCTTCTCCTCAGCCTCCCCTGTAACCCTGTGTGTGCTCACCTGGGGGGTGGCAGGGGGAGTGGGGCATGGCAAGGAGAAGGAACCTCAGCTGATTTGGACACACACAGTGGCCATTTTACAGCTTTGAAATTAAAGGTCCTTGCTCCACATTTGAAGCCACTAAAAGTTACCTAGTAAGAATTTACCAGTATAAAAGTTAAACATTTCAGGTTTCTGATTTTTCAAATCAGCTACATGGTAGCTAATTTAAATCTTTATTCATAATTTAAAATGAAGGCTAAGAAACCTTTACTCTGAAGTTCATATGAAGGAAAATGGTAATTTTATCCTATCCTAATAGTCTGTACACCTCTTTACAGATAATTGCTGTACCCTTTACCTACTCAAGACAAAGAAATAAAAATTAGAAATAGTTCAGTTTAATTAAACAGCTTAACACTAGACTTAATACTCATATACTATTTACATGCTTATTTTGATATTTACATGCTTATTTTGAACCCTTCCAAAAGTTGTGGTTTTTTCTTTCTCCCCTCCTCCCCCCAAGTGACAATCTTTACATGTTTAAATTTAAAAAAAAAACCCAAAAAACAAAAAACACTTGTACAGAATCTAGGGAGAACAGGAGTTTATTGAGTTTTACCTGTCTGAAAAGTGCTGGTGAAAAGTTGCCATTTCATGCTTTGTCTATAGACAAGATAAGTCAAAAGAGAAATTGTTGCAAAAAACAAGCTCATTTGAAAACTGAGTGTTTCTCCAGAACTTCTTACCATTCCTAAGTGAACACAAATGTGAGAAGTTTTTACATGAAGCTAGTCCTTTTCATTGTCAGATGCAACATCTACACTTAAGGTCCCTCACAACTATTAAAATACTTTCAGGCAGTATTAATACACGGAGAAGCAATTAGTCATATCTTCAAGAAGCCAGGTATCCCAGCTCTAAAAGTGCATCATTTAAAACATTAGTAATGGAATATTTTGAAAGAACATCTCATTCAGTATTAATGCATGCCATTATTACAAAAATATTCATTGCCTATTGTAGGAACAACAACCTTTTTTTGTAGACAACAAAAAGCATGCAGAATGGTATCAGATCAATATAAATCTATTTTTAATGAGGTTTAAGACACTGTTCAAGTCCCATTAAGAGCAGCTTCCTTCAACTGTGCATCAGTGTAGGCTTGCACAGCTGTTAAAAGTTTCACTAATGTGGCTTAGACTGGCCCCAAACATAAAGCAGGGCATTAAGACTGGATTGTGAATTTTAGAAATCCTTCATTTAATTTGTTTAAATAAAATATTAAAAACCACTGTAATAATTAGGTATAAAAGTTGTTAAGTAACAAATTTGGGCCTAACTAGTACAACATACAGGTATTTACACAAATGCAGATTTGCTGTGGTCTTTAATATTGGGAAGACATCAAAATGTGAACCATGAGCTCAAGCCCACCCCCCCCAAGACTGAAAGACACAAAAACCTTGGGGAAGAGTAATATAAATTGCATGTCAGCTCAACTGCCCAAGTCAGCCCCATAGCATGGCTCAGCCTGGCTCAGTGAGCAGTCACAAGTGAACCAGTCTGGCTGTGGTCATTTTAGCAGCTGCACTTTAAGTTACATTGCAAGTAACGAGCCCCAAGTCAACAAGGTATTTCTACAAAGCAGTTGATGACACCAATTTTCTAATGGATGACGATGAAATACATAGAAAGTTCAAGATGAAAGAGCAGATGAAGACGTGAGATGTTAAAATGATGCGACAAAACAGATATATAAATTAAACATGAATGTTTAATCAAGACAATCCTTTCTTTTTCCTTTTTTTTTCCTTAAACAGAGGTTCTTCCAGAATTTTTTTCATTGGAAAATCAAAGCCTATTCCCACAATAGTGAGGCCACTTCTTTCAAGCAGCTCTGTTGTACAACTGTTACCAGGATCCTAAACTATTTAAATTGTTTTCTATTGGTATTTCTGAACTAAAAAGTCTCAAAATATTGTAGATTTTATTTGTGCTCCACATATTACAAGCAATTAACAACACAAAGAAAGGTTCAATTCCTCAGCTAGAACACCAAACTCTATCCCAAGTATTACATGTACACAATACTTGCACAGTGACAAGCACAAGAAAGTACTAGTTGAGCACTTACTTTCAGATATTCATACCAACTCTTAAAATCCACCACTTCAGTTCTCCCATGCCACCCAGTCTACAATTTAAGGCATCTCCACACAGCCATCCATCCACTGACCCACCCACTCCCACACACACGATTTATGTTGGAGGTGTTTACTCTTACAAAGAAATCACTATGTCAATCAGGTACCATTTATTATTTATCCCTCTAACTGTGTCAGCATTGAGATATGACAGTTAAACCAGTGTTAAATCAATACAATATTTACAGAGCACAGCACATTAAGCTTGAGACACTCACTTGGAGGATAAAACCACATTTTAGAGCAGGACAAAGGTCACCATTATTATGTGTTTGAAAACAGCTATTTACAGGTCCCTATGACATAACTATAGTCTGTACACTGTTCCAACAGGGCAGGCAAAAAGCAGGATAGGCATTTATTTTAAGGGAATTTAAACATACAATTTGGAAGCATATTATTATGCTACCCTGAACGCCATGAACCACCTTAACATTCTTCAAGGTGGTCTCATATCCTAGAATGGCATGTCCAGCTGATACAAACAGACAACACAACATTTACTTGGTGGAGAGTGCTTACTCCAGCTATTCAGACATCATGACTTCGAAGGCAATTCGTCCCAGGAACTTGTCACGGTCATCTTGATTTTTTAAGTTAGGTGAGCCGTGGATCTTACACTCAATTGTTATTTCTTCTTTGGTAGCGTTGGGGGCAATGGTTAGCTGAACAGCCACTAGAGGCTGCAAATAGTGAGCCTAGGAAACAGAAAGAGGGGGGAAATGTTTGAGAGATCAGAGTAAGTTGGCATTAAATTAACACTTAATCCATCAGAACAGTTAAGAAAAAGCTAATTAGGAACCCAACTTTTCAAAGTCCAATCTGATTCCAGTAAGAAACTTCATTTTCCCAGGTCAGAAATACCTTCATAGCATTTCTTAACTAATATATTCAACATCATTTGAGTCACAGACAGATGCATATGAATTTCTACTTTTTTTAGTTCCAATTCTTCGAGGAACCTTCAATGACAGAACGTCAGAAATCAGTGTCTTCCACTCTTCTGCTTGTTTTGGGTTTGTTTGGCAGGGTGCATGTAATCTGCTACAGAATGCAACTTTTCTACCAGGGTTTAAAGTGTTGGTTTTTTTTCAAAAGCCTGGCTCAACAAATACTAACAAACCAGCTTCCCTTCTCCCCTATCCCATTTACCTTTTCAGCAACAAACCATTCTGAAAGGTGTTATCTGTTTAAAAGCTTTATACAGAAATCTTTCCTTGAACATCCTGACAGCATCCTTCCTGGTCAGTTATATTTGGTGGACCAATTACAACTTGTGACTACTGTAAAAATTAAAACTTAAGAATGAGAGCAGAATCAATTCCATTCTTTTGCCAACTCAATATTGTACCTCACATCCAATTCAGTAAGAACTTTCATTCTCTTGTGAAGTGCCTATGAATTAAATAAGAGCCTATACCCTGTTAAGGCAGCATTTATGCAATGTTCATGAAGCATTTCCATAATTTATTAATATTTTTAGGTTAGTACTGCTGACTGATGATTATGCAAAATTCTTTTCCAGGTAAAAATTCATGTAAGTCAGTGGACTAAATACAACATTACAGTATTGTGTAAGTATAAACCTTGAAATTTAATTGAACAAGTCTGTGTTAAGACTTTTTCCATCCTCATCAACTTAAAAGACTTAAATACATTTCTGTTGGTTTTAGGCTATCTTCTCTACACTAGAGAATACCCAAAGTCTCATTTATGATGATGTCATGGAAGTAGATGTGCTAAAATCTTCAATATTAAGTACTAGTAAGAAACAGACTGAAGTAGCTGCTTTCATTGCATAATGGTTTCACTAGATCAGAAATTTTCCTGTGCTCCCATAAACTTCAGACTGAGAGGGAAGAAATGCAGCTAGGCAAGACTCCCTCAAAACTTCCCAGTTCTAAGGGTGATACCACACTTAGAGTTTTCTAAAACTCAGAACTAAAATTCTGATGTTTCCTCAGGAGAGAAGTCTTCTCACCATCAAGGTTTTTCCAAAGGGGCACACAAATTTCTATGTTTTGAAAAGAGATGATACCAGAATGGACTTTTACTCAGTATAAAATTTGGAGGAGGAGGGAAGAGAGGCAGCATCCTCATTAACTATGTCAGATCATCTGAAAAAGGGAACATTCCCGAAGGTCAGAGTTGGGCTCGTTGTACTAAGCAGCAAAAGACAAGAACCATCCTGGACCACAAAACTGTAGATATTAATATTTTTCTGGTTGCTACCTGAACAAGAGCAGCAAGTTTGTTCAAATCTTCTTAACTCCTTTACAGAATAAAGTAATTTAACAGTTCCACACTGATATAATATAAAAATTCTGTTGCAGAGCCAAGGAATCTATCCAGACCCTTGAGATGCAAACACTCAAACTTCCCACAACTCTTCTTATTTCTCACTATGCTAATATTAGGAGAATTAGGCCTTACATAAGCAAGAATGCCTAAAACCAAAGCCCCTGTTCCATATGAAAAAGAACATTAAAAATAATAATTAAAAAAGTTTTTTCTAAATCACCTAATTCAAGCAAGGAACAGCACTGTGTTTTGCCTATCATGAGTGTCTTTTCATAATCTTCCATTTTCCATCAGTATAGCAGCAAGATGGGAATTTTGTTAGTAAAGCTCTTCATCCCATCCTTGGTACAAACTGGGTCTTGACATGTCAAGATGCACAGATGCTGTATTTTACATTTCTTAGGGAAGCAGTGCTCTCTTTCCCTATTCTTTCATTCCAAGAACAGGACAGAGTCTGTACCAACTCCAGCTGTTGGAAGCACAGGCAATCTCTCTTTAATTTGCATGCCTAAATGGGGTACCAATTCATAACATAGCAACAAAATGGAAAATACAGAATTACCCAGAAGTAACATGAAAGCACATGTTGGAGGAAAAAAAAGCTCCTTCCACATTAGTAAAAGTCATGGGAGGTTAAAAAAAGTCATGGAACTGCTGCAAGTATAGAATACACTGGAAAAGTAACTGAGAAAGGAGTAATTTGATAAAAAAATAACTTTGGTGTAATTACAACCACTCACCATGGTACACTATGAATCTAATAGATTTATGTTTGAAAAAGTACCTTTATCTTCAATGATGAACAGTGTTTAGTAGACTAAATGACTTGGTCAGTAAGAGGCAATATGATTTTCTGTTTTATAGAACGTACAGATTTTCTGCATACAGTGATCACAAATTGATGCAAGAAAATATTTCAAAAGAAAAACTGGAGTTTTAATTTTACATGTACTGTGTTCATAAAGTAGTGAATTTAGGGTTTTTACAACAATAATTTTAGAAAACCCCAAATGTATCTGCTGCATTGAAGTCCTCCTTTATAAAACAGGGCAAATAGAAAGTATAGCATGCAGAGCCACAAAAAATATAATCAAGAATACCATAAGGGCTTATGAGCTTAACATCCTATACAGAAACACCAAGGATTAACTACTAGAAGTGTATTTAACATGAAGACAGTTTACTTCTCCTGCCTGTCCCTGCAGTCAAAAAGACTCCAAAAGATTTCAATGAGCAAAAAAGAGCAGTGGCTCTCCAGACTGCTGGTGTACAGCCACTCTCCATGAGGACAATGCCCAGTTTGTTCATGGCTGCCAAAGCACGTCTCAGTCTCTCTGAGCGCCGTGCAACGTCTGCATCTGCAATATTCCTTAGCAGCACCTCATTACAAAGTTCAAACTTCAGAATTAATCTGCTACTAGCAACTGGAAATGCACACAGAAACAGAACACAAAGTGAAGACCATCATTAAGGGATACTTACATGCAAGTTTTTCCCATAGTACGGGAAGTACATCAAGTCCATTGCGCCATTACGAGGAAAATAATTTATGCTAACCATGCCTTCTTCCTGTAATTGCAGACAGCAAGGAAAGCAGAAATTAACATCTGCTTGCATAAAAATGAACACAAAATTAAAATGATAATCCAATGATGAACTGCAAGAAACCTAAAAAAAGGCAACTGACTTACAAACTCAAAATAATTCAAACCAGATTTCTTTTGGCTAACAGTCACATGCTGCACACATCTGCTGCGTTAAGGATGAGCAGTACTTAAATTAGCAGTCGAGTCAAAGACAGCCTGCCTTCACACTTATGAGTCAAAGAAATGGGGAAGGGGGTATGTTCATTGTAACGAGTAATTTAACAACCCAACCCCCCATATAGAGTTTAAATCCCAAGTATCTCCAAGCAAGCCTGGGTATTTTTGGTCAATCGTGCTGTTTAAAGCCAGGTTTTTAAACCTCTGAAGCTTGTAATGATACAAGCCTTCACAGAGAACCACAGACACCTCTCTGCAACAGTGCCATTCCTAACATGAGGTACCCTCTATCCTTCAAGTACAGGCCAGATATGAAGAAACCCAAACTGTTAAATGGTGATGCTGCCGGAGTTGTATCACCACCTCAGAGGAACAATGTATACAGATGCAGGCCTTATCACTCCACTGGCCCCTGCAACCTAAAATCCTGGAATAAGAATAAGCTACCTACAAAGCTGCTGCCTAATTTCTGACTAAGGAGTCAGTCAACCCATAAAATATACAAAATATGTCTGTATGATGGAGCTGTCCAGACACAGGTTATCAGTATAGCAATACACAAACACCTCTCCCTATACACAACATTCTTCAAGACTGTATATCCTGGCAGAATAACAAGCTGCTCCAAGTTTACACCACTAGGAAATGCCCACATCTGTAACCTTCTGTAATAAATTAATTTATTACCATAACCAAGAGAAATGTCATTAAAACAACCACCCAAAATGCTAAATGCAAGTTCAGAACATCACTATTTGTTCCATGTAATTCACAAGTTCAAAATTAATTAGCAAGTTTCATTGTTGTTTCTCTATTACCATATACAACAGCTGTAATTTTAAACAGATCCCTACAGAATTCAGAAGACAACTGCAGTAAGATCAAAACATATTTAAGAACAAGCCACAGCTCAAGGTTACCTTCTTTTCACCTCCTCAAAACAGCATACAGTAGTTTTTTAGGATATAGCCACATTCTCATTCCTTTGCAGTCTAAATTACTGCAATCATCAATATAAATTTATTAAGTACTTTGGACCTTGAGCTTGTGTATAACTATTAAGAAGGAATATGTTGATTTTCACCATTATTGTTTATTTTATTTAAAGCTCATGCAGCTGAAAATACTTACTTTTCAAATATATTGCTGAAATAATGGTTAAATAATCAGCATATGGAATAACATAGGCAAAGTAAGCAGGAGTAGTGCTTTCTGGAGCAGCTGGGTACAAGGCATGCATGCAGTCATCACTATACATTAAATCTATGCATTAGGCTCTCAGTGCAGTAGCAGGGAGCTTCTGGGACATGCAGCTGCCTATCTAATGCAACTGCTGGGGGGGTTCCAGATAGTCCTGAATAAACAATCCTAATTAATATCCCTACACAATTAAATAAAAGCAAAAAACTAAAAAACACCTAAATAAGCTGTATTTACTGAAGAACTTCAAGAATCTGTCCATTAGTGAGTGTCACTTTTTCTGCTTATCATGTAGTTTCCATGAAGAGCTGGTGACAGTCAGCAAATCTAAAAATTGGACAACGTAGCTGGACAGACAGATTTCCATCTCTAACTGGGTCTTAATTAAGACTAGTTTAGAAAGAAGAGTTTACCAGATGTTGAAATAATATGCTAAAGAAATAATATAAGAAAGACCCAAGGAAATAATTTAGGAAGGAATGATCTATAATGACTTGAGAAGAAGAAATGGAGAAGATAAAGAGCAGTATTCATTAGCAGAAACTGTAAAACAACAGATTTCTATCACAAAAAAGATAACTCAGATCCTGAGTATGCTGACAAAAGCAAGGCACACAGAATGTCATTCATACAGCCATTCTTCATTCTTGTCAACCACAAAGTGATACCTCACATGAAGTCAAGATGGTCAATAAAGAGCAGAAAAAGATGTATTTTGGAATTAAGGCTTTTCTTTTCTCTAGTTAAAAAAAAAAAAAAAAAAAAAAAACAAAACAAAACAAACAAAAAAAACCCATGAAATTTACCAGTTTTCAGTAAAGGCTGTTTTAACTTGAAATAAATACTGCAAGATGTTCTAGCACTTGTGAAACTGCACAACTCTGGCCCCAAACTAAAGACCTAAAATGCTGATCTTCTTGGAGGCAGAATCTTTTTGTTGATTTGTTTCTCTTTCTGGGGATTCTCAACACTGCAGCAGATTAGTTCCTACAGGGGGCAGGAGGAAGAACCAGCTGCAATGAGTGTCTGACACTGCAAACACTCACATCCCTCATCTACAGAAGTTACAGTGATGACAGCTTCATCTACATGAGGGTACAGGGGGAAGCATCCCCCAGCTATAAGTGTGCTGACTCTGAAATTTTTCCATTAAAAAAACCCCACCATATAAAAAGTGCAGGAAGAATAAAGAAGATTCACCTCACAGAAGAATACCTGAATAACACAAATTTCACACTGAAAAACTTAGAATGATGTTTCAGGTGGCCAAAACTGGCAGGATGTGCAGACTGAAGCTACTGAACAAATTTTGTATTTGAGAGACTTGTAAAAGCAAAAAAACCATCTAAAAGTCAGATGGTGTGTTTGTTACGTCCAGGCAGACACTTCTCCAAATGGCTCTCAGCATATGTAGGATTGATGCACAGAAGTTCCATCTGAGCATCAAGAAGAACCTTTTTCCTGGGCAGTAACTGGGCACTGGAATACACTGCCCAGAGAGTGTGTGGAGTCTCCCTCACTGGAGATATTCCAGAACTGTCTGGATACAACTCTGTGCCATGGGTTCTAGAATAAACTTTCTTTGAGCAGGAAGGTGGGACCAGATGACTACTGTGGTCCCATCCAACCTTATCCACTCTGTGACTCTTAATTGTAAGAAATATTTAAAAACAAAGATGAAAGGGAGATAAAAAGCAGCGAGCAGTAAATCTACAGGACCAATTCCAACTGGTACCTAAGCTTTCCTAAGCAAGTAAATTATTATGAGCTAGGGTGAGAATAGGCTAACAAAAATAGATGCATTCAAAGTAGCAAAACCTGACAAATACTTCCCTGGAAGTCACTAAAGAACTACTAAGATGAATAATTGTAAAAATCATACCCATCACACTTGTGTAGATGACAAAAATTTTAAGAGGATGCAGTAGCAGAACTTGGTACTTAAGAGAAAGATGATGCAAGAAAACACACACAAATCACTCCTGTTTATCCCAAAGGGTAAAAAAACCAGCAAAAAATGCCACCATGATCAACCAAGTTGTTATTAAGGTTACTGTTTTGCTAGTGAAACCAGTTAAGAGGGTAAGAAGTATCTGTTTAGTATAGTTTTTACTACTGTCTCATAGAGCATCCACAGACAAAAGTTGAAGAAATACATCGTAAA